>NC_092333.1:376225000-377562500 GCF_046630445.1 Rutidosis leptorrhynchoides | reverse complement strand
TTAATACATAATTTTTTTTACATAGAATGAGATATTATAAATTTCTATATGTAATATTTCTAAATCATTTATATTACAATATTAATTCCACAATTACATCATATAATATTTCAATTTATATTTCAAATTATTATCTATATATATATATATATATATATATATATATATATATATATATATATATATATATATATATATATATATATATATACAAACGGTAGTTCGTGAATCGTCGAAAATAGTTGAGGTTAAATGAATGTATGAAAACAGTTCAAAGTTTTTGAGACGCAACCTAACAGACTTTTCTTATCGTGTCAAAAATACAAAATCGTATCGAGAGTTTGGTTTAAATTTAGTCGAAATTTTCCGGGTCGTCACAGTACCTACCCGTTAAAGAAATTTCGTCCCGAAATTTGAGTGTGGTCGTCATAGCTAACAATAAAAATGTTTTTATGACGAATATGAATTAATAAATAGAGTTTTATCATTACTGAGTAATGTAGATAAAACGATTCGGTTACTTGAAGCGTATGGATGAAGCTATCACAAAAGAGTGAAATAAGGAAATAAAGTTCGTCATAACTTTTGAAGTAGTCGTGGTTGAATTCCGGAATTCAAGGGATTTTAAAGAAAATCTTTGAAGTCTAAAAGATTTGATTCTTCGGTAAGTAGGGAAATTAAGATCTCTATAATTAAATGCGATTATCTGTCTCGATTGCTTTGTATGGTATTTTCACTATAAATGAACTTCTTCCGTTCCATTATTTTCACCACTCCAATACTTTGTTTTTCGATCTATACTTTCAATGATTGTGAATATGCTTAATCCAACTCTGGTTCTTAACGTCATTCTGACTATCGCAACAATCATTATTCTATTCCAACTCCCACCAGAGGAATCTATTTACTTCTACTTCGCTCTTGGGGTAATTGTGTTTATCATACTCCCGTGTCTTTATATTGCTATTCGTATTAATGTACACGGTTTGTGATTTCAGTGTTGTTATCGAGTTTTATATCTTCCCTTATGTTTCGGAGCTCTTTGCCTTTTTTTTCTCTTCTCGACCTCTAGTAAAGTGAGTAATGGTTCAGAATTCGTAAGTATGGAGTTTTGAATGATTATAGTATTCTAAGCAGAGAGGAAAGTAATAGCATAATTTGATTTGTTAAATTACCAGATTCACGGAAGATAGAACTATCAAGAATATATTTTCTTGATATGTTCAGAGGTTAAGTAGAATGAAAGAGTTATGTAACATGGCACATGATGAGTGTAAGATCTGTGAACCATCATCACGTTCCATTAGAAATTCAGCATGACTTACTGTAATATAATCACGTTGGCCAAGTGTCATTATATTATACTAACTCATGCTCAACTTCTTAACATTTCTCCAGAATCCATTCATAATTTATACTTAGATTTTACAGAATATTGAAGACTAAAACAATTTTCAATATGATGTAATACAGATAGTGCGAAGAGGTATATAATTTCGGATGAGAATAATTATGAAAATATCTTCAGAAATATCGAAAATATTTATGATGATATTTTGGAATTTCTAAGTTCGAAGGTTGATGAAGAAAAATTTTCCGCAAAATTTTGACATGACTTCGGAGCAAGATATTCTCTAAAAATTTCATCGGATACAGAATCATCTGGATTCTTTGAATATAGGGTTTGGTTCTTGTATTTGTCCTCGGTCTCCTTCATAGTTTGCTCAATCCGTTTTTCAGTTCCAACTTTTCTGAGCTTTGCAACATACTATTCTATATCTTTACACCTTCGACTGTTAAGGTCGTGTACAGTTTTTGCTGCTGTATTCAGCTTTTTCAGAATTTAAAGTATTGATTTGTAGTCTGAGTGCTTTTCAGAATTTCAGAATGGATGATCATAATTCTAAGAGATAAGGATTATATGTTTACTTATAACTGTTGATGTAGACATGCTGCGAGATTTCAAAATACTGATTGTTAATTCCCGGTAATTGGTATAGTAATTCCCGTTATAAGATGTAAATGAGTAAATGATAGGGTTTCACTGAATGTAATGATTTTTCAGGAAGTCCAAGATCAATGAAGTTGCTGGTAACTTTACTGCTAATGTGGTGGAATATAACGGTTCTCCGGTAACGACGACGAAAGGCAAACTTATATATCAAGGTTATAATAAGGTTGATTCGAGCGAATAATTGAAGTTGACTTGCTGGAGCTGTGAAAAAATTTACTACCTTGAAAAGGGATTGTAAAGTTATTTTGGGTAATAATAATGCTAAAGGATCTAGCACAGATACGTGTTAAATGTTTACTCAGGTTTCGAGTGTTTTCAAGTGTATAACTATATGCATCAATCTTTTCTTCTATAGATGAAGTGCGGTTGGTTCATCCTCTCGATTGAGGTGTTTTCAAGAATCATGAAAGGTTTGAACGCAGATTGTAATCATCAAGATACAAACGAGGTTTAAGATGAAATCAAGTGGTAAACTTCAAGAATTGTTTAGTTTCATATGTTATAATCAATATTTTAATTCATTTTAATTGTCCAATGTTATTAGTCCACAGTCGATTGTACACAGTAATAGTCCAATAATTCATATATTGTTTAATATATAATATTCGAATTAATTAATACGTATCGTGACTTGTGTACATGTCTCAGACTCTATCACAACTCAAAGTATATATATTATTATAGAATCAACCTCAACCCTGTATAGAGAACTCGATCATTACTGCATATAGAGTGTCTATGGTTATTCCAAATAATATATATAGATGCGTCGATATGATATGTCAAAACCTTGTATATGTGTCCCGATATTTAAAGTGCGTAAAATAAATAACAGAAATTAAATGACAATAAATTGCAAGAATTTAAATTGCGATAAATAAATGTAATAAGGAATTAACATTTAGCTAGGAACAGTTAGCTAGGATTTTGTTAGCGTGGATTCTTAACAAAATTTCTCATAGTTAATTTGTTTATTTCTAACAAATTTTATTTTGTCCAATATTTTCTTCATTATGCCTCTTGTTGAATTCTGATACGTCAAAATCCAAATATGAAATTGAAAGAAAATGGTTATTCTGCGGTGAACGGATACGTATATCTTGTGGATGTAAGTATGACAGTAAATGACTGTTGAGTCAGATTCGAAGAATGTACAATGTAACTTATTAATGTGAAATCTAAATATTCCTCGGGTATTACCTACCCGTTAAAATATTTCCACCGTTAACATTTTGTACAAAAGAATTTTTAATTACAATCTTTATGAAAACATATATATATATATATATTTTCTTCAGATGTAATCATGGATTTAATGAGTTAATATGATATTAATCTTATTTGCTTTTCAGTTTGCTAGAATAAATAATCTCTAAGACTTTAGAGATTACACAATTGCCATGAAGAACGAAGATAATTGATGTAGAATGGTACGTAGAACGATGATTATACTCGAGGTATAGAATGAGATGTTGAGGCATGGATTGTTGATGGTACTGTTGCTGTTATTGATGGTACTGTTGGTGCCGGTGATGTTGTTGAAGTTGGTAAATTTTGCACCATAATCTCCAAATTGATTTACTCGAGCGCAAAGTTCATTGACTTCTTCTATTATTCTGGGATGATTGTCGGTCGGAACGAGCGGGTGAATAAAGTTTTGAATTGTGGATAGAATATAATCGTTGTGAGATATCCTGGCAATGAGAATAAATATAGTGTTTCGGACAGGTTCGCCGGTAAGTGCTACAGGTTCATCGCCAAGAAGGAAATTTGGTTGGTGGAAAGGAATTGCCTTCTTCTCGTTTCTGTTGATTAAGTCGACTACGAACTCATCAGATGAATTGGGGATGGCTGATTGATTGATTCATTCTGGTGACGCTGCTTCCAGAGCTTAGGTGAACATCCATGTCGGAATATAGCTGTCGGAATCCGAGGAATTCGAACTGGTTGAGGGATTCATCTTGTACGATCAGATGAAGGATTTTCGATAAGAAATAGATTATAGGATGTAGATTAGTACCCTGCAATACATAATTTACATATGCATATATAATACTAAAATCCCATAAGTTACGGAGGAATCTACAGAAGCTGTCAGGCAAAGGTAACAATAACAGATACGCTAAGATATGAATTTATCTATACACTGTCTATGCAATAGAGGCAGTAAGACGTGTCTAGACTTTAAGGATGATAAGAAAATAATTTTCGACACTAAATGATAAGCAAAACTTTTGACATGCAGACACGGTCGAAGTCCAGACCCACTAATGCATCTAAACAACTATCAGTTAGACACACTAATGCAAGATCTGGTTCGCTAAGACCACCGCTATGATACCACCTTTCATTCAGTTGGGGACACCACACGTCCCACCCAGTGCCTTCCCAGCTAACCACCTGGTGACCACTGAGTGTACCTCAGATACTGATTTTAGGGCCTGCCTCTCGGCTACTGCCAACCCTCATAAGGGATCGCAAGGAGTAAGAGTCAATGCTTCGTCACAGGTAACACTGTGAGAACCTCCTTTACGACTAACCCGCCACACATGGACGGCGTTATACCAGCTCTGATGCCACCTATAACGACCCGTCCTAATCCATCTGGACGAATACATTACGATAATAAACCTCACTTGGTTTTCTCTGTTGAGTCTTTTAGATTCTGAATAGCAGAGCTATCGTCGTTGAGTTCTAACGGATTCTGAATAGCGACACCTATCCGAGCATTATATAATTGAACACAATTCATCATTCATCAAATATCGTATAATCATCCATTAACATAAAGGCACACCACTATCTATATTCTTTCTAGCATCCGTTCATTTACAAATCAAGAAATATGAGATTCTCCACTATCATGGAATATTGCATTAATCACCATCCATTATGCATTCATATTAAATACTAGTAAATATTACACGGATCCTCACGATCCTAAAATTAAACACTTCCGGATGTAGACAAAAGAAAGATAATCAAGTGGGTCCCACGTGGGCCATACCAATAATGTAATATAGATAACGTGTCCTTGTAATAATTGTATTGTACATACGCGTGTTTAGTGTGTGGGCCATGTAGGCCATAGGATCCAATAATGTTAGCTACGTGTGCGGTGTAGAATTAAATAAGCCTCAGTGCGCAATTATGTATAGGTAGTGCGCGGGTCCAGGGCATCTGTAAATAGTTCTATGGCTCGCCTATAAAAGGAAGCCTCGGTCATCAGTTGTAATCAGGTTGTATTTTGATAATAAACCTCACTTGGTTTTCTCTGTTGAGTCTTTTAGATTCTGAATAGCAGAGCTATCGTCGTTGAGTCCTAACGGATTCTGAATAGCGACACCTATCCGAGCATTATATAATTGAACACAATTCATCATTCATCAAATATCGTATAATCATCCATTAACATAAAGGCACACCACTATCTATATTCTTTCTAGCATCCGTTCATTTACAAATCAAGAAATATGAGATTCTCCACTATCATGGAATATTGCATTAATCACCATCCATTATGCATTCATATTAAATACTAGTAAATATTACACGGATCCTCACGATCCTAAAATTAAACACTTCCGCATCAACAACGTAGTAGTAAAAATTCTGGTATCAGAGCTTTGTAGTACGATTCAAGAACCAAGCAGCACGATTCAGAAGCCTTGCAGAAAAACGCAACATCAAGAGAAGTACTTGCACGCCCAGAAATCTACATCAAAAATAATCAAGAAGAAACTTTCAGGTATCCCAACAATGGAAGCAATCATCAAGCAGATTCAGCACCAGTTACAGCAAAAAAGAGAACAAATTCAATCACACCAACGACAACTCTCAACTTTTCAGAGGGAGGAAGAGGAGTTACAAGAAACACTAAAAATTCTAACCCAACAAAAAACCACTCCCAAAAGAGAAACTCCAGAAAAAATCAAAAAAGAATCATCTTCGTCAACAACACCTTTATCATCAATATCAAATTCACAACCACCACAGGAACCAATTGTCATTAACCTAGAAGAACCAGAACAAGCCCCTCAAACACCTAAGAAACAAAGTTGGTATGAAATGGCCGAAGAAGAAGAACAATCTCAGCAAACATCAAGTCCAGAAGAACCAAAGAAAAAATGGTATGCCATCTTTGACGGACCATTCAAGGGAGTATACAATGATTGGCTAATAGCAAATCAACACATAGCAGGAAAACGTGTAACACACAAAAGTTATACGTCTCGAGAGGCAGCAATTACAGCATACAAAGCAGCATACAAATCAATGCTAATGCAACAACCTCTTGAAGCCAAACCTCCGGCAGGATCAGGAATGGTTAACCTCGGTCAGTATTTACACGGTCAAAAAGCAAGCCTCAATGCCATAAATAGAATACGAAACATTCTCTCTACAACAGAATATGAAGACAGAAAAAATCCATCAACAGAAAAATTCCAAAGGCTATGGGATAGCCTTGTAAATTACAACGAAACTCATACAGCAATGATGTTTTATCCCAAAAATAGGAAAACTGGCCTCAAAGCAGTTTTTCTACCAGAAGCATCACCATTAACAATATCAGAATATTTTGTCCATGGACTGATCGATACCCTCTATATAGATGGTCGGACACTTCATGAAATCAAAGAATTCCCTCAAAAAATGCAAGAAGCAATCACACGATACAGAGATAACTTCGCAAAGGACAGAGAAATATTTCTCAGAATACATTCAAGCTACCCAATATTTAACGAGAGTTTACAACTACTCGTTCCAGTATTCACTATAGCATATTTAAGAGTAAGCAATGGTAATTATCCAACAAGAGATGAAGCACCCCAAATAACACCCACTATCGACCACCTGGTAACATCTCTAGCAGGAGTTTACTTTAGCTCCTCAAAAATAGGAAATGGTCCAGAACAGCAAGAAAATATAAGAATAAACTACATTAACAAAAATATACTAATTTATTCAAACACCAGCGAAAAGATTGATGAAAAAGGCCTCAATTTAATTCAAAAATTTGAAGAACCTTTCGAAGCATTCACTGGACAACTCGCATTATTACCAGAGGACATGAAGAGACTTTTATGCAGGCATATTTCTCAAGCACCAAGACACAGCTGTGAATACTGCTCAGACAACAGCAAAACCATGGAGTAAAAAATTACCAAGTTTTTTCAGAACGCTAGCTTTTTCGGCGTGGGGAGGATGTAGACAAAAGAAAGATAATCAAGTGGGTCCCACGTGGGCCATACCAATAATGTAATATAGATAACGTGTCCTTGTAATAATTGTATTGTACATACGCGTGTTTAGTGTGTGGGCCATGTAGGCCATAGGATCCAATAATGTTAGCTACGTGTGCGGTGTAGAATTAAATAAGCCTCAGTGCGCAATTATGTATAGGTAGTGCGCGGGTCCAGGGCATCTGTAAATAGTTCTATGGCTCGCCTATAAAAGGAAGCCTCGGTCATCAATTGTAATCAGGTTGTATTTTGATAATAAACCTCACTTGGTTTTCTCTGTTGAGTCTTTTAGATTCTGAATAGCAGAGCTATCGTCGTTGAGTCCTAACGGATTCTGAATAGCGACACCTATCCGAGCATTATATAATTGAACACAATTCATCATTCATCAAATATCGTATAATCATCCATTAACATAAAGGCACACCACTATCTATATTCTTTCTAGCATCCGTTCATTTACAAATCAAGAAATATGAGATTCTCCACTATCATGGAATATTGCATTAATCACCATCCATTATGCATTCATATTAAATACTAGTAAATATTACACGGATCCTCACGATCCTAAAATTAAACACTTCCGCATCAACAACGTAGTAGTAAAAATTCTGGTAAAGAATTTTTACTACTACGTTGTTGATGCGGAAGTGTTTAATTTTAGGATCGTGGGGATCCGTGTAATATTTACTAGTATTTAATATGAATGCATAATGGATGGTGATTAATGCAATATTCCATGATAGTGGAGAATCTCATATTTCTTGATTTGTAAATGAACGGATGCTAGAAAGAATATAGATAGTGGTGTGCCTTTATGTTAATGGATGATTATACGATATTTGATGAATGATGAATTGTGTTCAATTATATAATGCTCGGATAGGTGTCGCTATTCAGAATCCGTTAGGACTCAACGACGATAGCTCTGCTATTCAGAATCTAAAAGACTCAACAGAGAAAACCAAGTGAGGTTTATTATCAAAATACAACCTGATTACAACTGATGACCGAGGCTTCCTTTTATAGGCGAGCCATAGAACTATTTACAGATGCCCTGGACCCGCGCACTACCTATACATAATTGCGCACTGAGGCTTATTTAATTCTACACCGCACACGTAGCTAACATTATTGGATCCTATGGCCTACATGGCCCACACACTAAACACGCGTATGTACAATACAATTATTACAAGGACACGTTATCTATATTACATTATTGGTATGGCCCACGTGGGACCCACTTGATTATCTTTCTTTTGTCTACATCCTCCCCACGCCGAAAAAGCTAGCGTTCTGAAAAAACTTGGTAATTTTTTACTCCATGGTTTTGCTGTTGTCTGAGCAGTATTCACAGCTGTGTCTTGGTGCTTGAGAAATATGCCTGCATAAAAGTCTCTTCATGTCCTCTGGTAATAATGCGAGTTGTCCAGTGAATGCTTCGAAAGGTTCTTCAAATTTTTGAATTAAATTGAGGCCTTTTTCATCAATCTTTTCGCTGGTGTTTGAATAAATTAGTATATTTTTGTTAATGTAGTTTATTCTTATATTTTCTTGCTGTTCTGGACCATTTCCTATTTTTGAGGAGCTAAAGTAAACTCCTGCTAGAGATGTTACCAGGTGGTCGATAGTGGGTGTTATTTGGGGTGCTTCATCTCTTGTTGGATAATTACCATTGCTTACTCCTAAATATGCTATAGTGAATACTGGAACGAGTAGTTGTAAACTCTCGTTAAATATTGGGTAGCTTGAATGTATTCTGAGAAATATTTCTCTGTCCTTTGCGAAGTTATCTCTGTATCGTGTGATTGCTTCTTGCATTTTTTGAGGGAATTCTTTGATTTCATGAAGTGTCCGACCATCTATATAGAGGGTATCGATCAGTCCATGGACAAAATATTCTGATATTGTTAATGGTGATGCTTCTGGTAGAAAAACTGCTTTGAGGCCAGTTTTCCTATTTTTGGGATAAAACATCATTGCTGTATGAGTTTCGTTGTAATTTACAAGGCTATCCCATAGCCTTTGGAATTTTTCTGTTGATGGATTTTTTCTGTCTTCATATTCTGTTGTAGAGAGAATGTTTCGTATTCTATTTATGGCATTGAGGCTTGCTTTTTGACCGTGTAAATACTGACCGAGGTTAACCATTCCTGATCCTGCCGGAGGTTTGGCTTCAAGAGGTTGTTGCATTAGCATTGATTTGTATGCTGCTTTGTATGCTGTAATTGCTGCCTCTCGAGACGTATAACTTTTGTGTGTTACACGTTTTCCTGCTATGTGTTGATTTGCTATTAGCCAATCATTGTATACTCCCTTGAATGGTCCGTCAAAGATGACATACCATTTTTTCTTTGGTTCTTCTGGACTTGATGTTTGCTGAGATTGTTCTTCTTCTTCGGTCATTTCATACCAACTTTGTTTCTTAGGTGTTTGAGGGGCTTGTTCTGGTTCTTCTAGGTTAATGACAATTGGTTCCTGTGGTGGTTGTGAATTTGATATTGATGATAAAGGTGTTGTTGACGAAGATGATTCTTTTTTGATTTTTTCTGGAGTTTCTTTTTTGGGAGTGGTTTTCTGTTGGGTTAAAATTTTTAGTGTTTCTTGTAACTCCTCTTCCTCCCTCTGAAAAGTTGAGAGTTGTCGTTGGTGTGATTGAATTTGTTCTCTTTTTTGCTGTAACTGGTGCTGAATCTGCTTGATGATTGCTTCCATTGTTGGGATACCTGAAAGTTTCTTCTTGATTATTTTTGATGTAGATTTCTGGGTGTGCAAGTACTTCTCTTGATGTTGCGTTTTTCTGCAAGGCTTCTGAATCGTGCTGCTTGGTTCTTGAATCGTACTACAAGGCTCTGAGACCAGAATTTTTACTACTACGTTGTTGATGCGGAAGTGTTTAATTTTAGGATCGTGAGGATCCGTGCAATATTTACTAGTATTTAATATGAATGCATAATGACAAAAGAAAGATAATCAAGTGGGTCCCACGTGGGCCATACCAATAATGTAATATAGATAACGTGTCCTTGTAATAATTGTATTATACATACGCGTGTTTAGTGTGTGGGCCATGTAGGCCATAGGATCCAATAATGTTAGCTACGTGTGCGGTGTAGAATTAAATAAGCCTCAGTGCGCAATTATGTATAGGTAGTGCGCGGGTCCAGGGCATCTGTAAATAGTTCTATGGCTCGCCTATAAAAGGAAGCCTCGGTCATCAGTTGTAATCAGGTTGTATTTTGATAATAAACCTCACTTGGTTTTCTCTGTTGAGTCTTTTAGATTCTGAATAACAGAGCTATCGTCGTTGAGTCCTAACGGATTCTGAATAGCGACACCTATCCGAGCATTATATAATTGAACACAATTCATCATTCATCAAATATCGTATAATCATCCATTAACATAAAGGCACACCACTATCTATATTCTTTCTAGCATCCGTTCATTTACAAATCAAGAAATATGAGATTCTCCACTATCATGGAATATTGCATTAATCACCATCCATTATGCATTCATATTAAATACTAGTAAATATTACACGGATCCTCACGATCCTAAAATTAAACACTTCCGCATCAACAACGTAGTAGTAAAAATTCTGGTATCAGAGCCTTGTAGTACGATTCAAGAACCAAGCAGCACGATTCAGAAGCCTTGCAGAAAAACGCAACATCAAGAGAAGTACTTGCACGCCCAGAAATCCACATCAAAAATAATCAAGAAGAAACTCTCAGGTATATTTTCTAAAACTTATAACTAAAATAATAAAACTTTAAAATCGAAAAATGAGTAATTTAGAAGAACAAGTAGAAACATTAACCAAACTTATGGCAGCTCTTGATATACCTGAAACAAATGAAGAAACAGATGTAATATATGATTATAGTTCAGAAGAAGAAGAAAACCCTTATACACAATATAATTTTGCTCAAAAACGTAAAAAGTCTGATATTGAAGAAGAAAATTTAAGACAATTCGATTATAAGCCACCATCACCAACAGAAAACTATTTATATCGACAAGGTATGGTTAAAAGTAAAATATATAAATGGGAACATGTACCATCTCAATATATACCTAAAGTACCTATAATAAAAACGAACGATGAAATTCTAAACATTGATTGTGAAGCAAATATAGAAGAAAAAATACAAGATTGGAATAACAAAATGAGTGCACAAATTCAATTAACAGAAGAATTAAAAGATCTTTCTCCCATAGAATTATTAAATTTTGTAATTCATAAAACTTCAGGAAACGTTTTTAGATATTTAGAATCATGGAATCAAGAAGAAAGAATTAAAATAGCTACAGTTGATGCTATAACAACATTCAAAAATATAGTAGAAAAAATTATTCAAGAATTTACTGGAAGGAATCCCAAAGTTGAAGTATCTAATGAAATTTTTAAAGAAATGGCTTTTTGGCATATAACTAATCTAAGAATATGTAATATGTACTATCTCGAACCATTCATATGTGAATTTTCAGAACAATATTATAAACTAGATACTACAAAACAAAAAATAGCATTAGATATGTTTTTTAATAAATTACCAGAATCTGTAGCAATAAAAGTAAAAGACGATTTCAACACTAGAGATAAAACAAAAATAGAAGACAGTTTAGGTGCACGTATCACTGCGGTTAAAATGTGGATGAAAAGCGAATGTCTTCAAGAAACAGCCAGAAGAGAAGCACATGTAAAACTATATTGTGATGCACAAAGTAATCAAATTGGAAGATATGGTTGCGATAAACCAAAACGATGGAAAAAAAGACCATATAAATCACGATATAAAAAATCATATAAAAATAATGAACAACGATATTTTAGAAATAGAAACCAACATAGACAAAAATATCCAAAACAAGAAAGTTCTAAAGAACAGTATTGTCCATCCAAGAAAAAAGATTGTAGATGTTGGTTATGTCATGAAATAGGACATTACGCAAATAATTGTCCAAAAAAAGGAGAGAAAAAAGAAACCGAAATATTAAAAATTGCCTACGATTTAGGATATGAACCTTTAGAAGATTCCGAAATAAATTCAGACATAGAAATTTATGCTTACACTAGTGACGATGAATAAAAAAGAAGTTAATCCAAACGCTACTTTTATTACCGTTTTAGTCAATAAAAAACCTCTATTAACATATATAGACTCTGGAGCAACCATGTGTTTTGGAAAGAAAAAATCATTTAAAAACTGGGAAAAATTGAAAAAACCTTTAGAAGTTATCATCGCAGATAAATCTATACACAATATTTGGTATATCACCAAAATGGTCCCTTTAATCATAGAAAAACATACATTTATTGCACCAACCATTTATATGCATGATTCGGGAGTTGATTTAATACTAGGAAATAATTTTTTAAAATTATATCAACCATTTGTACAAACAACTGAAAATATTAGCTTAAGACACCCTAGAACAAATAAAATGATTATTATACCAATTAAAAACACAAAAGAAGTCATACGATCCATAACACAAAACATAAAATTTCAAATAGAATTATTATATTCAATAACAAAAGAAAATTTAGAAGAAACTCTAAAAGATGTTTGTAGTGAAAATCCTTTAGATATTAAAAACACAAACAACCAATTAGTCACAATAAAACTAAAAAATCCACAAGATGAAATAAATGTACCAAATAAGATACCTTATAGTATAAAAGATGTAAAAGAATTTAAAGAAGAATGTCAAAATCTTCTTGAAAAAGGAATCATAAGAGAAAGCAAGAGCCCTCATTCAGCACCCGCTTTCTATGTAGAAAACAAAAATGAAATAAAACGTGGCAAAAGAAGAATGGTTATAAACTATAAAAAAATGAATGAAGTGACAATTGGAGACTCATACAAATTACCCCGAAAAGATTACATTTTAGAAAAAATAAAAGGAAGCACATTCTTCAGTACTTTTGATGCAAAATCTGGATATTGGCAATTAAGATTAGACGAAGATACTAAACCCTTAACGGCTTTTTCTTGCCCTCCTCAAAAGCATTACGAATGGAACGTACTACCATTCGGACTAAAACAAGCACCATCAATTTTTCAAAGGTTCATGGATAATAGTTTACAAGGATTAGAAGAAATATGTCTTGTTTATATTGATGATATTATAGTTTTTACTAACGGAAATGAGCAGGAACACATCGATGCAGTTTTTAGAGTTCTACAAAGAATAAAAGAAAAAGGAATAATTTTGTCCCAGAAAAAATCAAAACTTTTACAAACAGAAGTGGAATATCTAGGATTAAACATTACAAAAAATGGAATAATTTCTTTAACTAACACCACACAAGAAAAATTAAACCTTTTTCCAGATAAATTAGAAGATCGAAAACAAATCCAAAGATTTCTTGGATGTCTAAACTATATTGCTGAACAAGGTTTTCTAAAAAATTTAGCTAAGGAAAGAAGAATTTTACAGAAAAAACTTTCAGAAAAAATTAAGTGGAATTGGTCACAGTATGACACTGAATTAGTACAAAAAATCAAAAAATCAGTACAATATCTTCCAGCATTATATAATCCCGAAGCAAAAGATTTCTTGATAATAGAAACTGATGCCTCTGATGATACATGGGCCGGTTGTATGAAAGCAATAAAAAATGGCAAGCAATTATTGGGATTAGACATTGATGGAAATCATGTCGATTCCACTCATGCAATAGCTCAGACGAGCACAGGACAATCCTCTGTCTTAAAAACAGATAAGCACGAACAAAAATTATGCAACTATATTTCAGGAACATTCACATCTACAGAGCAAAAATACAGCACTCATGAAAAAGAAACTTTAGCCTGTCTCAGGACTCTCAAGAAATGGAAAGTCGAACTCTTACAAACAAGATTCGAGTTACGTACAGATTCAAAATATGTAACAGGATTCTGGAGATATAAATTACATGCAGATCACTGTAGAGGCCGTTTAATACGATGGCAACTACAACTACACCAATATCACCCATATATTCGATATATTAAAAGTAACGACAACATCATTGCAGACACACTTACTCGAGAATGGAAGCAGTCCTAGAATATGTTCTTCAACAAGTACAACGAAAACAAGCACAAATCCAAGAACTTCAGCAACAAATATCAATTTTTCAGGAGGAGGAGGAGGAACTACAAAAAATTTTCGTGCTCCTTACAGAAAACCACAAATCAAAACAAAAATCGAAAACATAATGCAAAACACTATTTTTGAAGAAACAACTTCGAGGTTATACTCCAAACCTCAAAACGGAACGGAAGAAACAGACGCAAAGGTCGTAAAATTCTTGAAACAATATTCACAAGATGAATACATTGACAAAAGAGGCAACAAATGGGCAGTTCATTCAGAAGGAAACAACGGGTTCAAATTCTGGACAAAATATGGGATGCAACAAGCAGACAGCAGTCCAACTCCAACTCCGACCGATTGGATATCAGAAGAAGATCATACAGCAAACAAACTACCAGAAGAATGGAGAGACTTTGTTGATTCAGAAAAGGGAATATAAAACTCAGAACGCTAGCTTTTTCGGCGTAGGGAGGATGTAGACAAAAGAAAGATAATCAAGTGGGTCCCACGTGGGCCATACCAATAATGTAATATAGATAACGTGTCCTTGTAATAATTGTATTATACATACGCGTGTTTAGTGTGTGGGCCATGTAGGCCATAGGATCCAATAATGTTAGCTACGTGTGCGGTGTAGAATTAAATAAGCCTCAGTGCGCAATTATGTATAGGTAGTGCGCGGGTCCAGGGCATCTGTAAATAGTTCTATGGCTCGCCTATAAAAGGAAGCCTCGGTCATCAGTTGTAATCAGGTTGTATTTTGATAATAAACCTCACTTGGTTTTCTCTGTTGAGTCTTTTAGATTCTGAATAGCAGAGCTATCGTCGTTGAGTCCTAACGGATTCTGAATAGCGACACCTATCCGAGCATTATATAATTGAACACAATTCATCATTCATCAAATATCGTATAATCATCCATTAACATAAAGGCACACCACTATCTATATTCTTTCTAGCATCCGTTCATTTACAAATCAAGAAATATGAGATTCTCCACTATCATGGAATATTGCATTAATCACCATCCATTATGCATTCATATTAAATACTAGTAAATATTACACGGATCCTCACGATCCTAAAATTAAACACTTCCGCATCAACAACGTAAATGAACGGATGCTAGAAAGAATATAGATAGTGGTGTGCCTTTATGTTAATGGATGATTATACGATATTTGATGAATGATGAATTGTGTTCAATTATATAATGCTCGGATAGGTGTCGCTATTCAGAATCCGTTAGGACTCAACGACGATAGCTCTGCTATTCAGAATCTAAAAGACTCAACAGAGAAAACCAAGTGAGGTTTATTATCAAAATACAACCTCACTTGGTTTTCTCTGTTGAGTCTTTTAGATTCTGAATAGCAGAGCTATCGTCGTTGAGTCCTAACGGATTCTGAATAGCGACACCTATCCGAGCATTATATAATTGAACACAATTCATCATTCATCAAATATCGTATAATCATCCATTAACATAAAGGCACACCACTATCTATATTCTTTCTAGCATCCGTTCATTTACAAATCAAGAAATATGAGATTCTCCACTATCATGGAATATTGCATTAATCACCATCCATTATGCATTCATATTAAATACTAGTAAATATTACACGGATCCTCACGATCCTAAAATTAAACACTTCCGCATCAACAACGTAGAATTTTTACTACTACGTTGTTGATGCGGAAGTGTTTAATTTTAGGATCGTGAGGATCCGTGTAATATTTACTAGTATTTAATATGAATGCATAATGGATGGTGATTAATGCAATATTCCATGATAGTGGAGAATCTCATATTTCTTGATTTGTAAATGAACGGATGCTAGAAAGAATATAGATAGTGGTGTGCCTTTATGTTAATGGATGATTATACGATATTTGATGAATGATGAATTGTGTTCAATTATATAATGCTCGGATAGGTGTCGCTATTCAGAATCCGTTAGGACTCAACGACGATAGCTCTGATATTCAGAATCTAAAAGACTCAACAGAGAAAACCAAGTGAGGTTTATTATCAAAATACAACCTGATTACAACTGATGACCGAGGCTTCCTTTTATAGGCGAGCCATAGAACTATTTACAAATGCCCTGGACCCGCGCACTACCTATACATAATTGCGCACTGAGGCTTATTTAATTCTACACCGCACACGTAGCTAACATTATTGGATCCTATGGCCTACATGGCCCACACACTAAACATGCGTATGTATAATACAATTATTACAAGGACACGTTATCTATATTACATTATTGGTATGGCCCACGTGGGACCCACTTGATTATCTTTCTTTTGTCTACATCCTCCCTACGCCGAAAAAGCTAGCGTTCTGAGTTTTATATTCCCTTTTCTGAAGCAACAAAGTCTCTCCATTCTTCTGGTAGTTTGTTTGCTGTATGATCTTCTTCTGATATCCAATCGGTCGGAGTTGGAGTTGGACTGCTGTCTGCTTGTTGCATCCCATATTTTGTCCAGAATTTGAACCCGTTGTTTCCTTCTGAATGAACTGCCCATTTGTTGCCTCTTTTGTCAATGTATTCATCTTGTGAATATTGTTTCAAGAATTTTACGACCTTTGCGTCTGTTTCTTCCGTTCCGTTTTGAGGTTTGGAGTATAACCTCGAAGTTGTTTCTTCAAAAATAGTGTTTTGCATTATGTGTTTCGATTTTTGTTTTGATTTGTGGTTTTCTGTAAGGAGCGCGAAAATTTTTTGTAGTTCCTCCTCCTCCTCCTGAAAAATTGATATTTGTTGCTGAAGTTCTTGGATTTGTGCTTGTTTTCGTTGTACTTGTTGAAGAACATATTCTAGGACTGCTTCCATTCTCGAGTAAGTGTGTCTGCAATGATGTTGTCGTTACTTTTAATATATCGAATATATGGGTGATATTGGTGTAGTTGTAGTTGCCATCGTATTAAACGGCCTCTACAGTGATCTGCATGTAATTTATATCTCCAGAATCCTGTTACATATTTTGAATCTGTACGTAACTCGAATCTTGTTTGTGAGAGTTCGACTTTCCATTTCTTGAGAGTCCTGAGACAGGCTAAAGTTTCTTTTTCATGAGTGCTGTATTTTTGCTCTGTAGATGTGAATGTTCCTGAAATATATTTGCATAATTTTTGTTCGTGCTTATCTGTTTTTAAGACAGAGGATTGTCCTGTGCTCGTCTGAGCTATTGCATGAGTGGAATCGACATGATTTCCATCAATGTCTAATCCCAATAATTGCTTGCCATTTTTTATTGCTTTCATACAACCGGCCCATGTATCATCAGAGGCATCAGTTTCTATTATCAAGAAATCTTTTGCTTCGGGATTATATAATGCTGGAAGATATTGTACTGATTTTTTGATTTTTTGTACTAATTCAGTGTCATACTGTGACCAATTCCACTTAATTTTTTCTGAAAGTTTTTTCTGTAAAATTCTTCTTTCCTTAGCTAAATTTTTTAGAAAACCTTGTTCAGCAATATAGTTTAGACATCCAAGAAATCTTTGGATTTGTTTTCGATCTTCTAATTTATCTGGAAAAAGGTTTAATTTTTCTTGTGTGGTGTTAGTTAAAGAAATTATTCCATTTTTTGTAATGTTTAATCCTAGATATTCCACTTCTGTTTGTAAAAGTTTTGATTTTTTCTGGGACAAAATTATTCCTTTTTCTTTTATTCTTTGTAGAACTCTAAAAACTGCATCGATGTGTTCCTGCTCATTTCCGTTAGTAAAAACTATAATATCATCAATATAAACAAGACATATTTCTTCTAATCCTTGTAAACTATTATCCATGAACCTTTGAAAAATTGATGGTGCTTGTTTTAGTCCGAATGGTAGTACGTTCCATTCGTAATGCTTTTGAGGAGGGCAAGAAAAAGCCGTTAAGGGTTTAGTATCTTCGTCTAATCTTAATTGCCAATATCCAGATTTTGCATCAAAAGTACTGAAGAATGTGCTTCCTTTTATTTTTTCTAAAATGTAATCTTTTCGGGGTAATTTGTATGAGTCTCCAATTGTCACTTCATTCATTTTTTTATAGTTTATAACCATTCTTCTTTTGCCACGTTTTATTTCATTTTTGTTTTCTACATAGAAAGCGGGTGCTGAATGAGGGCTCTTGCTTTCTCTTATGATTCCTTTTTCAAGAAGATTTTGACATTCTTCTTTAAATTCTTTTACATCTTTTATACTATAAGGTATCTTATTTGGTACATTTATTTCATCTTGTGGATTTTTTAGTTTTATTGTGACTAATTGGTTGTTTGTGTTTTTAATATCTAAAGGATTTTCACTACAAACATCTTTTAGAGTTTCTTCCAAATTTTCTTTTGTTATTGAATATAATAATTCTATTTGAAATTTTATGTTTTGTGTTATGGATCGTATGACTTCTTTTGTGTTTTTAATTGGTATAATAATCATTTTATTTGTTCTAGGGTGTCTTAAGCTAATATTTTCAGTTGTTTGTACAAATGGTTGATATAATTTTAAAAAATTATTTCCTAGTATTAAATCAACTCCCGAATCATGCATATAAATGGTTGGTGCAATAAATGTATGTTTTTCTATGATTAAAGGGACCATTTTGGTGATATACCAAATATTGTGTATAGATTTATCTGCGATGATAACTTCTAAAGGTTTTTTCAATTTTTCCCAGTTTTTAAATGATTTTTTCTTTCCAAAACACATGGTTGCTCCAGAGTCTATATATGTTAATAGAGGTTTTTTATTGACTAAAACGGTAATAAAAGTAGCGTTTGGATTAACTTCTTTTTTATTCATCGTCACTAGTGTAAGCATAAATTTCTATGTCTGAATTTATTTCGGAATCTTCTAAAGGTTCATATCCTAAATCGTAGGCAATTTTTAATATTTCGGTTTCTTTTTTCTCTCCTTTTTTTGGACAATTATTTGCGTAATGTCCTATTTCATGACATAACCAACATCTACAATCTTTTTTCTTGGATGGACAATACTGTTCTTTAGAACTTTCTTGTTTTGGATATTTTTGTCTATGTTGGTTTCTATTTCTAAAATATCGTTGTTCATTATTTTTATATGATTTTTTATATCGTGATTTATATGGTCTTTTTTTCCATCGTTTTGGTTTATCGCAACCATATCTTCCAATTTGATTACTTTGTGCATCACAATATAGTTTTACATGTGCTTCTCTTCTGGCTGTTTCTTGAAGACATTCGCTTTTCATCCACATTTTAACCGCAGTGATACGTGCACCTAAACTGTCTTCTATTTTTGTTTTATCTCTAGTGTTGAAATCGTCTTTTACTTTTATTGCTACAGATTCTGGTAATTTATTAAAAAACATATCTAATGCTATTTTTTGTTTTGTAGTATCTAGTTTATAATATTGTTCTGAAAATTCACATATGAATGGTTCGAGATAGTACATATTACATATTCTTAGATTAGTTATATGCCAAAAAGCCATTTCTTTAAAAATTTCATTAGATACTTCAACTTTGGGATTCCTTCCAGTAAATTCTTGAATAATTTTTTCTACTAAATTTTTGAATGTTGTTATAGCATCAACTGTAGCTATTTTAATTCTTTCTTCTTGATTCCATGATTCTAAATATCTAAAAACGTTTCCTGAAGTTTTATGAATTACAAAATTTAATAATTCTATGGGAGAAAGATCTTTTAATTCTTCTGTTAATTGAATTTGTGCACTCATTTTGTTATTCCAATCTTGTATTTTTTCTTCTATATTTGCTTCACAATCAATGTTTAGAATTTCATCGTTCGTTTTTATTATAGGTACTTTAGGTATATATTGAGATGGTACATGTTCCCATTTATATATTTTACTTTTAACCATACCTTGTCGATATAAATAGTTTTCTGTTGGTGATGGTGGCTTATAATCGAATTGTCTTAAATTTTCTTCTTCAATATCAGACTTTTTACGTTTTTGAGCAAAATTATATTGTGTATAAGGGTTTTCTTCTTCTTCTGAACTATAATCATATATTACATCTGTTTCTTCATTTGTTTCAGGTATATCAAGAGCTGCCATAAGTTTGGTTAATGTTTCTACTTGTTCTTCTAAATTACTCATTTTTCGATTTTAAAGTTTTATTATTTTAGTTATAAGTTTTAGAAAATATACCTGAGAGTTTCTTCTTGATTATTTTTGATGTGGATTTCTGGGCGTGCAAGTACTTCTCTTGATGTTGCGTTTTTCTGCAAGGCTTCTGAATCGTGCTGCTTGGTTCTTGAATCGTACTACAAGGCTCTGAGACCAGAATTTTTACTACTACGTTGTTGATGCGGAAGTGTTTAATTTTAGGATCGTGAGGATCCGTGTAATATTTACTAGTATTTAATATGAATGCATAATGGATGGTGATTAATGCAATATTCCATGATAGTGGAGAATCTCATATTTCTTGATTTGTAAATGAACGGATGCTAGAAAGAATATAGATAGTGGTGTGCCTTTATGTTAATGGATGATTATACGATATTTGATGAATGATGAATTGTGTTCAATTATATAATGCTCGGATAGGTGTCGCTATTCAGAATCCGTTAGGACTCAACGACGATAGCTCTGCTATTCAGAATCTAAAAGACTCAACAGAGAAAACCAAGTGAGGTTTATTATCAAAATACAACCTGATTACAACTGATGACCGAGGCTTCCTTTTATAGGCGAGCCATAGAACTATTTACAGATGCCCTGGACCCGCGCACTACCTATACATAATTGCGCACTGAGGCTTATTTAATTCTACACCGCACACGTAGCTAACATTATTGGATCCTATGGCCTACATGGCCCACACACTAAACACGCGTATGTATAATACAATTATTACAAGGACACGTTATCTTGCAGTAATAACGAGCTCGATCACTAGCAGTCTCCGATATGACCGTGTAGTATTTATTGGGTTTAATCGAATAGTAGTATGGCTGTAGCATAGTGATCAAATGGGGTGTTTTGGCTTTGGTTTGATGCAGCAACAGTGTCGAGTTCACAAGAGGGTGTTTTGATCTAATGGTTTTACAAGTAGAAAGTTAAAATTGATGATGAGTTAGGGTTGAATAACAGGAACACACGACAATGGATTTATGGTGGTGAGGTGGTTGGCCGTAGTTCATGATGATGTTAGAGACCGAAGGTGGTGGCAGGTTAAATCTTAGGTGATATGTGTATGTGATATGTGTATGTGATATATATATATATATATATATATATATATATATATATATATATATATATATATATATATATATATATATATATATATATATATATATATATATTAAATATGTCAATAATTTTGTTAGTGGAGAAAGAACAAACCACACATACTACCCAATCAAAGTATCAATTACACAGTGCACAATAATGAAGTAGCCTAATCTTTGGATTCTAATATAGTCGACATAATATCACAAGTAAAATAGGAAGACAGTGATGTAATAACAATTCAATCCGCATAATATCTTACCGTTACGTATTATATTTAATATTATTAGTTAATAAATATATTAATAATAATAATACAGTTAATATTAATGATAATAATAATAATAATAATAATAATATTAATAATAATGATAATAATAATTATTAGTGAATAATTATTAATAATTGTGGTAATAATGATAATAATTGTTGATGCATGTTCTGTAAGTCCCTACACATCTTGCCTACATTTGTGATTAGTACTTCAGTTTATGTGATACCATGATCGCTCGTTATTATCCTATCTGTGTTTGTATGTGGTTACAGGTACTGCAGGAACGCGATACGGATGTTTGACTATGTTAGACTTAGTCAGACGTACGAGTGAAGCATCACTCATACGGCTGACAGGCTCATACGCACAGTTGATGCTGAGCTAAGTCATAATTATAACCTGAATGAGAAGACACGAGTGACTGATCACCCGTACGGCTGATGAAGCCAACTCGTACGCGTGATGGATGACTCGTACGGGTGAGTCAACAGCAGGGGTATATAAAGTCTTATGTTCTTCATTTTAGGTAAAGCCTCTCTCACACATAATCACTCAGATCTGGTTCACCTGATCCGATTCTCTCTCAACCCAAATCACTCCTGGTAGTGAATAATAGCTCTAGGCATTAATCTAATCACAATCCTTGTTGTGGTTTGACTAATTTAATCCCAAAAAGCTACCCATTTTCACTTTGATTGGTTTGATTCACTAATTCCGCCTTTGTGTGAATTAAACCTGTTGATCTCGAAGTTCCTAGTCATGTGTCATCATTGGTATCAGAGCATTGGTTATGATTTCAACATCATCAAGTGATTTTTGGTGATTAATAGGGTTTATTATTTGGGTTTTTGAGATAAAAGTGATTTTAATTAAAAAGGAATCATTTTTACGTGTGTAATTGTAATTAGAGAGTGTGTTTATGTTTGTTTAGTGTTAATCCAGCTTTTGGACGAAGAAATTGAGGTTTAACATCAATTTTTAAGGTTTTTGGATGAATTGAGCTGAACAGAAGTTCACACGAGTGGGTCAAACTTTTTGATCACACGTACGGTTGACTACACGGTTGATTGTCACTCGTGAACTCACACGCACGGATTAGCATAACCTTTTGAGGTTAAGTGACTACAGTCTGATCACACGGGTGATCAAACGGTTGATTGTGAAACGTACAAGTAATCACACGGGTGATTGTCACTCGCACGGTTGATTCTTAGTGACAGGTTTGTTGGTTAAGTAGTAACACGTACGCTTGATTCTGTGACACGTACGGTTGATACTTTCACACGTACGGTTGATACTATCACACGTACGATTGATAACCTGAACCACACGGTTTACCCCTTTGGTAAAGTTCTCAAGATGTTTAATTCAAATGATTACGCATTGGCCGCACCGTTAGTTCAGAGTATTATGAATATGACTCAACGATTACTCCTTGCTGAGAGTGAATCAGGAAGTGGTACGAAATGTCCGAGGTTACTGAATATGGATAATTATTCTACTTGGAAGTCAAGGTTTAAGATTTGGTCTGATGGTCAGGACACGAAGCTTTGGAAGTACATTGAAACTGAATTTCAATGGCCACGTTCACCAGTTATGAATGAGTTGTATACATTACACAACATGCCTTCTGAAGAACGTGAGGAGTATAACTTGGAGAAAAAGATGTACTGTAATTTGACAAGTGCTCTTGATGGTCCGATTTTCCATCAATTTTTGTGTCATGATAATTCATTCAAGATATGGGAAGCACTTTGTACTTTCAATGAAGGAAATTCATCTTACAGAACGAGAAAAGGTTTAGAGCTGAAAGCTGAGTTTGATCATTTTCACTGGAAAGTTGGAGAGTCTATTACAGAATTAGTTGAAAGATATCGTCATTTTCTAGCTGAAATACATAAGCATGATGTAACTATTGAAGAGAAAGACAAAGTGACATGTCTAGCTGGAGCATTACCATTAGAATGGAATGGTTTTGTATTAACTATGAAAACTAGTGGAGAATTAGCTACTGCTACAGTGAACTCATTTATCGCAAGACTTCAGGAAGAAGAACTAGAGTTGTTAAACAAAGTCAAGAGGTCTAAACAAGTTCAAGACACCAAAATGTACTGTCCAAATGGTTACACACCGCCTAAGTCGGCTCATGCACCATTTCAAACAGCTTTTGCTACTAACAATCAGAATATGTATGGTTTGAATGTTAGCAGTGCACCTATTCAACAAACTTCGTATCCACCACAAGTTTCACCATGTTCACTCAACAATCAATCACAACCTACTTCGAATACTACTGAGTCATCTACACCGACTGCATCAGATGTTCTTTCTGCACTTAAGATTGAAAACATGAGGAAAGCCGGGAAAGAAAAGATTAGTGAAGATATAGCTTTGCTGTCAAGCCTTGTTAATTCTTATGATAGTTATCTTTATGGTCGCGTAGGTAATATTCATCTAACAACTGAAGATTATCATTAACTTGATAAGAACGAAGCCGAGAAGATGGATATTATGTGGGGTATGGCAAATCTTGTGAGACATGCTAGAGATTATGAAGAGCGAACTGGGAAACCGACCAGTCTGACCAAAGATACAAAACTGGGATATGAATTCCGTTACTTGTTACAACTGTGGAGAATTGGGTCATTTTTTAAGACAGTGCACAAAACAGAAGAAGCAGGGTAATCGTAATCCGTTCAGGAATCAGAACTACAGTTCTCAGAGTCATTCAACTAAACGTGAGATCTACATTACTGATAAAGTAAATGAAGCTGATGCAACTGAAAGTCCGAACAAAGCTTTGGTTGTTATTCATGGAGACGATGATAATTGGTCTATGAAGTTAAATGTGGCTGACCAGCAACCTAAAGCCAATATGGCAAAGATCACTGAAGTAGAAGAAGACTGCGTCACTAGTCAAAACATAATTGAGAAGCTGACTGCTCGTGCTGAAAGAGCTAAAGAATTGTCAAGAATCATTCGAAGAGAGAAGGTTCAGAAGCAAGTTGTGAGCAAATTCAAAAAGGCACGTGATTCAGTTCCTCGTACACCTGAATCTGGAAGTGTTTCACCGACATCATCAGAGGACTACTACTTCAACAGTTGGAAGGATAAGTATGGTGATACCTCAGTGTTTGAAGACAGTCTAGAAGCAGATCATAGTGAAGAAACATTGGTTGATGCTGATAAGGAATTAGACGAATGGGGTAGAATGATTGCTGTTGAATTAGAGATGTTAGTTCTTTTAGGTGAAGGTTCAGATCTCGAGAGTGTAGATTCAGAAATTGATGATTCAGACAAGACGTCAGAATCAGAGGTGGAAGATAAAGCAGATCATACTGGGGTAGATCAAACTGATTTTGAAGCATTGAACAATCAAGCAGTTGACTTATTAAAGATGTGCTTATCAGCTAGTGATCTTGAAAAGGTTTCCGGTTTGACAAGAGCTAAGGATATATGGGATAAACTTGAGCAGATTCATTTGTGTAAAGATGCTGATACTTCAGAGTTTCTTACAGACTCGTCAGAATCAGAAGATGAGCTCGATGATGGGAAAAAGACAGATTTCTTTGCATTTATGGCTGAGACTTCCTCATCAAATAATGCTCAACAGGTATCTTCTGATCCATCTACTATTTTTGAATGTGTTAAATGTGCTGAATCTAAGATAACAATAGATAATTTAACTAAGGCATATGAGGAAATGAAAGAAAAATGGCATGCTGACCATGTGACCACTAAGGTTGAAAATGAGTTGAAAGAGCAAATCAAAGTTTATAAAAAATAACTTCACGATCTGAAATGTTATAACTTTGATATAAATCAAGCTTTAGTTAAACGTGTTGACACAATAAACGAATTGAAGAAAGAAAATGAATGTGTTAAAGCTAATTTAGAAGCTATGTCAATTAAGATGAAATGTTGGGCAAGTGCGTCACAATGAAATGCATTAATGGTGGAATTAAATGGCACCAAAGGAAAGGGTATTGGATTAAAGGCCGCAGCTCCACCGTTTCAGAACAAATTTGTTAATGCAAATGTTGTTGATGGACGACCAGAAGACTGTATTCCACTTAGTTATGAGGACTATGCTGAGAAGAACAAAAAGTGTAGCTCAACTGAGAATGCACCTACTGATGATACCACTGAAGGATCTTTAGATCATGAGGAAGATAAGAAAACTGGCCTAGGAGATAAGTCGAAGAAAAGGAAGGTGATAACACCTGATGAGCCAATTCGGATTATGAAAATCCAAAGTTTGCTAATAGAGTGGTTTCACCGGTTACACCTAAACCTGTATCTAAATCTGTTCCTAGAAAGAGGTCAAATGTTTCTCCTTTGTCTGCAAAAACACAAGATCCCTCTTCCTCTAACTCTAATAATCAATATCAATCTAGAGGATATAGAGAATTTCGACAATGTTTTAGTTGTGGTGTGTTTGGACACATTGCTGTTAACTGTCCTACAAGGTATAGAATACCAAGATGTAAGATTGACCTCACATATGATGATCACCGATCACCTCATGTTCACAGAACAGGTTCACCTGTTCGTGATGACGTTCGCATTAGAATACATACGACAAATGTTGTCTATGGAGACTATAACAGAAAGAACTTCAATAGGTCAATTTCCCCTGTGAAGATTAAGGTTCCTAAGAAGGATACCGAGGCAAGAGTTTCCGAATCAAGTGATCGAGGTAAAGCCTATGAATTTAAGGCACGATCACCTTCGCAAAACGCTAGTCGTAGGAAATACTTTTCCCGTACCAGACCACGAGCGAATAGCTCTAAAGATGAGAAAAATGTGAAAAACCAGAAGAGCAATGTTGCTTCTTCTAAACTGTCTAAGTTTGTAGTTTCAGACGATGAGGTTCCACTTGACTCAAATGGGAAATGGATGGAAGTTCAAGCTATGGGTGTTAATGGACAACCTACTGCCGTCCGGGCGTGGGTTCCTATTATCAATTAATTCTTTTAATGTGATATGCAGGGAACCAGGCTACCTACAAACAATACCTGGATAGTGGACAGCGGCGCTTCGAGACATATGACTGGACAGCTATCTCTTCTCTCAGATATACACCCAATTAAGGGAGGTTATGTTGCATTCGCTGGAGATAAAGGAGGTCACATTTCAGCTCAAGGTTTATTGAAGAATGATAAAGTTAGTTTCGACAAAGTAAACTACTGTCAAGAGCTTGCAAACAATTTGTTATCGGTTTCACAAATCTGTGAAAAATCCTTCAAAGTAGCATTTGATGACAATTTCAGCTACATTTTGAAACCAGAGTTTATGATTCCTCCAGAAATGATTTTGATGAAGGCTCCTAGACAAGCTGATTTATATATGCTAGATATGAATGTTGCTACTTCAACTACTGAACATCATCAAGCTTTTGTTTCTAAAGCGACTGAACAAGATTCTATTACATGGCACAAACGCATGGGTCATTTAAGTTTTCGGAAGATGAACCATCTGGTTCACAACAATCTTGTAGAAGGTGTTGATCTTCGATCTTTTCAGATTCCAGGAATATGTGTTCCGTGTAAGAAGGGTAAGCAGAGCAAGAAAGCTCATAAGTTGGTGAAGTACAATCCTATGGATCTTTTTGGTCCAATCCGTTTTGAAAGCATTGATGGAAGTAAGTATTGTCTGGTGGTAACTGATGATTATTCAAGATTCTCTTGGGTAATGTTCTTGAAAGAGAAGTCTGATACGTTTGAGAACTTGAAAGTGCTAATCAATCGATTAAAGACAGGTTTTAATTTGAAAGTTAGAAAGATTCGTTGCGACAATGGTACCGAATTCAAGAATCAGTTTCTTGCAGGTTTTTGTATTGAAAAAGGTATCAATATGCAGTTCAGTTCTGCATACGCTCCACAGATGAATGGTGTTGCTGAAAGAAAGAATAGGGTTTTGATTGAGACTGCTAGAACTATGCTAGCTGATTCATCTTTACCTGTTCATTTTTGGGATGAAGCTGTTGCAAATGCTTGTTACACTATGAATCGGTTATTAACTGTTAAACGACTGGGTAAAACATGCTATGAGTTATTACATGGGAGAAAACCATCATTGAAGCATCTAGAACCATTTGGTGCCCCGCGTACCATTTTGAAGAGAAAACCAGGAAGTAAGTTTGATTCAAAAGTGGTTACTGGAGTGTTTCTCGGTTACAGTTCTCCTAACAAGCGGGTTTTCAACAATGAGACGAGATGTGTTGAAGAATGGCCTGAAGTTGACGTCCAACGGAATTACACAAAGACTGCTACCAAAAGTCATCCTTGGATCTACAACTATGATGAGCTGATTGATTCATTTAATCTTGCTCCATATCAGACGGAGAATGAAGTAGAGTTACAAATGCTGTTTGATTTACAGAACGAGCCAGAAGTGTCTGCACCTACTCCAACTCCATTACCTACTGTCATTGAACCAGAACAAGATTCAGATCAAGATGTTGATCCAGTGTACGATACCTGCGGATCTGATATTTCGAGTGACAATTCTGATAATCCTGAAGATGGAGATACCATGAATCTACATCAATAAATACCTGTTCCCGCACACCTAGTTCCTAGAACTACAGCTGCTCATCCTAGAGAAAATATAATTGGAGATCCGAATGCATGCGTTAGGATAAGGAGACAAGTTCAGTTTGATGGTCAAGTTGATTCTCATATGACAGCCGCTGCTGCATATTACGAGTACTCATGTCATATTTCTAGAATAGAGCCAAAGACAACAAAAGAAGCTTTGAAGCATGTTGATTGGGGGATGGCTATGCAAGAAGAGATTCAGCAATTCCATCGTCTAGATATTTGGAAGTTAGTTACTAAGCCGCATGGTGTGAAAGTAATCGATCTCAAATGGGTTTGGAAAAATTCGATGAAGATGGCAATGTTACCCGTAACAAAGCAAGATTAGTTGCTAAAGGTTATTAGCAAGATCCTGAATTTGATTACGATGAGGTTTTCGCTCCTGTTGCCAGATTGGAAGCGATTCGCATTTTCTTGACTTTCGCGTCTTTTATGAAGTTTAAAGTTTATTAAATGGATGTTAAGAGTGCATTTCTTTATGGCAAGCTAAATGAAAGAGTATATGTCAGTCAACCTCCGGGTTTTGAAGATCATCTTCATCCTGACAAAGTTTACCGATTACGTCGAGCCCTTTATGGTTTACATCAAGATCCTAGAGCTTGGTACAGACGGTTATCGAGTTATTTGATTGAAAAAGGATACCAAATGGGCACGGTAGACTGTACTCTGTTCACAAAAGTTCAAGATGACGACATTATTTTAGTCCATATTTATGTTGACGATATTATCTTCGGTGCTACTAAGCAGGAACTCGTTGATGAGTTTGAACAGGTGATGAAGGATGAGTTTGAAATGAGTAAATTGGGTCTCTTACACTACTTTCTTGGTTTACAAGTCAAACAGACTACTAATGGTATTTTTCTTCATCAAGCAAAGTATGTAAATGATATACTCGAACGATTCGGTATGACTCAAGAACGTCCTGTGTCAACTCCATTAGCTGTGAATCATGGTATTTCGCTAGAGTGCGAAGGAGAACCTGTTGATCCTACATATTATCGAGCAATCATCGGATCGCTCATGTATCTCACTGCGTCCAGGCCAGATATTATGTTCGCAACATGTCTGTGTGCTCGTTATCAAGTTAATCTGAATACAGTTCATCTTACAGCTGCCAAAAGAATTCTACGTTATCTGTTGCATTCGCCAAATCTCGGCATCTGGTATTCGAATGATGAGAAGTTTGATCTTGTAGCTTACATCGATTCAGATTATGCTGGTTTCAAAATCAACAACAAGTCTACATCAGGAGGATGTCAATTTCTAGGTGAAAGGCTGGTGACCTGGCAGTGCAAGAAACTAACTGCAGTTGCTCTTTCCACGTGTGAAGCTGAGTATATAGCTGCTGCTAGTTGTTGTTCACAAGTTTTTTGGATCCAACAACAACTTAGCGATTACGGGCTAAGAATCTCTTTCTCTCCTCTTTATATTGATAATACTGCTGCTATAGCAATTACTAAGAATCCTGTGCAACATTCTAAGACTAAACACATAGGTGTTAAATATCATTTTGTCATGAGAAAAAGATTATTGAGGCTAAGAGAATAGGTACTAAGGACCAAAGGGCTAACCTATTCACTAAGGCTTTTGATAAACCTAGGTTCTTACTCCTACTAGAGATGAATGGCATTGTTGATCGAGACAAAGTAATTTCGGATGTTGTATGCGAGGGTTAGTCAAGCTTTTAGACTTTGCATGTAGGATGCATGACATGTAGTTTTTTTTTAATTGTTTAATTATCTGTATTGCATATTTTTGCTTTCTGTCTGCATTCCTTTGCATGATTTATTCTATGTTTGCATGTTAGTCTGTAGTTATTTTCTGTTTGGTTAAAATACTAAAACACAAAAAGATTTTATATTTCAGCATTTTAGGGGGAGTATATGTTATCAGCAGAAAATACCTAAAAAGTGAAAAATGCCTCACCAGAAAATCTTAAAAAGTTGAAAAATCGGAAAATGAGCTTGTTTTGATTAATATGTTGGAGATGAAGAAATTACTGTACTGAGAATTGATATATTTGATTAGTAAAGACTAATTTAAACGTTTATGTCTATCTGTTGTGTGATGTACTGATAGATGTGACTTATGAATTCTTGGCATTAAACAATCATAATAAGAATAACGATCATCTAAGATTCAGAAGTCATGGACGATCTGTAGCGTTTGAAGGTAATCACCTAATTTGAAAGGACCCGTCCTAATCCATCCGGACGAAGTCCATATCGATTACAAACGATTCACAACAGTTGATTACATCGCGAGGTACTTGACCTCTATATGATACATTTTACAAACATTGCATTCGTTTGTGAAAAGACAATCTTTCATTACATCGAAAGTTGACAACATGCATACCATTTCGTAATATATTTTACTATAATTGACTTAATAATAATCTTGATGAACTCAACGACTCGAATGCAACGTATTTTGAAATATGTCATGAATGACTCCAAGTAATATCTCTAAGATGAGCAAATGCACAGCGGAAGATTTCTTTCGTACCTGAGAATAAACATGCTTTAAAGTGTCAACCAAAGGTTGGTGAGTTCATTAGTTTAATATAAATAATCATTTCATAATTTTAATAGACCACAAGATTTCATATTTCTATTTCTCATAAACATACGTCCCATGCATAGAGACAAAAATATCATTCATATGGATTGAACACCTGGTAATCGACATTCACAATTTGTATATAAGAATATCCCCATCATTCCGGGATCCTCCTTCAGACATGATATAAATTTCGAAGTACTAAAGCATCCGGTACTTTGGATGGGGCTTGTTGGGCCCGATAGATCTATCTTTAGAGTTCGCGTCAATTAGGGTGTCTGTTCCCTAATTCTTAGATTACCAGACTTAATAAAAAGGGGCATATTCGATTTCGATAATTCAATCATAGAATGTAGTTTCACGTACTTGTGTCTATTTCGTAAAACAGTTATAAAAATAGCGCATGTATTCTCAGGTCCAAAAATATATATTGCAAAAGCATTTAAAAAGGGAGCAAATGAAACTCACGCATATAAATATTGTAAAACAGTTAATAAAGCATTTGCATGTATTCTCAGCCCAAAAATATAAAGAGTAAATAGGGCAAATGAAACTCACACATATAATTATTGTAAAACAGTTAATAAAGCATTTGCATGTATTCTCAGTCCCAAAAATGTAAAGAGTAAAAGGGATTCAAATGAAACTCACACATATAATTATTGTAAAACAGTTAATAAAGCATTTGCATGTATTCTCAGTCCCAAAAATGTAAAGAGTAAAAGGGATTCAAATGAAACTCACGCATATAAATATTGAAAAATAGTTATTAAAACATTGCATGTATTCTCAGCCCAAAAATATATATAAAAAGGGAAATAATGAAACTCACGCTTATAAATATTGTAAAACAGTTATTAAAACAGTGCATGTATTCTCAGCCCAAAAATGTAATGAGTAAAAGGGAGTAAATGAAACTCACGCTTATAAATATTGTAAAACAGTTATTAAAACAGTGCATGTATTCTCAGCCCAAAAATGTAATGAGTAAAAGGGAGTAAATGAAACTCACTGTACTATATTTTGTAGTAAAAATACTCATACGACGATACTGAACAATGCAGGGTTGCCTTCGGATTCACGAACCTCAAAGGAGTAGCTCTTTAAAAAAATGCCCAAGTCCGGGTTTAAACCCGAGACGTCCCGCTAACCCGATAACACTCCTTAACCAACCGCTCCATTTCGATTTGCATGATTATAACCATTCTAAATTTATTTAACTCTTTTTGTGTTTTTGATTATCTTCATTTTTTTTTTTTTTGAATTATCATCATCCTACTTTCTCATCTATCATCATCATTGTGATTATCAATATCTTATCCTCATCGTTATCTTTACCATCATATCTTCCTCTATCATGATCATAATTATAATCATAATCATTTTCATTATCGTTTTCATTTTAAGTATCATCATAATCACTTTCACATCATCACTAGGTATCGGCTACAATTTTTATCATCCCTCCTAACCAATTTGGGCTTTCAGCCCAACAGAAAAACTAGGTACACGGTGGCCCAACACACCTATAAATCTCGGCTCACTATCTAAATAATTTTCAGCCCATCATATATTAGAAGCCCAATTAAATGATGTAATGCACTTAAAATCTCATAGCTGTTTTGGGATTTCACAGATTGCTTGATCGAAAATAAAAGTACAGCAACCTAATACAAATATATTCGGTGGCCACCTTCATATACATGTCACCCTTATTTGCTTAACTAATCAAGTGAGTTATGTCTTTTTTTTTTAAATGTCGGCCATCCAAACACAAGGGGCTCCACGACCCAAACTAATATTTATTATATAATTCCATACGTTATCTTGATGAAATATAAAACCATGAACCTTTCCAGCTGTTTTGTCGCATTTTGAACTCAACAGAAATATAAAAACAAAAGCTTGCGTAATGATTGGTTTATTTTAAAACTGGATAGCTTTATGTATGGCCACTATCTTCCATGATATACGTAGTATTAGGATCCAAGAAAAAAAGAATTCCACCATCCTCCTAAATTTTCTCCACTGATTTATCAAATTAAGTTTCTAGTTGTCTCCTAATATAAAAACAGTGGGCTCTACCAGCACTAGCTAATCGTGAAAGTAATTGTTCAAAAGCTTATATATCGTGACTGTCCAACTATCTTTAATTTCCCAAGCATGATCGTTCCACATGCTTTAATTTCCCCACATCCCACTCTCAAATTAATTAACTACTTTATATACATGCAAATGATCTAACTTATTGAGTTTATAACTTTAAGAATATGAATAGCAGGAGAAGAAGAATAGGGATGTAGAAGGTTATCGTTTGAGGCAAGACAGAAAGCCAACAGCAAATCGATGGTAGCAGCAACGTGGTGGTCTGTTGGGCTGTGGTTTACGGCTGTAAACACAGCAGGTTTAGTAGCATTAAATGGCTGTTGGGTTTACTTGTTTACAACCCTGAATAGTAACATAAAACAGGTTTCATTTTTTTTGTTGCGTTTGAACAAGAATATAAAGGAATAACATTAGTGGTTGTGAGTGGTTTCGTTATTGAGATTGTAACTAAACGTGGTAGATTATTTGGTTATTCATGGTGGAAGGAGAAGGTGAGTGTGTCGGTTCGTTGGTGATTCGTGATTAAGCCGTGGTGATTATCGAAGTTGTAAGCTTATTAAGTGATATGAGATGAAGTGGGTTTGTTCTTGGTTTATGAAGTCGTATCATGATTTACGGTTGAAGGTGATGATCACTAAGATGATGTTAGGGTGTTGATTTAGTGGTGGTTTGTCTAGGTGAAGTAGTCGATGGTGTTGGAGAATGGTAAGTAAGGGAGAAGGTGGTTATAGTTGAAGGTTAATAGAAATAGAAATTGATAATGGTTTTTGGTTCATATGCACGTTGTGTATATATGTATATATATTTAGATAGTGGAACTCAAGACAAACTCAAAACAAAAAAAGTAAACAAAAAGAAGGATGGAGTGATGATTGGTTGATAATCAATATACAATCATACTACCAATTCCCTCAATCACGGATGATAATAAGATAATAATACTCTTCAATCAACGTAATCAACGTGTGAAATCAATTGGAAACAGTAAACTTAAATCATATATTTCATCTGTGACAATCATGTTGGAAAATATCCTACCGACACTTTAATTAGGATATTATTTCGTACTCCGATGATAATTAGTGGCGGCTAAAAGTCCTGGGAAAAATCCCAAATTCTTAAACTAAATTCCTTTATTTATTTCAGTCATCATGGTAAAAATAATCGGTCATTAATTGTTTAATAAAAATTAAATTAATTATTAGCCTCCAACCCCAAGTAAAATATAATAAATGTTAAAACTTAACAAATAGATTCTAAATATATTTAATAAAGCTATAATTTATATGACTTCTTTTGGGATCATCGTTTATTTAAAAATTACATAAGTTCGAATTAAACTTCTCTAAATAATAATCGAAACGTACATCAATCAAGTATTACAATTATTAAATAATTATATTTGATATACTCTATATATATATAGATTTATTTTAATAACAATTTAATTATATCGTATATTATTATTATATATACACATATAGTTATATTTATATTTATATGTATACACATAATATTAACTACATATAGAAATCATATACATGTATATATATAGATTCATTTTAATTAGAATGGTTAAATTGTATTTTTATCATTATACACTTTTATATTTGTACATATATATCTATATATATTTATTTACAAACAATTGTTCGTGAATCGTTGGGAACAGTCAAGGGTATAAATGAATTTATGTAAACAGTTCAAAATTTTTGAGACTCAACATTACAGACTTTGCTTATCGTGTCGAAACAATATAAGATTCAAGTTTAAATTTGGTCGAAAATTACCGGGTCATCACATAATTATCTCCGAAACTGTATGAAATGATAGTTGTTGAGGAACTCAACAGTCGATTGACGGTATCCCCTATCATAATTGATAATCGTTAGAGAAAGTTGGTGTTGGATGTCCCCAAGCAATATTCAACGTTGCTCTACCAATTCAGCTTCACAGCTATGAATGGGACATTCAATAGTTCATTTAAGGGGTTGAGAATTATCTGTTTGGCTGGTGCATACCACGTTGTCACGGGCCTGAGACTTAATAATCAAAACTAAACCCTGAAAATACAGAGAAAATTAGTTTATGTTGAAAGTAAGTGTCCCTTCTCACTTAAGGTCGAAAAGTATAACTCCTTATTGCGGACCGTTTAAGCATTTAAGGGAGAACACCTTCAAGTGATCTGAGCACACAACAAAGAAACATGAGTTCATGCATAAAAATGGAAAATCCATTCATGATGGCGTTCAAAATCAATATATCAAAAGACAGTGATATGCTGAAAAATAAAAATCAAAAGAGAATCAATGTCAATAAAATTGGCGTATCAAGATGGCAAAGTCCTGAAAGTATGAAGAATGCTGATTCATGATGTGCTCATAAAGAACTCAGATCATTCTTAGTGTGACGCCCCCGCGCAACTTGAATTGTTTAATCACGACGTTCACACTGAATTATCAAGATTCTTGTCGTCTGCAATATAGAGTTATATCCATTAAGACTGTAAGTTGGAAAGATACTTACCTAGATATACTCTAATTAAATAAATATATGAAAGTTTAACTTTCGATTCCGTTTTCCAGACAACTTGAACATAAAGAAGTTAAGGGCCTCGAGATTTATTTCGTGTGACGACTGGTCATCAGGCAAGTCTGCTTTAACTGTAGACCAATCCCCGCGGTAAATAGTGCGCCTATTCGGATAATCCAATATACTCTGAGATCAGCCGAGCCAACTAGATTGAAGATTGTCAACACATTGGTAGAAGCCAAAGGCTGACAGGGTTATTCAAAATGCCGTGAGAACCATCCTGTTCAATTTGAATGAAGTACATGGAAAGAGATAACGGAAAGTTACTTGTAATGAATTGACAACCTAATAAAAACGCACAATCATAAGTGATGGAAGAATCATGGATTAATGAACTTAAAACAACAAAAAGATTTTGGTTTGCATGTTATTGCATTTCATGATAAAATGTCTTTCATTTGCATAATTTTAGTTACATGATATTTTGCATCAGAAAATCCATAAAGATTTTATCATTTCCTTGTTTTTCTGATTATCCTCTGAGTGCATAACGACATCTGAAAGAACTTTATTGAGATCAAGATATTGGGCCACCAAATCCATGAGATAGAAGTTCGCAGAGTTTGTGACTGTTTGAAGGACATTGATGATTTAGATTGCTAATGAACTTAAGTTGACATTACACTGTAGGATTTACTCTTGGATCACAGAATGATTAGAGTAATAACCTTGTTTAGGTTAGGATTTTATCTACCTAAGTGTTAATGATCATTTCTTGAAGGTTTAGTGATTTTCGACTCAAGTTGAAAGTGCTTGTTAGATCTAAGATTGCCGAACGAGTCGAAATCCTAAGGTTGTAAAATTTTGAAGTTTTGAAATTGCCTAAGTGCTCACTCGCATGTTTGATGTGTGAACCGTACGATTGACCACACGTTTGAGGTTAACCGTACGGATGACCCTGATCAACTTGTCCTAAGACAATTGGGTCACACGCACGTGTAATCTAGGTGAGATGCGCATTTGATGGTGGATCGTGTGATCAACCGCACAGTTGATCACAAAAGTATAAATAGGGGTGATGAGCTCAATAGCTCACACTTGTGCACCCAACACTTTTTCTCTCTCTAAATTCGATCAACATCGATCAAGCATTCCTTTACAACGAACGTTAAGCATACTTAGACGAATCCAGCGCCACCAATTAGGTATGATTTCATCGAGTTTTGTACCTTAATTTGTTGTTTTAATGGGTCGAAACCCTAAGTGGGTACAACTCTAATTTCATTAAATTGAAGTGTTTCTGTAATTGTTTTGTGTTTAACGGTACCTTATTATGTTATCGTGATGTAAATCGGTCCATAAAATGCACAATTATGTGATTTTGTTGATTTGAAAAAGGCATTTAATATTCGGTTTTATCAGACATACACGAGTGACATCACTCGCACGCGTGAGACATGACTCGCACGAGTCAGTGCACAGTTGATGATCAACCGTGTGGACCTTTGAGCTCACTCATTTGTCTTGATTTTATTGATCACTCGTCTGCAAGAGCTGACACGTGTGATTAACCACACGAGTCACCACACAGTTAACTCACTCGCTTTGAATTTTTGCATCAGCCGTGTACCCTGTCTGAAACCATATTACTGCTCAAACATGTTAACAGTGACATGAGTGACTATATCACTCGCACGGTTGATCTATCAGCCGCACGTGTGAAACTGTCACTCGCATGTTTCATCCTGTTCAACATATTTATGACACTTTGATGCAATTGCTTTGATGATGTATGTTAATTGATTTATATATCTAACATCTCTGTTAATGTTTCAGTTTCTGTTTAGATATCATCAGATGGTAGAACACCAAGTAAACGTTCCGGTTGATAACGTTGAAGGACAGGGGGAGCAACAAGTTAATCCACAAGCTAATCCTCAAGCTAATCCTATCAATCCACCTGCTCAACAAGAGATTCCGTTAGAAATGGGAGAACTGAACAATCAAGTCGTCCTCTATGACACTACTTTAGAGAGAGGTTCTCACTTTAAGGAGATTATCGAATTTCTTAAGAGATCAAGGATACACACTGCTATTTCTACTGAATGCACTACATACTACAGTCATCAGAGAGAGTTCAGGAGAAATGCTGTGTTGGATGTTGATGAAGATAAGCTTGTTAGTAAGATTCAAGGTCATGATATTACTGTTTCTAAGAATGTGATTAGAAGGATTTTGGGGTTCAATGAGGAGAACTGCTCCCATATGACTATCAGTAGAGAATGAATCCATGGTTGTTTCAGAAGATGTGCTTATTCTGGTTACCTTGTTGGAAAATCTGAGCTGGTGAAGACATGTATGCCACCGCAGTTTAGATATCTTGCTCATGTAATCATGCATTGTTTGAGTGGACGCAAATCTGGTTTTGACAAGCTAAATGAGAAAGTGCAGAGTATGTTTGTGGCACTTGTTCTCAAGGCTCCATATGATTTTTCGGGTTTTGTTTTCTACTATTTCAAAGCAAACCACTTCAGTTCTTCCCAGAGATACCTGATCTATGCCCGTTTTCTTCAATTAATCATTAATGATGCTGTACCTGATTTACCTAAGCTTGAAGAGGATATTATCCACCTGAAGCTGATGAATCCGATTACTTTCCGTAGAATGGAAGAGACAAGGATTGCTGAGTTAAAGCCTGACTTTAATAGAAAGCTCATTTGTCATCTTATCAAGGAGAACTATCGATGTCCAGCAGGTAATGCTTGGAGGAATGAGGATTCAGACTCTAACTATGAAGTTACAGATGAGGAAGGTGAGGGTGATAATTAGAAAGCTTCTGGTAATGTTCAAGGAGGAGGTAATGTTGATGATGAGATTATCGAGGGTGATGATGAAGCAACAGAGGAGGATGCCAGCTTAATTCAGAGAAAAAGGAAAGGAAACGATCCTATGACCGCAGAACAACTCAAGAAGAAGGAGAAAAGAACGAAGTATTCTTATGAGTCACCTCAGAAATCATCACAGGGAGGTTCAAGGCAACAAGCTCAGAGAAAGCCATCCGGCTTCATGAAGGATGCAAGAGCTGCTGTTACCTCACCAAAACCTGCCACAACAACACCTCAGGTCACGTTAGATGAATATAAGACTCAGCAAAATCTGTTGATGTCTTTCGTCACGAAAATAACCAATTTGGAGAATCAAGCTACTGAGGAGAAGAAGATCAGTAACGCTAAGATTGAATCATTGGTGGAAGAGAACAAGAGGTTATCTGATAGACTGGACCGTCAGAAGGAAAGGACAGATAAGTTGAAGAAGAAGTTTTTAGCAATTAAGAGTGCGAACAGGGAGAAGATGAAGAAGTTGAATGAAAAGATTGAACAGATTACCTCTGGTAAAACCAAGTTGATAACGGAGAAGGAGAAAAGTATTCTTCTGATTTGGGAGAAGGTGATGAAAAAGATGATGAAGAAGATGCTGGAACTGGAGGACCCTCTTTTGATATACCATTAGTGATACCTATTTGAAGCTTTAATGAATATGGTGAGGTCTTTACTGCTGAATATTATATGAATTATTCAAATGTTTTTAATGATGCAGAAAAGGGGGACGTTCCACCAAGTGAGTTTCCGATGGAACAGCTTGCTGCTCTGGCATATGACAGCAAAAATGATACGGAGAATGCAGAGTCAGTTGAAGCTGAAAACAAGGCTCCACAAGAAGACTCATTGTCAAGTATCGCTCCCGAATCAATCCAAAATATCAACTTAAGTGATTTTGATCTGTTCGAAGATGAGAAGAGTGAAGATTCTGTTGGTAAAGATAGTTTGAAAAAGGATGTGATTATCGAGTCCAAGGACGAATTTGTGACAGAATCTGATGCTGAAGAAGAAGAAGAAGAAGAAGAAGTTGAAATTGTTATGCCTTCGCTTGAGCCATACTCGCATCCGTCACTCAACACCTTAAGTGATTTCTTCAATCTGAGCTGTGAAGAGAAAAGAAAGAACTTAATTGAGTTCAAAAAGGCGAGGAATGTATACAAACAACAAATGAAAGAAGTGGATGTTATGTTAGAAAGGAACAAGAAGATTCGACATGAGAAACTGCTCATTGAGAAAGAAAGAAAAAGAACTGCATTGAAAGATAAGAAACTCCGAGTCGAACAAGCTAAAGCCGAGACATGGAAGGAGATTAATGAATGGTTCAAACGTGATAGGGTTAAAGTGAATAGAAATGTTAAGGAAGATGAAGATCGTCAAAGTTGGTGGAGACAGAACGTTGTTAACCCTGGTCAAGTAGATAGGCCAGAAATCGAGCCAAAGTTTGTTAGTTTCTATGAGAAAGGTAAAAGAACCAAGAAGTACTCCAAGGGTAAAAGTTTGAGTTGGGGCTATTTCAAGGAGATCAATTGTTCTGCGATCAAGAGGGAAGGCGGAGTAGATTATATGGCACGTCCAAGTCAATTCAAAACTCTACAGTACTTCGAGATCATGCAACTTGCTAAGCTGAAGATGTTGAACGCTGAAGATTGTGACCTTTCTAGGTTGTTTCAGAGAAAACTCAGGTATGAGTATAAGACAGGGAAATGGGATATCTTTAAGTCAACGGCCGCTAGGTTTTCCATACACCTGACAAAGAAAAATTCTAAGGGAGGACCTATCCGTGTTGTTAAGTTCCGTCCAGCTAACTATATGAAACAATCTCCCTTGATGCCATTACCCAAGGATATCTGTGAGAACTTCAGATGGTGGTTCTATGATGAGTTGTCAGAAGAAGCAGTGATCTTGACTGCAATTGAGAAGGATGATGGAAGCATACCGTTCGACAATGTGAGGATTCTAGATTCTATGTGGCTGAGGAACTTGTCGAGATTTGATGTGGAGACTCTTCACCGCCATCACATTACATTCAGAGACGATAGAAATGAGGAAGCTATGAGATATCAACGTGTGATAGATGTCCTCTATGCATACCTCAACAGAGAAAGTGATGCTCAAAGCTCAAACCAAGTTCAAGACAGCTGATGTGTGTCGAATACTGTGATGCTAGTTATTAATTTTTGTTTGTTTTTGTTTTTGATGATGATGTATTTTGGAGAGAGAGAGAATCTGGATATGTATTTGATATTAGACTGATGCTACTTTTGGACTTATGTGTATTTCACGAACGTTTACTTTATTGTAATCGATGTCCTAGGTCCTAGGGAGAGTTGTTGATGCATGTTCTGTAAATCCCTAGACATCTTGCCTACGTTTATGATTAGTACTTCAGTTTATGTGATACCATGATCGCTCGTTATTATCCTATATGTGTTTGTATGTGGTTACAGGTACTGCAGGAACGCGATACTGATGTTTGACTATGTTAGACTTAGTCAGACATACGAGTAAAGCATCACTCGTACGGCTGACAGGCTCATACGCACGGTTGATGCTGAGCTAAGTCATAATTATAACCTGAATGAGAAGACACGAGTGACTGATCACCCGTACGGCTGATGAAGCCAACTCGTACGTGTGATGGATGACTCGTACGGGTGAGTCAATAGCAGGGGTATATAAAGTCTTATGTTCTTCATTTTAGGTTAAGCCTCTCTCACACACAATCACTCAGATCTGGTTCACCTAATCCGATTCTCTCTCAACCCAAATCACTCCTGGTAGTGAATAATAGCTCTAGGCATTAATCTAATCACAATCCTTGTTGTGGTTTGACTAATTTAATCCCAAAAAGCTACCCATATTCACTTTGATTGGTTTGATTCACTAATTCCGCCTTTGTGTGAATTAAACCTGTTGATCTCGAAGTTCCTAGTCATGTTTCATCAATAATAATATTAATATAACAAGTTAATATTAATACATAATTTTTTTTTACATAGAATGAGATATTATAAATTTCTATATGTAATATTTCTAAATCATTTATATTACAATATTAATTCCACAATTACATCATATAATATTTCAATTTATATTTCAAATTATTATCTATATATATATATATATATATATATATATATATATATATATATATATATATATATATATATATATATATATATATATCTATTTACAAACGGTAGTTCGTGAATCGTCGAAAATAGTTGAGGTTAAATGAATGTATGAAAACAGTTCAAAATTTTTGAGATGCAACCTAACAGACTTTTCTTATCGTGTCAAAAATACAAAATCGTATCGAGAGTTTGGTTTAAATTTAGTCAAAATTTTCCGGGTCGTCACATATGCATGCCGTCAACTTTCGATGTAATGAAAGTTTGTCTTTTAAAAACGAATGCAATGTTTGTAAAATGTATCATATAGAGGTCAAATACCTCGCGATGTAATCATACGTTATTGTATTTGTCCTTATGGATTGGGACGGGTTACGACATAACGGTGCGGCTAACGCGTAGTCGTTTGAATTAAACATTTTGAAAATTTTAACAAAGGTAAACCGTGCAGTTCAGGATATCAACCGTTACGTGTCACGAATCAAGCGTGCGTGTCACTACTTAAGCGTACGTTTGACTAAACCAATCAAAAGAACCAATCACTTATCCTCAGATGTGCGAGTGATGATCACCCGTGTGATTACTCGTACGTGTCAGAGTCAATCGTTTGATCACTCGTGTGATCAGACTGTAGTCACTTAACCTCAAAAGGTTATGCTAAACCGTGCGTGTGAGTTCACGAGTGATATCAACCATCTGGTCAACCGCACGTGTGAGCAAGAAATTTTGACCCACTCGTGTGAACAGCTGTTAACCCTAAATCACTCTAAAACCCTAGAATTTGAAGCTAAACCTCAATTTCTTCGTCCACAAGATGGATTAGCATTAAACTAACGTAAACACACTCTCTAATCACAATTACACACGTAAAAATGAATCGTTTTTGATCAAAATCACTCTAAAACTAAAAAACCCAAAATAACAAACTCTTTAATCACCAAAAATTACTAGATGATGTTGAAATCACAACCTACGCTCTGATACCAATGATAAAACATGACTAGGAAATTCGAAATCAACAGGTTTAATTCACACAAAGGCGGAATTAGTGAATCAAACCATTACTAGTGAATATGTGAAGCTTTTTGGGATTAATTTAGTCAAACCACAAAATGATTGTGATTAGATTAACACCTAGAGCTGTTATTCACCTATTTAGTGATTTGGGTTGAGAGAGAATCGGATTAGGCAAAACCAGATCTGAGTGATGTGTGTAAATGAGAGGCTTAACCAAAAATGAAGAACATAACACTTATATACCCCTGCTGTTGACTCACCCGTGCGAGTCATCCATCACTCGTACGAGTTGGCTTCCTCAGCCGTACGGGTTATCACTCACTCGTGTCATATCATTTAGGTTATATTTGTGACTTAGCTCAGCATCAACCGTGCCTATGAGCCTGTCAGCCGTACGAGTGAGACTTCACTCTTACGTCTGACTAAGTCTAACATAGTCAAACATCCTTATCATGTTCCTGCAGTACCTGTAATCACATACAAACACAGATAGGATAATAACGAGTGATCATGGTAGCCTGTAAACTGTAGTACCTGCAATGGACGTAGGTTAGATGTCTAGGGACTTACATAAAATGCATCAATAGATTTGGACGGGGCTTTACAAATGGTATGGATCAGAGAGGTTATAAGCATGCTTCACATGGCAAATCCTCATATTGTAGTGACCCGAACTTTTCCATGTTTATATATATTAATTGAGATTGATATTTACATGATTAAATGTTTCCAACATGTTAAGTAATCAAACTTGTTAAGACTTGATTAATTGAAATATGTTTCATATAGACAATTGGCCACCCAAGTTGACCGGTGATTCACGAACGTTAAAACTTGTAAAAACTATACGATGACATATATATGGTTATATATATAGTTAACATGTTTTTATAAGTATGTATCTCATTAGGTATTTTAACAATGAGTTATATACATAAAAATGAGACTATTAATTTAAGAAACTCGAAAATGATATATATAACGATTATCGATATAACAACGTCTTACTAGGTACATATGAATCATATTAAGATATTGATACACTTGGTTAATTATGTTAAATGATAAGTAAATATATTATTAAGTGTATTAACAATGAAATACATATGTAAAAATAAGACTACTAACTTAATGATTTCGAAACGAGACATATATGTAACGATTATCGTTGTAACAACATTTAACTGTATATACATCATACTAAGATATATTATATATCATAATATCATGATAATATAATAATTTAACATCTCATTTGTTATAATAAACAATGGGTTAACAACATTCAACAAGATCGTTAACCTAAAGGTTTCAAAACAACATTTACATGTAACGACTAACGATGACTTAACGACTCAGTTAAAATATATATACATGTAGTGTTTTAATATGTATTCATACACTTTTGAAAGACTTCAATACACTTATCAAAATACTTCTACTTAACAAAAATGCTTACAATTACATCCTCGTTCAGTTTCATCAACAATTCTACTCGTATGCACCCGTATTCGTACTCGTACAATACACAGCTTTTAGATGTATGTACTATTGGTATATACATTCCAATGATCAGCTCTTAGCAGCCCATGTGAGTCACCTAACACATGTGGGAACCATCATTTGGCAACTAGCATGAAATATTGTTGGGATTTAACAAGTTTGAAACTCTTAAAACCATTTAAGAATCATTATAAAACGGAAGCGTGAAATTACCAATTTAACTTGTTATCTTTAAACCAATTAAAGCTAAATCCCATCTTGGATCAAGTTGTGAAATGATGCTTACTAATTAACAAGAAAGGATAAGAGTGTCATACCTCCTCAAAACCAAGTTTGAGGGCTACTCAAATGTGCAGAAAATTGATGGAGATGATGGTGAAAATAGCCTCCAAATTGATGCTTCAAGTGTGTTAAACTCCAATCCTTTGATGCACCAACACCACCCTTTAAGTTAGTTAAGATTTAGACACTTAATTAACTAATTAACCAAGCTCAAAACCCTTTTATTTACACTTGAAAAACTGGACAGCAGCAACTTCAAAGATGGTGATGAATGGAGCCTCAAAACTATGAAACCTCAAGTGATTATACCCCAAACTTACAACCAAAACCTAGTACTTTGGTTAGGATTTAATTAGAACACTTAACCACTTGATTAATCAAGCTTAAACCAGCCCTTTTGCTGCCCAAAAATCACGGCCAGAACAGCCAGAATAGAGAGAGTTTTGGTCAGTTTTTTTGAAAGAAAAATGAGTCAAAGTGTGCTTGGTTCAAGTGTAGACATTCCCCTTGGAGTTGTGTATATAGGGAGCAACAAAAGCAAGCATGAGATGCTCTCTTGGAGTCCCAAAATCTGCCACTAACTCTCTTATTTTATAACAAGAAATATATATATATATAAACTTGTATTTACATATATATAAACTTGTATAAAACTTAAGTATAGTTTAGTAACATATATATATATATATATATATATATATATATATATATATATATATATATATATATATATATATATATATATATATATATATATATATATCTTATAAACCTTTTATAAAATATAACACAACTTAATTATTTAAACCTTTAAATAATTAATTCATTAATATATAAATTATCCAAGTAATATATCTCAAGTGATAACATTTTAGAAATCCGATTTTCTAAAATTCAAGTGTCGCGTATTTGTTTAATGAACCAATCGTTAAGATCAAATACGTTTAAGGTGTCGGTAAGCTTGTTATTGGGTATGACCCGACTTGGATCATAACATATTAGCCACATTAATTTAATATGTCTCTTGGGCATACGAAAAACCTTCAATCTCCCACTTGCACGAGAAACATAAGAAATTAATGCAAGTGACGGATACCACCTAACGACCGTCCATCACCCCCAATATGTTATGACTTTGTGCCATTCAATAACATCATCCCTTTCGAGTTCCCATCTCGAATATGAATAGGTGAATCTTTTCATTATATCCTTTTGCCCTAGATGTCATGTTAAATCTAAGAGACACAGAGTGATCACTCTCTTCTAGATTTAACTTTATCAGGCCTTAGACATCTGACTCTCAACGAATAAGAGGGACAAATTCCATCTTGACTACATACATCCTAAATATATACCTTGTATTATACCTGAGCTCTTCCTTATGAACTACCATATTTCAGAATAGCGAAGGAACGAATCAAGGCACAATACTTGGTAAATATCCGAACCCAATATGTATCTCAGGTCAGAGGATACAATGATATTCGCCTTTACTCAAGACTACATGTGATCAACCATAAAGGCTCCATTTAGTAAATCTTGAGGGCGGGTCTTCCAATATTTGCATCCCACAAATATCTATGAACCTTGGTTGCAACCTTGCCCCACATTCAACCTGAATGTATACCAATCCAAGTTCATAATAGTTTAAACCTCACACTTGTTCCCACAAATGTGATCGACTACGGAATTTAGAATAATTGCTTATTCATGGATAAAATATGCAAAATAGGAACATAACTCAAAATAAATTAACCCATAATTATATTAATGAGTTTGAACCATTTCGTTCCGTTACAATACTTAAAACAGATCATGACCAATCACTAGAATATCGAAGCCCTAATGCACAAACATGCCCCTCATGTTTTGACCCATGTAAAAGCTTCGTGAGTGGATCCGCAACATTATGATCTGTGTGAACTTTGTGAATACATATCTTTCCCTTTTCAACCTCATCCCTGATGTAGTTGAATCTCCGCTCAATGTGACGAGTCTTTTGATGAGCACGAGGTTCTTTGATTTGAGCAATCGCACCCTCGTTGTCACAAAAGATCTCAAGAGGGTCCTGAATGGAAGGGATCACTCCTAAGTCGTCGATGAATTTCTTCATCCATGCAGCTTCCTGAGCTGCCAATGAGGCGGCAATGTACTCCGACTCTGTAGTGGATAATGCAACAACATCCTGTTTTGAACTCTTCCAAGAGACCGCACCTCCATTTAATGTGAAGACATAACCGGATTGTGATCGAGAATCATCACGATCAGTTTGGAAACTCGCGTCCACGTAACCTTTTACAGCGAGTTCCTCCTCACCAGACCCATATATTAGAAACATATCCTTAGTCCTCCTAAGGTGTTTCAATATACTTTTAACAGCAACCCAATGACTGTTTCCTGGGTTATTCTGGTATCTACTTGTCAAGCTTAGAGCGCATGACACGTCCGGTCTAGTACATATCATTGCATACATGATTGACCCAATAGCAGATGCATATTTGACATTTTTCTTCCTCTCCTGTTCATCTTTCGTGGTGGGGCACTGAGATGAACTGAGAAGTGTTCCCTTTTGAATCGGTACCAAACCTTTCTTAGAGTTTTCCATCTTGAACCTTTTCAAGACTTTATCAATGTATGTACTTTGACTTAAACCTATCAATTTCTTGGATCTATTCCTATAGATCCCTATCCCCAATATATATTGTGCTTCTCCAAGATCCTTAATGGAGAAGCAACTTTTAAGCCAAGTTTTGACTCCTTGCATTGTGGTAATATCATTCCCAAATAACAATATATCATCCACGTATAGTACGAGGAACATAACAGAGCTCCCACTAGCTTTCTTGTATACACAAGCTTCATCACCATTTTTAATGAAGCTAAATTTCTTTGCTTCCTCATTAAAACGATGATTCCACATTCTAGATGCTTGTTTCAATCCGTAGATTGATTTCTTTAACTTGCATACCTTTTTAGGATGTTTCGGATCAACAAAACCATATAGACATCTTCCTCAAGATATCCATTTAGGAAAGCGGTTTTGACATCCATTTGCCATATTTCATAGTCATAGTGAGCAGCAATGGCAAATAATAGCCTAATAGACTTTAGCATTGCCACAGGCGAGAAAGTTTCATCATAGTCAACCCCTTGAGTTTGAGTGAAACCTTTTGCTACAATTCTAGCTTTATATGTATCCAAGTTTCCATGTATGTCGGTTTTCTTCTTGAAAAGCCATTTGCAATCAACTAGCTTGGAGCTAGGAGGTTGCACAACAAGTTCCCAAACTTGGTTTTCATACATGGATTGCATCTCGGCGTTCATGGCTTCCTGCCATTTGTCTTTATCAATCCTTGATAAAGCATCTTCGTAGTTTGTGGGTTCATCCAAATCAACCGTATAGCAACCATCCACGAGAAAACCATATCTCTCAGGAGGATTACTAATCCTACTAGATCTTCGAACGTCTTGTATACTTTGATCAACCACTTGATCATTTTCAACATTTTCATGTTGAGTGCTAGTGTTAACCAATTGTGTATCATCTATTTGATCTTGAACCTCTTCAAAATCTATCTTCCTTTCACTATTTCCTTCCATTAGGAACTTAGCTTCAAGGAATTCCGCCTTTCGAGCAACAAATACATTTTGCTCAGTCGGATCATAGAAATAGTATCCCATATCATCCTTGGGATATCCTATGAAGATACACTTCGTGGATCGAGCATTCAACTTATTAGGGGCGTAACGCTTAGGATAAGCTTCACATCCCCATACCTTTAAGTATGATATAGATGGAGGTTTTCCAAACCACATCTCATGAGGTGTTCGTTCCACTTTCTTGGTTGGGGCCATATTTAAAATACGAGCCGCGGAGCATAGACAATAACCCCAAAATGATAGAGGTAACGAGCTTCTAGCCATCATAGATCGAACCATATCCATTAGGGTTCGGTTTCTCCTCTCGGACACTCCATTAAGCTGGGGTGTTCCGGGTGGAGTAAGTTGTGAGATAATCCCACAATTTCTAAGATGATCCTGGAAGGCATCGCTGAGGTATTCACCTCCTCTATCGGTACGAAGTACCTTAATTGTCTTGTTGAGTTGATTTTGTACTTCGTTTTGATATTCTTTGAATGCTTCAAAAGTTTCATCCTTGTGTCTTATTAAGTAGACATATCCGAAACGACTGAAGTCATCAATGAAAGTAACGAAGTACCTTTCACCATTCCTAATCATGGGCTTAAAGGGTCCACATACATCCGAATGTATTAATCCCAATAAGTCCTTAGCCCTTTCATAGGTCCCTTTGAAAGGTGCTTTAGTCATTTTACCTTGTAACCAAGATTCACATACATCAAACGAATCCAGCTCACTTGATTTTAAAAGACCATTCTTTTGAAGTGTATGCATTCGATTCTTGTTTATGTGACCAAGGCGACAATGCCATAAGTAGAAATCACTCAAATCCCTTTTGAGCTTCTTGGTGCTTGCTTGGTATATTGAGCTATCGAATGATGTGTTATCATGAACCAATTCATAAATACCATTCAAAGGCGAGGCCTTAAAATAGAACATATCATTCAAAGAAACATGGATATCATCATTAATAAAATTAAGATTAAAACCACATAGTCTTAAACGGGAAACATAAATAATGTTTCGTGTTAAATCCGGTGCATACAAAACATTTTTCAATATAAGCTCCAAACCACTTGGTAGCTTTAAAACAAAGTCTCCTTGAGCTTTTACGTGTACCTTTGCACCATTTCCCATGTAGAGACTTGTTGTTCCCGTATTTAGTTTACTTCTTATGAACCCTTGCAATGAATTGCAAATATGAGTTCCACATCCTGTGTCTAATACCCATGTATTAGAAGAAGTAATACTAAGCTCAACGTATATCATGTATACATTACCTGAGGTTTGCCCTGCATCCCTCTTTGCATTCAACTCCTTTAGGTAGACCGGGCAGTTGCGTTTTCAGTGACCCATTTCACCGCAACTGAAGCACGGGTCTTCCTTGGGGTTTGCTTGTCCGGCAACCTTTTGCTTCTTGTTCTTGTTTTTGGTTGGGGTAACCATCTTCCCTTTTCCCTTGCCTTGATGAGCGGGTCCTTTCCTCTTAGCTGCCTTAGGCTTAGAGGTGTTATTACCTTTGGACCCACCATCATTGATCATTAGCATGGGTGAAGCCTTTTTACCTATGCTTGATTCATCCGTCCTTAGCATGACATGTAATTCGCCAATGCTCTTATCCCAATCATTCATGCTGTAATTCAACACGCATGTGTCAAACCTTTTTGACAAAGAGTTGTGGATAAGGTCCGTGGTTAATTCATTAGACACGGGACAGTTGAGACGGTGCAATCGATCAATGAGGCTTTTCATCTTTTGTACATTAGATGAAACGGATTGGGAGTTATTTTCCTTTTCGAGGATGGACCTCAATGATAGGTTATTAAAGTTGATTGGTGTGTTTGCAATGTTGTTGTTATTATTGGCGGCCATCTACAAAATTTAACAAAGTTCGTTTAAGTATCAATTTCAATTTAACATTCAATACCCTTTAAATCCAATTGATATATTAAATTCTAGAATCCAACGGTAAACCAAATTCCGGTTAGGTGACCTTTATCCCGTCATTTGATTTAGCTAGGTAGTCATTATATGACAATTGCAATCCATTTGCAACTTCTAGAGTATGGGATCATGCAATCCTTTTGCATGGCATATTTATCCCATCAACGCCTATTTGTTCCTCATGCTTCGGTGACCCTAAGTTCATGATTCCCAAATCAAGTCGTCCTACTTGTGTAAACGTGTAAACTTAACATACAAGTGGTTAGGTGACCTTTATCCCACAAGCATGTCAAATTCACCTTAACCACATTAGTTTGTTCATGACGGTTAGGTGACCTTTATCCCATCATGAGTTCCCTAATATGTTTAAGTGTCTCACAAAAGGATGGCGTTAAACTTGTTTACCTTGTTGGTAAAAGGGATTTTAAGTTTTCGTTTATTCTAGTATGAGAAAACTTTTATGCCATACACCAACATGCATTTAGTGTATGGTACTTATGAAAAACCACTTTCATGTCTTGTAATTTGCCAATTACTTGATATAAACCATTTTATATATATGTGATCCTTTTCTTGTTCTTAATAACCATTTATTAAGGTCTTTAGTTGCTTTTAATTTAACCAATTAAATTGTCGTCTTGCATGTTATTAATACGTCTAATTTAACCAATTAAATTGTCATTTTGCTTGTTGTTATCTTGTGATTAATTGTATCAACCAAAACATACAATACAATAAACAAACAAACAACCACACATGCAAAACAAGTATGTTCACAATCTAGCCATTTTGGTGGACATTTGTTTAGCCGAAAACAAATGTCACCGGGTGAAGGGGTAATAATACAAAGTAGGAGATTTCAAATCTCCCACTTAACCTTGCATCCATATGCTCCTTGTGTTCTTCAAGTCTTCATCATCTTGTATCTTCATTTTTTTACAAAATATGTATCCTAATACATTTTTCTCTAGAAAATGAAAATACAACCTAATCTATTTTACATGCCAAATATAAAATAAATTACATAACCAAATGAATGAATTAATATTACATACCAAATGAATAATACAAATCATCCAAACATGCAACCAAACACAAGGTCAAGGCATAGATTGTGAACATCATCTACATAAGTGATAGGCAATACAGAATCACAAGTGATTGGAAACACAGAATCACAAGTGATTGGCAGTACAGAATCACAAGTGATTGGCAACACAGAATCACAAGTGATTGGCAGTACAGAATCACAAGTGATTGGCAGTACAGAATCACAAGTGATTGGCAGTACAGAATCACAAGTGATTTTGGCCAAAATGACAAACCACCCAAAACCGAAAATTTTACATTCTACTTCATGCATGTTCATAGAATGCAAAATTATAGTGGGTTTAATAACCATCTCGAAGCATATTTCAACAACTTTGGCTCTAGATACCATTGTTGGGATTTAACAAGTTTGAAACTCTTAAAACCATTTAAGAATCATTATAAAACGGAAGCGTGAAATTACCAATTTAACTTGTTATCTTTAAACCAATTAAAGCTAAATCCCATCTTGGATCAAGTTGTGAAATGATGCTTACTAATTAACAAGAAAGGATAAGAGTGTCATACCTCCTCAAAACCAAGTTTTGAGGGCTACTCAAATGTGCAGAAAATTGATGGAGATGATGGTGAAAATAGCCTCCAAATTGATGCTTCAAGTGTGTTAAACTCCAATCCTTTGATGCACCAACACCACCCTTTAAGTTAGTTAAGATTTAGACACTTAATTAACTAATTAACCAAGCTCAAAACCCTTTTATTTACACTTGAAAAACTGGACAGCAGCAACTTCAAAGATGGTGATGAATGGAGCCTCAAAACTATGAAACCTCAAGTGATTATACCCCAAACTTACAACCAACACCTAGTACTTTGGTTAGGATTTAATTAGAACACTTAACCACTTGATTAATCAAGCTTGAACCAGCCCTTTTGCTGCCCAAAAATCACGGCCAGAACAGCCAGAATAGAGAGAGTTTTGGTCAGGTTTTTTGAAAGAAAAATGAGTCAAAGTGTGCTTGGTTCAAGTGTAGACATTCCCCTTGGAGTTGTGTATATAGGGAGCAACAAAAGCAAGCATGAGATGCTCTCTTGGAGTCCCAAAATCTGCCACTAACTCTCTTATTTTATAACAAGAAATATATATATATATAAACTTGTATTTACATATATATAAACTTGTATAAAACTTAAGTATAGTTTAGTAACATATATATATATATATATATCTTATAAACCTTTTATAAAATATAACACAACTTAATTATTTAAACCTTTAAATAATTAATTCATTAATATATAAATTATCCAAGTAATATATCTCAAGTGATAACATTTTAGAAATCCGATTTTCTAAAATTCAAGTGTCGCGTATTTGTTTAATGAACCAATCGTTAAGATCAAATACGTTTAAGGTGTCGGTAAGCTTGTTATTGGGTATGACCCGACTTGGATCATAACATATTAGCCACATTAATTTAATATGTCTCTTGGGCATACGAAAAACCTTCAAATATCTCATAAAATTACAAAAATATGAGTAATCATTCATGACTTATTTACATGAAAACAAAATTACATATCCTTTATATCTAATCCATACACCAACGACTAAAAACACTTACAAACACTTTCATTCTTCAATTTTCTTCATCTAATTGATCTCTCTCAAGTTCTATCTTCAAGTTCTAAGTGTTCTTCATATATTTTACAAGTTCTAGTTACATAAAATCAAGAATACTTTCAAGTTTGCTAGCTCACTTCCAATCTTGTAAGGTGATCATCCAACCTCAAGAAATATTTGTTTCTTACAGTAGGTTATCATTCTAATACAAGGTAATAATCATATTCAAACTTTGGTTCAATTTCTATAACTATAACAATCTTATTTCAAGTGATGATCTTACTTGAACTTGTTTTCGTGTCATGATTCTGCTTCAAGAACTTCGAGCCATCCAAGGATCCGTTGAAGCTAGATCCATTTTTCTCTTTTCCAGTAGGTTTATCCAAGGAACTTAAGGTAGTAATGATGTTCATAACATCATTCGATTCATACATATAAAGCTATCTTATTCGAAGGTTTAAACTTGTAATCACTAGAACATAGTTTAGTTAATTCTAAACTTGTTCGCAAACAAAAGTTAATCCTTCTAACTTGACTTTTAAAATCAACTAAACACATGTTCTATATCTATATGATATGCTAACTTAATGATTTAAAATCTGGAAACACAAAAAACACCGTAAAACCAGATTTACGCCGTCGTAGTAACACCGCGGGCTGTTTTGGGTTAGTTAACTAAAAACTATGATAAACTTTGATTTAAAAGTTGTTATTCTGAGAAAATGATTTTTATTATGAACATGAAACTATATCCAAAAATTATGGTTAAACTCAAAGTGGAAGTATGTTTTCTAAAATGGTCATCTAGACGTCGTTCTTTCGACTGAAATGACTACCTTTACAAAAATGACTTGTAACTTATTTTTCCGACTATAAACCTATACTTTTTCTTTTTAGATTCATAAAATAGAGTTCAATATGAAACCATAGCAATTTGATTCGCTCAAAACGGATTTAAAATGAAGAAGTTATGGGTAAAACAAGATTGGATAATTTTTCTCATTTTAGCTACGTGAAAATTGGTAACAAATCTATTCCAACCATAACTTAATCAACTTGTATTGTATATTATGTAATCTTGAGATACCATAGACACGTATACAATGTTTCGACCTATCATGTCGACACATCTATATATATTTCAGAACAACCATAGACACTCTATATGTGAATGTTGGAGTTAGGTATACAGGGTTGAGGTTGATTCCAAAATATATATAGTTTGAGTTGTGATCAATACTGAGATACGTATACACTGGGTCGTGGATTGATTCAAGATAATATTTATCGATTTATTTCTGTACATCTAACTGTGGACAACTAGTTGTAGGTTACTAACGAGGACAGCTGACTTAATAAACTTAAAACATCAAGATATATTAAAAGTGTTGTAAATATATTTTGAACATACTTTGATATATATTTATATATTGTTATAGGTTCGTGAATCAACCAGTGGCCAAGTCTTACTTCCCGACGAAGTAAAAATCTGTGAAAGTGAGTTATAGTCCCACTTTTAAAATCTAATATTTTTGGGATGAGAATACACGCAGGTTTTATAAATGATTTACAAAATAGACACAAGTACGTGAAACTACATTCTATGGTTGAATTATCGAAATCGAATATGCCCCTTTTTATTAAGTCTGGTAATCTAAGAAATAGGGAACAGACACCTTAATTGACGCGAATCCTAAAGATAGATCTATTGGGCCTAACAAACCCCATCCAAAGTACCGGATGCTTTAGTACTTCGAAATTTATATCATATCCAAGGGTGTCCTGGAATGATGGAGATATTCTTATATATGCATCTTGTTAATGTCGGTTACCAGGTGTTCACCATATGAATGATTTTTATCTCTATGTATGGGATGTGTATTGAAATATGAAATCTTGTGGTCTATTATTATGATTTGATATATATAGGTTAAACCTATAACTCACCAACATTTTTGTTGACGTTTTAAGCATGTTTATTCTCAGGTGATTATTAAGAGCTTCCGCTGTCGCATACTTAAATAAGGACGAGATTTGGAGTCCATGCTTGTATAATATTATGTAAAAACTGCATTCAAGAAACTTATTTTGTTGTAACATATTTGTATTGTAAACCATTATGTAATGGTCGTGTGTAAACAGGATATTTTAGATTATCATTATTTGATAATCTACGTAAAGCTTTTTAAACCTTTATTGATGAAATAAAGGTTACGGTTTGTTTTAAAATGAATGTAGTCTTTGAAAAACGTCTCATATAGAGGTCAAAACCTCGCAACGAAATCAATTGATATGGAACGTTTTTAATCAATAAGAACGGGACATTTCAGTTGGTATCCGAGCGTTGGTCTTAGAGAATCAGAAAATTTGCATTAGTGTGTCTTATCGAGTTTGTTAGGATGCATTAGTGAGTCTGGACTTCGACCGTGTTTTCTTTAAAAATGATTGCTTAACATTTTTGTTGGAAACTATATATTTTTAACATATGAATATTATGTGATATATTAATCTCTTAACGTGTTTGATATTATGTGATAGATGTCTACCTCTAGAACAAGTCCCATTGACTCACCTAATAATAATGAAGAGTCAAATGTAAATTGGAATGATTCGTGGACTGATTCACAAGTTCCCGAAGAGGAACCGGAAGAAGAGTCGAACCCGAAGAAGAATCGGAACCGGAAGAAGAATCGGAACCGGAAGAAGAAATAGAACCGGTGGGGGAAATAATAAAACGGTTAAGTAAAAGATAATCCTCAACCAACCGACCAAGGTTAATTATGGTCAATGGTGTTTCCGCCAAGGAAGCAAAATATTGGGAGGATTACCAATTCTCCGATGAATCGGATTCCGACGATAATTACGATGAACTTTATATGTATCGTCAACCCCCGAAGTCCTTAAGTTGTAACAATGACCCGGGAACCTCTAAACCACCAGGTTTTTCTAAACCAATGTAGACAACGACGGCTCGTATTAGGGGAACATCATATATCCCTAGAAATTTGGCAAAACGAACCAAAACCGAACAAGAAGAAACGAGCGAGTCGGAATAAGATAGTTGTATTCGTGTGGTGTAATATATGTAATATAGTGTGCTTATGCTTTATGATATATGTAAAAATTGCTTGTACTAATAAGTATTTTTTTTTTATGAATCTAACTCTTGTCTATTTTACAGTATAAAAACACAAAATGGATAGACAACCCAATATTTTAAGAGACCTACCCGGAGACATGATTGGTGAAATCTTGTCTAGAGTCGGTCAGAATTCCTCGGCACAACTATTTAAGGCGAGATCAGTTTGTAAGACATTCGAAGAACGTTCCAAGAATGTCTTGGTTTATAAGAGACTTTCGTTTGAAAGATGGGGGATATCACATTGGGAAACCCATAAGTTACGATGTGTTTACTTTGACGCATATATTGCGGGGAACCCAAATGCTATTTTACGCAACGGGTTAAGAAATTATTTTGACTCAATATATCCAAATATTGGACTTCGTGATTTAGAAAAAGCGGCTAACATGCAACATAAAGAAGCATGTTATGCTTACGGATTAGTAATGTTCGCTTCTCACCAAAGTGAGAACAAGAACATCGGGCTACAACTATTAAACAAAACGTTTCCACAAGTGACGGAGTCGGTAATTGGGGTAAGAAATGAGGTTTTTAGATTGTTACGGGACTGTTGGACATTACGTAACCCTCGTCCCTTTGACGACGTTACAACACGCTGTCTTATCAACGGCCATAACGGTTATGTTCCACAAGACCAAGGATGGGAAGTAATCCTAGTAAAACCAGAATGCATGACTAGTTTCTGGACGTATGAATTACGTGTCTTTATTGCCTTTGCTGAACGACTTGTCTACTAGCTAGAATTATCTTCACAACTATCTTGTATCAAAGTTATTGTGTGCTATATTTCATGCTTTATGTAAAATAAGCGGTATTGTAAGTTTGTAAAATATTGTATAAAAGTTTGAACGCGAAATATTATTATAATCAGTTTTTCATATAGAATTGTAGTAGTTGAATTGTATATTAGCTACTAAGTATGAACTTAACGGGTAGGTACTACCCGAATTTAAACTTATAAAACGCTAATATGAAGAAAAAGCTTTTATAAATGAGTTCATATTATGCTACGAAATACTATTAACTACTCTTAATATTCTGTATGATTAACTTGTTCCATTTGACTATTTTGAAGGAAATGGCACCGACTACTCGACACACCGTGAATATGAATGAAGAGGAATTCCGTACTTTTCTAGCTTCAAACATAGCCGCAGTACAGGCTGCGCTACATACCAACAATAACCTTGGATCTAGCAGTACAGGAAATCGTGTAGGATGCACCTACAAAGAATTCACTGCCTGCAAACCTTTGGAATTTGATGGAACCGAAGGACCGATCGGATTGAAACGGTGGACCGAGAAGGTCGAATCGGTGTTTGCCATAAGTAAGTGTACTGAAGAGGAAAAAGTGAAGTACGCTACGCATACCTTCACAGATTCTGCGTTAACATGGTGGAATACCTATCTAGAGCAAGTGGGACAAGACGATGCGTACGCACTACCGTGGTCAGCATTCAAGCACTTGATGAACGAGAAGTACCGTCCCAGAACCGAGGTCAATAAGCTCAAGACAGAACTTAGAGGGTTACGAACCCAAGGATTTGATATTACCACGTACGAAAGACGATTCACAGAATTGTGCCTATTGTGTCCGGGAGCATTCGAAGATGAGGAAGAGAAGATCGACGCGTTTGTGAAAGGATTACCGGAAAGAATCCAAGAAGATATAAGTTCACACGAGCCCGCCTCCATACAACAGGCATGTAGAATGGCTCACAAACTAGTGAACCAGATTGAAGAAAGAATTAAAGAACAGACTGCTGAAGAGGCCAATGTGAAGCAAGTCAAAAGAAAGTGGGAGGAAAACGGTGATAAGAATCACCAATACAACAACAACAGCAATTACAACAATAATCGCAACAATTATCCCAACAATCGCAACATCAATCGCAACTACAACAAACGGCCCAACAACAACAACAACAACAACAGCAACTACAACAATCATCCCAATAACAATAATAATCGCAACAACAACAACAATCAGAAGCAGCTATGCCAAAGGTGTGAAAAGTATCACTCGGGGTTCTGCACCAAATTTTGCAACAAGTGTAAAAGAAATGGTCATAGCGCGGTGAAGTGTGAGGTCTACGGACCAGGGGTTAATAGAACGAAAGGAACAAATGGTGTCTGAACGAGTAATGGCGGAGCAAGTAGTGTCGGAGCAAGTTATGCCAATGTAGTTTGTTATAAATGTGGAAAACCAGGCCACATTATTAGAAATTGCCCGAACCAGGAGAACACGAATGGACAAGGCCGCGGAAGAGTTTTCAATATTAATGCGGCGGAGGCACAGGAAGACCCGGAGCTTGTTACGGGTACGTTTCTTATTGACAATAAATATGCTTACGTTTTATTTGATTCGGGTGCGGATAGAAGCTATATGAGTAGAGATTTTTGTGCTAAATTAAGATGTCCATTGACGCCTTTGGATAGTAAATTTTTACTCGAATTAGCAAATGGTAAATTAATTTCAGCAGATAATATATGTCGGAATCGAGAAATTAAACTGGTTAGCGAAACATTTAAGATTGATTTGATACCAGTAGAGTTAGGGAGTTTTGATGTGATAATCGGTATGGACTGGTTGAAAGAAGTGAAAGCAGAGATCGTCTGTTACAAAAATGCAATTCGCATTATACGAGAAAAAGGAAAACCCTTAATGGTGTACGAAGAAAAGGGCAACACGAAGCTACATCTTATTAGTAATTTGAAGGCACAAAAACTAATAAGAAAAGGTTGCTATGCTGTTCTAGCACACGTCGAGAAAGTACAAACTGAAGAAAAGAGCATCAATGATGTTCCCATTGCAAAAGCATTTCCCGATGTATTTCCGAAAGAATTACCGGGATTACCCCCACATCGATCTGTTGAATTTCAAATAGATCTTGTACCAGGAGCTGCACCAATAGCTCGTGCTCCTTACAGACTCGCACCCAGCGAGATGAAAGAACTGCAAAGCCAATTACAAGAACTTTTAGAGCGTGGTTTCATTCGACCAAGCACATCACCGTGGGGAGCTCCTGTTTTGTTTGTCAAGAAGAAAGATGGTACATTCAGGTTGTGTATCGACTACCGAGAGTTGAACAAACTTACCATCAAGAACCGCTACCCACTACCGAGAATCGACGACTTATTTGATCAACTACAAGGCTCGTCTGTTTATTCAAAGATTGACTTACGTTCCGGGTATCATCAAATGTGGGTGAAAGAAGATGATATTCCAAAGACTGCTTTCAGAACACGTTACGGTCATTACGAGTTTATGGCCATGCCGTTTGGTTTAACTAATGCACCAGCTGTGTTCATGGACCTTATGAACCGAGTGTGTGGACCATACCTTGACAAGTTTGTCATTGTTTTCATTGATGACATACTTATTTACTCAAAGAATGACCAAGAACACGGTGAACATTTGAGAAAGGTGTTAGAAGTATTGAGGAAGGAAGAATTGTACGCTAAGTTTTCAAAGTGTGCATTTTGGTTGGAAGAAGTTCAATTCCTCGGTCACATAGTGAACAAAGAAGGTATTAAGGTGGATCCGGCAAAGATAGAAACTGTTGAAAAGTGGGAAACCCCGAAAACTCCGAAACACATACGCCAGTTTTTAGGACTAGCTGGTTACTACAGAAGGTTCATCCAAGACTTTTCCAGAATAGCAAAACCCTTGACTGCATTAACGCATAAAGGGAAGAAATTTGAATGGAATGATGAACAAGAGAAAGCGTTTCAGTTATTGAAGAAAAAGCTAACTACGGCACCTATATTGTCATTGCCTGAAGGGAATGATGATTTTGTGATTTATTGTGACGCATCAAAGTAAGGTCTTGGTTGTGTATTAATGCAATGAACGAAGGTGATTGCTTATGCGTCTAGACAATTGAAGATTCACGAACAAAATTATACGACGCATGATTTGGAATTAGGAGCGGTTGTTTTTGCATTAAATACTTGGAGGCACTACTTATATGGGGTCAAAAGTATTATATATACCGACCACAAAAGTCTTCAATACATATTTAATCAGAAACAACTGAATATGAGGCAGCATAGGTGGATTGAATTGTTGAATGATTACGACTTTGAGATTCGTTACCACCCGGGGAAGGCAAATGTGGTAGCCGATGCCTTGAGCAGGAAGGACAGAGAACCCATTCGAGTAAAATCCATGAATATAATGATTCATAATAACCTTACTACTCAAATAAAGGAGGCGCAACAAGGAGTTTTAAAAGAGGGAAATTTAAAGGATGAAATACCCAAAGGATCGGAGAAGCATCTTAATATTCAGGAAGACGGAACCCGGTATAGGGCTGAAAGGATTTGGGTACCAAAATTTGGAGATATGAGAGAAATGGTACTTAGAGAAGCTCATAAAACCAGATACTCAATACATCCTGGAACGGGAAAGATGTACAAGGATCTCAAGAAACATTTTTGTTGGCCGGGTATGAAAGCCGATGTTGCTAAATACGTAGGAGAATGTTTGACGTGTTCTAAGGTCAAAGCTGAGCATCAGAAACCATCAGGTCTACTTCAACAACCCGAAATCCCAGAATGGAAATGGGAAAACATTACCATGGATTTCATCACTAAATTGCCAAGGACTGCAAGTGGTTTTGATACTATTTGGGTAATAGTTGATCGTCTCACCAAATCAGCACACTTCCTGCCAATAAGAGAAGATGACAAGATGGAGAAGTTAGCACGACTGTATTTGAAGGAAGTCGTCTCCAGACATGGAATACCAATCTCTATTATCTCTGATAGGGATGGCATATTTATTTCAAGATTCTGGCAGACATTACAGCAAGCATTAGGAACTAGTCTAGACATGAGTACTGCCTATCATCCACAAACTGATGGGCAGAGTGAAAGGACGATACAAACACTTGAAGACATGCTACGAGCATGTGTTATTGATTTCGGAAACAGTTGGGATCGACATCTACCGTTAGCATAATTTTCCTACAACAACAGCTACCATTCAAGCATTGAGATGGTGCCGTTTGAAGCACTTTATGGTAGAAAGTGCAGGTCTCCGATTTGTTGGAGTGAAGTGGGGGATAGACAGATTACGGGTCCGGAGATTATACAAGAAACTACCGAGAAGATCATCCAAATTCAACAACGGTTGAAAACCGCCCAAAGTCGACAAAAGAGCTACGCTGACATTAAAAGAAAAGATATAGAATTTGAAATTGGAGAGATGGTCATGCTTAAAGTTGCACCTTGGAAAGGCGTTGTTCGATTTGGTAAACGAGGGAAATTAAATCCAAGGTATATTGGACCATTCAAGATTATTGATCGTGTTGGACCAGTACCTTACCGAATTGATTTACCTCAACAACTCGCGGCTGTACATAACACTTTCCACGTCTCGAATTTGAAGAAATGTTTTGCTAAAGAAGATCTCACTATTCCGTTAGATGAAATCCAACTCAACGAAAAACTTCAATTCATCGAAGAACCCGTCGAAATAATGGATCGTGAGGTTAAAAGACTTAAGCAAAACAAGATACCAATTGTTAAGGTTCGATGGAATGCTCGTAGAGGACCCGAGTTCACCTGGGAGCGTGAAGATCAGATGAAGAAGAAATACCCGCATCTATTTCCAGAAGATTCGTCAACACCTTCAACAGCTTAAAATTTCGGGACGAAATTTATTTAACGGGTAGGTACTGTAGTGACCCGAACTTTTCCATGTTTATATATATTAATTGAGATTGATATTTACATGATTAAATGTTTCCAACATGTTAAGCAATCAAACTTGTTAAGACTTGATTAATTGAAATATGTTTCATATAGACAATTGACCACCCAAGTTGACCGGTGATTCACGAACGTTAAAACTTGTAAAAACTATACGATGACATATATATGGTTATATATATAGTTAACATGTTTTTATAAGTATGTATCTCATTAGGTATTTTAACAATGAGTTATATACATAAAAATGAGACTATTAATTTAAGAAACTCGAAAACGATATATATAACTATTATCGTTATAACAACGTCTTACTAGGTACATATGAATCATATTAAGATATTGATACACTTGGTTAATTATGTTAAATGATAAGTAAATATATTATTAAGTGTATTAACAATGAAATACATATGTAAAAATAAGACTACTAACTTAATGATTTCGAAACGAGACATATATGTAACGATTATCGTTGTAACAACATTTAACTGTATATACATCATACTAAGATATATTATATATCATAATATCATGATAATATAATAATTTAACATCTCATTTGTTATAATAAACAATGGTTTAACAACATTCAAGAAGATCGTTAACCTAAAGGTTTCAAAACAACATTTACATGTAACGACTAACGATGACTTAACGACTCAGTTAAAATGTATATACATGTAGTGTTTTAATATGTATTCATACACTTTTGAAAGACTTCAAGACACTTATCAAAATACTTCTACTTAACAAAAATACTTACAATTACATCCTCGTTCAGTTTCATCAACAATTCTACTCGTATGCACCCGTATTCGTACTCGTACAATACACAGCTTTTAGATGTATGTACTATTGGTATATACACTCCAATGATCAGCTCTTAGCTGCCCATGTGAGTCATCTAACACATGTGGGAACCATCATTTGGCAACTAGCATGAAATATCTCATAAAATTACAAAAATATGAGTAATCATTCATGACTTATTTACATGAAAACAAAATTACATATCCTTTATATCTAATCCATACACCAACGACCAAAAACACTTACAAACACTTTCATTCTTCAATTTTCTTCATCTAATTGATCTCTCTCAAGTTCTATCTTCAAGTTCTAAGTGTTCTTCATATATTTTACAAGTTCTAGTTACATAAAATCAAGAATACTTTCAAGTTTGCTAGCTCACTTCCAATCTTGTAAGGTGATCATCCAACCTCAAGAAATCTTTGTTTCTTACAGTAGGTTATCATTCTAATACAAGGTAATAATCATATTCAAACTTTGGTTCAATTTCTATAACTATAACAATCTTATTTCAAGTGATGATCTTACTTGAACTTGTTTTCGTGTCATGATTCTGCTTCAAGAACTTCGAGCCATCCAAGGATCCGTTGAAGCTAGATCCATTTTTTTATTTTCCAGTAGGTTTATCCAAGGAACTTAAGGTAGTAATGATGTTCATAACATCATTCGATTCATACATATAAAGCTATCTTATTCGAAGGTTTAAACTTGTAATCACTAGAACATAGTTTAGTTAATTCTAAACTTGTTCGCAAACAAAAGTTAATCCTTCTAACTTGACTTTTAAAATCAACTAAACACATGTTCTATATCTATATGATATGCTAACTTAATGATTTAAAACCTGGAAACACGAAAAACACCGTAAAACCAGATTTACGCCGTCGTAGTAATACCGCGGGCTGTTTTGGGTTAGTTAATTAAAAACTATGATAAACTTTGATTTAAAAGTTGTTATTCTGAGAAAATGATTTTTATTATGAACATGAAACTATATCCAAAAATTATGGTTAAACTCAAAGTGGAAGTATGTTTTCTAAAATGGTCATCTAGACGTCGTTCTTTCGACTGAAATGACTACCTTTACAAAAATGACTTGTAACTTATTTTTCCGACTATAAACCTATACTTTTTCTGTTTAGATTCATAAAATAGAGTTCAATATGAAACCATAGCAATTTGATTCACTCAAAACGGATTTAAAATGAAGAAGTTATGGGTAAAACAAGATTGGATAATTTTTCTCATTTTAGCTACGTGAAAATTGGTAACAAATCTATTCCAACCATAACTTAATCAAATTGTATTGTATATTATGTAATCTTGAGATACCATAGACACGTATACAATGTTTCGACCTATCATGTCGACACATCTATATATATTTCGGAACAACCATAGACACTCTATATGTGAATGTTGGAGTTAGGTATACAGGGTTGAGGTTGATTCCAAAATATATATAGTTTGAGTTGTGATCAATACTGAGATACGTATACACTGGGTCGTGGATTGATTCAAGATAATATTTATCGATTTATTTCTGTACATCTAATTGTGGACAACTAGTTGTAGGTTACTAACGAGGACAGCTGACTTAATAAATTAAAAACATCAAAATATATTAAAAGTGTTGTAAATATATTTTGAACATACTTTGATATATATTTATATATTGTTATAGGTTCGTGAATCAACCAGTGGCCAAGTCTTACTTCCCGACGAAGTAAAAATCTGTGAAAGTGAGTTATAGTCCCACTTTTAAAATCTAATATTTTTGGGATGAGAATACATGCAGGTTTTATAAATGATTTACAAAATAGACACAAGTACGTGAAACTACATTCTATGGTTGAATTATCGAAATCGAATATGCCCCTTTTTATTAAGTCTGGTAATCTAAGAATTAGGGAACAGACACCTTAATTGACGCGAATCCTAAAGATAGATCTATTGGGCCTAACAAACCCCATCCAAAGTACCGGATGCTTTAGTACTTCGAAATTTATATCATATCCGAAGGGTGTCCCGGAATGATGGGGATATTCTTATATATGCATCTTGTTAATGTCGGTTACCAGGTGTTCACCATATGAATGATTTTTATCTCTATGTATGGGATGTGTATTGAAATATGAAATCTTGTGGTCTATTATTATGATTTGATATATATAGGTTAAACCTATAACTCACCAACATTTTTGTTGACGTTTTAAGCATGTTTATTCTCAGGTGATTATTAAGAGCTTCCGCTGTCGCATACTTAAATAAGGACAAGATTTGGAGTCCATGCTTGTATAATATTATGTAAAAACTGCATTCAAGAAACTTATTTTGTTGTAACATATTTGTATTGTAAACCATTATGTAATGGTCGTGTGTAAACAGGATAATTTAGATTATCATTATTTGATAATCTACGTAAAGCTTTTTAAACCTTTATTGATGAAATAAAGGTTACGGTTTGTTTTAAAATGAATGCAGTCTTTGAAAAACGTCTCATATAGAGGTCAAAACCTCGCAACGAAATCAATTAATATGGAACGTTTTTAATCAATAAGAACGGGACATTTCACATATGCTAGCCTTCTTTCAGGTAAGAATGACTCACGTAAAGTTAATTTTCGTTTTATGGAATCTGATTTGAGTCTGAATGATGGTATTGATGCCATCATTCCTTTTTCTTCGTTTAAAGAAGCTAGCGATAGATATAGTAACACGTTATTTGGCTATTTTTGGGGAAAAGGCTTGTGTTTCCTATAGTACATAACTATGTCAATAATGTTTAGAAGAAGTATGGACTTGAGAAAACTATGATGAATGCAAAAGGTTTTTTGTTTTTCAAGTTCAATTGTGGGAAGGGGTTACATGATGTGCTAGAAAATGGACCATGGATGATCCGTACTATCCCAATTATCCTTAATAAATGGTCACCCAATGTGTTGTTGATGAAAGAATATCTAATGAAGGTACCAGTTTGGATTAAATTGCATGATGTACCGTTAGCGGAATTCACTGAAGATGGGTTGAGCATGATAGCATCAAGAATTGGTAAAAGCATGAAGTTAGACTCTTATACTAGTACTATGTTCCGTGAGTTGTGGGGTAGACCAAACTATGCTCGTGCCATGGCGGAACTATCTGCATTAGGTGCGTTAAAAGACTCGTTGATTGTGTCCACTCCGAACTTTGAAGATAAGGAGCAAACTCTTGATAAGGTTACTATTAAATATGAATTGAGGCTACCTTTGTTCTCCCATTGTAACGTGTTCGGTCATAATACTATCAAGTGACCAAAGAACGTGCAGCCAATTGATCCTGTGATAGTTGATGATGATGGATTCCAGAAAATTGATAAGAAGAAGGGGAAAGAATATGTTGGATCAGATTAGAAGACAATTGTGCCTAAACCAAATGATGGGTTTAATGTGGGAAAAGGAAAGACAAAAGTGGTTTACAGGCCCAAGAAGAATGTGGCTCAAAGTGATATTAATAATGGCTTGCAAAAGGTTGCAACGGGTAATAAAAAGATTTTGGTAGTTAGGACAAGTAAGGGTTCTCAAGTGAAGATTCAAAATTTGTTCGGTCCCCTAAATAATGATACATTTAATCTAATTGATGAACTAAGTGATGTTGAATCTGATATAGACGAAATGGCCGAGTTTATAGCAGGGAAAATGTTAAGGCACTGCCTCCGTTTGGCATGAAATCGGGATGGTTGTAGTGTTTGTTTAGGTGGGTCATTTGGTGTTCTTGGTTTTGCTAGTCCTGGTTGTTTGTAGGTACTAGCTTAGTTTTTAGTTGTTTGTGAGTCCGCAATTTGTGTTTGTGGTCGTTGCGCTTATTTGTTTTTTATTATTATTTTTATAAATAATATTTACCGGGTAAAACCCTTTACCCAGAAAAATCTTAACCTTTTAGATAAAACCCAAATAAAACCTAATTCTCATTCCTGCCATTATATTTAGGTTATTAATATTAAATTTTAATCTAACTTTATCTTGTTTAATTTTTATTCAATCACTTATTTTTACAAAGAAATAATCGGTTTAAACTAGACTTTCAGTTATAATTAGCTATTATATTTTAGTGTTTGTAGCTTTTTAACTAAGTCCCGATCCAAAGTGGTTTCTAAGGTTCCACAATGATTCCACGATTTACTCATTAATATTTAAAGTGTATAATAATAATAATCTCCACCATTTGACCTATCATGATGATCGTTCCTTAAAGATGTTGTCTAATAAACATGATATTCAGTGCTATTATTTGAAAGAGTATTATACTCATACATGAGATGAAGAAAAGAGCCCAATGAAGGCCAACATATATTAAATTTTTTTGATAAATATGTCAAAAATTGTGAAACGATGGCAAATTTATAGCCACTACCATATGGCATAATAAGCATGGACCACTGAAGACATATAAATAATTGATCTCATTGCGCTTAAATGCTATAAGCATTTTTGACCATTTAATCTTAAACTTAATCCTTATGCACTTTAATATTAATGTAGACAAGGGCACGAGTTTGGCTTAGTATAACACTTAGAGTGGATAAATACACAAACATAGATACAATTCTAACTATAATTGAAGCTCCGATTTTGAATTTAAGACTTAATTGTAAGATTATTTTTTATTTATCTTTGTATGAATCAGTGAAAATTTATGATTACTAAACCCTATAAAGTTTGATTAATATAATATTCCTAACCGCCTTTTCAACTAAATTTGTGTCATGACCACCTTGATACCCTAAAAACCGTAATACACCCGACTTATATTTCCTTTGATGCATTATTAAGATAATATAAACAAAACTAAATATGTTTTTATAGAATTCAAAGTGTTAGTTTATCTTAAATTCATTGCTTACATGAGGACAAGTAAGGTTTTAAGTGTGGGGAATTTGATAATGCCAAAATTATACATATTTTAATAAATATTTTAAAGCGTTATCTTGGTGTTTTAACATCATTCGAAGTACTTTTACATATAAAAGTTAATAAATATTGTAAAAAGGTATTTTGATATGTTTGTTTAGTGAATATGATTAAACAAGATAAAAATAGGAAAAAGCAGAAAATACAGTAAAGTCGCCGACTGAATTGAGCAAAGCCATCGGCTAGAGTAAAGAAATTCCAGAAAGTTCCAAAATCATGCCAGAAATCTAAGAGCTTGAAGTCCAAGAAAAAACACAAGGTTAGCCGCCGACTCTATCACCATAAGCCGCTGGATAGATTGAAGATTCTTGTATGTAACGCCCAAGTCAAGCTAAATAAAGAAGCAAATCTATTTCAGATTGTTAGAGACAAATCCTCCAGCAAGAAAATTGGTGAAAAATAAAAATTTATTGAGCGCAAAGGAATAAATTAATTTCACTGGCTTGACTTACAGAAAGGCAGTTCCGAGCTTGAAGAACAAGTAAAACGCGCAAAGGAATTAACCGACTTGAAGGGTTAGCCACTGGCTAAACCTATGCTAGCCGCCGGCTAGACTTGATTTTTCCAATCCTATAAATAGATAGACGAATTTTCCAGTTTTCATATACGTATTCAGTATTAGGGTTAGCCACGAAAAGTTACAAATCCTTTTAGGTTTTAGTTTATCTTTCAAGTTGTAATCAAGCAATATTTCATTCAATTCAACTTTCTTTTTACCTAATTAAGGTACTTCATCTTTTATATTTTCGTATGTCTTATTTAACGTTTACTTTCTTGTTTTTACATTTCTGTTAGTCTACCATTATGAACTAGACTTTCATAGTTGTTGCAGGGATGAAAACTAATCTGATTGAGAATTAAAGATGAAGCCTCCGGCTGTGAGTATCCTAGCCGCCAGCTGGATCTCACTCAGCCGCCGACTTCTTGCTTCAATTCGTACAGTTTTTGGTTCTTTTCCAGATCTATATGATTTTTTCTGTGATAATTGTTTAGTCTATTTATGTCTGCCATGATTAAATAACTTGTTTGCCATGCTAAGTGATTAAATATTATGAATCTAGGATTAACTAGTCATTAATTCTATGATCCTTTATTCGATTCATATTACTTGTTTAGATCTAGTCCATAAAACATAGAGTTTGGATTGCATGCAAATTAGGTAAACATCATTGGTAGTAATAAATTATATGAACATTAATTATGCTCATATAGTAAATTCACTATTGTTAGGTTTAATCGAAAATCCCTTGCTTATTAGAATTTAATTGTCAATTACATAAAAGCTTAGTCAAATATTAATTTTCAGCTAGTAACTTGAATTGATTTAATTAGGTTTATCAGCTTATCTATTTGTCAGTCTGATTGGATGTTGCCTTATTCCACACCACAAGATTAGGGATGCATTTATCATGTAGTTATTTGAATACTATAAGTTAGGATATTGGCTTTGAACACCCACTTAGTTAATATATGCTTTAAATCCTACTTTGTGAACTTTACGTGATAACTCGCTTAACCTTTTTATAGATGATGATTGGTCTATGATTATTATCTTGCTATTTATTAATTTGAGTAATGAAATTGTCCGATAATAATAATTCTCTTATGATTTATCAAGTCCTAGTAACCGCTTGCTTTTTGATTGCTTTTGTTTCTTTATATTTTATTTAATTTAATTCCAACTTAAATCAACTTTTATTCATCTCTCTTGAGATAGACTTATCAAAAATAAAACAAAGATAAACTATAATGATAAAAAAACTTCTATCTCTCTTGTTGTGATCTCATGGGACGAAACTAACTTACTAATTGCTATACTACCTTGATTGAGTTTCGTTGATCGTTAGGGTGTTAAAAGTGAAAAGTAATTAAGATAATATAAATTTAAAAGTTGAGAATAAATTTAAGCACTTGGCACACACTTTTGCACATCAGTGAGCAGATCCAAGCAAAAGAGCAATGTATATGTACCTTCGGTGGACGTGTTGGCACCAAATTCGGGTGTTGTTGTAGTGACCCGAACTTTTCCATGTTTATATATATTAATTGAGATTGATATTTACATGATTAAATGTTTCCAACATGTTAAGCAATCAAACTTGTTAAGACTTGATTAAATGAAATATGTTTCATATAGACAATTGACCACCCAAGTTGACCGGCGATTAACGAACGTTAAAACTTGTAAAAATGGCATGACGATATATATATGGATATATATATGGTTAATATGAGATTATGATAAGTAAGTATCTCCATAAGTATATTAACAATGAGTTATATACATATAAACAAGACTACTAACTTAAGGATTTCGAAACGAGACATATATGTAACGATTATCGTTGTAACGACATTTAAATGTATATATATCATATTAAGATATATTAATATATCATAATATCATGATAATATAATAATTTAACATCTCATTAGATATAATAAATAATGGGTTAACAACATTAATTGAGATCGTTAACTTAAAGGTTTCAAAACAACACTTACATGTAACGACTAACGATGACTTAACGACTCAGTTAAAATGTATATACATGTAGTGTATTTAGATGTATTAAAATACTTTTGGAAGACTTCAAGACATATATCAAAACACTCATACTTAACGAAAATGGTTACAGTTACTTTTCCATTCTTTTCTTTCATCAAGAATTCTAGTCGTATTCTTACCCGTATTATACACAGCTTCAAAACGTACTTACTATGAGTATATACCAATAGGAACTAGCATGGGATTCCACTCTTGATTATGTCATGTATGACTAATCAATTTTAACTTCTACCATGAGCTAGTCAACTAACTAGAACTCCTTTTAACCCCACTCATCATTCACTCCATTTCACTTCCAATTCTCTTTCTAATTCTCTCTCAACACACACACACACACTATTATGAACGTATTTTTCCAGTAGTTAATGATCATCTTCATCAAAAATCACTTCAAGAATCAAGCTATAATCATCATAGGAAGAACACTTCAAGAACACTTCAAAAATCCCTTCAAGTTTACTAATTTACTTCCAAGCTTTCTAATCCATTCCAAGTAATCATCTAAGATCAAGAAACCTTTGTTATATACAGTAGGTTATCTTTCTTATTCAAGGTAATATTCATGTTCAAACTTTGATTCAATTTCTATAACTATAAACTATCTTAATTCGAGTAAAAATCTTACTTGAACTTGTTTTTGTGTCATGATCCTACTTCAAGAACTTTCAAGCCATCCAAGATCCTTTGAAGCTAGATCATTTCTTGTCACTTCCAGTAGGTTTACCTACTAAACTTGAGGTAGTAATGATGTTCATAACATCATTCGATTCATATATATAAAACTATCTTATTCGAAGGTTTAAACTCGTAATCACTAGAACATAGTTTAGTTAATTCTAAACTTGTTCGCAAACAAAAGTTAATCCTTCTAACTTGACTTTTAAAATTAACTACACACATGTTCTATATCTATATGATATGCTAACTTAATGATTTAAAACCTGGAAACACGAAAAACACCGTAAAACCGGATTTACGCCGTCGTAGTAACACCGCGGGCTGTTTTGGGTTAGTTAATTAAAAACTATGATAAACTTTGATTTAAAAGTTGTTATTCTGAGAAAATAATTTTTATTATGAACATGAAACTATAACCAAAAATTATGGTTAAACTCAAAGTGGAAGTATGTTTTCTAAAATGGTCATCTAGACGTCGTTCTTTCGACTGAAATGACTACCTTTACAAAAATGACTTGTAACTTATTTTTCCGACTATAAACCTATACTTTTTCTGTTTAGATTCATAAAATAGAGTTTAATATGAAACCATAGCAATTTGATTCACTCAAAACGGATTTAAAATGAAGAAGTTATGGGTAAAACAAGAATGGATAATTTTTCTCATTTTAGCTACGTGAAAATTGGTAACAAATCTATTCCAACCATAACTTAATCAACTTGTATTGTATATTATGTAATCTTGAGATACCATAGACACGTATACAATGTTTCGACCTATCATGTCGACACATCTATATATATTTCGGAACAACCATAGACACTCTATATGTGAATGTTGGAGTTAGCTATACATGGTCGAGGTTGATTCCAAAATATATATAGTTTGAGTTGTGATCAATACTGAGATACGTATACACTGGGTCGTGGATTGATTCAAGATAATATTTATCGATTTATTTCTGTACATCTAACTGTGGACAACTAGTTGTAGGTTACTAACGAGGACAACTGACTTAATAAACTTAAAACATCAAAATATATTAAAAGTGTTGTAAATATATTTTGAACATACTTTGATATATATGTATATATTGTTATAGGTTCGTGAATTAACCAGTGGCCAAGTCTTACTTCCCGACGAAGTAAAAATCTGTGAAAGTGAGTTATAGTCCCACTTTTAAAATCTAATATTTTTGGGATGAGAATACATGCAGGTTTTATAAATGATTTACAAAATAGACACAAGTACGTGAAACTACATTCTATGGTTGAATTATCGAAATCGAATATGCCCCTTTTTATTAAGTCTGGTAATCTAAGAATTAGGGAACAGACACCCTAATTGACGCGAATCCTAAAGATAGATCTATTGGGCTTAACAAACCCCATCCAAAGTACCGGATGCTTTAGTACTTCGAAATTTATATCATATCCAAAGGGTGTCCCGGAATGATGGGGATATTCTTATATATATGCATCTTGTTAATGTCGGTTACCAGGTGTTCACCATTTGAATGATTTTTATCTCTATGTATGGGATGTGTATTGAAATATAAAATCTTGTGGTCTATTGTTACGATTTGATATATATAGGTTAAACCTATAACTCACCAACATTTTTGTTGACGTTTTAAGCATGTTTATTCTCAGGTGATTATTAAGAGCTTCCGCTGTCGCATACTTAAATAAGGACGAGATTTGGAGTCCATGCTTGTATAATATTATGTAAAAACTGCATTCAAGAAACTTATTTTGTTGTAACATATTTGTATTGTACACCATTATGTAATGGTCGTGTGTAAACATGATATTTTAGATTATCATTATTTGATAATCTACGTAAAGCTTTTTAAACCTTTATTTATGAAATAAAGGTTATGGTTTGTTTTAAAAATGAATGCAGTCTTTGAAAAACGTCTCATATAGAGGTCAAAACCTCGCAACGAAATCAATTAATATGGAACGTTTTTAATCAATAAGAACGGGACATTTCAGTTGGTATCAGAGCGTTGGTCTTAGAGAACCAGAAAATTTGCATTACTGTATCTTATCGAGTTTGTTAGGATGCATTAGTTAGTCTGGACTTCGACCGTGTTTTCTTTAAAAATGATTGCTTAACATTTTTGTTGGAAACTATATATTTTTAACATACGAATATTATGTGATATATTAATCTCTTAACGTGTTTGATATTATGTGATAGATGTCTACCTCTAGAACAAGTCCCATTGACTCACCTAATAATAATGAAGAGTCAAATGTAAATTGGAATGATTCGTGGACTGATTCACAAGTTCCCGAAGAGGAACCGGAAGAAGAGTCGAACCCGAAGAAGAATTGGAACCGGAAGAAGAATCGGAACCGGAAGAAGAAATAGAACCGGTGGGGGAAATAATAAAACGGTTAAGTAAAAGAGAATCCTCAACCAACCGACCAAGGTTAATTATGGTCAATGGTGTTTCCGCCAAGGAAGCAAAATATTGGGAGGATTACCAATTCTCCGATGAATCGGATTCCGACGAGAATTCCGATGATGTTATAGAAATTACCCCAACTGAATTTAAAAAGGCAAAAGAAAATAATAAGGGAAAGGTCATAAAAATAGAGAAATCTAATTCCAACCCCGATGAACTTTATATGTATCGTCAACCCCCGAAGTCCTTAAGTTGTAACAATGACCCGGGAACCTCTAAACCACCAGGTTTTTCTAAACCAATGTGGACAACGACGGCTCATATTAGGGGAACATCATATATCCCTAGAAACTTGGCAAAACGAACCAAAACCGAAGAAGAAGAAACAAGCGAGTCGGAATAAGATAGTTGTATTCGTGTGGTGTAATATATGTAATATAGTGTGCTTATGCTTTATGATATATGTAAAAATTGCTTGTATTAATAAGTATTTTTATTATGAATCTAACTCTTGTCTATTTTACAGTATAAAAACACAAAATGGATAGACAACCCAATATTTTAAGAGACCTACCCGGAGACATGATTGATGAAATCTTGTCTAGAGTCGGTCAGAATTCTTCGGCACAACTATTTAAGGCGAGATCAGTTTGTAAGACATTCGAAGAACGTTCTAAGAATGTCTTGGTTTATAAAAGGCTTTCGTTCGAAAGATGGGGGATATCACATTAGGAAATTCATAAGTTACGATGTGTTTACTTTGACGCATATATTGCGGGGAACCCAAATGATATTTTACGCAATGGGTTAAGAAATTATTTTGACTCAATATATCCGAATATTGGACTTCGTGATTTAGAAAAAGCGGCTAACATGCAACATAAAGAAGCATGTTATGCTTACGGATTAGTAATGTTCGCTTCTCACCAAAGTGAGAACAAGAACATCGGGCTACAACTATTAAACAAAACGTTCCCACAAGTGACGAAGTCGGTAATTGGGGTAAGAAATGAGGTTTTTAGATTGTTACAGGACTGTTGGACATTACGTAACCCTCGTCCCTTTGACGACGTTACAACACGCTGTCTTATCAATGGCCATAACGGTTATGTTCCACAAGACCAAGGATGTGAAGTAATCCTAGTAAAACCAGAATGCATGACTTGTTTCTGGACGTATGAATTACGTGTCTTTATTGCCTTTGCTGAACGACTTGTGTACTAGCTAGAATTATCTTCACAAGCATCTTGTATCAAATTTATTGTGTGCTATATTTCATGCTATATGTAAAATAAGCGGTATTGTAAGTTTGTAAAATATTGTGTAAAAGTTTGAACGTGAAATATTATTATAATCAGTTTTTCATATAGAATTGTAGTAGTTGAATTGTATATTAGCTACTAAGTATGAACTTAACGGGTAGGTACTACCCGAATTTAAACTTATAAAACGCTAATATGAAGAAAAAGCTTTTATAAATGAGTTCATATTATGGTACGAAATACTATTAACTACTCTTAATATTCTGTATGATTAACTTGTTCCATTTGATTATTTTGAAGGAAATGGCACCGACTACTCGACACACCGTGAATATGAATGAAGAGGAATTCTGTACTTTTCTAGCTTCAAACATAGCCGCAGTACAGGCTGCGCTACATACCAATAATAACCTTGGATCTAGCAGTACAGGAAATCGTGTAGGATGAACCTACAAAGAATTCACTGCCTGCAAACCTTTGGAATTTGATGGAACCGAAGGACCGATCGGATTGAAACGGTGGACCGAGAAGGTCGAATCGGTGTTTTCCATAAGTAAGTGTACTGAAGAGGACAAAGTGAAGTACGCTAAGCATACCTTCACAGGTTCTGCGTTAACATGGTGGAATACCTATCTAGAGCAAGTGGGACAAGATGATGCGTACGCACTACCGTGGTCAGCATTCAAGCACTTGATGAACGAGAAGTACCGTCCCAGAACCGAGGTCAATAAGCTCAAGACAGAACTTAGAGGGTTATGAACCCAAGGATTTGATATTACCAAGTACGAAAGACGATTCACAGAATTGTGCCTATTGTGTCCGGGAGCATTCGAAGATGAGGAAGAGAAGATCGACGCGTTTGTGAAAGGATTACCGGAAAGAATCCAAGAAGATATAAGTTCACACGAGCCCGCCTCCATACAACAGGCATGTAGAATGGCTCACAAACTAGTGAACCAGATTGAAGAAAGAATTAAAGAACAGACTGCTGAAGAGGCCAATGTGAAGCAAGTCAAAAGAAAGTGGGAGGAAAACGGTGATAAGAATCACCAATACAACTACAACAGCAATTACAACAATAATCGCAACAATTATCCCAACAATCGCAACATCAATCGTAACTACAACAAACGGCCCAACAATAACAACAACAACAACATCAACTACAACAATCATCCCAACAACAATAATAACCACAACAACAACAACAATCAGAAGCAGCTATGCCAAAGGTGTGAAAAGTATCACTCGGGGTTCTGCACCAAATTTTGCAACAAGTGTAAAAGAAATGGTCATAGCGCGGCGAAGTGTGAGGTCTACGGACCAGGGGTTAATAGAACGAAAGGAACAAATGGTGTCGGAACGAGTAATGGCGGAGCAAGTAGTGTCGGAGCAAGTTATGCCAATGTAGTTTGTTATAAATGTGGAAAACCGGGCCACATTATTAGAAAATTGCCCGAACCAGGGGAACACGAATGGACAAGGCCGCGGAAGAGTTTTCAATATTAATGCGGCAGAGGCACAGGAAGACCCAGAGCTTGTTACGGGTACGTTTGTTATTGACAATAAATCTGCTTACGTTTTATTTGATTCGGGTGCGGATAGAAGCTATATGAGTAGAGATTTTTGTGCTAAATTAAGTTGTCCATTGACGTCTTTGGATAGTAAATTTTTACTCGAATTAGCAAATGGTAAATTAATTTCAGCAGATAATATATTTCAAAATCGAGAAATTAAACTGGTTAGAGAAACATTTAAGATTGATTTGATACCAGTAGAGTTAGGCAGTTTTGATGTGATAATCGGTATGGACTGGTTAAAAGAAGTGAAAGCAGAGATCGTTTGTTACAAAAATGCAATTCGTATTATACGAGAAAAAGGAAAACCCTTAATGGTATACGGAGAAAAGGGCAACACGAAGCTACATATTATTAGTAATTTGAAGGCATAAAAACTAATAAGAAAAGGTTGCTATGCTGTTCTAGTACACGTCGAGAAAGTACAAACTGAAGAAAAGAGCATCAATGATGTTCCCATTGCAAAAGAATTTCCCGATGTATTTCCGAAAGAATTACCGGGATTACCCCCACAGCGATCCGTTGAATTTCAAATAGATCTTGTACCAGGAGCTGCACCAATAGCTCGTGCTCCTTACAGACTCGCACCCAGCAAGATGAAAGAACTGCAAAGCCAATTACAAGAACTTTTAGAGCGTGGTTTCATTCGACCAAGCACATCACCGTGGGGAGCTCCTGTTTTGTTTGTCAAGAAGAAATATGGTACATTCAGGTTGTGTATCGACTACCGAGAGTTGAACAAACTTACCATCAAGAACCGCTACCCACTACCAAGAATCGATGACTTATTTGATCAACTACAAGGCTCGTCTGTTTATTCAAAGATTGACTTACATTCCGGGTATCATCAAATGCGGGTGAAAGAAGATGATATTCCAAAGACTGCTTTCAGAACACGTTACGGTCATTACGAGTTTATGGTCATGCCGTTTGGTTTAACTAATGCACCAGCTGTGTTCATGGACCTTATGAACCGAGTGTGTGGACCATACCTTGACAAGTTTGTCATTATTTTCATTGATGACATACTTATTTACTCAAAGAATGACCAAGAACACGATGAACATTTGAGAAAGGTGTTAGAAGTATTGAGGAAGGAAGAATTGTACGTTAAGTTTTCAAAGTGTGCATTTTGGTTGGAAGAAGTTCAATTCCTCGGTCACATAGTGAACAAAGAAGGTATTAAGGTGGATCCGGCAAAGATAGAAACTGTTGAAAAGTGGAAAAGCCCGAAAACTCCGAAACACATACGCCAGTTTTTAGGACTAGCTGGTTACTACAGAAGGTTCATCCAAGACTTTTCCAGATTAGCAAAACCCTTGACTGCATTAACGCATAAAGGGAAGAAATTTGAATGGAATGATGAGCAAGAGAAAGCGTTTCAGTTATTGAAGAAAAAGCTAACTACGGCACCTATATTGTCATTACCTGAAGGGAATGATGATTTTGTGATTTATTGTGATGCATCAAAGCAAGGTCTCGGTTGTGTATTAATGCAACGAACGAAGGTGATTGCTTATGCGTCTAGACAATTGAAGATTCACGAACAAAATTATACGACGCATGATTTGGAATTAGGCGCGGTTGTTTTTGCATTAAAGACTTGGAGGCACTACTTATATGGGGTCAAAAGTATTATATATACCGACCACGAAAGTCTTCAACACATATTTAATCAGAAACAACTGAATATGAGGCAGCGTAGGTGGATTGAATTATTGAATGATTACGACTTTGAGATTCGTTACCACCCGGGGAAGGCAAATGTGGTAGCCGATGCCTTGAGCAGGAAGGACAGAGAACCCATTTGAGTAAAATCTATGAATATAATGATTCATAATAACCTTACTACTCAAATAAAGGAGGCGCAACAAGGAGTTTTAAAAGAGGGAAATTTAAAGGATGAAATACCCAAAGGATCGGAGAAACATCTTAATATTCGGGAAGACGGAACCCGGTATAGGGCTGAAAGGATTTGGGTACCAAAATTTAGGGATATGAGAGAAATGGTACTTAGAGAAGCTCATAAAACCAGATACTCAATACATCCTGGAACGGGGAAGATGTACAAGGACCTCAAGAAATATTTTTGGTGGCCGGGTATGAAAGCCGATGTTGCTGAATACGTAGGAGAATGTTTGACGTGTTCTAAGGTCAAAGCTGAGCATCAGAAACCATCAGGTCTACTTCAACAACCCGAAATCCCGGAATGGAAATGGGAAAACATTACCATGGATTTCTTCACTAAATTGCCAAGGACTGCAAGTGGTTTTGATACTATTTGGGTAATAGTTGATCGTCTCACCAAATCAGCACATTTCCTGCCAATAAGAGAAGATGACAAGATAGAGAAGTTAGCACGACTGTATTTGAAGGAAGTCATCTCCAGACATGGAATACCAATCTCTATTATCTCTGATAGGGATGGCAGATTTATTTCAAGATTCTGGCAGACATTACAGCAAGCATTAGGAACTCGTCTAGACATGAGTACTGCCTATCATCCACAAACTGATGGGCAGAGCGAAAGGACGATACAAATGCTTGAAGACATGCTACGAGCATGTGTTATTGATTTCGGAAACAGTTGGGATCGACATCTACCATTAGCAGAATTTTCCTACAACAACAGCTACCATTCAAGCATTGAGATGGCGCCGTTTGAAGCACTTTATGGTAGAAAGTGCAGGTCTCCGATTTGTTGGAGTGAAGTGGGGGATAGACAGATTACGGGTCCGAAGATTATACAAGAAACTACCGAGAAGATCATCCAAATTCAACAACGGTTGAAAACCGCCCAAAGTCGACAAAAGAGCTACGCTGACATTAAAAGAAAAGATATAGAATTTGAAATTGGAGAGATGGTCATGCTTAAAGTTACACCTTGGAAAGGCGTTGTTCGATTTGGTAAACGAGGGAAATTAAATCCAAGGTATATTGGACCATTCAAGATTATTGATCGTGTCGGACCAGTAGCTTACCGACTTGAGTTACCTTAACAACTCGCGGCTGTACATAACACTTTCCATGTCTCGAATTTGAAGAAATGTTTTGCTAAAGAAGATCTCACTATTCTGTTAGATGAAATCCAAATCAACGAAAAACTCCAATTCATCGAAGAACCCGTCGAAATAATGGATCGTGAGGTTAAAAGACTTAAGCAAAACAAGATACCAATTGTTAAGGTTCGATGGAATGCTCGTAGAGGACCCGAGTTCACCTGGGAGTGTGAAGATCAGATGAAGAAGAAATACCCGCATCTATTTCCAGAAGATTCGTCAACACCTTCAACAGCTTAAAATTTCGGGATGAAATTTATTTAACGGGTAGGTACTGTCGTGACCCGAACTTTTCCATGTTTATATATATTAATTGAGATTGATATTTACATGATTAAATGTTTCCAACATGTTAAGCAATCTAACTTGTTAAGACTTAATTAATTGAAATATGTTTCATATAGACAATTGACCACCCATGTTGACCGGCGATTCACGAACGTTAAAACTTGTAAAAACGACATGACGATATATATATGGATATACATATGGTTAATATGAGATTATGATAAGTAATTATCTCCATAAGTATATTAACAATGAGTTATATACATATAAACAAGACTACTAACTTAAGGATTTCGAAACGAGACATATATGTAACGATTATCGTTGTAACGATATTTAAATGTATATATATCATATTAAGATTTATTAATATATCATAATATCATGATAATATAATAACTTAACATCTCATTAGATATAATAAGCAATGGGTTAACAACATTAATTGAGATCGTTAACTTAAAGGTTTCAAAACAACACTTACATGTAACGACTAACGATGACTTAACGACTCAGTTAAAATGTATATACATGTAGTGTATTTAGATGTATTAAAATACTTTTGGAAGACTTCAAGACATATATCAAAACACTCATACTTAACGAAAATGGTTACAGTTACTTTTCCATTCTTTTCTTTCATCAAGAATTCTAGTCGTATTCTTACCCGTATTATACACAGCTTCAAAACGTACTTACTATGAGTATATACCAATAGGAACTAGCATGGGATTCCACTATTGATTATGTCATGTATGACTAATCAATTTTAACTTCTACCATGAGCTAGTCAACTAACTAGCACTCCTTTTAACCCCACTCACCACTCACCAATTACCACTCATCATTCACTCCATTTCACTTCCAATTCTCTTTCTAATTCTCTCTCAACACACACACACTATTATGAACGTATTTTTCCAGTAGTTAATCATCATCTTCATCAAAAATCACTTCAAGAATCAAGCTATAATCATCATAGGAAGAACACTTCAAGAACACTTCAAAAATCCCTTCAAGTTTACTAATTTACTTCCAAGCTTTCTAATCCATTCCAAGTAATCATCTAAGATCAAGAAACCTTTGTTATATACAGTAGGTTATCTTTCTTATTCAAGGAAATATTCATATTCAAACTTTAATTCAATTTCTATAACTATAAACTATCTTAATTCGAGTAAAAATCTTACTTGAACTTGTTTTTGTGTCATGATCCTACTTCAAGAACTTTCAAGCCATCCAAGATCCTTTGAAGCTAGATCATTTCTTGTCACTTCCAGTAGGTTTACCTACTAAACTTGAGGTAGTAATGATGTTCATAACATCATTCGATTCATATATATAAAACTATCTTATTCGAAGGTTTAAACTCGTAATCACTAGAACATAGTTTAGTTAATTCTAAACTTGTTCGAAAACAAAAGTTAATCCTTCTAACTTGACTTTTAAAATTAACTACACACATGTTCTATATCTATATGATATGCTAACTTAATGATTTAAAACCTGGAAACACGAAAAACACCGTAAAACCGGATTTACGCCGTTGTAGTAACACCGCGTGCTGTTTTGGGTTAGTTAATTAAAAACTATGATAAACTTTGATTTAAAAGTTGTTATTCTGAGAAAATGATTTTTATTATGAACATGAAACTATATCCAAAAATTATGGTTAAACTCAAAGTGGAAGTATGTTTTCTAAAATGGTCATCTAGACGTCGTTCTTTCGACTGAAATGACTACCTTTACAAAAATGACTTGTAACTTATTTTTCCGACTATAAACCTATACTTTTTCTGTTTAGATTCATAAAATTGAGTTCAATATGAAACCATAGCAATTTGATTCACTCAAAACGGATTTAAAATGAAGAAGTTATGGGTAAATCAAGATTGGATAATTTTTCTCATTTTAGCTACGTGAAAATTGGTAACAAATCTATTCCAACCATAACTTAATCAACTTGTATTGTATATTATGTAATCTTGAGATACCATAGATACGTATACAATGTTTCGACCTATCATGTCGACACATCTATATATATTTCGGAACAACCATAGACACTCTATATGTGAATGTTGGAGTTAGCTATACAGGGTTGAGGTTGATTCCAAAATATATATAGTTTGAGTTGTGATCAATACTGAGATACGTATACACTGGGTCGTGGATTGATTCAAGATAATATTTATCGATTTATTTCTGTACATCTAACTGTGGACAACTAGTTGTAGGTTACTAACGAGGACAGCTGACTTAATAAACTTAAAACATCAAAATATATTAAAAGTGTTGTAAATATATTTTGAACATACTTTGACATATATGTATATATTGTTATAGGTTCGTGAATCAACCAGTGGCCAAGTCTTACTTCCCGACGAAGTAAAAATCTGTGAAAGTGAGTTATAGTCCCACTTTTAAAATCTAATATTTTTGGGATGAGAATACATGCAGGTTTTATAAATGATTTACAAAATAGACACAAGTACGTGAAACTACATTCTATGGTTGAATTATCGAAATCGAATATGCCCCTTTTTATTAAGTCTGGGAATCTAAGAATTAGGGAACAGACACCCTAATTGACGCGAATACTAAAGATAGATCTATTGGGCCTAACAAACCCCATCCAAAGTACCGGATGCTTTAGTACTTCGAAATTTATATCATATCCGAAGGGTGTCCCGGAATGATGGGGATATTCTTATATATATGCATCTTGTTAATGTCGGTTACCAGGTGTTCACCATATGAATGATTTTTATCTTTATGTATGGGATGTGTATTGAAATATGAAATCTTGTGGTCTATTGTTACGATTTGATATATATAGGTTAAACCTATAACTCACCAACATTTTTGTTGACATTTAAAGCATGTTTATTCTCAGGTGAATACTAAGAGCTTCCGCTGTTGCATACTAAAATAAGGACAAGATTTGGAGTCCATGTTTGTATGATATTGTGTAAAAACTGCATTCAAGAAACTGATTTTGATGTAACATATTTGTATTGTAAACCATTATGTAATGGTCGTGTGTAAACAGGATATTTTTGATTATCATTATTTGATAATCTACGTAAAGCTTTTTAAACCTTTATTTATGAAATAAAGGTTATGGTTTGTTTTAAAAATGAATGCAGTCTTTGAAAAATGTCTCATATAGAGGTCAAAACCTCGCAACGAAATCAATTAATATGGAACGTTTTTAATCAATAAGAACGGGACATTTCTGTTGTCTTGTCTTCTTCCTTTCGGTAAGATCACCATGAACTGGTTCTTTGCACTGGTTTCACATCCACAGTTGGATTGTTGTCAGCCATCACCTTCGGAGCAACCTCTGAACTGGTATTCTCATCAAGGAAAACTTTCTTGGTAGTACAACCTTTGAAACTTTCCTTGATCATATAATTTTCAACCTTCATAATTACATGCGTGCCAAACAAACAATTATAAAATGAACAAAATGATTAATCATTTTTAATAAGTGATTTTTTCAAAAGTTATACCCTTTCCGTTGTAAACAATAACTGGGCAGTAACCATGATATGCCAGAAAAATGAGATACAAGTGAGCACCAAAAACTCATTTGAATAGGGGTGAAGTGGAAGATTTTTACCAACACCTGGGTGGTTTGTTTAGAGAAATGTTTGAACCAGTGTGCCATTGCAGAATGTTGGAGTAACAAAAAGAAAAGTACTTATTGCTAACAAAACAGAAAGAATCTTTCCAAAATATCTTTAAACCTTTTTTAAGACCGGCAAGAAAAGCAACATGGTCTAAAAAACTATACTAGTCAATTATGACCTTTATCGAATGTTGGTCGAGTTCAGAAGAAATGGAATCCACATAAATAACGTTCGGAGATGATGAAGACATGTTAAAAAGAAGGAAAAAAATGACCTGACTAGAAAAGCTACTGCTGGAATTCTTGATCGGAGAAGTCAAAACAAAAATGGAAGGAGTGATAATATGAAATTTTTAGTTTTTTTGGTAACCATGTGTATTTATAGTACGAAATTAGGGTTCCAAATTTGGGGGTCGCATGCGTAGCCATACACGTGTCAATACTTTAACGGGAAGGGGATGAAATGGCATGGTGTACGATGACAAACCTCTGTAACCTTTTGAAATTTTGGGCATGATAGCAAATCACGAGGTGCTACAGTAATGATTAGACACCCCTGTCATGATGATATTCCCGTTGGATGTTCCCAATGTCATCAGTAACATCTGATGCATGTTTTGATTAACTAAGATAGTTGAAGAGTTTAATGTCATGCGCTATATGCTAGCGCCTCACATCAAACTTGAAGGACTTAATGATACACGTACTCTCGCGACTAGCGATCATGCGTATCACGTGCTTACGCACATGCTTCTGGTTGATCCATGCGAAATCCCACATGCAAAGTGGGCATGCAGCACATTCTTGTTTAGCACATACGAAATGGTATTATCCTTACTTAGATCTTATTCTTATTAAGTCATGATCCTTTCCTAATTATAATCCTGTTAACTATGGGAACTAGTTACAAAGATCTACGTTTCATTAAGGATATATGGGGTTAGGGTTTCTCTATAAATACAAACCCAAACTTGTTAGTCCCTATTGAGCCTATACCGATCGGTTTCTTGGTGATTAAGTGGTTAGAGGTATTAGTTAGTATGAACACTTGAGAGAGAGAACAAGATAAACGTGGAAGTGTAAAATAGATAACTAGTTCACAAAATGGTGAGGAGGTTGTTTATATATGACAACCTCCCTAGTTACATGTCTTATAAAAGTTACCATAGTAAATAAAGGTAAATACAAGATATTAGAATAATAAAACCGTACGCCATTACATAAATACATAAACTAATATCAACAATCTCCCCCTTGGCATGTAGTTTTCAAAAAATATCACCCTCCTTGAGTCAACCTTGATTTGCACCCTCAGTAGCCTTTTTTTGGCTTCTTCCTCGGCTTGTTGTGCCCTAATCATATCACTCCCAGGTGTGTAGTTTTGTTCATAGTGCTTTGGGATGATGAACCTCTTGAGGCTGTTGATGTTGTATTCACACCTTGGCACAAACTATGAACCCGTGAAGTATTTCTTCTTCCTGTTTATCCCTAGTGAGGTATCAAACTGCCTTATATACAACCTGAACTCGAGAACCTCGTTGATTTAGTTTGCCATCTCATTCGTCATCAGCTTTTGGTAGTTCCCGATGTTCTCTGTCCTCTTGCATATATCAAAGAACTTCAGAGCTTACTTTAGTGTTCCATCTAGATACTTAGACAGTTCGGATTTGAGGATAAAGATTGGATTTTTGATTTTGTTGCGAAAGATAAAGCCTTCTTCTGGAGTGTCCAGGCAATAGAAAATATTGAAAGTTGACAAATCTAAAGTCTCAATGGTTTGATTTGGTGCGGATAGCAGGATCTTTTTGCGAATAGATTTGACACCTAACTGAATATCATGTTATAAGGCGAGCTTAATTCTCTCTTTCATGAATGTTTTAACCCTTTCAGTTGTTGTTTCGATCACCCAAGTTATTCAAATCTTGTTCCTTAACTAGTTATAAACAAATAACATGTCCACTGGATTGAGGTCGATCAGATCATATTTTGAAAATGTGTACTCTTCATCGTTTGATCGGATGACTTTAAAGAATGGGATGAATACTTTTCCAGTCAATCCCGTGCAGTATACACTGTTGAGTATTGAAATTGGGTATTGTTTTTTATCCTCCAGATCAAACTCAGATCAAACTATTGTCTGATCTTAAACAACCGCTTCTGATATCGATACGTGTTCAGTTTGTTTCTATCACCAAAGTAATCAATACATCCAATAGGATTGAACCTTTCAACTACAGGAAGGTTTATAAATTTATCTTCATTGACGAAGATTCTGTAAGCTTGTTCTTCCAGCTAACATCCCTGAAGCACCTTTTCTTCCTGAGGTTCGCCTAGATTGATTGGTAATTCTTTGTGCTTGTTGAATTCTCCATGTTGCGGTTCAGATGATGTGGATTGTTCGGGAGTTGGTTGTGCGGTGGTTTTGGGAAATCTAGGAGCAGATTCACCAGTATATTCTTGGATTACCAAGCAATCAAACTCATCTAATTCATCCTCATCAGGAGCCTACAAGTTCACATAGTTTTCTCTGGTGAATGCTCCTTCAATGATAACAGTTGGCTTGGTTTTAGGTTTCAGGTTTCAGGTTTCTGAAGTATTCTTCTTCTTCTTCTTCTTCTTCTTCTTCTTCTTCTTCTTCTTCTTCTTCTTCTTCTTCTTCTTCTTCTTCTTCTTCTTCTTCTTCTTCTTCTTCTTCTTCTTCTTCTTCTTCTTCTTCTTCTTCTTCTTCTTCTTCTTCAATTTTGGGAATGATTAGCTGAGGTTGTTTCAGTAGATGGGTTGATTGTTTCAGTTTCAGTGTCGGTGTGCACAACTATTGCGAGGGAGGTTTCAGCGGAGGTAACCACAATTTTAGGACTTTCATGAGCAGAAGAAACAATTAGTTCAGTCATTTTAGATTCTTCTTCCTCTTTGACTTCGACGTACGTTATTTCATCAAACTCATCATCATCTTCATCAGAGTTGATTGTGATCCCTGTAAATCCTTCAGGAGCTCCATCATCTTCTTTAACAAAATGTTCTACTCCTTCCATCACCCCTTCCGGTAAGCCAGATTCATCAACAACTTCTTTTCCTTTTCTGAAGGAACTAGGTTGGCTTTCTGATTGGCTCGTACTTTGAATAGCACCCATTGTTAAGCTTCCTCCCTATTCTCCCCCTCATGTTGACCACCGGCATCGGTGTCATCATGTCGCCTGGAGGAAGATGGTATTTCAGCATGACAAGGAATCAGTTTGAGAACAGGTGGATAATTCGGTATACGATTTAAGGAGTTGAGTAGACCAAGAATGGCATTTTTAATGTAGTCATCTGGTGACAAAGTAACCGAGAGAAGATGAGCATGAAATACGGTTTCCTGTTGATGATAAGCAAGATTTGGTTGATGTGTAACCGCCTAAGTGATTGTTGGTGAGGATATGTGTAATGACCCGGACTTTTACGATTGATCTATACTTATAAGATTAATATTTACATAAATTAAACCTTACCAACATGATAAGCAACCCAAATTGTTGAGACTTATGTTTTTGAAAAGAGTTTTACACAACGTTTGACCGTCTAGTTTGACCGATGATATCACGAACTATATAATATATGATAATTATACGTTTGTGTATATATATGTATATATACATATTTAACATGATCTAAGGATGTTTTAATATCTCATTTTGTATTAATAACAATAAGTTATAAGTATATTTTGAAACTACTAACTTAAGTTTTCAAAACGATAACTTTAAGTAACGTTTTTTTGATATAAATACATATAACCTATAATGTTTATACATATATCGTATATGTAATGTATTTAATCACTTTTTAAGGACTTAAATACATAAAACAATATAAGTATATTCACAAAAGATAACTATATTTGAATCCTCGTTTCGTTTTCACAAGATTTCTATACGTATATTTAGAGTATATGTACTCGTATCATACCTAGCTTCTATACGTATTTACTATTAGTATATACACATCAAATCACCACCAACCAGCCCTTGTTCATGCCTTATGTATAAGGTAATTACTTTTGTATGATTGTATGACTAATTACACAAGATTACAACATGTGAACTTGTCCTTGTATACCATAAATCACGCCACCACCACCTTAAATACTTCCATCCATTTTCAATTTTTACCACATTACTTCTCTAGTTAGGAACACATACTTACTAGCTTCATGTATCTCTAAGAACTCCAGCAAAAATCCTCTCAAGAATCACCTTAAACACCACCATAACAAGATCAAACAAAAACACTACAAAAAAAAAAATACAACTTTCATTTCAAGTTTATGTCTTAAGTTGCTTCCAATCTTTCATCCAACTCAATCACTCTTTTGGTTCTAGGTTTTTACTCCTCTTTTACAGCAATCTTGTCCAAGTAACTTGAGGTAGTAACTTTGTTCATAACCTTATTCGATTCATATATATATAGTTATCTTATTTTATGGTATAAAATTTTAACAACAAGAACATAGTTTGAATGTTTTCAAACTTGTTTGCAAACTAAATAGATCCTTCTAACTTAACTTTTAAAATACTTCAAGACCTGTAATATATCATAAGGATATGCTAACTTAACAAGGTAAAACTTGGTTTTTCAAAGAAAACCTTAAAAACTGAATTTACGTCGTCGGAGTACAACCGGGGGCTGTTTTGGGTTGGATAATTAAAAACAATCTTGAACTTTGAATTGGAGGCTTATTTTCTGGAAAATTGATATTTACTATGAATATGTTAACACATAAAAATTTCATGATTTAACTCAAAGTATAAGTATTTTTAGAAAAATAATCATTTAAGGTTGTTTACATGATGGAAAATGATCAACTTCATAAGTTTCACCAAAGTTTGACCTATGTCCTATGATTTTGAATACAAACTAAGGTATTTACAGTTCATATTCTTAAAGAAGGACTCGATCCAAGGAAGTGGCAAGTTGAACCAACGAAAACGGAGTTGTAACGAAGAAACTATGACTAAAACAAGATCGGATATCCAAAACTAGTTTAGCCACGAAAATAATTGGAGAAAAATTAAATAAATCACATCTTTCTAAAATAACATGATATTTTATATATATGTACTCATAATTTAATTTTATATATTTCAGGATCACCCATAAACTATACGAAAAGATTAATCATAAGATTCCATGATTGTACGCAATACGTCTTCTTGACAATATAGGTACCATGGGTCAAGATTAATCCCGACCAATACAAATACGATGGGGGTTTTACTTATTTCGATGGGGGTTTTATTTATTTATTGAACACCTAAATATGAACCATTAAAATTGAATTGCTAACTACGGACTAAGAAGACATTAAAAGTATTATAAGTATATATACGTGACGATTGTTTAAAATGAAAATATATTGATATATTATATATGGATAGGTTCGTGATATCAATCGGAGACCAAGTCAAAATATATATATCTTCAAGGCAAAAGTGAGTATATAGTCCCACTTTTAAACTCTAAATATTTCGGGATGAGAATACATGTATTTTATGTTTTACGATATGGACACAAGTAACTGAAAAATATATTCTACGTTGAGTTGTACCACTGGTATACTTCCCTGTAGCTTGGTAACTACTATTTACAGCGGTATTGTAAACGCGAATGCTGTTGATAGATCTATCGGGCCTGACAACCCCAACCGGACTGGACGACCAGTATTCAACGGTTGCACAGTACTTCGTTTCGTGACTACACTTGGTACGGTGTAGTAAGATTTCATAATAAAGGGAATATGCGACGTGATTAAATGTTAAGTATGGTTACCAAGTGCTCAACCACTTAGAATATTTTTATTAAAATGTTTATATATGAAATCTTGTGGTCTATATATATATATATATTGCTGCCGGCATTAAACCTATATCTCACCAACTTTATATTGACGTTTTAAGCATGTTCATTCTCAGGTGATAATTAGAAGCTTCCGCTGCAACATGTTGAATTTAAGCAAGATCTTGAGTATGCATATTTGTGTCAAAAACAAAACTGCATATCCGAGGAGTTGTATTGTAAAATATGCTAGAAATCGTATTGTTATCATCACATGTAAAGTTTGTAAGTCTAAGATTATCGCTAAACGATAATCATCTTTATATTGTCTAAAAGTTGTATTAAAATAAGAGTTATGGTTTGTAATGTAAAATAAATGCAGTTGTTCTTTTAAAAATGTCGCATATAGAGGTCAATACCTCGCAATGAAATCATACGTTATCTAACTCGTTCTTATGGTTAAGGACGGGTTATGACATGTGGTATCAGAGCGGTGGTCTTAGCGAACCAGGTTTGCATTAGTGTGTCTAACTGATAAGTCGTTAGGATACATTAGTAAGTCTGGACTTTGACCGGGTTTGATTTAAAAACCATTGCTTATCATTGTTGGTTAAAATTTATATGTAAATATTATGTAGTACTAATGGGTTAGTTGTTGTGTGATAGATGTCGGGCTCAAAACTTGTTATCACATTCAGCGACTCCGAACCAGAATCTTCAGATGGTGTTCCAGTCATTAACCTATCCGATGACGAAAATAATATCTTTGGGGAAGACTCACAAATTCCGGATGAACCAACTATAGAGAACCCGGAAAGTGAACCCGAGGAGGAAAGTGAACCCGAGGAGGAAAGTGAACCCGAGGAAGAAATACAGGAAATTACAAAAGACAAGTTCGAACTAGGAAAGAAACGAAAGGCTAATGAATTAGAAAATTCAAATCCCGAGTTTAGTGAGGATGATGTGGCACCAACTCCACTAGACACTACCACCCCTATTCCCGCTATTCCTATTCGTTCTATCCCGGCATCCAGTTCTTCAGCCCCACAGCCAAAATATAGGGAGACACCGCCAAAATATAGGCAGACAGCCAGGATAAGCGTTAAGCGATTCTTTGAACCTAAACGTCCTAGAAAATAGACCAAACGATGCGCTGCCGTATTAAACCATGGGATCATATAATGTTTTGTATAATATTATTAGTGTGGTTTGCTTAATGTTCGATGTAAGATAAGCATATGTAAAATAGTGAAGTATGAAATGCAATAATTTTCCATGGTTAAGTATTATTTAGATGGTAGTAATTGGTTCTGTACTAAGCTATTAAGTATGGACATTAACGGGTAGGTACTACCCTAGATATAATTATAAAACGCTAATAAGAAGAAAAGGCTTTTATAATAATACCTGGTTCATATTATTAATAAGCTATAATGTACTGTAAATATACACTACATCTATAATATTCCATGTGAATAATTATTTTCTTTTCATTCTTATAGAAGAATATGGCGCGATTGAATCGAATGACGGAACAAGAAGTCGAGGAATTCATCAACCAGCGAGTGAACGACAGAATGTTATGGGTCGAGGCTGCAAGAGCTGCTGCAGTTAACCCAAATCCTCGTGTAGGATGCACCTAAAAAACTTTTCAAGCTTGCAAGCCCTCATCATTCAGTGGAACAGAAGGACCGATCGGTTTAACCTGGTGGATAGAAAAGATGGAGACTGTGTTTAAAATCAGTGGTTGTGTTGAAAAGGACATGACCAAGTATGCATCGTGCACTTTACAAGATAGTGCACTCACGTGGTGGAAAAATTATGTGAAGGCTGTAGGAGGAGATGTAGCTTATGATACTCCATGGGAAGAATTCAAAATAATGTTAATCAACGAGTATTGTCCAAGGAACGAGGTTAGGAAGTTGGAAGATGAATTACGAAGCCTGAAAGTTGTTGGTACTGAAATCACCAACTACAATCAGCGATTCATGGAATTAGTTTTGCTATGTCCTGAATTGGTTCCAACCGAAGAACGGAAGATTGAAATGTACAAAGATGGTTTGCCCAAAAAGGTCAAGGCAAATGTTACAGCATCGAAACCTAAGACAATTCATGAAGCTATAACCATGGCAAACGAGCTAATGGATCAGGTCATCATGGATAAGAAAGTATCCAATACTGATGTGAAGGTATCAGGTAACAAAAGAAAGTGGAATGGAAATTATGATCGAGGTAACCAACAACAATCTTTTAAGAAACAAGAAATCACGCAAGGTGCGGGTAGTGGTTTAAGCTTTGGTTACAAAGGACAAAATCCTTTATGTAACCGATGCCACAAACATCACTCTGGCTACTGTAATGTGGTATGCAACAAATGTAATCGAAAGGGTCATCTTGCTGAAGATTGTAGGGCTCTCGTTATAAATACAAATGGTACCAAGACTCCTGCCACCAATGCAAATAGAACTGCTTTGGCTACCATTACTTGATATGGGTGTGGAAAACAAGGTCACTATAAGAGCCAGTGCCCGAATCCTGAGAAGAATATCGGACCTGCACGTGGGAGAGCATTTATTATTAATGCTAGAGAGGCATGTGAAGACCCGGAGCTTGTTACGGGTACGTTTACCATTAATAACTTATCAGCATCTATTATATTTGATACTGGTGCCGATAGAAGTTACGTGTGTAGAAATTTTTACACTAAATTGAATTGTTCATCATTACCTCTAGATGCTAAGTACATGATTGAGTTAGCTAATGGTAAACTAATTAAAGCCGATAAAATTTGTCGTGATTGTAAAATAAATTTAGCCGGAGAAACGTTTAAAATTGATTTGATACCCGTAGAATTAGGAAGTTTTGATGTAATAGTCGGCATGGACTGGATGTCCAAAGTAGGAGCTGAAGTTGTGTGTGCCAAGAAGGCAATTCGCATTCCTTGTAAGGATAAAATGCCGGTGATGATTTATGGAGAGAAGGGTAACTCAAAGCTAAAACTCATTAGCTGTTTGAAAGCCAAGAAATGTTTAGAAAAGGGATGTTATGCTATTCTAGCACATGTTAATAAAGTCAAAAAGAAAGAAAAAGAGAAGTGCATCAACGACGTGCCTGTGGCAAGAGATTTTCCTGAAGTTTTTCCGGAAGAGTTGCCGGGATTACCTCCATTTAGATCTGTAGAATTTCAAATAGATTTAGTACCAGGAGCTGCACCAGTTGCCCGTGCTCCATATAGACTTGCACCGTCCGAGTTAAAAAAACTTCAGAGTCAGTTAAAAGAATTACCGGATCGTGGATTCATACGACCAAGTACTTCACCGTGGGGAGCTCCGATTCTATTTGTTAAAAAGAAAGATGGATCTTTTAGGATGTGTATAGATTATCGTGAATTAAATAAGTTAACTATCAAAAATAAGTATCCACTACCGAGAATTGACGACTTATTTGATCAACTCCAAGGATCATGTGTGTACTCGAAAATTGACTTAAGATCGGGCTATCATCAATTACGCGTCAAAGAAGAAGATATACCGAAAACTGCTTTTTTTACACGTTACGGTCATTACGAATTTTTGGTCATGCCGTTTGGATTGACGAATGCGCCAGCTGTATTCATGGACCTCATGAATCGAGTTTGTAGTCCATATTTAGATAAGTTTGTTATTGTTTTCATTGATGACATTCTTCTCTATTCCAAGAGTGAGCAAGAGCATGCGCAGCATTTAAGGTTAATATTAGAGTTGTTGAGAAAAGAACAGCAATACGCTAAATTTTCTAAGTGTGCTTTCTGGTTGAAAGAAGTGCAATTTCTTGGTCACGTTGTTAGTAGCAAAGGAATTCAGGTTGATCCAGCTAAAATTGAGGCCATTGAAAAATGGGAGACTCCTAAAACACCAATGCAGATACGCCAATTTTTGGGTTTAGCCGGTTATTATAGAAGGTTTATTCAAGATTTTTCCCGAATAGCTAAGCCGTTGACAGCATTAATGCAAAAAGGGAAGAAATACGAATGGACCTCGGAGCAGGAGAATGCATTTCAATTACTGAAGAAGATGTTAACTACGACGCCTATTTTATCGTTACCTAAAGGGAACGATGATTTTGAAATATATTGTGACGCTTCGCGACAAGGTTTTGGTTGTGTTCTTATGCAACGAAAGAAAGTTATTGCATACGCATCCCGACAATTGAAGATTCACGAGCGAAATTATACGACGCATGATCTAGAACTGGGAGCAGTCGTGTTTGCGTTGAAGATATGGAGACACTACTTATATGGGGTTAGATGCACTGTGTTTACTGATCATAAAAGTCTTCAACTTATTTTTGATCAGAAACAGTTGAACATGAGGCAACGTAGGTGGGTCGAGCTGATAAACGACTATGATTGTGAAATTCGTTATCATCCCGGGAAGGCGAACGTGGTGGCCGATGCTTTAAGCAGAAAGGAACGAGAACCAATTCGAGTTCGAGCGATGAACATAAAAATTCACATGAATCTCAACTCACAAATCAAAGAGGCTCAACGAGAAGCTCTTACTAAAGAAAACATAGGAAATGAAATAATGAAGAAGTATGGGAAACAACTCGTTATACGGGAAGATGGAATTCGATATTTTGCAAACCGTATTTGGGTACCAAAGTTGGGTGGATTAAGAAAGTTAATATTGAATGAGGCACATAAGACAAGATACTCGATACATCCTGGAGTTGGAAAGATGTATCAAGATCTTAAGACGCATTATTGGTGGCCTAATTTGAAGACAGACGTTGCAACATATGTTGGGGAATGTTTAACTTGTTCCAAAGTCAAAGCAGAACACCAGAAGCCGTCAGGATTACTTCAACAACCAGAAATTCCAGAATGGAAATGGGACGGTATTACCATGGATTTCATCACGAAGTTACCAAAGACTGCCTGGGGATACGACACCATTTGGGTAATTGTTGATCGTCTTACTAAATCTGTACATTTCTTGCATATAAAGGAAACGGATAGAATGGAGAAACTATTACGATTATACATAAAGGAAATTGTTTCAAGGCATGGAATACCTATTTCCATTATATCTGATCGTGATAGTAGATTTACCTCAAAGTTCTGGCAATCACTACAGGAGGCACTAGGAACTCGTTTGGATATGAGTACCGTATATCATCCGCAAACCGACGGGCAGAGTGAAAGAACAATTCAGACTCTTGAAGACATGCTCAGGGCATGTGTGATCGATTTTGGAAACGGATGGGATAAATATCTACCATTAGCAGAATTCTCGTATAATAATAGTTATCATGCGAGCATTAAAGCTGCACCATTCGAAGCACTGTATGGAAGGAAGTGTAGATCCCCTATTTGTTGGAACGAAGTAGGAGATCGACAATTAACTGGTCCCGAGATCATACACGAAACGACTGAGAAGATAGTACAAATCAAGGAAAGATTGAAAACAGCCCGTAGTCGCCAAAAGAGCTACGCCGATGTCCGAAGGAAACCATTAGAGTTTCAGATCGGGGACATGGTTATGTTAAAGGTGTCACCGTGGAAAGGTGTAATACGTTTTGGAAAAAGGGGTAAACTAAACCCAAGGTATGTAGGCCCGTTCAAAATTATCGAACGCATCGGACCGGTAGCTTATCGACTCGAGTTACCGCAACAACTCGCCGGAGTACATAATACATTTCACGTCTCGAACCTTAAAAAGTGTCTTGCAAAGGAAGACCTCACCATTCCTCTTGAAGAAATTCAAGTTGACGAGAAACTACAATTCATAGAAGAACCAATCAAGATCATGGACCGTGAAGTTAAACGGCTCAAGCAGAGCAACATACCGATCGTTAAAGTTCGTTGGAATGCACGAAGAGGTCCCGAGTTTACTTGGGAGCGAGAGGATCAAATGAAACAAAAATACCCACATTTGTTTCCCGATGACGCAAAATAGGTACGATTTTAAAATTTCGGGACGAAATTTATTTAACGGGTAGGTACTGTAATGACCTGGACTTTTACGATTGATCTATACTTATAAGATTAATATTTACATAAATTAAACCTTAACAACATGATAAGCAACCCAAATTGTTGAGACTTATGTTTTTGAAAAGAGTTTTACACAACGTTTGACCGTCTAGTTTGACCGATGATATCACGAACTATATAATATATGATAATTATACGTTTGTGTATATATATGTATATATACATATTTAACATGATCTAAGGATGTTTTAATATCTCATTTTGTATTAATAACAATAAGTTATAAGTATATTTTGAAACTACTAAATTAAGTTTTCAAAACGATAACTTTAAGTAACGTTTTTTTGATATAAATACTTATAACCTATAATGTTTATACATATATCGTATATGTAATGTATTTAATCACTTTTTAAGGACTTAAATACATAAAACAATATAAGTATATTCACAAAAGATAACTATATTTGAATCTCGTTCCGTTTTCACAAGATTTCTATACGTATATTTAGAGTATATGTACTCGTATCATACCTAGCTTCTATACGTATTTACTATTAGTATATACACATCAAATCACCACCAACCAGCCCTTGTTCATGCCTTATGTATAAGGTAATTACTTTTGTATGATTGTATGACTAATTACACAAGATTACAACATGTGAACTTGTCCTTGTATACCATAAATCACGCCACCACCACCTTAAATACTTCCATCCATTTTCAATTTTTACCACATTACTTCTCTAGTTAGGAACACATACTTACTAGCTTCATGTATCTCTAAGAACTCCAGCAAAAATCCTCTCAAGAATCACCTTAAACACCACCATAACAAGATCAAACAAAAACACTACAAAAAAAAAAAATACAACTTTCATTTCAAGTTTATGTCTTAAGTTGCTTCCAATCTTTCATCCAACTCCATCACTCTTTTGGTTCTAGGTTTTTACTCCTCTTTTACAGCAATCTTGTCCAAGTAACTTGAGGTAGTAACTTTGTTCATAACCTTATTCGATTCATATATATATAGTTATCTTATTTTATGGTATAAAATTTTAACAACAAGAACATAGTTTGAATGTTTTCAAACTTGTTTGCAAACTAAATAGATCCTTCTAACTTAACTTTTAAAATACTTCAATACCTGTAATATATCATAAGGATATGCTAACTTAACAAGGTAAAACTTGGTTTTTCAAAGAACACCTTAAAAACTGAATTTACGTCGTCGGAGTACAACCGGGGGCTGTTTTGGGTTGGATAATTAAAAACCATCTTGAACTTTGAATTGGAGGCTTATTTTCTGGAAAATTGATATTTACTATGAATATGTTAACACATAAAAATTTCATGATTTAACTCAAAGTATAAGTATTTTTAGAAAAATAATCATTTAAGGTTGTTTACATGATGGAAAATGATCAACTTCATAAGTTTCACCAAAGTTTGACCTATGACCTGTGATTTTGAATACAAACTAAGGTATTTACAGTTCATATTCTTAAATAAGGACTCGATTCAAGGAAGTGGCAAGTTGAACCAACAAAAACGGAGTTGTAACGAAGAAACTATGACTAAAACAAGATCGGATATCCAAAACTAGTTTAGCCACGAAAATAATTGGAGAAAAATTAAATAAATCACATCTTTCTAAAATAACATGATATTTTATATATATGTACTCATAATTTAATTTTATATATTTCAGGATCACCCATAAACTATACGAAAAGATTAATCATAAGATTTCATGATTGTACGCAATACGTCTTCTTGACAATATAGGTACCATTGGTCAAGATTAATCCCGACCAATACAAATACGATGGGGGTTTTACTTATTTCGATGGGAGTTTTATTTATTTATTGAACACCTAAATATGAACCATTAAAATTGAATTGCTAACTACGGACTAAGAAGACATTAAAAGTATTATAAGTATATACACGTGACGATTGTTTAAAATGAAAATATATTGATATATTATATATGGATAGGTTCGTGATATCAACCGGAGACCAAGTCAAAATATATATATCTTCAAGGCAAAAGTGAGTATATAGTCCCACTTTTAAACTCTAAATATTTCGGGATGAGAATACATGTATTTTATGTTTTATGATATGGACACAAGTAACTGAAAAATATATTCTACGTTGAGTTGTACCACTGGCATACTTCCCTGTAGCTTGGTAACTACTATTTACAGCGGTATTGTAAATGCGAATCCTGTTGATAGATCTATCGGGCCTGACAACCCCAACCGGACTGGACGACCAGTATTCAACGGTTGCACAGTACTTCGTTTCGTGACTACACTTGGTACGGTGTAGTAAGATTTCATAATAAAGGGAATATGCGACGTGATTAAATGTTAAGTATGGTTACCAAGTGCTCAACCACTTAGAATATTTTTATTAAAATGTTTATATATGAAATCTTGTGGTCTATATATATATATTGCTGCCGGCATTAAACCTATATCTCACCAACTTTATGTTGACGTTTTAAGCATGTTCATTCTCAGGTGATAATTAGAAGCTTCCGCTGCAACATGTTGAATTTAAGCAAGATCTTGAGTATGCATATTTGTGTCAAAAACAAAACTGCATATCCGAGGAGTTGTATTGTAAAATATGCTAGAAATCGTATTGTTATCATCACATGTAAAGTTTGTAAGTCTAAGATTATCGCTAAACGATAATCATCTTTATATTGTCTAAAACTTGTATTAAAATAAGAGTTATGGTTTGTAATGTAAAATAAATGCAGTTGTTCTTTTAAAAATGTCGCATATAGAGGTCAATACCTCGCAATTAAATCATACGTTATCTAACTCGTTCTTATGGTTAAGGACGGGTTATGACAATATGATTGGTGGTGAGAGTGGTGGTGATGATACATTAACGTCAGGGGGTGATGATGTGAATCGTGAAATTTCATGAGCTCCTTGGAGAAACTCGGTTGTCACCACTGTTGAGCTTGAAGGCTGGGTAGTGAGGCCTGGTGTCATAGGACTACCAAGCAATCTTAGAGTGACGATTATCGGTGGTGTACTCACCTCTACGCTTGTTGTTGCAGTATGAGCTATAGACACTGTTCGTTCGGTATAGGACTGCACCAAATTCCTACGAGCACTAGACACATTTTCAAATTGTTTTTGGCAGGTGTCTTCTAGAGTCACCGCCTCTCACTCATATAAAACAGATGTTTGAGTATCTAAGTGGCTTCCTAGAGTTTTTGAAGGGCTAACGTTTTCTTTTTGCCTTGTCTCACACCCCGTCAGCTCAACCTCTCTTGTTTTTTCAACCACTCCCTCAATTCCATCATTATCACTCCATTCAATATCATGAAGAGCCTTTTGGAGTTGCTCAGTGGTTACTTTCCTTGGTTTAGTTTTCCTTTTAGGCCTATTATCACCCTCAATTCTTTTCCCCTCGGAGTTTCTTTTCCTTGACCCTCTCTTGCTAGACCCCTCACCAGGTGTCCTATCAGCTCCTGGGGCAGGATTCCTGGGTGGTAGGGGATCCATAGAAGCTTCTATCTCTCTCAGATAATTTATTTATCGTGGATCATCGCGTGGTCCGAGATTCAGTGAGTGAGCAGGAATAAGTTTTGCTTCTACATTCTTTGATCCGATTTTCCTTTGGATAAAGGTGATAGACTCTTACTCAGTAATTGGATCACTGTGATCCCTTGGTAATGGATTGGGAGTCAAATCACTATCATCGATTATGGATAAAAGTATTATAGCGTAGAATCTCTGGAATTGGATGTACGATAAGAGTGGAGTTGAGTGGATTTCTATCATACGATCCCAGATGGCTCGGACAAAGTCAACAGTGGGCAGGAACATGATCCCATAGAAGATCTTTAACAGGAAAATGGTGATGTGTTCGGTTCAAGTTTGCATTTGACTGAACCACCGGTTCACAAATATGTGCAGCACGAACCATCATTGTGCCATGTGTTTCTTCTTGAAGTCCCTAATTTTGTCAACTTCTCCTTCGTACCTAAGTTGACGGACAGCAGCTAACATGTCATCTTCGGATGGAAATTCATCATATTGTGCTCTACTAGGGATGCCCAAGAATCGACTCATGTCATTCAAGGTGAAGGAGACCATTCGATCCTGATTCTGTGCAACTAAGAAGGTGAAGTAATCAGGTTCATCACCAACGGGTGGGTGATACGTGATGGTATCTCGCATCAATTGAAGTTGTTGCTCTGAAACATGCTCTGAGTAAGTGAACACACTGCGTACTGGGTGGTGAAGTAGGATAGGAATCTAGTAGTCACAAGGGGTATCAACATCCTTAGTGAAAAATGCATTGTTCGCCATTGCTGTTGTGTCATGAACATGGCTAGTTGAAACACAGTTCATATGGTGTTGCTGTGAAAATGGTGACAAAATCCTTTAATTATGTTAATTAAAAGAATTTTTCAAAAGCTTGTGAATCAACACTTAGCAAGATTTTGAACAGGAAAGCTTTTCGAGCAAAATGAGGTTTTCGAGCACATAAACTTTTCGAGCATTAGGGTTTTCGAGCATGTTGGACTTTTCGAGCAGGATGTTTTCGAGCATGCATTTTTTGAGCATTCAAGGTTTTCATGCAAAGTTCTAGAGCACTACTGTTTCTAGGCAATCAACAATTTTGAGCAAATGAGGTTTTCGAACAGATCAATATTTTTCGAGCAGCTAAGGTTTTTGAGCACTCTGTCTGTTTTTTTGCATACAAGAGGGATATATGAACAATTCATCAAAACTCGTTTAGATCAGCATAATGATGTTAAATTAACATTGATTCTAGTCTATTATGAAATGTCCCGTTCATATAGATTATAAACGTTCCATATTAATTGATTTCGTTGCGAGGTTTTGACCTCTATATGAGACGTTTTTCAAAGACTGCATTCGATTTTAAAACAAATCATAACCTTTAAAATATTATGACGATTATCAAATAATGATAATCTAAAATATAGCATTTTCACACGACCATTACATAATGGTTTACAATAATATTACACAACAATATATATCTTCGAATGCAGTTTTTAAACAATATTATACAAGCATGCTGACTCCAACTCTTGTCCATAAATTAGCATGCAACAGCGGAAGCTCTTAATAATCACCTGAGAATAAACATGCTTTAAACGTCAACAAAAATGTTGGTGAGTTATAGGTTTAACCTATATATTTATCAATTCATAATAATAGACCACAAGATTTTGTATTTCCATTTCTTATAAACAACATGCAATCTGCATAAAAATTATTCATATGATGAACACCTGGTAACCGACATTAACAAATGCATCTAGAATATCCCCAATATACAGGTACACTTATCTGTATATAAAATTAAAGTACTAAAGCATCCATAACCTGGATGGGGTTTGTTAGGCTCAATAGATCTATCTTTAGGATTCGCGTCAATTTGGAGGTCTGCTCCCAAATTCTTAGGCTACCAAGATTTTTAAAGGGTGATATCCGGTATAATGATTCAATCATAGAATATAGTTTCAAGTACTTGTGTCTATTTTGTAAAATATTTATAAAACTGCATGTATTCTCATCCCAAAAATATTAGATTTTAAAAGTGGGACTATAACTCACTTTCACAGATTTTTTCTTTCGTCGGAAATAAGAGTGGCCACGGGTCGATTCATGAACCTATAACAATTATATACATATATATTATAGTATGATCGAAATATATTTACAATATGTTTTATTTTGTTTTAACGATTTAAGTTTGTTAAGTTAGCAGTCCAACGTTAGTAATCTACAACTAGTTGTCCACAGTTAGATGTACAGAAATAAATCAATATATATTATCTCGATTCAATCCACGACCCAGTGTATACAAGTCTCAGGCTAGATCACAACTCAAAGTATATATATTATTTTGGAATCAACCTCAACCCTGTATAGCTAACTCAAGCATTACTGCATATAGAGTGTCTATGGTTGTTCCCAAATAATATATATAGATGGGTTGATATGATATGTCAAAACATTGTACACGTATCTATGGTATCCCAAGATTACATAATATATGTTAGAATACATATATAATACAATATAAGTTAGTTAAGTTATGATTAAAATAGATTTGTTACAAATTTCACGTAGCTACAACAAGCAAAAAATATCCAATTTTGTTTTACCCATAACTTCTTCGTTTTAAATCCGTTTTGAGTGATTCAAGTTGCTATGGTTTCATAATGAACTGAAATTCATGAAACTAAATAGAAAAAGTATAAGTTTATAGTCGGAAATATTGGTTACAAGTCATTTTTTAAGAGGTAGTCATTTCAGTCGAAAGAACGACGTCTTGATGACCACTTTGAAAAGCATACTTCCACGTTGAGTTTAACCATGATTTTTGGATATAGTTTCATGTTCATAAGAAAAATAATTTTCCAAGACGGAACACTTTTATATCAAAGTTTATCATAGTTTTTAATTATCTAACCCAAAACAGCCTGCAGTGTTACTACGACGGCGTATGTCCAGTTTTACGGTGTTCTTCGTGTTTCCAGGTTTTAAATCATTAAGTTAGCATATCATAAAGATACAGACCATGTGTTTAGTTAATTTTAAAAGTTAAGTTAGAAGGATAAACTTTGTTTGTGAACAAGTTTAGAGTTAACTAAACTATGTTCTAGTGATTACATGTTATAATATTCGAATAAAATAGTTTTATATATATGAATAGTATGATGTTATGAACATCATTACTACCTCAAGTTTAGTAGCTAAACCTACTAGAAGTGACAAAAATTGATCTAGCTTCAAATGATTCTTGGATGGCTTGAAAGTTCTTGAAGTAGAATCGTGACACGAAAACAAGTTCAAGTAAGATTATCACTCGAATTAAGATAGTTTATAGTTATAGAAATCGAATCAAAGTTTGGATATGAATATTACCTTGAATAAGAAAGATAACCTACTGTAATTAATAAAGGTTTCTTGATCTTAGATAATTACTTGGAATGGATTTGCAAGATTGAAAGTAAACTAGCAAACTTGAAAGGATTTTCGAAGTGGTCTTGAAGTGTTCTTCCTATGATGATTATAGCTTGATTCTTGAAGTAATTTTTGATGAAGATGATGATTAGTTTACTGTAAATTTCATTCCTAAGAGTGTGTGTGTGTGTTTAGAGAGAATTAGAAAGAGAATTAGAAGTGGAATGGATTGATTGATGAGTGGTGAATGGTGAGTGGTAAGTGGGGTTAAAAGGAGTTCTAGTTAGTTGACTAGTTCATGGTTGAAGTTAAATTTGATTAGTCATGCATGACATAATCAAGAGTGGAATCCCATGCTAGTTCCTATTGGTATACACCTATAGTAAGTACGTCTAGAAGTTGTGTATAATACAGGTACGAATACAGAATGACTACGAGTAGAATTGTTGATGAAAATGAATGGAAATGTAATTGTAAGCATTTTTACTAAGTAGAAGTACTTTGATATGTGTCTTGAAGTCTTTCAAAAGTGTACTAATATATCTTAATACACTACATGTATATTCATTTTAACTGAGTCGTTAAGTCAACGTTAGTCGTTACATGTAAGTGTTGTTTTTGAATGCTTTAAGTTAACGATCTCATTTAATGTTGTTGAAAGCTTTAAATCAAATTTTAACACATTTTTAATAAAGCGATATTAACCCAAACATAAAAATTTCCAAGCTGACCTGGCAGCTCTACCCCTTGGAACCCGCCAGGGGTTGCCACCCCTTCGACCCTGCTATCGGGGGCGCTGCCCCCTAACCCCCGTCATAATTACGATAAGTTCAAACAAGTGTGCACTCCACACTTTCCCAAACTTGTTCGATATTTATCAAGGTTATTTTGGGTAACAAATTAATCCCATTACACTTAAATAATATTGGTGACACAAATCACCAATAATGAATATATCTTAATATGATACATATGTATTTAGTAAGGCGTTGTTATAACGATAATCGTTATATATATCGTTTTGAGTTTCATAATTCAATAGTCTCATTTTATGTATATAACTCATTGTTAATATACCTTGTGAGATACTTACTTTTCATAATATCATGTTAGCTATATACATATCTATATATATATATATATATATATATATATATATATATATATATATATATATATATATATATATCATATAGTTTTTACAAGTTTAAACGTTCGTGAATCGCCGGTCAACTTGGGTGGTCAATTGTCTACATGAAATAATCATGTAAATATCAATTTCATTTAATATATAATCATGGAATAATCATGGAAAAGTTTGGGTCACTACAGTACCTACCTGTTAAATAAATTTTGTCCCGAAATTTTAAGCTGTTGAAGGTGTTGACGTATCTTCTGGAAATAGGTACGGGTATTTCTTCTTCATCTGATCTTCATGTTCCTAGGTGAACTCGGGTCCTCTACTAGCATTCCATCGAACCTTAACAATTGGTATTTTATTTTGCTTAAGTCTTTTAACCTCACGATCCATTATTTCGACGGATTCTTCGATGAATTGAAGTTTTTCATTGATTTGGATTTCTTCTAACGGAATAGTGAGATCTTCTTTAGCAAAACATTTCTTCAGATTCGAAACTTGAAAAGTGTTAAGTACGTTGGCGAGTTGTTGAGTTAATTCGAGTCGGTAGGCTACTGATCCGACACGATCTATTATCTTGAATGGTCCAATGTACCTTGGATTTAGTTTCCCCCATTTATCAAATAGAACAACACCTTTCCAAGGTGAAACCTTAAGCATGACCATCTCTCCAATTTCAAATTCTATATCTTTTCTTTTAATGTCCGCGTAGCTCTTTGGTCAACTTTGAGCGGTTTTTAACCGTTTGAATTTGAATGATTTTCTCGGTAGTTTCTTGGATTATCTCTGAAACCGTAATCTGTCTATCCCCCACTTCATTCCAACAAATCGGAGACCTGCACTTTCTACCATAAAGTGCTTCAAACGACGCCATCTCAATACTCGAATGGTAACCGTTGTTGTAGGAAAACTCTGCTAACGGTAGATGTCGATCCTAACTATTTCCAAAATCAATAACATATGCTCGTAGTATGTCTTCAAGTGTCTGTATCGTTCTTTCACTTTGCCCATCAATTTGTGGATGATAGGCTGTACTCATGTCTAGACGAGTCCCCAATGCTTGTTACAACGCCTGCCAGAATCTTGAAACAAATCTGCCATCCCTATCAGAGATAATAGAGACTGGTATCACATGTCTGGAGACGACTTCCTTTAAGTACAAACGTGCCAACTTTTCCATCTTATCGTATTCTCTCATTAGCAAAAAGTGTGCTGATTTGGTTAGACGATCGACTATTACCCAAATAGTATCATAACCACTTACAGTCCTTGGCAATTTGGTAATGAAATCCATGGTAATATTTTCCCATTTCCATTCTGGGATTTCAGGTTGTTGAAGTAGACCTGATGGTTTCTGATGTTTAGCTTTGATCTTAGAACACGTCAAACATTCTCCTACATATCTCGCAATATCGGCTTTCATACCTGGCCACCAAAAATGTTTCTTGAGGTCCTAGTACATCTTTCCCGCTCCGGGATGTATTGACTATCTAGTTTTACTGAAATGTCCCATTCATATTGATTATAAACGTTCCATATTAATTGATTTCGTTGCGAGGTTTTGACCTCTATATGAGACGTTTTTCAAAGACTGCATTCGTTTTTAAAACAAACCATAACCTTTATTTTATCAACAAGGTTTAAAGGACACCACCTAGATTATCCAGAAATAATAATCTAAAAATATCACACTTACACACTACCAATACATAGTGGTTTACAATATTAATATGTTACAACAAAGTAAATTTCGAATGCAGTTTTAAACAATATTATACAAGCATGCTGACACCAAATCTTGTCCATATTTTAGCATGAAATAGCGAAAGCTCTTAATAATCACCTGAGAATAAACATGCTTTAAACGTCAACAAAAATGTTGGTGAGTTATAGGTTTAACCTATATATTTATCAAATCGTAATAATAGACCACAAGATTTCATAATTCAATATACATCCCATACATAGAGATAAAAATCATTCATATGGTGAACACCTGGTAACTGACGTTAACAAGATGCATATAGAATATCCCCTATCATTCCAGGACTCCCTTCGAACATGATAAATTCGAAGTACTAAAGCATCCGGTACTTTGGATGGTGTTTGTTGAACCCAATAGATCTATCTTTAGGATTCGCGTCAATTAGGGTATCTGTTCCCTAATTCTTAGATTACCAGACTAAAAAGGGGCATATTCGGTTTAAATAATTCAACCATAGAATTTAGTTTAACGTACTTGTGTCTATTTTGTAAAACATTTATCAAAACTACATGTATTCTCATCCCAAAAATGTTAGATTTAAAAAGTGGGACTATAACTCAATTTTCAAAGATTTTTACTTCGTCGGGAAGTAAGACTTGGCCACTGGTCAATTCACGAACCTATAACAAATATATACATATATATTAAAGTATGTTCAAAATATATTTACAATATTTTTTATTACTTTATAATAATTTGAGTTCATTAAGTCAGCTGTCCTCGTTAGTAACCTACAACTAGTTGTCTACAGTTAGATGTACAGAAATAAATTAATATATATTATCTTGAATCAATCCACGACCCAGTGTATACACGTCTCAGGCTAGATCACAACTCAAAGTATATATATTTTTGGAATCAACCTCAACCCTATATAGCTAACTCAAACATTACTGCATATAGAGTGTCTATGGTTGTTCCAAATAATATATATACATGGGTCGATATGATATGTCAAAACATTTGTATACGTGTCTATGGTATCCCAAGATTATAAAATATATTAGAATACATGAATTATACAATATAAGTTAGCTAGGATATGGTTAATCTAGATTTGTTACCAATTTTCACGTAACTACAACAAGCAAAATTATCCAATCTTGTTTTACCCATAACTTCTTCGTTTTAAATCCGTTTTAAGTGATTCAAGTTTCTATGGTTTCATATTGAACTTAAGTTGATGAATCTAAACATAAAAAGTATAAGTTTATAGTCGGAAATACAGATTACAAGTCGTTTTTTGTAAAGGTAGTCATTTCAGTCGAAAGAACGACGTCTTGATGACTATTTTGAAAAACATACTTCCACTTTGAGTTTAACCATGATTTTTGGATATAGTTTCATGTTCATAATAAAAATCATTTTCCCAGAAGAACAACTTTTAAACCAAAGTTTATCATAGTTTTTAATTAACTAACCCAAAACAGTCCGCTGTGTTACTACGACGGCGTATATCCGGTTTTACGGTGTTTTTCGTGTTTTCAGGGTTTAAATCATTAAGTTAGCATATCATGTAGGTATAGAACATGTGTCTAGTTGATTTTAAAAGTCAAATTAGAAGGATTAACTTTTGTTTGCGAACAAGACTAGAATTAACTAAACTATGTTCTAGTGATTACAAGTTTAAACCTTCGAATAAGGTAGTTTTATATATATGAATCGAATGATGTTATGAACATCATTACTACCTCAGGTTTTGTGGATAAACCTACTGTAAATGATAAAAATAGATCTAGCTTCAAAGGATCCTTGGATGACTTGAGAGTTCTTGAAACAAAATCATGACATGAAAACAAGTTCAAGTAAGATTTTCACTCGAAATAAGATTGTTATAGTTATAGAAATTGAATCAAAGTTTGAATATGAGTATTACCTTTTATTAGAAAGATATCTTACTGTAAATAATAAAGATTTCTTGAGGTTGGATGATTACGAAAAGTGGATTTGCAAGATTGAAAGTAAGCTAACAAATTTGGAAGTGTTGTTGGTGTGTTCTTGAGTAGTTGTTTTATAACTTGGTTTATGTATAGATTTATGAACTAGATTGAGCTATATTTTGATGAAGATGATGAAGAACACTTAGAACAATGGAAGAACACTTGAGAGCGTAGTTTGATGCATGTAAGTTTAAAAATGAAAGTGTTTGTGTACACCATCATTCACGTGAACTTTGATCCATCATATAGGCTCCATTAGTTTGTTATTTTGTGAGATATTTCATGATAGATGTTAAATGATGGTTCCCACATGGTTAGGTGACTCACATGGGCTGCTAAGAGCTGATCATTGGAGTGTATATACCAATAGTAAATACATTTAGAAGCTGTGTATTGTACGAGTACAAATACGAGTGCATACGAGTAGAATTGTTGATGAAAATGAATGAGGATGTAATTGTAAGAATTTTTGTTAAGTAGAAGTACTTTGATAAGTGTCTTGAAATCTTTCAAAAGTGTATAAATACATATTAAAACACTACATGTATATACATTTTAACTGAGTCGTTAAGTCATCGTTAGTCGTTACATGTAAGTGTTGTTTTGAAACCTTTAAGTTAACGATCTTGTTAAATGTTGTTAACTCATTATTTATTATATCTAATGAGATGTTAAATTATTACATTATCATGATATTATGATGTATTAATATATCTTAATATGATATATATACAATTAAATGTCGTTACAACGATAATCGTTACATATATGTCTCGTTTCGAAATCCTTAAGTTAGTAGTCTTGTTTTTACATATGTAGTTCATTGTTAATATACTTAATGATATGTTTACTTATCATTTATCATGTTTAAATATAGTGTAACAATATCTTAATATGATTCATATGTATTTAATAAGACGTTGTTATAACGATAATCGTTATATATATATCGTTTTTGAGTTTCTTAATTAAATAGTCTCATTTTTATGTATATAACTCATTGTTAAAATACCTAATGAGATACTTACTTATCATAATATCATGTTAACTATATATATATATATATCCATATATATGTCATCATATAGTTTTCACAAGTTTTAACGTTCTTGAATCGCTGGTCAACTTGGGTGGTCAATTGTCTATATGAAATCTATTTCAATTAATCAAAAATAACCATGCCTAATTCCAAATCATGCGTCGTATAATTCTGCTCGTAAATCTTTAATTTTCTAGATGCATAAGCAATTACCTTCGTTCGTTGCATTAATACACAACCGAGACCTTGCTTTGAGGCGTCACAATATATTAAAAAATCATCATTCCCTTCAGGTAATGACAATATAGGTGCCGTAGTTAACTTTTTCTTTAACAATTGAAACGCTTTCTCTTGTTCATCCTTCCATTCAAATTTCCTCCCTTTATGCATTAATGAAGTCAAGGATTTTACTATTCTGGAAAAATCTTGGATGAACCTTCTGTAGTAACCAGCTAGTCCTAAAAATTGGCGTATATGCTTTGGAGTTTTTGGGGTTTCCCACTTTTTAACGGTTTCAATCTTTGCTGGATCAACCTGAATACCTTCTTTGTTCACTATGTGTCTGAGGAATTGAACTTCTTCCAACCAAAATGCACACTTTGAAAACTTAGCGTACAGTTTTTCTTTCCTTAATAACTCTAGCACTTTTCTCAAATGTTCTTCGTGCTCTTGGTCATTCTTTGAGTAAATAAGTATGTCATCGATGAAAACAATGAAAAACTTGTCAAGGTATGGTCCACACACTCGGTTCTTGAGATCCATGAACATAGCTGGTGTGTTAGTCAATCCATACGGCATAACAATAAACTCGTAATGACCGTAACGCGTCCTAAAAGCAATCTTCGGAATGTCATCCTCCTTCACCCGCATTTGATGATACCCAGAACGTAAATCAATCTTCGAATAAACCGAAGAGCCTTGTAGTTGATCAAATAAGTCATCGATTCTCGATAATGGGTAGCGGTTCTTAATGGTAAGTTTGTTCAACTCTCGGTAGTCAATACACAATCTAAATGTACCATCCTTCTTCTTGACAAACAAAATAGGAGCTCCCCACGGTGATGTGCTTGGTCGAATGAAACCACGCTCTAAAAGTTCCTGTAACTGACTTTGTAATTCTTTCATTTCGCTGGGTGCGAGTTTGTATGGAGCACGAGCTATTGGTACAGCTCCTGGTACAAGGTCTAATTGAAATTCAATGAATCGATGTGCGGGTAATCCCGGTAATTCTTTCGGAAATACATCGGGAAATTCTTTTGCGACGGGAACATCACTGATGTTCTTTTCTTCATGTTTAACTTCCTCGATGTGTGCTAGAATGACGTAACAACCTTTTCTTATTGGTTTTTGCACCTTCAAACTACTAATAAGATTTAATTTTGCGTTGTTCTTTTCTCCGTACACCATTAAAGGTTTTCCTTTTTCACGCATAATGCGAATCGCATTTTTGTAACAAATGACCTCTGCTCTCACCTTTTTCAACCAATCCATGTCAATTATTACATCAAAACTCCCTAACTCGACTGGTATTAAATCAATTTTAAACATTTCATCCCCCAGTTTAATTTCTCTATCCCAACATATATTATCTGCTAAAATTAATTTACCGTTTGCTAATTCGAGTAAAAATTTATTATCCAAAGGCGTCAGTGGACAACTTAATTTAGCACAAAAATCTCTACTCATATAGCTTCTATCCGCACCCGAATCAAATAAAACATAAGCAGATGTATTGTCAATAAGAAACGTACCCGTAACAAGCTCCGGGTCTTCCTGCGCATCTGCCGTATTAATATTGAAAACTCTTCCACGGCCTTGCCCATTAGTATTCCCTTGGTTTGGGCAATTTCTAATAATGTGACCCGGTTTTCCACATTTATAACAAACTACGTATTTATTATTTGTTCCGACATTATTTATTTCTTTATTTTTATTGTTCTTTGGTCCGTAAACCTCACATTTTGCCGCGCCATGTTCACTTCTCTTACACTTGGTGCAAAATGTTGTGCAAAATGCATTCGGATGGTATTCTGCACACCTGAAGCATGGTTGTTTCTGTTGTTTTTTGTTATTGAGGTTGTTGTTGGGATTGTTATTGTTGTTGAAACGGTTGTTGTAGTTGTTTATTTTGTTGGGACGTTTGTTGTAGTTATTGTTTGGATTGCGGTTATTGTTGTGATTGTTGTTGCGATTGTGGTTGTAATTGTTATTGTTGTTGTACTGGTGACTCTTGTCACCATTTTCCTCCCACTTCCTCTTGAGTTGTTTCGTGTTGGCTTCTTCAGCCGCCTACTCTTTAATTCTCCCCTCAATCTGATTTATGAGTTTATGAGCCATTCGAATTGCCTCATGTATGGAAGCGGGCTCGTGTGAACTCACATCTTCTTGAATCCTTACTGGTAACCCTTTTACAAACGCGTCGATCTTCTCTTCTTCATCTTCGAATGCTCCCACACAATAGGCACAACTCTGTGAATCGTCGTTCATATGTGGTAATGTCAAACCCTTGTGTTCGTAACTCTCTAAGCTCTACCTTGAACTTATTGACTTCGTTTCTAGGACGGTACTGCTCGTTCATCAATTGCTTGAATGTCGACCACGGTAGTGCGTAAGCAGCATTTTGTCCTACCTGTTCAAGATAGGTGTTCCACCATGTTAACGCAGTACCTGTGAAGGTATGCGTAGCGTACTTAACTTTATCCTCTTCAGTACACTTACTTATGGCAAACACCGATTCGACCTTCTCGGTCCACCGTTTCAATCCAATTGGTCCTTCGGTTCCATCAAATTCCAAAGGTTTGCAGGCAGTGAATTCTTTGTAGGAGCATCCTACAGGATTTCTTGCGGAATTAGTTCCACTACTAGATCCAGAGTTATTGTTATTTTGCATCGCAGCCTTTACTGCGGCTATGTTTGCTGCAAGGAAAACACAAAAGTCTTCCTCGCTCATGTTCAAATTCTGACGAGTCGTTGCTGCCATTTCCTTCAAAAATAACCCAAAAGAATTAAGTTAATCATATAGAATTTTAAGAGTAGTCAATAGTATTTCGTAGCATAGTATGAACTCATTTATAAAAGTTTTTTCTTCATATTAGCGTTTTATAGTTTTAATTCGGGTAGTACCTACCCGTTAAGTTCATACTTAGTAGCTAACATACAATTCAACTACTACAATTCGATATGAAAAAACTGATTACAATAATATTTCGCGTTCAAATTTTATACAATATTTTACAAACTTACAATACCGCTATTATACATATAGGATAAAATATAGCACATAATAACTTTGCTACTCGGCAGCTATAAAGGCAATTCTAGTTAATACGCAAGTCGTTCAGCAAAGGAAATAAAGACACGTAATTCATAAGTCCAGAAACAAGTCATGCATTCGGGTTTTACTAGTATTATTTCCCATCCTTGATCTTGTAGAAAATAACCGTTGTGACCGTTGGCTAGGCAGCATGTTGTAATGTCGTCAAAAGGACGAGGGTTTCGTAATGTCCAACAGCCCCGTAATAATCTAAAAACCTTGTTTCTCACCCCAACTACTGAATCCGTCACTTGTGGGAATGTTTCATTTAATAGTTGTAATCCGATGTTCTTTTTCTCACTTTGGTGAGAAGCGAACATCACTAACCGGTAAGCATAACATGCTTCTTTATGATGCATGTTAGAAGCGCTTTCTAATTCACGAAATCCTATGTATGGATATGTTGAGTCAAAATCGGTTCTTAACCCGTAGCGTAAAATTGCATTTGGGTTTCCAGCATTTAACGCTTTAAAGAAAACACGGCATAACTTACGGTCTCCCCAATGTGATATTCCCCACCTATCAAAGGAAAGCCTTTTATAAACTAAGGCATTTCTGGAAAGTCTTTCAAAGGTTTGACAAGTTAATTTCGCCATAACTAAATGTGCTGATGAATTCTGACCGACTCTAGACAAGATTTCCTCTATCATATCCTCTGATAGATCTTCTAAAATATTCGGTTGTCTACCCTTAACGTCCTTTTTGTTTTTATACTGTAAAATAGACAAGGATTAGATTCGTAAAAGATAATTAACAAACAATACAAGCAATTTTTTTACATAGAACATAAAAGTACAAGTACACTATAATACATATAATATACAACATGATTACAACCCTCTAATCTGAATCACTGGTTTCTTCTTCTTCTTCGGACTTGGTTCGTTTTCCAAATTTTCTAGGGATATATGGTGTTCCTCTAATATGAGCCGTCATTTTCCACAATGGTTTAGAAAAATCTGGTGGTTTAGAGATTCCCGGGTTATTGTTATATTTTAGGAAATACGGATGTTGCCGATACATATAAAGTTCATCGGGGTTGGAATCAGGTTTCTCTATTTTTATACCTTTTCCCTTATTATTTTCTTTTGCTTTATTAAATTGGGTCGAGGTAATTTCTATAACATCATCGGAATCCTCATCGGGATCCGATTCATCAGAAAATTGGTAATCTTCCCAATATTTTGCTTCCTCGACGGAAACACCATTGACCATTATTGACTTTGGTCCGTTGGTTGAGGATTTTCTTTTATTTAATCGATTTACTGTAGGTATCAATATTTATTCCTCCGGAACCTCTTCTTCTTCCGGTTCCTCCTCTTCCGGTTCCTCTTCTTCCGGTTCCTCCTCTTCCGGTTCTTCCTCTTCCGGTTCCTCTTCGGGAATTTGTGAATCTTCCCAAAGTATATTCAACTCTTCAATATTATTAGGTGAGTCGATGGGATTTGTACTAGTGGTAGACATCTATCACACAATATCAAACACATTAAGAGGTTAATATATCACATAATATTTACATGTTAATAATATATAGTTTCCAACATAAGTGTTAAGCAATCGTTTTTAAAGAAAACACGGTCGAAGTCCAGACTCACTAATGTATCCTAACAAACTCGATAAGACACACTAATGCAAATTTATGGTTCTCTAAGACCAACGCTCGGATACCAACTGAAATGTCCCGTTCATATTGATTATAAACGTTCCATATTAATTGATTTCGTTGCGAGGATTTGACCTCTATATGAGGCGTTTTTCAAGGACTGCATTCGTTTTTAAAACAAACCATAACCTTTATTTTATCAACAAGGTTTAAAGGACACCACCTAGATTATCCAGAAATGATAATCTAAAAATATCACACTTACACATGTCACGACCCGGAAAATTTCGACTAATTTTTAACCAAACTCTCGATACGATTTAGTATTCTCGACACAATAAGCAAAGTCTGTAAGGTTGAGTCTTAAAAATTTTGAACTGTTTCCTATATTCAATTGACCTTCGACTGTTCTCGACGATTCACGAACAACTATTTGTACATATGTGTGTGTATATCAATGTGTATATAAATACTACTTGAAAATATATAAAATAATATTTGTTTAAAAATATATAATATATTTTTATTTGATAAAACTTGTTATTTAAAACTGATTATATATAGAGAGAGAGTAAATGAAAAATGAATGATTACGAGCTTAATTGGCAAACGTCGGTAACACTCGGTTGATGTTTTGTTAGTTTTAATATAGATATTGTACATATTCATGAAGGATAGAAATAAAAGTTGAACTGTAAATTGATTTCGAAGGTTTTAGATTTGTCAAAAATATTTTTATCTTTTTAGTTTAAATTTTAGTACTCCGTACATGTTAATTGGAACACAAAATAAATAATTATCGAACCTTTTTGATCAGGTTTCAAACAGTAAATGAGTGAAATAATTAAATATATTTAATCTAAAAATTTGGAATTTTTAGGAACACTTTTATTTATTAACTGTTTAGCAATGGACACGATACATTTCCCGTAAAAACTGTCGGTAACTTAAAGACAAAGGCTATTCACGTGAATTTTAATAGGGTGCTGTGTGTTTGTTGAAAATCATAATAAGTTAACAAGGATCACATTATCACTTATATATATATATATATATATATATATATATATATATATATATATATATATATATATATATATATATGTGGCATACATATACATACTGATAGATTGATACATATACAATTGCAAATTACATAAACCTATCTAATTGATATATCCTTCCTCCTCTCTTTGTTGAACACCTGTTACCACCAACATCTTCTTCATCTCCCTTCTTCGTAAACCTACTTCACCATGAAAACCAAATTGTTCTATTCGAATCTTAATGCATATATACCCATTGTTTTGTTGGGTCTCTTGTTTAGCTCACACCAAGAGCATCATCACCTCGTCACCCTACAATCGGCCATCACTTAAACTCGTTGCAAAAATCCTTTCTATTTTCTTGTTTTTGGTTCGATAAACAACCATCATCAAAATTCTCAAGACCCACGATCATCGCTCATGTTTTCATTCTCAAACTTCAAACCAAACCCATTTCTATATTTTCATTAGAGCCACCCTCAACTGTTGAGTTCATTAAACCACTATTAATTAAAACCCACGAACACCTTAAGAGTTACGATTGTTATTATGTATTCTTTGCTCGATCAAACACAAACCAAAACATCACCATCTAAAACCCATGACATCCTACCATTAAAACCATTTATACTTTTCTGTTAAACGGTCCAAACCCAAAAGAAAACCCTCACAAACACCATCGTTATTATCTCTGTTTTACAGGCTACAAAACCGTCACTTTAACACCATATTTAAACTGTTACAGCCTGCCTGGTACTTCTGCCTCTGATTACCTGTTTTGATCACTGTAACTACTGCCATTCGCAATATACTACTGTTGCAGTTTATGTTCCGTTTAAACTTTAAACAGACGAAATAGGCTGCTTTTTCTACTTCTCTAAATAGGCAGGAACAACCGCCATCGAGTTATCTCTCTCTCCCTCTCTTCCATTCTTGCTCAAAACCCATTTAATTCATCACCCTTATTCCTATTTGATTTATGTTTCAACAGACATGGTTGTTGTTCCTGTTTCTGCCCGATGAGTAAAACAACCCACAAGAATTGCTGTTATTGTTACCGTAAAACACCTATCACCATTATCCATCGTCGATACCCATCGACCTCCTAACACCTCAAAAACCTACTTATTTTCTGTTTTATCACCTGTCCAATTACTATTCTGCAGCGTGCTTCTTCTTCTTCCTGTTCGAATGAAAACCCCACCCAAACCACCATACACGGTCGCCAATAACTGTGGTTACTAGATTTTTGTTTCTGTTTCTGTTTCGTTTTCTATGAATGATAAGAGGATACATGAAATTGTGATGAAGATTGATGACGAAACAATCGATAATGATAATTGATAATGAATTAGGATCAACCTGTTCCCTTTTTGTCGAACTCCAGTTTATTCCACGCATTTTCTTTAGGTATAATTATTGTTATATATTAATATTATATATATCTTTATCTATATTATTATTATTATATTTATTAAAAATAGAATCGGAGGGTTTTAAAGATACGGGTGCAATTCATAACAGAAAAGCAAGACAGCTTAGTTGGTTGGAGTGTTGGGAGTTATACAAGAGGTCGTGTGTTCGAACCTGGGTAGAGATGTTTTATTCTTATGGAAGCTTATAATCTCTTTTAAGGTAGTAATATTATTATTATTATTATTATTATTATTATTATTATTATTATTATTATTATTATTATTATTATTATTATTATTATAAAAATTATCATTTTAAATTATTATTATTACTATTATTGATAAAAGTATTTTTATTAAAATTTTCATTTTTGTTATTATAAGTACTATCATTAAAAAATATTATTATCATTATTATCATTATTTTTCACATTATTATTATTATTATGGTCATTATTATTATAATTATTATTACTATTATTATCATTATTATCATAAAAAGATACAACTCTTATTATTTATTAATATTATTTTATCAAATAACTACTAGTTATATAAAACTATACTTAATACATAAAACATAACTATATTTTTATTTAAAATATGTAAAATGAATATATTTAGGAAATATATAAGTTATTAATATAAGGAAGATATGACTAATAAAAAGATATAAATTTGTTCAATTTCAATTATATGTGTTAATATATATATACTTAATATAGGTTCGTGAATCTGAGGTCAACCCTACACTTGTTAAATGACGTCATATGTATTTTTACTACAAAATACAGTATGGTGAGTTTCATTACTCCCTTTTTATATATATTTTTGGGCTGAGAATACATGCACTGTTTTATAACTATTTTACGAAATGGACACAAGTACTAAAAACATATTCTACGTTGAGTTGTACCACTTTGCATATTTTTCCCTAATAGCTTGGTAACTACCATTTACATGCGGTATTGTAAACGCGAATCCTGTTGATAGATCTATCGGGCCTGACAACCCCAACCGGACTGGACGACCAGTATTCAACGGTTGCACAGTACTTCGTTTTCAGTGACTACACTTGGTACAGTGTAGTGAGATTTCATAATAAAGGGACTATGCGACGTTGATTAAATGTTAAGTATGGTTACCAAGTGCTCAACCACTTAGAATATCTTTATTAAAATATTTATGATTATGAAATCTTGTGGTCTATTAAGATATTGAAATGATTGTTATGATAAACCTATGAACTCACCAACCTTTTGGTTGACACTTTTAAGCATGTTTATTCTCAGGTACGAATTAAGTCTTCCGCTGTGCATTAGCTCATTTTAAGGATATTACTTGGAGTCGATCATCGCAATGGGACCAAATTTTGATGACTTCGTCCAGGTGGATAAGGACGGGTCATTACAGGTGGTATCAGAGCGGTGGTCTTAGTGAACCAGGTGTTGCATTAGTGTGTCTAACCAATAGTTGTTTAGATGCATTAGTGGGTCTGGACTTCGACCATGTCTGCATGTCAAAAGTTTTGCTTATCATTTCGTGTCGAAAATCATCTACTTATCATCCTTAGGAAATTACCTGCTTATCATTGTCAGTCTAGACACTTCTTATTGCATTGATTGCATGAATAGTGTAGAGACAAAATTCAGATCTTAGCGTATCTGTTACTGTAGACTTTATTTGACACATTTCCTTAATTTCCTCCGTAATCTACGGGATCATCTGTACTATACATAGATATTCTATGTAACTAGAATATCATCCGATACCCGAAAATCATTTCATAAAATCCTTTACCTAACCGTGCAAGATAAATTCCGCAACCAGTTCAAGTTCGTCGGATTCCGATAACTATTCCGATATGGATTTTCACTCGAGCTCCGAAGACAGTGTAACCGGAATGAATCAACCAGTTAGTCATCACCAATTCTGGATGAATTGGGGATGGGTTCGTAGCCTACTTAATCATTGGATGCATGAAGAAGGTGATCCCTTCCACCAACCGAATTCACCTCTGGGTGAAGAACCTGAAGCACTTACCGGCGAACCTGTCCGAAACACCATTTTCTCTCTCATTTCTCGAGTATCTCGTCACGATCATATACTATACCAAATTCTAGATCTTATTTATCCACTCGTCCGAACCGACAGTCACCCCGGTATAATAGAAGAAGTCAACGAGCTTCGCGCTCGGGTAGTGGCTTCCGAGAATATGGTACGAAGGTTACAAACACCACCAGCAGCATAACCAGTACCACCATCAACAACATCAACAGTACCATCACCACCACCAACATCAATATCTGCATCCCACATCTCAATATCAAAATCTTTACCACAAACATCAACATCATACGCACCATATATACCAAGGAGTACCAACAACAATGAAAGATGAAGTATTGATCCATAACTTCATTGATATTCTGCGAAGAATATGTGGTTCCTAATAGTTTTAGAAATTACATATTCTAGCTCAAACCGAAAATCATATGAGCTTAATATCATATTAACTCATTAAATCCATGATTATATCTGAAGAAAATATATATGTATATATGTTTTCATAAAGCTTGTAATTAAAAATTCATTCGTACAAACTGTTAATGGTGAAAATAATTTAACGGGTAGGTAATACCCGAGGAATATTTTGATTACACATTAATAAGTATACTGTACATTCTTCCAAATCTAATTCAATAGTCATTTACGATCCTATTTACAACCACCGATATACGTATCCGTTCACCACAGAATAACCATTTTCATTCAATTTCATATTTGAATTTTGACCTATCAGAATCCGACAAGTGGCATAATGAAGAAAATATTGGACAAAATAAAATTTGATAGAAACAAACAATTTAACTATGAGAAGAATTTTGTTAAGAATCCACGCTAACTGTTCCTAGCTAACTGTTCCTAGTTAACTGGTTACATTTTATTTATCGCAATTTAATTATCGCAATTTACTTTACGTAATTTATTTATCGTCATTTAATTTCTGTTATTTATTTTACGCACTTTAAATATCGGGACACGTATACAAGGTTTTGACATATCATATCGACCCATCTATATATATTATTTGGAATAACCATAGACACTCTATATGCAGTAATGCGGGAGTTAGCTATACATGGTTGAGGTTGATTCTACAATAATATATACACTTTGAGTTGTGATCGAGTCTGAGACATGTACACGGGTCACGATACATATTAGTTAATTCAAATATTATATATATTAAACTATATATGAATTATTGGACTGTTAACTGTGGACTATCGAATGTGGACTATCAAGATTGGACAATTAAAAATGAATTAAAATATTGATTATAACATATGAAACTAAACAACTCTTCAAGTTTGCCACTTGATTTCATAATTAAACCTCGTTTGTATCTTGACGATTCCAATCCATGTTCAAACCTTTCATGATTCTTGAAAACACCTCAATTGAGAGGATGAACCAATCGCACTTCATCTAGGGAAGAAGCGATTGATGCATATAGTTATGCACCTAAAAAACACTCGGAACCTGAGTAAACGTTTAACATGTATATGTGCTAGCTCCTTTAGCGTTGTTATCACCGAAAATAACTTTGCAATCCCTTTCTAAATTAGCCAATTTTGTCATAGCTCCAGCAAGTCAACTTCGACTTTTCATCCAAAACAACCTTATTATAACCTTGATATATTTGCGTGCTCATTTTTTTACCAGAAAACCTTTTATATTTCACCATACTACCATCAGCGTTTAATCATCTAAAAACACAATTTTCCTGAAACCACCTCGGTTTGATAAAAGATGACCCAGATCCGTTAACTTTAAAAATGCTGACGAAGCAGCATGTTGTAGAGGGTCTTAATGGCCAAAAGTTGATGATAAAGAAGGAAGTGTTAGGAACGCTCAATAGAAAATTTAGTACCGAAAAGCGGATTATGCGAAACTATGAAGGAAGCCATGGACAAATCACAAAGAATAAGTTTGACTTCAAAGAATCCAAATAATGCCTCATGAACTCTTTAGCGAATACCTTGCTCCTAAATCCTTGCGGACAAATTTCTTCATCATCTTCTGATCTTAAATATTCTAAATCCTAAGATATCATCGTATCTTCCGTTATAAATATCGTTGATATTCTTGAGGATACCTTCACAGCTATTCTTGTCCGAAATTATTTATCTTTTCATGCTATCTATATTACATTATAAAAGAAACTTTTTTAGTTCTATATTCTGTAACAATCGAGTATAAATTATGAATGAATTGTGGAGAAGTGTTGGGAATTGAAGCATGAGTTAGTATAATATAATGCGCTTGGCCAACGTGATTATATTACAGTAAGTCATGCTGAGTTTCCAATGTAACGTGATAATGATTCACAGACCTTATCCTCATCATGTGCCATGTTACACGACTCTTTCATTCTACTAAATTTCTAAGCATATCACGGAAATATTTCTTTGATATTTCTGTTCTTTCGTAATTCCAACAGTCTGCTAATAAATCGTGCTATTACATTTACTTCTGATTAGAATATTTCCTTAAATTTCTTGAATTTCGAAAATCAACCGTGACTACGTCAAAAGTTAAATCTCTATATCAATATTTTGTGACAGCTTCACTCGTACACTTCACATAACCGAATCGTTTTACCTATATTAATCAATAATAATAAAACTCTATTTATCAACTCATATTCGTTAGGAAAACATTTTGTTTGTTTGCCATGACGACCTCGATCAAATTTCGGGACGAAATTTCTTTAACGGGTAGGTACTGTCACGACCCGAAAAATTTTGACTAATTTTTAACCAAACTCTCGATACGATTTAGTATTCTCGAAACAATAAGCAAAGTCTGTAAGGTTGAGTCTTAAAAAGTTTGAACTGTTTCCTATATTCAATTGACCTTCGACTGTTCTCGACGATTCACGAACAACTATTTGTAAATATGTGTGTGTATATCAATGTGTATATAAATACTACTTGAAAATATATAAAATAATATTTGGTTAAAAATATATAATATATTTTTATTTGATAAAACTTGTTATTTAAAACTGATTATATATAGAGAGAGAGTAAATGAAAAATGAATGATTACGAGCTTAATTGGCAAACGTCGGTAACACTCGGTTGATGTTTTGTTAGTTTTAATATAGATATTGTACATTATCATGAAGGATAGAAATAAAAGTTGAACTGTAAATTGATTTCGAAGGTTTTAGATTTGTCAAAAATATTTTTATCTTTTTAGTTTAAATTTTAGTACTCCGTACATGTTAATTGGAACACAAAATAAATAATTATCGAACCTTTTTGATCAGGTTTCAAACAGTAAATGAGTGAAATAATTAAATATATTTAATCTAAAAATTTGGAATTTTTAGGAACACTTTTATTTATTAACTGTTTAGCAATGGACACGATACATTTCCCGTAAAAACTGTCGGTAACTTAAAGACAAAGGCTATTCACGTGAATTTTAATAGGGTGCTGTGTGTTTGTTGAAAATCATAATAAGTTAACAAGGATCACATTATCACTTTATATATATATATATATATATATATATATATATATATATATATATATATATATATATATATATATATATATATATATATATATATATATATATATGTGGCATACATATACATACTGATAGATTGATACATATACAATTGCAAATTACATAAACCTATCTAATTGATATATCCTTCCTTTTCTCTTTGTTGAACACCTGTTACCACCAACATCTTCTTCATCTCCCTTCTTCGTAAACCTACTTCACCATGAAAACCAAATTGTTCTATTCGAATCTTAATGCATATATACCCATTGTTTTGTTGGGTCTCTTGTTTAGCTCACACCAAGAGCATCATCACCTCGTCACCCTACAATCGGCCATCACTTAAACTCGTTGCAAAAATCCTTTCTATTTTCTTGTTTTTGGTTCGATTAACAACCATCATTAAAATTCTCAAGACCCACGATCATCGCTCATGTTTTCATTCTCAAACTTCAAACCAAACCCATTTCTATATTTTCATTAGAGCCACCCTCAACTGTTGAGTTCATTAAACCACTATTAATTAAAACCCACGAACACCTTAAGAGTTACGATTGTTATTATGTATTCTTTGCTCGATCAAACACAAACCAAAACATCACCATCTAAAACCCATGACATCCTACCATTAAAACCATTTATACTTTTCTGTTAAACGGTCCAAACCCAAAAGAAAACACTCACAAACACCATCGTTATTATCTCTGTTTTACAGGCTACAAAACCGTCACTTTAACACCATATTTAAACTGTTACAGCCTGCCTGGTACTTCTGCCTCTGATTACCTGTTTCGATCACTGTAACTACTGCCACTCGCAATATACTACTGCTGCAGTTTATGTTCTGTTTAAACTGTAAACAGACGAAACAGGCTGCTTTTTCTACTTCTCTAAATAGGCAGGAACAACCACCATCGAGTTATCTCTCTCTCCCTCTCTTCCATTCTTGCTCAAAACCCATTTAATTCATCACCCTTATTCCTATTTGATTTATGTTTCAACAGACATGGTTGTTGTTCCTGTTTCTGCCCGATGAGTAAAACAACCCACAAGAATTGCTGTTATTGTTACCGTAAAACACCTATCACCATTATCCATCGTCGATACCCATCGACCTCCTAACACCTCAAAAACCTACTTATTTTCTGTTTTATCACCTGTCCGATTACTATTCTGCAGCGTGCTTCTTCTTCTTCCTGTTTGAACGAAAACCCCACCCAAACCACCATACACGGTCGCCAATAACTGTGGTTACTAGATTTCTGTTTCTGTTTCTGTTTCGTTTTCTATGAATGATAAGAGGATACATGAAATCATGATGAAGATTGATGACGAAACAATTGATAATGATAATTGATAATGAATTAGGATCGACTTGTTCCCTTTTTGTCGAACTCCAGTTTATTCCACGCGTTTTCTTTAGGTATAATTATTGTTATATATTAATATTATATATATCTTTATCTATATTATTATTATTATATTTATTAAAAATAGAATCGGAGGGTTTTAAAGATAGGGGTGCAATTCATAACAGAAAAGCAAGACAGCTTAGTTGGTTGGAGTGTTGGGAGTTATACAAGAGGTCGTGAGTTTGAACCTGGGCAGAGATTTTTTATTCTTATGGAAGCTTATAATCTCTTTTAAGGTAGTATTAGTGTTATTATTATTATTATTATTATTATTATTATTATTATTATTATTATTATTATTATTATTATTATTATTATTATTATTATTATTATTATTATTATAAAAATTATCATTTTAAATTATTATTATTACTATTATTGATAAAAGTATTTTTATTAAAATTTTCATTTTTGTTATTATAAGTATTATCATTAAAAAATATTATTATCATTATTATCATTATTTTTCACATTATTATTATTATTATGGTCATTATTATTATGGTCATTATTATTATAATTATTATTACTATTATTATCATTATTATCATAAAAAGATACAACTCTTACTTATTATTTATTAATATTATTTTATCAAATAACTACTAGTTATATAAAACTATACTTAATACATAAAACATAACTATATTTTTATTTAAAATATGTAAAATGAATATATTTAGGAAATATATAAGTTATTAATATAAGGAAGATATGACTAATAAAAAGATATAAATTTGTTCAATTTTAATTATATGTGTTAATATATATATATATATACTTAATCTAGGTTCGTGAATCTGAGGTCAACCCTACACTTGTTAAATGACGTCATATGTATTTTTACTACAAAATACAGTATGGTGAGTTTCATTACTCCCTTTTTATATATATTTTTGGGCTGAGAATACATGCACTGTTTTATAACTGTTTTACGAAATGGACACAAGTACTAAAAACATATTCTACTTTGAGTTGTACCACTTTGCATATTTTTCCCTAATAGCTTGGTAACTACCATTTACATGCGGTATTGTAAACGCGAATCCTGTTGATAGATCTATCGGGCCTGACAACCCCAACCGGACTAGACGACCAGTATTCAACGGTTGCACAGTACTTCGTTTTCAGTGACTACACTTGGTACAGTGTAGTGATATTTCATAATAAAGGGAATATGCGACGTTGATTAAATGTTAAGTATGGTTACCAAGTGCTCAACCACTTAGAATATCCTTATTAAAATATTTATGATTATGAAATCTTGTGGTCTATTAAGATATTGAAATGATTGTTATGATAAACCTATGAACTCACCAACCTTTTGGTTGACACTTTTAAGCATGTTTATTCTTAGGTACGAATTAAGTCTTCCGCTGTGCATTAGCTCATTTTAAGGATATTACTTGGAGTCGATCATCGCAATGGGACCAAATGTTGATGACTTCGTCCAGGTGGATAAGGATGGGTCATTACAACACACTACCAATGCATATTGGTTTACAATATTAATATGTTACAACAAAGTAAATTTCGAATGCAGTTTTAAACAATATTATACAAGCATGCTGACACCAAATCTTGTCCATATTTTAGCATGCAACAGCGGAAGCTCTTAATAATCACCTGAGAATAAATATGCTTTAAACGTCAACAAAAATGTTGGTGAGTTATAGGTTTAACCTATATATTTATCAAATCGTAATAATAGACCGCAGGATTTCATATTTCAATAAACATCTCATACATAGAGATAAAAATCATTCATATGGTGAACACCTGGTAACCGACCTTAACAAGATGCATATAGAATATCCCCTATCATTCCGGGACTCCCTTCGAACATGATAAATTCGAAGTACTAAAGCATCCGGTACATTGGATGGGGTTTGTTGAACCCAATAGATCTATCATTAGGATTCGCGTCAATTAGGGTGTCTGTTCCCTAATTCTTAGATTACCAGACTAAAAAGGGGCATATTCGGTTTAAATAATTCAACCATAGAATGTAGTTTCACGTACTTGTGTCTATTTTGTAAAACATTTATAAAAACTGCATGTATTCTCATCCCAAAAATGTTAGATTTAAAAAGTGCGACTATAACTCACTTTCACAGATTTTTACTTCGTCGGGAAGTAAGACCTGGCCACTGGTCGATTCACGAACCTATAAAAAATATATACATATATATTAAAGTATGTTCAAAATATATTTACAACATTTTTTATTACGTTATAATGATTTGAGTTCATTAAGTTAGCTGTCCCCGTTATTAACCTATAACTAGTTGTCCACAGTTAGATGTACAGAAATAAATTGATATATATTATCTTGAATCAATTCACGACCCAGTGTATACACGTCTCAGGCTAGATCACAACTCAAAGTATATATATTTTTGGAATCAACCTCAACCCTGTATAGCTAACTCAAACATTACTGCATATAGATTGTCTATGGTTGTTCCAAATAATATATATACATGGATCGATATGATATGTCAAAATATTTGTATACGTGTCTATGGTATCCCAAGATTACATAATATATTAGAATACATGTATTATACAATATAAGTTAGCTAGGATATGGTTAATATAGATTTGTTACCAATTTTCACGTAGCTACAACAAGCAAAATTATCCAATCTTGTTTTACCCATAACTTCTTCGTTTTAAATCCGTTTTTAGTGATTCAAGTTTATATGGTTTCATATTGAACTTAAGTTTATGAATCTAAATAGAAAAAGTATAAGTTTATAGTCGAAAATACAGATTACAAGTCATTTTTGTAAAGGTAGTCATTTCAGTCGAAAGAACGACGTCTTGATGACCATTTTGAAAAACATACTTTCACTTTGAGTTTAACCATGATTTTTGGATATAGTTTCATGTTCATAATAAAAATCATTTTCCCAGAAGAACAACTTTTAAATCAAATTTTATCGTAGTTTTAACTTAACTAACCCAAAACAGCCCGCGGTGTTACTACGACGGCGTATATCCGGTTTTACGGCGTTTTTCGTGTTTTCAAGTTTTAAATCATTAAGTTAGCATATCATATAGATATAGAACATGTGTCTAGTTGATTTTAAAAGTCAAGTTAGAAGGATTAACTTTTGTTTGCGAACAAGTTTAGAATTAACTAAACTATGTTCTAGTGATTACAAGTTTAAACCTTCGAATAAGGTAGTTTTATATATATGAATCGAATGATGTTATGAACATCATTACTACCTCAGGTTTTGTGGATAAACCTACTATAAATGAGAAAAATAGATCTAGCTTCAAAGAATCCTTGGATGACTTGAGAGTTCTTGAAACAAAATCTTGACACGAAAACAAGTTCAAGTAAGATTTCCACTCTAAATAAGATTGTTATAGTTATAGAAATTGAATCAAAGTTTGAGTATGAGTATTATCTTGTATTAGAAAGATATTTTAATGTAAATAAGAAAGATTTCTTGAGGTTGGATGATTACTCAAAGTGGATTTGCAAGATTGAAAGTAAGCTAGCAAATTTGGAAGTGTTGTTGGTGTGTTCTTGAGTAGTTGTTTTATAACTTGGTTTATGTATGGATTTATGAACTAGATTGAGCTAGATTTTGATGAAGATGGTGAAGAACACTTAGAACAATGGAATAACACTTAAGAGAGAGTAGTTTGATGCATGTAGGTTACAAAATGAAAGTGTTTGTGTACACCATCATTCACGTGAACTTTGATTCATCATATAGGCTCCATTAGTTTGTTATTTTGTGAGATATTTCATGTTAGATGTTAAATGATGGTTCCCACATGGTTAAGTGACTCACATGAGCTGCTAAGCTGATCATTGGAGTGTATACCAATAGTAAATACATTTAGAAGCTGTGTATTGTACGAGTACAAATACGAGTGCATACGAGTATAATTGTTGATGAAAATGAATGAGGATGTAATTGTAAGCATTTTTGTTAAGTAGAAGTACTTTGATAAGTGTCATGAAGTCTTTCAAAAGTCTATTAATACATATTAAAACACTACATGTATATACATTTTAACTGAGTCGTTAAGTCATCGTTAGTCGTTACATGTAAGTGTTGTTTTGAAACCTTTAAGTTAGCGATCTTGTTAAATGTTGTTAACCCATTGTTTATTATATCTAATGAGATGTTAAATTATTACATTATCATGATACTATTATGTATTAATATATCTTAATATGATATATATACAATTAAATGTCGTTACAACGATAATCGTTACATAAATGTCTCGTTTCGAAATCCTTAAGTTAGTAGTCTTGTTTTTACATATGTAGTTCATTGTTAATACACTTAATGATATGTTTACTTATCATTTATCATGTTTAAATCTAGTGTAACAATATCTTAATATGATTCATATGTATTTAATAAGACGTTGTTATAACGATAATCGTTATATATATCGTTTTTGAGTTTCTTAATTCAATAGTCTCATTTTTATGTATATAACTCATTGTTAAAATACCTAATGAGATACTTACTTATATAATATCATGTTAACTATATATATATATCCATATATATGTCATCATATAGTTTTTACAAGTTTTAACGTTCTTGAATCGCTGGTCAACTTGGGTGGTCAATTGTCAATATGAAACCTATTTCAATTAATCAAGTCATAACAAGTTTGATTGCTTAACATGTTGGAAACACTTAATCATGTAAATATCAATTTCATTTAATATATATAAATATGGAAAAGTTGAGGTCACTACATTTATGTGCTTCCCCAAGTACCATTCCTCTCACATCTCCAAACTTTGGTACCCAAATTCTTTCATCTCTATACCGCGTTCCGTCTTCTCGAATAATAAGGTGTTTCTCCGATCCTTTGGGTATTTCATTCTTCAAATTCCCTTCTTTTACAACTCCCTGTTGTGCCTCTTTTATTTGAGTAGTAAGATTAGTACGAATAATTATATTCATAGCTTTTACACGTATAGGTTCTCTGTCCTTTCTACTCAAAGCGTCAGCTACCACATTCGCCTTCCCCGGGTGGTAACGAATCTCGAAATCGTAATCATTCAATAACTCAATCCAGCTACGCTGCCTCATGCTCAGTTGTTTCTGATTAAATATGTGTTGAAGACTTTTGTGGTCAGTATATATAATACTTTTGACCCCATATAAGTAGTTCCTCCAAGTCTTTAATGCAAAAACAACATCGCCTAATTCCAAATCGTGTGTCGTATAATTTTGCTCGTGAATCTTCAATTGTCTAGACGCATAAGCAATTACCTTCGTTCGTTGCATTAATACACAACCGAGGCCTTGCTTTGAGGCGTCACAATATATCACAAAATCATCATTTCATTCAGGCAGTGACAATATAGGTGTCGTAGTTAACTTTTTCTTTAGCAATTGAAATGCTTTCTCCTGCTCATCCTTCCATTCAAATTTCTTCCCTTTATGCGTTAATGCAGTCAAGGGTTTTGCTATTTTGGAAAAATCTTGGATGAATCTTTTGTAGTAAGCAACCAATCTTAAAAATTGGCGTATCTGCATAGGAGTTTTCGGTGTTTCCCACTTCTCAGCGGTTTCAATCTTTGTCGAATCAACTTGAATACCTTCTTTGCTCACTATATGACCGAGAAATTGAACTTCTTTCAACCAAAATGCACACTCTGAAAATTTAGCGTACAATTTTTCCTTCCTTAACAATTCTAGCACTTTTCTCAAATGTTCTTCGTGCTCTTGATCATTCTTTGAGTAAATAAGTATGTCATCAATGAAAACAATGAAAAACTTGTTAAGATATGGTACACACACTCAGTTCATGAGGTCCATGAACACAGCTGGTGTATTAGTCAATCCAAACGGCATAACCATAAACTCATAATGACCGTAACGAGTTCTAAAAGCAGTCTTCGGAATATCATCCTCCTTTACCCGCATTTGATGATACCCGAAACATAAATCAATCTTCGAATAAACCGACAAACCCCGTAGTTGATCAAATAAATTGTCGATTCTCGGTAGTGGATAACGGTTCTTGATGGTAAGTTTGTTCAGCTCTCGGTAGTCAATACATAACCTGAATGTACCATCCTTCTTTTTAACAAACAAAACAGGAGCTCCACATGGTGATGTGCTTGGTCGAATGAAACCACGCTCTAAAAGTTCTTGTAATTGACTTTGGAGTTCCTTCATTTCACTGGGTGTGAGTCTGTATGGAGCACGAGCTATTGGTGTAGCTCTTGGTACAAGATCTATTTGAAATTCAACAGATCGGTGTGGAGGTAGTCCCGGTAATTCTTTCAGAAATACATCGGGAAATTCTTTTGTGATAGGAACATCATTGATGTTCTTTTCTTCAGTTTGTACTTTCTAGACGTGTGCTAGAACGGTATAGCAACCTTTTCTTATTAGTTTTTGCGCCTTCAAATTACTAATAAGATTTAGATTCGCGTTGCTCTTTTCTCCGTACACCATTAAGGGTTTCCCTTTTTCTCGTACAATGCGAATTGCATTTTTGTAACAGACGATCTCTGCTTTCACCTCTTTTAACCAGTCCATGCCGATTATCATATCAAAACTCCCTAACTCTACTGGTATCAAATCAATCTTAAACGTTTTGCTAACCAGTTTAATTTCTCGATTCTGACATATTTTATCTGCTGTAATTAATTTACCATTTGCTAATTCGAGTAAAAATTTATTCTCCAATGGCGTTAATGGGCAACTTAATTTAGCAAAAGAATCTCTACTCATATAGCTTCTATCCACACCCGAATCAAATAAAACATAAGCAGGTTTATTGTCAATAAGAAACATACCCGTAAAAAGCTCAGAGTCTTCCTGCGCTTCAACCGCATTAATGTTGAAGACTCTCCCACAGTTTTGGCCATTATTATTTACTTTGTTCGGGCATGCAGTTTTGTAATGGCCCGTCTTTCCGCACCCAAAACAAGTAATGGCGGCATTAAATGTTCCGACATTATTTGTTCCTTTACTCCTGTTAATCTTCGGTCCATAGATTCCACACTTTATAGCACTGTGACCCGTTCTTTTGCATTTTGTGCATAACTCTCTACAGTAATTATCCTGATGGTATTTCTCACACCTTAAGCACCTGGTTTTCTGCCTCATGTTGTCATTATTGTTGTTGTTAGGACGATTGTTGTTGTTGTTGGGACGGTTGTTGTTGTTGCTGAGACGTTGTTGTTGCGATTGATGTTGCGGTTGTTGGGATAATTGTTGCGATTGTGGTTGTAATTGTTGTTGTTGTATTGGTGACCCTTGTCATTGTTTTCCTCCCATTTTCTCTTGACTTGTTTCGTGTTGGCTTCTTCGACCGCATGTTCTTTAATCCTTCCTTCAATCTGATTTATGAGTTTGTGAGCCATTCGACTTGCCTTTTGTATAGGGGCAGGCTCATGTGAACTCACATCTTCTTGAATCCTTTCCGGTAACCCTTTTACAAATGCATCTATTTTCTCTTCTTCATCTTCGAACGTTCCTGGACACAATATGCACAACTCTGTGAATCGTCGTTCGTACGTGGTAATGTCGAAACCTTGCGTTCGTAATCCTCTAAGCTCTACCTTGAGCTTATTGATCTCGTTTCTGGGACGGTACTGCTCGTTCATCAAGTGCATGAATGATGACTACGGTAATGCGTAAGCAGCATCTTGTCCCACCTGCTCGAGATAGGTGTTCCACCATATTAATGCAGTACCTGTGAAGGTACGCGTAGCGTACTTTACTTTGTCTTCTTCAGTACATTTACTTATGGCAAACACTGATTCAACCTTTTCAGTCCACCGTTTTAATCCGATTGGACCCTCGGTTCCATCGAATTCCAAAGGTTTACAGGTATTGAATTCTTTGTAGGAGCATCCTACACGATTTCTTGTGGAATTAGTTCCACTGCTAGAACCAGATTTATTGTTGTTATTTTGCATTGCGGCCTGCACTGTGGCTATGTCTGCAGCAAGGAAAACACAGAAGTCTTCCTCACTCATGTTCAAGTTCTGACGAGTCGTCGGTGTCATTTCCTTTAAAAATAGCCAAAAGAATTGAGTTAATCATATAGAATTCAAGAGTAGTCAATAGTATTTCGTAGCATAATATGAACTTATTTATAAAAGTTTTTTCTTCATATTAGCGTTTTATAGTTTTAATTCGGGTAGTACCTACCCGTTAAGTTCATACTTAGTAGCTACTATACAATTCAACTACTACAATTCTATATGATAAACTGTAATAATATTTCGCGTTCAAACTTATATACAATATTTTACAAACTTACAATACCGCTATTTTACATGTAGCATAAAATATAGCACACAATAACTTGATACAAGGCAATTGCGAAGAAAATTCTAGTTAATACGCAAGTCGTTCAGCAAAGGCAATAAAGACACTTAATTCATAAGTCCAGAAACAAGTCATGCATTCGGGTTTTACTATATTTCCCATCCTTGGTCTTGTGGAAAATAACCGTTGTGGTTATTGGCAAAACAACAAGTTGTAACGTCGTCAAAAGGACGAGGGTTCTGTAATACCCAACAGCCCCGTAACAATCTAAAAACCTTATTTCTCACCCCAACTACTGAGTCCGTCACTTGTGAGAATGTTTTATTTAACAGTTGCAATTAGATGTTCTTTTTCTCAATTTGGTGAGAAGCGAACATCACTAACCCGTAAACATAACATGCTTCTTTATGTTGCATGTTTGAAGCACTTTCTAAAGAACGTAGTCCTATGTTGGGATATGTGGAGTCAAAATGGGTTCTCAACCCGTAGCGTAAAATTGCATCTCGGATTCCCGCATTTAATGCCTTAAAGAAAACACGGCGTAACTTAAAGTCTCCCCAATGTGATATACCCCATCTTTCAAAAGAAAGCCTCTTATAAACTAAAGCATACTTGGAACGTCTTTCAAATGTTCGACAAACAAATTTCACCATAAATAATTTTGCCGATGAATTCTGACCGACTCTAGACAAGATTTCATCAATCATGTCCCTGGGTAGGTCTTCTAAAATTTTCGGTTGTCTATCCTTAACATCCATTTTGTGTTTATATACTGTAAAAATAGACGAGGGTTAGATTCATAAAAGATACTTAACAAACAATACAAGTAATTTTTACATATATCATAATAGCACAAGCACACTATATTACATATATTACATCGCATAATTACAACTCTTTATTCCGACTCACTTGTTTCTTCTTCTTCTTCGGACTTGGTTTGTTTCACTAATTTCCTAGGGATATATGGTGCTCCCCTAATACGAGCTGTTCTTTTCACAAATGGTCTAGAAAAACTTGGTGGCTTAGATGTTCCCGGGTTATAGCTAAAACTTAAGAAATACGAGTGTTGACGATATTTCCCATCGGGACATTTCATGTTAACATAGAGGTCATCGGGGTTGGAATTAGGTTTCTCTATTTTGATGCCTTTTCCCTTATTATTTTCTTTTGCCTTTTCAATTTGGGTCGGGGTAATTTCTTTAACATCATCGGAATCCTCATCAGAATCCGATTCATCGGAAAATTGGTAATTTTCCCAATATTTTGTTTCCTCGGCGGAAACACCATTAACCATTTTTAACTTTGGTCCATTGGTTGAGGATTTTCTTTTATTTAACTGTTTTTCTGTGGTTCCTAATATTTCCTCCTCAATAACCTCTTCTTTCGGTTTCTCTTCTTCCGGTTCCTCTTCTTCCGGTTCCTCTTCGGGAATTTGTGAATCTTCCCAATATATATTCGACTCTTCATTATTATTAGGTGAGTCGATGGGATTTGTACTAGAGTTAGACATCTATCACATAATATCAATCACCTTAAGAGATTAATATATCACATAATATTTACATGTTAACCATATATAGTTTCCAACAAAAAAGGTTAAGCAATCGTTTTTAAAGAAAACACGGTCAAAGTCCAGACTCACTAATGCATCCTAACCACCTCAATAAGACACACTAATGCAATTTTCTGGTTCTCTAAGACCAACGCTCGGATACCAACTGAAATGTCCCGTTCATATAGATTATAAACGTTCCATATTAATTGATTTTGTTGCGGGGTTTTAACCTCTATATGAGTCGTTTTTCAAAGACTGCATTCGATTTTAAAACAAACCATAACCTTTAAAATATTACGACGATTAACAAATAATGATAATCTAAAATATAACATTTTCACACGACCATTACATAATGGTTTACAATAATATTACACAACAATATATGTCTTCGAATGCAGTTTTTAAACAATATTATACAAGCATGCTGACTCCAACTCTTGTCCATAAATTAGCATGCAACAGCGGAAGCTCTTAATAATCACCTGAGAATAAACATGCTTTAAACGTCAACAAAAATGTTGGTGAGTTATAGGTTTAACCTATATATTTATCAATTCATAATAATAGACCACAAGATTTCGTATTTCCATTTCTCATAAACAACATGCAATCTGCATAAAAATTATTCATATGATGGACACCTGGTAACCGACATTAAAAAATGCATCTAGAATATCCACAATATACAGGTACACTAATCTGTATATAAAATTGAAGTACTAAAGCATCCATAACCTGGATGGGGTTTCTTAGGCCCAATAGATCTATCTTTAGGATTCCTGCCAATTTGGGGGTCTGTTCCCAAATTGTTAGGCTACCAAGCTTTTTAAAGGGTGATATCCGGTATAATGATTCAATCATAGAATATAGTTTCAAGTACTTGGGTCTATTTTGTAAAACATTTATAAAACTGCATGTATTCTCATCCCAAAAATATTAGATTTTAAAAGTGGGACTATAACTAACTTTCACAGATTTTTCTTCGTCGGAAATAAGGCTTGGCCACGGGTCAATTCACGAACCTATAACAATTATATACATATATATTAAAGTATGATCGAAATATATTTACAATATGTTTTATTATGTTTTAATGATTTAAGTTTGTTAAGTTAGCAGTCCAATGTTAGTAATCTACAACTAGTTGTCCACAGTTAGATGTACAGAAATAAATCAATATATATTATCTCGAATCAATCCACGATCCAGTGTATATAAGTCTCAGACTAGATCACAACTCAAAGTATATATATTATTTTGGAATCAACCTCAACCCTGTATAGCTAACTCAAGCATTACTGCATATAGAGTGTCTATGGTTGTTCCCAAATAATATATATAGATGGGTCGATATGATATTTCAAAACATTGTATATGTGTCTATGGTATCCCAAGATTACATAATATATGTTAGAATACATGTATAATACAATATAAGTTAGTTAAGTTATGATTAGAATAGATTTGTTAAAAATTTCACGTAGCTACAACAAGCAAAAATATCCAATTTTGTTTTACCCATAACTTCTTCGTGTTAAATCCGTTTTGAGTGATTCAAGTTGCTATGGTTTCATAATGAACTGAAATTCATGAAAATAAATAGATTAAGTATAAGTTTATAGTCAGAAATACAGGTTACAAGTCATTTTTGTAAGAGGTAGTCATTTCAGTCGAAAGAACGACGTCTTGATGACCATTTTGAAAAGCATACTTCCACTTTGAGTTTAACCATGATTTTTGGATATAGTTTCATGTTCATAAGAAAAATCATTTTCCCAGAAGGACAAATTTTAAATTAAAGTTTATCATAGTTTTTAATTATCTAACCCAAAATAGCCCGCGGTGTTACTACGACGGCGTATGTCCGATTTTACGGTGTTCTTCGTGTTTCCAGGTTTTAAATCATTAAGTTAGCATATCATAAAGATATAGAACATGTGTTTATTGATTTTAAATTTTAAGTTAGAAGGATTAACTTTGTTTGCGAACTAAACTATGTTCTAGTGATTACATGTTATAATCTTCGAATAAAATAGTTTTATATATATGAATTGAATTATGTTATGAACATCATTACTACCTCAAGTTTATTAGGTAAACCTACTGGAAGTGACAAAAATTGATCTAGCTTCAAAGGATTCTTGGATGGCTTGAAAGTTCTTGAAGTAGAATCATGAGACGAAAATAAGTTCAAGTAAGATTATCACTCGAATTAAGATAGTTTATAGTTATAGAAATCGAATCAAAGTTTGGATATGAATATTACCTTGAATAAGAAAGATAATCTACTGTAATTAACAAAGGTTTCTTGATCTTAGATTATTACTTGGAATGGATTTGCAAGATTGAAAGTAAACTAGCAAACTTGAAAGGATTTTCGAAGTGTTCTTGAAGTGTTCTTCCTATGATGATTATAGCTTGATTCTTGAAGTAATTTTTGATGAAGATGATGATTAGTTTACTAGAAATTTCGTTCCTAAGAGTGTGTGTGTGTGTGTGTGTGTTTAGAGATAATTAGAAAGAGAATTAGAAGTGGAATGGATTGATTGGTGAGTGGTGAATGGTGAGTGGTGAGTGGGGTTAAAAGGAGTTCTAGTTAGTTGACTAGTTCATGGTAGAAGTTAAATTTGATTAGTCATACATGACATAATCAAGAGTGGAATCCCATGCTACTTCCTATTGGTATATACACATAGTAAGTACGTCTAGAAGCAGTGTATAATACGGGTACGAATACGAAATGACTACGAGTAGAATTTTTGATGAAAATGAATGGAAATGTAATTATAAGCATTTTTGCTAAGTAGAAGTAGTTTGATATGTGTCTTGAAGTCGTTCAAAAGTGTACTAATACATCTTAATACACTACATGTATATTCATTTTAACTGAGTCGTTAAATCAACGTTAGTCGTTACATGTAAGTGTTGTTTTTGAATGCTTCAAGTTAACGATCTCATTTAATGTTGGTGAAAGCTTTAAATCAAATTTTAACACATTTTTAATAAAGCGATATTAACCCAAACAAAAAAATTTCCAAGCTGACCTGGCAGCTCTGCCCCTTGGACCCCGCCAGGGGTTGCCACCCCTTGGACCCCACTATCGGGGCGCTGCTGTGACGACCCGGGAATTTCCGATCAAATTTAAACTTAATCTTTATATGATTTCGACACGATAAGCAAAGTCTGTAATATTGAAATCTCAAAAACTTTGAACTGCGTTCATGTATTCATTTAGCCTTCGACTACTTTTGACGATTCACGAACAATTAATTTTAAATAGATATGTGTGTATGTATATATAAATAATAATTCGAAATATAATTTGAAGTATTATATGCTGTTGTTATTAAAAATTAATAAAATAAAAATAGGATATTATAATAATTATTATTTAAAATATATCTATATATATAAATAAATTATATTAAAAATAAATATTAAATGATTGTAATACTCGTTTGATGTTCCGATTGTTATTAAGCAAAGTAAATTCAAACTTATATGACTTTAAAGAAACGGTGATCCGAAAATGAGCTCTATAATTTATAGACTTATTAAAAATGTATTTAGGAGCTGTTTGTTAAATTTTAGAACTTTTTATATTTTTACCCAGAATTGAGAGGGACAGTTGATGTAATTTTTATTTAACAAATTAAGGATCGAATTTTATACCATAATGACCAAAATAAATAAAACTATTTAATTTTAAAATATGGGATTCTTCTGAATTAAAAATATTCATAACTATTTAGAAAAGGAGCATGATATAATACTTCGCAAATTGATGAGTAATCCAACTACCCGGCTGCTAACTGTTCTTTTAATTGGATGATTATTATTTTTGGCTTTTGTCTTTCTTCACAAACGAACTCCAAGTTGATATAGATAGTATGATATTTTATTATTATATTATTATTAATTTAATTATATAATATACATATAGGTAACCTACATATATAGACAACCATACATATCACTAACACATTTGTAAGAATCAAAAGTGGTGGACACTTTTCCCATATCACACGTTGTATTTTATTTTATTATTTATTTATTTATTATATTATAATTATTAATTATTATTAGTAAAAGTTATCAACTAAATGAGACTTTAGGACTTCATTTGACAGCTATTGTGTAACCCGTGAATGACCACAATTGATTGATTGTTGTTGGTTGTTTTCTATTAGCGATGAAAGTTGGTGTAATATATAAGTCTAATTATCATACATGAATGCATATGATGATTGTAAATAATTAAAAAAAAAGAAATTAGATATTATAATAAAATATAATATGTATGTATATAACCGATGACTTTATATGTGATGATCCCTTTATTTCATATTAAAAATAGAGAATTGAATATGGGAAAAGTGGGTATCGTACGTGATACAACTCTTAATGTTGTTTTCTGCACATTTCATTGAAATAACACACCACAACCACCATCTACATCATTTTCATCATTCATCAACATACATTTTATTTATTATTCTTCATGTTCGATCAACTATAACACCCACTTCCTGCACACATTATCGACAACCATATACATCTTCTAGCACCACCTTTTTTTCGCCACTCTCCTTCTCTTCTCCACCTCTATCCACCACCACTGGCCATCATGAAGCCATCAATATAGCCGCCACCATCTTTCACACTCCAAAATTATGAACCACCTTGAAAATTATAATCTTCAAGCTCGATCAACACACCAACGCCAACTGCTAAACCACCTGCACTGTTTACATTCTCTTCATGAACCTTGAGACCGCCACAAAACACCATTATCTCCTTTATAAACCTGCAACTATTTGGTTATGGTTATTTCTTTGCAACATTAATAAACTGCAACTTAGATTCAATTTCTTGTTCGATTCACAACAACCCAACATCATCATGTATCACTACCTTTGTCTCTCTCTCCTTCCTCTCTCTCTAGCCAGTTGAACCACCATAAAAAGGCTGTTGTTAACGGCTTCTGTTTCTGTTTCTGTTCAGCTCAAACACCCTAGACCACCGGAGTACACCACAAGACACCCATCTTGATTTCAAGGATGAGGTTACGTTTTTTTTATTTAGCTATTACTACTGTGAACCACCGAGTCAAACAACACTACCTTCGTCGAAACTTATCACCACTTCACCATTTGAACCACCATAAACCCTCGCCAAAACTGCTGTATGAATTGTTCCTGTATTTATTAAATAACGAGAAAGGCAAGACCACTTGCTATTCTTATTAGTTAATACAGTAACAAGGAATAAAGGGGATGTATAAAGTTCATTGGATGTGTTCGTGGAATCCAGCTGGAACTCAAGTGAGCGAATTATTTTTTTATATATTGGTCTACTATATATTTTTTTTCTTACGACTTTTAAGTTGAGAAATATAATTTGGCCGAAGGCCATTAACCATGAAATTGGGTCACTTAAACTTGTTTTGGGACTAGTGTATATTGGGCTCATGACTTTTGCTTTTGGGCCGAAGAATACTGAAGCTAGGCAGATGATAATTGATGAGGTAGATGATGCGTAAGAGGATGATAATCGTGAACAATGATAATGAATTTGATAATGATATAACATGATGATATTATCGTTATAGTTAGACATCGAAGGAAATGGTTATTTTACGATTAAGATATGTTTATGATGAAGTTTAGATGATGATGGTGGATGATCATAAAGGATAGATGATGATGACGGGATGAATTATAATGGTGTTGATTAGGTTTAACGATGTGACAAGGATGATGATGATTCATGATATACGATGATGATGATAACAATAATAATACGATTATGATAATTAAATATGATTATGATTATGTGATAATGTTACTGAGGACGATAATGATGGTTAGATGATGATGAAAGTAGTTATAAAATAAATAATGACGATGAAGGTGCAAATGGGTTTTGTAAGAGGAAGAGGATAGACTGGTTTAACAATTTAATAGAATTAAGTTACGGATTAGAATAGGAAAACATGAACATAGCAGATGGTTGGGTGCATGTTGGGTGAACGGGAGGTTGTGGGTTCGAGCCTGGGCAAGGGAACTTATTTTTGTGGGAACTTATTCTTTGAGGTAGTTTTCTATTATTATTATTATTATTATTATTATTATTATTATTATTATTATTATTATTATTATTATTATTATTATTATTATTATTATTATTATTATCATTTTTAATGTAAGTAGTATTATTATTGAAACTAAATTTTTTTAAATTACCATATTTATTATTAGAACTATCATTAGTATTATTATTAGAATTAGAATTATCATTATTTTTATCATTATTATTTTTATTATCATATTTATTATTTCTAACACTAATATTATTATTTTTATCATTATTATTATTAGTATTATTAATATATCAAATAAAGATTTTCTATATAAAAATATATTATTTACATAAAACCTAACTATATTAATATGTTTGTAATAAATACTAATTATTTATTTAATGTATATAAAAATAAATATAGTTAATTTAGTTATAAATGAAACGTACAAGCTACTAAAATAACAATTAATAATAATACCTAAATTTGTTCGATTACCATTATATGTGTTAATATACATATAAATGATATAGGTTCATGAATCCGAGGCCAACCCTACAGTTGTTCAATGACGTCATATGTATTTTTACTACAAAATACAGTATTGTGAGTTTCATTTGCCATTTTACCCTTTATATTTTTGGGCTGAGAATACATGTGCAATTTGTATAAATGTTTTACGAAATAGACACAACTAATTGAAACTACATTATATGGTTGAATGATCGAAGCCGAATATGCCCCTTTTAGCTTGGTAGCCTAAGAATTTGGGAACAGACCCCCAAATTGACGCGAATCCTAAAGATAGATCTATTGGGCCCAACAAGCCCCATTCTGGAATTTAGAATGCTTTAGTACTTCGAAATTATCATGTCCGATGGGTTTCCCGGAATGTTGGGGATATTCTATATGCATCTTGTTAATGTCGGTTACCAGATGTTCACCATATGAATGATTTTTTTTTCTCTATGCAGTTTGCGAAATGCCTGATATGAGAATGATATTTATGGAAAAATGAAATCTTGTGGTCTATTAAAATGATGGAAATGAATTTTTATGATAAATTAATGAACTCACCAACCTTTTGGTTGACACTTGAAAGCATGTTTATTCTCAGGTATGAAAGAAGTCTTTCGCTGTGCATTTGCTCATTTTAGAGATATTACTGGAGTCATTCATGGAATATTTCGAAAGACGTTGCATTCGAGTTGTTGAGTCCATCAAGATTATTATTAGGTCAATTATAGTTGAATGTATTATGAAATGGTATGCATGCCGTCAACTTTCATTGTAAAGAAAGTTTGTCTTTTAAAAACGAATGCAATGTTTGTAAAATGTATCATATAGAGGTCAATTACCTTGCGATGTAATTATATGTTATTGTATTCGTTCTTATGGATTAGGACGGGTCTTTACGAGTGGTATCAGAGCGGTGGTCTTAGCGAACCAGGTCTTGCATTACTGTGTCTAACTGATAGTTGTTTAGATGCATTAGTAAGTCTGGACTTCGACCGTGTCTGCATGTCAAAAGTTTTTGCATATCATTTAGTGTCGAAAATTATTTGCTTATCATCCTTAAAGTCTAGACACGTCTTACTGCCTCTATTGCATAGACTGTGTATAGATAAATTCATATCTTAGCGTATCTGTTATTGTTACCTTTGCCTGACAGCATCCGTAGATTTCCCCGTAACTTATGGGATTTTAGTATTATATGCATATGTAAATTATGTATTGCAGGATACTAATCTATATCCTATAATCTATTTCATATCGAAAAATCCAACATCTGATCATAAGAGATGAATCCCTCAACCAGTTCGAATTCCTCAGATTTCGACAGATGTTTCGATATGGAGTTTCACCTAAGCTCCGAAAGCAGTGTCACAAGAATGAATCAACCAATTTATCTGATGGGCTCGTAGCCTACTTAATCATTGGAGACAAAAAGAAGGTGATCCTTTCCATCAACCAAATTCACCTCTTGGCGAAGAACCTTAAGCACTTACCGGTGAACCAGTCCGAAATATCATTTTTACCCTCATTTCTCGAATATCTCGTCATGATTACATAATATCTCAAATTCTAAACCTTATTCATTCGCTCGTTCCAACCGACAATCATCCCGAAATAATAGAAGAAGTCAACAAACTTCGCGCTCGAGAAATAAATTTGGAGAATATGGTGCAAAATTTACCAGCTTTAGCAACATCACCGGCACCAACAGTACCACTAACAACCCAAGTTTCAACATCACATGCCTCAACATCTCATTTTGCACCTCGAGAATAATCATCGTTCTATATGACATTCTACATCATTTATCTTCGTTCGACATGATGGTTATGTAACCTCTAATATTTTAGAGATTATGTACTCTAGTCTAAACGTAAACCAAATGAGTTTAATATCATATTAACTCATTAAATCCATGATTACATCTAAAGAAAATATATACGTATATATGTTTTCATAAAAATTGTAATTAAAAATTCTTTTGTACAAACTGTTAATGGTGAAAATATTTTAACGGGTAGGTAATACCCGAGGAATATTTAGATTTCACCTTAATAAGTTACACTGTACATTCGTCGAAGCTGATTCAACAGTCATTTACTATCCTACTTACAACCATCGATATACGTATCCGTTCACCGCAGAATAACTATTTTCATTCAATTTCATATTTGGATTTTGACCTATCAGAATCCAACAAGTGGCATAATGAAGAAAACATATGACAAAATAAAATACGTTAGAAACAGACAAATTAACTATGAGAAATTTTGTTAAGAATCCACGCTAACTGTTCCTAGCTAACTGATTACATTTTATTTATCATAATTTAATTATCGCGGTTTATATTCTCACAATTTTATTTATCGTCATTTAATTTTTGTTATTTATTTTACGCACTTTAAATATCGGGACACGTAAACAAGGTTTTGACATATCATATCGACGCATCTATATATATTATTTGGAATAACCATAGACACTCTATTTGCAGTAATGCTAGAGTTAGCTATACAGGGTTGAGGTTGATTCTACAATAATATATATACTTTGAGTTGTGATCGAGTCTGAGACATGTACACGGGTCACGATATGTATTAATTAATTCGAATATTATAAATTAAACTATATATAAATTATTAGACTGTTAACTGTGGACTATCGATTGTGGACTAATAACATTGGACAATTAAAATGAATTAAAATATTAATTATAACATATGAAACTAAACATTTCTTCAAGTTTGCCACTTGATTTCATCTTAAACCTCGTTTATATCTTGACGATTACAATCTGCGTTCAAACCTTTCATGATTCTTGAAAATACCTCAACCAAGAGGATGAACCAACCGTACTTCATCTACGGAAGAAGAGATTGACGCATATAGTTATGTACCTAAAAACACTCAGAACTTGAGTAAACGTTTAACACGTATCCGTGCTAGCTCCTTTGGCGTTGTTATTACCGAAAATAACTTTGCGATCCCTTTCAAAGTAGCAAATTTTGTCACAGCTCCAGCAAGTCAACTTCGATTTTCATTTGGATTAGCCTTATTATAATCTTGATATATATGTGTGCTCGTTTGTTGTTACTGGGGAACCTTTTATATCCCACCATATTATCAGTAGATGTACCAGCAACCTTGTTACTCCTTGGCTTAAATATCTCCGACAAATCACTATATTTATCTATTAAAGTCTTATCATATACTCATCCACATCATGTAACAAGAATTGCCATACCAATTACAGGAAATCAACAATCAGTATTTTGAATCTCGTAGCATTTCTACATCAACAGTTATATGTATACATATAACATTTATCTAATAGAATTATGAACTTTCATTCTAAAATTATGAAAAGCACTCTAGCTTACGAATCAGATCTCTGAGTTCTGAAAAATGAATCGAGCAAACCATGAAAGAGACTAAGGACAAATACAAGGACCAAACCCTATATTCAAAGAATTCAGGTAATTCTGGATCCGATGAAATCTTTAGAGAATATCTTACTCCGAAGTCATGTTAAAATCTTGTGGAAAAATCTTTCTTCATCAACCTTCGAACTTAGAAATTCCAAAATATCATCATAAATATCTTCGATATTTCTGAGGATATTTTCATAAATATTCTTGTCCGAAATTATCTACCTCTTCGTGTTTTCTGTATCCCATTATATTGGAAACTTCTGTAAAATCTAAGTATAAATTATGAATGAATTAGGGAGAAGTGTTGGGAATTGAAGCATGGGTTAGTATAATATAATGACGCCCGGCCAACGTGGTTATATTATAGTAAGTCATGCTGAGTTTCTAATGGGACGTGATGATTCACAGATCATAACGTCATTATGTGCCATGTTACATAACTCTTTCATTCTGCTTAACTTCTGAACATATCAATAAAATATATTCTTGATAGTTCTATTCTTAGTAAGTCTGGTAATTTGACAAATCAAATAGTGCGATTACGTTCTTTCCTGTTTAGAACATTAAGTTCATTCGAAACTCCATACTTACGAATTCTGGACCGTTACTCGCTTTACTAGGGGTCGAGAAGATAATAAAAAAGCAAAGAGCTCCAAAATATAAGAGAAAATATAAAGCCCAATAACAACACGGAGGATACAAACCGTGGATATTAATACGAATAGCAATATAAAGACACGGTATAATTAAGAATAGTATCACCCCAAGGTAATAGTAGAAGTAACAGATTTTTCTGGTGGAAGATTGAAAAGAAGGATGACAGAAATGATAATTAAGAAGATATCAGGGATTAGAACTGGACTAAGCATTTTCACAATCTTTAGGATGTATGAATTAAGAAAGAAAGTATAGGAATGGTGAGAATAATGGAACGGAAGAGCTTAATTTATAACGGAAATATCAGACAGGATAATCGAGGCAGATCACCATATTTAATTATAGAAATCTTAATTTCCTTACTCACCAAAGAATCAAATCTTTTAGATTTCAAAGATTTTCTTTAAATCCCTTGAATTCCGGAATTCAACCAAGACAACGTCAAAAGTTAAGACGAAAGTTTATTTATCCATTTCACTCTTTTGTGACAGCTTCACTCGTACGCTTCACATAATTGAATCGTTTCATCTATATTAATCAATAATGATAAAACTCAATCTATCAACTCATATTCGTCATGAAAACATTTTTATTGTTAGCCATGACCACCTCACTCAAATTTCGGGACGAAATTTCTTTAACGGGTAGGTACTGTGACGACCCGGGAATTTCGATCAAATTTAAACTTAATCTTTATATGATTTCGACACGATAAGCAAAGTCTGTAATATTGGAATCTCAAAAACTTTTAACTGCGTTCATGTATTCATTCACCCTTCGACTGCTCTCGACGATTCACGAACAATTAATTTTAAATAGATATGTGTGTATGTATATATAAATAATAATTTGAAATATAATTTGAAGTATCATATGTTGTTGTTATTAAAAATTAATAAAATAAAAATAGGATATTATAATAATTATTATTTAAAATATATCTATGTATATATATAAATAAAGTATATTAAAAATAAATATTAAATGATTGTAATACTCGTTTGATGTTCCGATTGTTATTAAGCAAACTAAATTCAAACTTATATGATTTTAAAAGAAATGGTGATCCGAAAATGAGTTCTATAAATTATAGACTTATTAAAAATGTATTTAGGAGCTGTTTGTTAAATTTTAGAACTTTTTATATTTTTACCCAGAATTGAGAGGGACAGTTGATGTAATTTTTATTTAACAAATTAAGGATCGAATTTTATACCATAATGACCAAAATAAATAAAACTATTTAATTTTAAAATATGGGATTCTTCTGAATTAAAATTATCCATAACTGTTTAGTAAAGGAGCATGATATAATACTCCGCAAATTGATGAGTAATCCAACTACCCGGCTGCTAACTGTTCTTTTAATTGGATGATTATTATTTTTGGCTTTTGTCTTTCTTCACAAACGAACTCCAAGTTGATATAGATAGTATGATATTTTATTATTATATTATTATTAATTTAATTATATAATATACATATAGGTAACCTACATATATAGACAACCATACATATCACTAACACATTTGTAAGAATCAAAAGTGGTGGACACTTTTCCCATATTACACGTTGTATTTTATTTTATTTTATTTTATTATTTATTTATTTATTATATTATAATTATTAATTATTATTAGTAAAAGTTATCAACTAAATGAGACTTTAGGACTTCATTTGACAGCTAATGTGTAACCCGTGAACGACCACAATTAATTGATTGTTGTTGGTTGTTTTCAATTAGTGATGAAAGTTGGTGTAATATATAAGTCTAATTATCATACATGAATGCATATGATGATTGTAAATAATTAAAAAAAAGAAATTAGATATTATAATAAAATATAATATGTATGTATATAACCGATGACTTTATATGTGATGATCCCTTTATTTCATATTAAAAATAGAGAATTGAATATGGGAAAAGTGGGTATCGTACGTGATACTACTCTTAATATTGTTTTCTGCACATTTCATTGAAATAACACACCACAACCACCATCTACTTCATTTTCATCATTCATCAACATACATTTTGTTTATTATTCTTCATGTTCGATCGACTATAACACCCACTTCCTGCACACATTATCGACAACCATATACATCTTCTAGCACCACCGTTTTTTTTCCGCCACTCTCCTTCTCTTCTCCACCTCTATCCACCACCACTGGCCATCATGAAGCCATCGATACAGCCGCCACCATCTTTCACACTCCAAAATTATGAACCACCTTGAAAATTATAATCTTCAAGCTTGATCAACACACCAACGGCAACCGCTATGACGACCCGGCAATTTCCGAACAAATTTAAACTTAATTCTTATATGATTCTGACACGATAAGCAAAGTCTGTAATGTTGAGTCTCAAAAAACTTTGAACTGTTTTGTATATTCAATTGACCTTTGACCATTCTCGATGATTCACAAACAACTATATATAAATAGATACATATACATTAATTTGAAAATATTATTTGAAATAATATATGATTTAATTGTTGAAAATAAATATGAAAAATAATATGTGATGTAATGAAAACTATTATTATAATTATATAGATATATATTTATATATATAAATATGTATATAAATATTACTTGTAAATATATAAATTATATTAAATTCAATGGTTTAAAGATATATAATATATTTATTTAGTAGTTAAACTTGCTATTTAAAACTCTTTATATATAGAAAGAGAATATATTAAAAATAAATGATTTCGAGTCTAATTAGTAAACGTCAGTAGTACTCAGTTGACGATTTGTTAGTTTTAATATAGATATTGTTCATGTCCATGAAGGATTGAAATAAAAGATGAACTGTAAATTAATTACGAAGATTTTAGATTTGTCAAAAATATTTTTACCCTTTTAAGATTAAATATTATCACTCCGTACATATAAATTGGAACATAAAATAAATAATTATCGAACCTTTTTGATCAGGTTTCAAACAGCTAATGAGTGAAATAATTAAATACATTTAATCTAAAAATATGGGATTTTTTAGAAACACTTTTATACATTAGCTGTTTAGCAATGGACACGATATAACCAATCAAAATAAACTATCGGCATATATTAACAAATTAAGATTTACTGTGTGTTTTAGTGTAACACGTTTTTTTCATTTATATTGTGATTACCTTAATTAGATTATTATTAAAGTAAATTTTACTATTTTTGTTGTGTTCGCTCGTTCAGTTAAACTGAACTATCTCATCCTTTCAAGAAACCCACTTGCCTTCTTTTCAATTCGAATCCAAAAACTATCATGTGCTTGATTGAGGAATCATGCTTTATTTAATATTATTAATTATTAATTCAATGTTAAAGTTTATGTATCATTCAATCTATATGATATATACATTACATATAGATAAACATACATGAGGAGAGATAATCCTCACATCTACTTGTGATTACTACTTGCATTTTATTTTTTTCTTCCTTTATTTCTTTGTCTGACCAAACCATCAAAGGACCACCATGATCACACACTGTCACCATTTTCTTTTTATTGTTTCTTACGTGAACCACCATATTCTCTTCCTGCTTTTCTGTTTCAATCGAACCCCATCAAGAAACCACCATTGAATACCCTTAACCACCATTCTCACCGCCACCATCTTCATATCTCTTTTCTTCTCTCTCTAAATTTTTTTGCACAAGAAACACACAAGAATCAACACCACACCTTCATCACTTCTATCGGCTCACCACCCACCACCTTTAACCATTATGATTACCACCACCCGCCACCTCCACAACAATCTCACCATTTTTCTCTCTCACTCTACAAATTTCAATCGTAAACAACCACCATCGGACACCATAGCAGCTGCTGCTGCTTCTGTCTTTTTATTATTTATTTTATTTTCGCTGTAAATAGTTCCATAACACCACCACCTTGAAACCGTCGTGAACCACCCAACATCGGTATTCACTGCTGCTGCTAACGAGCTGGAACTGTTTTCAATTCTCAACCAAACAAGAACAACCACCATCGATGTTGAACCAGGCTGCAGCTGCAGCTGCTGCTCGTTAACTATTTTTGATTCTAATCAGCTGAAAAACCAACCATAAATCACCACCTTTAACCGCTAGTTGCCCCTATTTATTGTTGACTATTGCTGCTACTGTTCTGCTGCTGTTCACCGTTGAAATCACCACCACAGACCACCGCTACTGCTGCTAAGCTTTCTGTTTTCTGTTCTGCTAAACAACAGTGAAGTTATCACGATGAAGACGATGAATAGTATTGATGATGATGAGTGACAGTCGATGATAATGAAGGTGATATGATACATGATTCGTGATGATGATGATACGATGTTATGATCGTGAGAAGAGGAAGAAGATGATGGTTACGATGTTAATTATGATGGTAAAAATGGAAAACGGAAAAGACGATGAATAGTTTCGGGTTTTGTTTTGGTGAAGAAGAAGATATAATAATACTAGGATAAAAGAAATTAAAACGCGTTATATTTGAGAAAAGGACCAGACAGATGGATGGTTAGGGTGTTAGTGGGCTAGCGTGAGGTCGGGGGTTCGAGCCTGGCTAGTGTCATCTTCTTTTTTTTAAGCCTATTCTTCTGAGGTATAATTTTTATTATTATTATTATTTCATTATTATTATTATTATTATTATTATTATTATTATTATTATTATTATTATTATTATTATTATTATTATTATCGTTATTATTATTATTATTATTATTATTATTGGTTAGTGTTATTATTGTTAAGATGATTATTATTATTGCTATCATTAATACAATTATTATTATTACTTTTATTATTATTAGTATTATTATTATTATTATTATTATTATTATTATTATTATTATTATTATTATTATTATTATTATGTAAGAATTCAATATGATAATGAAAATTAAATTCAATATATTAATTAACATAAGTACAGTTATTATAAGAAGATTAAGTTATGGTTGTAATTAAACTTATTATCATTATTATCATCAGTAGTAAAATTTTATAATCATAGTTATTATTATTTGTATTACTACTAATAGATATTTTTATATAAAAATACATTATAAGAATATTAACATCACATATCAATATAATGTTATTATTAACAAGATAGTAACTAAGCTATATATAAAATATATCAAATAATATAAACATATTTTTTTATATATATAAACCCTAATATAAATTATTATGTTATAATAAAAGATAAACATTAGTTAAATAAAAATATAAAAATTAATATATCTATATCTATATATCAAATAATTTAACAAATATAGTATTAAAAATAATATATTTTATTCGATTACAATTATGTGTGTTAATATATATACAAATGATATAGGTTCGTGAATCCGAGGCCAACCTTGCATTGTTCAATATAGTTATATGTATTTTTACTACAAAATACATTAGGTGAGTTTCATTTTTCATTTTACCCTTTATATTTTTGGGCTGAAAATACATGCGCAATTTTTATAACTGTTTTACAAAATAGACACAAGTAATCGAAATTACGTTCTATGGTTGAATGATCGAAACTGAATATGCCCCCTTTTACTCTGGTAATCTAAGAATTAGGGAACAGACACCCTAATTGACGCGAATCCTAAAGATATATCTATCGGCCTAACAAGCCCCATCCAAAGTACCAGATGCTTTAGTACTTCAAAATTTATATCATGTCCGAAGGAGGATCCCGGAATGATGGGGATATTCTTATATGCATATTGTGAATGTCGGTTACCAGGTGTTCAATCCATATGAATGATTTTTGTCTCTATGCATGGGACGTATATTTATGAGAACTGAAAATGAAAATCTTGTGGTCTATTAAATTGATGGAAATGATTATTTATGTTAAACTAATGAACTCACCAACCTTTTGGTTGACACTTTAAAGCTTGTTTATTCTCAGGTACTAAAGAAATCTTCCGCTGTGCATTTGCTCATTTTAAAGATATTACTTGGAGTCATTCATGACATATTTCAAAAGACGTTGCATTCGAGTCGTTGAGTTCATCAATATTATTATTAAGTCAATTATAATTAGATATATTATGAAATGGTATGCATGCCGGTAACTTTAGATGTAATGAAATATTGTCTTTTCAAAAACGAATGCAATGTTTGTAAAATGTATCATATAGAGGTCAAGTATCTCGCAATGTAATCAACTGTTGTGAATCATTTATAATCGATATGGACTTTGTCTGGATGGATTAGGACGGGTCTCTACAGTTGGTATCAGAGCGGTGGTCTTAGCGAACCAGGTCTTGCATTAGTGAGTCTAACTGATAGTCGTTAGGATGCATTAGTGAGTCTGGACTTCGACCATGTCTGCATGTCAAAAGTTTTGCTTATCGTTTTTGTCAGAAATCATCAGCTTATCATCCTTAGGAAATTACCTGCTCATTATTCTTAGTCTAGACACATCTTACTACAATGATTGCATGAATAGTGTATAGACAAAATTCATATCTTAGCATATCTACTAATCCATATCTTAGCGTATCTATTACTGTAGACTTTATCTGACACGTTTCCTTAATTTTCTCCGTAATTCACGGGATCTTTGGAAGTATGTATAGATATTCTATATATAATTAAAATATCATTCAATATTCAAAAATCATTTCATATCAAAACCCTTTAACTGATCGTGAAAGATGGATCATACACCTAGCTTGGATTCCATTAGTTCCAGAAGTGATTTCGAGATGTATATTGAAGCAGACACCGAAGTCAATGAACTAGAAGTACCTCAACCATTTAGTTATTTTTCTTTCTAGAAGAGATGGGGGTGGGTCCGAGACTTACTCACCTGATGGAGAAATGAAGAAGGCGAGCCCTACCGCGAACCAAACTTACCTCCTAACAACGGAGAAAACGATGTACTCACCGGTGAACCTATGCACAACACTGTATTCACCCTTCTTGCTAAAGTTTTCCACCTTGAAGGTCACATTACTGCAATCTCAGAAAATATTCAACCTCTACTTCTGAATACCATTAGAAGGGGAATATTAGAAGAAGTTAGGGAACTTCGAATTGATAATCAAGATCTATCGAATCAGATGAGTGGATGGATAGAAATGATAGAGGGAAAGATAGAAAACCTGACAAGGATGGTGCGTGATCTACAAACTATACTTACTACACCAACATCAGCACCAACAACACTTGTAGCACCGACAACAACAGTACCACCATCAGCAGCACCAGCAGCATAACCAGTACCCATAACAACATCATCACACATCTCAACCTCGCAATCTATACCTCAAGCATAATTATCGTTCTACGAATCGTTCTACATAAACTATCTTCGTCTTTTATGGCGATTATGTAATCTCTAATGTTTTAGAGATTATGTACTCTAGTTCTAACCGTAAATCTGATGAGTTTAATACCGCATTGACTCATCAAATGCATGATTACGTCGGAAGAAAATATATATGTATATATGTTTTCATAAAGATTGTAATTAAAAGTTTTATTGTACAAACTGTTAATTGTGAAAATATTTTAACGGGTAGGTAATACCCGAGGAATATTTAGATTCCACATTAATAAGTTGCAGTGTACGTTCTTCGAATCTGATTCGACAGTCGTTTACTATCCTACTTACATCTATCGTTATACGTATCTATTCACCGCAGAATAACCCTTTTCATTCAATTTCATATATGGATTTTGATCTATCAGAATCCAACAAGTGGCATAATGAAGAACACATTTGACGAAATAAAAATTCGATAGAAATAAACAAATTGACCATGAGAAAATTTTGTTAAGAATCCACGCTAACAAAATCCTAGCTAATTGTTCCTAGCTAACTGATTACATTTTAATTATCGCAAATTATTTATCGCAATTTAATTATCGCAATTTTATTTATCGTCATTTAATTTCTGTTATTTACTTTACGCATTTAATTTATCGTCATTTAATTTCTGTTATTTATTTTACGCACTTTAAATATCGGGACACGTATACAAGGTTTTGACGTATCATATCGACGCATCTATATATATTATTTGGAATCACCATAGACACTCTATATGCAGTAATGATCGAGTTCTCTATATAGGGTTGAGGTTGATTCTATAATAATATATATAGTTTGAGTTGTGATCAAGTCTAAGACATGTACACGGGTCACGATACGTATTAATTAATTCGAATATTATATATTAAACTATATATGAATTATTGGACTGTCAACTGTGGACTATCGACTGTGGACTAATAATATTGGACAATTAAAATGAATTAAAATATTGATTATAATATATGAAACTAAACAATTCTTCAAGTTTGCCACTTGATTTCATCTTAAACCTCATTTGTATCTTGACGATTACAATCTACGTTCAAACCTTTCATGATCCTTGAAAACACCTTAATCGATAGGATAAACCAACCACACTTCATCTACGGAAGAAAAGATTAATGCATATAGTTATGCACCTGAAAAACTCTCGGAAACTGAGTAAACGTTTAAAACATAGCTGTGCTAATTTCTTCAGTGTTATTATTACCCAAAATAACTTTGCAGTTCTTCTTCAAAATAGCCAATATTGTCACAGCTCCAGCAAGACAACTTCGACTTTTCATTCAAAACAACCTTATTATAACCTTGATATATATGCGTGCTCATTTATTGTTACTAGAAAACATTTTATATTCCACCATACTACCATCAGCGTCTAATCATCTAAAAACACAATCCTCCTGAAAACATCTCGGATTGATAACCGATGATTCAGATATGGCTGCATTAAATGCAGACGAAACAGTAAAATTGTAGATGGCTCAAATGGCCAAGAGGTTGATGATAAAGAATGGAGTGTTGGAAATGCTCGATAGAAAAATTGGTGCTGAAAAACGGATTGAGCTAACCATTAAGGAGACCAAGGACAAATACAAGAACCAACCCCTATATTCAAAGAATCCAGGTAATTCTGGATCCGATGAAATCTTTAGAGAATATCTTGCTCCGAAGTCATGTTAAAATCTTGCGGAAAATCTTTCTTCATCAACCTTCGAACTTAGAAATTCCAAAATATCATCATAAATATCTTCGATATTTCTGAGAATATTTTCATAAATATTCTTGTCCGAAATTATATACCTCTTCGTGCTATCTGTATTCCATTATATTGGAAACTTCTGTAAAATCTAATTATAAATTATGAATGAATTGTGAAGAAGTGTTGGGAATTGAAGCATGGGTTAGTATAATATAATGACGCCCGGCCAACGTGATTATATTACAGTAAGTCATGTTGAGTTTCTAATGAAACGTGATGATGGTTCACAGTAGATTATACTATCAACATGTGTCATGTTACATAACTCTTTCATTCTACTCAACTCCTGAACAAATCAAGAAAATGTATTCCTGGTGGTTCTATCTTCCGTGATGTTGATAAATTTAAAAATCAAATCGTGCTATCACGTTCCTTCTTGCTTAGAACATTATAATCATTCGAAACTCTATATCTATAAATTCTGGACCATTATTCGCTTGACTTGAAGTCGGAAAGAGAAAAAAACAAAAGCATAGAGCTTCGAAACATAAGGGAGAATATAAAGCCTGATAACAACACATAAATTATAAACCGTGTATATCAATGTTTATCGCAACATAAAGACATGGGAGAATTAAAAACATTATAACTCCAAGGGCGAAATAGAAGAAAGTAGATTCCTCTGGTGGAAGTTGGAAAAGGAGAATGATTGTTGCGATAGTAAGAATGAGGACAAGGATCAGAACTAGATTAAGCATATTTTCACAATCTTTTGGATGTATAAACTAAGAAAGAAGGTATAGGAATGGTGAAAATAATGGAACGGAAAAAGTTTAACTTATGGAAATATCAGATAGAGTAATCGAGGCAGATCACCGTATTTAATTATAGAAATCTTAATTTCCTTACTCGCCGAAGAATCAAATCTTTTTGATTTCGAAGATTTTCTATAAGTCCCTTGAATTTCGGAATTCAACCCTGTTTACGTCAAAAGCTAAGAAAAATCTTATTTTCTTCAAATCATTCTTTTGCGATAACTTCATTCGTATTCTAAGAAAAATCGAATCATTTTATCATTATTATTCAATGATGATAAACCTCTAATTATCAACTCATATTGGTCATGAAAACATTTTTATTGTTAGCCATGACCACCTCACTCAAATTTCGGGACGAAATTTCTTTAACGGGTAGGTACTGTGACGACCCGGCAATTTCCGACAAAATTTAAACTTAATTCTTATATGATTCTGACACGATAAGCAAAGTCTGTAATGTTGAGTCTCAAAAAACTTTGAACTGTTTTGTATATTCAATTGACCTTTGACCATTCTCGACGATTCACGAACAACTATATATAAATAGATACATATACATTAATTTGAAAAATATTATTTGAAATAATATATGATTTAATTGTTGAAAATAAATATGAAAAATAATATGTGATGTAATGAAAACTATTATTATAATTATATAGATATATATTTATATATATAAATATGTATATAAATATTACTTGTAAATATATAAATTATATTAAATTCAATGGTTTAAAGATATATAATATATTTATTTAGTAGTTAAACTTGCTATTTAAAACTCTTTATATATAGAAAGAGAATATATTAAAAATAAATGATTTCGAGTCTAATTAGTAAACGTCAGTAGCACTCAGTTGACGATTTGTTAGTTTTAATATAGATATTGTACATGTCCATGAAGGATTGAAATAAAAGATGAACTTTAAATTGATTACGAAGATTTTAGATTTGTCAAAAATATTTTTACCCTTTTAAGATTAAATATTATCACTCCGTACATATAAATTGGAAGATAAAATAAATAATTATTGAACCTTTTTGATCAGGTTTCAAACAGTTAATGAGTGAAATAATTAAATACATTTAATCTAAAAATATGGGATTTTTTAGAAACACTTTTATACGTTAGCTGTTTAGCAATGGACACGATATAACTAATCGAAATAAACTGTCAGCATATATTAACAAATTAAGATTTACTGTGTGTTTTAGTGTAACACGTTTTTTCATTTATATTGTGATTACCTTAAATAGATTATTATTAAAGTAAATTTTACTATTTTTGTTGTGTTCGCTCGTTCAGTTAAACTGAACTATCTCATCCTTTCAAGAAACCCACTTGCCTTCTTTTCAATTCAAATCCAAAAACTATCATGTGCTTGATTGAGGAATCATGCTTTATTTAATATTATTAATTATTAATTCAATGTTAAAGTTTCTGTATCATTCAATCTATATGATATATACATTACATATATATATACATACATGAGGAGAGATAATCATCACATCCACTTGTGATTACTACTTGCATTTTATTTTTTTTCTTCCTTTATTTCTTTGTCTGACGAAACCATCAAAGGACCACCATGATCACACACTTTCACCATTTTCTTTTCATTGTTTCTCACGTGAACCACCATATTCTCTTCCTGCTTTTCTGTTTCAGTCGAACCCCATCAAGAAACCACCATTGAATACCCTTAACCACCATTCTCACCGCCACCATCTTCATATCTCTTTTCTTCTCTCTCTAAAATTTTTTGCACGAGAAACACACAAGAATCAACACCACACCTTCATCACTTCCATCGGCTCACCACCCACCACCTTTAACCATTATGATTACCAACACCCGCCACCTCCACAACAATCTCACCATTTTTCTCTCTCACTCTACAAATTTAAATCGTAAACAACCACCATCGGACACCATAGCAGCTGCTGCTACTTCTGTCTTTTTATTATTTATTTTATTTTCGCTGTAAACAGTTCCATAACACCACCACCTTGAAACCGTCGTGAACCACCCAACATCGGTGTTTACTGCTGCTGCTATCGAGCTGAATCTATTTTCAATTCTCAACCAAACAAGAACTACTACCATCGATGTTTAACCAGGCTGCAGCTGCAGCTGCTGCTCGTTAACTGTTTCTGATTCTGATCAGCTGAAAAACCAACCATAAATCACTACCTTTAACCACTAGTTGCCCCTATTTATTGTTGACTATTGCTGCTACTGTTCTGCTGCTGTTCACCGTCGAAATCACCACCACAGACCACCGCTACTGCTTCTAAGCTTTCTGTTTTCTGTTCTGCTAAACAACAGTGAAGTTATCACGATGAAGACGATGAATAGTGTTGATGATGATGAGTGACAGTCGATGATAATGAAGGTGATATGATACATGATTCGTGATGATGATGATACGATGTTATGATCGTGAGAAGAGGAAGAAGATGATTGTTACGATGTTAATTATGATGGTAAAAATGGAAAACGAAAAAGACGATGAATAGTTCCGGGTTTTGTTTTGGTGAAGAAGAAGATATAATAATACTAGGATAAAAGAAATTAAAACGCGTTATATTTGAGAAAAGGACCAGACAGATGGATGGTTAGGGTGTTAGTGGGCTAGCGTGAGGTCGGGGGTTCGAGCCTGGCTAGTGTCATCTTCTTCTTTTTAAGCCTATTCTTGTGAGGTATAATTTTTATTATTATTATTATTTCATTATTATTATTATTGTTATTATTATTATTATTATTATTATTATTATTATTATTATCGTTATTATTATTATTATTATTATTACTGGTTAGTGTTATTATTGTTAAGATAATTATTATTATTGCTATCATTAATACAATTATTATTATTACTTTTATTATTATTATTATTATTATTATTATTATTAAGTAAGAATTAAATATGATAATGAAAATTAAATTCAATATATTAATTAATAGAAGTACAGTTATTATAAGAAGATTAAGTTATGGTTGTAATTAAACTTATTATTATTATTATCATCAGTAGTAAAATTTTATAATCATAGTTATTATTATTTGTATTACTACTAATAGATATTTTTATATAAAAATACATTATAAGAATATTAACATCACATATCAATATAATGTTATTATTAACAAGATAGTAACTAAGCTATATATAAAATATATCAAATAATATAAACATATTTTTTTTATATATAAACCCTAATATAAATTATTATGTTATAATAAAAGATAAACATTAGTTAAATAAAAATATAAAAATTAATATATCTATATCTATATATCAAATAATTTAACAAATATAGTATTAAAAATAATATATTTTATTCGATTACAATTATGTGTGTTAATATATATACAAATGATATAGGTTCGTGAATCCGAGGCCAACCTTGCATTGTTCAATATAGTTATATGTATTTTTACTACAAAATACATTAGGTGAGTTTCATTTGCCTTTTTACCCTTTATATTTTTGGGCTGAGAATACATGCGCAATTTTTATAACTGTTATACGAAATAGACACAAGTAATCGAAATTACGTTCTATGGTTGAATGATCGAAACTGAATATGCCCCCTTTTAGTCTGGTAATCTAAGAATTAGGGAACACACACCCTAATTGACGCGAATCCTAAAGATAGATCTATCGGGCCTAACAAGCCCCATCCAAAGTACCGGATGCTTTAGTACTTCGAAATTTATATCATGTCGGTTACCAGGTGTTCAATCCATATGAATGATTTTTGTCTCTATGCATGGGACGTATATTTATGAGAACTGAAAATGAAAATCTTGTGGTCTATTAAATTGATGGAAATGATTATTTATGTTAAACTAATGAACTCACCAACCTTTTGGATGACACTTTAAAGCATGTTTATTCTCATGTATGAAAGAAATCTTCCGCTATGCATTTGCTCATTTTAAGGATATTACTTGGAGTCATTCATGACATAATTCAAAAGACGTTGCATTCGAGTCGTTGAGTTCATCAAGATTATTATTAAGTCAATTATAATTAGATATATTATGAAATGGTATGCATGCCGTCAACTTTCGATGTAATGAAAGATTGTCTTTTCAAAAACGAATGCAATGTTTGTAAAATGTATCATGTAGAGGTCAAGTACCTCGCGATGTAATCAACTGTTGTGAATCGTTTATAATCGATATGAAATTTGTCTGGATGGATTAGGACGGGTCTCTACAACCGCTAAACTACCAGCACTGTTTACTTTCTCTTCATGAACCTTGAGACCGCCACAAAACACCATTATCTCCTTTATAAACCTGCAACTATTTGGTTATGGTTATTTCTTTGCACCATTAATAAACTGCAACTTAGATTCTATTTTTTGTTTGATTTACAACAACCCAACATCTTCATGTATCACTACCTTTGTCTCTCTCTCCTTCCTCTCTCTCTCTAGCCCGTTGAACCACCATAAAAAGGCTGTTGTTAACGGCTTCTGTTTCTGTTCAGCTCAAACACCCTAGACCACCGGAGTACACCACAAGACACCCATCTTGATTTCAAGGATGAGGTTACATTTTTTTTATTTAGCTATTACTACTGTGAACCACCGGGTCAAACAACACTACCTTCGTCGAAACTTATCACCCCTTCACCATTTGAACCACCATAAACCCTCGCCAAAACTGTTGTATGAATTGTTCCTGTATTTATTAAATAACGAGAAAGGCAAGACCACTTGCTATTCTTATTAGTTAATACAGTAACAAGGAATAAAGGGGATGTATAAAGTTCATTGGATGTGTTCGTGGAATCCAGCTGGAACTCAAGTGAGCGAACTTTTTTTATATATATTGGTCTGCTATATATATTTTTTTCTTACGACTTTTAAGTTGAGAAATATAATTTGGCCGCAAGCCATTAACCATGAAATTGGGTCACTTAAACTTGTTTTGGGACTAGTGTATATTGGGCTCATGACTTTTGCTTTTAGGCCGAAGAATACTGAAGCTAGGCAGATGATAATTGATGAGGTAGATGATGCGTAAGAGGATGATAATCGTGAACAATGATAATGAATTTGATAATGATATAACATGATGATATTATCATTACAGTTAGACATCGAAGGAAATGGTTATTTTATGATTAAGATACGTTTGTGATGAAGTTTAGATGATGATGGTGGATGATCATAAAGGATAGATGATGATGACGGGACGAATTATAATGGTGTTGATTAGGTTTAACGATGTGACAAGGATGATGATGATTCATGATATACGATGATGATGATAACAATAATAATATGATTATGATAATTAAATATGATTATGATTATGTGATAATGTTACTGAGGATGATAATGATGGTTAGATGATGATGAAAGTAGTTATAAAATAAATAATGAATGTGAAGGTGCAAATGGGTTTTATAAGAGGAAGAGGATAGACTGGTTTAACAATTTAATAGAATTTAGTTACGGATTAGAATAGGAAAACATGAACATAGCAGATGGTTGGGTGCATGTTGGGTGAACGGGAGATTGTGGGTTCGAGCCCGGGCAAGGGAACTTATTTTTGTGGGAACTTATTCTTTGAGGTAGTTTTCTATTATTATTATTATTATTATTATTATTATTATTATTATTATTATTATTATTATTATTATTATTATTATTATTATTATTATTATTATTATTATTATTATTATTACTACTACTACTATTATTACTATTATTATTATTATTATTATTATTATTATTATTATTATTATTATTATTATTATTATTATTATTATTATTATCATTTTTAATGTAAGTAGTATTATTATTGAAACTAAATTTTTTTAAATTACCATATTTATTATTAGAACTATCATTATTATTATTATTAGAATTAGAATTAGAATTAGAATTATTTTTATCATTATTATTTTTATTATCATATTTATTATTTCTAACACTAATATTATTATTTTTATGATGATTATTATTAGTATTATTAATATATCAAATAAAGATTTTCTATATAAAAATATATTATTTACATAAAACATAACTATATTAATATGTTTGTAATAAATACTAATTATTTATTTAATGTATATAAAAATAAATATAGTTAATTTAGTTATAAATGAAACGTACAAGTTAGTAAAATAACAATTAATAATAATACCTAAATTTGTTCGATTACCATTATATGTATTAATATACATATAAATGATATAGGTTCGTGAATCTGAGGCCAACCCTACACTTGTTCAATGACGTCATATGTAGTTTTACTACAAAATACAATATTGTGAGTTTCATTTGCCTTTTTACCCTTTATATTTTTGGGCTGAGAATACATGCGCAATTTTTATAAATGTTTTACGAAATAGACACAAGTAATCGAAACTATATTATATGGTTGAATGATCGAAGCCGAATATGCCCCTTTTAGCTTGGTAGCCTAAGAATTTGGGAACAGACCCCCAAATTGACGCGAATCCTAAAGATAGATCTATCGGGCCCAACAAGCCCCATTCTGGAATTTGGAATGCTTTAGTACTTCGAAATTATCATGTCCGATGGGTGTTTCGGAATGATGGGTATATTCTATATGCATCTTGTTAATGTCGGTTACCAGGTGTTCACAATATGAATGCTTTTTTTTTATCTCTATGCAGTTTACGAAATTCCTGATACGAGAATGATATTTATGGAAACATGAAATCTTTCGGTCTATTAAAATGATGGAAATGAATGTTTATGATAAACTAATGAACTCACCAAACTTTTGGTTGACACTTGAAAGCATGTTTATTCTCAGGTATGAAAGAAGTCTTCCGCTGTGCATTTGCTCATTTTAGAGATATTACTGGAATCATTCATGGCATATTTCGAAAGACGTTGTATTCGAGTCGTTGAGTCCATTAAGATTATTATTATTAGGTCAATTATAGTTGAATGTATTATGAAATGGTATGCATGCCGTCAACTTTCATTGTAAATAAAGTCTGTCTTTTAAAAACGAATGCAATATTTGTAAAATGTATCATATAGAGGTCAATTACCTCGTGATGTAATCATATATTATTGTATTCATTCTTATAGATTAGGACGGGTCGTTACAGCTGCCCCCGAACCCTCGTCATAATTACGATAAGTTTAAACAAGTGTGCACTCCACACTTTCCCAAACTTGTTCGATATTTATCAAGGTTATTTTGGTTAACAAATTAATCCCATTACACTTAAATCATATTGGTGACACAAATCACCAACAATGAATATATCTTAATATGATACATATGTATTTAGTAAGGCGTTGCTATAACGATAATCGTTATATATATCGTTTCGAGTTTCATAATTCAATAGTATCATTTTATGTATATAACTCATTGTTAATATACCTTGTGAGATACTTACTTTTCATAATATCATGTTAGCTGTATACATATCCATATATATATCATCATATAGTTTTTACAGGTTTTAACGTTCGTGAATCGCCGGTCAACTTGGGTGGTCAATTATCTACATGAAACTCATTTCAAATAATCAAGTCTTAACAAGTTTGATTGATTAACATGTTGGAACCATTTAATCATGTAAATATCAATTTCATTTAATATATAATCATGGGATAATCATGGAAAAGTTCGGGTCACTACATATTAATTAAAAAAAGCAAGTTCAAAGCCTAGTTTCATGCAAGATTAATCGGGAACCCTAATTTTTATCCCCCTTTTATCATTGAATCAATTTAGCAAATAATGGATGATTAAAGAAAATTTTATTGTTCTAATCATCATCTAGCGGATACCCTAAGTCGATTAATGCAACAATTTTGTAGATTTAATCACTATTAATTGGATTTGCAGTTTCTAGGGTTCGAAGTTTCATGAGTGCAAAAACAGAGATCAAGCATACAAAGGTTCCTTTTAAAGTTTTGATATTAGATTGTTAGTTTACGTGTTATAGTTATTGCACAAACAAACAATCGAGCAAAAATAAGTAATAATTTTAAGAAACAATACCAAATAAATGATCGAGGTTGAGGATGATGAACAGTAGCGATGAGGGTTCTCTTAAGAGCAGAAAGGTTGAATTTGAAATTTTGAATTTGAAAGTGAAGTGAGTAAAGGTAAATTTTGGACCTTTTATCACTCCCTTTTGACCGAAACAAATGTTTTCAGTCACACTGCTCTAGAACCACCCATTTTATTCTTGCTCAAAAATATTGTTTTTCTCAAGCAGATGTTTGGATTTTGGGCATGCTCGAAAAGGTTGAATGTTTTAGAGCAGATTTGGATTTTAAGGGGTTTTGGGACAGCTCGAAAACCTTAAGAATTTTAAGAAATTATGTGAAATAACTAAGTTAAAATTTAAACTTCAATTATTTTTCAAAATTTAATTTTCTCATGTCTTACATTTTTTGTGCGATTATGCCGCTCTTGGTTATACCAAGTTGAATCTCTTGGTTATACCAAGTCTTTCAACTGTACCTAACACCACATTGGTCTCGGTAGAAATCAATGTAATGTAGGAAGATGTTGCATTGCATCCTGAAGTCATTGATATGTCATGAGGTGACAAATATCTTTCAGTTCTTGTACTATTTAAGGAGTGTGTGTTATCAGGCTTAAATGCTGACTAATCGTTAGGGTGATCATCCTTCCGAAGGTCTGATAAATCTACCAATGTAAGCCTAAGCATTGTCATATTGCCTCTCTGTTGGACAAGACAGATCTTCCTCATCAAGATAAGTATAACCTCTTGACCATGTTTAATGTTGAGGTCCCACCTTCTAAAATAAGGTGTTGATAGAGGATTTTTGGCCGATACGCAGGGTTCCTATTCATAGTTTTTCGAAACCCCTTCGGCAGTTCGAGACTCCAAACACTTAATTTGCTCTATGTTTTTGGGTTATTCCACATTTGAGGCCGTCATCTAGATACATCCTCCTGAGGCAGTCACTATGACACATCATTTGTCATTTGACTGTTTGGTTTGAGGCAGTCATTTAGACACACCCTCCTGAGGCAGTCACTAGGACACATCCTCCGTCATTGCTGACATTTGAATCTTAACTCCCCTTTGATAATTGCAGTTTTTAGGAGAGTTATGTGTGAAAATACGGGTTTTACATTGTTATTTGTGCAAAAGACATTTTAGATTTTAAATATCGTATTATAACACCGGGTCTCACACTATAATTTATGTGAGAGCCATCTTTCTCATCTCCCCCTCAAAATGTGATGCATCAGATTTTGAAAAATACAAAGCTCCCCCTAAGCAAGTGCATCACTCCCCCTAGGCACTTGCCGTGTTTCTAAATGGCAGAGAAATCAGCCATGCCAGTTTCACCAACCAGGTATTTGAACGTGGGTTCATCTAAGGCCTTGGTAAGTAGGTCAACTAGTGGATTTTTAGTGGGGTAAGTAGGTCAGCCAGTTGACCTCTAGACCATGTTTGGGTCGAGAGTGTTGATCCAGATTACTGGTGATAGCAATGGCACTCTGAGAGTCACAGTAGATCGGGATTTTGTAAAATTTGAATCCATAGTCAAGAAGTTGGGTTTGCATCCACAAGACTTGTGAACAACAACGCGCAGCTGTAATATATTCAGATTCAGCTGTAGAGAGTGATATGCAGTTTTGTTTACGAGATGACCAACTAACTAATTTGCAACCTAGGAATTGAATTCCTCCGAAGGTGCTTTTCTGGTTGACTTCGTCACCTCCATGATCAGCATCTGTGAATGCCGTGAGGTTGAATACAGTCCTGAAGGGATACCAGAGTCCAAGGTGAGCAGTGCCCTATCTAGGGTTAGCTTGAAATTGGGCACACAGGCAGATAGCAAACATGATGTCGGGTTTACTGGCAGCAAGATACATTAACGAACTAATCAAACTTCAGAAGAGCGTTTGGTCATACGGTTGTCCGTCCAGATCAGCATGCAAGGAGATGTTAATTGACATTGGGGTAGGGTTTATTTTCATCTCAGGAAAGTTTAACTTTTTGAACATATCTGAGATGTACTTAGATTGCTCGATGAAAATTGCAGTTGGAAGTTGTTTAACCTCCAATCCTAGAAAGAAATGAAGTTCTTCAAGCATGCTCATTTCTAATTTGTTTTTCATGAGTTCAGAAAACTCATAGCACAGAGCGGGGGAAGTGGAACCAAATATGATGTCTTTCATTACCTCAGAGCCAATTACTTCAACACTACACAGAAGTATCTCATCTATGCCCGGTTTCTTCAGTTGATTATTAATGATGCTGCACCAAGTGTACCCAAAATTGAATCTGATGTGATTCCACTACGTCCAATGAACGTTGTGACTTTCCAAAGAATGGAGCAGACTCGAAATGAGGATCTAAAACCTAATTTCAATAGAGTGCTTATTTGTCATCTTATTAAGGAGGACTATAGGTGTCCATCAGGAAATGCTTGGAGGAATGATGATTATGATTCAAGTTATGAGGTAACTGATGATGAAGAGGGAGAAGGTGATAATCAAAGAGCTGCTGGTGAAACACAAGAAGGTAACCAAGGTAATAACGATGATGATGATGAAGCTACTGAGGAAGATACGAATTTGGTTCGAAGGAAAAGAAAGGGAAAGGAACAGATGTCATCTGGACAACCCAAGAAGAAAGAAAGAAGAACCAAACATCATAATGACTCACCTCAAAGATCATCACACGGAGGTTCAAGGCAACAAACTCAACGCCAACCTTCCGGATTCATGAAGGATTCTAGAGCTGCTGTTACATCACCTCAAGTTACTCCATCTGAGTTCAAGACCCAGCAAAACCTCTTGTTATCATTGATTACCAAGATAACTAATCTTTCAAATCAAGCTGTTGAGGAGAAGAAGGCGAGTGCTGTTAAGATTGAATTGTTGGAGGAGGACAATAAGAAATTGTGGAAGCGTGTTAATCGTGAAAAGGAGAAGACGGAGAAGTTGAAGAAACAAATTGTTGAATTTAAGAGTGAGAATGAAGTCAAACTGAAGGCAACGAATGATAAGATCAAACAACTCATGTCTGGGAAAACTAAATTGATAACGGATGGAGGAGAAACTTATTCCTCTAATTTGGGTGGAGACGATGAAAAAGATGATGAAAATGCTGGTGCTGGAAATGAAGGACCCTCTTTTGAATATCCGTTAGTGATACCTATTCGAAGTTTCAATGAATATGATGAGGTGTTTACTACTGAATATTATATGAATTATTCATATGTTTTTAATGATGCAGAAAAGGGGGACATTCCGCCAGGTGATTTTCCAATGGAACAGCTTGTTGTCTGGCATACGACAGTGATTATGATACAGAGGATGCAGATGCAGTTGAAGCTGATGATAAGGCTTCACAATAAGAGCCAGTTGATGAAGTACCTCCCGAATCAATTCAAAATATCGATTTAAGTGATTTTAAGAACTTGTTTGAAGATGAAAAGAGTCAAGATTCTGTTGGTGAAGGAAGTGTGAAAGAAGATGTGATTGTTGAGTCCAACTTGAAATAAAATCGGAGAAGGAAGAAGAATAAGAAGTTGAGATTGTGATACCTTCGCTCAGGCCACACTCAAATCCATCACTCAATACCCTAAGTGATTTCTTTAAGTTGAGTTGTGAGGAGAAAACAAAGAATTTAGTTGATCTTGAAAAGGCGAGGAAGGTATACAATCGAAAAGTGAAAGAAGTTGATAGTTTGTTAGAAAGAAACAAGAGAATCTGACATCAGAAACTACTCGTTGAGAGAGAAAAGAATGAAATTAAAAAGAAGAAGAAGAAAATCTGAGCCGAACAAGCTAAGGCCGAGGGATGAGATGAGATTAAGAAATGGTTTGAATATGATAGGGTTAAGGTGAGTAGGAACGTTGAAGAAGACGAGATTCATCAAAGTTGATGGAAACAGAACATTGTGAACCCTGACCAGATCAGTAAGCCAGAACTCGAGCCGAAGTTTGTTAGTTTCTATGAGAAAAGAAAGAGAACCAAGAAGTATGCCAAGGGTAAGATTTTAAGATGGGGTTACTTCAAGGAGATCGATTATTTTGCTATCAAGAGGGAAGGAGGAGTAGATTATATGGCTAAACCTAGTCACTTCAAAACTCTACCTTACTTCGAGATAATGTAACTTGCTAAGCTGAAGATGTTGAACTCTGAAGATATTGATCTGTCAAAGTGGTTTCAGAGAAAGCTAAGACAAGAATATAAGACAGGTACCTGGGATATCTTCAAATCAACTGCTGCCAGGTTCTCCAAGTATCCAAGAAAGAAAAATTCAAAGGGTGTACCGGTGCGTGTTGTCAAGTTCGGCCCAGCAAAGTACATGAAACAGTCTCCCTTGATGCCCTTACCCAAGGATATCTGCAAAAACTTCAGATGGTAGTTCTATGATGAGTTGTTAGAAGAAGCAGTGATTCTTACTGCAGTTGAGAAGGATGATAGAAGCATTCAGTTCAAAAATGTTAGGATTTTGGATCCTATGTGGCTGAGGAACTTGTCGAGATTTGATGTGGAGATGCTTCACCGCCATCACATTACTTTCAGAGAAGATAAGAAAGAGGAAGCTATGAGATTTCAGCGTGTGATCGATGTCTACCATGCCTATCACAACAGAGAAAGTAATGCTCAAAGCTCGAACCAAGCTCATGCCAACTAAAACATGTCTGATACTGTGTTGCATGTTTGTATTTTGTTTATGTTGTTTTTATGTGAGAGAGAGATTCTAGATATGTAATGATGTTAAACTGATGTTACTTTTGAACTTATATGTATTTCATGAACGTTTACTTTATTGTAACAGATGTTCTAGGTCCTAGGGGGAGTTGTTAGTGCATTTTGCAGAAGTCCCTAGACATCTACTGCACGTTTGTGATTAGTACTTAAGTTTGTGGGTTACCATGATCGCTCATTGTTATCCTATCTATGTTTATATGCGTATACAGGTACTGCGGGAACAAGATATGTATGTTTGATTATATTACACTCAGTCAGATGTACGAGTGAAGCCTCACTCGTACGGCTGACAAGCTCATACGCACGAGTGTGCTGAGCTGAGTCACAAACCTAATTTGTTTACACTTACACGAGTGAGTGATCACCCGTACGGTTGAGTCTGTCCACTCGTACGAGTGATACATGACTCATGCGGTTGACTCATCAGCAGGGGTACATATTATGTTTATGTTCTTCATATTAGGTTAAGCCTCTCATTACACACAATCACTCAGATCTGGTAACCTGTCCGATTATCTCTCTGTTCTTCAAGCCCAAATCCTTGCAAAAGGTGAATAATAGCTCTATGTGTTAATCTAATCACACAATTATTGTTGTGGTTTGACTAAATTAATCTCAAAAGGCTTTTTCATATTCATTAGAGGGTTTGATTCACTATTCCGCCTTTGTGTGAGTTAAATCTGTTGATTTCAAAGTTCCTAGTCATGTTTCATCATATTCTCACCCCAAAAATAGTTATAAAACATGTAAAAATGGGCTACGAACTCACTAGTGATGCAATGCGGTGCGAGACTCGGAAGTGCGAGTTAGACAATTGTCGGTGATCCAGGCTCAGAATCTAAATAATATTATAAGTTCATAGGTTATACTATTTAATATAGTATTTAGTTTAGGTATAAGATCAGTTCTCAAGTGATCTTACATGTCCATTTCGATTCTCAGTTCAAAATGTTATATAGTTCATAGTTTTAAGTGTTGACTGTTTTAACTAGTTATACTATAATATTAGTTTAGGTGTTTCTATTAATCTAAACATCCATTTAAGGTGAGATTACCATCTCTGGAAAGCTCTTTGAGTATCTATACTCAAAATAGAAGTTGGACAAAAGTTCACTCTTTTATAAGTGTGCAAAAAACAGTTCAGATTTACACTATAAGTTCCTAGGCAAGTTTAAAAATAGCAAAATTACATTTTTTTTGACTCAAGATTTTTACAGAGGTCTTAGGACATATAAAAGTACTTATTCTCAAAAGGAATAACCTCCAGGTCTTCATTAACCTTCATTAACCAAATTCCGACTTCAACAAAATCTTATGTCAATTTGATGAGACTATATCTCAATGATTCCTTATTGGTTTTTTGTGTTTTAACTATCCATGATTTCCTTATTATGTCTATTTTTCAAATTAAAAGCCTTTATTTCAAGATCTATCTTATATTTTTATTTATACATGAATCTTGGACACTTGGTCAGATTGCTTTAAATTTGAACTTGTCTCACCAAATAAAAATGAAAAATGAATTTTTCTTTGAGGTAAATCATGAAAACTTTATTGGAAGTCACAACCATATATATGAACATCATACTAATTTATGAGTTCCTGAGATCAATCATAAGTTGGAGTTTAGGTCATGAACTTCAAGTATAATTTTGGACAGCTGAAAGATAAAATAGTTTTATGTAGTTAACCACTTTAATTCTTAGTTTAGCTTCATTTTAAGACATAGGACATGTAGAGATCTTAAGTTTACTGATCTACAATCAAAATCATGGTTAGCTATATAGTCATCATTGAGTGATTTAACACTCTAGATCAAGCAATTACACCATGAATGTTCTTGAAGATGACTAGACATGATGAATAGAATTGAAGTAGTTTGTTATAACTTGAATATATTTGATCTTAGGGCTTCAAGAAGATAATAAAGAGAGAGTTTTAGATCTGCATGTTGAAGTGTATGTGTGTGTGAGTGATTAAGTGGCTAGAAGTGATCAAGAGGAAGGCTTATATAGAGAGTGTGGGTGGGACTAGGAAAAAGGAGAGCAAGGGAGGAAGTGACTCACCACCTTGACATTAATGAACCTCGTGATGATGTTTTGCATGTTCTTTAGCTTAAGGAGGAAGTATTTTTACATTTATGTTGATGTTATGGATGATGATGATGTTAGACGATTTGGATGATGATGATGGAAGTGTTCTTGTCAATTTTTGGTTCATAAATATGCATGTACTTGTGTAGTTTATCTAAAGTATAATCTAAGGTGTTAATTTGTATGTCTAAGGTTTAGGAATTAAGCTAAGATTAGGTTCTAATCAAGATAGATCAAGGTTGGTTAAATGAAAGAAATGGCTAAATACAAAGTGATCAAGACTAGTTGTGAAAATGATTAAGTGTAGAGAAAGTCTTAACTTATGATTTAATGTCTAAGTATCTTAGTCACAAGTCTTTAATCTAACTACTTTATTAATAAGTTTACTCATTAATTTATTATATATATAAGTATAGATTTCAAATCTAAGGTTTATGGTGATAAGCTAGGGTTTCAAGACATTATGCAAATGTTCAAAACAACTCTTGATTAAATAGTACTTAATTATAACCTTAGAGTCTTACAAATCTCAAAAACAAAACCAAGATTTAATTTATCAAAACTACTAGTCAAGTTGAAAATTTTAATTCATGAAAGTTAGATTAAATAACTTGGTCGGATAAGTTCGGGTTGTGACACATTGGGTCGGCGATCAAAGAGAAGTTCGTAGGGAGTTTTATCATATTGGCAATTAATGATTGAGTGATTTTAAGTGAAGCACGCAGTGTTGACAGCCTCAGCCCAAAGGGATGGAGGTAGTTTGGAGTAAACCAGCATTGTCTTTGCTGCTTTAACGAGAGTACAATTTCTTCTTTCAACAACGCCGTTCTGTTGTAGTGTCCAGGCTGTGGAGGTTTGATGAGTGATACGAGCATAATCAAGATATGAATTGAGTATGCAATTCTAAAATTCAGTGCCGTTATCCGTTCTGAGAATGCGTACAATCTTATTGGTGCACAGTTGGGTTCTTTTCATGAAATCAATGATTACTTTGGGAGTTTCAGATTTACTTTTCATGAATCTGACCCAAGTCTAACGTGAGTAATCATTAACTATCACCAAGATGTACTTTCGACCGCCGAGACTGGAGACACGCATTGGTCCACTGAGATCCATGTGCAACATTTGCAATGAACTGGTGGTGTTATGTTCGGTTTTTGATTTGTTGGAGGATTTATGAAGCTTTCCCAAGGCGCAGGCAGGGCAAACATGAGTGGAATCGAATGAAATGATAGGAACACCGTCAACAAGATTATTAGAAACTAATCTGTTGAGGTTTTGAGTATGAAGATGTGGCATCCGGTGATGTCATAGCTAAGGGGTTTCGAAAGAGGCTTTTGAAACCAGACAAAGAGGTTGTGAATTTGATGACATGTTTTTCATAGCCAGAGTATAGAGAGTGGATTCATCTTATCCTACAAGAAGATCGTCACCCTCCATGGTTTGTACACAACATATGGATCTTTCAAAGATCACACGGAGATCATTGTCACAGAATTGACTCACGCTAAAAAGATAACACCCAAGACCTCTCACATAGGACACGTGCTTGATGGTTACACCGTTTAGTACATAATCTCCATATCCTGTGATTGTTGCGATTTCATCATTTCCAAAGTGAACAGTACCTAAGAACTTGTCGACATAGTTTGTCAACATGGACTTATCACCAGCCGTGTGTCTGGAGCAACCAGAATCCAAATACCAAACACATGCTGGGATAACCTGCAAAACAGAGTTAAGCACAGGTTTTAGATACCCCAGTTATCTCTGGTTCCTTATTTACAGATAGTTTCAGAGAACTTAAAACATCACGTCCATCAGATGGATCTTTCAACAAAGTCTGAACATTCATTACAACACACTAATCATGGTTTTGGTGACCAAAATACAGACGTCTAGTACATCTAACACAGTTTAATGACCCTGAATGAGGAGCAAGACTTGACGATGCTTGGAATGTTTTAGTCGTGGGTTTCCACTCTTTCAAAATGCTTTGTTTTGGTTTAGGTCGTGTAGAATTTAAAACACCAAATTTAGACCTAGATTGAAAATGATTCATGTTGTGAAGTAATGATTGTCTAGCATTTTATGCTCGTTTGCAATGATTTCGATTTTGAGTCTTTGTTAAACCCCCAGATACCCTTCGGGCAACATTGTTGGAGGCAAGGTTCTCCTTGTAGTTAAAATTCCTATGTTGCAGGTTTCTGATGGTTTTGGGGTTTTATTTCAGCGACCTACCACTTTTGCTCTGACAAGAGGTAGAGTGGTTGGTAGTTCTTTTGATAAAAGTGTTCTTCGAACCACCCCTCTTGTCTTAATTAGACGGTACGGGGTGCTTTTGAACACTTCTTGTTGAGTAAGCAGGTCTGTCCACCTCGTTCTTGGATAATTCTTTGTACGGGGTTACATGGCTTTCTTAGTAAGGTTGTGGAATGTGGTGGTTTACGATAGGCACCCATTTTGGTAACAATCATTTCTATTCGGGAGCCAGCATTAGGGTTCTTTAGAATGGTCCAGCTGGGATGACAGGTTTCCTTGAGTTCACTATGGTAGTGTAAGGAAGACCTTGGTGGTGTAGGGGAAGAACTCGTTGAGAGTAAGTTGGTACCCATGGTATAAATTTTTCTTTCATTGGTTCAATGTCCTTTTGGAGTAAAGAATTTTGTTTAGAATCAAGTGGTACCAATGGACCAAAAACTTTTTCAGCATTTTCAATGTCTCATTTCATTAGAACTTTTACATGTAAATCAATGTTGTCCTTTTCAATAAGTTCAACATGTTTTCTAGAGCCTTTTAGTTTAAGTTTTAAGTTAACTATTTCTTCCCTTAGAGTGTCAATGATGGCGTTGGATGATCCTTCAGTGAAGAAATCATTCAAAGGACTTGTTTGTGGATCCCGTGAGACTGTGGTCTTTGAGATCATTTCACAGAAAGTACTCGCTTGACTCGCAATCTGCTTTTCAAGTTTATGCATGTCGCATACAAGTCTATCATTGGTGGACTCAGTGAGTGAGATTTGGTGTTGCAAGGCTTTAATGATCACTTGAAATTTAAGTTCATTGTCAAAATATTTCATCTTGTTTTCATCAAGTTCCTTTTCTAAACAGATTATGTATTTTTCCAAAACCAAAGTTGGTAAATAGACAATACGCTTTTGACCTTCTTAACTTTCACTCTCATTAAACATATCGAGTATACTCTCATGTGAAAATGAATTTTTCTTTCTCAAATAAAGAGCATTGATTTTATCATAGATTAGAGCAATTTGTCATTTCATTTTGGTTGATCTTTTAGCCAATGCCTCCTCAATCTCACTGTTTGATGCAAATATGAGTCGTGCGGGTAGGCCTATCTTTATATATCTACTGTCATACATGCAGGGTTCAGCTTTAGCCATCTTGGTCAGAGTAAGAGGATTTTCAAATCCTAAACCTTTGTTCTCACATAAGGAATCCTTTGGTCGGTTCATGAACAGAGTTTGATTAGAGATGTGACCAGCTAATACTACCTTAGCTTGTTCGGTTTTTTACAGTTTTTCCTCAAATTAACTTAGATGAGTTCGAAGCTCTAGGTTATTTGCAGGTAGTTTGGAACATTCAGAGGTTTTCTTAGCAAGGTCACACAAAGGTTTTCTTATCTATTGCTCTAGGGTTTCTAGAAGAGTTTTCTTAGAGTCAGTGAGTTTTTTAATTTCTTTCTCTGCACTATCAATTTTTATCACTTAGAACTTCATTCCTTACCTTAAAGTCTGTTCTTTCTATGCGTAGAGGTTTCACACTAGTCTCTAGCTCTTTTAGTTGTGCTACTTTTTCAGCTAGATCCTTGTGAAGGTTCAGGTATGCATTGTTTGACACTTTGATTTTTAATTCAGCTTTTAACCTATGGTTCTCAGTTTGTGGTCCACTAATTTGACTAGCAAAGGATCTAAGGTCATTACTCATTTTAGCAAAGTTGTCAATATATATATCAGGCAGTTCATGAAACGCTCTATCTTCATTACTGGGGACAGGTTCAGTTCTAAGGGGCACATTTAGTTGGATAGGTGGGTCAGTGTGTTGAGCACTAGGTGTTTCAGAAAGAGCATGCAGTACATCATATATAAATTCAGAATTGTTATGTGTAAAGTTATAATAGTCATGAGTTACATCAGTGTAAAGTTGTACATCTTCCTCAACATCGAAAGAATTGTGAACAGGGGCATGGGACATGTTGGTTAGATTGACAACATTGGCACGTTCTTGCTCCTATTCACTGTCTGACCATTTAACCAAACATCATCGGAGGCTTTGAGAACCTTTCCCTTTTCAGCATCTTGAGCTATTAACATCTTCTTTTTGTAGTACTCGGCATCTTTTCGTTTGGGTAGTCTACATTCTCGTGCAAAGTGACCTATTTTACCACAGTTGAAACACACATTATCGGAGTCCTTAATGTCAGGGACTTGGTACTGGGTTGTTGAGGTTTCAGGACTTTTGTAGTATGAGGTGCTGGATGAAGTTCTGTTATTGTTGTTTTTGCTAAAACTGCCAGATGATCTCCTGAGTTTAGCTGCTTGCTAAACATTGCGGAACCTTTGACAAGATCTCGATGTTCTTCATCAACATCAGAGTATGTGTCTTCATCGGATGACATGGTCTGCTTTGCTTTGAATGGTTTAGAGAGGCTGGAAACAACTTTGCTAGAGCTTTTGTTCACATAAGAGCCATTGGGTCATTAGTTCCAGTAGGGTTGGTTTTGGTATCATAGACAGTTTGAACATCAGGTTGGTGGTTCATTAGTTTACCAACAACTTCATGAATGTTGAATTTCTTGGTGTTCTTAATAGCACGAAAATTGTTTCCATATGGTGCCCAGGTTGCATTCAGCTTTTTCAGGAATTTCATGTTCAGCTCCTGGTTTTCTTTATTCACTCCCACTTTCTTCAGCACATTGATTACTTCACGGAAGCATTTGTAGCAGTCTTTCAGCAGTTCATCAGGTTTCTGGTAATAATCGTCATATAGAGCGAGAGCATTGTCAAGTTTTGTTTGGTCGGATTGGCTATATCCTTCCTGTTGACGAGTGATTTCATCCTGAAGTTCTTTTCCAGATTTTAGGGAGCTGACAGATTTGTACATGTCATGGGGAAGAGCTTGCATGATGAATGTCCTTGAGTCAACGTCGACTTGAGATCTCTTGACATCTTCACCCTGGAGTTCATAGGGTTTTAGGGGACTAGTTTCAGGGTGAGGAAATACTTTTGGGCCATTAAGATAGGAGTTCGAAAGATTCTTGGTTTGTTCTCCCTTCCATCAATGAAGTTACCAAATCTTCCTTTCCATTCGTCGAACAGTCCCTCGAACATCATGGGAGGATGGGTATCCGAGCCCACGACCAAAGCGTCACGGTTTGCAGTTGCCATCTTAACTAAGAATGGAAACAGAGTGCTGCAAGAGAGTAGGGGTTTAAATAAGATTGACAAGTTAAAATTTGAACAGTAAGGTTTTCAATGAGTGAAATTAGGGTTTTGGTTTAAAACCACTTTTAGGAAGGAAGGTGGTTTTCGAGCAAAGCTAAATTTCACTCAACTAAGTTTTCGAGCAGAAACTGGTTTTCGAACAGAAAAACTATTGAGTTGTGAACAGAGGATGTTTTCGAGCAGAACAGGTCTTCGATCAAAAGCTTAGATTTCGAGCAGACAAGATATTCGAGCAAACAAAGTATTCGAGCAGACATCTAGATTTTCGAGCAAGCAAAGTATTCGAGCGCAAACCTAGATCTAGCAGACCAACTTAGATTTCGAGCAGACCAACTAGGGTTTCTAAAACAAGCCTTCAAAACAAGGTGGATTTCGAGCAAAACCAAGTTCTCTGGACAGTAAAGTTTTCGAGCACTAAAGGACAAAATTCAAGATTTTGAGCAGGTTCTCGAGCACTGTTCAAGTTTTCGAGCAACCTTAGGTTATCGTGTAAGGTTTTCGTGCAGTGCAAAGACCAGTCTTTCAAACACTTTATAAAAATAAGACATTGTTTTCGAGCAAATGTCCAAGATTTCACACTATTTTCGAGCAAATGTCTCAAATTTCAAACTGTTTTCGAGCATTGTTCATGTTTTTACAAAGTTTTCGAGTTTTTTAACTGAGAATTAATTGTCACATTTTAGATCAAGCGTTTAAGGGTTTGACTTCTTCGATTGAAAACAACTTAGCACGCGATTTCTTACACACAAGTACAAGACTTATGCATAAAAAGACAAGTCCTTTCACCTTTATGACATAGATCAAGGGATTATGTCAAGGACATGTCCTTTTCAACCAAGAGCAACCGGGTAAAAAGGAATTCGGTGGGTATTGTCCACATTTTAAACTTTTGGAGCCAAATCTCAGTCAACAAGTCAAAGTATTGAGTCACTAAATGATGGTTTTCGAGCAGACCACTTAGGGTTTCACTGTTATCAGTGAAACCTAAGTGGTTTTCTAGCAAATTTGAAACCAGATGGAGGGTTTTCGAGCAAGCTGTATGTGACAAGAAAACCCAAGTTTTTTTATTTTAAGACTGAGTTAAACATGATTTGATGGCAAGCTTTTTATGAATTAAGTAGATTTAACACTTTCAAACATGCTTAACACATATAGAGCAAGTTTGGACAAGCATGAGTCGATTAAACCATGTTTTAAGCACCAAAAAGTTAAGGAACTAAGCATGGCAGCAGAGACATGTTCTTGAGTACATGAATATGAATTATAAACTAGTTTTAACAGATATCATCATGTAACACAGCCATTATTAACATATACATCGTTTTAAGAAGTTATAGCATGTTAATTACCTCTACAACACATCAAAAAGTCAACAGATTAGAGAGAGTTTCAAGCTTTTACACATAAACCTTTTCACACACTTAACAAACTGAAATATTATGACTTAGATTCATATTTGATTAAGCAAAAATTAACAGATTTCAAGCATGTAGGTTCGATGTAATTGTCAAAACAAGCAGAAAATTGATAAACAAGTCGAGTTATCGTGATACCTAAACCGAAGAACACACAACACTTCAAAACACGAATCAAGAGGCTTCAATCATTGGATCTACAAGCAAGATAACAACTCTTGCTCTGATACCAATCGTTAGTCCCTATCGAGCCTATACCGATAGGTTTCTTGGTGATTATGTGGGTTAGAGGTATTAGTTAGTATGAACACTTGAGAGAGAGAACAAGATAAATGTGAAAGTGTAAAATAGATAACTAGTTCACAAAATGGTGGGGAGGTTGTTTATATATGACAACCTCCCTAGTTACATGTCTTACAAAAGTTATCATGGTAAAAAAAGGCAAATACAAGATATTACAATAATAAAACCGTACGCCATTACATAAATACATAAACTAATGTCAACATAACCTCATTCATTCGACATCACGTTTTGGATACTTGACCTACGATTACTCTGAAAAGAAAACTTACGGTAACATGTATGTTCCATGAACATAAACCTTTCAAAGCCATATTATGGCCTTTTTATGCTTAAACCAACAATGGTTGACTCGTTTTAACCACCCTTCTGCAGATCATCGTCTCTATTAGGGTTATTCACGGTAAATCAGGCCAAGGAGTTAAAGCCACCAAGTACTTAAACACTCACACTTTGCAATCAACGTATATCCAAACCATACATTGGATACACGTTTGATCAAATGGTGCCATCAGTAGGACCATAATAGAATTGCATGAAGGTTTGTCAGTTATACTTGTTGAACTTACAAACCTTCAGTTTTTTTTTTTTTTGTGTTTTGTAACAGGGTAACGATCGAAAGTACGATGGCAGGAAGTCATAATTCTGGAAAAAATCAACCACCCCGTTCCAAGCAAACTGGATTGACAGGGCCAAAGTAGAATACGGATAAAACTCCTGCTAAGAACAAAGCACCGAAAACAGGGACTAGCAACGTCAAAGAGACGACGACGTCGTCGTCAGCCACTGTTCCTTCAACATTGCATGAAGAACAACATGAATCGCCACCACCTTACTATGATGTGGAACTCACTCCGCTCACGCATGTGCGGTCTATATTCATATATTCCACTTCAGATTCAATAGTTATCGCAAGGTTTACTATGACCCCTATAAGCGCATACGAATATGTAGCTGGGAAAGGCATTGACGTAGGGAGCCCAACTGGTGTGGAGACCCCGAGCTGCATATCGCGCGTCGTCTCCTATTCCTAAGTTTTGAGATTTAATGACGTCGAACCTTGTATCGGGGCGTGCTACTAGTTCTTCGAGTGGAAGCAAGAAAAATAATCAAGATGACTTGTTGATATTATTGACTCAAGCTGAAAACGCAAAATATGCCCAGGCATTCGGGAGAGGCCGTCCGTGTGTATACATACTTTGTAGTTAAAAAAACTATATATCGAGCCGTCGCAAAAAGGACCCGCATGTAAAAAATCAGCGACACCGCCGGGAATGAAACCATCCTATGTATGTATGTACGTACGTACGTACATATGTATGTATGTACGTACGTACGTATGTATGTATGTATCTATGTATGTATGTGTGTGTGTGTGTGTGTCTATATATATATATATATATATATATATATATATATATATATATATATATATATATATATATATATATATATATATATATATATAACCTAAAAAAAACTCTTTTTGCAGCTTTGAAGAAGATTGTTATCGTCGACAAAAGTCGTCTGCTCAAGTCATGTTCACTCCTTAGGAAAAACAAGCCACGGCGTATTAAAAAAACAAATGTTACAGAAAAGAAGGACGCAATCAAGCAACGCGCAACCATGTTGGCGAATTTCAGTTTTGCTTCGTACAACACTTTAGGGAGAAAAAATTTGTTGTGGTATTTTTGTTTTTTATTTATTTAGTGTTTTTTTTCAGTCCGAGCTTTCTTGATTTCGTCGTTCGAAATATAAAAGTTTAGGGTTGACCTAAAGTTTATTGCTTAATGATCAAGTTTATATTATTCGAGGGAAGATATACTTTTGATTGTGAATAATGTGGGTTTAAGTATCTTAGGATCTAACACTCCATTATGGTTACCGTGAATAACCCGGATCGATATGATGATATCGATGGGGTTGTTAGATGTCTAGTCCACCATTGATAACCTTCATCGATCAATGGCTCATACGTTGTCATCGTAAAAGGCTGACCTAGAAACCCTTAAGATGAAAGCTACATAAACATTCGATCATATGTAATGAATCCGATATAGTAATAGCTACGTAAGGTGTTGTGTGGTTTATGGAGGCCCGGAGTTTATGTTTACAGGAAAAACCTAATTCTATAACCATCCAAACTAACTTAATCCCTTACATAACAAACCTCCAATAATATCGACTTCAAATATGGAAAGTATCATGTCCAGACTTGGATATGATTTATCAACCGACTTCGGAGGATGCCCACGCATCACGCATGCACATGGATACCACGTGTGCCTATAGATTTGGTCAACTGGTATGCAATAAATGACAATCTTGTGCACTAATTTAGTAATTTACCTTATTTATAGTAATTTACCTTATTTACTGCATATGAGCACAATCATCTTCGTGAAATTCGCATACACGGATATGCGCATGATTACAAGATTCAAGTTGAAATTCCTTGTTAGAAAAAAATAACTCACTTTGCACTCACAAGTAACAACTCTAACTAATTATAACAACGTATATGAATCAAATTGAAGACTAGATCGGCGGGGAAGTAAACGTTCCCTTGAGCAATCCGGTGGCTATGTGTCTATAGGCCGTCTCAGTTAGGTGCATTCCATCCCAGTTTGCATAACTAGATGGATCGTTGCACGCTTCAGACCCTTCGTAACCACATCTTGCCGTAAAATTGAAATTGTACGGTCCACCTCCACCACAACATGCACTTAAAGCTCCATTCATGAGTCCTACAAGTGTAACCAACAGTATATTACTGTAATGTAATGAATAGCGGCTAAACAATATTACTGAATTCCTTCAATTAGTATTCAATTTAACAATCTCTTTTCACTGGTAATATTTAATATCTATTGTGAAAAGTAAAAATAAAATGGAATCCTTTATCTCTATACAGTAAGGTAAGAAAACAAATCCATTTTCCCTATACAGATATGTAAAAAAGAAAATCCCAAGTGCAACTAGAAGCATGTCTATGTAAACAATGAGCTGTAAACTAAAGTCTCATTGTGGTGGAGCATATAAACATTTTATAAAATGCTAATTATGTAAAAGCGTACTTACCAAGATGAAGCGGTATGTGGAATAAGTCCTTTGCAGCGCTATAGTAGTCTGCGTAAATGATTCGAGCTTGTGGGTACTTTTGGCTTACTTTCTCCAAAGCTAGCTTAAGTTGCGCGTTATGATATCTTGCGAAAGCATTGTGTGACTTCAAACATCCGTTTACATCGTAGGCTGTTCTATTTTGGGTTTGAAACAAGGTTAGGTAAGTTGACAAGCATCCGACTGGAAAATTCCCTGGCACCAACAACTCCTTTGCTCCTTGTTCGATCAACATCTGTCAAACATTTAATTTTATGGTTTCATCATATTTTTAATGTGATGTTTTAAATTAAATACTTACACTGGTGCCAGTGACGATTGATCCCACAACGTAAGGTACCATTCGTTTTAGATCCTCAATTGTTGCGCCAGCAAAAATTGCATGATCATAGTCGTTACTACCGATCTCTCCCACTACAAATAAAGATTTCCTGAAATAGTCATCACACTCTGCAGTAATTTAAAATTAAAAAACAGCAGTGGCATATGTATATTCATAAATAAATAAAAGGTTACACCGTATATGATTGTACCGAAATTATATTTTATTGAAGAATAATTTTTTTTTTGTCTTAGAGTGACCGTTAACACGGACTAACTCTTTCCCTGACTGAACTAATGTGTTAATCTTAGTAAGTTAGTCAAATATATACCTTGTTTAGTAGTGCAGATGGTTTGTTTAAGACTGTTGAACCAGCCCAACTGAGTGCTTAATGAATAATTTGTCCACAGAGTCTGTCCCATTCCTAGATAATAGAAAAACTTTGGATCAAGTGCAGTAGCTCCAGCAACAGCAAAATTAACTCCATGATCACCTTTCGAGTTTAAGCTTTCGTTAACCTCAAGATATGGTGGTAGATATGGTACACCATATTCCTCAACTAAGTAAAGAAAAAAAAAATTATATTATTCATACAATTATATAATAAACATGATATATAGAGCAGGGAATTGAACTAATAAGTAAACATTGTATATACCGATGAAATCTATAATTAGGCGCCCGTTGGAGCAACGACCCGTTGCGTTATGAAAAAAAGTTTCGCCGTATGGAAGGTTTCGAATTACTGCATTTGCATGTGCTCCTGAATGCAGGAAGTTTCCGGTATCAGCAATGGAGTCACCAAAGCTATAGATTTTGTCATATTTTAATGGAACTGAAGCGGAAAATATTGTATGGACACTTAAGAAATGAAATAGTATATGCACCATGTTCATTTTTTTACAAAATAATTACTGAAATGAAATGTTTTTTATTGTATTTTGAAAGCTACAAGTAAATATAATAGAAATAATGATGATAACATATGGAAATAGTTATTGTAATCCTCCTTGGCAACTACCTGAGAGTTAAACTGAAATTTATTAAGTTAACCTACCAATCTAACTATACTTGATCCACAATAATGTCAATATAGCTTAATAGTGCTATTTTGTCCCGAACCCATTTTGACCTGAACCCGTTTTGACCCGGTTACCCAAACTTGACCTCCCACCCGTTTTGACACTTATAATCCAAAATTCCAACTTAAATCAGTGTTTTTTTTACGTAATTTTAAGGAAACGTGTATGTCAATATAGCTTAATTTCATAATAATCATCTTAAGGAAACATTGTCTTTAGTATGTACCCTTTAATATAGCTAAATAGTTGTTGGATGATAAATTGCTTTAACATTCAACGGATATAATTTTGAACCATATTTAAATTTAAATATTGAAGACAAAAGCATGCATATCAGCATATGTCTCTGTTTCCCCCCAAAACAATGTTTCCTAACCTACTTTGACAGCTATATCAACCATCAACCTTGAGGCCGAAATAAATACCCCTTCAAGTAAAATTAAGAAAAATTTTGTTGATGTTAATATTTGATTAATTTCAGACATTAATATCCCTGCATAACTTAATGGACTAGTAGTTATGCGTTGACATTGAGTTTGGGCCAGTAAAGCTAATTAGCGTTTATGTGGGCCACTCGCAACCGGCCCAGGATATGTAACAAAGCTAAAAAACATTTAGGATTGGGCCCATTTACAAAACTCCGGTTAATCCACTTTTTGATTTCTCATATTCAAACGCCTTTAATGTTGGCTGATTAATTTCTGTGTTTTTGCCGTGAAAGAGAAAAGTTCCAGTAAGTATTACATAGTTCAGACTCGACGACCTTTGGCCTATCGGTATTGAGGACCGCCTCTAACCTTGAGGTCATGAGTTCGAGTTCTGTTTAGAACATTATTCGTGTAAAATTATGTAGGGTGCGTGAACTTGCCGTTCTAAAGAAAACATATTTCAGACTCAAAATGCAGTATACACAAATGCACAGGCTTCTGCAAATGGTGCCAAAAACAAAAAACAAAACTCTGGTCTATGGTGAAGTAAATATCGCACAACCTTATAAAGTAATATAATCCTCACAAAGATATAGTGGTTGGCGTCTTTGTCTTGATTTTCACATGGTGAGTCCCAGCTTCAAAGGTACCAGATACCATTGAGTTATTGTTACATTGGTATTATCAACACATCTTGAGGTGGTCAAGGAAATCGCCAAAAAGAATCAAGACATAACTCGGTTAAGCCGCGTATATCTAAGTAGAAACACTTACCTATGCCCGGTAGCCGGAACAGGAAACACTTTCTTTGTTTTACTTGTAAAGTAGTACAAGCTCTAAATTCCAATTGCAAAAATAATAGACACGTAACTATAGACTTTTAACTTCATGCATGTATAACTAACAAAATTCATCAAAATTGCTATGTGTGAGTCTATCAAATGATTAAATGGTTTATCATAAGATTAGATGTAATGTAATGGGCCAGTCCTCCAAATCAAATCAACACATATTAGTTTAAAGATTTTGCATAATGATCAATTCTAACTTCTGTGTTGGAAAATCAACTTAGTTTGCATTCACAAGTAGTCTAAATATTTATTGCAACTTAGAAGCTAGATCCAACTCTAAGACTAGATTGGTTGGGAAGTGAAACTTCCCTTGAGAACCCCAGTGGCTATGTGCCTATAGGCTGTCTCGGTTAGGTGCATCCCATCCCAATTTGCATAAGTAGATGGATCCTTGCACGGTTTGGACCCTACGTGACCACATCGTGCCGTATTATTGAAATTGTATGGTCCTCCCCCACCACAACAAGCACTTAAAGCTCCATTCTTGAGTCCTATACATCATAATAAAACAATATAATCTTGTTCAAATCTAGTGTAATCAATATTAATAATGTTTATACTATGATGAATAGCACCTCAAATCTACATAAATAATGAATACAAGTGACATCATAGATCGATACCCTTAGATCATCTTCAATGCGTGCAATAACTAAATAACATAATTATTATGAGGAACGCGATTTGTGCAAATAATGTGTAATAATAATCATGCATATGGTGTTATCATGTACATTAATTAATAAAGTATTTTGTGTTGTGCGTTAAAATTATCTCCCTAATTATTAACTTAAACATTTTACTTAATTTGGTTCTTTATAACTTGGTTCTATATATTTTTTAAAGTTATGCTTTTAAAAAAATAGTTTCCAAGTGAATTAAAACATATTTTGAGAGGTAAATGTACAATGTAAATATATATACATAATGTCTTTTAAGAGAACTAGATAAATTAAAGTTACACTAACAATGACCATTCACCTAACATTGTATACACAATGAGCTGTAAAGGTCCCATTGTTGTTAATGTTCAACTAGTCACACATATGTATGATCTACATACAGTTGAACATTTAAAGATGAGATTAAATGCATATATGCCACGTGTGTATTACCGAGATGGTGTGGGATGTGGAATAATTCTTTAGCCGCGCCATAGTAGTCAGCATAAATGATTCGAGCTTGTGGGTACTTTTGCCTTAGTTTCTCCAAAGCTAGCTTAAGCTGAGTGTTGTGATATTTTGAAAAATCATTGTGTGATTTTAAACAACCGTTTGCATCGTAGGCTGATTTGTCTTGAGATCCAAACGAGCTTAAGAAAGCGGCCCAGCATCCGACTGGGAAATTCCCTGGCACCACCAACTCCTTCGCACCTTCTTCGATCAACATCTGTTAAACATTTATTCATTCAAGTACAATAATTTCAAAATCTGTCAAACATATTTGTTTCAACGATGGTTATTTCATGAAAACGTAACATGTGGACCATTTGCCCACACTTCTAATGTAATTGTCTCTGCGTTTTCATAATTCTACTATCTCAAACATACATAGATGCCCAAAAAATGTATGTAACAACTACAACAAACTTCGTAATTTGTGAACTTTTTAAATGAACATTAATTTGGCCCCTAAATATGTGACATGTAATGGATGCGAGAAAAAATATCGTGTCAAAAATTTGAAGTGTATAAAAATATGATGTCAAAATTTGGGGACAAAATTGTTCGTTTCGTCCCTGTGTTTTTTACTTTTTGCCCGTTTCATCCCTGTGTTTTATTTTCTACATTTTTCATCCTTAAAATAATTTTAAAGTCCCAATTTCATCCCTCACCGTAACAAAAGTTAACTGAGTCGGTTAAAAATATTCACGGGGACTATCCACGTAAACTTTAAATAATTAAATTACAAAAATCAATTTCTCTTCATCTGTCTATGTCTTAAATTACAAAAAACAATTTCTTCTTCGTCTATGTCTGGCAAATACATACAAATAATCTTTAACAACGGTTCAATCCTACAAAATCAATTTCTCAATTTCAAAAGATAAACCTTTCTGTTTTCGTTATGGCTGCCGGTTCAGATGGTATTGTTTTTGTTCAATACCGACAATTGATTACAATAATTACTTAATTCTACCTGCAATTATGCATTTTAGGTTCCCTAGTCACATGAATCAGTAATAAAAAGGTCAAATTTGCAATTGTATGCTTCTAGATAATGTAATTCTGACTCTATATAAATTAAGCTTCCAAAACTTGCTATTGTATGTATATTGTGAGTTCTCATCAGTAACGATGTTTTTTTTACATATTCTTCTTCTCTTTGATTGTTTGGACAAGAACAACATCAAGAACCCGCAACTTTTTCTCTCTCCAAACTAAACTCTTTTGCAGGTTCCAATATTGAACAATCCATTTCTAATACCAAATCAAAAACGACATCTAATCAACTAAGAAATCGTCAATTAGTGGTGAAAACAATTAGAATTAGGAAGCAGATATTAGTTCAATATTTTTTTTTTCTTTGTTCTCTTCACAACTCAGTTCTGTACCAGATCTAAATTTGTATTTAATAGATATTTACGGATATAAAATTGTATTTTATGTGGATAGTCCCTGTGAATAGTTTTAACGGACTCAGTTAATCTTCGTTAAGTGAGGGATGAAATTGAGACTTTAAAATGCTTTTATGGATGAAAAATGCCAAACATAAAATATAGGGATGAAACGGACAAAAAGTGAAAAATTGAGACTTTAAAATGCTTTTAGGGATGAAATATGCCAAACATAAAATATAGTGATATTAAGTATTTGACACTTTAAAGTGTCGTTGGGTTTTCATTTTGACGTTTTTAGGTGTCAAAAACTTTGTGAGTTGTCAAAAATATGTCAAATTGTTCAGGTTTTAAAGCGTTAAAAATAATGTAAGTGACAATAAATGAAACTTTTTGTATTGAACTGAGTTTATTTGTAAATAAAATGTCATATACGCGAATATACTTACACCGGTGGCAGTGACGATAGTTCCTACAACGAATGGTACCATTCTTTTTAAATCGTTAATGGTAGTGCCAACAAAAAATGCGTAATTGTAGTCATTACCACCAATCTCCCCCACAATAAATAGTGATTTCTTGAAATAGCGATCGCACTCTGCAATCACCAAAATTCAAGTCCTCTCATAGTTTATTTGCAGGACAACCTTTGAGGGTCCAACTAATACAAACTGATTATATATTTCCCACCATATTAAAAAAAATAAAATAAATAAATAAATAAATAAAAAGAAAGATTGTATTGTACTATATACTAATATTTAAGATTTGACCCACTAAACAGTCTCTACTTCTGTCCCAGTATGATAATTAAATATATACATTAATGGTGGTTACATACCATGTTTGGTTGTGCAGACTGTTTGTTTCATCTTCTTGAACCAACCCAACTGAGTGCTTAATGAATTATTGGTCCAAAGAGTCCTTCCCATGCCTTTATCGTAGAAGAACTTTGGATCAAGTGCAGTAGCTCCAGCAACAGCGAAATTAACTCCATGATCGCCTTTCGACTTTAAGCTTTCAATGATCTCAAGATACGGTGGTAGGTATGGTACGCCATATTCTTCAGCTACATTTAGTTATAGTCACATAAAAAACACAATTATAGAGTATGCACACAAGTAAAATGATAGATAAGAGTAACATAGGAGCTTAATTCTATTAATATATACCGATGAAATCAATAATTAGGCGGCCATTGGAGCAACGACCCGTTGCATGATGAAAAAAAGTTTCGCCGTAAGGAAGGCTTCCAATGACTGGATTTGTAAGTGCTCCGGAATGGAGGAAGTTTCCTGTATCAGCAATGGAGTCACCAAAGCTAAAGATTTTGTCGTATTTTAATGAAATTGAAGCAGAAACAATTGTAAAGACACAGGAGGAAAGAAATAGTAGAGGTTTCACCATGTTCATTATTATTTCACAAATGAATTATTGAAATGAAATGTTTCTTTTTGTATATGCAAATGTTAATGTTATGTAATGTCCTTTGGAAACTACTCTAGATTTAATTAGTGAAGCTATTAATTCATTTGTTTGTACTTGACACACAATAACGGTCAATTACATGAATCAGAATATGTGGAGGTGACCCTTTTAAAAGTATTATATAATTTTGGTTAGATTTATTAGAGAGTTTTCCTTAATGTCAATTGAGTTAACATTCATGGAATAATATTTTGAATCATATTCATTAAGGATAAACATAACAAAAGTGTAATATAAAGCATGTATTATCAGTGTTCCATAAGGGTTATTGATATATTAGACAGCAAATTTGATAAATCCATGAAAAATAAGGCAATGATTGGTTGTATTGTACGACTTGTCAATGCATATGTTTGATGGAGTTATCAAATTTGGATGGTGGAATATCAACAACCATGATATATCTACCTTGACGGCTTTAAAGAGTCCTAACCTACGTCAGCACTTAACACTAGTTTATTTATTTTTTTTGGCGAAAATATTAATATATATATAATAGAACAAAGAACCGGTGGAACAATATTGAGCAGATCATACGATCTGTTGTGGAGAACTTGGTCACAAACGACCAAAACTCATTGACTATCGCTCAGTTCGTTCAAAACAATATGAACTACAACATTGAAATACTGAGCGAGCACTATTGAAATTACAATTGAAAGAGTGTAAAAACAACCACCGCCTAAGCCTAAAACATACATAAAACTCCGACCCCGTATCTAACCCCGCAACATCACTCCTCAGAAACCGCAAAATTAAACCATTCACCGGGCAACCCAAAAACACCTAACCCGAGGCCTATTTACCGAAGTCAATAAAATCAACAACGCCGGTAACAACACCAAGCCCTCTAACAGACCTGATGACGGGATAAATGGAATGAAGGAACCAACCTAGCAGCAACCGAACAGAACCATATGCAGAGCCAAATCGTAAAGGAACCGGACCATCTCCACCAAATTTTCAAAGTTTTATACTTTTTATGACCCGTAAAACTACAAGTTTATTAAACATACAAAAAGTGAGTTGAATAAAGGTAATAAAAAGTATCATTAAAAAAGATGGAGAATATAACATATGCATAACAAAGTTATAATAAACAATACAAACTTATAACTTACAATCAATTAAAAATACTTATAAAACCAAAGATAACACTTACACTCATGTGGATTTTGAGCCTTTTCTTCAAATTCCATAAAACACAAGGGAAATATCACATTGACTTTAAATCTTCAAATAAGATCCATTTATGTTCATCACTCCTTTCATTAAGCTTATGATATTATTAATTTCTATCAACTATAAGTTGAATACCCAAGTTAATAAAAAAATTGACCTAGAAACAAATATGCACCAAATGCTTTTACAAATGAATCATAGAGTCAATCAACACTTATACCTTATAAGACCAAATATAACACCAACACTTATATGGACTCTTTAAAAAACTATTTAAGTTTCATGAAACATAAGAATAATAATTAATAATCATAATGACATATACACAAAATCTTGTTATCATTTCTACAGATTGTATGACCCTAATGACATTTAACATTTATCAATAGCAAAAAGCTAGATTCAACATTTGTATCGTAACCTATCTCCGAATCATTTTGATTATATTTCTTTTTTTTCCAAAAAAATAAAAAGTACAAAGCTAGGGGGTTCAGACTGCTACATTGCAAATTATTTGCAAATGGAAATATATGTATTCTGGTCATTTTAGCTCATCAAGCGAGAACTACACCAAACAAGTCTAAACATAGAAATGTTACTAACAAGTGTTATTTGTTAATATATACATATATACATTACTACAAAACATTTGTGTAGCTTATAGGGGCAATAATTTAAATATAATAATTCAAAATGGGTCCAGATTGCTACAAAAAAAAAAAAAAAAAAAAAAAAAAAAAAAAAATTATAACCAGACCTAAGCAACTATATCATGGCCTTGAAAATTATATACAAATTAGATTTATCTGTATATATTTTAGCGAATTTATCTTACTAAGCTAGTCTAATATGACTAAGTCTAACAGAACTATGCTAAGCAAGTTTAAAAGCATAAATATATGCTAATTAATCCATGTCTGCAGTTTACATGCAAATCAAAGCAGCAATAACATTTAAGAACATGATCGAAGGAGCTATTATATTCATACTACAAAAAACAGAATACTTGCTACTTATTTTTACATTTTATAAAACAGTAAATAGATTTATAATTGTAATCACATTATACTATTATACTATAAAAACTTAAAATTGGGTTGTAAACTCTAAATTGTTTTTGACGGAAATGAAGTAACATGGGTCTCACCTTCATCGAGAGTGCCATAACAATGCCAGGAACACATATTAATGGAGGCACCACTTAAGGATCAAAATCAAAATATCTTGATTGCTTTGTGCCAATCTGCAAAAAATGTCAAAGGTTCTAGTAAATGGAATAGAAACACATTTGAGAGATGGTAATATTCGGGGCCCACCAACAAATGTTGTTTTTTTTTTTTTGGGGGGGTAAAGGGGTTCACCCGGTAAAATTGTATAAAATATCAAATGTACTATGTACATTGATGCACAAACCAGCAAAAGAGACAGGCCACTAAAGCTGAACGACCAATACACTCTGTCACATACCAAGCCGAACAAACATACGCCTACATCAAAGAAAATAAACATATCTATTAGGGAACTTTCCAATTGGACTTCATTTTTCTCACTTTGGCTCGTATTCTACCATTCTATCGTTTTCCCCCTCGATTTATGCTTAAACAGCCTGTAGATACGTTCCTGCCAAAGGAAATAAATAGATGCCCCAAACAAAATCTTTGACACTACAACATTATTTTATTTTATTTTTTTAAAGGCAAGAAATTAAATTTTATTGATGAAATAGAATGTACATGACTCGAAGATATATACATTACATAAGACCGAAAAAACAGCCGCAACACTAAAGCGACCATACATGCCAAAACAACATATCTGACTTGACAAAACAAGCTGGGAGACTAAACGGAAACAGTGTTGGGAATTCAACGACAAAGCTTCCGGTAGTCACCCATTTAGATCTAATACGTCGGAGGTGCTGGAGCTTCGGCTTTGGGTAAAAAAAAATAAAAAATCGAACTCGAAACAATAGATCACAATTGCTGTGATGCAGCCTCTGAAAACAAACAGAAAAGAAACATCGCCAGGCCTCCAAAGTGAAACACGCTTTATTTCCCTCTTAGCCGGTACCACTTTGATTATTACTTGGACACACTATGGCAGCAGGAGCGTTTAACCCCCCGAGCCAATCAATGCAGGCTTTGGCATTCCTATTTGAGATCCAATCATCGCTTTTTAGTTGGATTTCATTTGTCAACACCGCAGCACCCTTTTTTCAATTTGTTAAAAACGATGGAATTTCTATTTTGCCAAATAACATAGCAAGCAACCCAAAGAACCGCTTGCCATGTGAGTTTGGATGTATGTGAAGAGAACGAATGCCCCAAGTTGCCGAGGAGAATATCAGGAGAAAAACAGGTGGGTATGGAGACACCCCACCAGTTGAAAACCCGCCTCCAAATGTCATTGGCAAAATTACAAGAGAATAAAATATGGTCTACCGACTCGAGGTTGTCATCGCACACCGGACAACGAATGGAATCCATGTCGATTCCCTTCTTGTCAAGTTCCAACCGGACCGGGATTCTTTTTCTTCTTACCCTCCAAATGAACACAAGGATTTTTAATGGCACCATTTTATTAATTAAATTTTCGCATATTTCATCATCATGTAATTAAAGTTTAGCCTTCCTTCTGTGACCCGTCTGCGCAAGAGATAAAGCAAAATCCTTCCACACGGACTGTGAAACCAGAAATGGGATCCAATTTGCAACCAACTTCCAGACTTGCATACAAAAAGGACATCTAAAAAATAGATGATCGTGCGAGTCTGGTTCAAGTGAACAAAGCGAACATACTGACCCCACATTAACCGCATCATGAAGCTCCCAATATTTGAGTTTATCTTGTGTTTTTAATTTCTTACCTATAAGCAACCACACTACAAACGCGTGTCTTGGTATGCAATGCGCAAACCACACCAATGAAAACCATAACACTTGCGCAACCTAAGTCCTCCCCCATCTTTTGGTAAACAAACAGTCGTCCATTTAACCTTCACTTTTCCTTTTTAAAATCTCCTTGACACCATAAGAAAACCCTCATTAAAGCCTCAATCTCCGATATAATGGAATCAGCAACAGAAAAACAGTTTGACAATAAACTTGCATAGAAGTAAGCACCAAAGAAATAAGTTGGATTCGGCCCGCAAACGATAAAAACTTATTTTTCCAATCCTGAATCTTGTTTTTAACCCGATCCACCAATTGTTTACAATCACGATGAAGGAACTTGACTATATAAGAGAAACTCCAAGATATATAACTGGCAATTCACCCTCATCAAAAGGAAGAATACGAAGAATTACTTCCTTCATTCGCTGAGATACATTAACAAAAAATGATGTACTTTTTGCAATACTTGGAACCAGCCCTGAATACTACTTAAATTCGTCCAATGCTTCGGCAATGATACGAATTGAATCAGAACAAGCATAAGAGAATAAAAATAAATCGTCAGCAAAACAAACATTTACAATGCTCATCTTTTCACACTTCAGATGAAACCTGAATACCTACGACTAACGAACTCTTCTTTAAATGAACAAAGTAAGAACCTCCATAACGAGGGCAAATAAGTATGGAGACATTGGATCTCCTTGTCTAAGACCTTTTTACCCTTGAAAAAATGCCCATTGATCGAGAGTGAAAAAGAAGTGGATGAGAAGTACCACATGATTCTAGCAAATCATAATCGCGGAGTACCTGAAGTGACAAAGGATTGACTCAAGAAAACCCCAGTAAATTGTATTATACGCCTTTTCAATGTCTACCTTAAATGCAAACCTAGAAGGATCCCCTATGATAATTCTTCATCAAATCTTGAGTGAGCAATATGTTATCTGATATACGCCTTCCAGGGATAAACGCCGACTGATTAATACTAACAACATCATCCAAACTACCTTTAATGCGATTAATAATAATTCTACTAATACACTTATACACAACATTACAGCGCGAAATCGAAAGATAGTAAGAACCCTTAGAAGGCACACTAACTTTCGGTAATAAAGCGATGACTGTATGATTTGTTTCTGAAAGAAGCTTTCCATTCCTAAATACAGAGTATCTTGAATTACTACCGCCAAGACGAAGCCAATCAATCTTTGAATTTTTCTTTAAAAACATCTCCTCTTCTAATAAAGCATCATTATAAATTAAAATCATGGAGCACCTCACTTTCAGCTACACGTAGCTCAACATCGTCTAGATTACGATTCAGATTTCGTTGAGCAATATCCAGCCTTTCCCTTAAAGACTTGACTAGTTGATGTAAATTTCCTTTAGATCAAGCAAGCATCCGGAGAGGTTTTCTAAGAGCCCGCAATTTCTTTACCAGCCTGTACATTTTACAGCACTCAACTTCCAACTCCCATTCCTTGCGAACTGTATTTATAAACTCTGGATTTTCAGCAAAAAAGTGGCAAAATTTAAAAGGTTTCACACTTCATAATTTGTGACGGAATCTTCAACACAGCTGGACTATGATCGGATATGCGATAAGGTTCAAAAACTGCATACGAATCCATAAACTCTACTGTGACGCCCCGTACTAAATCATCATGTACGGACCATCAACAACAGGATCATTACAAGGTCAAACACTATATGCGTTTTCAAAACAAGTTTGCATTCATGATAAAAGGTGACGTCATAACCAACATCGAATGTTTTACATCAAAAGAATGCTTCTATGAATAGAAGCAATTAATAATTGTACGTGACCCCAATGGTCGTTACAAATCATAGTTTCGAAAGTAATAATGTTTATGAATGCAAGATAAACTTTCAGGCGGTGACATCTCTAAAGCAGCGGGTGTCTACAGCAAGACTAGTACAATAGCGGAAGCGGCTAACCTTAAGCACCTGAGAAAAACATGCTTAAAAACGTCAACACAAAGGTTGGTGAGCTATAGTTTAAGTATAACAGTAATGTAAGGTAGGCTACGAGATTTCAGTGCTACAAAGAGCGTTTCAAAATAGTATGATAAAGTATATGTTTAACCGTGGGCACTTGGTAACTAACTTAACGTTTATAACCTCCTGAAAGTACACTTGGCGAGTGCGTATGTTTATGAAGTATTAAACACCCGTTAAATGCTAGCGCTACTAGCCCGAGTGGGATGTCAAACCCTATGGATCCATATCTAAGATTCGCATTCACCGGTTCAAAAACCAATGACTAAACGTTACCGAGCTAAAGGGAATGTTTATGCCGTTGTATAACCCACACATACATAAAGTTTAAGTACTCGTGCCTAGTATATAAAACGTAAAATGCGCATGTATTCTCAGTTCCCAAAATAGTTAAAGTAAAAAGGGATGCTATAACTCACAGTGGTAAAGTAGTAGCAAAGTTGGCTCGGGAAAAGTAAGCAAGTAGGTAGGTCCGGAAAGTCCTCAACCTAAGTCAAATATTACTAAGTCAGTAAATCGTCCCAATAGGTTTAAAAGTATGTAAATTTGGTCTTAAGGGTCATCATCATTCATCATCAAACAAAAGGTGTAAAGTAAGTTTCGTTCATGAAAGGAGTTTAAAACAAAGGCTGACTTCGATCAGTCACCACGGCCTCTATACCTACTGAAATAAGGTGAGACCAGTGGCCATGGCTCCGTATATGAGTCCTTTAGTTGTGGAAAAAATTACAGAAGCAAAATCGTCTTCGTTTGACCGTGAAAACGGTCTAAGTGCGAGTAGGTCAGAATTTTCAGCACAACGTTAAAAGGACATAGTGACACTCGGAGGGCCATAAATTCTAAACCGTAACTTGGATTAAGACGAGTCTTAAATGAAAAGTTATCTACACGACCTGAGCAAACTGAAAATCATCTTTACAGAAGCCCAGGTGGTCTGACCAGTTCCAGAAAATAGTAAATAGTGTGTTCCAGTGGGTTCTTGGTGCTTGACGTTCATCACGGTTCTCATCCTTGATGCATATAGCTTCAAGTGTACAACTCGTTGATGTGTTTACATCATCTTTACCAAGTTTTGACCATCATAACACAAGTGTAAGTCTAAGATAAGTAGCACAACTTAATTAAGTGTTGCAAGTAGTTTGATGAACCAAAGTTACATCAAAATCTTAGATTTGACACATACATGAATTATAAAAGTAATATTGAACTACAAACTTGAAAGTAAACTAACTAATCAAGATCTTAAGTTGTAGAACATAGTTCTTAGTTAGATCTTGAAGATCCAAGACCCAAAAATCTAGATATAAAGTTATTAATTTAAATCCTAAGTATTAACACTTGAATCTTTACTTTAATGAAACCATAAGCTATAAAACTTAGATTTTCATCTTGTAAAGTATATGTAAGCGTTCAAGCTCTAGATTATGACAGAATTTGAAGACCATAAGCTATAGAAACTTAGATCTTTCATAATTATGTGAAGTTGTAACTAGAAAGTTAAACTTCCATGTTCTTAAACTTATAAGTTAACTTTAGTTCAAGAAAAATGAGATCAAAGTTAACTAGTAACACTTGACCATTATAACAACAAATCACGAATTTAAAATATGAACAAATGAAGAAATAAACTAAATAATCAAGTAACTAGTTCATGGTTGTTCATACTTTAGAGATTCAAGCCAAGATCTTGATCTTTAAGAAAGTAAATTTTAGTTTACAAACATGAATTCAAGTATGATTTTACAACATGAACTTTCTTTCTTTAAAACATTAAGTGTTGAACCATAAACTAGTAAGTTTAGATTCTTGTGTGTTCTTGTAAATACAAGATAGAATGAAGAACAAACTAGAGAGTTTGGTTCTTAACAATATGTAAGTAAACAACAACAACAAAGTTCAAGTAATTATACAACAACAAGAAGCAAGTAAAAGGATGATGATGATGTGTTGTTGCTACGGTTTTGACAAAGAAAAGAAGAAGAACACAAAGCTTTGTTACTTACAAAATTGAGAGAGAAATGAGAGAAAAGTAATTGCAAATAAGTTGTGTGTGTTTGGAATGAGAGAATGCAAGTGAGTAAGTAATACAAAAATGAAACAAAACCTCCCTTTTACTTCATGCTAGCCGACGGTTTTGGGAGCCACAAGAGGAAGGGAAAAGTCCACAAGGTTCTTTCATGAATTTGGCTCAAAAGTTGGTCATAAGGTATGTTTGCATGGGAACATGGTGTAAGTAACTTGTAACTAGATTCCATGTGCACTAATCCATCTAGTTAAGTTCAAATGTAATACTTGCATGATAAGTTGGGCTAATTAGTCCATTAAGTGTGTAGGGTGGGCTTCTAAGTCTATTAATCAAGAGTCCATTAATAAAAGACCAAGTATGTAACAAATAATCCAATAAAGGCCAAGTAATTAACCATTAGCACTAGTTAATTAAAAATGATTAATAAAACTTAATCGTGAATGTAAATGATATTTAAAAACATCATTCGTGAAAAGTATGTGTGTCACAAAGACGTGTCGGGACATTTAAAGTCAATCACGGTATCAAGTAAATGTAATAACATACATTCATTAAATCACAAGTATTAATAATAACCATTATTAATTAATCGTTGGAAAATCCAGGGTCGTTACATTACCCACCTGTTAAAGAAAATTTCGTCCCGAAATTTTAAGCTGAGGTAGATGGAGGAGTTGGGAAAAGGTGAGGATACTTCTGCATCATTTGATCCTCTTGCTCCCAGGTAAACTCGGGTCCTCGTTTGGCATTCAACCGTACTCGAACAATCAGAATCTTGTTGCGTTTCAAAGTTTTGACCTCACGGTCCATAATCTCAACAGGCTCCTCCACGAAGTGGAGTTTATCATCAATCGTAAGTTCTTCAAGTGGTATGACAAGTTCGGGTGCGGCAAGACACTTCTTCAAATTTGACACGTGGAAGGTAGGATGAACTGAGCTCAATTGAGTTAGAAGGTCCAAACGGTAAGCAACGGGTCCAACACGCTCCGAGATTTCAAAAGGACCAACGTATTGCGGGTTTAACTTTCCGCGCTTTCTAAAACAAATCACACCCTTCAAAGGTGCAACCTTCAACATTACTTGTTCACCCACGTTGAATTCAAAGTCTTTACGTTTACAGTTAGCATAACTCTTTTGACGATCACGGGCCGTCTTAAGTCTAGCTTGAATCTGAGCAATCTTCTCCGTTGTTTCATGGACTACCTCGGGTCCAGTGATTTGCTTTTCGCCTACTTCGGCCCAACAAATAGGAGATCAGCATTTGCGGCCATACAATGCTTCAAAAGGTGTGGCATTAATGCTCGAGTGATAACTGTTGTTGTACGAGAATTCGGCTAGCGGCAAATGCCTTTCCCAAGCCTTTCCGAAATTAATGACACATGCACGCAACATGTCCTCCAAAGTCTGAATCGTCCATTCGCTCTGACCATCGGTCTGTGGGTGATAAGTAGTACTCATGTCGAGACGAGTTCCCAAGGATTCTTGTAAAGAACGCCAAAATCTAGAAGCAAAACGGGGATCGCGATCTGAGATGATCGATAAAGGTACACCATGATGAGATACAACCTCTTTGATGTATAATTGAGCAAGTCTCTTCATCGTATCCGTTTCCTTCATAGCCAAGAAGTGTGCAGATTTAGTAAGACGGTCAACGATAACCCAAATGGTATCGTATCTGCCCACCATCTTTGGTAGCTTGGTAATGAAATCCATTGTTATCCTTTCCCACTTCCATTGCGGGGTTTCCGGTTGTTGAAGTAACCCAGAAGGTCTCTGATGTTTGGACTTAACTTTCGAGCAAGTCAAACACTTACCAACATAAGTTGCAACGTCCTTCTTAAGATTCGGCCACCAATACTATTCCTTAAGATCGTGGTACATTTTGCCCGCTCTGGGATGAATCAAATATCTCGACTTGTGGGCTTCATCTAATATAAGGTTCCGTAGATCTCCATAAAGAGGTACCCAAATCCTTCCGGCAAAATATCGAAGTCCAGTCTCCTTAACCTCAAATCGAGAGACAAGAATGTTCAAATGTTCATGAGATATATTCTCCTCCTTGAGAGCCTCATCTTGGGCTACTCGGATTTGGTTGTTGAGGTTTGAATGTATGGTGATGTTCAGTGCCCAAACACGAAGAGGTGTCATCCTCTCCTTTCGGCTCAAAACGTCAGCTACAACATTGGCCTTACCAGGATGATAACGAAGTTCACAATCATAGTCGTTCAGCGTCTCGATCCATCGACGCTGTCTCATATTTAGTTGCTTCTGATCGAAGATGTGCTGGAGACTCTTGTGGTCGGTGAAGATAGTACTTTTAGTTCCATACAAATAGTGTCTCCACAATTTGTGCGCAAAGACAACGGCTCCAAGTTCAAGATCGTGAGTAGTGTAGTTCCGCTCATGAATCTTCAATTGACGGGAAGCATAAGTGATAACCTTTGTGCCTTGCATCAGTACATAACCAAAACCGCTTTTTGAAGCATTGCAATAAACGACAAAATCGTCACTTCCTTCAGGAAGCGATAAGATAGGTGCGGTGGTTAACTTCTTCTTCAAAGTTTAGAATGCAGATTCGTGTGAGGGTTCCCAAATGAACTTCTTCCCTTTGTGAGCCAGCACGGTCAAAGGACGCGCAATCAGAGAGAATCCTTCAATAAATCTTCGGTAGTAACCGGCGAGACCTAAAAATTGGCGGATGTGATTTGGAGTAGTGGGGGTTTCCTACTTGCTGATAGCTTCAATCTTGGTGAGGTCGACCTTGATACCCTGGTCGCTCACAACATGACCCAAAAATTAGACTTCCTTTATCCAAAATTCACACTTGGAGAATTTTGCATAAATTTGCTCTTGTCTCAAGAGTTCCAACACTAGACGAAGATGTTGCTCATGTTCTTCTTCGCTTTTGGAGTAGATGAGGATATCATCTATGAAGACTATAACGAACTTATCCAAGTATGGTTTGCAGACACGATTCATGAGGTCCATGAATACGGCAGGTGCATTGGTCAAACCAAATGGCATCACGAGAAACTCATAATGACCATAACGGGTTCTGAATGCAGTTTTCATCACGTCACTTTCCTTCACCCTCAACTAGTGATAACCGTATCGCAAATCGATCTTTGAGTAAACGCTCGATCCTTGTAGTTGATCAAAAAGATCGTCAATGCGAGGAAGAGGATACCGATTCTTGATTGTCAATTTGTTGAGTTCACGATAGTCGATACACATACGGAAGGATCCATCCTTCTTCTTCACAAATAAAACAGGTGCACCCCAAGGTGAGAAACTGGGTTGGATAAATCCTCGATCTAACAGATCTTGTAGTTGACTCTGTAATTCTTGCATCTCGGAAGGTGCGAGTTTATAAGGTGCGCGAGCTACAGGTGCAGCTCTTGGCACTAAATCAATTTGAAATTCTACTGCTCTTGGTGGCAGTAATCCAGGCAATTCTTCAGGAAAGACATCGGAGAATTCGTTCACAATTCGAACGTCATTCGCACTCTTCACCTCGGTTTCTACCGTTTTCACATGTGCTAGGACAGCAAGACGTCCCTTCTTCATGATCTTAATGAGGTTCAACTTCGAGGTACATCTCTCTCCGTAAATGATCAGTGGCTCACCATCTCCTTGTGGTATGCGAAGAGCTTTATCTCCACAGATAATGTCGGCCCTTATCTTGGTCAACCAGTCCATACCGATAATAACATCAAAGCTTCCCAACTTAATGGGTATCAGGTCAATCTCGAAATTCACACCAGCTATGTTGATAATGGCTCCTCGGCTAATATGGTCAACTTTCTCAAGTTTTCCATTGGCTACCTCTACAAGCATACTCTCCTTTAAAGGGACTAACGACCAATTAATCTTATCGCAAAAGTGTCTACATACGTAACTTCTATCGGCACCAGTATCAAATAGGACAGAAGCTAATAGATTGTTGATAGTGAATATACCTGTCACCAAGTCGGGGTTCTCACGGGCGTCCCTTGCATTAACGTTGAAAGCTCTGTCACGCAGTGGTCCGTCGTCCTTTCGCTTGTTGGGGCACGCATTTCTGAAATGGTCCATCTGTTCGCATTCGTTGCACTTTTTCGGTCCATTGGGGTTCGCCTTCACATTCAGAGTGGTGACCTTGCAGTCCTTACCAATATGCCTAGTCCGTTGGCACTTTTCACAAACAACATTACAATACCCGTATGGTGCTTGTAGCACCGCTTGCATTGTGGTAGAGTACATTTGTAGTTGGGGTTGGGGTTCCCACCATTGTTGTTTCCTTTGAAACCCTCATGTCGCTTCACCGAGTTTTGTTCATAGGCTCTACCCTTGCTGTTATCCCACTTACGCTTATCACTACTACCCGCTTCAGACTTTGACTTCTCCGGTTCATCGATGATGATTTGGTTCATTAAAGTATGCGCCATGCGCATCGCTTCCGGGATATTGGGTGGCTTGGACGAGGTGACATTTACCTTAATGGACTTAGGAAGTCCCCACAAGTACCTCTCCATACGCTTAAATTCCGGGGTGACCATGGTAGGACACATCAGGGCTAGTTCCAAATACCTACGATTGTACCCATCGAGATCGTTCCCCACAACCTTCAACTGCATAAACTCAATCTCCATATTATGTATCTCAGTTCTCGGACAATATTCTTCAATCATGGCCGCTTTCAATTCTTCCCATGGCGTGGCATACACGTCATCAATACCCTTGGCTTGAGCCATTGTGTTCCACCAAGTGAGGGCGCCATCCGCTAGTGTACAAGAAACATATTTTGTCTTGTTTGCCTCTGAGCAGTTGCTAACTCGGAATACAGATTCTAGTTTTTCAAACCACCTAGTGAGACCAACTGGCCCCTCCGTTCCACTAAAGTTATGGTGCTTGCAGCTTTGGAACTCTTTGTACGTGCACCCATTACGAATGGGCTGAATAACCGGTGGCGACGGGGCTTGGGGTTGCATTTCTGCAATGGCTACGGCTACCCTTTCGGCAATCATTTCCTCGATTTGGGCTGTGGTCGGTGTTGATCGTCCGTTGGCCATGATGCTCTAAACAAAAATTTTGACTCAAGTCAAAACCCAGTATTCAAATAGTAATAATATACTATACAACAACCAACATGTAATCAGCACAACACATGTTAATTAAGTAGAGCCCCTAGATACATATATCACAAAACCATCGTATAGTAACGTAAATAGAACATCGTGCAAGAATTGAATAACGCAAGGTTCCATTCATTAACAATAAGTTGCATACATTTGCATAGTTTCGTACAATACATAAATGAAACATAAAACTACAACTAGATTACATAATGAAATCAACTACAAAGGTCCTATGGTGAAGGTGGGTGTAGGATGTCCAATACATGAGACATCTGGTCCTCCAGCTCAGCTACTCGAGCACAGAGGATCTCCACCTCCCTTGTCATTTCCTCAACAGTGGGAGATGGTGGGGCAGGCGGTACTGTCGGTACGGGTGGAGCTGGTGTTGCAGACGGTCCGGCTCCAGAAGTAGAGGCTACGAAGCGGTAAGGCTTACGGATGAAGGGATCAGCAGGATAAGCCACAAGCTGCTTACGGTCGGTAACCCTATGACGCCGACCATATGCGTCAGTGAATGCCCCACCTCCATTGTTCCCTGGAATGACGGTACCATCGAAATGGTACCGCTTCTTCTGCGGGGTGGAGGGTGGCTGTACATGTGCATCATCAGGGTCCTCCTCGTCGGAGTCATCTTCACTAGAGTCGTCTGTGGATGAGTCGTCGGATGATGGGTCATCTGAATCATGTGGAGGTGGCTGCACGGGTGGCTGTACTGGCTCTCGTCGGGCAGCCATCATCTGTCAGTATCTGGCGGGTCCGATCGGCACGAGACGTCCATCAGGAGCGCGTCAGCACCAATGGTTATGCTCATTACGGACTGGACCTTCCTCAAGATCCGCGGGAATCACAGCACCACCGGGATGGTGCTATGGCTCCGAGGGTCCGGGAGCAAGTGGAGCTGGAATCTCTTGGAGGTCCTTGGCTCCGTCAGAGGTAACCACTGGGGCAGGTGCATGACTGCTGGCTCCAGAGGATGAAGCGCCTGAGTCACTAGAAGGTGTCGACGACGGCATCTGGGAATCGGCAACAACAGTCGGTGAAGTGGCTGATGAGTCTGAGTCACTGTCCAAAATGATGACAGGTGGAATATTCGACATCTGAACAAGGAAAAATAAATTTTCCATGTCAGTAAGTCATAAAGCAAGCACGTATTAGGCCAAGTAACTACAACAGTCTAAATCATGTGTAACAGTAAGTAGCATGGCAATAACGACAAGTATCATGCAATCGAAAGCAGATAATAGCATGTAGTAGTGAAGTCATGTAGTAGCATACGGCATATAGCAGTAAAAGTAAGCAGCATCATGCAGCAAATTCTGCAGAAACAAGTAAACTAGCAAGTTGTAGATTAGTCCTATTAGTGAATCCTACTCGGGTCGGTCTTAGACTCACTAATGCAACCTAATTCCCTACAACCAATGCTCTGATACCAAATGTGACGCCCTGTGATGCCTCGTACAAAACCATCGTGTACGAATCATCAACAACAGGATCATTACAAGGTCAAACACTATATACGTTTTCAAAACAAGTTTGCATTCATGATGAAAGTTGACGTCATAACCAACGTCAAATGTTTTACATAAAAAGTATGCCTAAATGAACAGAAGCAATTAGAAATAGTACGTGACCCTCAGGTTGTTACAAATCATAGTTCAAATGTATTAAAGTTTGAATGCAAGATAAAGTAGTTCATGTGGTGACATCTCTAGTAAAGCAAAGCGGAAGTCTATGAGGCATGACTAGTACACATCGGAAGCAACCTTAAGCACCTGAGAAAAACATGCTTAAAAACGTCAACACAAAGGTTGGTGAGCTATAGTTTAAGTGTAACAGTATGTAAGGTAGGCCATGAGATTTCAGTTCTACAAAGAGCGTTTCAAAACAGTATGATAAAGTATATGTTTAACCGTGGGCACTTGGTAACTAACTTAACGTTTATAACCCCCTGAAAGTACACTTGGCAAGTGCGTATGTATACGAAGTATTAAACACCCGTTAAATGCTAGCGCTAGTAGCCCGAGTGGGGATGTCAAACCCTATGGATCCATATCTAAGATTCGCGTTCACCGGTTCAAAAACCAATGACTAAACGTTACCGAGCTAAAGGGAATGTTTATACCGTTGTATAACCCACACATATCTAAAGTTTAAGTACTCGTGCCTAGTATGTAAAATGTAAAATGCGCATGTATTCTCAGTTTCCAAAATAGTTAAAGTAAAAAAGGGATGCTATAACTCACAGTGGTAAAGTAGTGGTAAAGTCGAGTCGGGAAATAAGCAAGTACGTAGGTCCGGAAAGTCCTCAACCTAATTCAAATAGTACTAAGTCAGTAAATCGTTCTAATAGGTTTAAATGTATGTAAATTAGGTCTTAAAGGTCATCATCATTCATCATTAAACAAAAGGTGTAAAGTAAGTTTCGTTCATGAAAAGAGTTTAAAACAAGGCCTGACTTGGATCAGTCACCACGGCCTCAATAAAATAAGGTGATACCAGTGGCCATGGCTCCGTATATGAGTCCTTTAGTTGTGGTAAAAATTCCAGAAGCAAACTCGTCTTCATTTGACCGTGGCGACGGTCTAAGTGCGAGTAGGTCAGAAATTTCAAGCACAATGTTAAAAGGACATAGTGACGATCGGAGGGCCATAAATCCTAAACCGTAACTCGGATTAAGACGAGTCCTAAATGAAAAGTTATCTACTCGAACAGAGATAACTGAAAATCATCTTTACAGTAGCCCAGGTCCTACTAATCACACCCAGAAATAGTAAACAATAGATTCTGGTGGGTTCTTGATGCTCGATGCTTATCACAGTTCTCATCCTTGATGCATATAGCTTCAAGTGTACAACTCATTGATGTGTTTGCATCATCTTAACCAAGGTTTGACCATCATAACACTTGTGTAAGTCTAAGACATGTAGCATAACTCATTTAAGTGTTGCAAGTAGCTTGATGAACCAAAGTTACATCAAAATCTTAGATCCGACACATACATGAACTATAAAAGTAATATTGAACTACAAACTTGAAAGTAAACTAACTAATCAAGATCTTAAGATGTAGAACATAGTTCTTAGTTTGATCTTGAAGATCCAAGACTCAAAAGTCTAGATCTAAAGTTATTAAGTTGAATCCTAAGTAATAAAGTTAACTTTAGTTCAAGAAAGTATGAGATCAAGATTAACTAGTAACACTTGACCATTATAACATCAAACATGATTTTAAGATGTAAGAAAATGAAGAAATAAGCTAACTAAACAAGTGACAAGTCATGGTTGTTCATACTTTAAAGATTCAAGCCAACGCTTGATCTTTAAGAATGTAAACTTTAAGTTTACAAACATGAATCACAAGTATGAGTTTAACAACACATGAACTTTCAATCTTTCAAACATTAAAAGTAGAACATAAACTAGAAAGTTATAGTTCTTATATGTTCTTATAAATACAAGATAATATGAAGAATCAAACTAAGTAGTTTGATTCTTGTAACTAGTAAGTAATAACTAACAAAGACAAGTAACAAAACAACAACAAGTAATTAAACAACAATCAAAGTTAAGTAAATGATGATGATGTGCTTGTTTAAGTTCGGTTTTGACAAAGAAAAGAAGAGAGAAAAGTCTCAAGTTACTTACAAGAATTAGAGAGAAAAAGAGAGAAAAGAATGCAAGTATTTTTGTGTGTGTGTAAAAGTGAGAGAGTGAGATGAGGATACTAGTAGATAAGTCACACAAAAAAAAAAATTTAAACACCCCTTTATCTCCATGAGAGCTGATGGTTAGGGGAATCAAAAGGGGGGAGGGATTAGTCCATGGGGTCCTTGCATGTAAAGGTTCAAAAAGATGGTTATAAGGTGTATGTTCATGGGGATAAGGTGCAAGTAACAAGTAACTAGTCTTTCCTTTAACTTAATCAAACTAGTTGAGTTTAAAAGTAGTACTTGCATCATAAAATGGGCAAACTAGTCCATTAAAGAAGTAGGGTGGGCTCTTAAGTCCATTAACACTAATAAAAGCCCAAGTTCCATTAATTAACAAATTAATCCAATTAAAGCCCAAGTAATTAACTAATAACCTTAGTTAATTAAAATGATTAATAAAATCAATTATGAATGTAAATAATATTCAAAAATATTATTCGTGTAATGTACGTGTGTCACAAAGACGTTTCAGGCATTTAAAGTCAAGTATGGTAACATGTAAATGTATATAAACAATACATTCATTAATCACAAGTATTAATAATAATTATTAATAAATAAATGTTGGAAAATCCAGGGTCATTACATTACCCACCTGTTAAAGAAAATTTCGTCCCGAAATTTTAAGCTGAGGTAGATGGAGGAGTTGGGAAAAGGTGAGGATACTTCTGCATCATTTTATCCTCTCACTCCCAGGTAAACTCAGGTCCTCGTTTGGCATTCCATCATACTTGGACAATCGAAATCTTGTTGCGTTTCAAAGTCTTGACCTCACGGTCCATAATTTCAACAGGTTCTTCCACAAAGTAGAGTTTGTCGTCAATCGTAAGTTCTTCCAGTGGTATGATAAGTTCGGGTGCAGCAAGACACTTCTTCAGGTTTGACACGTGGAAGGTAGGATGAACTGAGCTCAATTGTGTTGGAAGATCCAAACGGTAAGCAACGGGTCCAACACGCTCCAAAATTTCAAAAGGACCAATGTAACGTGGGTTTAACTTTCCACGTTTTCCAAAATGGATCACACTTTTCCAAGGTGCAACCTTCAACATTACACGGTCACCAATATTGAATTTAAAGTCTTTACTTTTAAGATCGGCATAAATCTTTTGACGATTGCGGGCAGTCTTAAGTCTTGCTTGAATCTGAGCAATCTTCTCTGTTGTTTCGTGGACTACCTCGGGTCCGGTGATTTGATTTTCGCCTACTTCGGCCCAACAAATAGGAGATCAGCACTTGCGGCCATACAACGCTTTAAAAGGTGGGGCATTAATACTCGAGTGATAACTGTTGTTGTAAGAAAATTCGGTGAGTGGCAAATGCCTTTCCCAGGCCTTTCTGAAGTCAATGACACATGCACGCAACATGTCCTCCAAAGTCTGAATCGTTCGTTCACTTTGCCCGTCGGTCTATGGGTGATAAGCAGTACTCATGTCGAGATGGGTTCCCATGGCTTCTTGTAAGAAACACCAAAATCTGGAAGCAAAACAAGGATCGCGATCTGAGATGATCGATAAAGGTACACCATGACGAGATACAACCTCTTTGATGTATAGTTGAGCGAGTCTCTCCATCGTATCCGTTTCCTTCATCACTAAGAAGTGTGCAGATTTAGTAAGATGATTAACAATAACCCAAATGGTATCGTATCCGCCCACCGTCTTTGGTAGTTTAGTGATGAAATCCATTGTTATCATTTCCCACTTCCATTGCGGGATTTCCGGTTGTTGACGTAGTCCAGAAGGCCTCTGATGCTCGGCCTTAACTTTCGAGCAAGTCAAACACTTACCAATATAAGTTGCAACGTATTTCTTAAGATTCGGCCACCAATACTGTTCCTTAAGATCGTGGTACATTTTTCCCGCTCCGGGGTGAATCGAATATCTTGACTTGTGGGCTTCATCATGTAATAGACACCGTAGATCTCCATAACGAGGTACCCAAATTCTTCCGGCATAACATCGGAGTCCAGACTCCCTAACCTCGAATTGAGAAACGAGGATGTTCAAGTGTTCGTGAGATATATTCTCTTCCTTGAGAGCCTCATCTTGGGCTGCTCGGATCTGACTATTGAGGTTCGAATGAATGGTGATGTTCAGGGCTCGGACACGAAGAGGTGCCATCCTCTCCTTGCGGCTCAAAGCGTCAGCTACAACATTGGCCTTGCCAGGGTTATAACGAAGTTCACAATCATAGTCATTTAGCATCTCGATCCATCGACACTGTCTCATATTCAGTTGCTTCTGATCGAAGATGTGCTGGAGGCTTTTGTGGTCGGTGAAGACAGTACTCTTAGTTCCATACAAATAGTGTCTCCATAATTTGAGCGCAAAGACAACAGCTCCAAGCTCGAGATCGTGAGTAGTGTATTTCTGTTCGTGGATCTTCAGCTGACGAAAGGCATAAGTGATAACCTTTGTGCGTTGCATTTGTACACAACCAAAACAACTTTTCGAAGCATCGCAATAAACGGTGAAATCGTCACTGCCTTCAGGAAGTGATAAGATAGGTGCGGTGGTTAACTTCTTCTTCAAGGTTTGAAATGCTGATTCTTGTTTGAGTTCCCAAATGAACTTCTTCCCTTTGTGAGTCAGCGCGGTCAAAGGACGCTCAATCAGACAAAAACCTTCAATAAATCTTCGGTAGTAACCGGCGAGACCTAAAAATTGGCGAATATGCGTCGGAGTAGTGGGGGTCTCCCACTTGCTGATAGCTTCAATCTTTGCGGGGTCAACTTTCATACCCTGGTCGCTCACAACATGACCCAGAAATTGGACTTCCTTCAACCAAAACTCACACTTGGAGAATGTTTGCATAAAGTTGCTCTTGTCTTAAGAGTTCGAGTACCAGACGAAGATGTTGCTCATGTTCTTCTTCGCTCTTGGAGTAGATGAGGATATCATCTATGAAGACAATAACGAACTTATCCAGTATGGCTTGCAGACATGGTTCATAAGGTCCATAAATATATCAGGTGCATTGGTTAAACCGAATGGCATCACGAGAAACTCATAATGACCATAACGAGTTCTGAATGCAGTTTTCATCACATCACTCTCCTTCACCCTCAACTGGTGATAACCGGATCGCAAATCGATCTTAGAGTAAACGCTCGATCCTTGTAATTGATCAAAAACATCGGCAATTCGGGGAAGAGGATACCGATTCTTGATCATCAATTTGTTGAGTTCACGGTAGTCGATACACATGCGGAAGGATCCGTCCTTCTTCTTCACAAACAAAACAGGTGCGCCCCAAGGCGAGAACTTGGTTGGATGAACCCACGGTCTAGCAGTTCTTGTAATTGGCTCTGCAACTCTTGCATTTCGAAAGGTGCGAGTTGATAAGGTGCGCGAGCTACAGGTGCAGCTCCTGGCACTAAGTCGATCTGAAACTCTACTGCTCATGGTGGCGGCAATCCAGGCAATTCCTCCGGAAAGACATCGAAAAACTCGTTCACAATTCGAACATCGTTTACACTCTTCATCTCGGTTTCTAATGTTTTCACATGTGCTAGCACAGCAAGACGTCCTTTCTTCATGAGCTTTTGCGCTTTCACGCAACTAATGAGGTTCAGCTTCGAGGTACATCTCTCTCCGTAAATGATCAGTGGCTCGCCGTCTCCGTGTGGTATACGAAGAGCTTTATCTCCACAGATAATGTCGGCCCTTATCTTGGTCAAGCAGTCCATACCGACAATAACATCAAAGCTTCCCAACTTAATGGGTATCAGGTCAATCTCGAAATCCACACCAGCTATGATGATAATGGCTCCTCGACTAATATGGTCAACTTTCTTAAGTTTTCCATTGGCTACCTCTACAAGCATACTCTCCTTTAAAGGAACTAACGACCAATTTATCTTATCGCAAAATTGTCTACATACATAACTTCTATCGGCACCAGTATCAAATAGGACAGAAGCTAAAAGATTGTTGATAGTGAATATACCTGTCACCAAGTCGGGATTCTCGCGTGCATCCCTTGCATTAACGTTGAAAGCTCTACCACGGGGTGGTCCGCCGTCTTTTCTTTTGTTGGGGCACGCATTTCTAAAATGGCCCGTTTGTCCGCATTCGTAGCACTTTTTTGGTCCATTGGGTTTCGGCTTCCCATTCAAAGTGGTGACCTTGCAGTCCTTACCGATGTGTCCAGTCCGTTGGCACTTTTCACAAACCACGTTACAATACCCAGTATGGTGCTTATAGCACCGCTTGCATTGTGGTAAGGTTCCCTTGTAGTTGGGGTTGGAGTTCCCACCGTTGTTGTTTCCTTTGAAACCCTCATGTCATTTCGCCGGTTTTTGATCATAGGTCCTTCCTCTGTTGTTATCCCATTTGCGCTTCTCATCACTACCTGCTTCAGACTTAGCCTTCTCCGGTAGATCGATGATAATTTGATTCATTAACCGGGACATTGGGTGGCTTGGACGAGGTGACGTTTCCCTTAATGGACTTAGGAAGTCCCCACAAATATCTCTCCATACGCTTGAATTCCGGGGTGACCATGGTAGGACACATCAGGGCTAGTTCCAAATATCTACGATTGTACCCATCGAGATCGTTTCCCACGACCTTCAACTGCATAAACTCAATCTCCATCTTCTGGATCTCGGTCCTAGGGCAATATTCTTCAATCAGGGCCCCTTTGAATTCCTCCCATGGAGTAGCAAACGCCTCATCAATACCTTTTGCTTGAGCCAACGTGTTCCATCACATTAGTGCGCCGTCAGACAGAGTGCATGAAGCAACTTGGTTTTATTCGCCTCTGAACAGTTACTAACTCAAAACACAGATTCTAATTTCTCGAACCATCTAGTGAGACCAACCGGCCCCTCTATTCCATTGAAGTTGTGGGGTTTGAAACTTTGGAACTCTTTGTACGTATACCCATTACGAATGGACTGGATAACCGGTGGCGGTGGTGGTGGAGCTTGGAGGTTCCTTTCTGCTAAAGCTGTGGTGACTCGCTCATTAATCATCTCCTCGATTTGGGCTGCGGTAGGTATTGATCGTCCGTTGGCCATGGTGTTCTAAAGAAAATTTTCGACTCAAGTTAAAATCCAGTATTCAAATAGTAATAATACAGTATATGGTAACCAACATGGAATCAACACATCACTTATTTATTAAGCAATGCAATCCAGGTACAAATACCACAGAATCATCATACAGTAACGTAAATAGAACATCGTGCAAGAATTAAATAACGCAAAGTTCCATTCATTAATAATAAGTTGCATACATCTGTAAGGGTTCGTACAATACATAAGTGAAACATAAAACTACAACTAGATTACATAATGAAATCTACTATAAAAGCCCTACGGTGAAGGTGGGTGTAGGATGTCCAATACGTGGGACATCTGGTCCTCGAGCTCAGTTACCCGAGCACAGAGGATCTCCACCTCCCTCATCAGTTCCTCGACAGAGGGAGTAGGTGGGGCAGGCGGTGCGGTCAGCACGGGTGGTGCTGGTGGAGCTGGTGGTGCAGACGGTCCAGCTCCAGAAGTAGAGGCTGCGAAGCGGTAAGGCTTACGGATGAATGGATCAGCAGGATATGGCACAAGCCGCTTACGGGCGGTAACCCTACGACGCCGACCATATGTGTCAGTGAATGCTCGACCTCCGTTGATCCCTGGAATGGCGGTACCATCGAAACGGTACCGCTTCTTCGGCGGGGTGGAGGGTGGCTGAACAGGTGCATCATCGGGGTCCTCCTCGTCGGAGTCATCAGTGGAATCCTCGCCTCTAGAGTCGTCTGAGGATGTGTCATCGGATGACAGGTCATCTGAATCATGTGGAGGTGGCTGCACGGGTGGCTGTACTGGCTCCCCTTGGGCGGCCATCATCTGTCGGTATCTGAAAGGCGGGATCGGCACCAAACGTCCATCAGGAGCGCGTCGACACCAATGATGATACTGATTATGGAATGGACCTTCCCCAAATTTCATGAAAATCACAACACCACCAGGATGGTGCTGTGGCTCCTGAGGTACTAGGACTAGTGGAGCTGGAATCTCCGAGAGGTCCTGGGCTCCGTCTGCAGTACCCACTGGGGCAGGCACATGACTACTAGCTCCGGAGGACGAAACTCCTGGGTCACTAGAGTGTGTCGCCGACGGGATCGGGAGAGCAGAAACAGTAGCAGGTGAAGTGGCTGAAGTGTCTGAATCGCTGTCCAAAATGATAGCAGGTGGAATATCCGACATCTAAACAAGGAAAAATAAATTTTCCATGTCAGTAAGTCATAAAGCAAGCACGTATTAGGCCAAATAACTACAACAGTCTAAATCATGTGTAACAGTAAGGAGCATGGCAATAACGACAAGTATCATGCAATCGAAAGCAGATAATAGCATGCACTAGTGAAATCATGTAATAGCATACGGCATATAGCAGTAAAAGTAAGCAGCAGCATGCAGTAAGTTCAGCGAAAACAAGTAAACTAGCAAGTTGTAGATTAGTCCTATTAGTGAATCCTACTCGGGTCAGTCTTAGATTCACTAATGCAACCTAATTCCCTACAACCAATGCTCTGATACCAAATGTGATGCCCTGTGATGCCCCGTACAAAACCATCGTGTACGAATCATCAACAACAGGATCATTACAAGGTCAAGCACTATATGCGTTTTCAAAACAAGTGTGCATTCATGATAAAAGGTGACGTCATAACCAACGTCGAATGTTTTACATCAAAAATATGCCTCAATGAACAGAAGCAATTAGAAATAGTACGTGACCCTCATGTCGTTACAAACATAGTTCAAATATATTAAAGTTTGAATGCAAGATAAAGTAGTTCATGCGGTGACATCTCTAGTAAAGCACAAGGAAAGTCTATGAGGCATGACTAGTACACAGCGGAAGCAACCTTAAGCATCTGAGAAAAACATGCTTAAAAACGTCAACACAAAGGTTGGTGAGCTATAGTTTAAGTATAACAGTATGTAAGGTAGGCCACGAGATTTCAGTGCTACAAAGAGCGTTTCAAAATAGTATGATAAAGTATATGTTTAACTGTGGGCACTTGGTAACTAACTTAACGTTTATAACCCCCTGAAAGTACATTTGACAAGTGCGTATGTATACGAAGTATTAAACACCCATTAAATGCTAGCGCTACTAGCCTGAGTGGGGATGTCAAACCCTATGGATCCATATCTAAGATTCGCGTTCACCAGTTCAAAAACCAATGACTAAACGTTACCGAGCTAAAGGGAATGTTTATGCCGTTGTATAACCCACACATATATAAAGTTTAAGTACTCGTGCCTAGTATGTAAAAAGTAAAATGCGCATGTATTCTCAGTTCCCAAAATAGTTAAAGTAAAAAGGGATGCTATAACTCACAGTGGTAAAGTAGTGGTAAAGTCGAGTCGGGAAATAAGCAAGTACGTAGGTCCGGAAAGTCCTCAACCTAAGTCAAATAGTACTAAGTTAGTAAATCATTCCAATAGGTTTAATTGTATGCAAATTAGGTCTTAAAGGTCATCATCATTCATCATTAAACAAAAGGTGTAAAGTAAGTTTCGTTCATGAAAAGAGTTTAAAACAAGGGCTGACTTGGATCAGTCACCACTGCCTCAATACCTACTGAAATAAGGTGAGACCAGTGGCCATGGCTCCGTATATGAGTCCTTTAGTTGTGGTAAAAATTCCAGAAGCAAACTCATCTTCGTTTGACCGTGGAGACGGTCTAAGTGCGAGTAGGTCAGAATTTTCAGCACAACGTTAAAAGGACATAGTGACGATCGGAGGGCCATAAATCCTAAACCGTAACTCGGATTAAGACGAGTCCTAAATGAAAAGTTATCTAATAAAACAGAGATAACTTAAAATCATCTTTACAGTAGCCCAGGTCATGTTTATCAGACCCATAAATAGTAAACAGTAGGTTCCGGTGGGTTCTTGGTGCTCGATGCTTATCACGGTTCTCATCCTTGATGCATATAGCTTCAAGTGTACAACTCGTTGATGTGTTTGCATCATCTTAACCAAGGTTTGACCATAATAACACTTGTGTAAGTCTAAGACATGTAGCACAACTCATTTAAGTGTTGCAAGTAGCTTGATGAACCAAAGTTACATCAAAATCTTAGATCCGACACATACATGAACTACAAAAGTAATATTGAACTACAAACTTGAAAGTAAACTAATAATCAAGATCTTAAGATGTAGAACATAGTTCTTAGTTTGATCTTGAAGATCCAAGACTCAAAAGTCTAGGTCTAAAGTTATTAAGTTGATTCCTAAGTAATAAAGTTAACTTTAGTTCAAGAAAGTATGAGATCAAGATTAACTAGTAACACTTGACCATTATAACATCAAACACGAATTTAAGATGCAAGAAAATGAAGAAATAAGCTAAGTAAACAAGTAACAAGTCATGGTTGTTCATACTTTAAAGATTCAAGCCAAACCTTGATCTTTAAGAATGTAAACTTTAAGTTTACAAACATGAATCACAAGTATGAGTTTAACAACACATGAACTTTCAATCTTTCAAACATTAAAAGTAGAACATAAACTAGAAAGTTTAGTTCTTGTATGTTCTTGTAAATACAAGATAATATGAAGAATCAAACTAAGTAGTTTGATTCTTGTAACTAGTAAGTAATAACTAACAAAGACAAGTAACAAAACAACAACAAGTAATTAAACAACAATCAAAGTTAAGTAAATGATGATGATGTGCTTGTTTAGGTTCGGTTTTGACAAAGAAAAGAAAAGAGAAAAGTCTCAAGTTACTTACAAGAATTAGAGAGAAAAAGAGAGAAAAGAATGCAAGTATTTTTGTGTGTGTGTAAAAGTGAGAGAGTGAGATGAGGATACTAGTAGATAAGTTACAAAAAAAAAAAAAAAAAAAAAAATTGAACACCCCTTTCTCTCCATGAGAGCCGACGGTTAGGGGAATCAAAAGGGGGGAGGGATTAGTCCATGAGGTCCTTGCATGTAAAGGTTCAAAAAGATGGTTATAAGGTGTATGTTCATGGGGATAAGGTGCAAGTAACAAGTAACTAGTCTTTCCTTTAACTTAATCAATCTAGTTGAGTTTGAAAGTAATACTTGCATCATAAAATGGGCTAACTAGTCCATTAAAGAAGTAGGGTGGGCTCTTAAGTCCATTAACACTAATAAAAGCCCAAGTTCCATTAATTAACAAATTAATCCAATTAAAGCCCAAGTAATTAACAAATAACCTTAGTTAATTAAAATGATTAATAAAATCAATCATGAATGTAAATAATATTCAAAAATATTATTCGTGTAATGTACGTATGTAACAAAGACGTTTCGGGCATTTAAAGTCAAGTATGGTAACATGTAAATGTATATAAACAATACATTCATTAATCACAAGTATTAATAATAATTATTAATAAATAAACGTTGGAAAATCCAGGGTCGTTACACGCCCCATACTAAATCATCATGTATGGACCATCAACAACAGGATCATTACAAGGTCAAACACTATATGCGTTTTCAAAATAAGTTTGCATTCATGATAATAGGTGACGTCATAACCAACGTCGAATGTTTTACATCAAAAGAATGCTTCTATGAATAGAAGCAATTAATAATTGTACGTGACCCCAATGGTCATTACAAATCATAGTATTGAAAGTAATAATGTTTATGAATGCAAGATAAACTTTCATGCGGTGACATCTCTAAAGCAGCGGGTGTCTACAGCAAGACTAGTACAACAGTGGAAGCGGCTAACCTTAAGCACCTGAGAAAAACATGCTTAAAAACGTCAACACAAAGGTTGGTGAGCTATAGTTTAAGTATAACAGTAATGTAAGGTAGGCCACGAGATTTCAGTGCTACAAAGAGCTTTTCAAAACAGTATGATAAACTATATGTTTAACCGTGGGCACTTGGTAACTAACTTAATGTTTATAACCTCCTGAAAGTACACTTGGCGAGTGCGTATGTTTACGAAGTATTAAACACCCATTAAATGTTAGCGCTACTAGCCCGAGTGGGGATGTCAAACCCTATGGATCCATATCTAAGATTCGCGTTCACCGGTTCAAAAACCAATGACTAAACGTTACCGAGCTAAAGGGAATGTTTATGCTGTTGTATAACCCACACATATATAAAGTTTAAGTACTCGTGCCTAGTATGTAAAACATAAAATGAGCATGTATTCTCAGTTCCCAAAATAGTTAAAGTAAAAAGAGATGCTATAACTCACAGTGGTAAAGTAGTAGTAAAGTTGGCTCGGGAAAAGTAAGCAAGTATGTAGGTTCGGAAAGTCCTCAACCTAAGTCAAATATTACTAAGTTAGTAAATCATCCCAATAGGTTTAAAAGTATGTAAATTTGGTCTTAAGGGTCATCATCATTCATCATCAAACAAAAGGTGTAAAGTAAGTTTCGTTCATGAAAGGAGTTTAAAACAAAGGCTGAATTCGATCAGTCACCACGGCCTCTATACCTACTGAAATAAGGTGAAAACAGTGGCCATGGCTCCGTATATGAGTCCTTTAGTTGTGGTAAAAATTCCAGAAGCAAACTCGTCTTCGTTTGACCGTGGCGACTTTCTAAGTGCGAGTAGGTCAGAATTTTCAGCACAACGTTAAAAGGACATAGTGACACTCGGAGGGCCATAAATCCTAAACCGTAACTCTGATTAAGACGAGTCTTAAATGAAAAGTTATCTACATGACCTGAGAAAACTGAAAATCATCTTTACAGCAGCCCAGGTGATTTGACCAGTTCCAGAAAACAGTAAACAGTGTGTTCCGGTGGGTTCTTGGTGCTTGACGTTCATCACGGTTCTCATCCTTGATGCATATAGCTTCAAGTGTACAACTCGTTGATGTGTTTACATCGTATTTACCAAGTTTTGACCATCATAACACAAGTTTAAGTCTAAGATAAGTAGAACAACTCAATTAAGTGTTGCAAGTAGTTTGATGAACCAAAGTTACATCAAAATCTTAGATTTGACACATACATGAATTATAAAAGTAATATTGAACTACAAACTTGAAAGTAAACTAACTAATCAAGATCTTAAGTTGTAGAACATAGTTCTTAGATAGATCTTGAAGATACAAGACTCAAAAGTCAAGATCTAAAGTTATTAAGTTAAATCCTAAGTATTAACACTTGAATCTATACTTTAATGAAACCATAAGCTATAAAACTTAGATTTTCATCTTGTAAAGTATATGTAAGCTTTCAAGCTCTAGATTATGACAGAATTTGAAGATCATAAGCTATAAAAACTAAGATATTTCATAATTATGTGAAGTTGTAACTAGAAAGTTAAACTTCCATGTTCTTGAACTTATAAGTTAACTTTAGTTTAAGAAAAATGAGATCAAAGTTAACTAGTAACACTTGACCATTATAACAACAAATCACGAATTTAAAACATGAACAAATGAAGAAATAAACTAAATAATCAAGTAACTAGTTCATGGTTGTTCATACTTTAAAGATTCAAGCCAAGATCTTGATCTTTAAGAAAGTAAATTTTAGTTTACAAACATGAATTCAAGTATGATTTTACAACATGAACTTTTTTTCTTTAAAACATTAAGTGTTGAACCATAAACTGGTAAGTTTAGATTCTTGTGTGTTCTTGTAAATACAAGATAGAATGAAGAACAAACTAGAGAGTTTGGTTCTTAACAATATGTAAGTAAACAACAACAACAAAGTTCAAGTAATTATACAACAACAAGAAGCAAGTAAAAGGATGATGATGTGTTGTTGCTACGGTTTTGACAAAGAAAAGAAGAAGAACACAAAGCTTTGTTACTTACAAAATTGAGAGAGAAATGAGAGAAAATTAATTGCAAATAAGTTGTGTGTGTTTGGAATGAGAGAATGCACGTGAGTAAGTAATACAAAAATGAAACAAAACCTCCTTTTACTTCATGCTAGCCGACGGTTTTGGGAGCCACAAGAGGAAGGGAAAAGTCCACAAGGTTCTTTCATGAATTTGGCTCAAAAGTTGGTCATAAGGTGTGTTTGCATGGGAACATGGTGTAAGTAACTTGTAACTAGATTCCATGTGCACTAATCCATCTAGTTAAGTTCAAATGTAATACTTGCATGATAAGTTGGGCTAATTAGTCCATTAAGTGTGTAGGGTGGGCTTCTATGTCCATTAATCATGAGTCCATTAATAAAAGACCAAGTATGTAACAAATAATCCAATAAAGCCCAAGTAATTAACCATTAGCACTAGTTAATTAAAAATGATTAATAAAACTTAATCATGAATGTAAATGACATTTAAAAACATCATTCGTGAAAAGTATGTGTGTCACAAAGACGTGTCGGGTCATTTAAAGTCAATCACGGTATCAAGTAAATGTAATAACATACATTCATTAAATCACAAGTATTAATAATAACCATTATTAATTAATCGTTGGAAAATTCAGGGTCGTTACATTACCCACCTGTTAAAGAAAATTTCATCCCGAAATTTTAAGCTGAGGTAGATGGAGGAGTTGGGAAAAGGTGAGGATACTTCTACATCATTTGATCCTCTCGCACCCAGGTAAACTCGGGTCCTCGTTTGGCATTCCATCGTACTCGGATGAATGGAATCTTGTTGCGTTTCAAAGTTTTGACCTCACAGTCCATAATCTCAACAGGCTCCTCCACGAAGTGGAGTTTATCATCAATCGTAAGTTCTTCAAGTGGTATGACAAGTTCAGGTGCAGCAAGACACTTCTTCAAATTTGACACATGGAAGGTAGGATGAACTGAGCTCAATTGAGTTGGAAGGTCCAAACGGTAAGCAACGGGTCCAACACGCTCCAAGATTTCAAAAGGACCAATGTATCGCGGGTTTAACTTTCCACGCTTTCTAAAACGAATCACACCCTTCGAAGGTGCAACCTTCAACATTACTTGTGTAATGACCCGGACTTTTTCGATCAATCTATACTTATAAGATTAATATTTACATAAATTAAACCTTACCAACATGATAAGCAATCCAAATTATTGAAATTTATGTTTTCGAAAAGAGTTTTACACAACGTTTGACCGTCTAGTTTGACCGATGATATCACGAACTATATAATATATGATAATTATACGTTTGTGTATATATATGTATATATACATATTTAACATGATTTATGGATGTTTTAATATCTCATTTTGTATTAATAACAATAAGTTATAAGTATATTTTGAAACTACTAACTTAAGTTTTCAAAACGATAACCATACGTAACGTTATTTGACATAAATACTTATGACCTATAATGTTTATACATATATCGTATATATAATGTATTTAATCACTTTTTAAGGACTTAAATACATAAAACCATATAAGTATATTCACAAAAGATAGCTATATTTGAATTCTCATTCCGTTTTCACAAGATTTCTATACGTATATCTAGAGTATATGTACTCGTATCATACCTAGCTTCTATACGTATTTACTATTGGTAAATACACATCAAATCACCACCAACCAGCCCTTGTTCATGCCTTATGTATAAGGTAATTACTTTTGTATGATTGCTTGACTAAATACATAAAATTACAAACTAAAATCTTGTCTTGGTTCCCCCCCATTCACGTTTTTAAAGAGCCATGGGGGATCATCATTTTGATTCATTTTTACTTCAATTCTCTAGCTAAAAACACACACACTTATGAGCCTTAAACCCCTTAACCATCTCAGATAACAACCATGAAGATATAGTTCCAAAAACATCACTTAATCATCATAAGAAAACCCTTACAAAAACACTTCAAGAATCCTTCCAAGAACACAAGTTTACTTCCAATCTTTCATCCAATTCCATCACTCTTTTGGTTCTAGGTTTTTACTCCTCTTTTACAGAAATCTTGTCCAAGTAACTTGAGGTAGTAACTTTGTTCATAACCTTATTCGATTCATATATATATAGTTATCTTATTTTATGGTATAAAATTTTAACAACAAGAACATAGTTTGAATGTTTTCAAACTTGTTTGCAAACTAAATAGATCCTTCTAACTTAACATTTAAAATACTTCAAGACATGTAATATATCATAAATATATGCTAATTTAACAAGGTATAACTTGGTTTTTCAAAGAACACCTTAAAAACTGTTTTTACGACGTCGGAGTGCAACCGGGGGCGGTTTTGGGTTGGATAATTAAAAACTATATTGAACCTTGAATTGGAGGTTTATTTTCTGGAAAAATGATATTTACTATGAATATGATAACACATAAAAATTTCATGATTTAACTCAAAGTATAAGTATTTTTAGAAAAATAATCATTTAATGTTGTTTACATAAGGGAAAATGATTAACTTCATAAGTTTCACCAAAGTTTGACCTATGATCTGTGATTTCGAATACAAACTAAGGTATTTACAGTTCATAGTCTTAAAGAAGAACTCGATCCAAGGAAGTGGCAAGTTGAACCAACGAAAACGGAGTTGTAACGAAGAAACTATGACCAAAACAAGATCGGATATCCAAAACTAGTTTAGCCACGAAAATAATTGGAGAAAAATTAAATGAATCACATCTTTCTAAAATAACATGATATTTTATATATGTACTCATAATTTAATTTTATATATTTCAGGACCACCCGTAAACAATACGAGAAGATTAATCATAAGATCCCATGATTGTACGCAACACGTCATTTGACAACACCGGTACTTTATGTACGCAACACGTCATTTGACAACACCGGTACCGTGGGTCAAGATTAATACCGACCAATACAAATACGATGGGGTTTTATTTATTTCGATGGGGGTTTTATTTATTAAACACCTAAATATGAACCATTAAAATTGAATTATTAACATCGGACTGCTAACTACGGACTAAGAAATTATTAAAACTATTAAAAGTATAATAAGTATATATATGTGACGATTGTTTAAAATGGAAATATATTGATAAACTATATATGGATATGTTCGTGATATCAACCGGAGACCAAGTCAAAATATATATATCTTCAAGGCAAAAGTGAGTATATAGTCCCACTTTTAAACTCTAAGTATTTCGGGATGAGAATACATGTATTTTATGTTTTACGTTATGGACACAAGTAACTGAAAAATATATTCTACGTTGAGTTGTACCACTGGCATACTTCCCTGTAGCTTGGTAACTATTATTTACAGCGGTATTGTAAATGCGAATCCTGTTGATAGATCTATCGGGCCAGACAACCCCAACCGGACTGGACGACCAGTATTCAATGGTTGCACAGTACTTCGTTTCGTGACTACACTTGGTACGGTGTAGTAAGATTTCATAATAAAGGGAATATGCGACGTGATTAAATGTTAAGTATGGTTACCAAGTGCTCAACCACTTAGAATATTTTTATTAAAATGTTTACATATGAAATCTTGTGGTCTATATTTATACCGCTGCCGGCATTAAACCTATATCTCACCAACTTTATGTTGACGTTTTAAACATGTCTATTCTCAGGTGATAACTAAAAGCTTCCGCTGCAACATGTTGAATTTAAGCAAGATCTTGAGTATGCATATTTGTGTCAAAAATAAAACTGCATATCCGAGGAATTGTAATGTAAAATATGCTAGAAATCGTATTGTTATCATCACATGTAAAGTTTGTAAGTCTAAGATTATCGCTAAATGATAATCATCTTTATATTGTCTAAAGCTTGTATTAACATAAGAGTTATGGTTTGTAATGTAAAATAAATGCAGTTGTTCTTTTAAAAATGTCGCATATAGAGGTCAATACCTCGCAATGAAATCATACGTTATCTAACTTGTTCTTATGGTTAAGGATGGGTTATGACATGTGGTATCAGAGCGGTGGTCTTAGCGAACCAGGTTTGCATTAGTGTGTCTAACTGATAAGTCGTTAGGATACATTTAAGTCTGAACTTTGACCGGATCTGATTTAACAACCATTGCTTATCATTGATGGTTAAAATTTATATGTAAATATTATGTAGTACTAATGGGTTAGTTGTTGTGTGATAGATGTCGGGCTCAAAACTTATTATTACATTCAGCGACTCCGAATCAGAATCTTCAGATGGTGTTTCAGTCATTAACCTATCCGATGACGAAAATAATATCTTTGGGGAAGACTCACAAATTCCGGATGAACCAACAATAAAGAACCCGGAAAGTGAACCCGAGGAGGAAAGTGAACCCGAGGAGGAAAGTGAACCCGAGGAAGAAATACAAGAAATTACGAAAGACAAGTTCGAACTAGGAAAGAAACGAAAGGCTAATGAATTAGAAAATTCAAATCCTGAGTTTAGTAAGGATGATGTGGCACCAACTCCACTAGACACTACCACCCCTATTCCCGCTATTCCTATTCGTTCTATCCCGGCATCTAGTTCTTCAGCCCCACAGCCAAAATATAGGCAGACAGCTAGGATAAGCGTTAGGCCATTCCTTGAACCTAAACGTCCTAGAAAATAGACCAAACGATGCGCTGCCGTATTAAACCATGGGATCATATAATGTTTTGTATAATATTATTAGTGTGGTTTGCTTAATGTTCGATGTAAGATAAGCATATGTAAAATAGTGAAGTATGAAATGCAATAATTTTCCATGGTTAAGTATTATTTAGATTGTAGTAATTGGTTCTGTACTAAGCTATTAAGTATGAACATTAACGGGTAGGTACTACCCTAGATATAATTATAAAATGCTAATAAGAAGAAAAGGCTTTTATAATAATACCTGGTTCACATTGTTAACAAGCTATAATGTACTATAAATACACACTACATCTATAATATTCCATGTGAATAATTATTTTCTTTCATTAGGAAATGGCGCGATTGAATCGAATGACGGAACAAGAAGTCGAGGAATTCATCAACCAGCGAGTGAACGACAGAATGTTATGGGTCAAAGCTGCAAGAGCTGCTGCAGTTAACCCAAATCCTCGTGTAGGATGTACCTACAAGACTTTTCAAGCTTGCAAGCCCTCATCATTCAGTGGAACGGAAGGACCGATCGGTTTAACCCGGTGGATAGAAAAGATGGAGACTGTGTTTAAAATCAGTGGTTGTGTTGAAAAGGACATGACCAAGTATGCATCGTGCACTTTACAAGATAGTGCACTCACGTGGTGGAAAAATTACGTGAAGGCTGTAGGAGGAGATGTAGCTTATGATACCCCATGGGAAGAATTCAAAATAATGTTAATCAACGAGTATTGTCCTAGGAACGAGGTTAGGAAGTTGGAAGATGAATTACGAAGCCTGAAGGTTGTTGGTACTGAAATCACCAACTACAATCAGTGATTCATGGAATTAGTTTTGCTATGTCCTGAATTGGTTCCAACCGAAGAACGGAAGATTGAAATGTACAAAGATGGTTTGCCCAAAAAGGTCAAGGCAAATGTTACAGCATCGAAACCTAAGACAATTCATGAAGCTATAACCATGGAAAATGAGCTAATGGATCAGGTCATCATGGATAAGAAAGTATCCAATACTGATGTGAAGGTATCAGGTAACAAAAGAAAGTGGAATGGAAATTATGATCGAGGTAACCAACAACAATCTTTTAAGAAACAAGAAATCACGCAAGGTGCGGGTAGTGGTTTAAGCTTTGGTTACAAAGGACAAAATCCTTTATGTAACCGATGCCACAAACATCACTCTGGCTACTGTAATGTGGTATGCAACAAATGTAATCGAAAGGGTCATCTTGCTGAAGATTGTAGGGCTCTCGTTACAAATACAAATGGTACCAAGACTCCTGCCACCAATGCAAATAGAACTGCTTTGGCTACCATTACTTGTTATGGGTGTGGAAAACAAGGTCACTATAAGAGCCAGTGTCCGAATCCAGAGAAGAATAATGGATCTGCACGTGGAAGAGCATTTGTTATTAATGCTAGAGAGGCGTGTGAAGACCCGGAGCTTGTTACGGGTACGTTTACCATTAATAACTTATCCGCATCTATTATATTTGATACTGGTGCCGATAGAAGTTACGTGAGTAGAGGCTTTTACGCTAAATTGAATTGTTCATCATTACCTCTAGATGCTAAGTACATGATTGAGTTAGCTAATGGTAAACTAATTAAAGCCGATAAAATTTGCCGTGATTGTAAAATAAATTTAGCCGGAGAAACATTTAAAATTGACTTAATACCCGTAGAATTAGGAAGTTTTGATGTAATAGTCGGCATGGACTGGATGTCCAAAGTAGGAGCTGAAGTTGTGTGTGCCAAGAAGGCAATTCGCATTCCTTGTAAGGATAAAATGCCGGTGATGATTTATGGAGAGAAGGGTAACTCAAAGCTAAAACTCATTAGCTGTTTGAAAGCCAAGAAGTGTTTAGAAAAGGGATGTTATGCTATTCTAGTACATGTTAATAAAGTCGAAAAGAAATAAAAAGAGAAGTGCATCAACGACGTGCCTGTGGCAAGAGATTTTCCTGAAGTTTTTCCGGAAGAGTTGCCGGGATTACCTCCATTTAGATCTGTAGAATTTCAAATAGATTTAGTACCAGGAGCTGCACCAGTTGCCCGTGCTCCATATAGACTTGCACCGTCCGAGTTAAAAGAACTTCAAAGTCAGTTAAAAGAATTACTGGATCGTGGATTCATACGACCAAGTACTTCACCGTGGGGAGCTCCGATTCTATTTGTTAAAAAGAAAGATGGATCTTTTAGGATGTGTATAGATTATCGTGAATTAAATAAGTTAACTATCAAGAATCGGTATCCACTACCGAGAATTGACGACTTATTTGATCAACTCCAAGGATCATGTGTGTACTCGAAAATTGACCTAAGATCGGGCTATCATCAATTACGCGTCAAAGAAGAAGATATACCGAAAAATGCTTTTCGGACACGTTATGGTCATTACGAATTTTTGGTCATGCCGTTTGGGTTGACAAATGCGCCAGCTGTATTCATGGACCTCATGAATCGAGTTTGTAGTCCATATTTAGATAAGTTTGTTATCGTTTTCATTGATGATATTCTTATCTATTCCAAGAGTGAGCAAGAGCATGAGCAGTATTTAAGGTTGATATTAGAGTTGTTGAGAAAAGAACAGCTATATGCTAAATTTTCTAAATGTGCTTTCTGGTTGAAAGAAGTGAAATTTCTTGGCCACGTTGTTAGTAGCAAAGGAATTCAGGTTGATCCAGCAAAAATTGAAGCCATTGAAAAATGGGAGACTCCTAAGACACCAACGCAGATACGCCAATTTTTGGGTTTAGCCGGTTATTATAGAAGGTTTATTCAAGATTTTTCCCAAATAGCTAAGCCGTTGACAGCGTTAACGCAAAAAGGGAAGAAATATGAATGGACATCTGAGCAGGAGAGTGCATTTCAATTACTAAAGAAGAAGTTAACTACGGCGCCTATTTTATCGTTACCAGAAGGGAACGATGATTTTGAAATATATTGTGACGCTTCGCGACAAGGTTTTGGTTGCGTTCTTATGCAACGGAAGAAAGTTATTGCATACGCATCCCGACAATTGAAGATTCACGAGCGGAATTATACGACGCATGATTTAGAACTGGGAGCAGTCGTGTTTGCATTGAAGATATGGAGACACTACTTGTATGGGGTTAAATGCACTGTGTTCACTGATCATAAAAGTCTTCAACATATTTTTGATCAGAAACAGCTGAACATGAGGCAACGTAGGTGGGTCGAGCTGATAAACGACTATGATTGTGAAATTCGTTATCATCCCGGGAAGGCGAATGTGGTGGCCGATGCTCTAAGCAGAAAGGAACGAGAACCAATTCGAGTACGAGCAATGAACATAAAAATTCGCATGAATCTCAACTCACAAATCAAAGAAGTTCAACGAGAAGCACTTACTAAAGAAAACATAAGAAATGAAATAATGAAGAAGTATGAGAAGCAACTCGTTATACGGGAAGACGGAATTCGATATTTTGCAAACCGTATTTGGGTACCGAAGTTGGGTGGATTAAGGAAGTTGATATTGAATGAGGCACATAAGACAAGATACTCGATACATCCTGGAGTTGGAAAGATGTACCAAGATCTTAAGACACATTATTGGTGGCTTAATTTAAAGACAGACGTTGCAACATATGTTGGGGAGTGCTTAACTTGTTCCAAGGTCAAAGCAGAACACCAGAAGCCGTCAGGGTTACTTAAACAACCAGAAATCCCAGAATGGAAATGGGATGGTATTACCATGAATTTCATCACGAAGTTACCAAAGACTGCCTGGGGATACGACACCATTTGGGTGATTGTTGATCGTCTTACCAAATCTGCACATTTCTTGCCTATAAAGGAAACGGATAGAATGGAGAAATTATTACGATTATATATAAAGGAAATTGTTTTAAGGCATGGAATACCTATTTCCATTATATCCGATCGTGATAGTAGATTTACCTCAAAGTTCTGGCAATCACTACAGGAGGCACTAGGAACTCGTTTGGATATGAGTACCGCATATCATCCGCAAACTGACGGGCAGAGTGAAAGAACAATTCAGACTCTTGAAGACATGCTCAGGGCATGTGTGATCGATTTTGGAAACGGATGGGATAAGTATTTACCGTTAGCAGAATTCTCGTATAATAATAGTTATCATGCGAGCATTAAAGCTGCACCATTCGAAGCACTGTATGGAAGGAAGTGTAGATCTCCTATTTGTTGGAATGAAGTAGGAGATTGACAATTAACTGGTCCCGAGATCATACATGAAACTACTGAAAAGATAGTACAAATTAAGGAGAGATTGAAAACAGCCCGTAGTCGCCAAAAGAGCTACGCTGATGTTCGAAGGAAACCATAAGAGTTTCAGATCGGTGACATGGTTATGTTAAAGGTATCACCATGGAAAGGTGTAATACGTTTCGAAAAAAGGGGTAAACTGAACCCAAGGTACGTAGGCCCGTTCAAGATCATCGAACGCATTGGACCGGTAGCTTATCGACTCGAGTTACCGCAACAACTCGCCGGAGTACATAATACATTTCACGTCTCAAACCTTAAGAAGTGTCTTGCAAAGGAAGATCTCACCATTCCTCTTGAAGAAATCCATGTCGACGAGAAACTACAATTTATCGAAGAACCAATCGAAATCATGGATCGGGAAGTTAAACGGCTCAAGCAGAGCAACATACCGATCGTTAAGGTTCGTTGGAATGCTCGAAGAGGTCCTGAGTTTACTTGGGAACGAGAGGATCAGATGAAACAAAAGTATCCACACTTGTTTCTCGATGACGCAAAATAGGTACAATTTTAAAATTTCGGGATGAAATTTATTTAACGGGTAGGTACTGTAATGACCCAGACTTTTTCGATCAATCTATACTTATAAGATTAATATTTACATAAATTAAACCTTACCAACATGATAAGCAATCCAAATTATTGAAACTTATGTTTTCGAAAAGAGTTTTACACAACGTTTGACCGTCTAGTTTGACCGATGATATCACGAACTATATAATATATGATAATTATACGTTTGTGTATATATATGTATATATACATATTTAACATGATTTATGGATGTTTTAATATCTCATTTTGTATTAATAACAATAAGTTATAAGTATATTTTGAAACTACTAACTTAAGTTTTCAAAACGATAACCATACGTAACGTTATTTGACATAAATACTTATGACCTATAATGTTTATACATATATCGTATATATAATGTATTTAATCACTTTTTAAGGACTTAAATACATAAAACCATATAAGTATATTCACAAAAGATAGCTATATTTGAATTCTCATTCCGTTTTCACAAGATTTCTATACGTATATCTAGAGTATATGTACTCGTATCATACCTAGCTTCTATACGTATTTACTATTGGTAAATACACATCAAATCACCACCAACCAGCCTTTGTTCATGCCTTATGTATAAGGTAATTACTTTTGTATGATTGCTTGACTAAATACATAAAATTACAAACTAAAATCTTGTCTTGGTTCCCCCCCATTCACGTTTTTAAAGAGCCATGGGGGATCATCATTTTGATTCATTTTTACTTCAATTCTCTGGCTAAAAACACACACACTTATGAGCCTTAAACCCCTTAACCATCTCAGATCACAACCATGAAGATATAGTTCCAAAAACATCACTTAATCATCATAAGAAAACCCTTACAAAAACACTTCAAGAATCCTTCCAAGAACACAAGTTTACTTCCAATCTTTCATCCAATTCCATCACTCTTTTGGTTCTAGGTTTTTACTCCTCTTTTACAGCAATCTTGTCCAAGTAACTTGAGGTAGTAACTTTGTTCATAACCTTATTCGATTCATATATATATATAGCTATCTTATTTTATGGTATAAAATTTTAACAACAAGAACATAGTTTGAATGTTTTCAAACTTGTTTGCAAACTAAATAGATCCTTCTAACTTAACTTTTAAAATACTTCAAGACATGTAATATATCATAAATATATGCTAATTTAACAAGGTATAACTTGGTTTTTCAAAGAACACCTTAAAAACTGTTTTTACGACGTCGGAGTGCAACCGGGGGCGGTTTTGGGTTGGATAATTAAAAACTATATTGAACCTTGAATTGGAGGTTTATTTTCTGGAAAAATGATATTTACTATGAATATGATAACACATAAAAATTTCATGATTTAACTCAAAGTATAAGTATTTTTAGAAAAATAATCATTTAATGTTGTTTACATAAGGGAAAATGATTAACTTCATAAGTTTCACCAAAGTTTGACCTATGACCTGTGATTTCGAATACAAACTAAGGTATTTACAGTTCATAGTCTTAAAGAAGAACTCAATCCAAGGAAGTGGCAAGTTGAACCAACGAAAACGGAGTTGTAACGAAGAAACTATGACCAAAACAAGATCGGATATCCAAAACTAGTTTAGCCACGAAAATAATTGGAGAAAAATTAAATGAATCACATCTTTCTAAAATAACATGATATTTTATATATGTACTCATAATTTAATTTTATATATTTCAGGACCACCCGTAAACAATACGAGAAGATTAATCATAAGATCCCATGATTGTACGCAACACGTCATTTGACAACACCGGTACTTTATGTACGCAACACGTCATTTGACAACACCGGTACCGTGGGTCAAGATTAATCCCGACCAATACAAATACGATGGGGTTTTATTTATTTCGATGGGGGTTTTATTTATTAAACACCTAAATATGAACCATTAAAATTGAATTATTAACATCGGACTGCTAACTACGGACTAAGAAATTATTAAAACTATTAAAAGTATAATAAGTATATATATGTGACGATTGTTTAAAATGGAAATATATTGATAAACTATATATGGATAGGTTCGTGATATCAACCGGAGACCAAGTCAAAATATATATATCTTCAAGGCAAAAGTGAGTATATAGTCCCACTTTTAAACTCTAAGTATTTCGGGATGAGAATACATGTATTTTATGTTTTACGTTATGGACACAAGTAACTGAAAAATATATTCTACGTTGAGTTGTACCACTGGCATACTTCCCTGTAGCTTGGTAACTACTATTTACAGCGGTATTGTAAATGCGAATCCTGTTGATAGATCTATCGGGCCTGACAACCCCAACCGGACTGGACGACCAGTATTCAATGGTTGCACAGTACTTCGTTTCGTGACTACACATGGTACGGTGTAGTAAGATTTCATAATAAAGGGAATATGCGACGTGATTAAATGTTAAGTATGGTTACCAAGTGCTCAACCACTTAGAATATTTTTATTAAAATGTTTACATATGAAATCTTGTGGTCTATATTTATACCGCTGCCGGCATTAAACCTATATCTCACCAACTTTATGTTGACGTTTTAAACATGTCTATTCTCAGGTGATAACTAAAAGCTTCCGCTGCAACATGTTGAATTTAAGCAAGATCTTGAGTATGCATATTTGTGTCAAAAATAAAACTGCATATCCGAGGAATTGTAATGTAAAATATGCTAGAAATCGTATTGTTATCATCACATGTAAAGTTTGTAAGTCTAAGATTATCGCTATACGATAATCATCTTTATATTGTCTAAAGCTTGTATTAACATAAGAGTTATGGTTTGTAATGTAAAATAAATGCAGTTGTTCTTTTAAAAATGTCGCATATAGAGGTCAATACCTCGCAATGAAATCATACGTTATCTAACTTGTTCTTATGGTTAAGGACGGGTTATGACAACTTGGTCACCCACGTTGAATTCAAAGTCTTTACGTTTACGGTCAGCATAACTCTTTTGACAATCACGCGCCGTCTTAAGTCTAGCTTGAATCTGAGCAATCTTCTCCATTGTATCATGGACTACCTCGGGTTCGGTGATTTGCTTTTCGCCTACTTCGGCCCAACAAATAGGAGATTGGCATTTGCGGCCATACAATGCTTCAAAAGGTGCGGCATTAATGCTCGAGTGATAACTGTTGTTGTACGAGAATTCGGCTAGAGGCAAATGCCTTTCCCAAGCCTTTCCGAAATCAATGACACTTGCATGCAACATGTCCTCCAAAGTCTGAATCGTCCATTTGCTCTGACCATCAGTCTGTGGGTGATAAGCAGTACTCATGTCGAGACGAGTTCCCAAGGATTCTTGTAAAGAATGCCAAAATCTAGAAGCAAAACGGGGATCGCGATCTGAGATGATCGATAAAGGTACACCATGACGAGATACAACCTCTTTGATGTATAATTGAGCAAGTCTCTCCATCGTATCCGTTTCCTTCATAGCCAAGAAGTGTGCAGATTTTGTAAGACGGTCAACGATAACCCAAATGGTATCATATTCGCCCACCGTCTTTGGTAGCTTGGTAATGAAATCCATTATTATCCTTTCCCACTTCCATTGCGGGGTTTACGGTTGTTGAAGTAACCCAGAAGGTCTCTGATGTTCGGCCTTAACTTTCGAGCAAGTCAAACACTTACCAACATAAGTTGCAACGTCCTTCTTAAGATTCGGCCACCAATACTGTTCCTTAAGATCGTGGTACATTTTGCCCGCTCCGGGATGAATTGAATATCTCGACTTGTGGGCTTCATCTAATATAAGGTTCCGTAGATCTCCATAAAGAGGTACCCAAATCCTTCCTGCAAAATATCGAAGTCCAGTCTCCTTAACCTCAAATTGAGAGACAAGAATGTTCAAATGTTCATGAGATATATTCTCCTCCTTGAGAGCCTCATCTTGGGCTACTCGGATCTGGTTGTTGAGGTTTGAATGTATGATGATGTTTAGTGCCCGAACACGAAGAGGTTCCATCCTCTCCTTTCGGCTCAAAACGTCAGCTACAACATTGGCCTTACCAGGATGATAACGAAGTTCACAATCATAGTCGTTCAGCGTCTCGATTCATCGACGCTATCTCATATTTAGTTGCTTCTGATCGAAGATGTGCTGGATACTCTTGTGGTCGGTGAAGATAGTACTTTTAGTTCCATACAAATAGTGTCTCCACAATTTGAGCGCAAAGACATCGGCTCCAAGTTCAAGATCGTGAGTAGTGTAGTTCCGCTCGTGAATCTTCAATTGACGGGAAGCATAAGCGATAACCTTTGTGCGTTGCATCAGTACACAACCTAAATCGCTTTTCGAAGCATCACAATAAACGACAAAATCGTCACTGCCTTCAGGAAGCAATAAGATAGGTGCGGTGGTTAACTTCTTCTTCAAAGTTTGGAATGCAGATTTGTGTGAGGGTTCCCAAATGAACTTCTTCCCTTTGTGAGTCAGCGCGGTCAAAGGACGCGCAATCAGAGAGAATCCTTCAATAAATCTTCGGTAGTAACCGGAGAGACCTAAAAATTGGCGGATGTGTGTTGGAGTAGTGGGGGTTTCCCACTTGCTGATAGCTTCAATCTTGGCGGAGTCGACCTTGATACCCTGGTCGCTTACAACATGACCCAAAAATTGGACTTCCTTTATCCAAAATTCACACTTGGAGAATGTTGCATAAAGTTGCTCTTGTCTTAAGAGTTCCAACACTAGACGAAGATGTTGCTCATGTTCTTCTTCACTTTTGGTGTAGATGAGGATATCATCTATGAAGACGATAACGAACTTATCCAAGTATGGTTTGCAGACACGATTCATGAGGTCCATGAATACGGCAAGTGCATTGGTCAAACCAAATGGCATCACGAGAAACTTATAATGACCATAACGGGTTCTGAATGCAGTTTTCATCACGTCACTTTCCTTCACCCTTAACTGGTGATAACCAGATCGCAAATTGATCTTTGAGTAAACGCTCGATCCTTGTAGTTGATCAAAAAGATCATCAATGCGGGGAAGAGGATACCGATTCTTGATTGTCAATTTGTTGAGTTCATGGTAGTCGATACACATACGGAAGGATCCATCCTTCTTCTTCAAAAATAAAATAGGTGCACCCCAAGGCGAGAAACTGGGTTGGATAAATCCTCGATCTAACAGCTCTTGTAGTTGACTCTGTAATTCTTGCATCTTGAAAGGTGCGAGTCTATAAGTTGCGCGAGCTACAGGTGCAGCTCCTGGCACTAAATCAATTTGAAATTCTACTGCTCTTGGTGGCGTTAATCCAGGAAATTCTTCAGGAAAGACATCGGAGAATTCGTTCACAATTCGAACATCGTTCACACTCTTCACCTCGGTTTCTACCATTTTCACATGTGCTAGGACAGCAAGACGTCCCTTCTTCATGATCTTTTGCGCTTTCATGCAACTAATGAGGTTCAGCTTTGAGGTACATCTCTCTCCGTAAATGATCAGTGGCTCACCATCTCCTTGTGGTATGCGAAGAGCTTTATCTCCACATATAATGTCGGTCCTTATCTTGGTCAACCAGTCCATACCGATAATAACATCAAAGCTTCTCAACTTAATGGGTATCAGGTCAATCTCAAAATCCACACTAGCTATATTGATAATGGCTCCTCGGCTAATATGGTCAACTTTCTCAAGTTTTCCATTGGCTACCTCTACAAGCATACTCTCCTTTAAAGGGACTAACGACCAATTAATCTTATCGCAAAAGTGTCTACATACGTAACTTCTATCGGCACCAGTATCAAATAGAACAGAAGCTAATTGATTGTTGATAGTGAATATACATGTCACCAAGTCGGGGTTCTCACGGGCATCCCTTGCATTAACGTTGAAAGCTCTGCCACGCGGTGGTCCACCGTCCTTTCGTTTGTTGGGGCACGCATTTCTGAAATGGCCCGTATGTTCACATTCGTAGCACTTTTTCGGTCCATTGGGGTTCGCCTTCACATTCAGAGTGGTGACCTTGCAGTCCTTATCGATATGCCCAGTCCGTTGGCACTTTTCACAAACAACATTACAATACCCGGTATGGTGCTTGTAGCACCGCTTGCATTGTGGTAGAGTACATTTGTAGTTGGGGTTGGGGTTCCCACCATTGTTGTTTCCTTTGAAACCCTCATGTCGCTTCACCGAGTTTTGTTCATAGGCTCTACCCTTGCTGTTATCCCACTTACGCTTATCACTACTACCCGCTTCAGACTTTGACTTCTCCGGTTCATCGATGATGATTTGGTTCATTAAAGTATGCGCCATGCGCATCGCTTCCGGGATATTGGGTGGCTTGGACGAGGTGACATTTCCCTTAATGGACTTAGGAAGTCCCCACAAGTACCTCTCCATACGCTTGAATTCCGGGGTGACCATGGTAGGACACATCAGGGCTAGTTCCAAATACCTACGATTGTACCCATCGAGATCGTTCCCCACAACCTTCAACTGCATAAACTCAATCTCCATCTTCTGTATCTCAGTTCTCGAACAATATTCTTCAATCATGGCCGCTTTGAATTCTTCCCATGGCGTGGCATACGCCTCATCAATACCCTTGGCTTGAGCCATTGTGTTCCACCAAGTGAGGGCGCCATCCGCCAGTGTACAAGAGGCATATTTTGTCTTGTTTGCCTCTGAGCAGTTGCTAACTCGGAATACAGATTCTAGTTTTTCAAACCACCTAGTGAGACAAACTGGCCCCTCCGTTCCACTAAAGTTATGGGGCTTGCAGCTTTGGAACTCCTTGTACGTGCACCCATTACGAATGGGCTGAATAACCGGTGGCGGCGGGGCTTGGGGTTGCATTTCCGCAATGGCTGCGGCTACCCTTTCGGCAATCATTTCCTCGATTTGGGCTGTGGTCGGTGTTGATCGTCCATTGGCCATGATGCTCTAAACAAAATTTTTGACTCAAGTCAAAACCCAGTATTCAAATAGTAATAATATAGTATACAACAACCAACATGTAATCAGCACAACACATGTTAATTAAGTAGAGCCTCTAGATACAGATATCACAAAACCATCGTACAGTAATGTGACGATAGCTCCAAATCCATATGGACGAACACGTCATTCATCGATTTCATTGCGAGGTATTTGACCTCTATATGATACGTTTTGTAAACATTGAATTCTTTTGAAAAGGCACACCATAAATGAATATTTAAATCAAAGGTTTTCGACATCTGATGATATCTACATATAGACAATCACCGGAAATAATAGTTTACAATAGTACTTCTATTGACAATGCAGTCAAAATAAGATACATGGTGATGATTTGGTGAATGCAACGTTTCCTTGAAAAATATGCCATGCAAGACTCCATGCACATAGCTTGTCTAACATATAAGCAAACAGCGAAAGACTTCTAGGGAACCTGAGAATAAACATGCTAACAAGTGTCAACACAAAGGTTGGTGAGTTCATAGTTTTAGTGTTTCGCATAATCTGTACATAAAGGTGGATCACAAGATTTCAGTTGTTTCATCCAGAAACGTTTATCAAAATATTCTACAAGATTGAGCACCCTGGTAACTAAACTTAACGTATATATAATTTATACCCTTTGAATAATCATCTTAATAATACACGCAAACCAACGTGTACACCTCTCAAATAGCATACGTCCATTAAAAGGCTAGTGCTCTAGCTCGGACGGGGATATCAAGCCCTATGGATCCATATACAACTACTCGCGCCCACCAGTTCTTATAACCGGCAGTTACTAGTTACCAAAGCTAAGGGATTTTCGATTCAAACTCAGTTTAGAATTTAGTATGTACTTGTGTCCATTGTTTTTAAAATAAAGTGCATGTATTCTTAGCCCAAAAATATATATTGCAAAATCATTTAAAAATGGAGCAAATGAAACTCACTTAGCAGCATATAAAGTCGTTCACCAAAATGTGACCGAAACTCGGATTACCAAATAACCGTAGATCTTAACCTGGAGAACATATGTTGGTCAATAAATGTCTATCAAGCTAGGTCAGGTCATAGTGTATCACAATCCTAATGCTCGAGATCGACATACAAAAGTTATCCAAAGTCGTTTCAAAAAGTCAATTTTGACAATAGTTCAACAAAACGAGACGTACCTTATATAAGGATTCATTTACTCGGTCGGTAATATTCAAAAATTCAAATTATCAATCTTACAAACAAGTTGTTTAAACATTAATTGCAGATTCAAAAGCAATTCAAATTAACGTCAATCACAATTCAGTTGACCATATCTTTTGATTCGTTCATCGAAATTACCCGATTTCTAAATGAAAAGTTATTGATTTTTCGTCAGCTTTCCAAAAACATGCATATCATATACCTTTTATCAGTAATATATGTATTTAATTTGTGATTCATCATAAACTGTTTAGCGACGAAATTAAAGCATACAAGCATGCATAAACATATATACTCGAGCACTAGACATGGATACACTATTAATATTTAAAAAAATAAGATATGAATACTCACGTATTAATATTGTGATTCAATATTGTAGGAAAGTACGTAGACGCAACAGAGACGATAAACACTAGGTTTGACTTAGAAATAATACTCCCAAACAATACCAATATCCTCCTTGGCAATAACCCATAATTTTCTTAGTTCTATCCCGCTCGAAAACCCATTTTTGAAAGTGACATGCTCATAACCTCGTCGTAGTATTTTATGTATAATACTAATTAATAATACTAATAATAATAAGATTAATAATAATATTAATCTTAATAATGTAAATAATAATAGTAATAATAATAAAATAAATTAAATAAATATTACAGAGTAATAATACTATAGAAAGAGAGATAGATTCAGCTGAGCCAAAAATCGCGCAATTTATAGGACCTTTCCTGAAAAACCACCCCATGCGATCGCATGGGGTTTGTACTGGTTTGCCATGCGATCGCATGGCAGTAAAATCCAGCTCATAAATTTTTGTTTTCTTGTTTGTCGACATATTTATGAAGGTATTTTATATGCCCGAGAGACATAATAAATTAATGTGGCCAATATGTTATGATCCAAGTCGGGTCATACCCAATAACAAGCCAACAACACCTTTTAGTATTTATTTTAACGATTGGATCTTTAAAATTAATACTCGACACTTGAACTTTAGAAATTGGTTTTCTAAAGATAAAATGCTCGAAATAATTATTTGGATAATTATAAATACAAGTTTAATTATTTATATGATTAAACTTATGTGTGTGTTATTATTTTATAAGTGGTTTATAAAATACAATTTTATAAAAGGTTTATAAAATTAAAAAGATGTGCAAGTATCTAGAAAATAATGCAAGACTTTTATTTAAAAGTTAGAAGAGAAAAAAAAAAGGGGGGAGGTGGGTGGCGGTTTTGGGGCTCCAAGAAAACCCACCCATGCTTACCTGGTTAAGTGTATTTACCCTCTTTCAACTAGCATGCTTGCATACTAACACATACACACATAATTACTAGCTTTTAAAAAATCAAAACTCTCTCCATCCATCAAGTTTTGGCCGAAATTTTGGGAGGAAGAAAGGGTGTTCTTCATTTGATTTTTACTTGCATTTTGGTGTCTAAATCCTAACCAAGTTCAAGGGTGTTGATTTGCAAAGGCTTGTGGGTATACAAAGCTTGAGGCTTCAAGTAAGGAGCTTGCGTATTCATCATCTTCTTCATCATCCTCATCATCCTTTTAACCTCTTAACTTGGAGTAGGTATATCCTCTTTACTAGCTCTTTTACTTTGTAAGCATATTTTCTAGACTTGATATGGTTTTGGAATTCATGTTTAAAAGGTTAAACTTAATATTAATTTGTTTATAAATATGCTTCCGCTTAATGTTCAAATCGGGTTTTGACATATATGTTCATGAAACTTGTTTATATGATGAATTCCAACAATGGTATCTAGAGCCGAGGTCATAGAAATATGCTTCTTGTATTTGGCTTGAAAACCCATTTAGATTACAATCTAGTAACATGCATGAAACTAGAATGTAAAAATTTTGGGTTTTGGGTAGGATATATTTTTGGCCGAATTTTTGGGGTTCCAAAAGGGGTTTGGAACTTCAAGTTTGGTCATGTTTTGTTGTTAGTTGTTGTTCACAATCAAGCCTTGGCTTTGTAGTTGCATGTGTGTATGTTTGATTGATTTATTCATTCTTATGGTTTGTAATATTTATTCATTCATTTGGTTTGTAATAATCTTGTAATTTGGCAATGTAATTTATTTTATTTTGGTATGTAAAATAGATTAGGTTGTAATTTCTTTTTCCTAGAAAAATGTATTAGGTTGTATATTTTTTTTTTTGTAAAAAGAAAAGGAGATACAAGATGATGAATGAAGAACACAAGATGGAGCATATGGATGCAAGAGTTAGTGGGAGATTTGAAATCTCTTAATTTGTGTTTTAACCCTTTACCGGTAACACTTGTTTTCGGCTAAACAAGTGTTCACCACTTTGGCTTGATTGTGAACATTGTTGTTATGCATACTTGTATGATTATTATGTTTGTATGCTTGGTTGGTACAAGAAAAATCACATGGAAACAACTTGCAAAATGACATTATAATTGGTTATAATTAAAACAACAAAAGGACACTAATAAATGGTTATTAAGGACATGATAACAATGTATATAAAATGGTTTATATCAAGTAATTGGTTTTACTATTAAGACATGAAAATTGGTTTTTCATAATGTACTATATATCAAATGCATGTTGGTGTATGGCAAATGTTTTCTTAAACTAGAATTTATGAAAACTTAAAATCCCTTAAACTAAAACAAGGTAAACAAGTTAAACACCATCCTTTTGTGGGACACTTGAACATAGTAGGGAACTCATAATGGGATAAAGGTCACCTAACCGTTATGAGCTAACTAATATGGTTAAGGTAAAATTCGCATGCTTGTGGGATAAAGGTTACCTAACCACTTGTATGTTAATTTTACATGTTTACACAAGTAGGACGACTTGATTTGGGAATCATGAACTTAGGGTCACCGAAGCATGAGGAACAAATAGGCGTTGATGGGATAAATATGCCATGCAAAAGGATTGCATGATCCCATAATTTAAAAATTGCAAAAGGATTGCAATTGTCATATAAATGACTACCTAGATAAATCAAATAACGGGATAAAGGTCACCTAACCGAAATTTGATTTACCGCTGGATTCTAATATTTAATAAGACAATTAATTATAAAAGGGTATTGTTTATTAAATTTAAAATCGATACTTAAATGAACTTTGTTAAATTTTGTAGATGGCCGTCAATAACAACATGCAAAATGCACCACTTAACCTAAACAACCTATCATTAAGGTCTCTCCTCGAGAAAGACAAACTCAACCATACGAACTTTATGGATTGGTTCCGTAATCTTAGAATTGTCCTCAAACTTGAGGATAAAGCGTATGTGTTGGAGGACCCTATTCCCGACCAACCGGACGAGGAAGATGTAGAGGGCATGGCTTATTATGATAAGTATTGCGCCGATTCGGTGCAAGTCGCTTGCCTAATGCTTGGGACTATGATACCCGAACTCCAAAAGGATTTCGAGCATCATAGTGCATATGACATGATCACTCAATTGAAGGAGATGTTCCTTCAACAAGCTCGTGTCGAGCGCTTCGAAACGGTTCGAGCGCTACATGCATGTCGTATGGATGACACCCAATCCGTTTCATCTTATGTCCTCAAAATGAAAAGCCTTATTGATCGCGCAAACCGTCTTAATCTCAACATTTCCAATGAGTTAGCCACCGATCTTATCCTAAACTCCTTGTCAAAGAGGTTTGACCAATTTGTAATTAATTACAATATGAATAGGATGAATAAGACCATTGGTGAACTTCATGGCATGTTAAGGACGACTGAAACTAGCATGGGTAAAAGGGCTTCACCCGTGCTAATGATCAATGATGGTGGGTCCAAAGGTAATAACACCTCTAAGCCTAAGGCGGCTAAGAGGAAAGGACCCGCTCATCAAGGCAAGGGAAAGGGGAAGATGGTTACCCCAACCAAAAACAAGAACAAGAAGCAAAAGGTTGCCGGACAAGCAAACCCCAAGGAAGACCCGTGTTTCGGTTGCGGTGAAATGGGTCACTGGAAACGAAACTGCCCGGTCTACCTTAAGGAGTTGAAGGAAAAGAGGGATGCGGGGCAATCCTCAGGTAATATATATATATATATATATATATATATATATATATATATATATATATATATATATATATATATATATATATATATATATATATATATATATATATATATATATATATATATATATATATATATATATATGGTATATATAGAGCTTAGTATTACTTCTTCTAATACATGGGTATTAGACACTGGATGTGGAACTCACATTTGCAATTCTTTGCAGGAGTTCAAAAGAAGTAGGAAGCAAACGGGAACATCAAGTCTCTACATGGGTAATGGAGCTAAAGTGCAAGTGAAGGCTCAAGGAGACTTTGTGTTAAAACTTCCAAGTGGTTTGGAACTTATTTTGAACAATGTTTTGTATGCACCGGATTTATGTCGAAACATTATTTCAGTTTCCCGTTTGAAACAATGTGGTTTTAATCTTAATTTTGTTAATGATGATATCCACGTTTATTTAGATAATGTATTCTATTTTAAGGCTTCACCTTCAAATGGAATTTATGAATTGGTTCATGATGACACATCATCTAGTAGCTCAATATACCATACAAGCACCAAGAAACTCAAAAGGGATTTGAGTGATTCCTACTTATGGCATTGTCGCCTTGGTCACATAAACAAGAACCGAATGCATACACTTCAAAAGAATGGACTTTTGAAATCAAATGAGATGGACTCGTTTGATGTATGTGAATCTTGTTTACAAGGCAAAATGACTAAAACACCTTTCAAAGGGACCTATGAAAGGGCTAAAGACTTATTGGAATTAATACATTCGGATGTGTGTGGACCCTTTAAGCCCATGACAAGGAATGGTGAAAGATACTTTGTTACTTTCATTGATGACTTTAGTCGTTTCGGATATGTCTACTTATTAAGACATAAGGACGAAACTTTTGAAGCATTCAAAGAATATCAAAACGAAGTACAAAATCAACTCAATAAGATAATTAAGGTACTTCGTACCGATAGAGGAGGTGAATACCTAAGCGATGCCTCCCAAGATCATCTTAGGAGTTGTGGGATTATCTCACAACTTACTCCACCAGGGACACCTCAACTTAATGGAGTGTCCGAAAGGAGGAACCGAACCCTAATGGATATGGTTCGATCTATGATGGCAAGAAGCTCGTTACCTCTATCGTTTTGGGGTTATTGTCTATGCTCCGCGGCTCGTATTTTAAATATGGCCCCAACCAAGAAAGTGGAACGAACTCCTCACGAGATGTGGTTTGGAAATCCTCCTTCTCTATCATACTTGAAAGTATGGGGATGTGAAGCTTATCCTAAGCGCTATGATGCTAATAAGTTGCATGCTCGATCCACAAAGTGTATCTTCATAGGATATCCCAAGGATGATATGGGATACTATTTCTATGATCCGACTGAGCAAAATGTATTTGTTGCTCGAAAGGCAGAATTCCTTGAAGCTAAGTTCCTAATGGAAGGAAATAGTGAAAGGAAGATAGATTTTGAAGAGGTTCAAGATCAAATAGATGATACACAATTGGTTGACACTAGCACTCAACGTGAAAATGTTGAGAATGATCAAGTGGTTGATCAAAGTATACAAGACGTTCGAAGATCTAGTAGGATTAGTAATCCTCCTGAGAGATATGGTTTTCTTGTGGATGGTTGCTATACGGTTGATTTGGATGAACCCACAAACTACGAAGATGCTTTATCAAGGATTGATAAAGACAAATGGCAGGAAGCCATGAACGCCGAGATGCAATCCATGTATGAAAACCAAGTTTGGGAACTTGTTGTGCAACCTCATAGCTCTAAGCTAGTTGATTGCAAATGGCTTTTCAAGAAGAAAACAGACATACATGAAAACTTGGATACATACAAAGCTAGACTTGTAGCAAAAGGTTTCACTCAAACTCAAGGGGTTGACTATGATGAAACTTTCTCGCCTGTGGCAATGCTAAAGTCTATTAGGATATTATTTGCCATTGCTGCTCACTATGACTATGAAATATGGCAAATGGATGTCAAAACCGCTTTCCTAAATGGATATCTTGAGGAAGATGTCTATATGGTACAGCCCGAAGGTTTTGTTGATCCGAAACATCCTAAAAGGTATGCAAGTTAAAGAAATCAATCTACGGATTGAAACAAGCATCTAGAATGTGGAATCATCGTTTTAATGAGGAGGCAAAGAAATTTGGCTTCATTAAAAATGGAGATGAAGCTTGTGTATACAAGAAGGCTAGTGGGAGCACCATCATGTTCCTCGTACTATACGTGGATGATATATTGTTATTTGGGAATGATATTACCACAATGCAAGGAGTCAAAACTTGGCTTAAAAGTTGCTTCTCCATTAAGGATCTTGGAGAAGCACAATATATATTGGGGATAGGGATCTATAGGAATAGATCCAAGAAATTGATAGGTTTAAGTCAAAGTACATACATTAATAAAGTCTTGAAAAGGTTCAAGATGGAAAACTCTAAGAAAGGTTTGGTACCTATTCAAAGAGGAACCGTTCTCAGTTCATCTCAATGTCCTACCACAAAAGATGAACAAGAGAGGATGAAAAATGTCCCATATGCATCTGCTATTGGGTCAATCATGTATGCAATGATATGTACTAGACCGGACGTGTCATGCGCTCTAAGCTTGACAAGTAGATACCAGAATAACCCAGGAAACAGTCATTGGGTTGCTGTTAAAAGTATATTGAAATACCTTAGGAGGACTAAGGATATGTTTCTAATATATGGGTCTGGTGAGGAGGAACTCGCTGTAAAAGGTTATGTGGACACGAGCTTCAAAACTGATCGAGATGATTCTCGATCACAATCCGGTTATGTCTTCATGTTAAATGGAGGTGCGGTCTCTTGGAAGAGTTCAAAACAGGATGTTGTTGCGTTATCCACTACAGAGTCGGAGTACATTGCCGCATCATTAGCAGCTCAGGAAGCTGCATGGATGATGAAATTCATCGACGACTTAGGAGTGGTCCCTTCCATTCAGGACCCTCTTGAGATCTTTTGTGACAATGAGGGTGCGATTGCTCAAATCAAGGAACCTCGTGCTCATCAAAAGACTCGTCACATTGAGCGGAGATTCAACTACATCAGGGATGAGGTTGAAAAGGGAAAGATATGTATTCACAAAGTTCACACAGATCATAATGTTGCGGATCCACTCACGAAGCTTTTACATGGGCCAAAACATGAGGGGCATGTTTGTGCATTAGGGCTTCGATATTCTAGTGATTGGAAATGATCTATTTTATGTATTGTAACGGAACGAATTAGTTCAAACTCATTAATATAATTATGGTATTATTTTAATTTTGAGTTATGTTCAAATTTTGCATATTTTATCCATGAATAAATAATTATTCTAAATTCCGTAGTTGATCACATTTGTGGGAACAAGTGTGAGGTCTAGACTATTATGAACTTGGATTGGTTAACATTCAATTGGTGAATGTAGGGCAAGGTTGCAACCAAGGTTCATAGATATTTGTGGGATACAAATATTGGAAGACCCGCTCTCAAGATTTACTGTATGGAGCCTTTGTGGTTGATCACATGTAATCTTGAGTAAAGGAGAATATCATTGTATCCTCTGACCTGAGATACATATTGGGTTCAGATATTCACCGAATATCGTGCCTTGATTCTTTCCTTCGCTATTCTGAAAAGGTAGCTCATAAGGGAGGCTTCAGGTATGGTACAAAGTGTAGTGTCTAGGACGTATGTAGCCAAGATGGAATTTGTCCCTCTTATTCGTTGAGAGTCAGATGTCTAAGGCCTGAGAAAGTTAAATCTATAAGAGAGTGATCACTCTATGTCTCTTGAGTTTAACATGACATCTAGGACAAAAGGATATATTGAAAGATTCACCTAATCATATTCGAGATGGGAACTCGAAAGGGATGATGTTATTGAATGGCACCAAGTCATAACACATTGGGGGTGATGGACGGTCGTTAGGTAGTATCCGTCACTTGCATTAATTTCCTATGTTTCTCGTGTAAGTGGGAGATTGAAGGTATTTTATATGCCCGAGAGACATAATAAATTAATGTGGCCAATATGTTATGATCCAAGTCGGGTCATACCCAATAACAAGCCAACAACACCTTTTAGTATTTATTTTAACGATTGGATCTTTAAAATTAATACTCGACACTTGAACTTTAGAAATTGGTTTTCTAAAGATAAAATGCTTGAAATAATTATTTGGATAATTATAAATACAAGTTTAATTATTTATATGATTAAACTTATGTGTGTGTTATTATTTTATAAGTGGTTTATAAAATACAATTTTATAAAAGGTTTATAAAATTAAAAAGATGTGCAAGTATCTAGAAAATAATGCAAGACTTTTATTTAAAAGTTAGAAGAGAAAAAAAAAAAAAAAAAGGGGGAGGTGGGTGGCGGTTTTGGGACTCCAAGAAAACCCACCCATGCTTACTTGGTTAAGTGTATTTACCCTCTTTCAACTAGCATGCTTGCATACTAACACATACACACATAATTACTAGCTTTTAAAAAATCAAAACTCTCTCCATCCATCAAGTTTTGGCCGAAATTTTGGGAGGAAGAAAGGGTGTTCTTCATTTGATTTTTACTTGCATTTTGGTGTCTAAATCCTAACCAAGTTCAAGGGTGTTGATTTGCAAAGGCTTGTGGATATACAAAGCTTGAGGCTTCAAGTAAGGAACTTGCTTATTCATCATCTTCTTCATCATCCTCATCATCCTTTTAACCTCCTAACTTGGAGTAGGTATATCCTCTTTACTAGCTCTTTTACTTTGTAAGCATATTTTCTAGACTTGATATGGTTTTGGAATTCATGTTTAAAAGGTTAAACTTCATATTAATTTGTTTATAAATATGCTTCCGCTTAATGTTCAAATCGGGTTTTGACATATATGTTCATGAAACTTGTTTATATGATGAATTCCAACAATTTATTTATTAATACAATATATTTATAATTTATATTAATTAATTATATATTATATTATATTCACGTGCAAGGTTGACTTGTAACTTTAATTCCGATGTCTTGTACCTTGTCAACCGACTAATGTCCCGGTTCCGGTTTCTCGAACGCATCTTCGTACGCTTAGAAAACTAATACTTTACGTTTCGTGACTCGTACCTTTGTCAAATTATAGACTTAAATTATCCATAAACTACACCACTCAAAGTATATCTTAAACTTTCGAGAGTTTTGGTCATTTACTTATATAAATCATCTTCTCGTAGTATATACATATACATATATACATTTTCATTTTGAAATAGTATTTTACTATAGCAAAGTTACTGTAGTAAAGTTTTTTTTACTGTAGCAAATAGTGATTTTTGAAAACACTGTAGCTTTTCGGGTACTGTAGTAATTCGAAAATACTGTAGCAAATTAGTGTTTTACTGGTTCATCTTAAACGTTTTAGTTAACTTATCTAGATATCAATCGAATCAATAATCGAATGTCACCATCATTTACTAAATAACTTGAAATCATATATATTCAAATAGATATGTAAACCAATAAGTTTAATGTACGGTATCATGCAATTAAAACTTTGTTACATTTTCAAGTTATAGTATGTATATATATATATATATATATATATATATATATATATATATATATATATATATATATATATATATATATATATATATATATATATCTATTTATATATAATGGTTCGCGAATCGTTGAGAACAACCGAAGGGTACTTGAATAGTTCAAAAATTTTGAGATTCGGTTTTACAGACTTTGCTTATCATGTCGGAAACGTTAAATCATTTAAAGATAAAGTTTAAATTTGGTCAAAAATTTCCAGGTTGTCACAAGTAACGTAAATAGAACATCGTGCAAGAATTAAATAACGCAAGGTTCCATTCATTAATAATAAGTTGCATACATTCGCATAGTTTCGTACAATACATAAGTGAAACATAAAACTACAATTAGATTACATAATGAAATCTGCTACAAAGGTCCTATGGTGAAGGTGGGTGTAGGATGTCCAATACATGAGACATCTGGTCCTCGAGCTCAGCTACCTGAAACAACCCAACCCGTACTCCGTACGATAATATTTTTTTAAAAATATAATACACATTTACGCGCCAATTAAATATGTAACCCATTCCACATGATTCGTCAAAACATGCTACGAGTTTAATGTTTACAAAAAGGCACAAAGGCCATTAACGAATGTGATACAAGTTTGACCAACAACAAATGATAGTTTATAATCCAAACGACACTCGAGCATGGTTTGGGGCTAAACTACCCAAAACGTTCCGCCACTTCAAAAGCTATCCCAAAAGCATCCCCTGTCAACACAAACGGGAGACAACTAATCCAACCGTATGCCCTTACCCTTATCCAAGCCGGAACCTATAAAATGGTAAACAACGAGAGGGTAAGCAATGCTTAGTGAGTGCAACAATTATACATACATATATATATAACCTATCCATTTGCAATCACAATACCAAATATCTCATACGAACTTGTAACTCAATTAGCATGTCAACATACCCGTAACACTAACAAGTCGTACATTATCACACCACTTCATTAGCATATACTCAACTCAATATATTTTATATGCTAAACAAACAACAATCTCAATATGGTTAACCAATAACGCTATGGTGCTACCGGCTCGTGGTTCACACCATACGCATTTGAGTCATACTCGTTTATAGTGCTACAGGCTCGTGGTTCACACTCGATGCTACCGGCTCGTGGTTCACATCTTAGTTTATAGTGCTACCAGCTCGTGGTTCACACTCAATGCTACCGGCTCGTGGTTCACATCTTAGTTTATAGTGCTACCGGCTCCTGGTTCACACTCGATGCTACCGGATCGTGGTTCACATCTTAGTTTATAGTGCTACTGGCTCGTGGTTCACACTCGATGCTACCGGCTCGTGGTTCACATCCCATCCCACACATGTTATGGAACTACCGGCACGTGGTTCATACCATAACATTCACAAATAAACACGCCATATACATGAACGCATAATTATTCCACTCACCTTGTCACAAGGATGATGATTTAGCACTTCCGAGCTTCAACGCAATATACCTAAATCATTAAGTGCACATTCAATTTCACAACTAGTGGGATTAACCACAATACTCCCACTTGAGCATTTAATGACCCAAATTGCATTTAATGACTCAACTACTCACAACCGCCCATACATGGCCAAGACTCGACTTTAATCACTAAGACTAGTGAATTAAAGTCTATTAACTTCAATTAACACAAAACTTAGGGTAATCCATACCCATTTCATCCCATTAGGTCAACTAGTACATTTTGACCCATTTTATCTCACTTAAACTCACAATCAAGTCAAACTTACCCATTAACCCTTCTTTCATAAATATTAAAGTGCATTAGTGACTAACAACACCAATTGATACTTACAACCTCAAATCACAAGGCCAAAACCCTAGATTGTGACGATTAGGGTTTCATTACAACAACATAACCCAAACTCACCCATTTTACCACCAAATGGGTCTTACAAATCTCTAGTACCCAAAACCCTAGTCATTAACCAATTAAAACTCAAAACTTAGAGTTAGAACTTACCAAGACTATCCACGCGTAGCTAGAGACACAAGGAACAACTTTAAATCTCGCTCCTAGGTTTGATTCACAATTCTCCAACTCCAAATCTCAAGATTAAACTAAGTAGGTTTTGTGTTTTGGGAGAGAAATATGAAAGAAAGAGGAAAAGGAAATGAAATAAATGAGTATGTGGTGGAGAGTTAAAGCTCTCATCAGATCCACATGTCAATTTACCATTTTGCCCCTTAAAAACCCTTAAAATGAGCTAAATCCGACACCAGTTCAGCAGAACTGTCGCGGCGCGACCTTACTCGTCGCGGCGCGACACATAAAGGGAAATTAGACCCTTCTTAAACCAACTTCTGATCTAGAACTGGACAGCTCGACCAACTTAAACACTTTTCGATTTTATTTAATTTGTTCACTTAAATCCCGCTTCCTACATTCGCCTAAACTTCAACAATAGTTTCATAAGACTTAACGCTATCAAAGCCCATGTATAAACTTGTAGGCGCACACAATATCAAGTATATATATATATATATATCTACACATATATCTATACAATTACGCATAATCTAGCGAGTTACAAACGTATAAATGATTAAGTATGTACCTTTCGATACGTACGGGAAAAACGGGATGTTACAACTCTCCCCCCACTTGAATCGGAGCGCGTCCTCGCGATCCAAGCCGCATGATGTAATGACCCGAACTTTTTCGATCAAACTATACTTATAAGATTAATATTTACATAAATTAAACCTTACCAACATGATAAGCAATCCAAATTATTGAAACTTATGTTTTTGAAAAGAGTTTTACACAACGTTTGACCGTCTAGTTTGACCGATGATATCACGAACTATATAATATATGATAATTATACGTTTGTGTATATATATGTATATATACATATTTAACATGATTTATGGATGTTTTAATATCTCATTTTGTATTAATAACAATAAGTTATAAGTATATTTTGAAACTACTAACTTAAGTTTTCAAAACGATAACCATACGTAACGTTATTTGACATAAATACTTATGACCTATAATGTTTATACATATATCGTATATATAATGTATTTAATCACTTTTTAAGGACTTTAATACATAAAACCATATAAGTATATTCACAAAAGATAGCTATATTTGAATTCTCATTCCGTTTTCACAAGATTTCTATACGTATATCTAGAGTATATGTACTCGTATCATACCTAGCTTCTATACGTATTTACTATTGGTAAATACACATCAAATCACCACCAACCAGCCCTTGTTCATGCCTTATGTATAAGGTAATTACTTTTGTATGATTGCTTGACTAAATACATAAAATTACAAACTAAAATCTTGTCTTGGTTCCCCCCCATTCACGTTTTTAAAGAGCCATGGGGGATCATCATTTTGATTCATTTTTACTTCAATTCTCTAGCTAAAAACACACACACTTATGAGCCTTAAACCCCTTAACCATCTCAGATCACAACCATGAAGATATAGTTCCAAAAACATCACTTAATCATCATAAGAAAACCCTTACAAAAACACTTCAAGAATCCTTCCAAGAACACAAGTTTACTTCCAATCTTTCATCCAATTCCATCACTCTTTTGGTTCTAGATTTTTACTCCTCTTTTACAGCAATCTTGTCCAAGTAACTTGAGGTAGTAACTTTGTTCATAACCTTATTCGATTCATATATATATAGCTATCTTATTTTATGGTATAAAATTTTAACAACAAGAACATAGTTTGAATGTTTTCAAACTTGTTTGCAAACTAAATAGATCCTTCTAACTTAACTTTTAAAATACTTCAAGACATGTAATATATCATAAATATATGCTAATTTAACAAGGTATAACTTGGTTTTTCAAAGAACACCTTAAAAACTGTTTTTACGACGTCGGAGTGCAACCGGGGGCGGTTTTGGGTTGGATAATTAAAAACTATATTGAACCTTGAATTGGAGGTTTATTTTCTGGAAAAATGATATTTACTATGAATATGATAACACATAAAAATTTCATGATTTAACTCAAAGTATAAGTATTTTTAGAAAAATAATCATTTAATGTTGTTTACATAAGGGAAAATGATTAACTTCATAAGTTTCACCAAAGTTTGACCTATGACCTGTGATTTCGAATACAAACTAAGGTATTTACAGTTCATAGTCTTAAAGAAGAACTCGATCCAAGGAAGTGGCAAGTTGAACCAACGAAAACGGAGTTGTAACGAAGAAACTATGACCAAAACAAGATCGGATATCCAAAACTAGTTTAGCCACGAAAATAATTGGAGAAAAATTAAATGAATCACATCTTTCTAAAATAACATGATATTTTATATATGTACTCATAATTTAATTTTATATATTTCAGGACCACCCGTAAACAATACGAGAAGATTAATCATAAGATCCCATGATTGTACGCAACACGTCATTTGACAACACCTGTACCGTGGGTCAAGATTAATCCCGACCAATACAAATACGATGGGGTTTTATTTATTTCGATGGGGGTTTTATTTATTAAACACCTAAATATGAACCATTAAAATTGAATTATTAACATCGGACTGCTAACTACGGACTAAGAAATTATTAAAACTATTAAAAGTATAATAAGTATATATATGTGACGATTGTTTAAAATGGAAATATATTGATAAACTATATATGGATAGGTTCGTGATATCAACCGGAGACCAAGTCAAAATATATATATCTTCAAGGCAAAAGTGAGTATATAGTCCCACTTTTAAACTCTAAGTATTTCGGGATGAGAATACATGTATTTTATGTTTTACGTTATGGACACAAGTAACTGAAAAATATATTCTACGTTGAGTTATACCACTGGCATACTTCCCTGTAGCTTGGTAACTACTATTTACAGCGGTATTGTAAACGCGAATCCTGTTGATAGATCTATCGGGCCTGACAACCCCAACCGGACTGGACGACCAGTATTCAACGGTTGCACAGTACTTCGTTTCGTGACTACACTTGGTACGGTGTAGTAAGATTTCATAATAAAGGGAATATGCGACGTGATTAAATGTTAAGTATGGTTACCAAGTGCTCAACCACTTAGAATATTTTTATTAAAATGTTTACATATGAAATCTTGTGGTCTATATTTATATCGCTGCCGGCATTAAACCTATATCTCACCAACTTTATGTTGACGTTTTAAACATGTCTATTCTCAGGTGATAACTAAAAGCTTCCGCTGCAACATGTTGAATTTAAGCAAGATCTTGAGTATGCATATTTGTGTCAAAAATAAAACTGCATATCCGAGGAATTGTAATGTAAAATATGCTAGAAATCGTATTGTTATCATCACATGTAAAGTTTGTAAGTCTAAGATTATCGCTAAACGATAATCATCTTTATATTGTCTAAAGCTTGTATTAACATAAGAGTTATGGTTTGTAATGTAAAATAAATGCAGTTGTTCTTTTAAAAATGTCGCATATAGAGGTCAATACCTCGCAATGAAATCATACGTTATCTAACTTGTTCTTATGGTTAAGGACGGGTTATGACATGTGGTATCAGAGCGGTGGTCTTAGCGAACCAGGTTTGCATTAGTGTGTCTAACTGATAAGTCGTTAGGATACATTAGTAAGTCTGGACTTTGACCGGATCTGATTTAACAACCATTGCTTATCATTGATGGTTAAAATTTATATGTAAATATTATGTAGTACTAATGGGTTAGTTGTTGTGTGATAGATGTCGGGCTCAAAACTTATTATCACATTCAGCGACTCCGAATCAGAATCTTCAGATGGTGTTTCAGTCATTAACCTATCCGATGACGAAAATAATATCTTTGGGGAAGACTCACAAATTCCGGATGAACCAACAATAAAGAACCCGGAAAGTGAACCCGAGGAGGAAAGTGAACCCGAGGAGGAAAGTGAACCCGAGGAAGAAATACAAGAAATTACGAAAGACAAGTTCGAACTAGGAAAGAAACGAAAGGCTAATGAATTAGAAAATTCAAATCCTGAGTTTAGTAAGGATGATGTGGCACCAACTCCACTAGACACTACCACCCCTATTCCCGCTATTCCTATTCGTTCTATCCCGACATCTAGTTCTTCAGCCCCACATCCAAAATATAGGCAGACAGCTAGGATAAGCGTTAGGCCATTCCTTGAACCTAAACGTCCTAGAAAATAGACCAAACGATGCGCTGCCGTATTAAACCATGGGATCATATAATGTTTTGTATAATATTATTAGTGTGGTTTGCTTAATGTTCGATGTAAAATAAGCATATGTAAAATAGTGAAGTATGAAATGCAATAATTTTCCATGGTTAAGTATTATTTAGATTGTAGTAATTGGTTCTGTACTAAGCTATTAAGTATGAACTTTAACGGGTAGGTACTACCCTAGATATAATTATAAAATGCTAATAAGAAGAAAAGGCTTTTATAATAATACCTGGTTCATATTGTAAACAAGCTATAATGTACTATAAATACACACTACATCTATAATATTCCATGTGAATAATTATTTTCTTTCATTAGGAAATGGCGCGATTGAATCGAATGACGGAACAAGAAGTCGAGGAATTCATCAACCAGCGAGTGAACGACAGAATGTTATGGGTCGAAGCTGCAAGAGCTGCTGCAGTTAACCCAAATCCTTGTGTAGGATGTACCTACAAGACTTTTCAAGCTTGCAAGCCCTCATCATTCAGTGGAACGGAAGGACCGATCGGTTTAACCCGGTGGATAGAAAAGATGGAGACTGTGTTTAAAATCAGTGGTTGTGTTGAAAAGGACATGACCAAGTATGCATCGTGCACTTTACAAGATAGTGCACTCACGTGGTGGAAAAATTACGTGAAGGCTGTAGGAGGAGATGTAGCTTATGATACCCCATGGGAAGAATTCAAAATAATGTTAATCAACGAGTATTGTCCAAGGAACGAGGTTAGGAATTTGGAAGATGAATTACGAAGCCTGAAGGTTGTTGGTACTGAAATCACCAACTACAATCAGCGATTCATGGAATTAGTTTTGCTATGTCCTGAATTGGTTCCAACCGAAGAACGGAAGATTGAAATGTACAAAGATGGTTTGCCCAAAAAGGTCAAGGCAAATGTTACAGCATCGAAACCTAAGACAATTCATGAAGCTATAACCATGGCAAACGAGCTAATGGATCAGGTCATCATGGATAAGAAAGTATCCAATACTGATGTGAAGGTATCAGGTAACAAAAGAAAGTGGAATGGAAATTATGATCGAGGTAACCAACAACAATCTTTTAAGAAACAAGAAATCACGCAAGGTGCGGGTAGTGGTTTAAGCTTTGGTTACAAAGGACAAAATCCTTTATGTAACCGATGCCACAAACATCACTCTGGCTACTGTAATGTGGTATGCAACAAATGTAATCGAAAGGGTCATCTTGCTGAAGATTGTAGGGCTCTCGTTACAAATACAAATGGTACCAAGACTCCTGCCACCAATGCAAATAGAACTGCTTTGGCTACCATTACTTGTTATGGGTGTGGAAAACAAGGTCACTATAAGAGCCAGTGTCCGAATCCAGAGAAGAATAATGGATCTGCACGTGGAAGAGCATTTGTTATTAATGCTAGAGAGGCGTGTGAAGACCCGGAGCTTGTTACGGGTACGTTTACCATTAATAACTTATCCGCATCTATTATATTTGATACTGGTGCCGATAAAAGTTACGTGAGTAGAGGCTTTTATGCTAAATTGAATTGTTCATCATTACCTCTAGATGCTAAGTACATGATTGAGTTAGCTAATGGTAAACTAATTAAAGCCGATAAAATTTGCCGTGATTGTAAAATAAATTTAGCCGGAGAAACATTTAAAATTGACTTAATACCCGTAGAATTAAGAAGTTTTGATGTAATAGTCGGCATGGACTGGATGTCCAAAGTAGGAGCTGAAGTTGTGTGTGCCAAGAAGGCAATTCGCATTCCTTGTAAGGATAAAATGCCGGTGATGATTTATGGAGAGAAGGGTAACTCAAAGCTAAAACTCATTAGCTGTTTGAAATCCAAGAAGTGTTTAGAATAGGGATGTTATGCTATTCTAGCACATGTTAATAAAGTCGAAAAGAAAGAAAAAGAGAAGTGCATCAACGACGTGCCTGTGGCAAGAGATTTTCCTGAAGTTTTTCCGGAAGAGTTGCCGGGATTACCTCCATTTAGATCTGTAGAATTTCAAATAGATTTAGTACCAGGAGCTGCACCAGTTGCCCATGCTCCATATAGACTTGCACCGTCCTAGTTAAAAGAACTTCAAAGTCAGTTAAAAGAATTACTGGATCGTGGATTCATACGACCAAGTACTTCACCGTGGGGAGCTCCGATTCTATTTGTTAAAAAGAAAGATGGATCTTTTAGGATGTGTATAGATTATCGTGAATTAAATAAGTTAACTATCAAGAATCGGTATCTACTACCGAGAATTGACGACTTATTTGATCAACTCCAAGGATCATGTGTGTACTCGAAAATTGACCTAAGATCGGGCTATCATCAATTACGCGTCAAAGAAGAAGATATACCGAAAACTGCTTTTCGGACACGTTATGGTCATTACGAATTTTTGGTCATGCCGTTTGGGTTGACAAATGCGCCAGCTGTATTCATGGACCTCATGAATCGAGTTTGTAGTCTATATTTAGATAAGTTTGTTATCGTTTTCATTGATGATATTCTTATCTATTCCAAGAGTGAGCAAGAGCATGAGCAGCATTTAAGGTTGATATTAGAGTTGTTGAGAAAAGAACAGCTATATGCTAAATTTTCTAAATGTGCTTTCTGGTTGAAAGAAGTGCAATTTCTTGGCCACGTTGTTAGTAGCAAAGGAATTCAGGTTGATCCAGCAAAAATTGAAGCCATTGAAAAATGGGAGACTCCTAAGACACCAACGCAGATACGCCAATTTTTGGGTTTAGCCGGTTATTATAGAAGGTTTATTCAAGATTTTTCCCGAATAGCTAAGCCGTTGACATCGTTAACGCAAAAAGGGAAGAAATATGAATGGACATCTGAGCAGGAGAGTGCATTTCAATTACTAAAGAAGAAGTTAACTACGGCGCCTATTTTATCGTTACCAGAAGGGAACGATGATTTTGAAATATATTGTGACGCTTCGCGACAAGGTTTTGGTTGCGTTCTTATGCAACGGAAGAAAGTTATTGCATACGCATCCCGACAATTGAAAATTCGCGAGCGGAATTATACGACGCATGATTTAGAACTGGGAGCAGTCGTGTTTGCATTGAAGATATGGAGACACTACTTGTATGGGGTTAAATGCACTGTGTTCACTGATCATAAAAGTCTTCAACATATTTTTGATCAGAAACAGCTGAACATGAGGCAACGTAGGTGGGTCGAGCTGATAAACGACTATGATTGTGAAATTCGTTATCATCCCGGGAAGGCGAATGTGGTGGCCGATGCTCTAAGCAGAAAGGAACGAGAACCAATTCGAGTACGAGCAATGAACATAAAAATTCGCATGAATCTCAACTCATAAATCAAAGAAGTTCAACGAGAAGCACTTACTAAAGAAAACATAAGAAATGAAATAATGAAGAAGTATGAGAAGCAACTCGTTATACGGGAAGACGGAATTCGATATTTTGCAAACCGTATTTGGGTACCGAAGTTGGGTGGATTAAGGAAGTTGATATTGAATGAGGCACATAAGACAAGATACTCGATACATCCTGGAGTTGGAAAGATGTACCAAGATCTTAAGACACATTATTGGTGGCCTAATTTAAAGACAGACGTTGCAACATATGTTGGGGAGTGCTTAACTTGTTCCAAGGTCAAAGCAGAACACCAGAAGCCGTCAGGGTTACTTCAACAACCAGAAATCCCAGAATGGAAATGGGATGGTATTACCATGGATTTCATCACGAAGTTACCAAAGACTGCCTGGGGATACGACACCATTTGGGTGATTGTTGATCGTCTTACTAAATCTGCACATTTCTTGCCTATAAAGGAAACGGATAGAATGGAGAAATTATTACGATTATATATAAAGGAAATTGTTTCAAGGCATGGAATACCTATTTCCATTATATCCGATCGTGATAGTAGATTTACCTCAAAGTTTTGGCAATCACTACAGGAGGCACTAGGAACTCGTTTGGATATGAGTACCACATATCATCCGCAAACTGACGGGCAGAGTGAAAGAACAATTCAGACTCTTGAAGACATGCTCAGGGCATGTGTGATCGATTTTGGAAACGGATGGGATAAGTATTTACCGTTAGCAGAATTCTCGTATAATAATAGTTATCATGCGAGCATTAAAGCTGCACCATTCGAAGCACTGTATGGTAGGAAGTGTAGATCTCTTATTTGTTGGAATGAAGTAGGAGATCGACAATTAACTGGTCCCGAGATCATACATGAAACTACTGAAAAGATAGTACAAATTAAGGAGAGATTGAAAACAGCCCGTAGTCGCCAAAAGAGCTACGCTGATGTTCGAAGGAAACCATTAGAGTTTCAGATTGGTGACATGGTTATGTTAAAGGTATCACCATGGAAAGGTGTAATACGTTTCGGCAAAAGGGGTAAACTGAACCCAAGGTACGTAGGCCCGTTCAAGATCATCGAACGCATTGGACCGGTAGCTTATCGACTCGAGTTACCGCAACAACTCGCCGGAGTACATAATACATTTCACGTCTCAAACCTTAAGAAGTGTCTTGCAAAGGAAGATCTCACCATTCCTCTTGAAGAAATCCATGTCGACGAGAAACTACAATTTATCGAAGAACCAATCGAAATCATGGATCGTGAAGTTAAACGGCTCAAGCAGAGCAACATACCGATCGTTAAGGTTCGTTGGAATGCTCGAAGAGGTCCTGAGTTTACTTGGGAATGAGAGGATCAGATGAAACAAAAGTATCCACACTTGTTTCTCGATGACGCAAAATAGGTACAATTTTAAAATTTCGAGACGAAATTTATTTAACGGGTAGGTACTGTAATGACCCGGACTTTTTTGATCAATCTATACTTATAAGATTAATATTTACATAAATTAAACCTTACCAACATGATAAGCAATCCAAATTATTGAAACTTATGTTTTCGAAAAGAGTTTTACACAACGTTTGACCGTCTAGTTTGACCGATGATATCACGAACTATATAATATATGATAATTATACGTTTGTGTATATATATGTATATATACATATTTAACATGATTTATGGATGTTTTAATATCTCAATTTGTATTAATAACAATAAGTTATAAGTATATTTTGAAACTACTAACTTAAGTTTTCAAAACGATAACCATACGTAACGTTATTTGACATAAATACTTATGACCTATAATGTTTATACATATATCATATATATAATGTATTTAATCACTTTTTAAGGACTTAAATACATAAAACTGAAATGTCCCGTTCTTATTGATTAAAAATGTTCCATATTAATTGATTTCGTTGCGAGGTTTTGACCTCTATATGAGACGTTTTTCAAAGACTGCATTCATTTTAAAACAAACCATAACCTTTATTTCATCAATAAAGGTTTAAAAAGCTTTACGTAGATTATCAAATAATGATAATCTAAAATATCCTGTTTACACACGACCATTACATAATGGTTTACAATACAAATATGTTACAACAAAATAAGTTTCTTGAATGCAGTTTTTACACAATATCATACAAGCATGGACTCCAAATCTCGTCCTTATTTAAGTATGCGACAGCGGAAGCTCTTAATAATCACCTGAGAATAAACATGCTTAAAACGTCAACAAAAATGTTGGTGAGTTATAGGTTTAACCTATATATATCAAATCGTAACAATAGACCACAAGATTTCATATTTCAATACACATCCCATACATAGAGATAAAAAACATTCATATGGTGAACACCTGGTAACCGACAATAACAAGATGCATATATAAGAATATCCCATCATTCCGGGACACCCTTCGGATATGATATAAATTTCGAAGTACTAAAGCATCCGGTACTTTGGATGGGGTTTGTTAGGCCCAGTAGATCTATCTTTAGGATTCGCGTCAATTAGGGTGTCTGTTCCCTAATTCTTAGATTACCAGACTTAATAAAAAGGGGCATATTCGATTTCGATAATTCAACCATAGAATGTAGTTTCACGTACTTGTGTCTATTTTGTAAATCATTTATAAAATCTGCATGTATTCTCATCCCAAAAATATTAGATTTTAAAAGTGGGACTATAACTCACTTTCACAGATTTTTACTTCGTCGGGAAGTAAGACTTGGCCACTGGTTGATTCACGAACCTATAACAATATATACATATATATCAAAGTATGTTCAAAATATATTTACAACACTTTTAATATATTTTGATGTTTTAAGTTTATTAAGTCAGCTGTCCTCGTTAGTAACCTACAACTAGTTGTCCACAGTTAGATGTACAGAAATAAATCGATAAATATTATCTTGAATCAATCCACGACCCAGTGTATATGTATCTCAGTATTGATCACAACTCAAACTATATATATTTTGGAATCAACCTCAACCCTGTATAGCTAACTCCAACATTCACATATAGAGTGTCTATGGTTGTTCCGAAATATATATAGATGTGTCGACATGATAGGTCGAAACATTATATACGTGTCTATGGTATCTCAAGATTACATAATATACAATACAAGTTGATTAAGTTATGGTTGGAATAGATTTGTTACCAATTTTCACGTAGCTAAAATGAGAAAAATTATCCAATCTTGTTTTACCCATAACTTCTTCATTTTAAATCCGTTTTGAGTGAATCAAATTGCTATGGTTTCATATTGAACTCTATTTTATGAATCTAAATAGAAAAGTATAGGTTTATAGTTGGAAAAATAAGTTACAAGTCGTTTTTGTAAAGGTAGTCATTTCAGTCGAAAGAACGACGTCTAGATGACCATTTTAGAAAACATACTTCCACTTTGAGTTTAACCATAATTTTTGGATATAGTTTCATGTTCATAATAAAAATCATTTTCTCAGAATAACAACTTTTAAATCAAAGTTTATCATAGTTTTTAATTAACTAACCCAAAACAGCCCGCGGTGTTACTACGACGGCGTAAATCCGGTTTTACGGTGTTTTTCGTGTTTTCAGGTTTTAAATCATTAAGTTAGCATATCATATAGATATAGAACATGTGTTTAGTTGATTTTAATAGTCAAGTTAGAAGGATTAACTTTTGTTTGCGAACAAGTTTAGAATTAACTAAACTATGTTCTAGTGATTACAAGTTTAAACCTTCGAATAAGATAGCTTTATATGTATGAATCGAATGATGTTATGAACATCATTACTACCTTAATTTCCTTGGATAAACCTACAGGAAAAGAGAAAAATGGATCTAGCTTCAATGGATCCTTGGATGGCTCGAAGTTCTTGAAGCAGAATCATGACACGAAAACAAGTTCAAGTAAGATCATCACTTGAAATAAGATTGTTATAGTTATAGAAATTGAACCAAAGTTTGAATATGATTATTACCTTGTATTAGAATGATAACCTACTGTAAGAAACAAAGATTTCTTGAGGTTGGATGATCACCTTACAAGATTGGAAGTGAGCTAGCAAACTTGAAAGTATTCTTGATTTTATGAAACTAGAACTTTTGGAATTTATGAAGAACACTTAGAACTTGAAGATAGAACTTGAGAGAGATCAATTAGATAAAGAAAATTGAAGAATGAAAGTGTTTGTAGGTGTTTTTGGTCGTTGGTGTATGGATTAGATATAAAGGATATGTAATTTTGTTTTCATGTAAATAAGTCATGAATGATTACTCATATTTTTGTAATTTTATGAGATATTTCATGCTAGTTGCCAAATGATGGTTCCCACATGTGTTAGGTGACTCACATGGGCTGCTAAGAGCTGATCATTGGAGTGTATATACCAATAGTACATACATCTAAAAGCTGTGTATTGTACGAGTACGAATACGGGTGCATACGAGTAGAATTGTTGATGAAACTGAACGAGGATGTAATTGTAAGCATTTTTGTTAAGTAGAAGTATTTTGATAAGTGTATTGAAGTCTTTCAAAAGTTTATAAATACATATTAAAACACTACATGTATATACATTTTAACTGAGTCGTTAAGTCATCGTTAGTCGTTACATGTAAGTGTTGTTTTGAAACCTTTAGGTTAACGATCTTGTTAAATGTTGTTAACCCAATGTTTATAATATCAAATGAGATTTTAAATTATTATATTATCATGATATTATCATGTATGAATATCTCTTAATATGATATATATATACATTAAATGTCTTTACAACGATAATCGTTACATATATGTCTCGTTTAAAAATCATTAAGTTAGTAGTCTTGTTTTTACATATGTAGTTCATTGTTAATATACTTTATGATATGTTTTCTTATCATAGTATCATGTTAACTATATATATATATATCCATATATATGTCATCATATAGTTTTTACAAGTTTTAACGTTCGTGAATCACCGATCAACTTGGGTGGTCAATTGTCTATATGAAACATATTTCAATTAATCAAGTCTTAATAAGTTTGATTGCTTAACATGTTGGAAACATTTAATCATGTAAATATCAATCTCAATTAATATATATAAACATGGAAAAGTTCGGGTCACTACAAAAACCATATAAGTATATTCACAAAAGATAGCTATATTTGAATTCTCATTCCGTTTTCACAAGATTTCTATACGTATATCTAGAGTATATGTACTCGTATCATACCTAGCTTCTATACGTATTTACTATTGGTAAATACACATCAAATCACCACCAACCAGCCCTTTTTCATGCCTTATGTATAAGGTAATTACTTTTGTATGATTGCTTGACTAAATACATAAAATTACAAACTAAAATCTTGTCTTGGTTCCCCCCCATTCACGTTTTTAAAAAGCCATGGGGGATCATCATTTTGATTCATTTTTACTTCAATTCTCTAGCTAAAAACACACACACTTATGAGCCTTAAACCCCTTAACCATCTCAGATCACAACCATGAAGATATAGTTCCAAAAACATCACTTAATCATCATAAGAAAACCCTTACAAAAACACTTCAAGAATCCTTCCAAGAACACAAGTTTACTTCCAATCTTTCATCCAATTCCATCACTCTTTTGGTTCTAGGTTTTTACTCCTCTTTTACAGCAATCTTGTCCAAGTAACTTGAGGTAGTAACTTTGTTCATAACCTTATTCGATTCATATATATATAGCTATCTTATTTTATGGTATAAAATTTTAACAACAAGAACATAGTTTGAATGTTTTCAAACTTGTTTGCAAACTAAATAGATCCTTCTAACTTAACTTTTAAAATACTTCAAGACATGTAATATATCATAAATATATGCTAATTTAACAAGGTATAACTTGGTTTTTCAAAGAACACCTTAAAAACTGTTTTTACGACGTCGGAGTGCAACCGGGGGCGGTTTTGGGTTGGATAATTAAAAACTATATTGAACCTTGAATTGGAGGTTTATTTTCTAGAAAAATGATATTTACTATGAATATGATAACACATAAAAATTTCATGATTTAACTCAAAGTATAAGTATTTTTAGAAAAATAATCATTTAATGTTGTTTACATTAGGGAAAATGATTAACTTCATAAGTTTCACCAAAGTTTGACCTATGACCTGTGATTTCGAATACAAACTAAGGTATTTACAGTTCATAGTCTTAAATAAGAACTCGATCCAAGGAAGTGGCAAGTTGAACCAATGAAAACGGAGTTGTAACAAAGAAACTATGACCAAAACAAGATCGGATATCCAAAACTAGTTTAGCCACGAAAATAATTGGAGAAAAATTAAATGAATCACATCTTTCTAAAATAACATGATATTTTATATATGTACTCATAATTTAATTTTATATATTTCAGGACCACCCGTAAACAATACGAGAAGATTAATCATAAGATCCCATTATTGTACGCAACACGTCATTTGACAACACCGGTACCGTGGGTCAAGATTAATCCCGACCAATACAAATACGATGGGGTTTTATTTATTTCGATGGGGGTTTTATTTATTAAACACCTAAATATGAACCATTAAAATTGAATTATTAACATCGGACTGCTAACTACGGACTAAGAAATTATTAAAACTATTAAAAGTATAATAAGTATATATATGTGACGATTGTTTAAAATGGAAATATATTGATAAACTATATATGGATAGGTTCGTGATATCAACCGGAGACCAAGTCAAAATATATATATCTTCAAGGCAAAAGTGAGTATATAGTCCCACTTTTAAACTCTAAGTATTTCGGGATGAGAATACATGTATTTTATGTTTTACGTTATGGACACAAGTAACTGAAAAATATATTCTACGTTGAGTTGTACCACTGGCATACTTCCCTGTAGCTTGGTAACTACTATTTACAGCGGTATTGTAAACGCAAATCCTGTTGATAGATCTATCGGGCCTGACAACCCCAACCGGACTGGACGACCAGTATTCAACGGTTGCACAGTACTTCGTTTCGTGACTACACTTGGTACGGTGTAGTAAGATTTCATAATAAAGGGAATATGCGACGTGATTAAATGTTAAGTATGGTTACCAAGTGCTCAACCACTTAGAATATTTTTATTAAAATGTTTACATATGAAATCTTGTGGTCTATATTTATACCGCTGCCGGCATTAAACCTATATCTCACCAACTTTATGTTGACGTTTTAAACATGTCTATTCTCAGGTGATAACTAAAAGCTTCCGCTGCAACATGTTGAATTTAAGCAAGATCTTGAGTATGCATATTTGTGTCAAAAATAAAACTGCATATCCGAGGAATTGTAATGTAAAATATGCTAGAAATCGTATTGTTATCATCACATGTAAAGTTTGTAAGTCTAAGATTATCGCTAAACGATAATCATCTTTATATTGTCTAAAGCTTGTATTAACATAAGAGTTATGGTTTGTAATGTAAAATAAATTTGTTCTTTTAAAAATGTCGCATATAGAGGTCAATACCTCGCAATGAAATCATACGTTATCTAACTTGTTCTTATGGTTAAGGACGGGTTATGACACATGACAAGAAGGAAGATAAACCAACACAAACTCTTCGGGCTCCCAAGTAAACTCGGAACCCTTACTACGACACCGTTGAACTTTAAAAGTCCTAACCTCTTTATGTCTCAACCTTTTGACCTTCTCATCAAGTATGGTAATCGGTTCCTCGATATACTCTAACTTATTATTTAGCTCAATCTCGTCTAATGGCACCCAAGATGAATCATCCGCAAGTAACTTACGGAGATGGGAAACATGAAATGTATTATGGATCCCCGCAAGCTCTTCGGGTAATTCCAAACGATACGCGACTTCACCAACACGAGCTAAAACCTTAAATGGTCCAATAAACCGAGGAGCTAACTTTCCTCGTTTTCGAAATTGAATAATACCTTTCCATGGCGAAACCTTAAGCATCACCGTGTAACCTTCTTGAAATTTGATCGTTCGTCTACGCTTGTCGGCATACGACTTTTGCCTATCTTGAGCCTTTTTCAAATGCTCTCGAATAATATAAATTTTGCTATTCGTCTCTAAGACCAAATCGGTACTTCCGATTTCCTTTTGTCCCACTTCACCCCAACAAATCGGGGTTCGACATCTACGCCCATAAAGCATCTCATAAGGTGGCATCCCAATACTAGTATGATAACTATTATTGTACGAGAATTCCACCAAAGGTAAGTGCTCGTCCCAACTACCACCAAAATCGATAATGCACGCCTGTAACATATCCTCCAACGTTTGATTCGTACGTTCGGTTTGACTGTCCGTTTGAGGATGATATGCCGTGCTCAATTTCAATTGTGTAACCATATCCTCAATTTCAATTTCAATCCATGGTAATGTACTCCCATTTCCATTTCGGGATTTCTAACGGTTGTAACTTACCATACGGCTTTTGGTGCTCGGCCTTAACTTGCAAACACGTGACGCATTGCTCAACATACTTCACAACATCACGTTTCATGCCCGGCCACCAATAATCTTTTCTTAAATCAAGATACATTTTCGTTGCGCCCGGATGAATGGAATACTTTGACTTATGTGCTTCATCTAGTAGCACTTGTCGATAATCTCCCATCTTAGGCACCCACACTCTTCCTTGGAAAGACAATAAACCCCGCGAGCCCATAGTAATGAACTCCGATTGTCCCACAATTCGCTCCGCATGCTTGTTGTGAACGTAAGCCTCTATTTGAATCACGCCGAGTTTTTCAAGAAAATCGTTAGTAATAATCATACGTAACAATCCAAATCGTAACGCCGGGTGATGACTCTTCCGACTTAACGCATCCGTGACCACATTCGCCTTGCCCGGATGATAAAGTATCTCACAATCATAGTCTTTTACCACATCCATCCACCTACGTTGACGATAATTCAAATCTCGTTGATTAAAGAGATGTTTCAAACTCTTATGATCCGAATAAATCATACACTTGACACCATACAAGTAATGGCGACAAATTTTCAACGCATGCACAACCGCCGCCAACTCAAGATCATGAGTCGGATATCTCGTCTCGTGTTCCTTTAATTGTCGAGAGGCATAAGCGATGACTTTACCTCTTTGCATTAGAACACACTCGAGTCCATTTAAGGAGGCATCACAATAAACAGTCATGTCTTCCACCCCTTCCGGCAAAACTAACACCGGAGTTTGACACAACTTCTCCTTTAACAATTGAAAAGCAATTTCTTGCTCGTTCTCCCAATTAAATCTCGCATTCTTCCTTGTCAATTTCGTTAACGAAGAAGCGATCTTAGAAAAGTCTTGGATAAACCGACGATAATAACCGGCCAATCCGAGAAAACTTCGGACCTCCGTAGGCGTAGTCGGTTGTCTCCAACTCTTCACCGTCTCTATCTTCCCCGAATTTACTTGAATACCATCTTTGTTCACAATGTGACCAAGGAATTGAACTTCCCTTAGCTAAAATTCACATTTGTAGAACTTAGCATACAACTTCTCCTTTCGTAACGTCTTCAATACTTCACGCAAATGACGTTCATGCTCGTTCATACTTTTCGAGTAGACTAGTATGTCGTCAATGAACACAATCACCGACTTGTCCAACATAGGTTGGCACACTCGGTTCATAAGATCCATGAATGCCGCCGGTGCATTCGTAAGACCAAAAGGCATAACTACGAACTCAAAATGCCCATAACGCGTTCGAAAAGCCGTTTTCTCAATATCTTCCTCACGGACCCGCATTTGGTGATAGCCGGACCGTAGGTCAATCTTTGAGAAGTACGTCGTACCTTGGAGTTGGTCAAACAAATCGTCAATCCGAGGCAATGGATAACGATTCTTGATCGTCACTTTATTCAACTCCCGGTAATCGATGCACATCCGCATACTACCATCCTTCTTTTTCACGAATAAAACTGGAGCGCCCCATGGCGAAGCACTCGGTCGAATAAAACCCTTCTCAAGAAACTCTTGGGTTTGATTTAACAACTCTTGCATTTCCGTTGGTGCTAAACGATAAGGAGTTTTAGCAATGGGAGTAGCTCCCGGAACCAACTCGATGCGAAATTCAACTTGTCTTTCCGCCGGAACACCCGGTAACTCATCCGGAAAAACGTCTTCGAATTCACTAACCACCGGAATTTCATGAATAGGTGGTGGCTCATCACGAGTATCAACAACATGGGCAAGAAAAGCCATGCCACCGCTAACAAGAAAACGACGTGCCCGTGCAAAAGAACATATCGGCACAAGTCTTCTTCGTTTATCACTTTGAATAATTAACTCTCCCCCACTTGGGGTCTTCACACGTATAAACTTTTCATGGCATGCAATATCGGCTCTATTTTGATCGAGCCAATACATACCAACAACAATATCAAAATCACCCAAGGTCATTGGAATGAGATCGATTTTAAAATTTTCGGCACCAAACACAACATTACAATTTTTACACACATCAACCACTAGCGCCGTCTTGCCATCCGCTATTTCAACTTCTAACGGACGACTTAACTTAACTAGCGGTTTATTTAACTTAGGCACGAACCTTGGAGAAACAAACGATAAATTGGCACCACTATCAAATAAGATTCGTGCCGGATTAGAGTTAACCATGAAAGTACCTGAAACGACATCGTTGGATTGCTTGGCCTCCTCATTCGTCATCAAATAGTTGCGACCCCTAGCCGTGCCCGCCGCTTTCTCTAACCGTTTAACGTTATCATTATTCAAGTCGGGGCATTCCTGCCTCTTGTACCCCTCTTTACCACAATTAAAGCAAGTAACTTTGGTCGACGCCTTGGTGCAATCACGGGCCATGTGTCCTCTTTGATTACAATTATAACATGTGGGCCCAAAACCCCCGGAAGCACCCTTCTTCACACTATTAACGCTTTCGAAGCCTTTCTTGTTCTTTTTATTGGAAAAGTTCGAATGACTCGAACCTTCAAACTTTCTTTTAGAAAAAGTGAAATCACTCTTCATTGGAACCTCCGGCTCAAAACCCCGAGCCAACTCGAATAGCTCTTCGAAAGTCTTAGCTATTCCCTGGCTAATCTTACCCTTTAACTCGTCGCTCAAAGTACGGTAGAAATCTTTCATTAGCTTGTGATTGTCACCAACATATTCCGGGCAAAAACGAGTCTTTGCCAAAAAGGTAGACTTGAGAGTAACCAAGCCCATTGAGCCTTGTTGCAAATGATGCAACTCGTCCCGGATTCTATCAAGGTCGGAAGAATTTCGGTATTCTTGGAAGAATTCCTTCTTAAACTCCTCCCATGTCAAGCTCATGCATTGCTCTTCACCAAATAAATTGATTTTATCGTCCCACCACAACTTGCCTTCTTCACGTAACATGCTAGACCCATATCTCGTCTTCTTCTCGGGAGGACACTCCGCGGTACGGAACGCTCCCTCGATATCGGAAATCCAACAAGTGCTTTTCAATGGATCCCTCACCCCATTAAACATCGGAGGTTGAGTGTCCTTGATATTCTTGTAGTGGAAGTCCTGCCTTCCTTCACCTCCTTCACCGTGAGGATAAATGTTTCTAGCATCAAGGGCCTCTTCGATAGTGGCCTTCATTCGTTCATTTATCAAATCGGTCACTTGCCCATCGACCGAATCTTGGAAGACCTTTCGGACGTCGTTAAGAAAATCCGCTTTTAACTTTTTAAAGACGGCCTCAACCTTAGCCGAAAACTCGACGTCCTCGCTTGTACTTCCGTTATCATGATCGGGACCGTTTCTCGTCTTCATTCTATAAAACGGAATAGGTTAAACCATGTAACGAAAAGACATAACACGTAAGTATATACATATACACCACACTACCCCATCTTGCTCAACAATCGTCGTACATTACTCGTTTGACACGATTTGCACCCGTAACAACGGTAGCTAATCGTTGTTACGCAAGCACGTCGCATTAACTCACTAGTACAACGTCCGTCTTGCTTGATGATTACTAAACACAATACAAAACAATTAGCACAAGGTTAGTTCACATAAACCAAGGCACTAACAATTCCCGATTAGACCCAAAGTCCTACAAGTCCCGCATAAAGCGCTCACACAATAAAGCCCAAGTCTAGGCACCTATCTCAAGTCGCCTAAATCCCTTAGACCATGCTCTGATACCACTTGAAACAACCCAACCAGTACTCCGTACGATAAATTTTTTTTTTTTTAAATATAATACACATTTACGCGCCAATTAAATATGTAACCCATTCCACACGATTCGTCAAAACATGCTACGAGTTTAATGTTTACAAAAAGGCACAAAGGCCACTAACGAATGTGATACAAGTTTGACCAACAACAAATGATAGTTTATAATCCAAACGACACTCGAGCATGGTTTGGGGCTAAACTATCCAAAACGTTCGGCCACTTCAAAAGCTATCCCAAAAGCATCCCCTGTCAACACAAACGGGAGACAACTAATCCAACCGTATGCCCTTACCCTTGTCCAAGCCGGAACCTATAAAATGGTAAACAACGAGAGGGTAAGCAATTCTTAGTGAGTGCAACAATTATACATACATATATATAACCTATCCATTTGCAATCACAATACCAAATACCTCATACGAACTTGTAACTCAATTAGCATGTCAACATACCCGTAACACTAACAAGTCGTACATTATCACACCACTTCATTAGCATATACTCAACTCAATATATTTTATATGCTAAACAAACAACAATCTCAATATGGTTAACCAATAACGCTATGGTGCTACCGGCTCGTGGTTCACGCCATACGCATTTGAGTCATACTCGTTTATAGTGCGACCAGCTCGTGGTTCACACTCGATGCTACCGGCTCGTGGTTCACATCTTAGTTTATAGTGCTACCGGCCTGTGGTTCACACTCGATGCTACCGGCTCGTGGTTCACATCTTAATTTATAGTGCTACCGGCTCGTGGTTCACACTCGATGCTACCGGCTCCTGGTTCACATCTTAGTTTATAGTGCTACCGGCTCGTGGTTCACACTCGATGCTACCGGCTCGTGGTTCACATCTCATCCCACACGTGTTATGGCACTACCGGCACGTGGTTCATACCATAACATTCACAAATAAACACGCCATATACATGAACGCATAATTATTCCACTCACCTTGTCACAAGGATGATGATTTAGCACTTCCGAGCTTCAACGCAATGTACCTAAATCATTAAGTGCACATTCAATTTCACAACTAGTGGGATTAACCACAATACTCCCACTTGAGCATTTAATGACCCAAATTGCATTAAATGACTCAACTACTCACACCCGCCCATACATGGCCAAGACTCGACTTTAATCACAAAGACTAGTGAATTAAAGTCTATTAACTTCAATTAACACAAAACTTAGGGTAATCCATACCCATTTCATCCCATTAGGTCAACTAGTACATTTTGACCCATTTTATCTCACTTAAACTCACAATCAAGTCAAACTTACCCATTAACCCTTCTTTCATAAATATTAAAGTGCATTAGTGACTAACAACACCAATTGATACTTACAACCTCAAATCACAAGGCCAAAACCCTAGATTGTGACGATTAGGGTTTCATTACAACAACATAACCCAAACTCACCCATTTTACCACCAAATGGGTCTTACAAATCTCTAGTACCCAAAACCCTAGTCATTAACCAATTAAAACTCAAAACTTAGAGTTAGAACTTACCAAGACTATCCACGCGTAGCTAGAGACACAAGGAACAACTTTAAATCTCGCTCCTAGGTTTGATTCACAATTCTCCAACTCCAAATCTCAAGATTAAACTAAGTAGGTTTTGTGTTTTGGGAGAGAAATAGGAAAGAAAAAGGAAAAGGAAATGAAATAAATGAGTATGTGGTGGAGAGTTAAAGCTCTCATCAGATCTACATGTCAATTTACCATTTTGCCCCTTAAAAACCCTTAAAATGAGCTAAATCCGACACCAGTTCAGCAGAACTGTCGCGGCGCGACCTTACTCGTCGCGGCGCGACACATAAAGGGAAATTAGACCCTTCTTAAACCAACTTCTGATCTAAATTTGCTTGTTATGCCGCGGCGCGGACCCAAATGTCGCGGCGCGGCCTAAGGCTAGAACTGGACAGCTCGACCAACTTAAACACTTTTCGATTTTATTTAATTTGTTCACTTAAATCCCGCTTCCTACATTCGCCTAAACTTCAACAATAGTTTCATAAGACTTAACGCTATCAAAGCCCATGTATAAACTTGTAGGCGCACACAATATCAAGTATATATATACATATATATATATATATATATACACATATATCTATACAATTACGCATAATCTAGCGAGTTACAAACGTATAAATGATTAAGTATGTACCTTTCGATACGTACGGGAAAAACGGGATGTTACAACTCTCCCCCCACTTGAATCGGAGCGCGTCCTCGCGATCCAAGGCGCATGACAAGAAGGAAGATAAACCAACACAAACTCTTCGGGCTCCCAAGTAAACTCGGAACCCTTACTACGACGCCGTTGAACTTTAAAAGTCCTAACCTCTTTATGTCTCAACCTTTTGACCTTCTCATCAAGTATGGTAATCAGTTCCTCGATATACTCTAACTTATTATTTAGCTCAATCTCGTCTAATGGCACCCAAGATGAATCATCCGCAAGACACTTACGGAGATGGGAAACATGAAATGTATTATGGATCCCCGCAAGCTCTTCGGGTAATTCCAAACGATACGCGACTTCACCAACACGAGCTAAAACCTTAAATGGTCCAATAAACCGAGGAGCTAACTTTCCTCGTTTTCGAAATTGAATAATACCCTTCCATGGCGAAACCTTAAGCATCACCATGTCACCTTCTTGAAATTCGATCGTTCGTCTACGCTTGTCGGCATGCGACTTTTGCCTATCTTGAGCCTTTTTCAAATGTTCTCGAATAATATAAATTTTGCTATTCGTCTCTAAGACCAAATCGGTACTTCCGATTTCCTTTTGTCCCACTTCACCCCAACAAATCGGGGTTCGACATCTACGCCCATAAAGCATCTCATAAGGTGGCATCCCAATACTAGTATGATAACTATTATTGTACGAGAATTCCACCAAAGGTAAGTGCTCGTCCCAACTACCACCAAAATCGATAATGCACGCCTGTAAGATATCCTCCAACGTTTGATTCGTACGTTCGGTTTGACCGTCCGTTTGAGGATGATATGCCGTGCTCAATTTCAATTGTGTACCCATATCCTCATGAAACTTTTCCTAAAATCGAGATGTAAAACGAGTATCTCGATCCGAAACAATCGATATAGGAACACCGTGTCGAGAGATGACTTCCTTGATAAACAACTTAGCCAAGGTCTCCGACGATATCGCTTCCTTAATGGGAAGAAACAAAGCACTCTTCGTCAGTCGGTCAACTATAACCCAAATCGAATCAAACTGGGTTCTCGCCGTTTTAGGTAACTTTGTGATGAAATCCATGGTAATGTGCTCCCATTTCCATTTCGGGATTTCTAACGGTTGTAACTTACCATACGGCTTTTGGTGCTCGGCCTTAACTTGCAAACACGTGACGCATTGCTCAACATACTTCACAACATCACGTTTCATGCCCGGCCACCAATAATCTTTTCTTAAATCAAGATACATTTTCGTTGCGCCCGGATGAATGGAATACTTTGACTTATGTGCTTCATCTAGTAGCACTTGTCGATAATCTCCCATCTTAGGCACCCACACTCTTCCTTGGAAAGACAACAAACCCCGCGAGCCCATAGTAATGAACTTCGATTGTCCCACAATTCGCTCCGCATGCTTGTTGTGAACGTAAGCCTCTATTTGAATCACGCCGAGTTTTTCAAGAAAATCGTTAGTAATAATCATATGTAACAATCCCAATCGTAACGCCGGGTGATGATCTTCCGACTTAACGCATCCGTGACCACATTCGCCTTGCCCGGATGATAAAGTATCTCACAATCATAGTCTTTTACCACATCCATCCACCTACGTTGACGATAATTCAAATCTCGTTGATTAAAGAGATGTTTCAAACTCTTATGATCCGAATAAATCATACACTTGACACCATACAAGTAATGGCGCCAAATTTTCAACGCATGCACAACCGCCGCCAACTCAAGATCATGAGTCGGATATCTCGTCTCGTGTTCCTTTAATTGTCGAGAGGCATAAGCGATGACTTTACCTCTTTGCATTAGAACACACTCGAGTCCATTTAAGGAGGCATCACAATAAACAGTCATGTCTTCCACCCCTTCCGGCAAAACTAACACCGGAGCTTGACACAACTTCTCCTTTAACAATTGAAAAGCAATTTCTTGCTCGTTCTCCCAATTAAATCTCACATTCTTCCTTGTCAATTTCGTCAATGAAGAAGCGATCTTAGAAAAGTCTTGGATAAACCGGCGATAATAACTGGCCAATCCGAGAAAACTTCGGACCTCCGTAGGCGTAGTCGGTTGTCTCCAACTCTTCACCGTCTCTATCTTCCCCGAATTTACTTGAATACCATCTTTGTTCACAATGTGACCAAGGAATTGAACTTCCCTTAGCTAAAATTCACATTTGGAGAACTTAGCATACAACTTCTCCTTTCGTAACGTCTTCAATACTTCACGCAAATGACGTTCATGCTCGTTCATACTTTTCGAGTAGACTAGTATGTCGTCAATGAACACAATCACCGACTTGTCCAACATAGGTTGGCACACTCGGTTCATAAGATCCATGAATGCCGCCGGTGCATTCGTAAGACCAAAAGGCATAACTACGAACTCAAAATGCCCATAACGCGTTCGAAAAGCCGTTTTCTCAATATCTTCCTCACGGACCCGCATTTGGTGATAGCCGGACCGTAGGTCAATCTTTGAGAAGTACGTCGCACCTTGTAGTTGGTCAAACAAATTGTCAATCCGAGGCAATGGATAACGATTCTTGATCGTCACTTTATTCAACTCCCGGTAATCGATGCACATCCGCATACTACCATCCTTCTTTTTCACGAATAAAACTGGAGCGCCCCATGGCGAAGCACTCGGTCGAATAAAACCCTTCTCAAGAAACTCTTGGGTTTGATTTAACAACTCTTGCATTTCCGTTGGTGCTAAACGATAAGGAGTTTTAGCAATGGGAGTAGCTCCTGGAACCAACTCGATGCGAAATTCAACTTGTCTTTCCGCCGGAACACCCGGTAACTCATCCGGAAAAACGTCTTCGAATTCACTAACCACCGGAATTTCACGAATAGGTGGCGGCTCATCACGAGTATCAACAACATGGGCAAGAAAAGCCATGCCACCGCTAACAAGAAAACGACGTGCCCGTGCAAAAGAACATATCGGCACAAGTCTTCTTCGTTTATCACTTTGAATAATTAACTCTCCCCCACTTGGGGTCTTCACACGTATAAACTTTTCATGGCATGCAATATCGGCTCTATTTCGATCGAGCCAATACATACCAACAACAATATCAAAATCACCCAAGGTCATTGGAATGAGATCGATTTTAAAATTTTCGGCACCAAACACAACATTACAATTTTTACACACATCAACCACTAGCGCCGTCTTGCCATCCGCTATTTCAACTTCTAACGGACGACTTAACTTAACTAGCGGTTTATTTAACTTAGGCACGAACCTTGGAGAAACAAACTATAAATTGGCACCACTATCAAATAAGATTCGTGCCGGATTAGAGTTAACCATGAAAGTACCTGAAACGACATCGTTGGATTGCTTGGCCTCCTCATTCGTCATCAAATAGTTGCGACCCCTAGCCGTGCCTGCCGCTTTCTCTAACCGTTTAACGTTATCATTATTCAAGTCGGGGCATTCCTGCCTCTTGTGCCCCTCTTTACCACAATTAAAGCAAGTAACTTTGGTCGACGCCTTGGTGCAATCACGGGCCATGTGTCCTCTTTGATTACAATTATAACACGTGGGCCCAAAACCCCCGGAAGCACCCTTCTTCACACTATTAACGCTTTCGAAGCCTTTCTTGTTCTTTTTATTGGAAAAGTTCGAATGACTCGAACCTTCAAACTTTCTTTTAGAAAAAGTGAAATCACTCTTCATTGGAACCTCCGGCTCAAAACCCCGAGCCAACTCGAATAGCTCTTCGAAAGTCTTAGCCATTCCCTGGCTAATCTTACCCTTTAACTCGTCGCTCAAAGTACGGTAGAAATCTTTCATTAGCTTGTGATTGTCACCAACATATTCCGTGCAAAAACGAGTCTTTGCCAAAAAGGTAGACTTGAGAGTAACCAAGTCCATTGAGCCTTGTTGCAAATGATGCAACTCGTCCCGGATTCTATCAAGGTCGGAAGAAGTTCGGTATTCTTGGAAGAATTCCTTCTTAAACTCCTCCCATGTCAAGCTCATGCATTGCTCTTCACCATATAAATTGATTTTATCGTCCCACCACAACTTGCCTTCTTCACGTAACATGCTAGACCCATATCTCGTCTTCTTCTCGGGAGGACACTCCGCGGTACGGAATGCTCCCTCGATATCGGAAATCCAACAAGTGCTTTTCAATGGATCCCTCACCCCATTAAACATCGGAGGTTGAGTGTCCTTGAAATTCTTGTAGTGGAAGTCCTGCCTTCCTTCACCTCCTTCACCGCGAGGATAAATGTTTCTAGCATCAAGGGCCTCTTCGATAGTGGCCTTCATTCGTTCATTTATCAAATCGGTCACTTGCCCATCGACCGAATCTTGGAAGACCTTTCGGACGTCGTTAAGAAAATCCGCTTTTAACTTTTTAAAGACGGCCTCAACCTTAGCCGAAAACTCGACGTCCTCGCTTGTACTTCCGTTATCATGATCGGGACCGTTTCTCGTCTTCACTCTATAAAACGGAATAGGTTAAACCATGTAACGAAAAGACATAACACGTAAGTATATACATATACACCACACTACCCCATCTTGCTCAACAATCGTCGTACATTACTCGTTTGACACGATTTGCACCCGTAACAACGGTAGCTAATCGTTGTTACGCGAGCACGTCGCATTAACTCACTAGTACAACGTCCGTCTTGCTTGATGATTACTAAACACAATACAAAACAATTAGCACAAGGTTAGTTCACATAAACCAAGGCACTAACAATTCCCGATTAGACCCAAAGTCCTACAAGTCAAGCATAAAGCGCTCACACAATAAAGCCCAAGTCTAGGCACCTATCTCAAGTCGCCTAAATCCCTTAGACCATGCTCTGATACCACTTGAAACAACCCAACCAGTACTCCGTACGATACATTTTTTTTTTAAATATAATACACATTTACGCGCCAATTAAATATGTAACCTATTCCACACGATTCGTCAAAACATGCTACGAGTTTAATGTTTACAAAAAGGCACAAAGGCCACTAACGAATGTGATACAAGTGATGTTTCGCGAGGTGTATATAAAATAGCTTATATTTTACGCAGAAAATACTATTAAATACGATACAATTTTACACAAGATATTTATTTATTTATAGAATGGATATACTTAAACCTTGCTACAACACTTATAGGCAGTGTACCTAATCGTACAGTAGTGTAGTTTTTAGTAAGTCCGGTTCGTTCCACAGGGAGATCTTTAAGCAAAGCTCAACGCTATATTAGTTAACTTTTATAAAAATACAATATATATATAGGTAATATTATTATTATAAAGGGGGGTTTTTACCGTTTAATGACCGGTTTGTCGATTTTAAAACTTTAGTCGCAGTTAAAACCTAATGTAAAATATAAAATAAATACAAGACTTTAAATTAAAGCGTAAAGTAAATAACGATAATGAAATTGCGAATAATAAAAATGCGATAAAATTAAATTGCGATAATTAAAAGTACGATAATTAAAAGTGCGATTAAATAAAATAACAATAAATAAAAGTGCGATAATTAGAAGTGCAATTAAATATAAAATAAAGGAAATTAAATATGAAATAAAAGAATTATGCTTATTTAAACTTCCGTAATCATGATGTTTGACGTGTTGATTTTAGTTTTATGCCCATGGGTTAATTGTCCTTTGTCCTGGATTATTCAATATGTCCGTCTGGTTTTTGTCCATAACAGTCCATCAGTCATAAATATAAATTGCAAGTGTCCTTGTCAAATTATTATTATACCCGAAGATAAATATTCCAACTAATTGGGGATTCGAATTGTAACAAGGTTTTAATACTTTGTTTAATGAATACACCAGGTTATCGACTGCGTGTAAACCAAGGTTTTACTACTTTGTTAACAATTACACCAATTACCCTTGAATGTAATTTCACCCCTGTTTTGATTATTCTAGTGGCTATTAATCCATTCCCGTGTCCGGTTAATTGAACGATTATTCGTACATATAAATACCCCGCCCATCGTGTCCGATCGAGTGTATATGGTAATTTATAGGGACGCCCAATTGTAAATCTTTATATTAACATTAACAAACTTTCATTTAGTTAAACAAATATAAAGCCCATTAATAGCCCATAGCCTAGTTTCCACAAGTGTCGTTCTTTTGTCCAAACCCCAATTATGGTACAAAGCCCAATTACCCAATTTTAGTAATTAGCCCAACATCATGATTACTTCGTTTTAAATAAGCATAATAATAACTTAGCTACGAGACATTAATATAAAAAGGTTGAACATAACTTACAATGATTAAAAATAGCGTAGCGTTACACGGACAGAATTTCGACTTACACCCTTACAACATTCGCTAACATACCCTTATTATTAGAATTATAATTAAAATTAAAATATAAATTATAAATATAAATATATATTACTCGTATATATTGAGAGAGAGATGAAAAATAAGATGTTAAAATTCGATCAGAATTCGGTTGGCTTTATAGCCAGAAATGATTTTTGGGGCTCCGCGACTCGCGGCCAAATAGCCTTCAAACTCCGCGAGTCGCGGAGAGGTATTTTCACTTTACACCCTTGGAGTTTCTGGCTGCCGACGGTTTTAATAATATATATATATAATATATATATAATTAATATAATTAATTATATATTATATTATATTTATATACATAGTTAACTTGTAATTTTTAGTCCGTTGCGTCGAGCGTTAAGAGTTGACTCTAGTCCCGGTTCCGGATTTTCGAACGTCCTCGCGTACAATTTAATATCTTGTACTTTGCGTTTTGAATCTTGTACTCTTGTGATTTCGAGACGTTTCTTATCAATATTTGGAACCTTTTTGATTGTCTTTTGTTCTTTTGAGCTTTTTGGTCGTTTGCGTCTTCAAATCGTCGAATCTGTCTTTTGTCTTCACCTTTTATTATTTAAACGAATATCACTTGTAAATAGAACAATTGTAACTAAAAGCTTGTCTTTCTTGAGGAATAATGCTATGAAATATATGTTCGTTTTTAGCATTATCAAATATTCCCACACTTGAGCGTTGCTTGTCCTCAAGCAATATTGTCTTGAAATACTAGAATCACTTCTTTATTCTTCACACTTTGTACATCAGTGATTTCTATACGGCGGTATAAACAATGGTAGTAACGATATGGTTTACAGTCCCACATGACTATAAAAATTTAGATCCATTAAGGAAATTGGATCTTTATGAAAACATTTGATCTTTTGAAATCTAGTTTTTACCCTAGATAAGTTTTCCGGAATAACCCTTTACCGGTGTTTGCAAAATATTTTTGTGGGTTTGGTGGGTTTCAGATTTGAAAATTTTAGCTCAAAACTTGCGGTTTTGTGTCACCCACTTGCTAACCTTGTATTTGGAAAGCAACACGTCCAGTTTACTTGTTCCGTATATTACCTTTCGGCAAACTACCGTCCGGTTGTAAAGGAAAGCGTTGAACAAGCAACTGTTTAAGGCAATGTCCCGTGACATGCTTTTGATTATGGTCTATAACGTGTCGGACGCAATTACTATCCTTGGTAGGAGCAATAGTAAAGCTCACCCTTATAATTTGTCGGTCTGGCACAAGGTCCTGTCTTTGACCATGCTATGCAACCACCGTTCTTACGGTTGACACCCGATTTAGTTCAGGTGACCTAATGAATTCCAGGTGAATTCCTAGGATTTTACGTTCAATCGTAATGAACGCATTGAAAAATAGGGTTTTCAGAAAACAAATCGGTTTGTATTTTTGATCAAAATATTTTCTCGTTCAAGCTCGAGTTTAGATATCATTGAATTCCATGAGTTTGTAATTCTCAATCTTTAAGGTCAATCTCAAGGATTGAGTAATATCAGGCTTAAAAGCTGATTTTTAATCTTTAAGGAGATTATCCTTTCTGGGGATCTGATTTATTAGTCTTATCCAGCTAATTTGCACGGTGCCTCCCCATTGTACGAGATAAATCCTTCTCATGGTTAGGATAAATCTGACCACTTGACGACCCTGTTTAATGCTGAGGTCCGTGGATTTCCTGCTGATTTTAGTGATGACTTTTCTAGATTTTTCGTCAACCTACAGCTGGTCTGAACGACAACTTCATGACCTAAATCAAGAAGCGCGTGTCTTTTTCGGAAGACTTTACTTCCTTTTAATGATGGAATTGATTCATCGTGTAGATCCATCTCTTCTTTTCTTTCATTGGGTAAAACAGTTTAGTTTGGTCCAAAGCAAAAGTATTTTCAGTTATTTGTTACAAATATATGTGGCATATGTTTAAAATAACTTGGTAAATTTTCCCACACTTGGCTTTTTATTTTTTTCTTTTTATCGTCCTCTATTCCATTTTAAATGAATTTTGACGTTTTAGTTTGTTTCTCAATTTATGTCCTTTCCGAGGTAACAATAATTTCGGTGTTAAAACCTAGTTTTATCGTTCATAAATATGTATAAACATGATTTTGAATTCATTTAATTGAAAATTTTGAAAAATTTTACTAGAATTGGGTAGTCAGTATATAAGACTAGGGCTGTTCTTTTTTATCAGAGAGCACTAGATTCTAATACAACTACTGCTTTACTAGTATTTTTAATGGTAACCAAGTGTTTAATATAAAAATTTTAAAATCCGAAAGAATTTAACCCCTTCCCACACTTAAGATCTTGCAATGCCCTCATTTGCAAGAAATCAGTAACAATTTAAATTATTGAGGGTGATTTGTGTGAAAATGATTAAATTTTTACCAAAGTTTCCAAATATATTGGCGTTTGTTTGCTGAATGATAAATGGTGCACGTCATTTGTTCATTCCGTCTTGTTGTTATTTCACATATATTTTGCATCATTGTCGTCAAAATTACTTGCTTTTGCTGAACTTAATGCCAGTCTTTGAAAATGCGTTGTTTTACCCTGTTGTGTACATAAGATAAACTGCAAACATATATACATATTTTTGAAGTTTGGTTTATTACCCCACATTCAAAAATTATTAAAATCTAAGAATAAAAGTTAGATAATTATAAAAATGATTACAATATTAACAAAAGTATTAAACATATCAATAATTACATATTACAAAATAATAAAAATAAAAAGTAACTAAGGATGATATTGGTACCAATAGGGGTTCCATGCATAACCATAAGTGCTATAGAATGCTTCGGCAGGGTCATACGTAGGATATGGTGGCTGCATCTCTATCGACCAAGGAGGGAAGACGGGTTTCGGTGTAGGAATATAGTTTCTACCTATATGTTGGCAATGCGCTATGATCTGGTTCTGATGAACTTGCCAATCTTCAAATGCTCTCTGTCTAGCATTTTCGTATTCCTGAGAAGCTATAAACCTATGCATTTCTTGCCCCCCTCCTACATTACCTTGTTCCTGGTTTCTCTCTACCTGTGGATGTCTACCATTGTATCGTACTGCGGCGTTGTTTCGCCGCTTCAACACTTTCGCACCATGGTATACATTTAAACCTATAGTGTCGCGGGGTTCCGGCTCTTCTACTAATAATCCCCCCCGACTTATATCCACACCGAGATATTCACCAATCAAAGTAATAAAAATACCACCCCCTATTATGCTATGTGGACGCATCCCTCGAACCATAGCTGATAAATAATAACCCACACAATATGGTATACTTACAGCGCTGTGTGGGCCTCGAATACACATATGGTAAAACAAATCTTGTTCATTTACCTTTTCTTTGTTTTTACCCCTTTGTGTAATCGAATTAGCTAAAAACCTATGTATTACTCTTAATTCGGCTCTATCTATATCCAAATAAGAGTAGTTTCCCCCTTTAAAACGGTGATGGCTTGTCATTTGACTCCACACACCGTGTGTATCAAAATTTTCATCTATTTTCCTACCGTTTAGTATCAATCCTCTACAATCGGCAGACGCTAACTCCTCAGGCGTATATATACGTAAAGCCTGAGCCATGTCCAGTAAAGACATGTGGCGCATCGAACCGCCTAACAAAAATCTAACAAAAGAACGATCGGTTAAACTGGCTACCCGATCATTCAACTCTATACTACATAACAACTCTTCACACCATACTTTATATACAGGTCTGCGTATGGTGAATAAACATATCCAGTCATTAAAAGAAGAATTACCATACCTCTGTACCAGTAATTCCCTAATTGGCCCGGCCAATTCTACAGCTTCCAAGGGTCCCCATTCTATGACCCTCGGTACCTCAACAACCTTGGAATGAAGAGTATGCAATCCCCGTTGATATTTTGGATAATCTATCCAAAGTCTGTCAAATCGCAGGTTCGGGTGCAACTGTTCCAAGTGCATATCTGAAAAGGTCATGACTGGATGAGGTACATCCTGCTTGTAGTAGTTATCTACCTCCTGTTGTTCCAAGTTCTCAGCAGGAGCATGGCGGGCTTGGGATGAAGATTCACCCCTTTCATTCTGCAAAACACATCAAACACAAATTTTGTGCATCCAAATATGCATTAGTGTCAGCAAAATCATCAATCAAAATAATTACAATGACATTATTAATTTATATCAAACTTAAGCTCATTTTCACATTTTTATCAAATCTACTTTTTCAAATAAGCATATACGAAAATTTTCGCCAAGTTCATAAGCATTCAACTCAAATAACATGTCAAAATAATCATTACTAGCAAATAAACAAGTCTCAAATGGCATTATCTTTCAAAAATCAAGTTCATGAATTTTGGACTTGAAAAAGTCCACTTTAATTCTCAAAATCATGTTTAGGCTCAAAGTTTGGATCATTTAACTACCTAGACATGTTACACTACTCAATTTAGCAATAATTCATGACAAAAATCGGCCATAACCTGTTTATATCAAAAAGCCCCAAATTGCTCAAGAACACAAACCCTAGATTCTAAAGATTTTGAAGTTTTTGGCTTCAAATCATGTTAACAAGCATCAATCTAGGTTATACATGCATAATATACTAACAATTTAACACTAATTACACTAAAAATTAACAAAATTCAAATTATGAAAATATGCTCAAGAACACACTAAAATTCGGATTTAAAGGTGATTTGGGGTGTAATTGTACCTGTTTTCTTGAGTAGTTCCTAGATATCATCCTTCTCAACATGATTTTAGCAAAAAATTTGGTGATTAACGGTTAAAAATTGAGATTTTTGGGGGTGAAATTCGTGGGTTTTCGGGTGCAGTTTCGCTGTTATTTGGGTGTTTATGTGTGTGTGAGAGTGATCAGTTCGAGCAGCTAGTTTTATTTTTTTTCTGTAATTTGGTCCCTCCGCGAGTCGCGGAGGTTTGCACTTAAAACTCCGCGAGTCGCGGAGTTACTTTTTTTTTTTTTTTTTTTTTTTTTTTTTTTTTTTATATAATCTTTAACTTATAAAACAATTAAGAAATTAATTTTAAAATTTTGTTTCCCTTGTTATTTAGGACGAGGTCGTTTCGGATCGATGTCCTAGTCCGTCCCTCGACAAAATTTTAAAATTTGTCTTTTTGTAGCGATTGTTTTAAAAGCTAAGATTTTTTTGGGTTTTTTCAATGTTTTTGGCATACTTTAAATCAATAAGATTAAAAATAATGATAATAAAAGTTCTCGTCCCTCCCTCGGGTAAAGCAATTTCGGTTCAAAGACCTAGTCTTCAACTTACGACGAATTTTAAAAATCATATTCTTAACTTAATGAGATAAAGTAAATTTTTGTTTTTAAATTCACACAACTTAAATATAAAATTCAAAATTAAAAATTCAAACCAAACTCAAAATTTAAAATGCATAAAATTAAAATTTCATATTTTAAAAATTAAAAATTCACACCAAACTTAATTTAAAAATTCATATTATAAATTCATACCAAACTTATATTAATTTTTCAAATATTTACAATTTTAAAAATATTGTTTTTACAAAGTTTACAATATTAATTTAAGATTTAAATATTAATTTTAAAAACATGGTAAAAAAATAAAATTAAAAATCTTTTTGTCTTTTTATCCCACTTTAATCAATCAAATATTATCAAAAATATGCGCCCCTCTTTTCGGTAAAGTAATTTCGGTTCCAAGACCTAATTTAACTCATGACGAATTTTTTAAATATTTTGGTTTGATTGTTTAAAGATATTTATACCTTAAGAATAAACGTTAAATTTCGCAGTGATGTAATAAATTTTTGAATGATATCAATAATTTCGGTCGCCAAACCTAATTTTATTTAATACCAATTTAATACTTTTTAGCGAACAAATTAGCGTTTATTATCAAAAGGTTAAAAAATAAAAATAAAAATAAAAACTGTACAGACATACCTGTGAAATAGATTTCTTAGTTATATGATCTATTATATTCATAAGATAATCGGTTTAATTGGTCTTCCATGGCTGCATAGGCGTAACCTCGAGCATTCATTGTCTTTTCTTCTAAACATATGAACGGTCCGTCTCTGCATAAAGTAACAAATTCGGTATTTGAATAGGTTTGATTATTTGAACATTTACCTCCATGTGACCATTTTCCGCATTTGTGACATTTTTCTAGGTGTCGTGCTCTTCTTTTCGCTGCGGATTTTGATTTTCCTTTACCAAATTGTAACTTATTATCTTCGCATCTGGATCCTTTTCTAACTCCGTCCATTCTTTCTCTGATTACTGATACTATTTCACTCGGGAGTATGTCATTATTACGTTTAGTGATCAAAGCGTGTAGCATTAGACCATGGTTTAGTTCACAGGCAGTCTTCATTTCGTAAAAACCTTAAAAAAAATAAAAATTCAGAATGGGGGGAGAAGACTAGTTCTTTAGGGTCTGCTAGGGAAAGACCATACGTGTTCCATTTTCGAGAACTACACGAAAACAGACAATCTAACTCTAACAGAAATACATATTATCCTTTAAAGACTTGATTCTCCCCACACTTAGTTAGCTGTGGTGTCGAAATTGTGATTAACTTCGTTGTCGACTTCCATTGGACCATGTATGTAATGTTTAACTCTGTGACCATTAACTTTAAATTCAATCCCATTTGAATTTATCAATTCTATCGTTCCGTATGGGAAAACTCTTTTGACTATGAATGGTCCAGACCATCTTGATTTCAATTTTCCAGGAAATAGCTTGAATCGTGAATTGAAAAGAAGAATTCTGTCTCCTTCTTTAAATTCTTTTGAATTTCTGATTCTTTTATCATGCCATTTCTTCGTTCTTTCTTTGTAGATTAACGAATTTTCGTATGCTTCATGTCTTAATTCTTCTAATTCGTTTAGTTGACTTAATCGTAGACGTCCGGCTTCATGTAAATCAAGATTACATGTCTTCAAAGCCCAAAATGCTTTGTGTTCAATTTCTACTGGAAGATGACACGCTTTTCCATACACAAGTCTAAAAGGTGTGGTTCCAATTGGAGTTTTGTAGGCTGTTCTAAAAGCCCAGAGTGCATCCTCCAATTTAATGGACCATTCCTTCGGATTTGATCCTACGGTTTTCTCTAGAATACGTTTTAAGGCTCGGTTGGTATTTTCAACTTGTCCACTTGTTTGTGGATGATATGCGGTGGAGATTTTATGAGTTACTCCATATCTTTTAAGAACTTTCTCAAGTTGATTATTACAAAAATGAGTACCCCGATCACTTATTAAAGCTTTCGGTGTTCCAAACCTTGCAAAAAGACGTTTTAAAAAGTTGACTACAACTCGTGCATCGTTAGTTGGGAGAGCTTGTGCTTCCGCCCATTTAGATACATAATCAATGGCTACGAGTATATATAGATTATTATGAGATTTTGGAAATGGACCCATAAAGTCAATACCCCAAATGTCAAATACTTCACATACTTGGATGACATTTTGTGGCATTTCATCACGTTGACTTATTCTTCCGGCCCTTTGACATGCATCACAGGATTTGCAAAGAAGGTGTGCGTCTTTGTAAATTGTAGGCCAATAGAATCCAGCTTCATAAATTTTTCTTGCTGTTAGTTGAGGCCCATAATGCCCTCCTGTTGGTCCTGTGTGACAATGGTTTAAAATTTTACTAGCTTCATCTCCAAATACGCATCGGCGTATTATTCCATCGGGACAACTTTTAAACAGATGTGGATCTTCCCAGAAATAGTGTTTTATATCACTGAAGAATTTCTTTCGTCTTTGGTATGATAATCCTTTTTCAAGGAATCCACAAACTAAGTAGTTTGCATAGTCTGCAAACCATGGGATTTCTTTATAATCTATCTTCAATAGATATTCATCAGGAAAGTTGTCTTGTATGGCCGATTCATTCAGAACTTCTAATTCGGGATTTTCAAGACGAGAAAGATGATCAGCGGCGAGATTTTCTGCTCCTTTTTTATCTTTGATTTCAATATCAAACTCTTGTAAGAGTAAGATCCAACGGATTAATCTTGGTTTAGCATCTTGTTTTGAAAATAGGTATCTAAGAGCAGAATGGTCTGTATAGACCACCGTTTTTGCTAGAACGAGATATGATCGGAATTTGTCAAAAGCAAAGACAATAGCAAGGAGTTCTTTTTCAGTAGTTGTATAGTTCGTTTGTGCTCCTTGTAATGTCTTACTAGCATAATATATAGGTTGAAATCGTTTTTCAATCCTTTGTCCTAAAACGGCTCCCATTGCAAAATCACTTGCATCGCACATTAGTTCAAATGGTAGATTCCAATTTGGTGTTATCATGATCGGCGCATTAGTGAGTTTTTCTTTAAGAATATTAAAAGATTTGATACATTCATCTGAAAAGATGAATGGCGCATCCTTTTCTAGGAGTTTATTCATAGGAGTGGCAATTTTAGAAAAATCTTTTATGAAACGTCGGTAAAAACCGGCATGCCCTAGAAAACTCCTAACTCCTCTAACATTTGTGGGATGTGGAAGTTTAGCAATTACATCTACTTTAGCTCTATCCACTTCAATTCCTTCTTTTGAAATTTTATGTCCAAGAACGATGCCTTCTTTAACCATGAAATGGCATTTCTCCCAATTAAGTACTAGATTTGATTTTTCGCATCTAATTAGCATTCGTTCCAGATTTAATAGACATGATTTAAATGTATCACCGAAGACTGAAAAGTCATCCATGAATACTTCCATGCATTCTTCTATCATGTCATGAAAAATCGCCATCATACACCTTTGAAAGGTTGCAGGGGCGTTACAAAGTCCAAATGGCATGCGTTTGTAAGCAAAAGTACCATAAGGGCACGTGAATGTGGTTTTTTCTTGATCTTCGGGTGCTATTGGAATTTGAAAATATCCGGAAAATCCATCTAGAAAACAATAGTAACTATTTCCGGCTAATCTTTCCAACATTTGATCTATGAAAGGTAAGGGAAAGTGATCTTTTCTGGTGGCGTCATTTAATTTTCTATAATCAATACATACACGCCATCCTGTTACAGTCCTAGTAGGAATAAGCTCATTTTTCTCATTTGTGATGACAGTCATGCCACCTTTCTTAGGCACGCATTGAACTGGGCTTACCCATGGACTATCAGAAATTGGATATATCAAACCTGCATCTAGCAGTTTAATAATTTCCTTTTTAACTACATCTTGCATATTAGGATTTAGTCTTCGTTGGCGTTGCACATACGTTTTATGACCTTCTTCCATAAGGATTTTATGTGTGCAATACGAAGGACTTATTCCTTTAATATCATGAATCTTCCATGCAATGGCTGGTTTATGAGCTTTCAACACAGAAATGAGTTGTGATTTCTCATTTTCAGTAAGAGAAGACGATATTATTACAGGTAATTCAGATTCACCATGTAAATAAGCGTATTCCAAATGGTTTGGAAGTGGCTTTAACTCTAATTTCGGAGGTTCTTCTATCGATGATTTATATCGATATCTATCTTCTTCTTTTAGCATTTGAATTTCTTCTGTTGTTGGTTCATATCCATTAGCTATAAGTGTAGCTAACATTTCAGCTTCATCAATTGGTTCATTTCCTTCTCCTAAAGAACATTCTCCTGTTCCTTGTAATTCTGGAAATTCTTCTAATAATTCTGCATGTGCATCTATAGTTTGAATATAATAGCATGTATCATCTGCAGATTGTGGTTGTTGCATTGCTCTATCAACTGAAAAGGTAACACTCTCATCCTCTATACTTAGGGTCAGTTTCTTACCGAACACGTCTATCATTGCTTTAGCCGTGTTTAAGAATGGTCTTCCTAATATGAGAGGAACTTGAGAATCTTCTTCCATGTCCAAAACAACAAAATCTACTGGAAATACTAAAGTACCAACTTTAACTAGCATGTTCTCCATTATCCCTCTAGGATATTTTATTGATCTATCGGCTAGTTGTATGCTTATTCTGGTTGGTTTCAATTCTCCAAGGTCTAGTTTAGCGTATAGTGAATACGGCATTAGATTTATACTAGCACCTAAGTCTGCCAATGCTTCTATTGAACTAAGACTACCCAGAAAACATGGAATTGTGAAACTTCCTGGATCAGATAGTTTTTCTGGTATCTTATTCAACAGCACTGCTGAACAATTAGCATTCATAGTAACAGCCGAGAGTTCTTCCATTTTCTTTCTATTCGTGATTAGATCTTTTAAGAATTTAGCATATCTTGGCATTCCTGAAATCACATCAATGAAAGGAAGATTTACATTTATCTGTTTAAACATATCCAAGAATTTGGATTGCTCGGCTTCAAGTTTTTCTTTCTTCATTTTACTCGGATAAGGAAGTGGTGGTTGGTATGGTTTAACATAAGGTTTATCTTTAACTGTGTTATCTTTATTAACCTTTTCAACTACCGGTTCTTTTTCCTTATCTTGATCAGGTTGTGGTTCTTGTGGAGTAGGAATAGTTTCATCAGAAGTTACAGGTATTTCAGGTGATTTAAGTGTTGTACCACTTCTTGTGGTAATAGCTTTAGCTGTTTCATTCCGGGGGTTAGCATTTGTATCACTAGGTAGACTTCCCGGTTTTCTTTCACCTATTAACCTTGCTAGGTTACTTACTTCTTGTTCCAGATTTTGAATAGAAGCTTGTTGATTTCTAAATGCTTGAGCATTTTGTTCATTGGTTTGTTTTTGAGATGTGAAAAACTGCGTTTGAGTTTCAACTAGCTTCGTCATCATATCTTCTAAATTTGGCTTTTTATCATCGGTTTGTTGTGGTGGTTTGTTTTGAAAATTAGGTCTTTGCTGATTGTAAGTATTATTGGATACTTGTTGATTGCTAGGACCTTGTTGGTTGTTGTATGGAATATTTCGGTTATAATTCTGGTTTTGATTGTAAATCGGTCTTGGCGGTTGATAATTATTCTGATAATTATTTCCAGGCCTTTGGTTTATGTATGAAATATTCTCTCTTTGTTCCATTGTTAATTCAATATTGAGACAATCTTTTGTCAAATGTGGTCCTCCACACTGCTCACAACTAATTCGTATAGCATGAATATCTTTAGTCATCTTTTCCATTCGTCTCTCGAAAGCATCTATCTTTGCTGAAATGGAATCTAAGTCATGGCTAGAATCGGCTCTAGCTGCTTTAGATGATCTAATGATATCTTTTTCTTGGTGCCACTCATGTGAGTGGGAAGCAGTGTTATCAATAATTTTGTAAGCATCAGTTTCGGTTTTTTTCATAATAGAACCACCAGCTGCTATATCTATGTCTTTTCTTGTAGTGATGTCGCATCCTCGGTAAAATATTTGTACTATTTGACAGGTGTCTAAACCATGTTGCGGACATCCTCTTAACAACTTTCCATATCTTGTCCACGCCTCATATAGAGTTTCATTTGGCTTCTGTGTGAACGTAACAATTTCTGCTTGAAGTCTTACGGCTTTAGATGCAGGAAAGAATTGTTTAAGAAATTTATCAATTAAAACATCCCATGTATCGATCGCCCCTTCAGGTAACGATTCCAACCAATCTTTGGCTTCTCCCTTTAAAGTCCAGGGAAATAACATGAGATATATCTGTTCATCCTCCACTTCTCGGATTTTAAATAGTGTGCAGATCCTATTAAAGGTACGTAGATGTTCATTTGGATCTTCCTTCGGCGCACCACTAAATTGGCATTGATTAGTCACCATGTGTAAAATTTGTCCTTTGATTTCATAATCTGGCGCATTAATGTCTGGATGAGTAATTGCGTGACCTTGGCCAGTGCGTTTAGCTCTCATTCGGTCTTCCATACTTAAAGGTTCCAGATTCTCCATAATTGAATTTGTTGAATCGGTATCACTAGATGATTCTGATTTAATAGTTCGTTCCTCAACAATCTCTGTTTGAATGATTGGTGGTTCCGGAGGAAAGTTTAATGGTTCAGGATCTATGAACCGTTCCTGAATATTTTCTGGATTCTCAATTGTGAGGTTGGGTTCAAAAAATGGATTATCGGAAATTTGAACTGAAGTACTTGGTCGACTGGATGACGATTCTAAAGAAAAATCAACGGCGGTTATATTTGTTAAACGATGTCTTGATCTAGTTACAGGTGGTGAACGTACAAAAGGTGATGAACGTCTTGCTCGGTGCATTCACAGAATATCCTATTAGTTTTTAAAAAGGAAAGAAAAATTATAATAAGTTATCCAATCAATAGACTTTTCTGATTTTGCCCACGTTTCGAATAGCCAAAAGATGCAGCAGAGGGGCAGGATTCGTTTGGTCTCAATATAATTGAGGACTGTTTGGCTCCAATAACCCGGTCCACGTACAAATCCAACTATTACTACGAACCAGAAAATTTTGATGTCTATCAATTTAACCACTTAAAATAAATTTTCGTAATTTTAAGAAATTTAGATAAGAAGTAGAAAAAATTCTAAGTCCTAAAACTAGAATGGCGAGAAATAAAAGAGAAAAAGATTGCGCGTCGAAAAATGTCGAAAAAGAAAAAATGGTTGAAAAATAAAAGGTGACGGAAAAATAAAAGAAACTTAAAAAAAACTTAAAAATACTTAACTAACCTAACCTTATTACTACAACTAACTTAAAATTATAATCGCAAATTGAAATTACTAATTGGAATGATAATTGGTACATAGTAAAAGGTCTAAAAATATTAAAACTTACAGGAAAAACTAAATCCCAAATGGAAATAACTTAAAAAGAAACTAAAACTTAAAAAGGCGTCGCAAAATTCTAAAGCACCTAAATCTTAGTCTAAAGAAAAAGCACTTAAGGAATTCTACGGCAAAGCCTAAAAATCTAGGAGTAAAAATAACTATAGCAAAAACTAAGTTTAAAATTAATTATGAGCTAAAAATATAAAAGTTACGCTACAATGATTAAAAAGGTACAAAATATAAAAATATATAAAAAGTTGTAAAAAGTACAATTTTTATAAAAATATTATTTTTATATTATTTATTTAATAAAACTACAAATAATACAATTTTATTAAAACTAATTTAACAAAATACAACAAATTAAATAAAAAGTAAAATTAAATCTAATAATAATAATAATAGTAATTAGGTTTTAATAATAATAATAATAATAATAAATAATAACCCGTGATTAGGGTTTTTGTCCGAGTGTCAGAGGCCCTCCGCGAGTTGCGGTGAATAAAGAGGAAAACCCCGCGAGTCGCGGGGTTCAGAAAAACAGTTGACAGGTTTCACTTTTACGCGTTTTTCTTTATTTTTTTTTTTTTATTTTCTTTTTTCTGTTTTTAGTTTAAATAAACGATTTTTAATAAAATTTATATTTTTATAAATTAAAATAAAGATAAAGAAACTTATAAAACTTAAATATTTAACAAAATCCTAAAAATACTTATATTTTTGTTTTTCTTTTTATATTTTTGAATAATTAAAACGTAATTTTTACAAAAACGACTTTTAATAAAAGTAAATAAAAATTTTTTTTTTTTTTTTTTTTATTAGCGTTGCGCTTCCGGCTTTTAAGATATTCCCCGGCAGCGGCGCCAAAAATACTTGATGTTTCGCGAGGTGTATATAAAATAGCTTATATTTTACGCAGAAAATACTATTAAATACGATACAATTTTACACAAGATATTTATTTATTTATAGAATGGATATACTTAAACCTTGCTACAACACTTATAGGCAGTGTACCTAATCGTACAGTAGTGTAGTTTTTAGTAAGTCCGGTTCGTTCCACAGGGAGATCTTTAAGCAAAGCTCAACGCTATATTAGTTAACTTTTATAAAAATACAATATATATATAGGTAATATTATTATTATAAAGGGGGGTTTTTACCGTTTAATGACCGGTTTGTCGATTTTAAAACTTTAGTCGCAGTTAAAACCTAATGTAAAATATAAAATAAATACAAGACTTTAAATTAAAGCGTAAAGTAAATAACGATAATGAAATTGCGAATAATAAAAATGCGATAAAATTAAATTGCGATAATTAAAAGTACGATAATTAAAAGTGCGATTAAATAAAATAACAATAAATAAAAGTGCGATAATTAGAAGTGCAATTAAATATAAAATAAAGGAAATTAAATATGAAATAAAAGAATTATGCTTATTTAAACTTCCGTAATCATGATGTTTGACGTGTTGATTTTAGTTTTATGCCCATGGGTTAATTGTCCTTTGTCCTGGATTATTCAATATGTCCGTCTGGTTTTTGTCCATAACAGTCCATCAGTCATAAATATAAATTGCAAGTGTCCTTGTCAAATTATTATTATACCCGAAGATAAATATTCCAACTAATTGGGGATTCGAATTGTAACAAGGTTTTAATACTTTGTTTAATGAATACACCAGGTTATCGACTGCGTGTAAACCAAAGTTTTACTACTTTGTTAACAATTACACCAATTACCCTTGAATGTAATTTCACCCCTGTTTTGATTATTCTAGTGGCTATTAATCCATTCCCGTGTCCGGTTAATTGAACGATTATTCGTACATATAAATACCCCGCCCATCGTGTCCGATCGAGTGTATATGGTAATTTATAGGGACGCCCAATTGTAAATCTTTATATTAACATTAACAAACTTTCATTTAGTTAAACAAATATAAAGCCCATTAATAGCCCATAGCCTAGTTTCCACAAGTGTCGTTCTTTTGTCCAAACCCCAATTATGGTACAAAGCCCAATTACCCAATTTTAGTAATTAGCCCAACATCATGATTACTTCGTTTTAAATAAGCATAATAATAACTTAGCTACGAGACATTAATATAAAAAGGTTGAACATAACTTACAATGATTAAAAATAGCGTAGCGTTACACGGACAGAATTTCGACTTACACCCTTACAACATTCGCTAACATACCCTTATTATTAGAATTATAATTAAAATTAAAATATAAATTATAAATATAAATATATATTACTCGTATATATTGAGAGAGAGATGAAAAATAAGATGTTAAAATTCGATCAGAATTCGGTTGGCTTTATAGCCAGAAATGATTTTTGGGGCTCCGCGACTCGCGGCCAAATAGCCTTCAAACTCCGCGAGTCGCGGAGAGGTATTTTCACTTTACACCCTTGGAGTTTCTGGCTGCCGACGGTTTTAATAATATATATATATAATATATATATAATTAATATAATTAATTATATATTATATTATATTTATATACATAGTTAACTTGTAATTTTTAGTCCGTTGCGTCGAGCGTTAAGAGTTGACTCTAGTCCCGGTTCCGGATTTTCGAACGTCCTCGCGTACAATTTAATATCTTGTACTTTGCGTTTTGAATCTTGTACTCTTGTGATTTCGAGACGTTTCTTATCAATATTTGGAACCTTTTTGATTGTCTTTTGTTCTTTTGAGCTTTTTGGTCGTTTGCGTCTTCAAATCGTCGAATCTGTCTTTTGTCTTCACCTTTTATTATTTAAACGAATATCACTTGTAAATAGAACAATTGTAACTAAAAGCTTGTCTTTCTTGAGGAATAATGCTATGAAATATATGTTCGTTTTTAGCATTATCAACAAGTTTGACCAACAACAAATGATAGTTTATAATCCAAACGACACTCGAGCATCGTTTGGGGCTAAACTACCCAAAACGTTCGGCCACTTCAAAAGCTATCCCAAAAGCATCCCCTGTCAACACAAACGGGAGACAACTAATCAAACCGTATGCCCTTACCCTTGTCCAAGCCGGAACCTATAAAATGGTAAACAACGAGAGGGTAAGCAATGCTTAGTGAGTGCAACAATTATACATACATATATATAACCTATCCATTTGCAATCACAATACTAAATACCTCATACGAACTTGTAACTCAATTAGCATGTCAACATACCCGTAACACTAACAAGTCGTACATTATCACACCACTTCATTAGCATATACTCAACTCAATATATTTTATATGCTAAACAAACAACAATCTCAATATGGTTAACCAATAACGCTATGGTGCTACCGGATCGTGGTTCACGCCATACGCATTTGAGTCATACTCGTTTATAGTGCTACCAGCTCGTGGTTCACACTCGATGCTACCGGCTCGTGGTTCACATCTTAGTTTATAGTGCTACCGGCATGTGGTTCACACTCGATGCTACCGGCTCGTGGTTCACATCTTAGTTTATAGTGTTACCGGCTCGTGGTTCACACTCGATGCTACCGGCTCCTGGTTCACATCTTAGTTTATAGTGCTACCGGCTCGTGGTTCACACTCGATGCTACCGGCTCGTGGTTCACATCTCATCCCACACATGTTATGGCACTACCGGCACGTGGTTCATACCATAACATTCACAAATAAACACGCCATATACATGAACGCATAATTATTCCACTCACCTTGTCACAAGGATGATGATTTAGCACTTCCGAGCTTCAACGCAATGTACCTAAATCATTAAGTGCACATTCAATTTCACAACTAGTGGGATTAACCACAATACTCCCACTTGAGCATTTAATGACCCAAATTGCATTAAATGACTCAACTACTCACACCCGCCCATACATGGCCAAGACTCGACTTTAATCACAAAGACTAGTAAATTAAAGTCTATTAACTTCAATTAACACAAAACTTAGGGTAATCCATACCCATTTCATCCCATTAGGTCAACTAGTACATTTTGACCCATTTTATCTCACTTAAACTCACAATCAAGTCAAACTTACCCATTAGCCCTTCTTTCATAAATATTAAAGTGCATTAGTGACTAACAACACCAATTGATACTTACAACCTCAAATCACAAGGCCAAAACCCTAGATTGTGACGATTAGGGTTTCATTACAACAACATAACCCAAACTCACCCATTTTACCACCAAATGGGTCTTACAAATCTCTAGTACCCAAAACCCTAGTCATTAACCAATTAAAACTCAAAACTTAGAGTTAGAACTTACCAAGACTATCCACGCGTAGCTAGAGACACAAGGAACAACTTTAAATCTCGCTCCTAAGTTTGATTCACAATTCTCCAACTCCAAATCTCAAGATTAAACTAAGTAGGTTTTGTGTTTTGGGAGAGAAATAGGAAAGAAAAAGGAAAAGGAAATGAAATAAATGAGTATGTGGTGGAGAGTTAAAGCTCCCATCAGATCCACATGTCAATTTACCATTTTTCCCCTTAAAAACCCTTAAAATGAGCTAAATCCGACACCAGTTCAGCAGAACTGTCGCGGCGCGACCTTACTCGTCGCAGCGCTACACATAAAGGGAAATTAGACCCTTCTTAAACCAACTTCTGATCTAAATTTGCTTGTTATGCCGCGGCGCGGACCCAAATGTCGCGGCGCTGCCTAAGGCTAGAACTGGACAGCTCGACCAACTTAAACACATTTCGATTTTATTTAATTTGTTCACTTAAATCCCGCTTCCTACATTCGCCTAAACTTCAACAATAGTCTCATAAGACTTAACGCTATCAAAGCCCATGTAGGCGCACACATTATCAAGTATATATATATATATATATATATATATATATATATATATATATATATATATATATATATATATATATATATATATATATATATATATATATATATATATATATATCTCTACACATATATCTATACAATTACGCATAATCTAGCGAGTTACAAACGTATAAATGATTAAATATGTACCTTTCGATACATACGGGAAAAATGGGATGTTACAACTCTACCCCACTTGAATCGGAGCGCGTCCTCGCGATCCAAGCCGTATGACAAGAAGGAAGATAAACCAACACAAACTCTTCGGGCTCCCAAGTAAACTCGGAACCCTTACTACGACGCCATTGAACTTTAAAAGTCCTAACCTCTTTATGTCTCAACCTTTTGACCTTCTCATCAAGTATGGCAATCGGTTCCTCGATATACTCTAACTTATTATTTAGCTCAATCTCGTCTAATGGCACCCAAGATGAATCATCCGCAAGACACTTACGGAGATGGGAAACATGAAATGTATTATGGATCCCCGCAAGCTCTTCGGGTAATTCCAAACGATACGCGACTTCACCCACACGAGCTAAAACCTTAAATGGTCCAATAAAACGAGGAGCTAACTTTCCTCGTTTTCGAAATCGAATAATACCCATCCATGGCGAAACCTTAAGCATCACCATGTCACCTTCTTGAAATTCGATCGTTCGTCTACGCTTGTCGGCATACGACTTTTGCCTATCTTAAGCCTTTTTCAAATGCTCTCGAATAATATCAATTTTGCTATTCATCTCTAAGACCAAATCGGTACTTCCGATTTCCTTTTTTCCCACTTCACCCCAACAAATCGGGGTTCGACATCTACGCCCATAAAGCATCTCATAAGGTGGCATCCCAATACTAGTATGATAACTATTATTGTATGAGAATTCCACCAAAGGTAAGTGCTCGTCCCAAATACCACCAAAATCGATAATGCACGCCTGTAACATATCCTCCAACGTTTGATTCGTACGTTCGGTTTGACCGTCTGTTTGAGGATGATATGCCGTGCTCAATTTCAATTGTGTACCCATATCCTCATGAAACTTTTCCCAAAATCGAGATGTAAAACGAGTATCTCGATCCAAAACAATTGATATAGGAACACCGTGTCGAGAGATGACTTCCTTGATAAATAACTTAGCCAAGGTCTCCGACGATATCGCTTCCTTAATGGGAAGAAACAAAGCACTCTTCGTCAGTCGGTCAACTATAACCCAAATCGAATCAAACTGGGTTCTCGCCGTTTTAGGTAACTTTGTGATGAAATCCATGTTAATGTGCTCCTATTTCCATTTCGGGATTTCTAACGGTTGTAACTTACCATACAGCTTTTGGTGCTCGGCCTTAACTTGCAAACACGTGACGCATTGCTCAACATACTTCACAACATTACGTTTCATGCCCGGCCACCAATAATCTTTTCTTAAATCAAGATACATTTTCGTTGCGCCCGGATGAATGGAATACTTTGACTTATGTGCTTCATCTAGTAGCACTTGTCGATAATCTCCCATCTTAGGCACCCACACTCTTCCTTGGAAAGACAACAAACCCCGCGAGCCCATAGTAATGAACTCCGATTGTCCCACAATTCGCTCCGCATGCTTGTTGTGAACGTAAGCCTCTATTTGAATCACGCCGAGTTTTTCAAGAAAATCGTTAGTAATAATCATACGTAACAATCCCAATCGTAACGCCGGGTGATGACTCTTCCGACTTAACGCATCCGCGACCACATTCGCCTTGCCCGGATGATAAAGTATCTCACAATCATAGTCTTTTACCACATCCATCCACCTACGTTGACGATAATTCAAATCTCGTTGATTAAAGAGATGTTTCAAACTCTTATGATTCGAATAAATCGTACACTTGACACCATACAAGTAATGGCGCCAAATTTTCAACGCATGCACAACCGCCGCCAACTCAAGATCATGAGTCGGATATCTCGTCTCGTGTTCCTTTAATTGTCGAGAGGCATAAGCGATGACTTTACCTCTTTGCATTAGAACACACCTGAGTCCATTTAACGAGGCATCACAATAAACAGTCATGTCTTCTACCCCTTCCGGCAAAACTAACACCGGAGCTTGACACAACTTCTCCTTTAACAATTGAAAAGCAATTTCTTGCTCGTTCTCCCAATTAAATCTCGCATTCTTCCTTGTCAATTTTGTAAACGAAGAAGCGATCTTAGAAAAGTCTTGGATAAACCGACGATAATAACCGGCCAATCCGAGAAAACTTCGGACCTCCGTAGGCGTAGTCGGTTGTCTCCAACTCTTCACAGTCTCTATCTTCCCCAGATTTACTTGAATACCGTCTTTGTTCACAATGTGACCAAGGAATTGAACTTCCCTTAGCCAAAATTCACATTTGAAGAACTTAGCATACAACTTCTCCTTTCGTAACGTCTTCAATACTTCACGCAAATGACGTTCATGCTCGTTCATACTTTTCGAGTAGACTAGTGATAATGCTAAAAACGAACATATATTTCATAGCATTATTCCTCAAGAAAGACAAGCTTTTAGTTGCAACTTTTCTATTTACAAGTGATATTCGTTTAAATAATAAAAGGTGAAGACAAAAGACAGATTCGACAAATTGAAGACGCAAACGACCAAAAAGGTCAAAAGTACAAAATGCAATCAAAGAGGTTCCAATTATTGATAAGAAACGTCTCAAAATTACAAGAGTACAAGATTCAAAATGCAAAGTACAAGATATTAAATTATTCGTAAGGACGTTCGAAAATCCGAAACAGGGACCAGAATCAACTCTCAACGCTGTACGCAACGGACTAAAAATTACAAGTCAACTATGCACATGAATATAATATAATATATAATTAATTCTTAAAATTAATATATATATTATATTATATTTAAAAACCTTCGGCAGAAGAAAACAACCAAATGTGACTCTCCCCAGCTGGCCATGCGATCGCATGGCTTTGAAGGGCAAAGTTCATGCGATCACATGAGGCTCTTTTCCAGCTCACAAGGCCTATAAAAAACGAACTCTGGTGTACCATATATCCATAATCAATCTCTCTCTATATATGTATACGTAAATATTTATATTTTAATTTTAATTTCTAATAATAAGGGTATGTTAGCGAATGTTGTAAGGGTGTAAGTCGAAATTCTGTCCGTGTAACGCTACGCTATTTTTAATCATTGTAAGTTATGTTTATATTATTTTCATTAATGTCTCGTAGCTAAGTTATTATTATGCTTATTTAATACCGAAGTAATCATGATGTTGGGCTAATTACTAAAATTGGGTAATTGAGCTTTGTACCATAATTGGGGTTTGGATAAAAGAACGACACTTGTGGAAATTAGACTATGGGCTATTAATGGGTTTTATATTAACTAAACAATACCTTGTTAATTTAATATACAAACTTATAATTCGACGTATTTATATATAACCACATACGCTTGACTGGGTACGGTGGGCGGGATATCTATAAATACCAATAATTATTCATTTTACCGGACACGGAACTAGATTAATAGTTAATAAGACTTGTTGACATAGGGGTGAATTACATTCAAGGGTAATTGGTGTAATTGTTAACAAAGTAGTAAAACCTTGGTTTACACGCAGTCGATAACCTGGTGTATTCATTAAACAAAGTATTAAAACCTTGTTACAATTCGAATCCCCAATTAGTTGGAATATTTGACTTCGGAAATAAGAATAATTTGACGAAGGCTTTCGCTCTTTATATTTATGACTGATGGACTATTATGGACAAATCCGTATGGACATATTAAATAATCCACGATAAAGAACAATTAACCCATGGGCATAAAACTAAAATCAACACGTCAAACATCATGATTACGGAAGTTTAAATAAGCATAATTCTTTTATTTCATATTTAATTTCCTTTATTTTATATTTAATTGCACTTCTAATTATCGCACTTTATTTTATTGTATTTTATTTCATCGCACTTTTATTTATCGCAATTTCATTATCGTTATTTACTTTACGCTTTAAATTAAGTCTTTTATTTATTTAATATTTTACATTTGGTTTTAACTGCGACTTAAGTTTTAAAAATCGACAAACCGGTCATTAAACGGTAAAAAAAACCCCCCTTTATAATAATAATATTACTTATATATATTTGTATTTTTATAAAATAAAACTAATATAGCGTTAAGCTTTGTTTAAAGATTTTTTTCCCTGTGGAACGAACCGGACTTACTAAAAACTACACTACTGTACAATTAGGTACACTGCCTATAAGTGTTGTAGCAAGGTTTAAGTATATCCATTCTCTAAATAAATAAATATCTTGTGTAAAATTGTATCGTATTTAATAGTATTTTCCTGCTAAAATTTAATAGTATTTTATAGCCTCTAGCTTTAACATCAACTAGTATGTCGTCAATGAACACAATCACCGACTTGTCCAACATAGGTTGGCACACTCGGTTCATAAGATCCATGAATGCCGCCGGTGCATTCGTAAGACCAAAAGGCATAACTACGAACTCAAAATGCCCATAACGCGTTCGAAAAGCCGTTTTCTCAATATCTTCCTCACGGACCCGCATTTGGTGATAGCCAGACCGTAGGTCAATCTTTGAGAAGTATGTCGCACCTTGGAGTTGGTCAAACAAATCGTCAATCCGAGGCAATGGATAACGATTCTTGATCGTCACTTTATTCAACTCCCGGTAATCGATGCACATCCGCATACTACCATCCTTCTTTTTCACGAATAAAACCGGAGTGCCCCATGGCGAAGCACTCGGTCGAATAAAACCCTTCTCAAGCAACTCTTGGGTTTGATTTAACAACTCTTGCATTTCTGTTGGTGCTAAACGATAAGGAGTTTTAGCAATGGGAGTAGCTCCCGGAACCAACTCGATGCGAAATTCAACTTGTCTTTCCGCCGGAACACCCGGTAACTCATCCGAAAAAACGTCTTCGAATTCACTAACCACCGGAATTTCACGAATAGGTGGCGGCTCATCACGAGTATCAACAACATGGGCAAGAAAAGCCATGCCACCGCTAACAAGAAAACGACGTGCCCGTGCAAAAGAACATATCGGCACAAGTCTTCTTCGTTTATCACCGTGAATAATTAACTCTCCCCCACTTGGGGTCTTCACACATATAAAATTTTCATGGCATGCAATATCGGCTCTATTTCGATCGAGCCAATCTATACCAACAACGATATCAAAATCACCCAAGGTCATTGGAATGAGATCGATTTTAAAATTTTCGGCACCAAAGACAACATTACAATTTTTACACACATCAACCACTAGCGCCGTCTTTTCATTCGCTATTTCAACTTCTACCGGACGACTTAACTTAACTAGCGGTTTATTTAACTTAGGCACAAACCTTGGAGAAACAAATGATAAATTGGCACCACTATCAAATAGGATTCGTGCCGGATTAGAGTTAACCATGAAAGTACCTGAAACGACTTCGTTGGATTGCTTGGCCTCCTCATTCGTCATCAAATAGTTGCGACCCCTAGCCGTGCCCGCCGCTTTCTCTAACCGCTTAACGTTATCATTATTCAAGTCGGGGCATTCCTGCCTCTTGTGCCCCTCTTTACCACAATTAAAGCAAGTAACTTTGGTCGACGCCTTGGTGCAATCACGGGCCATGTGTCCTCTTTGATTACAATTATAACACGTGAGCCCAAAACCCCCGGAAGCACCCTTCTTCACACTATTAATGCTTTCGAAGCCTTTCTTGTTCTTTTTATTGGAAAAGTTCGAATGACTCGAACCTTCAAACTTTCTTTTAGAAAAAGTGAAATCACTCTTCCTTGGAACCTCCGGCTCAAAACCCCGAGCCAACTCGAATAGCTCTTCGAAAGTCTTAGCCATTCCCCGGCTAATCTTACCCTTTAACCCGTCGCTCAAAGTACGGTAGAAATCTTTCATTAGCTTGTGATCGTCACCAACATATTCCGGGCAAAAACGAGTCTTTGCCAAAAAGGTAGACTTGAGAGTAACCAAGTCCATTGAGCCTTATTGCAAATGATGCAACTCGTCCTGGATTCTATCAAGGTCGGAAGAAGTTCGGTATTCTTGGAAGAATTCCTTCTTAAACTCCTCCCATGTCAAGCTCATGCGTTGCTCTTCACCATATAAATTGATTTTATCATCCCACCACAACTTGCCTTCTTCACGTAACATGCTAGACCCATATCTCGTCTTCTTCTCGGGAGGACACTCCACGGTACGGAACGCTCCCTCGATATCGAAAATCCAACAAGTGCTTTTCAATGGATCCCTCACCCCATTAAACATCGAAGGTTGAGTGTCCTTAAAATTCTTGTAGTGGAAGTCCCGCCTTCCTTCACCTCCTTCACCGCGAGGATAAATGTTTCTAGCATCAAGGGCCTCTTCGATAGTGGCCTTCATTCGTTCATTTATCAAATCGGTCACTTGCCCATCGACCGAATCTTGGAAGACCTTTCGGATGTCCGTAAGAAAATCCGTTTTTAACTTTTTAAAGACGGCCTCAACCTTAGCCGAAAACTCGATGTCCTCGCTTGTACTTCCGTTATCATGATCGGGACCATTTCTCGTCTTCATTCTATAAAACGGAATAGGTTAAACCATGTAACGAAAAGACATAACACGTAAGTATATACATATACACCACACTACCCCATCTTGCTCAACAATCGTCGTACATTACTCGTTTGACACGATTTGCACCCGTAACAACGGTATCTAATCGTTGTTACGCGAGCACGTCGCATTAACTCGCTAGTACAACGTCCGTCTTGCTTGATGATTGCTAAACACAATACAAAACAATTAGCACAAGGTTAGTTCACATAAACCAAGGCACTAACAATTCACGAGTAGACCCAAAGTCCTACAAGTCCCGCATAAATCGCTCACACAATAAAGCCCAAGTCTAGGCACCAATCTCAAGTCGCCTAAATCCCTTAGACCATGCTCTGATACCACTTGAAACAACCCAACCCGTACTCCGTACGATAAATTTTTTTTTTTTTAATTATAATACACATTTACGCACTTTCGAGCTTCAACACAATGTACCTAAATCATTAAGTGCACATTCAATTTCACAACTAGTGGGCTTAACCACAATACTCCCACTTGAGCATTTAATGACCTAAATTGCATTAAATGACTCAACTACTCACAACCGCCCATACATGGCCAAGACTCGACTTTAATCACTAAGACTAGTGAATTAAAGTCTATTAACTTTAATTAACACAAAACTTTGGGTAATCCATACCCATTTCATCCCATTAGGTCAACTAGTACATTTTGACCCATTTTATCTCACTTAAACTCACAATCAAGTCAAACTTACCCATTAACCCTTCTTTCATAAATATTAAAGTGCATTAGTGACTAACAACACCAATTGATACTTACAACCTCAAATCACAAGGCCAAAACCCTAGATTGTGACTATTAGGGTTTCATTGCAACAACATAACCCAAACTCACCCATTTTACCACCAAATGGGTCTTACAAATCTCTAGTACCCAAAACCCTAGTCATTAACCAATTAAAACTCAAAACTTAGAGTTAGAACTTACCAAGACTATCCACGCGTAGCTAGAGACACAGGGAACAACTTTAAATCTCGCTCCTAGGTTTGATTCACAATTCTCCAACTCCAAATCTCAAGATTAAACTAAGTAGGTTTTGTGTTTTGGGAGAGAAATAGGAAAGAAAAAGGAAAAGGAAATGAAATAAATGAGTATGTGGTGGAGAGTTAAAGCTCCCATCAGATCCACATGTTAATTTACCATTTTGCCCCTTAAAAACCCTTAAAATGAGTTAAATCCGACACCAGTTCAGCAGAACTGTCGCGGCGCGACCTTAATCGTCGCGGCGCGACACATAAAGGGAAATTAGACCCTTCTTAAACCAACTTCTGATCTAAATTTGCTTGTTTTGCCGCGGCGCGGACCCAAATGTCGTGGCGCGGCCTAAGGCTAGAACTGGACAGCTCGACCAACTTAAACACTTTTCGATTTTATTTAATTTGTTCACTTAAATCCCGCTTCCTACATTCGCCTAAACTTCAACAATAGTCTCATAAGACTTAACGCTATCAAAACCCATGTATAAACTTGTAGGCGCACACATTATCAAGTATATATATATATATATATATATATATATATATATATATATATATATATATATATATATATATATATATATATATATATCTACACATATATCTTTACAATTACGCATAATCTAGCGAGTTACAAACGTATAAATGATTAAGTATGTACCTTTTGATACGTACGGGAAAAAACGGGATGTTACACTACCCGAGCACGGAGGATCTCCACCTCCCTTGTCAGTTCCTCGACAGTGGGAGATGGTGGGGCAGGCGGTGCTGTCAGTACGGGTGGTGCTGGTGGAGCTGGTGGTGCAGACGGTCCGGCTCCAGAGGTAGAGGCTGCGAAGCAGTAAGGCTTACGGATGAAGGGATCAGCAGGATACGGCAAAAGCCGCTTACGGTTGGTAACCCTATGACGTCGACCATATGCGTCAGTGAATGCCCGACCTCCGTTGTTCCCTGGAATGACGGTACCATCGAAACGGTACCTCTTCTTCGACGGGGTGGAGGGTGGCTGTACAGGTGCATCATCAGGGTCCTCCTCGTCGGAGTCATCGTCACTAGAGTCGTCTGTGGATGAGTCATCGGATGACGGGTCATCGGAATTATGTGGAGGTGGCTGCACGGGTGGCTGTACTGGCTCTCCTCGGGGGCCATCATCTGTCGGTATCTGGCGGGTCCGATCGGCACGAGACGTCCATCAGGAGCGCGTCGGCACCAATGGTTATGCTCATTATGGACTGGACCTTCCCCAAGATCCGCGGGAATCACAGAACCACCGGGATGGTGCTGTGGCTCCGAGGGTCCGGGGGCAAGTGGAGCTGGAATCTCCTGGAGGTCCTCGGCTCCGTCAGAGGTAACCACTGGGGCAGGTGCATGACTGATGGCTCCAGAGGATGAAGCGCCTGAGTCACTGGAAAGTGTCGACGACGGCATCTGGGAATCGGCAACAACGGTCGGTGAAGTGGCTGATGAGTCTGAGTCACTGTCCAAAATGATGACAGGTGGAATATCCAACATCTGAACAAGGAAAAATAAATTTTCCATGTCAGTAAGTCATAAAGCAAGCACGTATTAGGCCAAGTAACTACAACAGTCTAAATCATGTGTAACAGTAAGTAGTATGGCAATAACGACAAGTATCATGCAATCGAAAGCAGATAATAGCATGTAGTAGTGAAGTCATGTAGTAGCATACGGCATATAGTAGTAAAAGTAAGCAGCAGCATGCAGCAAATTCCACAAAAACAAGTAAACTAGCAAGTTGTAGATTAATCCTATTAGTGAATCCTACTCGGGTCGGTCTTAGACTCACTAATGCAACCTAATTCCCTACAACCAATGCTCTGATACCAAATGTGACGCCCCGTACTAAATCATCATGTATGGACCATCAACAACAGGATTATTACAAGGTCAAACACTTTATGCATTTTCAAACAAGTTTGCATTCATGATAAAAGGTGACGTCATAACCAACGTCGAATGTTTTACAATAAAAGAATGCTTCAATGAATAGAAGCAATTAATAATTGTACGTGACCCCAATGGTCATTACAAATCATAGTTTTGAAAGTAATAATGTTTATGAATGCAAGATAAACTTTCATGCGGTGACATCTCTAAAGCAGCGGGTGTCTACAACAAGACTAGTACAACAGCGGAAGCGGCTAACCTTAAGCACCTGAGAAAAACATTCTTAATAACGTCAACACAAAGGTTGGTGAGCTATAGTTTAAGTATAACAGTAATGTAAGGTAGGCTACGAGATTTCAGTGCTACAAAGAGCGTTTCTAAACAGTATGATAAAGTATATGTTTAACCGTGGGCACTTGGTAACTAACTTAACGTTTATAACCCCCTGAAAGTACACTTGGCGAGTGCGTATGTTTACGAAGTATTAAACACCCGTTAAATGCTAGCGCTACTAGCCCGAGTAGGGATGTCAAACCCTATGGATCCATATCTAAGATTCGCGTTCACCGGTTCAAAAACCAATGACTAAACGTTACCGAGCTAAAGGGAATGTTTATGCCGTTGTATAACCCACACATATATAACTTGAAAGTACTCATGCCTAGTATGTAAAACGTAAAATGTGCATGTATTCTCAGTTTCCAAAATAGTTAAAGTAAAAAGGGATGTTATAACTCACAGTGGTAAAGTAGTAGTAAAGTTGGCTCGGGAAAAGTAAGCAAGTATGTAGGTCCGGAAAGTTCTCAACCTAAGTCAAATATTACTAAGTCAGTAAATCGTCCCAATAGGTTTAAAAGTATGTAAATTTGGTCTTAAGGGTCATCATCATTCATCATCAAACAAAAGGTGTAAAGTAAGTTTCGTTCATGAAAGGAGTTTAAAACAAAGGCTGAATTCGATCAGTCACCGCGGCCTCTATACCTACTAAAATAAGGTGATACCAGTGGCCATGGCTCCATATATGAGTCCTTAATTGTGGTAAAAATTCTAGAATCAAACTCGTCTTCGTTTGACCGTGGTGACGGTCTAAGTGCGAGTAGGTCAGAATTTTCAGCACAACGTTAAAAGGACATAGTGACACTCGGAGGGCCATAAATCCTAAACCGTAACTCTGATTAAGATGAGTCTTAAATGAAAAGTTATCTACACGACCTGAGAAAACTGAAAATCATCTTTACAGCAGCCCAGGTTGTAGTGACCCGAACTTTTCCATGTTTATATATATATTAAATGAAATTGTTATTTACATGATTAAGTGTTTCCAACATGTTAAGCAATCAAACTTGTTAAGACTTGATTAATTGAAATAGGTTTCATATAGACAATTGACCACCCAAGTTGACCGGTGATTCACGGACGTTAAAACTTGTAAAAACTATATGCTGACATATATATATGGTTATATATATAGTTAACATGATATTATGATAAGTAAACATATCATTAAGTATATTAACAATGAACTTCATTTGTAAAAACAAGGCTACTAACTTAATGATTTTGAAACGAGACATATATGTAACGATTATCGTTGTAACGACATTTAATGTATATATATCATATTAAGAGATATTCGTACATCATAATATCATGATAATATAATAATTTAAAATCTCATTTGATATTATAAACATGATAATATAATAATGCTAGCTCACTTCCAATCTTGTAAGAACTTCGAGCCATCCAAGGATCCGTTAAAGCTAGATCCATTTTTCTCTTTTCCAGTAGGTTTATCCAAGGAACTTAAGGTTCGTGAATTGACCAGTGGCCAAGTCTTACTTCCCGACGAAGTAAAAAATCTGTAAAAGTGAGTTATAGTCCCACTTTTAAAATATAATATTTTTGGGATGAGAATACATGCAGGTTTTATAAATGATTTACAAAATAGACACAAGTACGTGAAACTACATTCTATGGTTGAATTATCGAAATCGAATATGCTCCTTTTTTATTAAGTCTGGTAATCTAAGAATTAGGGAACAGACACCCTAATTGACGCGAATCCTAAAGATAGATCTATTGGGCCTAACAAACCCCATCCAAAGTACCGGATGCTTTAGTACTTCGAAATTTATATCATATCCGAAGGGTGTCCCGGAATGATGGGGATATTCTAATATATGCATCTTGTTAATGTCGGTTACCAGGTGTTCACCATATGAATGATTTTTATCTCTATGTATGGGATGTATATTGAAATATGAAATCTTGTGGTCTATTGTTACGATTTGATATATAAAGGTTAAACCTATAACTCACCAACATTTTTGTTGACGTTTTAAGCATGTTTATTCTCAGGTGATTATTAAGAGCTTCCGCTGTCGCATACTTAAATAAGGACAAGATTTGGAGTCCATGCTTGTATGATATTGTGTAAAAACTGCATTCAAGAAACTTATTTCGTTGTAACATATTTGTATTGTAAACCATTATGTAATAGTCGTGTGTAAACAGGATATTTTAGATTATCATTATTTGATAATCTACGTAAAGCTTTTTAAACCTTTATTGATGAAATAAAGGTTATGGTTTGTTTTAAAATGAATGCAGTCTTTGAAAAACGTCTCATATAGAGGTCAAAACCTCGCAACGAAACAATTAATATGGAACGTTTTTAATCAATAAGAACGGGAAATTTCAGTTGGTATCCGAGCGTTGGTCTTAGAGAACCAGAATTTTGCATTAGTGTGTCTTATCGAGTTTGTTAGGATGCATTAGTGAGTCTGGACTTCGACCGTGTTTACTTGAAAAATGATTGTTTAACAAATTTTGTTGGAAACTATATATTTTTAACATGTGAATATTATGTGATATATTAATCTCTTAACGCGTTTGATATTATGTGATAGATGTCTACCTCTAGAACAAGTCCCATTGACTCACCTAATAATAATGAAGAGTCAAATGTAAATTGGAATGATTCGTGGACTGATTCACAAGTTCCCGAAGAAGAACCGGAAGAAGAGTCGGATGCGGAAGAAGAATTGGAACCGGAAGAAGAAATAGAAACAATGGGGGAAATAATAAAACGGTTAAGTAGAAGAAAATCCTCAACCAACCGACCAAAGTTAATTATAGTCAATGGTGTTTCCGCCAAGGAAGCAAAGTATTGGGAGGATTACCAATTCTCCGATGAATCGGATGCCGACAAGGATTCCGATGATGTTATAGAAATTACCTCAACACAATTTAATAAGGCAAAAGAGAACAATAAGGGAAAGGGCATAAAATAGAGAAATTTGATTCCAAACCCGATGAACTTTATATGTATCGTCAACACCCGTATTTCTTAAGTTGTGACAATAACCCGGGAACCTCTAAACCACCAGGTTTTTCTAAACCAATGTGGAAAACGACGGCTCGTATTAGGGGAACATCATATATCCCTAGAAACTTGGCAAAACGAACCAAAACCGAAGAAGAAGAAACGAGCGAGTCGGAATAAGATAGTTGTATTCGTGTGGTGTAATATATGTAATATAGTGTGCTTATGCTATATGATATATGTAAAAATTGCTTGTATTAATAAGTATTTTTTTTTATGAATCTAACTCTTATCTATTTTACAGTATAAAACACAAAATGGATAGGCAACCCAATATTTTAAGAGACCTACCCGGAGACATGATTGATGAAATCTTGTCTAGAGTCGGTCAGAATTCCTCGGCACAACTATTTAAGGCGAGATCAGTTTGCAAGACATTCGAAGAACGTTCCAAGAATGCCTTGGTTTATAAAAGGCTTTCGTTTGAAAGATGGGGGATATCACATTGGGAAACCTATAAGTTACGATGTGTTTACTTTGACGCATATATTGCGGGGAACCCAAATGCTATTTTACGCAACGGGTTAAGAAATTATTTTGACTCAATGTATCCGAATATAGGACTTCATGATTTAGAAAAAGCGGCTAACATGCAACATAAAGAAGCATGTTATGCTTACGGGTTAGTAATGTTCGCTTCTCACCAAAGTGAGAAAAAGAACATCGGGCTACAACTATTAAACAAAACGTTCCCACAAGTGACGGAGTCGGTAATTGGGGTAAGAAATGAGGTTTTTAGGTTATTACGAGACTGTTGGTCATTACGTAACCTTCATCCTTTTGATGACATTACAACACATTGTCTTACTATTGGTCACAACGGTTATGTTCCCCAAAACCAAGGATGGGAAGTGGTATTAGTAAAACCAGAATGCATGACTTGTTTCTGGACGTATGAATTACGTGTCTTTATTGCCTTTGCTGAACGCCTTATTTATTAACTAGAATTATCTTCGCAACTACTTTGTATCAAAGTTTTATGTGCTATATTTCATGCTATATGTAAAATAGCGGTATTGTAAGTTTGCAAGTTATTGTATAAAGGCTTGAATATGATATATATATATATATATATATATTTTTTTTTTTTTGTGATTAGTTTTTCATATAGAATTGTAGTAGTTGAAATGGTATGTTAGCTACTAAGTATGAACTTAACGGGTAGGTACTACCCGAATTAAAGAGTATAAAACGCTAATATGAAGAAAGAGCTTTTATAAATAAGTTCATATTACGCTACGAAATACTATTGACTACTCTTGATATTCTATATGATTAACTTGTTTCATTTGGCTATTTTGAAGGAAATGGCACCGACTACTCGACACACCTTGAATATGAGCGAAGAGGAATTTCGTGCCTTTCTTGCTTCAAACATAGCCGCAGTACAGGCTGCGCTACATACCAACAATAACCTTGGATCTAGCAGTACAGGAAATCGTGTAGGATGCACCTACAAAGAATTCACTGCCTGCAAACCTTTGGAATTTGATGGAACCGAAGGACCGATCGGATTGAAACGGTGGACCGAGAAGGTCGAATCGGTGTTTGCCATAAGTAAGTGTACTGAAGAGGACAAAGTGAAGTACGCTACGCATACCTTCACAGGTTCTGCATTAACATGGTGGAATACCTATCTAGAGCAAGTGGTACAAGATGATGCTTACGCACTACCGTGGTCAGCATTCAAGCACTTGATGAACGAGAAGTACCGTCCCAGAACCGAGGTCAATAAGCTCAAGACAGAACTTAGAGGGTTACGAACCCAAGGATTTGATATTACCACGTACGAAAGACGATTCACAGAATTATGCCTATTGTGTCCGGGAGCGTTCGAAGATGAGGAAGAGAAGATCGACGCGTTTGTGAAAGGATTACCGGAAAGAATCCAAGAAGATATAAGTTCACACGAGCCCGCCTCCATACAACAGGCATGTAGAATGGCTCACAAACTAGTGAACCAGATTGAGGAAAGAATTAAAGAACAGGCGGTTGAAGAGGCCAATGTGAAGCAAGTCAAAAGAAAGTGGGAGGAAAACAGTGATAAGAATCACCAATACAACAACAACAGCAATTACAACAATAATCGCAACAACTATCCCAACAATCGCAACATCAATCGCAACTACAACAAACGGCCCAACAATAACAACAACAACAACAACAACAACAACAACAACAACAACAACAACAACAACAACAACAACAACAACAACAACAACAACAACAACAACAACAACAACTACAACAACTACAACAATCATCCCAACAACAATAACAACCGCAACAACAACAATAATCAGAAGCAGCTATGCCAAAGGTGTGAAAAGTATCACTCGAGGTTCTGTACCAAATTTTGCAACAAGTGTAAAAGAAATGGTCATAGCGCGGCGAAGTGTGAGATCTACGGACCAGGGGTTAACAGAACAAAAGGAACAAATGGTGTCGGCACGATTAATGGTGGAGTAAGTAGTGTCGGAGCAAGTTATGCCAATGTAGTTTGTTATAAATGTGGAAAACTGGGCCACATTATTAGAAATTGCCCGAACCAGGAGAACACGAATTGACAAGGCCGCGGAAGAGTTTTCAATATTAATGCGGCAGAGGCACAGGAAGACCCGGAGCTTGTTACGGGTACGTTTCTTATTGACAATAAATCTGCTTAGGTTTTATTTGATTCGGGTGCAGATAGAAGCTATATGAGTAGAGATTTTTGTGCTAAATTAAGTTGTCCATTGACACCTTTGGATAGTAAATTTTTACTCGAATTAGCAAACGGTAAATTAATTTCAGCAGATTATATATGCCGGAATCGAGAAATTAAACTGGGTAGCGAAATATTTAAGATTGATTTGATACCAGTAGAGTTAGGGAGTTTTGATGTAATAGTTGGCATGGACTGGCTGAAGAAGGTGAAAGCAGAGATCGTATGTTATAAAAATGCAATTCGTATTGTACGAGAAGAAGGAGAACCCTTAATGGTGTACGGAGAAAAGGGCAACACGAAGCTACATCTTATTAGTAATTTGAAGGCACAAAAACTAATAAGAAAAGGTTGCTATGCTGTTCTAGCACATGTCGAGAAAGTACAAACTGAAGAAAAGAGCATCAATGATGTTTTTGTCGCAAAAGAATTTCCCGATGTATTTCCGAAAGAATTACCGGGACTACCTCCACATCGATCTATTGAATTTCAAATAGATCTTGTACCAGGAGCTGCACCAATAGCTCATGCTCCTTACAGACTCGCACCCAGCGAGATGAAAGAACTGCAAAGCCAATTACAAGAACTTTTAGAGTGTGGTTTCATTCGACCAAGCACATCACCATGGGGAGCTCCTGTTTTGTTTGTCAAGAAGAAAGATGGTACATTAGGTTGTGTATCGACTACCGAGAGTTGAACAAACTTACCATCAAGAACCGCTACCCACTACCGAGTATCGACGACTTATTTGATCAACTACAAGGCTCGTCTGTTTATTCAAAGATTGACTTACGTTCCGGGTATCATCAAATGCGGGTGAAAGAAGATGATATTCCAAAGACTGCTTTCAGAACACGTTACGGTCATTACGAGTTTATGGTCATGCCGTTTGGTTTAACTAATGCACCAGCTGTGTTCATGGACCTTATGAACTGAGTGTGTGGACCATACTTTGACAAGTTGTCATTGTTTTCATTGATGACATACTTATTTACTCAAAGAATGATCAAGAACACGGTGAACATTTGAGAAAGGTGTTAGAAGTATTGAGGAAGGAAGAATTGTACGCTAAGTTTTCAAAGTGTACATTTTGGTTGGAAGAAGTTCAATTCCTCGATCACATAGTGAACAAAGAAGGTATTAAGGTGGATCCGGAAAAGATAGAAACTGTTGAAAAGTGGGAAACCCCGAAAACTCCGAAACACATACGCCAGTTTTTAGGACTAGCTGGTTACTACAGAAGGTTCATCCAAGACTTTTCCAGAATAGCAAAACCCTTGACTGCATTAACGCATAAAGGGAAGAAATTTGAATGGAAGGATGAACAAGAGAAAGTGTTTCAGTTATTGAAGAAAAAGCTAACTACGGCACCTATATTGTCATTGCCTAAAGGGAATGATGATTTTGTGATTTATTGTGACGCGTCAAAGCAAGGTCTCGGTTGTGTATTAATGCAACGAACGAAGGTGATTGCTTATGCGTCTAGACAATTGAAGATTCACGAACAAAATTATACGACGCATGATTTAGAATTAGGCGCGGTTGTTTTTGCATTAAAGACTTGGAGGCACTACTTATATGGGGTCAAAAGTATTATATATACCGACCACAAAAGTCTTCAACACATATTTAATCAGAAATAACTAAATATGAGGCAGCGTAGGTGGATTGAATTGTTGAATGATTACGACTTTGAGATTCGTTACCACCCGGGGAAGGCAAATGTGGTAGCCAACGCCTTGAGTAGGAAGGACAGAGAACCCATTCGAGTAAAATCTATGAATATAATGATTCACAATAACCTTACTACTCAAATAAAGGAGGCGCAACAAGGAGTTTTAAAAGAGGAAAATTTAAAGGATGAAATACCCAAAGGATCGGAGAAGCATCTTAATATTCGGGAAGACGGAACCCGGTATAGGACTGAAAGGATTTGGGTGCCAAAATTTGGAGATATGAGAGAAATGGTACTTAGAGAAGCTCATAAAACCAGATACTCAATACATCCTGGAACGGGGAAGATGTACAAGGATCTCAAGAAACATTTTTGGTGGCCGGGTATGAAAGCCGATGTTGCTAAATACGTAGGAGAATGTTTGATGTATTCTAAGGTCAAAGCTGAGCATCAGAAACCATCAGGTCTACTTCAACAACCCGAAATCCCGGAATGGAAATGGGAAAACATTACCATGGATTTTATCACTAAATTGCCAAGGACTGCAAGTGGTTTTGATACTATTTGGGTAATAGTTGATCGTCTCACCAAATTAGCACACTTCCTGCCAATAAGAGAAGATGACAAGATGGAGAAGTTAGCATGACTGTATTTGAAGGAAGTCATCTCCAGACATGGAATACCAATCTCTATTATCTCTGATAGGGATGGCAGATTTATTTCAAGATTTTGGCAGACATTACAGCAAGCATTAGGAACTCGTCTAGACATGAGTACTGCCTATCATCCACAAACTGATGGGCAGAGCGAAAGGACGATACAAATGCTTGAAGACATGCTACGAGCATATGTTATTGATTTAGGAAACAGTTTGGATCGACATCTACCGTTAGCAGAATTTTCCTTCAACAACAGCTACCATTCAAGCATTGAGATGACGCCGTTTGAAGCACTTTATGGTAGAAAGTGTAGGTCTCCGATTTGTTGGAGTGAAGTGGGGGATAGACAGATTACGGGTCCGGAGATAATACAAGAAACTACCGAGAAGATCATCCAAATTCAACAACGGTTGAAAACCGCCCAAAGTCGACAAAAGAGCTACGCTGACATTAAAAGAAAATATATAGAATTTGAAATTGGAGAGATGGTCATGCTTAAAGTTTCACTTTGAAAAGGCGTTGTTTGATTTGGTAAACGAGGGAAATTAAATCCAAGGTATATCGGACCATTCAAGATTATTGATCGTGTCGGACAAGTAGCTTACCGACTTGAGTTACCTCAACAACTCGCGGCTGTACAAAACACTTTCCACGTATCGAATTTGAAGAAATGTTTTGCTAAAGAAGATCTCACTATTCCGTTAGATGAAATCCAAATCAACGAAAAACTTCAATTCATCGAAGAACCCGTCGAAATAATGGATCGTGAGGTTAAAAGACTTAAGCAAAACAAGATACCAATTGTTAAGGTTCGATGGAATGCTCGTAGAGGACCCGAGTTCACCTGGGAACGAGAAGATCAAATGAAGAAGAAATACCCGCATTTATTTCCAGAAGATACGTCAACACCTCCAACTGCTTAAAATTTTGGGACGAAATTTATTTAACGGGTAGGTACTGTAGTGACCCGAACTTTTTCATGTTTATATATATATTAAATGAAATTGTTATTTACATGATTAAGTGTTTCCAACATGTTAAGCAATCAAACTTGTTAAGACTTGATTAATTGAAATAGGTTTCATATAGACAATTGACCACCCAAGTTGACCGGTGATTCACGAACGTTAAAACTTGTAAAAACTATATGCTGACATATATATGGTTATATATATATATAGTTAACATGATATTATGATAAGTAAACATATCATTAAGTATATTAACAATGAACTTCATTTGTAAAAACAAGACTACTAACTTAATGATTTTGAAACGAGACATATATGTAACGATTATCGTTGTAACGACATTTAATGTATATATATCATATTAAGAGATATTCGTACATCATAATATCATGATAATATAATAATTTAAAATCTCATTTGATATTATAAACATTTGGTTAACAACATTTAACAAGATCGTTAACCTAAAGGTTTCAAAACAACACTTACATGTAACGACTAACGATGACTTAACGACTCAGTTAAAATGTATATACATGTAGTGTTTTAATATGTATTTATACACTTTTGAAAGACTTCAAGACACTTATCAAAATACTTCTACTTAACAAAAATGCTTACAATTACATCCTCGTTCAGTTTCATCAGCAATTCTACTCTTATGCACCCGTATTCGTACTCGTACAATACACAGCTTTTAGATGTATGTACTATTGGTATATACACTCCAATGATCAGATCTTAGCAGCCCATGTGAGTCGCCTAACACATGTGGGAACCATCATTTGGCAACTAGCATGAAATATCTCATAAAATTACAAAAATATGAGTAATCATTCATGACTTATTTACATGAAAACAAAATTACATATCCTTTATATCTAATCCATACACCAACGACCAAAAACACCTACAAACACTTTCATTCTTCAATTTTCTTCATCTAATTGATCTCTCTCAAGTTCTATCTTCAAGTTCTAAGTGTTCTTCATAAATTCTACAAGTTCTAGTTACATAAAATCAAGAATACTTTCAAGTTTGCTAGCTCACTTCCAATCTTGTAAGAACTTCGAGCCATCCAAGGATCCGTTGAAGCTAGATCCATTTTTCTCTTTTCCAGTAGGTTTATCCAAGGAACTTAAGGTTCGTGAATTGACCAGTGGCCAAGTCTTACTTCCCGACGAAGTAAAAAATCTGTAAAAGTGAGTTATAGTCCCACTTTTAAAATATAATATTTTTGGGATGAGAATACATGCAGGTTTTATAAATGATTTACAAAATAGACACAAGTACGTGAAACTACATTCTATGGTTGAATTATCGAAATCGAATATGCTCCTTTTTTATTAAGTCTGGTAATCTAAGAATTAGGGAACAGACACCCTAATTGACGCGAATCCTAAAGATAGATCTATTGGACCTAACAAACCCCATCCAAAGTACCGGATGCTTTAGTACTTTGAAATTTATATCATATCCGAAGGGTGTCCCGGAATGATGGGGATATTCTAATATATGCATCTTGTTAATGTCGGTTACCAGGTGTTCACCATATGAATGATTTTTATCTCTATGTATGGGATGTATATTGAAATATGAAATCTTGTGGTCTATTGTTACGATTTGATATATATAGGTTAAACCTATAACTCACCAACATTTTTGTTGACGTTTTAAGCATGTTTATTCTCAGGTGATTATTAAGAGCTTCCGCTGTCGCATACTTAAATAAGGACAAGATTTGGAGTCCATGCTTGTATGATATTGTGTAAAAACTGCATTCAAGAAACTTATTTCGTTGTAACATATTTGTATTGTAAACCATTATGTAATAGTCGTGTGTAAACAGGATATTTTAGATTATCATTATTTGATAATCTACGTAAAGCTTTTTAAACCTTTATTGATGAAATAAAGGTTATGGTTTGTTTTAAAATTAATGCAGTCTTTGAAAAATGTCTCATATAGAGGTCAAAACCTCGCAACGAAATCAATTAATATGGAACGTTTTTAATCAATAAGAACGGGACATTTCACAGGTGGTCTGACCAGTTCCAAAAAATAGTAAACAGTGTGTTCCGGTGGGTTCTTGGTGCTTGACGTTCATCACGGTCCTCATCCTTGATGCATATAGCTTCAAGTGTACAACTCGTTGATGTGTTTACATCATCTTTACCAAGTTTTGACCATCATAACACAAGTGTAAGTCTAAGATAAGTAGCACAACTCAATTAAGTGTTGCAAGTAGTTTGATGAACCAAAGTTACATCAAAATCTTAGATTTGACACATACATGAATTATAAAAGTAATATTGAACTACAAACTTGAAAGTAAACTAATTAATCAAGATCTTAAGTTGTAGAACATAGTTCTTAGTTAGATCTTGAAGATCCAAGACCCAAAAGTCTAGATCTAAAGTTATTAGGTTAAATCCTAAGTATTAACACTTGAATCTTTACTTTAATGAAACCATAAGCTATAAAACTTAGATTTTCATCTTGTAAAGTATATGTAAGCTTTCAGGCTCTAGATTATGACAGAATTTAAAGACCATAAGCTATAGAAACTTAGATCTTTCATAATTATGTGAAGTTGTAACTAGAAAGTTAAACTTCCATGTTCTTGAACTTATAAGTTAACTTTAGTTCAAGAAAAATGAGATCAAAGTTAACTAGTAACACTTGACCATTATAACAACAAATCACGAATTTAAAACATGAACAAATGAAGAAATAAAATAAATAATCAAGTAACTAGTTCATGGTTGTTCATACTTTAAAGATTCAAGCCAAGATCTTGATCTTTAAGAAAGTAAATTTTAGTTTACAAACATGAATTCAAGTATGATTTTACAACATGAACTTTCTTTCTTTAAAACTTTAAGTGTTGAACCATAAACTAGTAAGTTTAGATTCTTGTGTGTTCTTGTAAATACAAGATAGAATGAAGAACAAACTAGAGAGTTTGGTTCTTAAGAATATGTAAGTAAACAACAACAACAAAGTTCAATTAATTATACAACAACAAAAAGCAAGTAAAAGGATGATGATGATGTGTTGTTGCTACGGTTTTGACAAAGAAAAGAAGAAGAACACAAAGCTTTGTTACTTACAAAATTGAGAGAGAAATGAGAGAAAAGTAATTGCAAATAAGTTGTGTGTGTTTGGAATGAGAGAATGCAAGTGAGTAAGTAATACAAAAATGAAACAAAACCTCCCTTTTACTTCATGCTAGCCGACGGTTTTGGGAGCCACAAGAGGAAGGGAAAAGTCCACAAGGTTCTTTCATGAATTTGGCTCAAAAGTTGGTCATAAGGTGTGTTTGCATGGGAACATGGTGTAAGTAACTTGTAACTAGATTCCATGTGCACTAATCCATCTAGTTAAGTTCAAATGTAATACTTGCATGATAAGTTGGGCCAATTAGTCCATTAAGTGTGTAGGGTGGGCTTCTAAGTCCATTAATCATGAGTCCATTAATAAAAGACCAAGTATGTAACAAATAATCCAATAAAGCCCAAGTAATTAACCATTAGCACTAGTTAATTAAAAATGATTAATAAAACTTAATCATGAATGTAAATGATATTTAAAAACATCATTCGTGAAAAGTATGTGTGTCACAAAGACGTGTTGGGACATTTAAAGTCAATCACGGTATCAAGTAAATGTAATAACATACATTCATTAAATCACAAGTATTAATAATAACCATTATTAATTAATCGTTGGAAAATCCAGGGTCGTTACCCAAATACGATCAATCTTCTTCAAAACACCAGTCGAAGCATGAGGACGTTGATTCTATGTGAATTGAAGACCTGAATAATTTGAACAATTGCTGTTTAGAAACTGTTTTTCCCTTGCCTGCGTGCTTGGCATTCATATCAGATTTTCGCTTAAAAGAGATGTTTTGTGTTCCCCGTCGTGCTTGCCACATTCGTCCCTTTGAATTGTCCAACACTGTTCTCTTTAACCGTGTTGCTGTTTCATTCACATGCTCTTCTGATATGTCAGCATTTACATGTTCGTCTTCTTCAACTGAAACTTCTTTCAAAGTTAGTTGAGTAGTTGGTATGTTCTCGACAAGGTTTTCAGTGACTTTGATCAAGTGGTGTTCGTGTTGAAGTCATGTCAGTTGCTTTTGCGTTCTTGGTGTTCTTGTTGTTCTTCGAAACGGATGTCGCCACATGTTGGTACAATTTTCCGTCTAGCGGCTAAAAGGTACCAGTACATATACTAGAACAGCTTAGCGTGGAGAATTATTGTCAACTAATGTTTGTCTTTGGGAAATGATCCCTGCAGACCCGGAACACGGATGAGATATCCGTGGGGTAGCCTTATTAGTCTTGTTGGACCACACTGAGAGTTGGTCCGTTTAGCGTTCTGTTGATAAGCGGGTAAGATTCTAGAGTGATAAAGTACTGTGTGAGAGAGAAAGTGTACTCTCTGACAAGTGACTGAACTCTGAAATGTGGTGACCCAGGGGTTTATTTATAGGCGCAGAATGTCCGAAATTTTCGGGAACACATGTCAAATGCTGATTAATTTGATTATGCGAAATATCCGGAACCGCGCCTATTCAAGGGCTTAAGCATAGAAGCTGCCTGCAGGGCTTACGCATGGCGTTGGACGGCCTGGCTGAGCGTCGGACGGATATTAACAAAAACTGTAATAATTGCTATCTTTTATGCTTTTCGATCCTTTCTTATGTATAAAAATGATGTTTTTATGCGTGTATCCCTAAGAATACACCATTAGTTAACATCAGCCAAACAGACCTCATCAATACATTCATTAAATTCTCTCATTGCTATCGTCGTATTAGAAACACCTGATCAGGATTTGTCCGAACTACGAGAGACATTAAAGTCCCCCATGACCACCCATGGACGACTATTCACAAATCACCTATGCATTCCCAAATCTTTCCAAAGTTGACAACATTAATTACATCCATAAAAGGCTGCTTAGATGTACCTGCACTATCCACTTCCTTACTCTTAAATTTCGGCCTATAGACACGTTTCTGTTTCGATTATCCAACAGCAAAGCCTTCATAGCCCTTTGCACCATCATTCCCAACTTTTTTTTACCCAATTTGTTACCCACTGTGCGAAATCCATCATCATCAATAAACTGTTCATATCTCTACACATTTATAACAGAAGTTACAAAACTGATTTAGGAAGATATGCTTTACATTACAACATTCCACTCACCAAATTTTAGTACATATCTTCAGTTTGGCAGCTAGCATGAGTCTAACTTCAAATGCATCGTACATAACCTACATTATTTCACCATATAAATTGTGAGACCGTATGACAAAAAAATACATACACCATCTCACGACTAAATGAAAAATAAATACAAGTGCATCAATAAAAGAGCATAATGAAAATAGTATATATTGTACAGAACACATACAATAGAAGCTAAGACAACATCGATCACGAATGTTTGATGATTCAACTCCTTCATGTAGACCTATAGATACACTTCAAGTGCCACAATAGTTGAAGAATGTGATAATGGCATTCCACTTGAACTCCTAAAAATCACATAAATATAAGATTAACTTCCTATTTATTAGATATCATTTCCAATCTTTGTGGCATTTCATCGAACACGTAATGTGCGAATGTGAAACTCTCAAACTGCTTATGTAATGCACACGATATGAATTTACAATGAGGCACACAATCTGAATCTGCAAATACAGAACAAACTAATAAATACAGTTAAGTCATCTATCATTGTATGAGAGGTAATAACAATACTTGAATATGTAAAATAGTTCAATCGATTTTAACCAATTAGCTCTCACATATCATTGTATTCATTAATTATATGCTAATTCTTTTACAAATAACTTCAAACAAAGTTTTTCAAATCACTATCGAGAGAAGATTTGAGGTGATATCTCCAAATTCAATTTTGATAAATGCACTTATATTTGGTGATTTATTCCTAAATTACCCTCAAATAAATTATAACATCAAAATCTGTATAGTTATCATTTAAGGGTATTTCAGTACTTTTAGTTGAATTTATCAAAAAGGCATTTATATAGTCTAATAAACCTCTAAAATGATGACATCATCATTAAGTTAAATTACTCTTTACTTTTCATAATGATAATGTCATAATTATATATTAATTTAATTAAAAAAATAATACAAAATCTTTTATAAAAGGAAATATTAATCTCTCATAAATTGTAATTTTATTTTTCTAAAAAAATTTAAAAGGCATTTATTTTATTAATAATTATTATTATTAAAAATATAAATATAAATATTCAACTTTGAGCGAACTTTATGTTTGTAAAATCAACGACAAGTTTCTTAGTCGGAATCCGTGGTTCCACGGGGCAATAAACTAAATGACTTTAACATTTACATTCACTTAATACATAAAACATATTATTAAACTGTTTCGTTTAAACAAACTCGTATTTCCACGGGTCATTTCACTAGTTTGGATATAAAGCGGAAAAAATAAAAACAAATATACGAAAAAATTGGATTACCGCTGTGTTATCCGGTGTTTTTTAGTTAAAAAGTAAACATAAAAAAGGAAAATAGTTAAGACATGGAACGGTTAATAGTGTTGGTAGAAGGCTAGCTAGTTTTTTTACTTGTATCAGCTTATATAAAACACATTAATACTTGGGTTAGTGCTTGGTAATATGTACTTGGCAATATGGGTGCGCATGGTATCATATCCATATCGAACCATAATGAATCGATTGGTATCGCTATAACTTATTATTTAAAGATGAGTACTGAATATTATATCGATTTAAACGGTTTGGTACCGGTGCAGTTTCAGTATCAGTACGGTAAAAGTAGGTACTATAATTGTTTGATACCAGATTACATTTTTTTAACTTTTGCTTTTACGTTCTAAATTTTAACGTTCTAAATTTTAACTTTTACGTTGTACAACATTTTTATGTTTTGGTTGCTATCTATTTGATAATCTCATAAGATGTATACTAAACAAATATGATATTAATGATCGAGTATTAAAATTACAAATAGCTACACAGGTAGTAAGAATACAAAAGTCACTACCATTTTCATAGAAGTAGAAAGTGAAAAAAAAAAAAATAATAATAATAATAATAATAAATTAAATAACAATAAAAAAAAAAAAACCCTCAAGTTACTCTTTTAATTGTTAGATCAATCAACACTAGTTAAAGCCTGAACTTCTCTTTTTAAGCAAGTAGTTCATTAAAAATTCACTTAATCACACCGATCATCCCTAAAGTTTATATTAATTTCATCGTGGACCCTAAAGTAATTTTTTTTTATGATAACCCATAATGTTTTAATTTAATTTAATACTAGTGAAATGACCCGTGAAATCACGGGTTTATTAAATGACAAACTTTAAAAATAACAGTTTAGATGTACAATCTGAAAACACCTATTTTGTGTAACTTCGCCAACATATATATGATGTCTAAAACTAAATGTGCAATCCCTTCGACAACATTAATATCAGCAATGGTATTAGTGATTCAATGTCAACTTCAAGTTACAACTTCGACAATATGATGTCTAAAACTGAATGCGCAATCCCTTCGACAACATTAATATCACCAATGATAACAGTGATTGAATGTCAACTTCCATATGCTTATCTTTTGTTTCATACATGAAACTACATATAAGATCAAATAAAAAAGAATGAATACCATGACATAAAAGATTACACAACAACTATGTGCTTCTCAATCTTATCAATTTGACGCTTTAGGGGCTGCAACTGTTTTAGTATCACATTCTAATTCAATGGATGAATCACCAATCAATGAAACCACATCCTTCAAAGAAATCACAAAAAACCTATATTAAGAAACACAGAAGCCAACAAAGTTAAGCACAACAAACACAGAAGCCCTAATCATGGAAGTCACAACATTCTATAATGAGCAATTACACCACATAAAATTACTAACATAATCCTCGACACTATTTTACTATTTCAATTTATAGTATTATTATACTAACGTAAAATGACACTCACATGCTACATAGTGGATCTGAACCACATTTATAACCAATTTTAAAGTTGATAAAGTGCAGTAAATGAATAAAAATAGTCAACTGACTTGTATATATTTGTGACTAAATATGTCTTGTAAGGATTATAGGACCCAAACAATAGAGTAATTTCAGAGAATTACCCTTCCACAATCGACAAACGAAAGAACAATAATTAAAGAATTAAAGACGCGAGATTTAACGTGGTTATGTGTAATCGAATGTCGATTACTTTAATCCACGGACCAACTAGAGAGATTTTATTGATATAATACGTGGATACAACTGAGGGTTACAATAGGATGCTTATATAGGCCAAAAACACCTTGGAGAACAAGAAAAACATAAATTTGGAAACTTCTCGCCAGACGAAGCTGCGCCGCGACATTTGAGGCCGCGCCGCGCCTCCAAGGCAATTCTCCGGACAGTCGTTTTCCAAATATGATGCTTTGTTTGATGTACTAGGCCGCGTTGCGCCTTCCAAGGCCGCGGCGCGCCTCCCCTGTTCGTCTGAATCCTTTTGTTTTGATATCCTTCACATCCAACAATCTCCCACTTGAAGATAGTCAAAACTATGACTCACATTTTGTCAACCCATCATACCAAACTAACCAAGATCGCCAAAGCACCCTTTACCGTCAAACTCCATTTGGGACACGCACACTCATATCATATACGCTGGATAAGCAGACTTTCAATACAAAGTCTTCAACACTTCTTGTTAGAATCGAATCATCATCTCTCTATCTCCCTAGTTGGTCACCATCTTCTCATTAGTTCATGAGAAGACCCGTTGAGGCTATGCAAAACCTCAACTTGTCCATTGACACCACTTTAGTAAACATATCCGCGGGATTCTTCATACCAAGGACTTTCTCCAATGTCAAAGTACCATCTTCAATACGTTCTCGAATAAAATGATACCTCAAATCAATATGTTTCGTACGATTATGAAATACCGGATTCTTCGCGAGATTGATTGCACTTTGGTTGTAAGAATATAAGACGCAATTGTCTTATCTTTTACCCAACTCACACAAGAAGTTCTTCAACCAAACAAGCTCCTTAGAAGCTTCCGCAATAGCCATATACTCGGCCTCGGCGGTCGACAAAGCAACACTCCTTTGTAATCTAGACATCCAACTAACCGCCGTCTTACCAACCATGAACACATATCCCGTAGTACTCTTACCCGGATCACCAAATCTACCCAAATTTGCATCCGCATTGAAATGTCCCGTTCATATTGATTATAAACGTTCCATATTAATTGATTTCGTCGCGAGGTTTTGACCTCTATATGAGACGTTTTTCAAAGACTGCATTCATTTTTAAAACAACCATAACCTTTATTTTATCTATAAAGGTTTAAAAAGCATTACGTAGATTATCAAATAATGATAATCTAAAATATACCGTTTACACACGACCATTACATAATGGTTTAAAATAAGAATATATTACATCAAAAATAAGTTTCTTGAATGCAGTTTTTACATCATATCATACAAGCATGGACTCCAAATCTTGTCCTTATTTTAGTATGCAACAGCGGAAGCTCTTAATAATCACCTGAGAATAAACATGCTTAAAACGTCAACAAAAATATTGGTGAGTTATAGGTTTAACCTATATATCATCAAATCATAATAATAGACCACAAGATTTCATATTTCAATATACATCCCATACATAGAGATAAAATTCGGTCATATGGTGAACACCTGGTAACCGATATTAACAAGATGCATATAAGAATATCCCCTATCATTCCAGAAAATCCTTCGGACATGATAAAAACGAATTCGAAGTACTAAAGCATCCGGTACTTTGGATGGGGTTCGTTAGGCCCAATAGATCTATCTTTAGGATTCGCGTCAATTAGTAGATCGGTTTACTAATTCTTAGGCTACCAAGCAAAAGGGGCATATTCGGCTTCGATCATTCACCCATATAATGTAGTTTCATTTACTTGTGTCTATTTCGTAAAACATTTATAAAACTGCATGTATTCTCATCCCAAAATGTCACGACCCTACTTTTTCCGTTATCTTTTACCGTTAATTATTTAACGACCGTTAACCGTTAATTGGGTTACGTCATTTCATGACCTATATTATTATTTTAGTAATAATATATTAATTATTATGTGTTATGTGAATATATGTATTCATATTTTAAATCGTACGTTTATACGAATCGCGGATTTCTATCCGGCGAATCTTTTCGGTTTTCAAACCAACAGTCGCGTTTTTGGGATATTTAAATCCTATTTATTTTAAATATGATATTTTAAGGTCATATAATTATATAGTGTATTTATATTTATTTTTCATCGCGCGTTTGTTGTCTTTCCGAATTTTTAATCGCGTAAGTGCGTTTTCGCGTTTTGGGACTCGTTCGGGCTTTCGGGCCACAAGCTTTTACACATTTAGCAAGATTGGGCCATGGGGCCCACCCCATGACCCCTCATTCGGCCGAGACACCAAGGGAGGGGAGTAAAACTCCCTTGATTTTTATTTTTAGAGTATTATTTCCATCCCACTTTTTATTAAACCTAATTTCCTATTTTTGGTGCTCTCTCCCTCTCCTCTCCCTCTTTGCCGTAGCCAACCATCACCATAACATCATCATCTTCATCAATTTTCATAGCTTGGATCAAGGATTGTTATACATCAACGCGTTCCTCGTTCCGTTCTCTACGCGATTATACTTCTCGTTTCTTGATTAGGGTATAAACCCTAACCCTAGAACTTTTAATTTTTCTTTACTTTTCTGTATTTTGATGATTTATTAATAGTATGATGATTATTAGTTGTTGTAATGTTGATTGTTTGCGTAGAATTGCTCGTTTACATATGTTTTCGGTTTGATATAATTTGAACAACAGCTTTTTCGTGTGTTTCTGACTTTGTAACTGATATAAAAGTTAAAATAAAGTATATAAATTAGTTCCTCTCATCAAGACATTAATTTTAGACACCGGATTCATGTCGTTTCGATTCCCGGAACCCTAGTTATGATCAAAGTGGTATTTTGTTAAGATTGAATGTGATTTTGGTATGAACCAGGTTTGGTCCGACTTTGTGACCATATTTGGTGACTATAGGGTGTGTTAGTGTGTTAGTACTGATGGTGGGGCGAACTTTCATGTTCGGGTCATCTCAATCCGAGCCACGAATCACCCGTTACGTCCAAAACACGTTTTTGATTGAATTGAAGTCCAAGTGGTGTATTGGCTGTATAACATGACTTGTGGACTGTTCTTGGGGTGTTCTTGAGTGTACCAAAGTATCGGGTGGTTTACTTAGGCGGAGATATATGTAAGGCTCACCGAAAACCAACACCCGGGGCTCAGGATACGACCCGATGAACTTTTGATTTAAAACTTTTGACTAATTATTAAACTTAGGATATAAATAATGGATTTCATTATAATTTAATTACTTATGATAAAAAAAAGTAATTTTTATTATTTACAACTTATGATATATATATTTATTATATCATTTAATTAATATTTATGATTTAATTAACTTTTTAATTAAACATATGATTAATAATACTTCATTATTAATGGAAAAATACTTATGATAAGTATTAAACTTATATTATGAGATTATTATAATAAGACTTATAATAAGGATTAATTAATTATTTAATTATTATAAGGCTTAGTTATTATTTAATTATAATTTAATTATTAAATACTTATGATTTAATAATTATAATTAGAAACTTATGATATGATTAATAATTCATTATTAATTAATGAAACTTATGATATGATTTAAAATTTAATATTAATTAATAATACTTATATTATGAGTAATATTTAATTAATTAATTAAATACTTATGTTATATTAATTATATCATTTAAACTTATATTAACTTTAATAATTTATTTTAATTTAATTAAACTTATGTTATGACATAATTAGACATATTTAACTTTAATAAACGTTATAACTTATATTATTATTATAACGTACACTTTTAAAATTAACGTTGACCATGTTTGACCAAGGTTAACTTTTGAGTTGAATTTCGTTTGACTTTGACTTTCAGTTGACTTTTGTTGACTTTCTAATTAAGGAAACTTTCCTAACTTATAAACTTTCCTAAAATAGCAACTTTCTAAATTTGGAAACTTTCTAAAAATAGAAACTTTCCAAAAATAGAAACTTTTCAAAAATAGAAACTTTCCAAAAATGGAAACCTGCTAAAAATAGAAACTTTCAAAAAATAGAAAGTGTGTGTCCGTAAGCTGTTCCAATCAAACAGATGCATATTCCAATCAAACCGATTCATATTGAGTATTGTTCTATGATTACTTGCAACATGTACAATAGCTATCATACTAAGACTTGACCTAATTTAGTTATTTATATCGACCTGCTTTATTTATAGGTCGGCGTTGTGATCATTCCTGATCACTGTACTACATTCGCTGTTCGCTTAATTGTGTTGGTTACTTCATTACTATTAAGGTGAGTTATAGTCCCGTTTTTACATACTTTTCAAAGTATATTTTTGGGATGTGATTACATGCATTTTATTTCACGTTTAGACACAAGTGACAATTAAAATTAAATTATTCATTGTGAGTTGGACAAAAATATTCCCTAGTCTGGTAACTGTAATCATTGGTTTCTACCGGTGAACGCGAATCCTACGGATAGATCTATCGGGTTTGACAACCCCATTTCGAGCTAGTCGCGCTAGTAATTTATAATCGGAATGTTTAGTACTTCGTATTTTGTTGTAGATACACTGTCCAGTGTATTTTTTTTTTAATGTGTTTGGCAAGGGTAAATAAAGGGTTAAGTGGTTACCAGGTGGCTCATTGATAATGGAATAATGTTTAATGTTTTCTAACATTTTTAAATCTTGTGGTCTAAAGTTTATTCAATTATTTAAACCTATAATTCACTCAACCTTTGTGTTGACAGTTTACTCGCATGTTTTCATAGGTACTTGAGTTTATGTGATGCTTCCGCTGTGTTTAGAAGAGTCTGCATGCATTTGGGTAGATTTTTATGAAACAATTTATGAAACTTTGGCTTGCATTCGGTTTTTGAATAATTAATACTTGTGGGTTGTTGATAATGTTTTTGTGTCAACTTTGGATTATTAATATGTTGAGTTACTTTTAAACTACATATTTTGGTATGCTTTCCTTTTTGGGAAACTTTTGAAATAAAAGAATGCAATGTCATTTATTAAATTCATTTAAGTTTGATCAAGCTGTGGGACCAAGTAACGGAGCCGTTAAGTGTTTTGACGGGGCCATCACAGTTGGTATCAGAGCTCTGGTTGTAGGGAACTAGGCGGTTTTAATGTGGTCAACCCGTGGTTCTTAGGGTGCATTAGAGTCTAGTCTACAGCCCGACCCTTTTGCTATAGCATTATTATGCATTTCATTTCAGATGTGTTATATCATTAGCATTTATATCTTTTGGTATGTGGTTTGCGGTTTTACTGTTTGCAGATGATGACTTCGAGCGATAACTCAGTTGCTGCTCCTGCTCCTCCGGCTGCTGCCAGACGCCGTGCTGATCAACCGGATATCGATGATCCTGTTCACTACTACTTTTCCACCCTTACCCATATGAACAGGGCTTACAATGAAGTGATGCGTATTAATGCTCTCAGTGATTGTATGCGTACTTTGCCACATAACGAGATGATGGACCAGATACGAGCTAGTATGGATTCATTTGTTAGCTTCAAGAACAATGTTGGGATCGAGAGTCGTAAGCGTAACCGTGAAGTTGACGCTAGGTTCGAGGCTCTAGAGAGCACAGTTCATGGTTTGAAGGCAGAGTTGGAAGAAGTGAAAGGAAAGTTGCGAAAGTATGAGCCTTCTGCTGAGACTCATGCTGGCCCAGCTTATCACACCCGCTCTAAGAAGATGTATATGATGATTCATGATTGATAATTTATTTCATAAGACTTAATGTCCTTTCATACATACATTTTTGGGTTATGTACGGCGTTTTACCGAGGATTTTATTAAGATTTTGTTATGGGATGTTTTTCATTATGTATGGATGGTTATTTTTATGACATCTATTATCATTATCACATTTTATTTCAGATGTTGTGACTCTTGGCATGTTATATTATGCGTAATGTAGATCATGTATGTTAGGTGCTATGTATGTTGTATGATGTTATCATAAAATATGTATGCATGTGGTGGTTATTTCTAAAACAATCATAACTGTCATGTTATTACTCATAGTGGTTACTGACTATTATTTTAATGGTTAATCTTTTCGTGTTCGATCTATTCCTTTATAACACTGGTATTATTCTTAGTACTAACGGTTGTGTTATTCTGTTTTGAAGATCATGCCTCCTAGAGAGTCTAACGAAGCCTGTATCCAACGTCTTGTTACCGAAGGGATAGCTGCTGCTATGGCAGCGAATGCTAATGCGAACAACAATCAGGTGGGATGCTCCCACAAAACGTTCATGGCTAGTCACCCACAGGAATTCAGTGGTACAGAAGGACCCATAGGACTTACCCGCTGGTTCAAGAAAATCGAGTCTATTTTCAGGGTTAGTCGAGTTCAAGAGGAAGACAAGGTTAGTTTTGCTAGCTGCACTTTGAAGGATAGTGCATTGACCTGGTGGAACAACTTGGTTAACAGTTTGAGAAATGATGTGGCTTATGGGTTGGAATAATTTCAAGGAAAGAATGATCACCCGTTACCGTCCTTGGGGTGAGCTTAAGAAGTTAGAGGTTGAACTTAAAAACTTGAAAATGAAGGGCACCGAATTAGATGCCTACGAGCAGAGATTCTTTAAGTTGACTTTGTTGTGCCCTAATGTTTATGCCGATGAGAATCTTAAGATCGAAGCTTACATTAATGGGCTATCCGAGAAAATTGAACATGGGGTTAAATCTAGTGAGCTCCAGACTATTGAGTCCGTGATGTCAATGGATCATAAGTTGAATGATAAGATCTTGAGAAGAAGCAAGGCTGCTGTAACCGAACCCAGTGAAGAGGCTGTTAAGAAAGCTGATAATGGGAAGAGAAAGTGGGATAATAACCACAATCAAAACCAGAGTCAGCAGAAAAAGCAGGACACTTCTGGTTCGAATAACCACAGTCAGCATGTGTGTCCACATTGTTACAAGGCTCATGATGGTTTCTGTACCGTGACTTGGAAGAGGTGTTCCAAATAGGGACACATTGCTAAGGATTGTGCGGTGCTTCTGCCGGGTTCTACTGCTCCTACCGTAGGTGGTAATAATGCTGGTAATAGAGGTGGTAATGGTAATGGCAATGGAAAGTCGAATAATGGTGGTAATTCGAGAGTTTGTTACGAGTGTGGGAAGCCGGGGCATTTTCGTGATGCCTGTCCCAACAGGAAGACTGCAGAGACTGCGCGTGGTAGAGCGTTCAACATTAACGCCAGGGATGCTGAGGAAGATCCTAAACTTGTTACTGGTACGTTCTCGGTCAACGATTTATCAGTTTATGTGCTATTTGATTCAGGGGCTGATTTGAGTTTTGTGTCGAGTAAATGAAGTCCAAAAATCAAAACACCGTTAACTCCTTTAGATAATACGTATGTTGTTGAAATAGCTAATGGTAAGGTACTCACTGATAAGACTGTGCATCGTAAGTGTAACATTATTTTAGCTGGTAGAGATTTTGAGATAGATTTGGTACCGATTGAACTTGGTAGTTTTGATGTTGTTATTGGGATGGATTGGTTATCTGCGAATCGTGCTGAGATTGTATGTTATGATAAAGCTATTCGTATTACTAATGTGGTTGGAGAGCCGCTGATGGTTCTTGGAGATAAGAGGTGCCGACAGTTAAATCTTATTAGCTGTCTGAAGGTTCTTAAACATCTTCGCAAGGGCTGTCATGCTATTCTAGCCCATGTTGTTGATTCCGATAGAGAAACGAAGAGTGTTGGAGATGTTCATGTTGTTAGAGATTTTCCCGAGGTATTTCCCGAAGATTTACCTAGCCTTTCGCCGCAACGCGCGGTAGAATTTCAAATTGATCTTGTTCCCGGTGCTACCCCTGTAGCACGTGCTCCTTATCGTCTTGCGCCTTCTGAACTTCAAGAATTGTCAAGTCAACTCTGTGAGTTGTTAGACAAAGGTTTTATTCGTCCTAGTTCGTCCTCTTGGGGAGCTCCTGTTCTGTTTGTTAAGAAGAAGGATGGTTCTTTTCGTTTGTGCATTGATTATCGTGAGTTGAACAAGCTTACTATTAAAAACCGTTATCCCCTTTCAAGAATTGATGATCTGTTCGATCAGCTTCAGGGTTCATCTGTTTATTCAAAAATCGATCTTCGTTCCGGCTATCATCAGTTGCGTGTTAAAGAATCTGATGTTTCGAAAACTGCTTTTCGCACCCGTTACGGTCACTTTAAGTTTCTTGTTATGCCGTTCGGATTGACGAATGCACCTGCTGTGTTCATGGACCTCATGAACCGTGTGTGTAGACCCTATCTGGACAAGTTCGTTATTGTGTTTATCGACGACATCCTTATTTATTCGAAGAGTGATGAAGAGCACGAGGAACATTTGAAGTTAGTGCTTGATCTGTTGAGGAAAGAAGAGTTGTACGCTAAGTTCTCTAAGTGTGCATTTTGGTTACGAGAATTTCAATTCCTTGGACACATTGTTAGTAAGCAAGGGATTCAAGTTGATCCTGCTAAGATTGAGGCAATTGAAAAGTGAGAAACTCCGAAAACTCCTACTCAGATTCGTCAGTTCCTAGGATTGGCAGGTTACTATGGAAGGTTCATTCAAGATTTCTCTCGTATCGCAAAACCTTTGACTGCTTTAACGCATAAAGGGAAGAAGTACGAGTGGAAGGATGAACAAGAGACTGCTTTTCAGATTTTAAAGAAGAAGTTGACTACCGCTCTTATATTGTCACTACCTGAGGGTAATGATGACTTTGTTGTTTATTGTGATGCTTCGCGTCAAGGCTTTGGTTGTGTTTTGATGCAACGAAAGAAAGTTATTGCGTACGCATCACGTCAGTTGAAGATTCACGAGCAGAACTATACAACTCATGATTTAGAGTTGGGGGCCGTTGTTTTTGCACTTAAGATTTGGAGACATTATTTGTATGGGGTCAAGAGTACTGTGTACACAGATCACAAAAGTCTTCAACATATCCTCGATCAGAAACAGTTGAACATGAGACAACGAAGATGGATTGAGACGTTGAATGATTACGATTGTGAACTTTTGTATCATCCGGGTAAGGCCAATGTTGTGGCTGATGCGTTGAGTCGTAAAGAAAGGGCTGAACCTCGCAGGTTTAGAGCCTTGAATATGACAATTAGAACAAACCTCGCAAGGCAGATTCTTGAGGCACAACAAGAAGCCTTAAAGGAAGAGAATTTTGTGAAAGAGAACGTAAGAGGTATGGCTAAGAAATTTGAGATTCGAGCAGATGGTACTAGGTACTTTGCAGGACGTCTTTGGGTTCCGAAGTTTGGTGAACTGCGACAACTTGTTTTGGATGAGGCTCATAAGTCTAGGTACTCTATTCATCCTGGTTCAGGAAAGATGTATCATGATCTTAAGGAGCTGTATTGGTGGCCAAATTTGAAAGGTGATGTGGCTACGTATGTGGCTAAGTGTTTGATCTGTGCCAAGGTTAAAGCTGAACATCAAAAACCGTCTGGACTGTTGGTACAACCCGAGATTCCCGAGTGGAAGTGGGAAGGAATTACGATGGATTTTATTACTAAGTTACCGAGAGTTGCGGGTGGCTATGACACTATTTGAGTGATTGTAGATCGACTCACTAAGTCGGCTCACTTTTTGCCGATCAGGGAAACAGATTCAATGGAGAAGCTTACTCGTTTGTACTTGAAGGAGATTGTTTCTAGGCATGGTGTTCCTGTATCCATTATTTCGGTCCGAGACAATCGATTTGTATCGAGGTTTTGGCGATCTTTACAGGAAGCCTTGGGAACTAGGTTATATATGAGCACCGCTTATCATCCCCAAACGGATGGTCAGAATGAAAGGACCATTCAGACATTGGAAGATATGTTGCGAGCATGTGTTATTGATTTTGGTAATGGGTGGGATAAATATTTGCCGCTAGCTGAGTTTTCTTATAACAACAGTTATCACGCAAGTATTCAAGCCGCACCGTTTAAAGCTCTGTACGGTAGGAAGTGTAGGTCTCCTGTCTGTTGGAATGAGGTTGGGGATGCTCAACTCACAGGTCCAGAAATTATTCACGAGACTACCGAGAAGATTGTACAGATTAAGGAAAGGTTGAGAACCGCTAGAAGTCGGCAAAAGAGTTATGCCGATAGGGGAAGGAAAGATGTGGAATTTCAAGTTGGTGATCATGTTATGTTAAAGGTTTCACCTTGGAAGGGTGTGATCCGTTTTGGTAAAAGGGGAAAGCTAAGTCCTCGCTTTGTTGGACCGTTTGAGATTGTTGAGAGAGTTGGACCGGCGGCTTATCGTTTGAAGTTGCCACAAGAACTCAGTGCTGTTCACGATGTTTTTCATGTATCGAACTTAAAGAAGTGTTTGGCCGAAGCCGATAAGACTATTCCTTTGGAAGAACTTCATGTTGATAAGCAACTACACTTTATTGAGGAACCTATTGAAATTATGGATCGAGAAGTTAAGACTCTTAAGCAGAGCCGAATTCCTATTGTCCGGGTTAGATGGAACGCTAGACGCGGTCCCGAGTTCACTTAGGAGCGCGAAGATCAGATGAAGCAGAAGTACCCGCTTTTTTTCCCAGATGCTGAGTCAACCCCTGCACCTGCTTAAATTTCGGGACGAAATTTCCGTAACGGGAAGGTACTGTCACGACCCTACTTTTTCCGTTATCTTTTACCGTTAATTATTTAATGACCGTTAACTGTTAATTGGGTTACGTCATTTCATGACCTATATTATTATTTTAGTAATAACATATTAATTATTATGTGTTATGTGAATATATGTATTCATATTTTAAATCGTACGTTTATACGAATCGCGGATTTCTATCCGGCGAATCTTTTCGGTTTTCAAACCAACGGTCGCGTTTTTAGGATATTTAAATCCTATTTATTTTAAATATGATATTTTAAGGTCATATAATTATATAGTGCATTTATATTTATTTTTCGTCACGCGTTTGTTGTCTTTCCGAATTTTTTATCGCGTAAGTGCGTTTTCGCGTTTCGGGACTCGTTTGGGCTTTCGGGCAACAAGCTTTTACACATTTAGTAAGATTGGGCCATGGGGCCCACCCCATGACCCCTCATTCGGCCAAGACACCAAGGGAGGGGGAGTAAAACTCCCTTGATTTTTATTTTTGGAGTATTATTTCCATCCCACTTTTTATTAAACCTAATTTCCTATTTTTGGTGCTCTCTCCCTCTCCTCTCCCTCTTTGCCGTCACCAACCATCACCATAACATCATCATCTTCATCAATTTTCATAGCTTGGATCAAGAATTGTTATACATCAACGCGTTCCTCGTTCCGTTCTCTACGCGATTATACTTCTCGTTTCTTGATTAGGGTATAAACCCTAACCCTAGAACTTTTAATTTTTCCTTAATTTTCTGTATTTTGATGAGTTATTAATAGTATGATGATTATTAGTTGTTGTAATGTTGATTGTATGCATAGAATTGCTCGTTTACATATGTTTTCGGTTTGATATAATTTGGACAGCATCTTTTTCGTGTGTTTCTGACTTTGTAACTGATATAAAAGTTAAAATAAAGTATATAAATGAGTTCCTCTCATCAAGACATTAATTTTAGACACCGGATTCATGTCGTTTCGATTCCCGGAACCCTAGTTATGATCAAAGTGGTATTTTGTTAAGATTGAATGTGATTTTGGTATGAACCAGGTTTGGTCCGACTTTGTGACCATATTTGGTGACTTTAGGGTGTGTTAGTGTGTTAGGACTGATGGTGGGGCGAACTTTCATGTTCAGGTCATCTCAATCCGAGCCACGAATCACCCGTTACGTCCAAAACACGTTTTTGATTGAATTGAAGTCCAAGTGGTGTATAGGCTGTATAACACAACTTGTGGACTGTTCTTGGGGTGTTCTTGAGTGTACCAAAGTGTCGGGTGGTTTACTTAGGCGGAGATATATGTAACGCTCGCCGAAAACCGACACCCGGGGCTCAGGATACGACCCGATGAACTTTTGATTTAAAACTTTTGACTAATTATTAAACTTAGGATATAAATAATGGATTTCATTATAATTTAATTACTTATGATAAAAAAAAGTAATTATTATTATTTACAACTTATGATATATATTTATTATATCATTTAATTAATATTTATGATTTAATTAACTTTTTAATTAAAATATAATTAATAATACTTCATTATTAATGGAAAAATACTTATGATAAGTATTAAACTTATATTATGAGATTATTATAATAAGATTTATAATAAGGATTAATTAATTATTTAATTATTATAAGGCTTAGTTATTATTTAATTATAATTTAATTATTAAATACTTATGATTTAATAATTATAATTAGAAACTTATGATATGATTAATAATTCATTATTAATTAATGAAACTTATGATATGATTTAAAATTTATTATTAATTAATAATACTTATATTATGACTAATATTTAATTAATTAATTAAATACTTATGTTATATTAATTATATCATTTAAACTTATATTAACTTTAATAATTCATTTTAATTTAATTAAACTTATGTTATGACATAATTAGACATATTTAACTTTAATAAACGTTATAACTTATATTATTATTATAACTTACACTTTTAAAATTAACGTTGACCATGTTTGACTTTTGAGTTGACTTTCGGTTGACTTTGACTTTCAGTTGACTTTTGTTGACTTTCTAATTAAGGAAACTTTCCTAACTTATAAACTTTCCTAAAATAGCAACTTTCTAAATTTGAAAACTTTTCAAAAATAGAAACTTTCCAAAAATAGAAACTTTCTAAAAATAGAAACTATCCAAAAATAGAAACTTTCCAAAAATGGAAACCTGCTAAAAATAGAAACTATCTAAAAATAGAAAGTGTGTGTCCGTAAGCTGTTCCAATCAAACCGATGCATATTGAGTATTGTTCTATGATTACTTGCAACATGTACAATAGCTATCATACTAAGACTTGACCTAAGTTAGTTATTTATATCGACCTTCTTTATTTATAGGTAGGCGTTGTGATCATTCCTGATCACTGTACTACATTCGCTGTTCGCTTAATTGTGTTAGTTACTTCATTACTATTAAGGTGAGTTATAGTCCCGTTTTTACATACTTTTCAAAGTATATTTTTGGGATGTGATTACATGCATTTTATTTCACGTTTAGACACAAGTGACAATTAAAATTAAATTATTCATTGTGAGTTGGACAAAAATATTCCCTAGTCTGGTAACTGTAATCATTGGTTTCTACCGGTGAACGCGAATCCTACGGATAGATCTATCGGGTTTGAGAACCCCATTTCGAGCTAGTCGCGCTAGTAATTTATAATCGGAATGTTTAGTACTTCGTATTTTGTTGTAGATACACTGTCCAGTGTATATTTTTTTTTATTGTGTTTGGTAAGGGTAAATAAAGGGTTAAGTGGTTACCAGGTGGCTCATTGATAATGGAAAAATATTTAATGTTTTCTAACATTTTTAAATCTTGTGGTCTAAAGTTTATTCAATTATTTAAACCTATAATTCACTCAACCATTGTGTTGATAGTTTACTCGCATATTTTCACAGGTACTTGAGTTTATATGATGCTTCTGCTGTGTTTAGAAGAGTCTGCATGCATTTGGGCAGATTTTTATGAAACAATTTATGAAACTTTGGCTTGCATTCGGTTTTTAAATAATTAATACTTGTGGGTTGTTGACAATGTTTTTGTGTCAACTTTGGATTATTAATATGTTGAGTTACTTTTAAACTACATATTTTGATATGCTTTCCTTTTTGGGAAACTTTTGAAATAAAAGAATGCAATGTCATTTATTAAATTCATTTAAGTCCGATCAAGTTGTGGGACCAAGTGACGGAGCCGTTAAGTATTTTGACGGGGCCATCACACAAAATATTATATTTTAAAAGTGGGACTATAACTCACTTTCACATATTTACTTCGTCGGGAAGTAAGACTTGGCCACTGGTCGATTCACGAACCTATAACAAATACGTACATATATATCAAAGTATGTTTAAAATATATTTACAACATTTTTTTAATACGTTTTACTGTTTTAAGTTTATTAAGTCAGCTGTCCTCGTTAGTAACCTACAACTAGTTGTCCACAGTTAGATGTACAGAAATAAATTGATATATATTATCTTGAATCAATCCACGACCCAGTGTATACACGTCTCAGGCTAGATCACAACTCAAAGTATATATATTTTTGGAATCAACCTCAACCCTGTATAGCTAACTCCAACATTACTGCATATAGAGTGTCTATGGTTGTTCAAAATAACATATATACATGGGTCGATATGATATGTCAAAACATTTGCATACGTGTCTATGGTATCCCAAGATTACATAATATATTAGAATACATGTATAATACAATATAAGTTAGCTAGGATATGATTAATATAGATTTGTTACCAATTTTCATGTAGCTACAACAAGCAAAAATATCCAATCTTGTTTTACCCATAACTTCTTCGTTTTAAATCCGTTTTGAGTGAATCAAATTGCTATGGTTTCATATTGAACTCTATTTTATGAATCTAAACAGAAAAAGTATAGGTTTATAGTCGGAAATATAAGTTACAAGTCGTTTTTATAAGAGGTAGTCATTTCAGTCGAAAGAACGACGTCTTGATTACCATTTTGAAAAACATACTTCCACTTTGAGTTTAATCATGATTTTTGGATATAGTTTCATGTTCATAATAAAAATCATTTTCCCAGAAGAACAACTTTTAAATCAAAGTTTATCATAGTTTTTAATTAACTAACCCAAAACAGCTCGCGGTGTTACTACGACGGCGTATATCCGGTTTTACGGTGTTTTTCGTGTTTTCAAGTTTTAAATCATTAAGTTAGCATATCATATAGATATAGAACATGTGTTTAGTTTATTTTAAAAGTTAAGTTATAAGGATTAACTTTTGTTTGCGAACAAGTTTAGAATTAACTAAACTATGTTCTAGTGATTACAAGTTTAAACCTTCGAATAAGATAGTTTTATATGTATGAATCGAATGATGTTATGAACATCATTACTACCTCAAGTTTAGTAGGTAAACCTACTGGAAGTGACAAGAAATGATCTAGCTTCAAAGGATCTTGGATGGCTTGAAAGTTCTTGAAGTAGAATCATGACACGAAAACAAGTTCAAGTAAGATTATCACTCGAATTAAGATAGTTATAGTTATAGGAATTGAATCAAAGTTTGTATATGAGTATTATCTTGATTTAGAATGATATCTTACTGCAAACAATAAGGATTTCTTGAGGTTGGATGATCACTTTACAAGATTGGAAGTGAGCTAGTAAACTTGGAAGTATTCTTGATTTTATGAAACTAGAACTTGTAGAATTTATGAAGAACACTTAGAACTTGAAGATGAAACTTGAGAGAGATCAATTAGATGAAGAAAATTGAAGAATTAAAGTGTTTGTAGGTGTTTTTGGTCGTTGGTGTATGGATTAGATATAAAGGATATGTAATTTTGTTTTCATGTAAATAAGTCATGAATGATTACTCATATTTTTGTAATTTTATGAGATATTTCATGCTAGTTGCCAAATGATGGTTCCCACATGTGTTAGGTGACTCACATGGGCTGCTAAGAGCTAATAATTGGAATGTATATACCAATAGTACATACATCTAAAAGCTGTGTATCGTACGAGTACGAATACGGGTGCATACGAGTAAAATTGTTGATGAAACTGAATGAGGATGTAATTGTAAGCATTTTTGTTAAGTAGAAGTATTTTGATAAGTTTCCTGAAGTCTTTCAAAAGTGTATAAATACTTATTAAAATACTACATGTATATACATTTTAACTGAGTCGTTAAGTATCGTTATTCGTTACATGTAAATGTTGTTTTGAAACCTTTAGGTTAACGATCTTGTTAAATGTTGTTAACCCATTGTTTATTATATCTAAAGAGATGTTAAATTATTACATTATCATGATATTATGATATATTAATATATCTTAGTATGATATATATACAGTTAAATGTTGTTACAATGATAATCGTTACATATGTGTCTCGTTTCAAAATCATTAAGTTAGTAGTCTTGTTTTTACATATATAGTTCATTGTTAATACACTTAATGACATGTTTACTTATAATTTATCATGATTAAACATAGTGTATCAATATCTTAATATGATTCATATGTATTTAGTAAGACGTTCTTATAACGATAATCGTTATAGATATAGTTTCGAGTTTCTTAATTCAATAAACTCAATTTTATGTATATAACTCATTGTTAAAATACCTAATGAGATACTTACTTATCATAATATCATGTTAACTATATATATAATCATATATATGTCATCATATAGTTTTTACAAGTTTTAACGTTCGTGAATCACCGGTCAACTTGGGTGGTCAATTGTCTATATGAAACCTATTTCAATTAATCAAGTCTTAACAAGTTTGATTGCTTAACATGTTGGAAACACTTAATCATGTAAATATCAATTTCATTTAATATATATAAACATGGAAAGTTCCGGTCACTACAGTACCTACCCGTTAAATAAATTTCGTCCCGAAATTTTAAGCAGTTAGAGGTGTTGACGTATCTTCTGGAAATAAGTGCGGGTATTTCTTCATCATCTGATCTTCTCGTTCCCAGGTAAACTCGGATCCTCTTCGAGCATTCCATCGAACCTTAACAATTGGTATCTTGTTTTGTTTAAGTCTTTTAACCTCACGATCCATTATTTCGACGGGTTCTTCGATAAATTGAAGTTTTTTGTTGATTTGGATTTCATCTTACGAAATAGTGAGATCTTCTTTAGCAAAATATTTCTTCAAATTCGAGATGTGGAAAGTGTTATGTATAGCCGCGAGTTGTTGAGGTAACTCAAGTCGGTAAGCTACTTGTCCAACACGATCAATAATCTTGAATGGTCCAATATACCTTGGATTTAATTTCCCTCGTTTACCAAATCGAACAACGCCTTTCCAAGGTGCAACCTTAAGCATGACCATATCTCCAATTTCAAATTCTATATCTTTTCTTTTAATGTCAGCGTAGCTCTTTTGTCGACTTTGGACGGTTTTCAACCGTTGTTGAATTTGAATGATCTTCTCGGTAGTTTCTTGTATTATCTCCGGACCCGTAATCTGTCTATCCCCCACTTCACTTCAACAAATTGGAGACCTGCACTTTCTTCCATAAAGTGCTTCAAACGACGCCATCTCAATGCTTGAATGGTAGCTGTTGTTGTAGGAAAATTCTGCTAACAGTAGATGTCGATCCCAACTGTTTCCGAAATCAATAACACATGCTCGTAGCATGTCTTCAACCGTTTGTATCGTCCTTTCGCTCTGCCCATCAGTTTGTGGATGATAGGCAGTACTCATGTCTAGACGAGTTCTTAATGCTTGCTATAATGTCTGCCAGAATCTTGAAATAATTCTGCCATCCCTATCAGAGATAATAGAGATTGGTATTCCATGTATGGAGACGACTTCCTTCAAATACAGTCGTGTTAACTTCTCCATCTTGTCATCTTCTCTTATTGGCAGGAAGTGTGCTGATTTGGTGAGACGATCAACTATTACCCAAATAGTATCAAAACCACTTGCAGTCCTTGGCAATTTAGTGATGAAATCCATGGTAATGTTTTCCCATTTCTATTTCGGGATTTCGGGTTATTGAAGTATACTTGATGGTTTCTGATGCCCCGCTTTGACGTTAGAACACGTCAAACATTCTCCTACGTATTTAGCAACATCGGCTTTCATACCCGGCCACCAAAAATGTTTCTTGAGATCCTTGTACATCTTTCCCGTTCCAGGATGTATTGAGTATTTGGTTTTATGAGCTTCTTTAAGTACCATTTCTCTCATATCTCCAAATTTTGGTACCCAAATTCTTTCAGCCCTATACCGGGTTCCATCTTCCCGAATATTAAGATGCTTCTCCGATCCTTTGGGTATTTCATTCTTTAAATTTCTCTCTTTTAAAACTCCTTGTTGCGCCTCCTTTATTTGAGTAGTAAGGTTATTGTGAATCATTATATTCATAGATTTTACTCGAATGGGTTCTCTGTCCTGTCTGCTCAAGGTGTCGGCTACCACATTTTCCTTCCCCGGGTGGTAACGAATCTCAAAGTCGTAATCATTCAACAATTCAATCCACCTACGCTGCCTCATGTTCAGTTGTTTCTGATTAAATATGTGTTGAAGACTTTTGTGGTCGGTATATATAATACATTTGACCCCATATAATTAGTGCCTCCAAGTCTTTAATGCAAAAACAACCGTGCCTAATTCCAAATCATGCATCGTATAATTTTGCTCGTGAATCTTCAATTGTCTAGACGCATAAGCAATTACCTTCGTTCGTTGCATTAATACACAATCGAGACCTTGCTTTGAGGCGTCACAATATATCACAAAATCATCATTCCCTTCAGGTAATGACAATATAGGTGTCGTAGTTAACTTTTTCTTCAACAATTGAAATGCTTTCTCTTGTTCATCCTTCCATTCAAATTTCTTCCCTTTATGCGTTAATACAGTTAAGGGTTTTGCTATTTTGGAAAAATCTTGGATGAATCTCCTGTAATAACCAGCCAGCCCTAAAAATTGGCATATGTGTTTTGGAGTTTTCGGGGTTTCCCACTTTTCAACGGTTTCAATCTTTGCTGGATCCACCTGAATACCTTCTTTGTTCACTATATGACCGAGGAATTGAACTTCTTCCAACCAAAATGCACACTTTGAAAACTTAGCGTACAGTTTTTCTTTTCTCAGCAACTCTAGCACTTTTCTCAAATGTTCTTCGTGCTCTTGATCATTCTTCGAGTAAATAAGTATGTCATCGATGAAAACAATGACAAACTTGTCAATATATGGCCCACACACTCGGTTCATGAGGTTCATGAACACAGCTGGTGCGTTAGTCAATCCAAACGGCATAACCATAAACTCGTAATGACCGTAACGCGTCCTAAAAGCAGTCTTTGGAATATCGTCCTCCTTCACCCGACGAGCCTTGAATAAACCGACGAGCCTTGTAGTGGGTAAATCAATCTTTGAATAAACCGACGAGCCTTGTAGTTGATCAAGTAAGTCGTCGATTCTTGGTAGTGGGTAGCGGTTCTTGATGGTAAGTTTGTTCAACTCTCGGTAGTCGATACACAACCTAAATGTACCATCCTTCTTCTTGACAAACAAAACAGGAGCTCCCCATGGTGATGTGCTTGGTCGAATGAAACCACGGTCTAAAAGTTCTTGTAATTGGCTCTGAAGTTCCCTCATTTCGCTGGGTACGAGTCTGTATGGAGTACGAGCTATTGGTGCAGCTCCAGGTACAAAGTCTATTTGGAATTCAACGGATCGGTGTGGAGGTAGTCCCGATAATTCTTTCGGAAATACATCGGGAAATTCTTTTGTGACGGGAACATCACTGATGTTCTTTTCTTCAGGTTTAACTTCCTCGATGTGTGCTAGAATAATGTAACAACCTTTTCTTATTAGTTTTTGCGCCTTCAAACTACTAATAAGATTTAATTTTGCGTTGTTCTTTTCTCCGTACACCATTAAAGGTTTTTCTTTTTCACGCATAATGCGAATCGCATTTTTGTAACGAACGACCTATGCTCTTACCTTCTTCAACCAGTCCATGCCAATTATTACATCAAAACTCCCTGACTCGACTGGTATTAAATCAATCTTAAACGTTTCATCACCCAGTTTAATTTCTCTATCCCGACATATATTATCTGCTGAAATTAATTTACCATTTGCTAATTCGAGTAAAAACTTATTATCCAAAGGCGTCAATGGGCAACTTAATTTAGCACAAAATTCTCTACTCATATATCTTCTATCCGCACCCGAATCAAATAAAACATATGTAGTGACCCGAACTTTTCCATGTTTATATATATATTAAATGAAATTGTTATTTACATGATTAAGTGTTTCCAACATGTTAAGCAATCAAACTTGTTAAGACTTGATTAATTGAAATAGGTTTCATATAGATAATTGACCACCCAAGTTGACCGGTTATTCACGAACGTTAAAACTTGTAAAAACTATACGATGACATATATATGGTTATATATATAGTTAACATGAGATTATGATAAGCAAGTATCTCCATAAGTATATTAATAATGAGTTATGTACATATAAACAAGACTACTAACTTAAGGATTTCGAAACGAGACATATATGTAACGATTATCGTTGTAACGACATTTAAATGTATATATATCATATTAAGATATATTAATATATCATAATATCATGATAATATAATAATTTAACATCTCATTAGATATAATAAACAATGGGTTAACAACATTAATTGAGATTGTTAACTTAAAGGTTTCAAAACAACACTTACATGTAACGACTAACGATGACTTAACGACTCAGTTAAAATGTATATACATGTAGTGTATTTAGATGTATTAAAATACTTTTGGAAGACTTCAAGACATATATCAAAACACTCATACTTAACGAAAATGGTTACAGTTACTTTCCTATTCTTTTCTTTCATCAAGAATTCTAGTCGTATTCTTACCCGTATTATACACAGCTTCAAAACGTACTTACTATGGGTATATACCAATAGGAACTAGCATGGGATTCCACTCTTGATTATGTCATGTATGACTAATCAATTTTAACTTCTACCATGAGCTAGTCAACTAACTAGAACTCCTTTTAACCCCACTCACCACTCACCAATTACCACTCATCATTCACTCCATTTCACTTCCAATTCTCTTTCTAATTCTCTCTCAACACACACACTATTATGAACGTATTTTTCCAGTAGTTAATCATCATCTTCATCAAAAATCACTTCAAGAATCAAGCTATAATCATCATAGGAAGAACACTTCAAGAACACTTCAAAAATTCCTTCAAGTTTACTAATTTACTTCCAAGCTTTCTAATCCATTCCAAGTAATCATCTAAGATCAAGAAACCTTTGTTATATACAGTAGGTTATCTTTCTTATTCAAGGTAATATTCATATTCAAACTTTGATTCAATTTCTATAACTATAAACTATCTTAATTCGAGTAAAAATCTTACTTGAACTTGTTTTTGTGTCATGATCCTACTTCAAGAACTTTCAAGCCATCCAAGATCCTTTGAAGCTAGATCATTTCTTGTCACTTCCAGTAGGTTTACCTACTAAACTTGAGGTAGTAATGATGTTCATAACATCATTCGATTCATATATATAAAACTATCTTATTCGAAGGTTTAAACTCGTAATCACTAAAACATAGTTTAGTTAATTCTAAACTTGTTCGCAAACAAAAGTTAATCCTTCTAACTTGACTTTTAAAATTAACTAAACACATGTTCTATATCTATATGATATGCTAACTTAATGATTTAAAACCTGGAAACACGAAAAACACCGTAAAACCGGATTTACGCCGTCGTAGTAACACCGCGGGCTGTTTTGGGTTAGTTAATTAAAAACTATGATAAACTTTGATTTAAAAGTTGTTATTCTGAGAAAATGATTTTTATTATGAACATGAAACTATATCCAAAAATTATGGTTAAACTCAAAGTGGAAGTATGTTTTCTAAAATGGTCATCTAGACGTCGTTCTTTCGACTGAAATGACTACCTTTACAAAAACGACTTGTAACTTATTTTTCTGACTATAAACCTATACTTTTTCTGTTTAGATTCATAAAATAGAGTTCAATATGAAACCATAGCAATTTGATTCACTCAAAACGGATTTAAAATGAAGAAGTTATGGGTAAAACAAGATTGGATAATTTTTCTCATTTTAGCTACGTGAAAATTGGTAACAAATCTATTCCAACCATAACTTAATCAACTTGTATTGTATATTATGTAATCTTGAGATACCATAGACACGTATACAATGTTTCGACCTATCATGTCGACACATCTATATATATTTTGGAACAACCATAGCCACTCTATATGTGAATGTTGGAGTTAGCTATACAGGGTTGAGGTTGATTCCAAAATATATATAGTTTGAGTTGTGATCAATACTGAGATACGTATACACTGGGTCGTGGATTGATACAAGATAATATTTATCGATTTATTTCTGTACATCTAACTGTGGACAACTAGTTGTAGGTTACTAACGAGGACAACTGACTTAATAAACTTAAAACATCAAAATATATTAAAAGTGTTGTAAATATATTCTGAACATACTTTAATATATATGTATATATTTTTATAGGTTCGTGAATCAACAGTAGCCAAGTCTTACTTCTCGATGAAGTAAAAATCTGTGAAAGTGAGTTATAGTCCCACTTTTAAAATCTAATATTTTTGGGCTGAGAATACATGCAAATGCTTTATTAACTGTTTTACCATATTTACATGCGTGAGTTTCATTACTCCCTTTTTAAATGCTTTTGCAATATATATTTTTGGGACTGAGAATACATGCGCTTTTATAAATGTTTTACGAAATAGACACAAGTAATCAAAACTACATTAAATGGTTGAATGTTCAAAATCGAATATGCCCCTTTTTATTAAGTCCGGTAATCTAAGAATTAGGGAACAGACACCCTAATTGACGCGAATCCTAAAGATAGATCTATTGGGCCTAACAAACCCCATCCAAAGTACCGGATGCTTTAGTACTTCGAAATTTATATCATATCCGAAGGGTGTCCCGGAATGATGGGGATATTCTTATATATGCATCTTGTTAATGTCGGTTACCAGGTGTTCACCATATGAATGATTTTTATCTCTATGTATGGGATGTGTATTGAAATATGAAATCTTGTGGTCTATTATTATGATTTGATATATATAGGTTAAACCTATAACTCACCAACATTTTTGTTGACGTTTTAATCATGTTTATTCTCAGGTGATTATTAAGAGCTTCCGCTGTCGCATACTTAAATAAGGACGAGATTTGGAGTCCATGCTTGTATGATATTGTGTAAAAACTGCATTCAAGAAACTTATTTTGTTGTAACATATTTGTATTGTAAACCATTATGTAATGGTCGTGTGTAAACAGAATATTTTAGATTATCATTATTTGATAATCTATGTAAAGCTTTTTAAACCTTTATTAATGAAATAAAGGTTATGGTTTGTTTTAAAATGAATGCAGTCTTTGAAAAACGTCTCATATAGAGGTCAAAACCTCGCAACGAAATCAATTAATATGGAACGTTTTTAATCAATAAGAACGGGACATTTCAGTTGGTATCAGAGCGTTGGTCTTAGAGAACCAGAATTTTGCATTAGTGTGTCTTATCGAGTTTGTTAGGATGCATTAGTGAGTCTGGACTTCGACCGTGTTTACTTGAAAAATGATTGCTTAACAAATTTTTTTGGAAACTATATATTTTTAACATGTGAATATTATGTGATATATTAATCTCTTAACGCGTTTGATATTATGTGATAGATGTCTACCTCTAGAACAAGTCCCATTGACTCACCTAATAATAATGAAGAATCAAATGTAAATTGGAATGATTCGTGGACTGATTCACAAGTTCCCGAAGAGGAACCGGAAGAAGAGTCGGAACCAGAAGAAGAATCGGAACCGGAAGAAGAATTTGAACCGGATGAAGAAATAGAACCGGTGGGGGAAATAATAAAACGGTTAAGTAAAAGAAAATCCTCAACCAACCGACCAAGGTTAATTATGGTCAATGGTGTTTCCGCTAAGGAAGCAAAATATTGGGAGGTTTACCAATTCTCCGATGAATCGGATTCTGACGAGAATTCCAATGATGTTATAGAAATTACCCCAACTGAATTTAAAAAGGCAAAAGAAAATAATAAGGGAAAGGGCATAAAAATAGAGAAATCTAATTCCAACCCCGATGAACTTTATATGTATCGTCAACCCCCGAAGTCCTTAAGTTGTAACAATGACCCGGGAACCTCTAAACCACCAGGTTTTTCTAAACCAATGTGGAAAACGACGGCTCGTATTAAGGGAACATCATATATCCCTAGAAACTTGGCAAAACGAACCAAAACCGAAGAAGAAGAAACAAGCGAGTCGGAATAAGATAGTTGTATTCGTGTGGTGTAATATATGTAATATAGTGTGCTTATGCTTTATGATATATGTAAAAATTGCTTGTATTAATAAGTATTTTTTTCTTATGAATATAACTCTTGTCTATTTTACAGTATAAAAATACAAAATGGATAGACAACCCAATATTTTAAGAGACCTACCCGGAGACATGATTGATGAAATCTTGTCTAGAGTCGGTCAGAATTCTTTGGCACAACTATTTAAGGCGAGATCAGTTTGTAAGACATTCGAAGAACGTTCCAAGAATGCCTTGGTTTATAAAAGGCTTTCGTTCGAAAGATGGGGGATATCACATTGGGAAATCCATAAGTTACGATGTGTTTACTTTGACGCATATATTGCGGGGAACCCAAATGCTATTTTACGCAATGGGTTAAGAAGTTATTTTGACTCAATATATCTGAATATTGGACTTCGTGATTTAGAAAAAGCAGCTAACATGCAACATAAATAAGCATGTTATGCTTATGGATTAGTAATGTTCGCTTCTCACCAAAGTGAGAACAAGAACATCGGCCTACAACTATTAAACAAAATGTTCCCACAAGTGACGGAGTCGGTAATTGGGGTAAGAAATGAGGTTTTTAGATTGTTACGGGACTGTTGGACATTATGTAACCCTCGTACCTTTGACGACGTTACAACACGCTGTCTTATCAACGGCCATAACGGTTATGTTCCACAAGTCCAAGGATGGGAAGTAGTCCTAGTAAAACCAGAATGCAAGACTTGTTTCTGGACGTATGAATTACGTGTCTTTATTGCCTTTGCTGAACGACTTGTGTACTAGCTAGAATTATCTTCACAACTATCTTGTATCAAAGTTATTGTGTGCTATATTTTATGCTTTATGTAAAATAAGCGGTATTGTAAGTTTGTAAAATATTGTATAAAAGTTTGAATACGAAATATTATTATAATCAGTTTTTCATATAGAATTGTAGTAGTTGAATTGTATATTAGCTACTAAGTATGAACTTAACGGGTAGGTACTACCCGAATTTAAACTTATAAAATGCTAATATGAAGAAAAAGCTTTTATAAATGAGTTCATATTATGCTACGAAATACTATTAACTACTCTTAATATTCTGTATGATTAACTTGTTCCATTTTACTATTTTGAAGGAAATGGCACCGACTACTCGACACACCGTGAATATGAATGAAGAGGAATTCCGTACTTTTCTAGCTTCAAACATAGCCACAGTACAGGCTGCGCTACATACCAACAATAACCTTGGATCTAGCAGTACAGGAAATCGTGTAGGACGCACCTACAAAGAATTCACTGCCTGCAAACCTTTGGAATTTGATGGAACCGAAGGACCGATCGGATTGAAACGGTGGACCGAGAAGGTCGAATCGGTGTTTGCCATAAGTAAGTGTACTGAAGAGGACAAAGTAAAGTACGCTATGCATACCTTCACAGGTTCTGCGTTAACATGGTGGAATACCTATCTAGAGCAAGTGGGACAAGACTGAAATGTCCCGTTCTTATTGATTAAAAACGTTCCATATTAATTGATTTCGTTGCGAGGTTTTGACCTCTATATGAGACGTTTTTCAAAGACTGCATTCATTTTTAAAACAAACCATAACCTTTATTTCATAAATAAAGGTTTAAAAAGCTTTACGTAGATTATCAAATAATGATAATCTAAAATATCCTGTTTACACACGACCATTACGTAATGGTTTACAATACAAATATGTTACATCGAAATCAGTTTCTTGAATGCAGTTTTTACACAATATCATACAAACATGAACTCCAAATCTTGTCCTTATTTTAGTATGCAACAGCGGAAGCTCTTAATATTCACCTGAGAATAAACATGCTTTAAACGTCAACAAAAATGTTGGTGAGTTATAGGTTTAACCTATATATATCAAATCGTAACAATAGACCACAAGATTTCATATTTCAATACACATCCCATACATAGAGATAAAAATCATTCATATGGTGAACACCTGGTAACCGACAATAACAAGATGCATATATAAGAATATCCCCATCATTCCGGGACACCCTTCGGATATGATATAAATTTCGAAGTACTAAAGCATCCGGTACTTTGGATGGGGTTTGTTAGGCCCAATAGATCTATCTTTAGGATTCGCGTCAATTAGGGTGTCTGTTCCCTAATTCTTAGATTACCAGACTTAATAAAAAGGGGCATATTCGATTTCGATAATTCAACCATAGAATGTAGTTTCACGTACTTGTGTCTATTTTGTAAATCATTTATAAAACCTGCATGTATTCTCATCCCAAAAATATTAGATTTTAAAAGTGGGACTATAACTCACTTTCACAGATTTTTACTTCGTCGGGAAGTAAGACTTGGCCACTGGTTGATTCACGAACCTATAACAATATATACATATATATCAAAGTATGTTCAAAATATATTTACAACACTTTTAATATATTTTGATGTTTTAAGTTTATTAAGTCAGCTGTCCTCGTTAGTAACCTACAACTAGTTGTCCACAGTTAGATGTACAGAAATAAATCGATAAATATTATCTTGAATCAATCCACGACCCAGTGTATACGTATCTCAGTATTGATCACAACTCAAACTATATATATTTTGGAATCAACCTCAACCCTGTATAGCTAACTCCAACATTCACATATAGAGTGTCTATGGTTGTTCCGAAATATATATAGATGTGTCGACATGATAGGTCGAAATATTGTATACGTGTCTATGGTATCTCAAGATTACATAATATATAATACAAGTTGATTAAGTTATGGTTGGAATAGATTTGTTACCAATTTTCACGTAGCTAAAATGAGAAAAATTATCCAATCTTGTTTTACCCATAACTTCTTCATTTTAAATCCGTTTTGAGTGAATCAAATTGCTATGGTTTCATATTGAACTCTATTTTATGAATCTAAACAAAAAAAGTATAGGTTTCTAGTCGGAAAAATAAGTTACAAGTCGTTTTTGTAAAGGTAGTCATTTCAGTCGAAAGAACGACGTCTAGATGACCATTTTAGAAAACATACTTCCACTTTGAGTTTAACCATAATTTTTGGATATAGTTTCATGTTCATAATAAAAATCATTTTCTCAGAATAACAACTTTTAAATCAAAGTTTATCATAGTTTTTAATTAACTAACCCAAAACAGCCCGCGGTGTTACTACGACGGCGTAAATCCGGTTTTACGGTGTTTTTCGTGTTTCCAGGTTTTAAATCATTAAGTTAGCATATCATATAGATATAGAACATGTGTTTAGTTGATTTTAAAAGTCAAGTTAGAAGGATTAACTTTTGTTTGCGAACAAGTTTAGAATTAACTAAACTATGTTCTAGTGATTACAAGTTTAAACCTTCGAATAAGATAGCTTTATATGTATGAATCGAATGATGTTATGAACATCATTACTACCTTAAGTTCCTTGGATGAACCTACTGGAAAAGAGAAAAATGGATCTAGCTTCAATGGATCCTTAGATGGCTCAAAGTTCTTGAAGCAAAATCATGACACGAAAACAAGTTCAAGCAAGATCATCACTTGAAATAAGATTGTTATAGTTATAGAAATTGAACCAAAGTTTGAATATGATTATTACCTTGTATTAGAATGATAACCTACTGTAAGAAACAAAGATTTCTTGAGGTTGGATGATCACCTTACAAGATTGGAAGTGAGCTAGCAAACTTGAAAGTATTCTTGATTTTATGAAACTAGAACTTTTGGAATTTATGAAGAACACTTAGAACTTGAAGATAGAACTTGAGAGAGTTCAATTAGATGAAGAAAATTGAAGAATGAAAGTGTTTGTAGGTGTTTTTGGTCGTTGGTGTATGGATTAGATATAAAGGATATGTAATTTTGTTTTCATGTAAATAAGTCATGAATGATTACTCATATTTTTGTAATCTTATGAGATATTTCATGCTAGTTGCCAAATGATGGTTCCCACATGTGTTAGGTGACTCACATGGGCTGCTAAGAGCTGATCATTGGAGTGTATATACCAATAGTACATACATCTAAAAGCTGTGTATTGTACGAGTACGAATACGGGTGCATACGAGTAGAATTGTTGATGAAATTGAACGAGAATGTAATTGTAAGCATTTTTGTTAAGTAGAAGTATTTTGATAAGTGTATTGAAGTCTTTCAAAAGTGTATAAATACATATTAAAACACTACATGTATATACATTTTAACTGAGTCGTTAAGTCATCGTTAGTCGTTACATGTAAGTGTTGTTTTGAAACCTTTAGGTTAACGATCTTGTTAAATGTTGTTAACCCAATGTTTATAATAACAAAAGAGATTTTAAATTATTATATTATCATGATATTATGATGCACGAATATCTCTTAATATGATATATATACATTAAATGTCGTTACAACGATAAACGTTACATATATGTCTCGTTTCAAAATCATTAAGTTAGTAGTCTTGTTTTTACATATGTAGTTCATTGTTAATATAATTAATGATATGTTTACTTATCATAATATCATGTTAACTATATATATAACCATATATATGTCATCATATAGTTTTTTACAAGTTTTAACGTTCGTGAATCACCGGTCAACTTGGGTGGTCAATTGTCTATATGAAACCTATTTCAATTAATCAAGTCTTAACAAGTTTGATTGCTTAACATGTTGGAAACATTTAATCATGTAAACATCAATCTCAATTAATATATATAAACATGGAAAAGTTCGGGTCACTACAGTACCTACCCGTTAAATAAATTTCGTCCCGAAATTTTAAGCTGTTGAAGGTGTTGACGAATCTTCTGGAAATAGATGCGGGTATTTCTTCTTCATCTGATCTTCACGCTCCCAGGTGAACTCGGGTCATCTACGAGCATTCCATCGAACCTTAACAATTGGTATCTTGTTTTGCTTAAGTCTTTTAACCTCACGATCCATTATTTCGACGGGTTCTTCGATGAATTGGAGTTTTTCGTTGATTTGGATTTCATCTAACGAAATAGTGAGATCTTCTTTAGCAAAACATTTCTTCAAATTCGAGACGTGGAATGTGTTATGTACAGCCGCGAGTTGTTGAGGTAACTCAAGTCGGTAAGCTACTGGTCCGACACGATCAATAATCTTGAATGGTCCAATATACCTTGGATTTAATTTCCCTCGTTTACCAAATCGAACAACGCCTTTCCAAGGTGAAACTTTAAGCATGACCATCTCTCCAATTTCAAATTCTATATCTTTTCTTTTAATGTCAGCGTAGCTCTTTTGTCGACTTTGGGCGGTTTTCAACCGTTGTTGAATTTGGATGATCTTCTCGGTAGTTTCTTGTATAATCTCCGGACCCGTAATCTGTCTATCCCCCACCTCACTCCAACAAATCGGAGACCTGCACTTTCTACCATAAAGTGCTTCAAACGGCGCCATCTCAATGCTTGAATGGTAGCTGTTGTTGTAGGAAAATTCTGCTAACGGTAGATGTCGATCCCAACTGTTTCCGAAATCAATAACACATGCTCGTAGCATGTCTTCAAGCGTTTGTATCGTCCTTTCGCTCTGCCCATCAGTTTGTGGATGATAGGCAGTACTCATGTCTAGACGAGTTCCTAATGCTTGCTGTAATGTCTGCCAGAATCTTGAAATAAATCTGCCATCCCTATCAGAGATAATAGAGATTGGTATTCCATGTCTGGAGACGACTTCCTTCAAATACAGTCGTGCTAACTTCTCCATCTTGTCATCTTCTCTTATTGGTAGGAAGTGTGCTGATTTGGTGAGACGATCAACTATTACCCAAATAGTATCAAAACCACTTGCAGTCCTTGGCAATTTAGTGATGAAATCCATGGTAATGTTTTCCCATTTCCATTCCGGGATTTCGGGTTGTTGAAGTAGACCTGATGGTTTCTGATGCTCAGCTTTGACCTTAGAACACGTCAAACATTCTCCTACGTATTTAGCAACATCGGCTTTCATACCCGGCCACCAAAAATGTTTCTTGAGATCCTTGTACATCTTCCCCGTTCCAGGATGTATTGAGTATCTGGTTTTATGAGCTTCTCTAAGTACCATTTCTCTCATATCTCCAAATTTTGGTACCCAAATCCTTTCAGCCCTATACCGGGTTCCGTCTTCCCGAATATTAAGATGCTTCTCCGATCCTTTGGGTATTTCATCCTTTAAATTTCCCTCTTTTAAAACTCCTTGTTGCGCCTCCTTTATTTGAGTAGTAATGTTATTATGAATCATTATATTCATAGATTTTACTCGAATGGGTTCTCTGTCCTTCCTGCTCAAGGCATCGGCTACCACATTTGCCTTCCCCGGGTGGTAACGAATCTCAAAGTCGTAATCATTCAATAATTCAATCCACCTACGCTGCCTCATATTCAGTTGTTTCTGATTAAATATGTGTTGAAGACTTTTGTGGTCGGTATATATAATACTTTTGACCCCATATAAGTAGTGCCTCCAAGTCTTTAATGCAAAAACAACCGCGCCTAATTCCAAATCATGCGTCGTATAATTTTGTTCGTGAATCTTCAATTGTCTAGACGCATAAGCAATCACCTTCGTTCGTTGCATTAATACACAACCGAGACCTTGCTTTGATGCATCACAATAAATCACAAAATCATCATTCCCTTCAGGCAATGACAATATAGGTGCCGTAGTTAGCTTTTTCTTCAATAACTGAAACGCTTTCTCTTGTTCATCATTCCATTCAAATTTCTTCCCTTTATGCGTTAATGCAGTCAAGGGTTTTGCTATTCTGGAAAAGTCTTGGATGAACCTTCTGTAGTAACCAGCTAGTCCTAAAAACTGGCGTATGTGTTTCGGAGTTTTCGGGGTTTCCCACTTTTCAACAGTTTCTATCTTTGTCGGATCCACCTTAATACCTTCTTTGTTCACTATGTGACCGAGGAATTGAACTTCTTCCAACCAAAATGCACACTTTGAAAACTTAGCGTACAATTCTTCCTTCCTCAATACTTCTAACACCTTTCTCAAATGTTCACCGTGTTCTTGGTCATTCTTTGAGTAAATAAGTATGTCATCAATGAAAACAATGACAAACTTGTCAAGGTATGGTCCACACACTCGGTTCATAAGGTCCATGAACACAGCTGGTGCATTAGTTAAACCAAACGGCATGACCATAAACTCGTAATGACCGTAACGTGTTCTGAAAGCAGTCTTTGGAATATCATCTTCTTTCACCCGCATTTGATGATACCCGGAACGTAAGTCAATCTTTGAATAAACAGACGAGCCTTGTAGTTGATCAAATAAGTCGTCGATTCTCGGTAGTGGGTAGCGGTTCTTGATGGTAAGTTTGTTCAACTCTCGGTAGTCGATACACAACCTGAATGTACCATCTTTCTTCTTGACAAACAAAACAGGAGCTCCCCACGGTGATGTGCTTGGTCGAATGAAACCACGCTCTAAAAGTTCTTGTAATTGGCTTTGCAGTTCTTTCATCTCGCTGGGTGCGAGTCTGTAAGGAGCACGAGCTATTGGTGCAGCTCCTGGTACAAGATCTATTTGAAATTCAACGGATCGATGTGGGGGTAATCCCGGTAATTCTTTCGGAAATACATCGGGAAATTCTTTTGCAATGGGAACATCATTGATGCTCTTTTCTTCAGTTTGTACTTTCTCGACGTGTGCTAGAACAGCATAGCAACCTTTTCTTATTAGTTTTTGTGCCTTCAAATTACTAATAAGATGTAGCTTCGTGTTGCCCTTTTCTCCGTACACCATTAAGGGTTTTCCTTTTTCTCGTATAATGCGAATTGCATTTTTGTAACAAACGATCTCCGCTTTCACTTCTTTCAACCAGTCCATACCGATTATCACATCAAAACTCCCTAACTCTACTGGTATCAAATCAATCTTAAATGTTTCGCTAACCAGTTTAATTTCTCGATTCCGACATATATTATCTGCTGAAATTAATTTACCATTTGCTAATTCGAGTAAAAATTTACTATCCAAAGGCGTCAATGGACAACTTAATTTAGCACAAAAATCTCTACTCATATAGCTTCTATCCGCACCCGAATCAAATAAAACGTAAGCAGATTTATTGTCAATAAGAAACGTACCCGTAACAAGCTCCGGGTCTTCCTGTACCTCTACCGCATTAATATTGAAAACTCTTCCACGGCCTTGTCCATTCGTGTTCTCCTGGTTCGGGCAATTTCTAATAATGTGGCCTGGTTTTCCACATTTATAACAAACTACATTGGCATAACTTGCTCCGACACTACTTGCTCCGCCATTACTCGTTCTGACACCATTTGTTCCTTTCGTTCTATTAACCCCTGGTCCGTAGACCTCACACTTCGCCGCGCTATGACCATTTCTTTTACACTTGTTGCAAAATTTGGTGCAGAACCCCGAGTGATTCTTTTCACACCTTTGGCATAGCTGCTTCTGATTGTTGTTGTTGTTGCGGTTATTATTGTTGTTGGGATGATTGTTGTAGTTGCTGTTGTTGTTGTTGTTGTTGTTGTTGTTGTTGTTGGGCCGTTTGTTGTAGTTGCGATTGATGTTGCGATTGTTGGGATAATTGTTGCGATTATTGTTGTAATTGCTGTTGTTGTTGTATTGGTGATTCTTATCACCGTTTTCCTCCCACTTTCTTTTGACTTGCTTCACATTGGCCTCTTCAGCAGTCTGTTCTTTAATTCTTTCTTCAATCTGGTTCACTAGTTTGTGAGCCATTCTACATGCCTGTTGTATGGAGGCGGGCTCGTGTGAACTTATATCTTCTTGGATTCTTTCCGGTAATCCTTTCACAAACGCGTCGATCTTCTCTTCCTCATCTTCGAATGCTCCCGGACACAATAGGCACAATTCTGTGAATCGTCTTTCGTACGTGGTAATATCAAATCCTTGGGTTCGTAACCCTCTAAGTTCTGTCTTGAGCTTATTGACCTCGGTTCTGGGACGGTACTTCTCGTTCATCAAGTGCTTGAATGCTGACCACGGTAGTGCGTACGCATCATCTTGTCCCACTTGCTCTAGATAGGTATTCCACCATGTTAACGCAGAACCTGTGAAGGTATGCGTAGCGTACTTCACTTTGTCCTCTTCAGTACACTTACTTATGGCAAACACCGATTCAACCTTCTCGGTCCACCGTTTCAATCCGATCGGTCCTTCGGTTCCATCAAATTCCAAAGGTTTGCAGGCAGTGAATTCTTTGTAGGTGCATCCTACACGATTTCCTGTACTGCTAGATCCAAGGTTATTGTTGGTATGTAGCGCAGCCTGTACTGCGGCTATGTTTGAAGCTAGAAAAGTACGGAATTCCTCTTCATTCATATTCACGGTGTGTCGAGTAGTCGGTGCCATTTCCTTCAAAATAGTTAAATGGAACAAGTTAATCATACAGAATATTAAGAGTAGTTAATAGTATTTCGTAGCATAATATGAACTCATTTATAAAAGCTTTTTCTTCATATTAGCGTTTTATAAGTTTAAATTCGGGTAGTACCTACCCGTTAAGTTCATACTTAGTAGCTAATATACCATTCAACTACTACAATTCTATATGAAAAACTGATTATAATAATATTTCGCGTTCAAACTTTTATACAATATTTTACAAACTTACAATACCGCTTATTTTACATAAAGCATGAAATATAGCACACAATAACTTTGATACAAGATAGTTGTGAAGACAATTCTAGCTAGTACACAAGTCGTTCAGCAAAGGCAATAAAGACACGTAATTCATACGTCCAGAAACAAGTCATGCATTCTGGTTTTACTAGGACTACTTCCCATCCTTGGTCTTGTGCAACATAACCGTTATGGCCGTTGATAAGACAGCGTGTTGTAACGTCATCAAAGGGACGAGGGTTACGTAATGTCCAACAGTCCCGTAATAATCTAAAAACCTCATTTCTTACCCCAATTACCGACTCCGTCACTTGTGGAAACGTTTTGTTTAATAGTTGTAGCCCGATGTTCTTGTTCTCACTTTGGTGAGAAGCGAACATTACTAATCCGTAAGCATAACATGCTTCTTTATGTTGCATGTTAGCCGCTTTTTCTAAATCACGAAGTCCAATATTCGGATATATTGAGTCAAAATAATTTCTTAACCCGTTGTGTAAAATAGCATTTGGGTTCCCCGCAATATATGCGTCAAAGTAAACACATCGTAACTTATGGGTTTCCCAATGTGATATCCCCCATCTTTCAAACGAAAGTCTCTTATAAACCAAGACATTCTTGGAACGTTCTTCGAATGTCTTACAAACTGATCTCGCCTTAAATAGTTGTGCCGAAGAATTCTGGCCGACTCTAGACAAGATTTCATCAATCATGTCTCCGGGTAGGTCTCTTAAAATATTGGGTTGTCTATCCATTTTGTGTTTTTAAACTGTAAAATAGACAAGAGTTAGATTCATAAAAAAAATACTTATTAATACAAGCAATTTTTACATATATCATAAAGCATAAGAACACTATATTACATATATTACACCACACAAATACAACTATCTTATTCCGACTCGCTCGTTTCTTCTCCTTCGGTTTTGGTTCGTTTTGCCAAGTTTCTAGGGATATATGATGTTCCCCTAATACGAGCCGTCGTTGTCCACATTGGTTTAGAAAAACCTGGTGGTTTAGAGGTTCCCGGGTCATTGTTACAACTTAAGGACTTCGGGGGTTGACGATACATATAAAGTTCATCGGGGTTGGAATTAGATTTCTCTATTTTTATGCCCTTTCCCTTATTATTTTCTTTTGCCTTTTTAAATTCAGTTGGGGTAATTTCTATAACATCATCGGAATTCTCGTCGGAATCCGATTCATCGGAGAATTGGTAATCCTCCCAATATTTTGCTTCCTTGGCGGAAACACCATTGACCATAATTAACTTTGGTCGGTTGGTTGAGGATTTTCTTTTACTTAACCGTTTTATTATTTCCCCCACCGGTTCTATTTCTTCATCCGGTTCCGATTCTTCTTCCGGTTCCGATTCTTCTTCCGGTTCCGACTCTTCTTCCGGTTCCTCTTCGGGAACTTGTGAATCAGTCCACAAATCATTCCAATTTACATTTGACTCTTCATTATTATTAGGTGAGTCAATGGGACTTGTTCTAGAGGTAGACATCTATCACATAATATCAAACACGTTAAGAGATTAATATATCACATAATATTCATATGTTAAAAATATATAGTTTCCAACAAAAAATGTTAAGCAATCATTTTTAAAGAAAACACGGTCGAAGTCCAGACTCACTAATGCATCCTAACAAACTCGATAAGACACACTAATGCAAATTTTCTGGTTCTCTAAGACCAACGCTCGGATACCAACTGAAATGTCCCGTTCTTATTGATTAAAAACGTTCCATATTAATTGATTTCGTTGCGAGGTTTTGACCTCTATATGAGACGTTTTTCAAAGACTGCATTCATTTTTAAAACAAACCATAACCTTTATTTCATAAATAAAGGTTTAAAAAGCTTTACGTAGATTATCAAATAATGATAATCTAAAATATCCTGTTTACACACGACCATTACGTAATGGTTTACAATACAAATATGTTACATCGAAATCAGTTTCTTGAATGCAGTTTTTACACAATATCATACAAACATGAACTCCAAATCTTGTCCTTATTTTAGTATGCAACAGCGGAAGCTCTTAATATTCACCTGAGAATAAACATGCTTTAAACGTCAACAAAAATGTTGGTGAGTTATAGGTTTAACCTATATATATCAAATCGTAACAATAGACCACAAGATTTCATATTTCAATACACATCCCATACATAGAGATAAAAATCATTCATATGGTGAACACCTGGTAACCGACAATAACAAGATGCATATATAAGAATATCCCCATCATTCCGGGACACCCTTCGGATATGATATAAATTTCGAAGTACTAAAGCATCCGGTACTTTGGATGGGGTTTGTTAGGCCCAATAGATCTATCTTTAGGATTCGCGTCAATTAGGGTGTCTGTTCCCTAATTCTTAGATTACCAGACTTAATAAAAAGGGGCATATTCGATTTCGATAATTCAACCATAGAATGTAGTTTCACGTACTTGTGTCTATTTTGTAAATCATTTATAAAACCTGCATGTATTCTCATCCCAAAAATATTAGATTTTAAAAGTGGGACTATAACTCACTTTCACAGATTTTTACTTCGTCGGGAAGTAAGACTTGGCCACTGGTTGATTCACGAACCTATAACAATATATACATATATATCAAAGTATGTTCAAAATATATTTACAACACTTTTAATATATTTTGATGTTTTAAGTTTATTAAGTCAGCTGTCCTCGTTAGTAACCTACAACTAGTTGTCCACAGTTAGATGTACAGAAATAAATCGATAAATATTATCTTGAATCAATCCACGACCCAGTGTATACGTATCTCAGTATTGATCACAACTCAAACTATATATATTTTGGAATCAACCTCAACCCTGTATAGCTAACTCCAACATTCACATATAGAGTGTCTATGGTTGTTCCGAAATATATATAGATGTGTCGACATGATAGGTCGAAACATTGTATACGTGTCTATGGTATCTCAAGATTACATAATATATAATACAAGTTGATTAAGTTATGGTTGGAATAGATTTGTTACCAATTTTCACGTAGCTAAAATGAGAAAAATTATCCAATCTTGTTTTACCCATAACTTCTTCATTTTAAATCCGTTTTGAGTGAATCAAATTGCTATGGTTTCATATTGAACTCTATTTTATGAATCTAAACAAAAAAAGTATAGGTTTCTAGTCGGAAAAATAAGTTACAAGTCGTTTTTGTAAAGGTAGTCATTTCAGTCGAAAGAACGACGTCTAGATGACCATTTTAGAAAACATACTTCCACTTTGAGTTTAACCATAATTTTTGGATATAGTTTCATGTTCATAATAAAAATCATTTTCTCAGAATAACAACTTTTAAATCAAAGTTTATCATAGTTTTTAATTAACTAACCCAAAACAGCCCGCGGTGTTACTACGACGGCGTAAATCCGGTTTTACGGTGTTTTTCGTGTTTCCAGGTTTTAAATCATTAAGTTAGCATATCATATAGATATAGAACATGTGTTTAGTTGATTTTAAAAGTCAAGTTAGAAGGATTAACTTTTGTTTGCGAACAAGTTTAGAATTAACTAAACTATGTTCTAGTGATTACAAGTTTAAACCTTCGAATAAGATAGCTTTATATGTATGAATCGAATGATGTTATGAACATCATTACTACCTTAAGTTCCTTGGATGAACCTACTGGAAAAGAGAAAAATGGATCTAGCTTCAATGGATCCTTAGATGGCTCAAAGTTCTTGAAGCAAAATCATGACACGAAAACAAGTTCAAGTAAGATCATCACTTGAAATAAGATTGTTATAGTTATAGAAATTGAACCAAAGTTTGAATATGATTATTACCTTGTATTAGAATGATAACCTACTGTAAGAAACAAAGATTTCTTGAGGTTGGATGATCACCTTACAAGATTGGAAGTGAGCTAGCAAACTTGAAAGTATTCTTGATTTTATGAAACTAGAACTTTTGGAATTTATGAAGAACACTTAGAACTTGAAGATAGAACTTGAGAGAGTTCAATTAGATGAAGAAAATTGAAGAATGAAAGTGTTTGTAGGTGTTTTTGGTCGTTGGTGTATGGATTAGATATAAAGGATATGTAATTTTGTTTTCATGTAAATAAGTCATGAATGATTACTCATATTTTTGTAATCTTATGAGATATTTCATGCTAGTTGCCAAATGATGGTTCCCACATGTGTTAGGTGACTCACATGGGCTGCTAATAGCTGATCATTGGAGTGTATATACCAATAGTACATACATCTAAAAGCTGTGTATTGTACGAGTACGAATACGGGTGCATACGAGTAGAATTGTTGATGAAATTGAACGAGAATGTAATTGTAAGCATTTTTGTTAAGTAGAAGTATTTTGATAAGTGTATTGAAGTCTTTCAAAAGTGTATAAATACATATTAAAACACTACATGTATATACATTTTAACTGAGTCGTTAAGTCATCGTTAGTCGTTACATGTAAGTGTTGTTTTGAAACCTTTAGGTTAACGATCTTGTTAAATGTTGTTAACCCAATGTTTATAATAACAAAAGAGATTTTAAATTATTATATTATCATGATATTATGATGCACGAATATCTCTTAATATGATATATATACATTAAATGTCGTTACAACGATAAACGTTACATATATGTCTCGTTTCAAAATCATTAAGTTAGTAGTCTTGTTTTTACATATGTAGTTCATTGTTAATATAATTAATGATATGTTTACTTATCATAATATCATGTTAACTATATATATAACCATATATATGTCATCATATAGTTTTTTACAAGTTTTAACGTTCGTGAATCACCGGTCAACTTGGGTGGTCAATTGTCTATATGAAACCTATTTCAATTAATCAAGTCTTAACAAGTTTGATTGCTTAACATGTTGGAAACATTTAATCATGTAAACATCAATCTCAATTAATATATATAAACATGGAAAAGTTCGGGTCACTACAAAGACTATGCGTACGCACTACCGTGGTCAGCATTCAAGCACTTGATGAACGAGAAGTACCGTCCCAGAACCGAGGTCAATAAACTCAAGACAGAACTTAGAGGGTTACGAACCCAAGGATTTGATATTACCACGTACGAAAGACGATTCACAGAATTGTGCCTATTGTGTCCGGGAGCATTCGAAGATGAGGAAGAGAAGATCGACGCGTTTGTGAAAGGATTACCGGAAAGAATCCAAGAAGATGTAAGTTCACACGAGCCCGCCTCCATACAACAGGCATGTAGAATGGCTCACAAACTAGTGAACCAGATTGAAGAAAGAATTAAAGAACAGACTGCTGAAGAGGCCAATGTGAAGCAAGTCAAAAGAAAGTGGGAGGAAAACGGTGATAAGAATCACCAATACAACAACAACAGCAATTACAACAATAATCGCAACAATTATCCCAACAATCGCAACTACAACAAATGGCCCAACAACAACAACAACAATAACAACAACAACAACAACAACAACAGCAACTACAACAATCATCCCAATAACAATAATAACCGCAACAACAACAACAATCAGAAGCAGCTATGCCAAAAGTGTGATAAGTATCACTCGGGGTTCTGCACCAAATTTTGCAACAAGTGTAAAAGAAATGGTCATAGCGCGGCGAAGTGTGAGGTCTACGGACCAGGGGTTAATAGAACGAAAGGAACAAATGGTGTCGGAATGAGTAATGGCGGAGCAAGTAGTGTCGGAGCAAGTTATGCCAATGTAGTTTGTTATAAATGTGGAAAACCGGGCCACATTATTAGAAATTGCCCGAACCAGGAGAACACGAATGGACAAGGCCGCGGAAGAGTTTTCAATATTAATGCGGCAGAGGCACAGGAAGACCCGGAGCTTGTTACGGGTACGTTTCTTATTGACAATAAATCTGCTTACGTTTTATTTGATTCGAGTGCGGATAGAAGCTATATGAGTAGAGATTTTTGTGCTAAATTAAGTTGTCTATTGACGCCTTTGGATAGTAAATTTTTACTCGAATTAGCAAATGGTAAATTAATTTCAGCAGATAATATATGTCGGAATCAAGAAATTAAACTGGTTAGCGAAACATTTAAGATTGATTTGATACCAGTAGAGTTAGGGAGTTTTGATGTGATAATCGGTATGGACTGGTTGAAAGAAGTGAAAGCAGAGATCGTTTGTTACAAAAATACAATTCGCATTATACGAGAAAAAGGAAAACCCTTAATGGTGTACGGAGAAAAGGGCAACACGAAGCTACATCTTATTAGTAATTTGAAGGCACAAAAACTAATAAGAAAAGGTTGCTATGCTGTTTTAGCACACGTCGAGAAAGTACAAACTAAAGAAAAGAGCATCAATGATGTTCCCATTGCAAAAGAATTTCCCGATGTATTTCCGAAAGAATTACCGGGATTACCCCCACATCGATCCATTGAATTTCAAATAGATCTTGTACCAGGAGCTGCACCAATAGCTCGTGCTCCTTACAGACTCGCACCCAGCGAGATGAAAGAACTGCAAAGCCAATTACAAGAACTTTTAGAGCGTGATTTCATTCGACCAAGCACATCACCGTGGGGAGCTCCTATTTTGTTTGTCAAGAAGAAAGATGGTACATTCAGGTTGTGTATCGACTACCGAGAGTTGAACAAACTTACCATCAAGAACCGCTACCCACTACCTAGAATCGACGACTTATTTGATCAACTACAAGGCTCGTCTGTTTATTCAAAGATTGACTTACGTTCCGGGTATCATCAAATGCGGGTGAAAGAAGATGATATTCCAAAAACTGCTTTCAGAACACGTTACGGTCATTACGAGTTTATGGTCATGCCGTTTGGTTTAACTAATGCACCAGCTGTGTTCATGGACCTTATGAACCGAGTGTGTGGACCATACCTTGACAATTTTGTCATTGTTTTCATTGATGACATACTTATTTACTCAAAGAATGACCAAGAACACGGTGAACATTTGAGAAAGGTGCATTTTGGTTGGAAGAAGTTCAATTCCTCGGTCACATAGTGAACAAAAAAGGTATTAAGGTGGATCCGGCAAAGATAGAAACTGTTGAAAAGTGGGAAACCCCGAAAACTCCGAAACACATACGCCAGTTTTTAGGACTAGCTGGTTACTACAGAAGGTTCATCCAAGACTTTTCCAGAATAGCAAAACCCTTGACTGCATTAACGCATAAAGGGAAGAAATTTGAATGGAATGATGAACAAGAGAAAGCGTTTCAGTTATTGAAGAAAAAGCTAACTACGGCACCTATATTGTCGTTGCCTGAAGGGAATGATGATTTTGTGATTTATTGTGACGCATCAAAGCAAGGTCTCGGTTGTGTATTAATGCAACGAACGAAGGTGATTGCTTATGCATCTAGACAATTGAAGATTCACGAACAAAATTATACGACGCATGATTTGGAATTAAGCGCGGTTGTTTTTGCATTAAAGACTTGGAGGCACTACTTATATGGGGTTAAAAGTATTATATATACCGACCACAAAAGTCTTCAACACATATTTAATCAGAAACAACTGAATATGAGGCAGCGTAGGTGGATTGAATTATTGAATGATTACGACTTTGAGATTCGTTACCACCCGGGGAAGGCAAATGTGGTAGCCGATGCCTTGAGCAGGAAGGACAGAGAACCCATTCGAGTAAAATCTATGAATATAATGATTCATAATAACCTTACTACTCAAATAAAGGAGGCGCAACAAGGAGTTTTAAAAGAGGGAAATTTAAAGGATGAAATACCCAAAGGATCGGAGAAGCATCTTAATATTCGGGAAGACGAAACCCGGTATAGGGCTGAAAGGATTTGGGTACCAAAATTTGGAGATATGAGAGAAATGGTACTTAGAGAAGCTCATAAAACCAGATACTCAATACATCCTGGAACGAGGAAGATGTACAAGGATCTCAAGAAACATTTTTGGTGGCCGGGTATAAAAGCCGATGTTGCTAAATACGTAGGAGAATGTTTGACGTGTTCTAAGGTCAAAGCTGAGCATCAGAAACCATCAGGCCTACTTCAACAACCCGAAATCCCGGAATGGAAATGGGAAAACATTACCATGGATTTCATCACTAAATTGCCAAGGACTGCAAGTGGTTTTGATACTGTTTGGGTAATAGTTGATCGTCTCACCAAATCAGCACACTTCCTGCCAATAAGAGAAGATGACAAGATGGAGAAGTTAGCACGACTGTATTTGAAGGAAGTCGTCTCCAGACATGGAATACCAATCTCTATTATCTCTGATAGGGATGCCAGATTTATTTCAAGATTCTGGCAGACATTACAGCAAGCATTAGGAACTCGTCTAGACATGAGTACTGCCTATCATCCATAAACTGATGGGTAGAGCGAAAGGATGATACAAACACTTGAAGACATGCTACGAGCATGTGTTATTGATTTCGAAAACAGTTGGGATCGACATCTACCGTTGGCAGAATTTTCCTACAACAACAGCTACCATTCAAGCATTGAGATGGCGCTGTTTGAAGCACTTTATGGTAGAAAGTGCAGGTCTCCGATTTGTTGGAGTGAAGTGGGGGATAGACAGATTACGGGTCCGGAGATAATACAAGAAACTACCGAGAAAATCATCCAAATTCAACAAAGATTGAAAACCGCCCAGAGTCAACAAAAGAGCTACGCGAACAGTAAAAGAAAAGATATAGATTTTGAAATTGGAGAAATGGTCATGCTTAAGGTTTCACCTTGGAAAGGCGTTGTTCGATTTGGTAAACGGGGGAAACTAAATCCAAGGTACATTGGACCATTCAAGATTATAGATCGTGTCGGACCAGTAGCTTACCAACTGGAGCTACCTCAACAACTCGCGGCTGTACATAACACTTTCCACGTCTCAAATTTGAAGAAATGTTTTGCTAAAGAAGATCTCACTATTCCGTTGAACGAAATCCAAATCAATGAAAAACTTCAATTCATTGAAGAACCCGTCGAAATAATGGATCGTGAGGTTAAGAGACTTAAACAAAATAAGATACCGATTGTTAAGGTTCGATGAAATGCTCATAGAGGACCTGAGTTTGGAGTCCATGCTTATATGATATTGTGTAAAAACTGCATTCAAGAAACTTATTTCGTTGTAACATATTTGTATTGTAAACCATTATGTAATGGTCGCGTGTAAACAGGATATTTTAGATTATCATTATTTGATAATCTACGTAAAGCTTTTTAAACCTTTATTGATGAAATAAAGGTTATGGTTTGTTTTAAAATGAAAAAAGTCTTTGAAAAACGTCTCATATAGAGGTCAAAACCTCGCAACGAAATCAATTAATATGGAACGTTTTTAATCAATAAGAACGGGACATTTCAGTATCGGGGCATGCTACTAGATCTTCGAGTGGAAGCAAGAAAAATAATCAAGAAGACTTGTTGATAATATTGACTCAAGCTGAAAACGCAAAATATGCTCAGGCATTCGGGAGAGGCCGTGTGTGTGTATACATACTTTGTAGTTAAAAAAACTATATATCGAGCCGTCGTAAAAAGGACCCGCATCTAAAAAATCAGCGACACCGCCGGGAATGAAACCATCCTATGTATGTATGTACGTACGTACGTACATATGTATGTATGTATGTACGTACGTATGTATGTATGTATCTATGTATGTATATGTGTGTATGTGTGTGTGTGTATATATATATATATATGTATGTACGTACGTACGTACATATGTATGTATGTATGTATGTACGTATGTATGTATGTATCTATGTATGTATATGTGTGTGTGTGTGTGTGTGTGTGTATATATATATATATATATATATATATATATATATCACACCATAATAAGATGATACTCATGGGGTTTTGTTAACCTAAAAAAAACTGTTTTTGCAGCTTTGAAGAAGATTGTTATCGTCGACAAAAGTCGTCTGCTCAAGTCATGTTCACTTCTTAGGAAAAACAAGCCACGACGTATTAAAAAAAACAAACGTTACAGAAAAGAAGGACGCAATCAAGCAACGCGCAACCATGTTGGCGAATTTCAGTTTTGCTCCGTACAACACTTTAGGGAGAAAAAATTTGTTGTGCTATTTTTGTTTTTTATTTATTTAGTGTTTTTTTCCAGTCCGAGCTTTCTTGAGTTCGTCGTTCGGAATATAAAAGTTTAGGGTTGACCCAAAGTTTATTGCTTAATGATCAAGTTTATATTTTCCGAGGGAAGATATACCCTTGATTGTGAATAATGTGGGTTTAAGTATCTTAGGATCTAACACTCTATTATGGTTACCGTGAATAACCCGGATCGATATGATGATATCGATGGGGTTGTTAGATGTCTAGTCCACCATTGATAACCTTCATCGATCAATGGCTCATACGTTGTCATCGTAAAAGGCTGACCTAGAAACCCTTAAGATGAAAGCTACATAAACATTCGATCATATGTAATGAATCCGATATAGTAATAGCTACGTAAGGTGTTGTGTGGTTTATGGAGGCCCAAAGTTTATATTTAAAGGAAAAATCTAATTCTATAACCATCCAAACTGACTTAATCCCTTACATAACAAACCTCCAATAATATCGACTTCAAATATGGAAAGTATCATGTCCAGACTTGGATATGATTTATCAACCGACTTCGGGGGATGCCCACGCATCATGCATCCACATGGATACCACGTGTGCCTATAGATTTGGTCAACTGGTATGCAATAAATGACAATCTTGTGTACTAATTTAGTAATTTACCTTATTTACTGCATATGAGCACAATCATCTTCGTGAAATTCGCATACACAGATATGCGCATGATTTCAAGATTCAAGTTGAAATTCCTTGTTAGAAAAAAATAACTCACTTTGCACTCACAAGTAACAACTCTAACTAATTATAACAACATATATGAATCAAATTGAAGACTAGATCGGCGGGGAAGTAAACGTTCCCTTGAGCAATCCGGTGGCTATGTGTCTATAGGCCGTCTCAGTTAGGTGCATTCCATCACAGTTTGCATAACTAGATGGATCGTTGCATGCTTCAGACCCTTCGTAACCACACCTTGCCGTAAAATTGAAATTGTACGGTCCACCTCCACCACAACATGCACTTAAAGCTCCATTCATGAGTCCTACAAGTGTAACCAACAGTATATTACTGTAATGAATAGTGGCTAAACAATATTACTGAATTCCTTCAATTAGTATTAAATTTAACAATCTCTTTTCACTGGTAATATACTAATATTTAATATCTATTGTGAAAAGTAAAAATAAAATGGAATCCTTTATCTCTATACAGTAAGGTAAGAAAACAAATCCATTTTCCCTATACAGATATGTAAAAAAGAAAATCCCAAGTGCAACTAGAAGCATGTCTATGTAAAGAATGAGCTGTAAACTTGTTGGTGCATAATCCCGAGTTCTATTATGTAATAAGTTCTATTAGTTTTGTATTTCAGTCATGTATGAACATCGTCATTAATACTTTGTATTTGAACTGCTTAGTATAATGTCGTGAATTGGTTAAGAGCAGTTGGTTGGCTGCTCAGACCATCGACCGATGGTAGGGACCATCGGTCGAGGGACTCTCACCATCTGCCGTAGGTCGCAGACCACCGGCCGATGGTCACTGAAGATATATATATATATATACGGGTTTTGTGGTTCATTGCAAGGTTACACACCACAAACCCTTTAGCCGTCGTATCATTCTGTGTTTATCGTCCCAGACCAATACCCAACCGAATACAAGGCTCTAGGCATCGATTATATCAACTATTTGTTGGTTAGATTGATCCCGATAGTTAATTAAGTATTTGACTCGCCCTAGTTATCGTTTTTGCTGTTAATCTAGGTTAATACGTTTGATCTAAGGTCTATAGTTCATCTACAAAGTGGTATCAGAGCGTAGAGTTGCTGATCCAAACGTTTTTGAGTCGATTTGATAGTTTTTCTTGTTTTAGGATTTTGGTCAAAACGGGTTTTCAATCAAAAGTTGAAATTTTTACTTTTAAATCTTGTGTTTTCGAGTTTCTTTTTGCTCAAGGGTGTTTTTCTGAGGTTTCTATCGGTTTTGTTTAAGTCTAGAACGTCAAATTTGATCAAGATTGAAGTTTTTGTCGAAAAACCCTAGTTTTATCTGCCCAGAATTCGTAAGAACTACCCTCGGCTGATCATCCTCGACCATCGACCGTTCATCACGACCCTCGACCGTACGTCACACACAATCGACCGATCGTCTAGCAGTGAATCGGAGGACAGTATTTTATAACTTAGAACAGTTTGTCTTAACCATCGGCCGTTCGTCTTTTGTCCATCGGCCGATCGTCTGTTATCATCGGCCGACTGACTCGTCCATCGACCGAAGGTTCTTACGCTAAGATTGACCTACTGAGTTTTCACCATCGGCCGTCAGTCTTAAACCTCCGACCGATTGTCACAGTCCTCTGACCGATCGTCTCGTCCTTCGGCCGATCCACTTTTGAGACAGAATCTTTTAATTGCACTTAAGTATTCTTAATCAATCTTAATCAGCCAAAATGTCTGACACTAATGAACAAATGACAAATGAATACAGCGCGTTAGTAATTGCACCTGGACTACAAAAACTGTTACTTAATGAAAGTGAATCTGAATCAGCGAATAAAGTACCTAGACTTGACAACCTTAAGAATTTCTTGGACTGGAAAGTTAGGTTTGTTATTTACTTAAACGGGGTTGACTCTAGACTTTGGGAATGTATTGAGAATCCATATGTATGGCCATGCGGAGCAGATGGTGAACCCAAAGAAACTTCACAGTTTAGTCCCACAGAGCGTGAAGAGTACAATCTTGAGTGTAGATGTTATGCTCAGCTAACCCAAGCGTTGTCTAAGGAGATTTTTCAGCAATTTAAGAACCGGAACAAAACATCATATACTATCTGGTTGGCTCTTCAATCAGCAACAGAGGGTACAGCTACTTATCGTGCGACTAAGGGTAAGGTTTTGAAGGATGAATGGAGGGTGTTTGCGGCTCTTCCCTCAGAATCTCTAGGACAGACTTTGGAAAGATATCGATTATTGGTTGCAGAGATGGAAGATTATGGGATTGAGGTGCCTGATGAAAAGGCAGTAAGGGTGTTGAAAGATGGTCTTCCAGAAAAGTGGGATCATGAGATTGAAAAGATTTAGAACAGGTACAGCTCATCAGGTCTTCCGTTGACACTAACAGCTTTTACGTCGAAGTTGATGGAGAAGGACATTCAAGATTAAGTAAAAAGAAAGAGACTTGGTTCTGGTACTCATGCTCCACTACAGACAGCATACATATCAGCCAATGCATCACAAATGTCTGCACCATCGTCTCAGTCGGGCTACTTTAATGCTAAATTACAAGCTCAAAATTCTACAATTAAGATGATTGAGGATTCTCCGATTCAACAGACTCAGACTCAAACTCCTGTGTTTCACACTGAGAATATCAAGAAGAGATCTCGGGAATCTATTCAGGAAGATATGGCATTAGCAGCTATTGTTGTTAACTCATACAACGATATGATTGGTGGACAGGTGCTTAATAGTCATCTTGAAAATGAAGACTATGATCAGATTGATGAGGACGAGCTTGAGAGAATGGATATACTTTACTGTATGGGTAGCATTTTGAGACGTGCTAAAAAGTACTTGAAGAAAACAGGACAAAGATCTTTGAGTTTGAATCGAGATTCTAAGTTTGGTTTTGATATGTCAAAGGTTAGGTGCTTCAATTGTGATAAGCTTGGTCATTTTAAGAAGACTTGCACGAGGCCACCCAAGACTGGTTTTTTTGATCCTTTTCATAATACAACCATTTCAGTTACTCCACAACATGTTATTGTTGAGAAAGAATCTTCGGGATCTATTCAATCTAAGGCCTTGACGACCACGTATGTTGATGAAGTGTGTGACTGGTCCATCACGGCAGATACACATAAAGCTAATGTTGTGTTTGTGGGTAAAACTGAAGCTGAAATTGAAGAAGAAAGAATTGTTAGGAGAAATGCAGGTTGTACGGGTAAGGATAATCCGAATTGCACATGCTATGTGTGCAAATGTGATGCTAGGTTGAAGAGAGCAGAAGAGCTGATGAAACTTTGCTTCAGGAAGAGGAGTAAGGATAGGTTGTATGATAAGTTTCGCAAAGCTCATGACTTATCAGATTTTGAGTTTACTACTGACTCGTCTGATGAAGAAGAAGGGATGAGTTGTCATGTTGGTACTTGGTTCAGAGAGGAGCTGGAACATTTGCTCAACTGTGATCTTAAGAGTGATGATGAGAAGATTGTTACTGTTCAGAGTCCAGTTTGTGGTGATCAAGGTGAGAGTAGAGGTGGTTATGAGGCTAATTACTCGGATAGTATGAGCTCAGAGTCAGAGTCAGAATCAGATGCAGATTCTCAGGTTGGAAGAAATGACTATGCATTCATGGCTAACACGCCCGGAAATGATAAGGTATGTATTGACTCAGTTTTTAATTGTTCTAAATGCATTGGTTATGAACAGGAAATTGAGGGGCTTGAATGTGTTATCACGAAGCTTAATGAGATATCTGTTACATGTGAGACTTGTCCTAAGCTTAGAGTTGACCTTAAGAATTTAAGTTTGGAGAATCAGACTAATAAAAAGAACTATGATGATGCGCTTTTCTACCTTAATAAACAGAAAGACTATGTTGATGTGATTAAGTCTTTAGAAAATTAGGTGGGTCACTTAAAATCAACGGTTATAGATGATGGAAAAGTGATTACTATGTATTTGGGACAGATAGAGACTCTTAAGGCTGAAAGGGATTCATTTAAGTTGAAATACGAGTCTAAAAAAGCTAGGATCGACAATTGGCAGAGGATGTCTTATGTGAAACAGACTTTGAATCCTCCTAAACAGCAGGGTTTAGGTTACAACCAGGTTGCCCCGCCACTTTTAGGTGAGTATATTAACAAACCAGTTGAGAAAAGTAAGGGTCCTGTTGTAGAACTAGAATATGGTAAGCCTAAAGAAGCACCTGTTGAGAGTACTGTTAAGATAGTTGAGTCAAAAAAACCTTTAGATGTTGTCTATGAAACAGAGTCAGATACTGATATCGACACTGAGAAAGACAGCAAACCATTTGAGCTTGTCACTAAACCAGTTACCATTCTGAAAAATCCAGTTAATGCTAGTAAGATGACTGAGAGTCAAAAGGCTCAGCCTAAGAAAACTGTGACTCCCAAACAGAATAAGAAGAAGAACACCCAGGGAGTGTCACCTAAGTTTGTCAGTAAGGGCAGGATAGATAAATCAGGTCCTAAGGTAGAACAATCACCAACAGAGGCAAGTTCCAAATCTGGGAGTGTGTCCAAGTATGTTCCGCCTGGTCGTCGACAGACTGTTAAGCAACAAGTCTCGTCATCCCCTACGACCAGACAACATACTGAACCACCTAGAAGACAGTTTTCACCAACTAGACACAAAGTGTTTAATTCTCATGATTTTGATAATGTTAACTGCTTTAATTGTGGGAGGTTGGGACACAGGGCTATGAATTGCAGACCCATTCGACAGACACCAAGAAGGAAGGTTGATCTTAGTCCAAATCGGTTCTTTAATAGGAGATCACCTTCACCAGTGTTTAATTCTTTTTCAGTGCAAACAAATGATAAAAAGGTTTTTCAAACTAATGATTATTATAGAAAACCATTACCGAATAACACAGTTTGGAAACCTAAATCAGATGTTAAGAGTGTTCAACATCCTGAAGGTCCTTCTGGATCTAAAGGACAATGGGTGGAGTTGCCAGTTGTTGGTGTTGATGGGAAACCCACTGCCATTAGGGCATGGGTGGCCCTTTCTAACTAATCCTCTTACTTTAATGTGCAGGTCACCTACAATCCACGCTGCAGTACTTGGATTGTTGATAGTGGGGCGTCCAGGCACATGACAGGGAACTTGTCTTTGCTGTCTAATGTGAAAACAGTAGATAGAGGACCAGTTTCTTTTGCAGGTAGTGAAGGAGGATTTATTACTGCTCAGGGTGTTATTTCTAATGAGAACGTCAACTTTGATAAAGTTAATTATGTAGAGCAGATGTCGAACAATTTTCTTTCAGTTTCACAAGTTGCTGACAAAAAGTATTCAATTGCTTTTGATGATAAGTTTTGTTATATTTTGAGAAAAGAGTTTATAATTCCGGAAGACATGATTCTGATGACAGCTCCAAGATGCAAGGATCTCTATATCCTTGATATGCGTAAGGCTCATGTTAAAGCAGCTTCAGGCCATCAGGCCTTTGTTTCTAAAGCTACTGAACAGGAGTCGATTATTTGGCACAAGCGTAGGGGTCATCTGAGTCTAAGGAAGATGAATAATCTAGTCCACAATGGATTAGTTGATGGTGTGAATGTTAAGAGTTTTCATATTCCTGAAGTATGTATTCCGTGTAAACAGGGGAAGCAGACTAGAAAGTCACATACTACCAAAAAGCATCATTCTGTTAATATTCCTTTGGAACTGTTACACATGGATCTCTTTGGTCCAGTTAACTGTAAAACTCTCACCGGAGAGTCTTACTGCTTGGTGGTTACAGATGAGTATTCCCGGTTTTCGTGGGTCGTAATGTTGAAACACAAGTCAGATACTTTCGATCATATTAAAGTTTTGATTCTGAAGCTCGAAAGTTTGTATAAGTTGAAGGTTAGAAAGATTCGTACTGATAATGGTACGGAATTTAAGAACAATCAGATGCTGCTGTTCTGTAATGAGAAGGGGATACAACAACAGTTCAGTCCTGCTTATACACCTCAATCAAACGGTGTTGCTAAAAGAAAGAACAGGACTCTAATTGAGACCTCAAGAACAATGCTAGCAGATTCGTGTCTTCCAATTGTTTTCTGGGGTGAAGCCGTGAGTACTGCATGCTACGTGATGAACAGAGTTCTAGTGGTGAAGAGACATGGTAAAACATGTTATGAACTGTTACACAAGAGAAAGCCAAACATTAAACATTTTGAACCCTTTGGTGCACCTTGTACTATTCTGGTACGAGACGCTGGAGGAAAATTTAATTCAAAGGTGATCTCTGGTATCTTCTTGGGATATGGGAATCTGAACAAACGGGTGTATAATACTGAGTCCAAGTGTGTGGAAGAACATTATGAGGTTGATATTCAACGCAATGCTCCACCTCGTGTCAGTAAAGGATTCGCATGGCAGTTTGAATATGATAAGTTATTTGATTCCTTCAATCTTCCGCCAGACGCTACAGATGAAGAAGTTCTGACTCAGATATTGTTTGATTCTCAAAACACTTCTGAAAATGTTATCCCTACTCCAGTGCAGGTTCAGAATCTGGTTTCTAGCTTGCAACTAGGTCCGCAGAGTGTTAGAGGTGATTTTGATTCAAATGAGGATGGGGTAGTATATACAGATGAAGATAGTGAGCTTGAAGATGACGAGGAAGTTAGTCGAACACAACTGACTGAGGAACATCTTAATCCTCTATATAATCAACCACCAACTGTAACAGTGACTGAACCGCCAACTGAAGCAGGAGGTGTACGCAGATCCAATCGTGTGATTCTGCCACCTAAATGACTTGATGATTATTATGTGGATTCAAGAGGCATTCCACACATTAGTATTCCTCTAGGGAAGTCTAATGCATCCTCTACATCTGAAGTTCCAACTACATCAGAGGTTCCCGTGACTAGTATAAGTTCAACAGTAGCGGAAGATGTTCAGACAGAGAGTGCGAATGTGGCAACAGCTTTTTATTCAACATTGAATAAGACACGAAGAATATTTGTGCATGCTCACTCATGTTATGTGTGTCAAATTGAACCTAAAGATGCTTATGAGGCATTGAAGTTTGACGAGTGGGTTAGTGCAATGCAAGAGGAGCTGTTACAATTCAAACACTTAAAGGTTTGGAAGCTAGTCAATCCACCGCATGGTTGTGTACCCTATGGTCTTCGATGGGTTTTGAAAAACAAGAAGGATGAACAGGGTATCGTTATTAGAAACAAAGCTAGATTGGTGGTAAAGGGATATCAACAGATCCCTGAAATTGACTATAATGAGGTTTTTGCTCCGGTTGCACGACTGGAAGCAATCAGATTTTCTTGGCTTTTGCATCGTTCATGGGGTTTAAAGTTTTTCAGATGGATGTTAAAAGCGCATTTCTGTTCGGCGAGATCAATGAAAGAGTGTTTGTTGAACAACCACCTGGTTTTGAAGATCCGCATTTTCCAGAAAAGGTTTATCGACTAGAAAAGGCATTGTATGGTCTTCACCAAGCTCCTAGAGCATGGTATGCTACGTTGTCCAATTACATGATAGAGAATGGTTTTCGGAGAGGTGTCATTGATCAGACACTTTTCATCAAAAAGAAGGGACAACACCTTATGTTAGTGCAGGTCTATGTTGATGATATTATCTTCCGGTCTACAGATCAGAGTATGGTTGATGAATTTGAGAAGGTTATGCAACGGAAGTTTAAAATGAGTTCCATGGGAACTATAAAGTTTTTCTTAGGTTTACAGGTAGCTCAAATGGATAAAGGCATCTTCATGCATCAGACTAAGTATGTTGCTGATATCCTAAAGCGCTTTCAGGCAGATTTAGAGAGAATAGCTAAGACTCCGTTGTCGGTTAATCATGGGATCTCACCCGATTGTGAGGGTGCTCCAGTAGATCCTACTTTGTATAGGGCAATCATTGGTTCTCTAATGTACCTTACAGCTTCTCGACCAGATATTATGTTTGCGGTTTTCCTGTGTGCTCGTTATTAGGCGAATCCTAATGTTCATCATATGTTCGTGGTTAAGAAGATTCTGAGGTATCTGAAATATACTCCCAGCTTAGGGTTATGGTATCCGTGTGAGGATGGTTTTGATCTCACAGCATACAGTGATTCAGACTATGGAGGATGTAAGAAAGATTTTAAGTCAACATCAGGAGGTTGTCAGTTTTTGGGAAGCAAACTAGTTACATGGCAGTGTAAGAAGCAGACAGTGGTGGCTCAGTCCACGTGTGAAGCAGAATATATTGCCGCAGCCAGCTATACATCGCAGGTTATCTGGATCCAACAGGAAGACTACGGTTTGCAAATTTCTAACACTCCTATTTATGTTGATAATACTGCGGCCATAGCTGTCATTAAGAATCCCGTAAATCATTCTAAAACGAAACACATAGGGATTAAATACCATTTCATTAGAGATTGCTATGAGAAAAAGTTGATAGATGTAGTGCAAATAGACACTACAGCTCAAAGGGCTGATCTCTTCACAAAAGTTTTTGATAAACCACGCTTTGAATTTCTGTTAAAAGAGATTGGTATTAAGTTGTTTAAAGATATGGTTCCTGAAACTGAGGTTCCTAACACAGAGGAACCTAAGCCTGAGACTGAGTTGTGAATTGTTAAGAAACTGCTTGTAGAGTATGTATAGTTTTGCATGGTAGTTTGTAGATCATTTGCATGTTTACTTTTCATTTGAATGATAGATTAGTTTTTTCCTGATATTTCTGCATGTTTGCTTATGTTTTTAGATAAATTTATGCTTTTGTACAGAGAAAATCAAAAAGACATAAAAATTAAAAACCAGAAAAACATATAAAATTGAAAAATGGAAAATCCATAAAAAAAAAAATTGAAAAACCTGAAAATGAGTTGCTTGTTATGTTTGTGGGAAGTGATTGCAATACTGAACTGACATGTAAGTTATGAAATAAAATTAATATAGAATGTTTGATAATGTGTTAGTAGACTTTATTGGCCTAATTCTAGATAGAGATGATCACACGAACAAAGCGTAAATATCATGACAAGGAAATCATGGAAAGGTTTACAGCGGTTGAGGGTAGTCACCTACTTATCACTGAATATGTACTGAGAAATGGTTGTTCAGAAACTCAACAGACGGTTGAGGTCTCCCTTACTACGATTTATACTTGGTAGCAAAAGGATAATTTTGTGAGTCCCCAAGGTGAGCATACTTTGTCTAGGATGCATACTTGTTTCTATTTACCTTTATTACTTGGACCGAAATCCAACAACGTACATATCGGATACCTAAAGGGAGGTGTTTTATCTTGAAGGGTTGAGAAGTGCAGTCTTGTATCACAGACATAGAATGATGTGTATATTGCAATGTCATCGGGTTCTAGATTTCAATATCAGAAGATTGGTTTTCCGTGCAGTTACTACTAACGTCAAAGATAGTAGTGCATCATCATCATGTATAGTTGTATTTACTTATTTATTTTGTTTGTTTTATTTATGGAGAAAAGGCAACATCAGAAAATACAAAAAAAAAAATGCAAGTTATGGTTTGTTTATGTTTATTCATTTAAGGTTGTAAATAATTTGATGCGCCACCTAGCTGCAAGAGAATCACGGATCAAGAATTGAACAAAGCTTCAGAGATTCCTCGGTTTTCTATGTCTGCGACAACATATATTCCAATCGGAGACTTATTATGAACATTTTAGTTATCTACATCCGAGGGAGAGAATTTATCAGATCATCAGATATAGAGAACTTAAATCATTCAGTTCAACTTACATTTGGTGATCTGTACTTCTTTTGTCTGTGGTATGGGATTGTGCCTATTGACCTGGATAGAGAGAATATCTTCTGGAGGATATCTTAGCGTTCCATCACTCAAATATATATATCACTACCATCCATCCAACATCATACATCATATGATTTCTGTTTAAGTATGGGGTTTATAGCGGCCGGTATGCGTCTTTTCAAAGTATGCAATAAATTTGAGATTCACAAGGTTATCTGAAACGAAAAGTATAAGTTTAAGGTAGAAGCTCATGGCTGACAGGGTTGCTAGAAACATCGTGAGATGGTTCTGTTCAATCAAATTGAAAGTACATTGATGTGATAAGAGGACAGCGTCAACATGTTGTGCTCAATTGTTCTACCTGAAACATCGTGCGATCTCAAATGAGGACTGACTTCGTGATCAAAGTCTAACATTGAAAAGTGTTAAGGTAATTAATATAACGTGATCATCGAAGTCTGGGGTAAAAGTTGATAAATGTTTACTGATATATTTGAAAGTTGTTCTGTATATGCTTTATCAAATAAGTTAATGAACTGTGAAAAACATGTCAATGTAGTTCAGTTCTGATCCCCGAATCAAAAGATTTAATCAATTTGATATATCAACTAACAAAAAGATGTGCTATACTCCTTGAAGTGTGATTCATGATAAGAAGTTTTTCTTGTTCTTATGTCGATAACATCATGCATTTGTTAATGGTAATGTTTAATGAAACTGATGTTAGAAGTTAATTCACTACAGATATAAAAGGTTAAATGTTACTGATTACGTCTGTTATAATATTGCTAATCATGACACGCTGGGTCTTGTACAGTTATTTGCTTTGTGTATTTGCATGAGCATGCATATCTGAGATAGTTTGCATTTATAGATTAGTTGCTTGAGATAGTTTGCATTTATAGATTAGTTGCATGAGCATTTCTATTTATGGTTTAAGCCAAACAACTCAGTTCTCGGAAAGGTTTACTGTGAAAGGAATCCAATGTTTTTCATTAAATTTGAAAACAAGTTGTTTAGAGCTTAAAGGAACAAAGCGTGTTTGAGTTATACTGTGGAGATCAGTCCCAGGGGGAGTAAATGTGATAAAAGAAGTATTGTTTGAATATGAAAAGGGTTAAGTTTTAAAGTTTTTCAAAAGCCCAGACCACCGGCAGACTGTAATTACATCTGGCCGATGGACAAAGACACTCGACCGGGCGTCAAGACCCTCGGGCCGAAGGATTAGACCATCGGCCGATGGTCTCTGACAGGGTATAAAAAGACCCTGAGTCAAACGGGTCAGTCACTTTGTGCACTTGTGATCGATTTTACCCTAATTTTCAAGTTGAAAGGAAAAGAGTTTTTGTCCGTGTGTTTTACTCACCTTTTTACCGTGATTCTAGCGCCACAAACGAGGTAATCTAACTCGATTTCATTTAGTTTAATTCTTTAATTTTGTGTTCGAAGTTAGATTTTTCAATCGATTGATTTTTGCTCGTTATCTGATGAAATAGTTGATATAATTGTGTTAATCGACCTATTTAGCATCTATTGTGACCAAAATCCAAACCAGAAACCACAGATTGATCGAATTGGGGTTTTTAATCAAACAGATCTGATGAACTACCTCCGGCCGATGGTCTTTGACCATCGACCGATGGTGTATCACACTCGGCCGGATGACACTTCACTCGGCCGTAGGTCCTAAATTGATCGGTTTGTAGATGTGCTTTAGACCAACTGCCGTAGGTCTAGACCATCGGACCGATGGTCCAGTCCATCGACCGATGGTCACTTGATTGAACCAATGGTAGATTTTTATATTGAATTTAATTGAATTTTTGGTCTCTGGTATTTGCTGTTATGTCTCTCTAATGCTAGTGCTTGTAGTATGTATTAGGATGTCAGGTGGATCCTTTGTTGGGCAATGGATGTTTAACATTGACCGTAGGAGAATTCTAGCTAGAGGACGACCCATCTTAGTGGAACAAAAGGTCATTGCTACTCGACAGACCTATAGTCTTTGGGAACAAATTGGATGTCAAGCATTTTTAGACATTGGAGATTACTTTTGTCCTGAATTACTGTGGGAATTTTATGCCAATGTTGCTTTAGAAAATGGTAAGAAGAAGTTTGTGCACTCAGGCCTATTTGACCATCATTTTAAGTGGACTATGGAGGAATTTTCAAACCTATTGAATGTCCCGTACACTGCGGTTAAAATTTTGTATCCTAGCAAAGATATTCGAAAGATTCCCAACAGATTCAGACTATCTGACATAGTTGCAAGGTTATGCAAGCCAGGGAAAGTAGTTAATGCAGGTAGGGTTGAAATTAGTGATGACGAGGTATCACAACAACATGAGATACACTTGAGAATCATCAAAAGGAATGTGACCTTTAGGAAAGAAGGAGATAATTTGTTGTCTGGTACTGAAGCTATGCTTTTGTGTTGCCTGCTAGAAGGTATTCAAGTGAATATGGGCCATTTTCTCATTCATGTGATGAAAGATTTTCTTGAGATGGAAGAACCATTTCCATACGCAGCTTTACTATATACCTTGTTTGAGAAATTTGGTGTAATTCAACATGAGGAAAAGCTAGTGCCAGAGGATTCCATTATGGGATGAATGATTCTGAATTTATGTTTATGTGTTTGTTTATTTTCAGCTTGTTATGTAATTTGATAATGCTAGCTTGTTAGCATTAATACACTATTCTATGTCTGTATTAATTCTACTTCGGACATGTAATCGTGTAACTGAGATCCTGATCAATTAGTCTTTATAATGTAATATCTTCTGTGATGATCATTTTGTGATATTGTCTTTGTGATGCTGATTTGAATTGTGTTTGCAGTTATTTTCATAATTTCATGTGTTCAAGCTGATCCAGAAAACATTGCACATGAATCCGATACTGAGTCATCGGTAGGTCCATTTTCTATTGATCTTCCAGGATTGAAAGCTAACAGTGGCTCTAATCTCACTGCATGTCTAAATGAGAAAGGTCCTAATGCTGGTAAGTACAATGGGGTAATTGAGTTTCTGAAACGTTCAAGAGTATTTGCAGCTATCTCTATGCCGTGTACAGCATATTACTCACATCAGAGAGAGTTCTGGGAACGTGCAAGAGTTGAGACTGTAGATGACAGGAAGGTAATTATAAGTACTGTTTGTGGTCAGGAGATTCAGATTTCTGAAGATACAATTCGAAACACTTTCTTGTTTGAGGACGATGAGAATATGCCGAAGAAGTTGTCAAAGACAAAGATTACTGAATGTGTGTTAAGATGCAAGTATTCTGGTGATATTACGAGAGCAACGATTAAGAGAAGTGGATTCACACCACCGTATAGATATTTGTCACTTGTTGTGCTGAGGTGTTTAAGTCCGTTGCAAGGAGGGTTTGATGAACTGAGCGAGATCTATCAAGGAATGTTTGCTACTTTGGTTTTGAAGGCTGATTTCAATTTCTCAGGAGTTATCTTTGATCTACTGATGGAGAATGTGACGAGCAAGTCATATCTGATTTATCCAAGGTTCCTACAAATTATGATCAACCAGCAAACTGTTGATTTGCCAAGATTGAGGAAAGATGCCATTGATTTGAAACACATGACAGATCTTACGTTCAACCGATTGAATCAGATGAAAAGTGCTAGTGATGGCAACCTGGTGTGTCATCTTGCTCGAGAGGATTATCGGTGTCCACTAGGAAAGAAGTGGAGAAACGAAAACAGTTTATCTGATCGAGAGCCTGATTTTGAGGTAGCTAACAGTGATGAAGAAGTTGATCAACCTGTGAATACTCAAGCTGCAGGTGGTTCAGGTACAGAAGGTTTAGTTGATGAGATTGGTGATATTAATCCTGATGTTGGTGAAGAAGCCACAAGGGGATCAAAAAGAAGAATGGTTGAAGATGAGAGTTCTCAGGTTTCAACTAAGCTACAATTGAAAAGAAGGTTCAAGTTGGTTTATAAAGATGCTGGTAGATCTACTGCTGGTGCTACCCAAGGAACACCACCCACTCAGACTCAAGGACAACAAACTTCACAACAACAACGTCCGTCAACGCAACAGTCACCACCCGTGGTTCAACAGGTTTCTCAAGAGACGGTTTCTACTCTAATTCCTAGTGCTCCACCGCGTACAGGGGCAGAAGGAGGTGTTAGCTCATCTACTCTTCAGAATTTGAATGATTTATATGTTCAAGCGATGGCTGACAACTTGAGGTTGAGAAAGGAAATGGATGAGAAGGTTGAGAATTTGAAGGAAGAGAATCGTGTGAAGTCCGAGGACGTTACTCGGTTAAGTATGCAAGTTGAATTGCTTCAGAAGAAGGTTGGTGATCAGTCGTTGTTATTGACTGATGCGAAAAGAGAGGCTTCTCAAGCTAGAAAGTTGGCTGAATCTGCTCTAGCAAAGGTTACAGCTTGGGAAGAAAAGTTTGATTTGATTGAATTGCCTGAGGGAGAGACTGATAATCACATGGTGGAGGCACCTGGTTCCTCCAAAGCTACAGCACTATCAGTAATTCCTCTTAAAATTGATTATAGTTTTAGTGATTTCTTTTCTAAACAGGATGAGCTCAAGCATTCTGTTGTTAACGATGATTTAGAAGAGGGAGAGATTCCTCACAACTTCACTAGAGCTGAGCTGGACGAAATGGTGCGTCTAGAGCAAGAAGAAGCTAAAGCTGCTGACGCACAGTCCGATGATCCTCCATCAGAGGATGATTCTTTTGGGCCTGAGATTTCTGAAGATCTTGATGATCGGGATGTTGATGATTTAGTTGAGGATGTTACTCATGAAGATTTTCCTACATATCAAAATGATGAGAATGAGGATCTTCCGGGTTTTGAGGAGTTGTTTGAACTGATGATGAGATTTTGAATAGAATGTGTAAAGAGAAGGAAAGGACAGAGGTTTTCCTGAAGGTTACTTGCCGGTTAAGTATAATGATGAAGTTGTCGAGAAGTTAGAAGCTGATTGGCGTGATATATTGAGAATCAGAAAGTACTGTGAGAAACCGAAGCTTGAGCCAAAGTATTTGAAGATGATTAATTTGAGAAAGAGTGCGAAAGGAAGAATTCTTTCCTGGGCGTACATTGAAGAATTCAACATGTTTGAGATTAAGAGAAAGTTTGGTATTGATTATATTAAACATGGTCACGAATTCAAATCACTGCCGTATTTTGAGCTAATGCAGATTGCCAGGTTAAGAATGTTATATTGTGGATTTGGTGATCGATCTTCGTTGCTGGTGAAGAAGATTCGAATTGCTTTTAATTCAAAGAATTGGGAAGGTTTTAGACCACAATTTCCTAGGATTAGTTTCAAAGTTAATCCTAGAACTGGTGAATCTCGAAGGATTGTGAAGTATAAGCGAGCAAAGACTATGAAGAAGGTACCTTTAAGGAAGTTGCCGCAGAATTGGAGTCAGAGATTCAGATGGTGGTTTTATGATGATCGTTCTGAAGAAGCTGTGATTGTTTTGGATAAGCTGAAAGAAGATGATATTGATTGCATTCGTGTGTTGGATCCGATTTGGTTAAGAAACTGTACCGAGGCTGATATTTTCACATTGTATTACAACCGTATGCTCTATCGTCGTGAGAACAGGGTACAGGCTGAACAGTATGTGAAAGTAGCTAAGCTGTGCTACTTGAACAACATGGTAATCGATCCGTACGAATGAAGTAAATGATGACTGAAGATTTTTGAAATAGAACTAGGTCTTAGGGGGAGTTTGTTGGTGCATAATCCCGAGTTCTATTATGTAATAAGTTCTATTAGTTTTGTATTTCGTATTTCAGTCATGTATGAACATCGTCATTAATACTTTGTATTTGAATTGCTTAGTATAATGTCGTGAAATGGTTAAGAGTAGTTGGTTGGCTGCTCAGACCATCGACCAATGGTAGGGACCATCGGTCGAGGGACTCTCACCATCGGCCGTAGGTCACAGACCACCGGCCGATGGTCACTGAAGATATATATATATATACGGGTTTTGTGGTTCATTGCAAGGTTACACACCACAAACCCTTTAGCCGTCGTATCATTCTGTGTTTATCGTCCCAAACCAATCCCCAACCGAATACAAGGCTCTAGGCATCGATTATATCAACTATTTGTTGGTTAGATTGATCCCGATAGTTAATTAAGTATTCGACTCGCCCTAGTTATCGTTTCCGCCGTTAATCTAGGTTAATACGTTTGATCTAAGGTCCATAGTTCATCTACAAAACTAAAGTCTCATTGTGGTGGAACATATAAACATTTGATAAAATGCTAATTATGTAAAAGCGTACTTACCAAGATGAAGCGGTATGTGGAATAAGTCCTTTGCAGCGCTATAGTAGTCTGCGTAAATGATTCGAGCTTGTGGGTACTTTTGGCTTATACTTTCTCCAAAGCTAGCTTAAGTTGCGCGTTATGATATCTTGCGAAAGCATTGTGTGACTTCAAACATCCGTTTACATCGTAGGCTGTTCTATTTTGGGTTTGAAACAAGGTTAGGTAAGTTGACAAGCGTCCGACTGGAAAATTCCCTGGCACCAACAACTCCTTTGCTCCTTGTTCGATCAACATCTGTCAAACATTTAATTTTATGGTTTCATCATATTTTTAATGTGATATTTTAAATTAAATACTTACACTGGTGCCAGTGACGATTGATCCCACAACGTAAGGTACCATTCGTTTTAGATCCTCAATTGTTGCGCCAGCAAAAATTGCATGATCATAGTCGTTACTACCGATCTCTCCCACTACAAATAAAGATTTCCTGAAATAGTCATCACACTCTGCAGTAATTTAAAATTAAAAAACAGCAGTGACATATGTATATTCATAAAAAAAAAAAAAAAAAAAAAAAAAAAAAATAGAGGTTACACCGTATATGATTGTACCGAAATTATATTTAATTGAAGAATAATTTTTTTTTTTTTTTTTTTTTTTGTCTTAGAGTGACCGTTAACACGGACTAACTCTGTCCCTGACTGAACTAATGTGTTAATCTTAGTAAGTTAGTCAAATATATACCTTGTTTAGTAGTGCAGATGGTTTGTTTAAAACTGTTGAACCAGCCCAACTGAGTGCTTAATGAATAATTTGTCCACAGAGTCTGTCCCATTCCTAGATAATAGAAAAACTTTGGATCAAGTGCAGTAGCTCCAGCAACAGCAAAATTAACTCCATGATCACCTTTCGAGTTTAAGCTTTCGTTAACCTCAAGATATGGTGGTAGATATGGTACACCATATTCCTCAACTAAGTAAAGAAAAAAAAAATTATATTATTCATACAATTATATAATAAACATGATATATAGAGCAGGGAATTGAACTAATAAGTAAACATTGTATATACCGATGAAATCTATAATTAGGCGCCCGTTGGAGCAACGACCCGTTGCGTTATGAAAAAAAGTTTCGCCGTATGGAAGGTTTCGAATTACTGCATTTGCATGTGCTCCTGAATGCAGGAAGTTTCCGGTATCAGCAATGGAGTCACCAAAGCTATAGATTTTGTCATATTTTAATGGAACTGAAGCGGAAAATATTGTATGGACACTTAAGAAATGAAATAGTATATGCACCATGTTCATTTTTTTACAAAATAATTACTGAAATGAAATGTTTTTTATTGTATTTTGAAAGCTACAAGTAAATATAATAGAAATAATGATGATAACATATGGAAATAGTTATTGTAATCCTCCTTGGCAACTACCTGAGAGTTAAACTGAAATTTATTAAGTTAACCTACCAATCTAACTATACTTGATCCACAATAATGTCAATATAGCTTAATAGTGCTATTTTGTCCCGAACCCATTTTGACCTGAACCCGTTTTGACCCGGTTACCCAAACTTGACCTCCCACCCGTTTTGACACTTATAATCCAAAATTCCAACTTAAATCAGTGTTTTTTTTACGTAATTTTAAGGAAACGTGTATGTCAATATAGCTTAATTTCATAATAATCATCTTAAGGAAACATTGTCTTTAGTATGTACCCTTTAATATAGCTAAATAGTTGTTGGATGATAAATTGCTTTAACATTCAACGGATATAATTTTGAACCATATTTAAATTTAAATATTGAAGACAAAAGCATGCATATCAGCATATGTCTCTGTTTCCCCCCAAAACAATGTTTCCTAACCTACTTTGACAGCTATATCAACCATCAACCTTGAGGCCGAAATAAATACCCCTTCAAGTAAAATTAAGAAAAATTTTGTTGATGTTAATATTTGATTAATTTCAGACATTAATATCCCTGCATAACTTAATGGACTAGTAGTTATGCGTTGACATTGAGTTTGGGCCAGTAAAGCTAATTAGCGTTTATGTGGGCCACTCGCAACCGGCCCAGGATATGTAACAAAGCTAAAAAACATTTAGGATTGGGCCCATTTACAAAACTCCGGTTAATCCACTTTTTGATTTCTCATATTCAAACGCCTTTAATGTTGGCTGATTAATTTCTGTGTTTTTGCCGTGAAAGAGAAAAGTTCCAGTAAGTATTACATAGTTCAGACTCGACGACCTTTGGCCTATCGGTATTGAGGACCGCCTCTAACCTTGAGGTCATGAGTTCGAGTTCTGTTTAGAACATTATTCGTGTAAAATTATGTAGGGTGCGTGAACTTGCCGTTCTAAAGAAAACATATTTCAGACTCAAAATGCAGTATACACAAATGCACAGGCTTCTGCAAATGGTGCCAAAAACAAAAAACAAAACTCTGGTCTATGGTGAAGTAAATATCGCACAACCTTATAAAGTAATATAATCCTCACAAAGATATAGTGGTTGGCGTCTTTGTCTTGATTTTCACATGGTGAGTCCCAGCTTCAAAGGTACCAGATACCATTGAGTTATTGTTACATTGGTATTATCAACACATCTTGAGGTGGTCAAGGAAATCGCCAAAAAGAATCAAGACATAACTCGGTTAAGCCGCGTATATCTAAGTAGAAACACTTACCTATGCCCGGTAGCCGGAACAGGAAACACTTTCTTTGTTTTACTTGTAAAGTAGTACAAGCTCTAAATTCCAATTGCAAAAATAATAGACACGTAACTATAGACTTTTAACTTCATGCATGTATAACTAACAAAATTCATCAAAATTGCTATGTGTGAGTCTATCAAATGATTAAATGGTTTATCATAAGATTAGATGTAATGTAGTGGGCCAGTCCTCCAAATCAAATCAACACATATTAGTTTAAAGATTTTGCATAATGATCAATTCTAACTTCTGTGTTGGAAAATCAACTTAGTTTGCATTCACAAGTAGTCTAAATATTTATTGCAACTTAGAAGCTAGATCCAACTCTAAGACTAGATTGGTTGGGAAGTGAAACTTCCCTTGAGAACCCCAGTGGCTATGTGCCTATAGGCTGTCTCGGTTAGGTGCATCCCATCCCAATTTGCATAAGTAGATGGATCCTTGCACGGTTTGGACCCTACGTGACCACATCGTGCCGTATTATTGAAATTGTATGGTCCTCCCCCACCACAACAAGCACTTAAAGCTCCATTCTTGAGTCCTATACATCATAATAAAACAATATAATCTTGTTCAAATCTAGTGTAATCAATATTAATAATGTTTATACTATGATGAATAGCACCTCAAATCTACATAAATAATGAATACAAGTGACATCATAGATCGATACCCTTAGATCATCTTCAATGCGTGCAATAACTAAATAACATAATTATTATGAGGAACGCGATTTGTGCAAATAATGTGTAATAATAATCATGCATATGGTGTTATCATGTACATTAATTAATAAAGTATTTTGTGTTGTGCGTTAAAATTATCTCCCTAATTATTAACTTAAACATTTTACTTAATTTGGTTCTTTATAACTTGGTTCTATATATTTTTTAAAGTTATGCTTTTAAAAAAATAGTTTCCAAGTGAATTAAAACATATTTTGAGAGGTAAATGTACAATGTAAATATATATACATAATGTCTTTTAAGAGAACTAGATAAATTAAAGTTACACTAACAATGACCATTCACCTAACATTGTATACACAATGAGCTGTAAAGGTCCCATTGTTGTTAATGTTCAACTAGTCACACATATGTATGATCTACATACAGTTGAACATTTAAAGATGAGATTAAATGCATATATGCCACGTGTGTATTACCGAGATGGTGTGGGATGTGGAATAATTCTTTAGCCGCGCCATAGTAGTCAGCATAAATGATTCGAGCTTGTGGGTACTTTTGCCTTAGTTTCTCCAAAGCTAGCTTAAGCTGAGTGTTGTGATATTTTGAAAAATCATTGTGTGATTTTAAACAACCGTTTGCATCGTAGGCTGATTTGTCTTGAGATCCAAACGAGCTTAAGAAAGCGGCCCAGCATCCGACTGGGAAATTCCCTGGCACCACCAACTCCTTCGCACCTTCTTCGATCAACATCTGTTAAACATTTATTCATTCAAGTACAATAATTTCAAAATCTGTCAAACATATTTGTTTCAACGATGGTTATTTCATGAAAACGTAACATGTGGACCATTTGCCCACACTTCTAATGTAATTGTCTCTGCGTTTTCATAATTCTACTATCTCAAACATACATAGATGCCCAAAAAATGTATGTAACAACTACAACAAACTTCGTAATTTGTGAACTTTTTAAATGAACATTAATTTGGCCCCTAAATATGTGACATGTAATGGATGCGAGAAAAAATATCGTGTAAAAAATTTGAAGTGTATAAAAATATGATGTCAAAATTTGGGGACAAAATTGTTCGTTTCGTCCCTGTGTTTTTTACTTTTTGCCCGTTTCATCCCTGTGTTTTATTTTCTACATTTTTCATCCTTAAAATAATTTTAAAGTCCCAATTTCATCCCTCACCGTAACAAAAGTTAACTGAGTCGGTTAAAAATATTCACGGGGACTATCCACGTAAACTTTAAATAATTAAATTACAAAAATCAATTTCTCTTCATCTGTCTATGTCTTAAATTACAAAAAACAATTTCTTCTTCGTCTATGTCTGGCAAATACATACAAATAATCTTTAACAACGGTTCAATCCTACAAAATCAATTTCTCAATTTCAAAAGATAAACCTTTCTGTTTTCGTTATGGCTGCCGGTTCAGATGGTATTGTTTTTGTTCAATACCGACAATTGATTACAATAATTACTTAATTCTACCTGCAATTATGCATTTTAGGTTCCCTAGTCACATGAATCAGTAATAAAAAGGTCAAATTTGCAATTGTATGCTTCTAGATAATGTAATTCTGACTCTATATAAATTAAACTTCCAAAACTTGCTATTGTATGTATATTGTGAGTTCTCATCAGTAACGATGTTTTTTTTACATATTCTTCTTCTCTTTGATTGTTTGGACAAGAACAACATCAAGAACCCGCAACTTTTTCTCTCTCCAAACTAAACTCTTTTGCAGGTTCCAATATTGAACAATCCATTTCTAATACCAAATCAAAAACGACATCTAATCAACTAAGAAATCGTCAATTAGTGGTGAAAACAATTAGAATTAGGAAGCAGATATTAGTTCAATATTTTTTTTTTCTTTGTTCTCTTCACAACTCAGTTCTGTACCAGATCTAAATTTGTATTTAATAGATATTTACGGATATAAAATTGTATTTTATGTGGATAGTCCCTGTGAATAGTTTTAACGGACTCAGTTAATCTTCGTTAAGTGAGGGATGAAATTGAGACTTTAAAATGCTTTTATGGATGAAAAATGCCAAACATAAAATATAGGGATGAAACGGACAAAAAGTGAAAAATTGAGACTTTAAAATGCTTTTAGGGATGAAATATGACAAACATAAAATATAGTGATATTAAGTATTTGACACTTTAAAGTGTCGTTGGGTTTTCATTTTGACGTTTTTAGGTGTCAAAAACTTTGTGAGTTGTCAAAAATATGTCAAATTGTTCAGGTTTTAAAGCGTTAAAAATAATGTAAGTGACAATAAATGAAACTTTTTGTAGTGAACTGAGTTTATTTATAAATAAAATGTCATATACGCGAATATACTTACACCGGTGGCAGTGACGATAGTTCCTACAACGAATGGTACCATTCTTTTTAAATCGTTAATGGTAGTGCCAACAAAAAATGCGTAATTGTAGTCATTACCACCAATCTCCCCCACAATAAATAGTGATTTCTTGAAATAGCGATCGCACTCTGCAATCACCAAAATTCAAGTCCTCTCATAGTTTATTTGCAGGACAACCTTTGAGGGTCCAACTAATACAAACTGATTATATATTTCCCACCATATTAAAAAAAAAAATAATAAATAAATAAATAAATAAAAAGAAAGATTGTATTGTACTATATACTAATAATTTAAGATTTGACCCACTAAACAGTATCTACTTCTGTCCCAGTATGATAATTAAATATATACATTAATGGTGGTTACATACCATGTTTGGTTGTGCAGACTGTTTGTTTCATCTTCTTGAACCAACCCAACTGAGTGCTTAATGAATTATTGGTCCAAAGAGTCCTTCCCATGCCTTTATCGTAGAAGAACTTCGGATCAAGTGCAGTTGCTCCAGCAACAGCGAAATTAACTCCATGATCCCCTTTCGACTTTAAGCTTTCTTTAATCTCAAGATATGGTGGTAGGTACGGTACGCCATATTCTTCAGCTACATTTAGTTATAGTCACATAAAATACACAATAATAGAGTATGCATACAAGTAAAATGATAGATAAGAGTAACATAGGAGCTTAATTCTATTAATATATACCGATGAAATCAATAATTAGGCGGCCATTGGAGCAACGACCCGTTGCATGATGGAAAAAAGTTTCGCCGTAAGGAAGGCTTCCAATGACTGTATTTGTAAGTGCTCCGGAATGGAGGAAGTTTCCTGTATCAGCAATGGAGTCACCAAAGCTAAAGATTGTGTCGTATTTTAATGAAATTGTAGCAGAAACAATTGTAAAGACACAGGAGGAAAGAAATAGTAGAGGTTTCACCATGTTCATTATTATTTTACAAATGAATTAGTGAAATGAAATGTTTCTTTTTGTATATGCAAATGTTAATGTTATGTAATGTCCTTTGGCAACTACTCTAGATTTAATAAGTGAAGGCTATTAATTCATTTGTTTGTACTTGACACACAATAACAGTCAATTACATGAATCAGAATATGTGGAGGTGACCCTTTTAAAAGTATTATATAATTTTGGTTAGATTTATTAGAGAGTTTTCCTTAATGTCAATTGAGTTAACATTCATGGAATAATATTTTGAATCATATTCATTAAGGATAAACATAACAAAAGTGTAATATAAAGCATGTATTATCAGTGTTCCATAAGGGTTATTGATATATTAGACAGCAAATTTGATAAATCCATGAAAATAAGGCAATGATTGGTTGTATTGTAAGACTTGTCAATGCATATGTTTGATGGAGTTATCAAATTTGGATGGTGGAATATCAACAACCATGATATATCTACCTTGACGGCTTTAAAGAGTCCTAACCTACGTCAGCACTTAACACTAGTTTATGACCCGTAAAACTACAAGTTTATTAAAAAAAAAAAAAACATACAAAAAGTGAGTTGAATAAAGGTAATAAAAAATATCATTAAAAAAGATAGAGAATATAACATATGCATAACAAAGTTATAATAAACAATACAAACTTATAACTTACAATCAATTAAAAATTAAAATTAAAAATACTTATAAAACCAAAGATAACACTTACACTCATGTGGATTTTGAGCCTTTTCTTCAAATTCCATAAAACACAAGGGAAATATCACATTGACTTTAAATCTTCAATCCATTTATGTTCATCACTCCTTTCATTAAGCTTATGATATTATTAATTTCTATCAACTATAAGTTGAATACCCAAGCTAATAAAAAAATTGATCTAGAAACAAATATGCACCAAATGCTTTTACAAATGAATTATAGAGTCAATCAACACTTATACCTTATAAGACCAAATATAACACCAATACTTATATGGACTCTTTAAACAACTATTTAAGTTTCATGAAACATAAGAATATTAATTAATAATCATAATGGCATATACACAAAATCTTGTTATCATTTCTACAGATTGTATGACCCTAATGACATTTAACATTTATCAATAGCAAAAAGCTAGATTCAACATTTGTAACGTAACCTATCTCCGGATCATTTTGATTATATTTCTTTTTTTTCCAAAAAATAAAAAGTACAAAGCTATCTAAAACGGGTTCAGATTGCTACATTGCAAATTATGTGCAAATCGAAATATATGTATTCTGGCCATTTTATCTCATCAAGCGAGAACTACACCAAACAAGTCTAAACATAGAAATGTTACAAGTGTTATTTGTTAATATATACATTACTACAAAACATTTGTGTAGCTTATAGGGGCAATAATTTAAATATAATAAATCAAAATGGGTCCAGATTGCTACAAAAAAAAAAATTTATAACCAGACCTAAGCAACTATATCATGGCCTTGAAAATTATATACAAATTAGATTTATCTGTATATATTTTGGCGAATTTATCTCACTAAGCTAGTCTAATATGACTAAGTCTAACAGAACTATGCTAAGCAAGTTTAAAAGCATAAATATATGCTAATTAATCCATGTCTGCAGTTTACATGCAAATCAAAGCAGCTATAACATTTAAGAACATGATCGAAGGAGCTATTATATTCATACTACAAAAAACAGAATACTTGCTACTTATTTTTACATTTTATAAAACAGTAAATAGATTTATAATTGTAATCACATTATACTATAAAAACTTAAAATTGGGTTGTAAACTCTAAATTGTTTTTGACGGAAATGAAGTAACATGGGTCTCACCTTCATCGAGAGTGCCATAACAATGCCAGGAACACATATTAATGGAGGCACCACTTAAGGATCAAAATCAAAATATCTTGATTGCTTTGTGCCAATCTGCAAAAAATGTCAAAGTAAAGGTTCTATTAAATGGAATAGGAACACATTTGAGAGATGGTAATATTCGGGGCCCACCAACAAATGTTGTTTTTTTTTGCGGTAATGGGGTTGTAAAATTTAATAAAATATCAAATGTACATTGATGCACAAACCAGTAAAAGAGACAGGCCACTAAAGCTGAACGACCAATACACACTGTCACATACCAAGCCGAACAACATACGCCTACATCAAAGAAAATAAAAACATCTATTAGGGAACTTTCCAATCGGACTTCATTTTTCTCACTTTGGCTCGTATTCTACCATTCTATCATTTTCCCCCTCGATTTATGCTTAAACAGCCTGTAGATACGTTCCTGCCAAAGGAAATAAATAGATGCCCCAAACAAAATCTTTGACACTACAACATTATTTTATTTTATTTTTTAAAGGCGAGAAAGTAAATTTTATAGATGAAATAGAATGTACAAGACTCGAAGATATATACATTACATAAGACCGAAAAAACAGCCGCATCACTAAAGCGACCATACATGCCAAAACAACAGATCTGACTTGACAAAACAAGCTGGGAGACTAAACGGATACAGTGTTGGGGATTCAACGACAAAGCTTCCGGTAGTCACCCATTTAGATCTGATACGTCAGCGGTGCTGGAGCTTCGGCTTTGGCTAAAAAAAAATAAAAATCGAACTCGAAACAATAGATCACAATTCCTGTGATGCAGCCTCTGAAAACAAACAGAAAAGAAACATCGCCAGGCCTCCAAAGTGAAACACGCTTTATTGCCCTCTTAGCCGATACCACTTCGATTATTACTTGGACACACTATGGCAGCAGGAGCGCTTAACCCCCCGAGCCAATCAATGCAGGCTTTGGCATTCCTATTTGAGATCCAATCATCGCTTTTTAGTTGGATTTCATTTGTCAACACCACATCACCCTTTTTCATTTGTTAAAAACGATGGAATTTCTATTTTGCCAAATAACATATCAAGCAACCCAAAGAACCGCCTGCCATGTGAGTTTGGATGTATGTGAAGAGAACGAATGCCCCAAGTTGCCGAGGAGTATATCAGGAGAAAAACACGTGGGTATGGAGACACCCCACCACTTGAAAACCCGCCTCCAAATGTCATTGGCAAAATTACAAGAGAATAAAACAAGGTCTACCGACTCGAGGTTGTCATCGCACAACGGACAACGAATGGAATCCATGTCGATTCCTCTCTTGTCTAGTTCCAACCGGACCGGGATTCTTTTTCTTCTTACCCTCCAAATGAACACAAGGATTTATAATGGCACCATTTTATTAATTAAAGTTTCGCATATTTCATCATCATGTAATTAAAGTTTAGCCTTTTTTGTGACCCGTCTGCGCAAGAGATAAAGCAAAATCCTTCTACACGGACTGTGAAACCTGAAATGGGATCCAATTTGCAACCAACTTCCAGACTTGCATAGAAAAAGGACATCTAAAAAATAGATGATCGTGCGAGTCTGGTTCAAGTGAACAAAGCGAACATACTGACCCCACATTAACCGCATCATGAAGCTCCCAATATTTGAGTTTATCTTGTGTTTTAAATTTCTTACCTATAAGCAACCACACTACAAACACTTGCGCAACCCAAGGCCTCCCCATCTTTTGGTAAACAAACAGTCGTCCATTTAACCTTCACTTTTCCTTTTTAAAATCTCCTTAGACACCATAAGAAAACCCTCATTAAAGCCTCAATCTCCGATATAATGGAACTCGGCAACAGAAAAACAGTTTGCCAATAAACTTGCATAGAAGTAAGCACCGAAGAAATAAGTTGGATTCGGCCCGCAAACGATAAAAACTTATTTTTCCAATCCTGAATCTAAGTTTTAACTCGATCCACCAATTGTTTACAATCACGATGAAGGAACTTGACGATATAAGAGAAACTCCAAGATATATAACTGGCAATTCACCCTCATCAAAAGGAAGAATACGAAGAATTACTTCCTTCATTCGCTGAGATACATTAGAAAAAAACGATGTACTTTTCGCAATACTTGGAACCAGCCCTGAATACAACTTAAATTCGTCCAATGCTTCGGCAATGATATGAACAGAATCAGAACAAGCATAAGAGAATAAAAATAAATCGTCAGCAAAACAAACATTTACAATGCTCATCTTTTGACACTTCAGATGGAACCTGAATACCTGCGACTGACGAACTCTTCTTTGAATGAACAAAGTAAGAACCTCCATAACGAGGGCAAATAAGTATGGAGACATTGGATCTCCTTGTCTAAGACCTTTTTTTCCTTGAAAAAACGCCCATTGATCGAGAGCGAAAAAGAAGTAGATGAGACATACCGCATGATTCTAACAAATCATAATCGCAGAGTACCTGAAGTGACAAAGGATTGACTCAAGAAAACCCCAGTCAATTGTATCATACGCCTTTTCAATGTCAACCTTAAACGCACACCTAGAAGGACCCCCCTACTAATATGATAATTCTTCATCAAATCTTGAGTGAGCAATATGTTATCTGATATACGCCTTTGAGGGATAAACGCCGACTGATTAATACTAACAACATCATCCAAACTACCTTTAATGCGATTAATAATAATTTTACTAATACACTTATACACAACATTACAGCACGAAATCGAAAGATAGTAAGAAACCTTAGAAGGCACGCTAACTTTCGGTAATAAAGCGATGATTGTATGATTTATTTCCGAAAGAAGCTTGCCATTCCTAAATACGGAGTATCTTGAATTACTACCGCCAAGAAGAAGCCAATCAATCTTTGAATTTTTCTTTAAAAACATCTCCTCTTCTAATAAAGCATCATTATAAATTATAATCATGGAGCACCTCACTTTCAGCTACACGTGGCTCAACATCGTCTGGATTACGATCCAGATTTCGTTGAGCAATATCCAGCCTTTCCCTTAAAGACTTGACTAGTTGATGTAAATTTCCTTTAGATCAAGCAAGCATCCGGAGAGGTTTTCTAAGAGCCCGCAATTTCTTTACCAGCCTGTACATTTTACAGCACTCCACTTCAAACTCCCATTCCTTGCGAACTGTATTTATAAACTCTGGATTTTGCAGCAAAAAAGTTGCAAAATTTAAAAGGTTTCACACTGTTCACAATTTGTGACAGAATCTTCAACACGGACTATGATCGGATATGCGATAAGGTTCAAAAACTGCATACGAATCCATAAACTCTACCATGAACTATTCATTAGCCAAAATACGATCAATCTTCTTCAAAACTCCAGTCGAAGCATGAGGACATTGATTCTATGTGAATTGAAGACCTGAATAATTTGAACAATTGCTGTTTAGAAACTGTTTTTCCTTGCATGCGTGCTTGGCATTCATATCAGATGTTCGCTTAAAAGAGATGTTTTGTGTTCTCCGTCGTGCTTGCCACATTCGTCCCTTTGAATTGTCCAACACTGTTCTCTTTAACCGTGTTGCTATTTCATACACATGCTCTTCTGATACGTCAGCAATTACATGTTCGTCTTCTTCAACTGAAACTTCTATTAAAGTTAGTTGAGTAGTTGGTGTGTTCTTGACAAGGTTTTCAGTGACTGGATCAAGTAGTTTTCGTGTTGAAGTCATGTCAGTTGCTTTTGCGTTCTTGGTGTTCTTGTTGTTCTTCGAAACGGATGGCGCCATATGTTGGTACAATTTTCCGTATAGCGGCTAAAAGGTACCAGTACATATACTAGAACAGCTTAGTGTGGAGAATTATTGTCAACTAATGTTTGCCCTTGGAAAAGGATCCCTGCAGACCCGGAACACGGATGAGATATCCGTGGGGTAGCCTTATTAGTCTTGTTGGACCATACTGAGAGTTGGTCTGTTTAGCGTTCTGTTGCTAAGCGGGTAAGATTCTAGAGTGATAAAGTATTGTGTGAGAGAGAAAGTGTACTCTCTGACAAGTGACTGAACTCTGAAATGTGGTGACCCAGGGGGTCTATTTATAGGCGCAGAATGTCCGAAATTTTCGGGAACACATGTCAAACGCTGATTAATTTGATTATGCGAAATATCCGGAACCGCGCCTATTCAAGGGCTTAAGCATAGAAGCTGCCTGTAGGGCTTACGCATGGCGTTGGGCAGTCTGGCAGAGCGTCGGACGGATATTAACAAAAACTATAATAATTGCTATCTTTTATGTTTTTCAATCCTTTCTTATGTATAAAAATGATGCTTTTATGCGTGTATCCCCTAGGATACACCATTAGTTAACATCAACCAAACACACCTCATCAATACATTCATAAAATTCTCTCATTGTTATCGTCATATTAGAAACACCTTATCAGGATTTGTCCAAACTACGAGAGACATTAAAGTCCCACATGACCACCCATGGACGACTATTAACAAATCACCTATGCATTCCCAAATCTTTCCAAAGTTGACAACATCAATTACATCCATAAAAGGCTGCTTAGATGTATCTGCAAAATCACTCATCTTTGGCAAATACGTATCATCGGTACGCGTGGATAGAAATTTCGGGAATTCCGGTTACATGTGCTTCAAAGGAGAGCGCCATTACTGTGGCTGAATTGTTGGAGATAAAGTTGGACAAAAGAGCTATGCCGATAGAAAGCGAAAGGACATAGAATACCAAGTTGGAGATAGAGTCATGTTGAAAGTATCCCCTTGGAAAGACGTTGTCCGTTTCGGTAAACGAAGTAAACTCAGTCCACGATATGTTGGACCTTTCACGATCACTCAAAGAGTCGGTCCCGTGGCGTACCGATTAGAACTACCAACCGAACTTAGCCAAGTACATGATGTGTTTCATGTCTCGAATCTCAAAAGATGTCTTGCTGATGACACACTTGTTATTCCTTTGGATGATATCCGCATTGATGAGCAAATGCACTTCGTTGAAGAACCTAAAGAAATCATGGAAGGAGAGGTCTAACAAATGCGTAAAAGCAACATACCTATCATTAAAGTCCGTTGAAATTCGCGTAGAGGCCCCGAATATACCTGGGAACGCAAAGACCACATGATACAGAAATATCCCCATCTCTTCTCAACTACTGATGCAATCGAGGAATCTACCTAAAACTTCGGGACGAAGTTTCTAATAACGGGGAGGTACTATAATGACCCTCATTTTTCCATTCTATATTTTTCCTTATTAAATGCCCAACTATATAATTAAACTTAACAATTAAACTTTAATTAACGATTGTTAAGAATTATGTTAATTAACTTTATGTAATAATTAACAAGTTAATAAAAAGATAAAAGTAATGAGCTTATTAACTTTCGTGAACAAATAAATAACTTTAAAACTTGTGTACTTAAACTTGGATAATTAAGGAACCATTTAAGCTAAATTAAAGTGCAAGGACTAAAGTGAAAAATTTCCATCCTAAACCTTTAAACCCTAGCCGATTTTAGGGTGGGTAAAATTACCCTTTTGCCCCTAAAATTTTCGGCCAAATCAAAGCCCCATAACCCCCTCTTCAAGCTAACTTGTTCCCTAAGTAAATCTAACCCTAACCCTAATTCTAGAATTTTCCTAACTCTCTTATAAATAGAGGCCTAACCTAAACCTTTTCATTGTACCAAATCACAACAACAATACTCTCTCAAATCTCTCTCCCCTCTCCCTATTTTCGACTCAAAACCGAAAATCCCCCACCACCATCAAAAATCTTCAAGGGTTTTCAAGCAATCTTCAAGCTGTTCTTCGCGTTCTTCAAGAATCTTCAAGGTGTTCTTAGTTGTTAGAGTGCTTTGATCTTCAATCTTCAAGTGTTTCATCTTTCTTTGTTAATCATCTTCGAATCTTCAAAGGTATAACATAAACCCTAACTTATTTACATAAACTTTGATCTTTGTTTAATTCATATTCATGTTAATTCATAAACGTATACAATATATATATGACCACACTTAGATCTATATATACATGAAAGAAAAGAAAATATATATATATATATATATATATATATATATATATATATATATATATATATATATATATATATATATATATATATATATATATATATATATATATATATATATATATATATATAGGGGCAGGATCAATGGGGAAGTAACCAATCGGGGGGAAGCAAATTTATTTTTTTTTCGTTTTTTTTGAATTTTTTTTTTCCCGGCATCAAGATCACACGAAAATATGAACATTTAGAAGAGACACTTTGTGATGAATGTTATTATTTAGGCGGCAAAACGACCGACAAAAATAACATTCAAGATAATATTGTTCGTGAAAAATATGAATGTTTTTTTTCCATGTTTTGTGAAGTAAAATTTAGCCCGATTTAGAGTTTAGGGTTTAGGGTTTGGTATTTTGGGTATATTCCATAAACCCAAAACACCAAACCCTAAACCCTAAACCCTAAACCCTAAACTCTAAACCGTTCGTGTTAAAAACTCAATCTAAATCCTAAATCTAAACCCTAAATCTAAACCCTAAACCCTAAATTTCTAAACCCTAATATCTAAACCCTAATATCTAAACCCTAATATCTAAACCCCAATAGCTAAAACCTCAAAATACGCTCGAAAAACACGATAATTGTTATATATTACTTCTTTGAGCGTTTTCCCGCCAAAATAAAAACATTTATCACAAAGTGTCTCTACTAAATGTTCATATTTTCATCTCATCTATAATGTTCCTGAACAAAGTTTTTTCAAAAAATAAAAAAAAAAAAAAAGTTTTTGCTTCCCCCCGCTTCCCCCCGAATGGTTACTTCCCTCTTGATCCTACCACTATATATAGATATATATATATATATATATATATATATATATATATATATATATATATATATATATATATGTATATATATATGTATGTATGTATGTATAGGTGTCGACCGAAAAGAAAAGAAAAAGAGAGGTTTGATCTTTAAAACCTATGAGATTAGATAAAGATTTGTTTATGTTTAATTAAGGAAACAAAATTAATACATATATACATATACATACTCGACATATATATATGTATACATGTAAAAAAAAATTATATACATACATACATATATACGGTATATATAAAAAATATATATAAATATTATATATATACATATACACGAAATATATATATATATATATATATATATATATATATATATATATATATATATATATATATATATATATATATATATATATATATATATATATATATATATATATATATATATATATATATATATATATATATATATATATATATCAAACCCTAATTACACCTAAACTATACTGCATTAATTAAAACCCTAAACCTAACCCTAATTATTAAACCCTAATTTATTAAACCCTAATACATTAATTAAACCCTAATTTAATAAAACCCTAATCATTACTACACTAAACCCTAAACCTAAACATTTATTACAAAACGCTAATCATTAGATACTTTAATTAATTAAACCTAATTAATTAATGAAACCCTAATACTACTATTACTACTATATAATATTTATACACTATTACTATTACTAACACTTATACTATACTACTTATATTATAATACTTATGTTACAATAGTCATCCACGATAACGTGAAGTCACTTGAACGTCAACGCTACTTAAGGCCTAGGGTGATCCTTGGTACCACTATGGGACGCTTGTGGATTACGAATGCCAAACTTAGATTTTGGTCAAGAAATCCTGGGCCAACCGGTAACAATATATCATCATGGTGACTCGGCGGTAGCATAGATGTTCGAATACGATCCACAATATCAACCCGACTATAGTAATCATACACTTGGTTATTTTTCACACTTAATAGGTGGTAGACTTATTAAGGACAACTCACTAGTGTTCAACACTAACTTACTAAAAATGGAAACTTCCTAAAGGTGGAAACTTACTAGGAATGGAAACTTAGTAAAACGAACTATACTTAAAACACTTTAATACCTAAACTTAAACTTGGGCAAAACACTTAACTACTCTTAAATGTCAATAGGTTGACTTTCTGCTCGTCCATCCAAACTTTCTATTCCGAGGAATAACTCTCTCTCTACTTACTAAGGTAAACTCATAGCCCCTCTTACTATTGCGCAACTTATTTAACTTTTTGGGGTGAGACACATGCTACTTTTACTTTTTTCAATTTAGACACAAGTACCAACTGTTAAACTATGCTATACCCGGCTATGTCCGACCAAGTCCCTACAGTGATATTTTTAATTGCTCGTTGAACGCATTCTTAATTATTGGGGGTAGGCCTATCGGGAGTAACGTCCCCGATAAATTTGACCAAGTCATTGTATTACTTAATAATGAAATTAAACCGACAAGGACAGATACAACTTGTCATTGGGGCAAACTTTGAACGTTTAGTCTAAATATCACGAACTGGCATAACTTTTTGATCCCTGTGAGATCAAGTTTATAAACTAAATCTTGTAGTCTAAAGCAACGGTCAAACATTTTTGTTAAACCTATGAACTTCACTCAACCTTTTTGGTTGACACTTTAGCATGTTTGTCTCAGGTGCCGATTGATCAAGCTAGAATTACTTACTGCTTATGTGATGCTACTTGGACTTAGGATCAAGAGATATTGCATTTATTATTCTTGCATTTAAAACAATTACTTTATTGTAATTTCCATTATTGTAACGACATTCATTTTCCGCTGCGTACTCAACAAAGTTTGTTCTTATCATTTAGTATTATTCTCGTATATTATAATATGTTGGTTTGTTTGATATTAAGGTCACATTCACCCAGGCCCTAATTGGGGGTGTGATAGATTGGTATCAGAGCATAATCAGACTGTTATAGAGAACCAGGATTGCATCTTTATGTATGCCTTATTTGCTAGCTAGGGTGCCTTAGCAATCTAGGAAGCTATAACCTTTCCTGCCTTAGACTTTAAAGCACTTAGGATTGCCTTATAATCTTAACACTTATGCTCTACTAAACTTGACTCAAAGATGCTAATCAAAGTCACTTTCCTAATGTTAGGATGTCAAGCTCAAGCGTTAATCAACCAAATAAAATGAATCTCTTCAAATCTTCTAAAGAAACGGCTCGCTTTCTGTGATGACCCGGGAATTTCTGACTAAATTTAAACTTAATCTTTATATGATTTCGATACGATGAGCAAAGTCTGTAATGTCGAGTCTCAAAAAGTTTGAACTGTTTCGTATATTCAATTGACCTTCGACCATTCTCGACGATTCACGAACCACTATTTGTAAATAGTTACATAAATATTTAAACATATGAATATATATATAACAATTTGAAGTATAATTTGAAATATTATATGTTGTTGTTACTAAAGCTAAGTATATAAAATAAAATAAAATTATGATATTATGATAATTAATATCTATGTATATAAATAAAGTATATTAAATATATGTTTTGTGATTTCGAATTTATTTCATAAACAATGGTAACGCTCAATTGTTATTAAATGAATAGTAAATGAGTTAAGAAGGAACTTATGTGATTTTAAAATAAATGGTAATCCGGAAGTGAGTTAGATAAAGTCTAGGCTTATTAAAAATTTATTTAGAAGCCAATTAATAAATTTTAACACTTTTTATGTTTTACCCATAAATGAGAGGGACAGTTGATGTAATTTTTATTTATTAAATTAATGACTGAATTTTATACCATAATGACCAAAATAAATAAATAAAGTTAATTTAAAAATATGGAATTTTTCCGAATACTTTTATCCGTAATCGATCAACAAAAGAGTACGAAATAACATCCATATTGAAACTGTCGGCAAGAGATAAACAAGTATCATTCAAATGTGTCAGAGGTACTTTTGTTCGTTTCTTCTTGTTTATGCATATTAGAGAGATTGCTATCTCTCTACTTTCTCCTTTCTGTCAAACTACAGCTCACTACATTCCATATTTGATTATTGAGTTACTTTTTCTGTTTCATTTCCTTTTCTTGTTTACCCTCATAGACCAATCAATCACAAACCCACTATCCTATATTATATATATAAAACATATACATACGTGTTATATCCGTCCATCTCTCTATATATGATATGTAATAATATCCATCACCATCCAATTCAACTTAAACTCCAACACAAAACACCATCATCTTGTTCTATATATATTATACATATACATATAACACAAATCTATTTTCTTTCTTTTTTTTGTTTCTTCTTGGCAAGTGAAGCCACAACCCACCTTCACCCTATCACTACCATGACCATCAATCGCCACTTCTTCATTATTTTCTTTCGAACACCACACCAACACGAGTGTTGCTACGCCTATTATCTTATGTTTTCTAATTAGTCGAATATTATTAAACACCAATCATCACCGCTGCCACCATCACCCTAATCATCGCCACCTTCGGCCAAAGTACACCATCAAACAAACAACTTGTTAATATCATCTATGTTTTCCTTTTGTGGACAACACCCACTTGCGGTTATCAAAACTCAACCATGTACATTGTAAACTACTACTATTCGAGAACACCTTTGTTTTCTATTATGTTTCCTACTCAAACCCAACTCACTCCTGGGTGCAACTATTGTTGAAGATCAATGAAGCCACACCACTCGGTTTATGTTTAAGGCTACCATCTTCTGTCTCTTGTTCGAACCAACTCAACGAACTACGAAGCCCATATTCTCTTACTATTATTCGAAGGTTTAAAACCCAACCAAACAAACACCATTTTTCTATTGAGCACTAATGTTCTACTGCTCGTATTTTTCTGTTTAAAATTTAGATTAACAATACTAGAATCAAAACCCAGATACTACAGTTCGATACAACTACAGCTACTGCTGCTGCAGACATGTTTTTTTTCTTTTCTCTTTCTTTTCTTCTTCTTTTCGTGTTCTGATTTTCACCTTCTGGTTCAGCTATGGTAGTAATAATGATGGTTACGGAAGTGGACGTGCATGATTCCAGGGAAGGAGATGAATAGTTGACAAAAATGATGATGATGATTTATATATGTTGCTCGTATGTTTCTGTTATCAATATTACGCGATGTAAGATGATAAATATGTTAATAACGATGATTAAGTTGGAACAGTGTAACGAGGTCGATAATAATTGATGTTGATTAAAAATCGAAGATGAAAAGTGATACAGTTTCGGTTTCTCCTTTTGTCCAAACCCTACAGCCCCACATGAATTAAACCTCCAGCTATTTTTTTTTATGTACGTGGCATATATTAAAAACTAAAACAAATTTGACTTGGGCCTTGATTTGCTGTTGGGCCGCAAGATCCTAGTATCTGAGTTGGGCTGTGATTTGTTTTAATTTGGGCCGAGTAGTTGCTTAGCTGTTGGGCCGAAGGATTGGGCTAGGCTTTAGGGTGATCGACTGAGTTTGTTAAAGAAGAAGGAGAAGATGAGAAACAGATTTAAGGGCAAAATATATTTATTAGTTTCGGTATAATTAGAGAAAAGAATAGGCAGTGCAATGGTTTAGAACGTTAAGAGGGAGTGAGAGGTCTCTGGTTCGAGTCCCGCTTGAGGCATTTTTTTTATAAAAAGCTTGGAAAAGGGTATACACTTTTAATTTATTTCTATCCTTATTATTATTAGTTATTATGATGATTATTATTATTATTGATCTATGTATCATTATCATTAATATTAGTATATTAGGAGTACCCTTTTTACATTAATTTTAGTATTATTAATTATGAACACTAAAAATTTCTATTTAAAACGATAATTATTATTAAACTTACCAATACTATTGAAAATGCTATTTTTGCTAAAACTATTATTTTTACTTTATCATTACTAATAGAATTACCATTTTTACTAAAAATACTATTATCAGTATTATTATTATCCTTAAACTAGTATTAGTACAATTGATAAATTTTACAAAACAAACGAAATATATATATAAATACAGATATATTTACTAAATAAAGTATACTAATACTACATAAAATTTTGTTTTAACTAGTAACATTAATTAAATATCAAATAAGTATCATAATGTAAAGTAAGTATTAATAAAATTATATATATAAGAACATTAATCTTAATACATAAAATAATAGATATACACTTGTTTGATTACGATTATTTGTTTTAATATAATTACAAATGATATAGGTTCGTGAATCCAAGGCCAACCCTGCATTGTTCAGTTGTTCAATGATGTCATATGTATTTTTACTACAAAATACAGTACAGTGAGTTTCATTTGCCTTTTTACCCTTTATATTTTTGGGCTGAGAATACATGCGCAACTTTTATAACTGTTTTACGAAATAGACACAAGTAATCGAAATTACGTTCTATGGTTGAATGATCGAAATTGAATATGCCCCCTTTTAGTCTGGTAATCTAAGAATTAGGGAACAGACACCCTAATTGACGCGAACTCTAAAGATAGATCTATCGGGTCCAACGAGCCCCATCCAAAGTACCGGATGCTTTAGTACTTCGAAATTTATATCATGTCCGAAGGAGGATCCCGGAATGATGGGGATATTCTTATATGCATATTGTGAATGTCGGTTACCAGGTGTTCAATCCATATGAATGATATTTTTGTCTCTATGCATGGGACGTATATTTATGAGAAATGAAAATCTTGTGGTCTATTAAAATGATGTAAATGATTATTTATGTTAAACTAATGAACTCACCAACCTTTTGGTTGACACTTGAAAGCATGTTTATTCTCAGGTACGAAAGAAGTCTTCCGCTGTGCAATTGCTCATTTTAAAGATATTACTTGGAGTCATTCATGACATATTTCAAATAACGTTGCATTCGAGTTGTTGAGTTCATCAAGATTATTATTAAGTCAATTATAGTTAGATATATTATAAAATGGTATGCACGCCGTCAACTTTCGATGTAATGAAAGATTTTCTTTTCAAAAACGAATGCAATGTTTGTAAAATGTATCATATAGAGGTCAAGTACCTCGCGATGTAATCAACTGTTGTGAATCGTTTATAAACGATATGGACTTCGTCCGGATGGATTAGGACGGGACATCACAGTTGGTATCAGAGCGGTGGTCTTAGCGAACCAGGTCTTGCATTAGCATGTCTAACTAATAGTTGTTTAGATGCATTAGTGAGTCTGGACTTCGACCGTGTCTGCATGTCAAAAGTTTTGCTTATCATTTAGTGTCAAAAATTACATGCTTATCATTCTTAGTCTAGACACGTTTTACTGCATTGACTGCATGAATAGTGTATAGACAAAATTCATATCTTAACGTATCTGCTACTGTAGACTTTGCCTGACAGCTTCCGTAGATTCCTCCGTAATTTATGGGATTTTAGTATTATATATGCATATGACAATTATGTATTGCAGGGTACTAATCTACATCCTATAATCTATTTCTTATCGAAAATCCTTCATCTGATTGTACGGGATGAATCCCTCAACCAGTTCGAGTCCCTCAGATTTCGATAGCTATTCCGATAGTTATTCCGACAACTATTTTGACATGGATATTCACCTAAGCTTCGAAAACGGTGTCACCAGAATGAATCAATCAATCAGCCATCCCCAATTCATCTGATGGGTTCGTAGTCGACTTAATCAATGAAGATGAGAATAAGTCGATCCTTTCCACCAACCGAATTCATCTCTTGGCAAAGAACCTGAAGCACTTACCGGCAAACCTGTTCGAGACACCATTTTCTCTCTCATTTCCAGAGTAGCTCGACACGATTAGATTCTACCCATAATTCTAAACCTTATTCATCCGCTCATTCCGACAAACAATCATCCCGGAGTAATTGAAGAAGTCAATGAGCTTCGCACCCGAGTTGTAATTTTGAAAAATATGGTGTAAAACGTACCAGCTTCAGCAACATCACTGGCGCCAACAGTACCACCATCAGCAACATTAACAGTACCATCACCACCGCCAACAGCAACATCCGTATCACACGTCTTAACATCCCAATCTGTACCTCGAACATCAATATCCTACGCACCATAGATACCAAGGAGTACCAACAACTATTAACGATGAAGTATTGATCCATAACTTCATTAATATTCTGCGAAGAATATGTGGTTCCTAATAGTTTTAGAGATTACTTATTCTAGCTCAAACCAAAAAAATCGAATGAGTCTAATATTATATTGACTCATTAAATCCATAATTACATCTGAAGAAAATATATATGTATATATATTTTTTCATAAAGACTGTAAATAAAAAAAAATAATTCTTTTGTACAAACTGTTAATGGTGAAAATATTTTAACGGGTAGGTAATACCCGAGGAATATTTAGATTTCACTTTAATAAGTTATACTGTACATTCTTCGAATCAGATTCAATAGTCATTTACTATCCTACTTACATCCACCGATATACAAATCCGTTCACCACAAAATAACCATTTTCATTCAATTTCATATTTGGATTTTGACCTATCAGAATTCAACAAGTGGCATAATGAAGAAATAATGGACACAATAAAAATTGATTAGAAACAGACTAACTAACAATATGAAATTTTGTTAAGAAACCACGCTAATGAGATCCTAGCTAATTGTTCCTAGCTAACTGTTAATTCTGTATCACATTTTATTTTATCGCAAGTTATTTATCGCAATTTATATTCTCGCAATTTTATTTATCGTTATTTAATTTCTGTTATTTACTTTACGCATATTATTTATCGTCATTTAATTTCTGTATTTATTTTACGCACTTTAAATATCGAGACACGTATACAAGGTTTTGACATATCATATCGACGCATTTATATATATTATTTAGAATAACCATAGACACTCTATATGTAGTAATGATCGAGTTCTCTATACAGGGTTGAGGTTGATTCTACAATAATATATATAATTTGAGTTGTGATCGAGTCTGAGACGTATACGGGTCACGATACGTATTAATTAATTCGAATGTTATATATTAAATTATATATGAATTATTGGACTGTCAACTGTGGACTAATAACAGTGGACAATTAAAAATGAATTAAAATATTGATTATAATATATGAAACTAAACAATTCTTCAAGTTTTCCACTTGATTTCATCTTAAACCTCATTGTATCTTGACAATTACAATCTGCGTTCAAACCTTTCATGATTCTTGGAAACACCTCAATCGATAGGATGAATCAACCGCACTTCATCTACGGAAGGAAAGATTTATGCATATAGTTATGCACCTGAGAAACTCTCAGCAACTGAGTAAAAGTTTAACACATAGCCGCGTCAGATCCTCTGGCATTTATTAGCAAAAATAACTTTGTGATCCCTTTTCAAAGTAACCAATTTTGTCACAGCTCCAGCAAGACAACTTCGACTTTTCATTCGAAGTAGCCTTACTATAATCCTGATATATACAATTACCCTTTTAATACCGGAGAATTCTTTTATATTCCACCATATTACCAGCAGACGTACCAGCAACCGCGTTGCTTTTTGGCTTAAATCTCTCTGACAAATCATTATATTTATTCATTGAAACTCTATCATATACTTATCCGCATCTTGTAACGAGAATTGCCATAACAATTACCGGGAATCAGCAATCAGTACTTTGAAAACTCACAGCATATCTACATCAACAGTTATATGTATAACATTTATCTTTTAGAATTATGATCTTTCATTCTGAAATTCTGAAAAGCACTCAGTTACAAATCAATACTCTGAATGTTGAAAAAGCTGAATGAAGCAGCAGAAACCATAGACAACCGTAAACAACCTTAATCATCGGAAGTTTGATGATAAAGAATAGTATGTTGGAAAAGCTCAGAAAAGTTGGAACTGGAAAACGGATTGAGCTAACCACGAAGGAGATCAAGGATAAATACAAGGACCATACCATATATTCAAAGAATCCAGGTAATTCTGGATTACAAGAAACCTTCAACGAATATCTTGCTCCGTACTCATGTTAAAATCTTGCGGAAAATCTTCCTCATCAACCATCGAACTTAGAAATTCCAAAATATCATCATAAATATCTTCGATATTTCTGAAGATATTTTCATAAATATTCTCGTCTGAAATTATTTATCTCTTCGTGCTATCTATATTACATCATAAAGAAAACTACTTTAGTTTCTAAAATTCTTTAAAATTCGAGTTTAAATTATGAATGTTTTTGAAGTAGTGTTGGGAATTGATGCATGAGTTAGTATAATATAATGACACTTGATCAACGTGATTATATTACAGTAAGTCATGCCGAGTTTCTAATGGAACGTGATGATTCACAGATCATAACGTCATCATATGCCATGTTACACAACTCGTTCATTCTACTTCACCTCCGAACATATCAAGAAAATATATTCTTGATAGTTCTATTCTCAGTGATTCTGGTAATTTGACAAATCAAACCGTGCTGTCACGTTCCTTCCTGCTTAGAACATTATAATCATTCGAAACTCTATATCTACAAATTCTAGACTATTATTCGCTTGACTTGAAGTCGGGAAGAGAAAACAAAAGCATAGAGCTTTGAAATATAAGGGAGAATATAAAGCCCGATAACAACACATAAATTACAAACCGTGTATATCAATGTTTATAGCAAAATAAAGATACGAGAGAATTAAAAACATTATAATCCCAAGGGCGAAGTAGAAGAAGGTAGATTCCTCTGGTGGAAGTTGGAAAAGGAGAATGATTGTTGCGATAGTAAGAATGAAGACAAGGATCAGAACTGGATTAAGCATTTTCAGAATCTTTTGGATGTATGAAACAAGAAGGAAAGTATAGGAATGGTGAGAATAATGGAACGAAAAAAAAATTTAATTTATAATGGGAATATCAGACAGAGCAATCGAGACAGATAATCGCATTTAATTATAGAAATCTTAATTTCCATAAATTCCGAAGAATCAAATCTTTTAGATTTCGAAGATTATCTCTAAATCCATTGAATTTCGGAATTCAACCAAGACAACGTCAAAAGCTAAGACACACCTTATTTTCTAAATTCAACCATGACTAGTCAAAAGATATGATGAAACTTGTCTTTCTCATTTCACTATTTAGTGATAACTTCATTCATACGCTTCACATGATCGAATCATTTTATCTATATTAGTCAATAATGATAAAACTCTATTTATCAACTCGTAATCGTCATGAAAACGTTTTTATTATCAGCCATGATGATCCAACTCAAATTTCGGGACGAAATTTCTTTAACGGGTAGGTACTGTGACGACCCGGGAATTTCCGACTAAATTTAAACTTAATCTTTATATGATTTCGATACGATGAGCAAAGTCTGTAATGTCGAGTCTCAAAAAGTTTGAACTGTTTCGTATATTCAATTGACCTTCGACCATTCTCGACGATTCACGAACCACTATTTGTAAATAGTTACATAAATATTTAAACATATGAATATATATATAACAATTTGAAGTATAATTTGAAATATTATATGTTGTTGTTACTAAAGCTAAGTATATAAAATAAAATAAAATTATGATATTATGATAATTAATATCTATGTATATAAATAAAGTATATTAAATATATGTTTTGTGATTTCGAATTTATTTCGTAAACAATGGTAACGCTCAATTGTTATTAAATGAATAGTAAATGAGTTAAGAAGGAACTTATGTGATTTTAAAATAAATGGTAATCCGGAAGTGAGTTAGATAAAGTCTAGGCTTATTAAAAATTTATTTAGAAGCCAATTAATAAATTTTAACACTTTTTATGTTTTACCCATAAATGAGAGGGACAGTTGATGTAATTTTTATTTATTAAATTAATGACTGAATTTTATACCATAATGACCAAAATAAATAAATAAAGTTAATTTAAAAATATGGAATTTTTCTGAATACTTTTATCCGTAATCGATCAACAAAAGAGTACGAAATAACATCCATATTGAAACTGTCGGCAAGAGATAAACAAGTATCATTCAAATGTGTCAGAGGTACTTTTGTTCGTTTCTTCTTGTTTATGTATATTAGAGAGATTGCTATCTCTCTACTTTCTCCTTTCTGTCAAACTACAACTCACTACATTCCATATTTGATTATTGAGTTACTTTTTTTGTTTCATTTCCTTTTCTTGTTTACCCTCATAGACCAATCAATCACAAACCCACTATCCTATATTATATATATAAAACATATACATACGTGTTATATCCGTCCATCTCTCTATATATGATATGTAATAATATCCATCACCATCCAATTCAACTTAAACTCCAACACAAAACACCATCATCTTGTTCTATATATATTATACATATACATATAACACAAATCTATTTTCTTTCTTTTTTTTGTTTCTTCTTGGCAAGTGAAGCCACAACCCACCTTCACCCTATCACTACCATGACCATCAATCGCCACTTCTTCATTATTTTCTTTCGAACACCACACCAACACGAGTGTTGCTACGCCTATTATCTTATGTTTTCTAATTAGTCGAATATTATTAAACACCAATCATCACCGCTGCCACCATCACCCTAATCATCGCCACCTTCGGCCAAAGTACACCATCAAACAAACAACTTGTTAATATCATCTATGTTTTCCTTTTGTGGACAACACCCACTTGCGGTTATCAAAACTCAACCATGTACATTGTAAACTACTACTATTCGAGAACACCTTTGTTTTCTATTATGTTTCCTACTCAAACCCAACTCACTCCTGGGTGCAACTATTGTTGAAGATCAACGAAGCCACACCACTCGGTTTATGTTTATGGCTACCATCTTCTGTCTCTTGTTCGAACCAACTCAACGAACTACGAAGCCCATATTCTCTTACTATTATTCGAAGGTTTAAAACCCAACCAAACAAACACCATTTTTCTATTGAGCACCAATGTTCTACTGCTCGTATTTTTCTGTTTAAAATTTAGATTAACAATACTAGAATCAAAACCCAGATACTACAGTTCGATACAACTACAGCTACTGCTGCTGCAGACATGTTTTTTTTTCTTTTCTCTTTCTTTTCTTCTTCTTTTCGTGTTCTGATTTTCACCTTCTTGTTCAGCTATGGTAGTAATAATGGTGGTTACGGAAGTGGACGTGCATGATTCCAGGGAAGGAGATGAATAGTTGACAAAAATGATGATGATGATTTATATATGTTGCTCGTATGTTTCTGTTATCAATATTACGCGATGTAAGATGATAAATATGTTAATAACGATGATTAAGTTGGAACAGTGTAACGAGGTCGATAATAATTGATGTTGATTAAAAATCGAAGATGAAAAGTGATACAGTTTCGGTTTCTCCTTTTGTCCAAACCCTACAGCCCCACATGAATTAAACCTCCAGCTATTTTTTTTTATGTACGTGGCATATATTAAAAACTAAAACAAATTTGACTTGGGCCTTGATTTGCTGTTGGGCCGCAAGATCCTAGTATCTGAGTTGGGCTGTGATTTGTTTTAATTTGGGCCGAGTAGTTGCTTAGCTGTTGGGCCGAAGGATTGGGCTAGGCTTTAGGGTGATCGACTGAGTTTGTTAAAGAAGAAGGAGAAGATGAGAAACAGATTTAAGGGCAAAATATATTTATTAGTTTCGGTATAATTAGAGAAAAGAATAGGCAGTGCAATGGTTTAGAACGTTAAGAGGGAGTGAGAGGTCTCGGGTTCGAGTCCCGCTTGAGGCATTTTTTTTATAAAAAGCTTGGAAAAGGGTATACACTTTTAATTTATTTCTATCCTTATTATTATTAGTTATTATGATGATGATTATTATTATTGATCTATGTATCATTATCATTAATATTAGTATATTAGGAGTACCCTTTTTACATTAATTTTAGTATTATTAATTATGAACACTAAAAATTTCTATTTAAAACGATAATTATTATTAAACTTACCAATACTATTGAAAATGCTATTTTTGCTAAAACTATTATTTTTACTTTATCATTACTAATAGAATTACCATTTTTACTAAAAATACTATTATCAGTATTATTATTATCCTTAAACTAGTATTACTACAATTGATAAATTTTACAAAACAAACGAAATATATATATAAATACAGATATATTTACTAAATAAAGTATACTAATACTACATAAAATTTTGTTTTAACTAGTAACATTAATTAAATATCAAATAAGTATCATAATGTAAAGTAAGTATTAATAAAATTATATATATAAGAACATTAATCTTAATACATAAAATAATAGATATACACTTGTTTGATTACGATTATTTGTTTTAATATAATTACAAATGATATAGGTTCGTGAATCCAAGGCCAACCCTGCATTGTTCAGTTGTTCAATGATGTCATATGTATTTTTACTACAAAATACAGTACAGTGAGTTTCATTTGCCTTTTTACCCTTTATATTTTTGGGCTGAGAATACATGCGCAACTTTTATAACTGTTTTACGAAATAGACACAAGTAATCGAAATTACGTTCTATGGTTGAATGATCGAAACTGAATATGCCCCCTTTTAGTCTGGTAATCTAAGAATTAGGGAACAGACACCCTAATTGACGCGAACTCTAAAGATAGATCTATCGGGTCCAACGAGCCCCATCCAAAGTACCGGATGCTTTAGTACTTCGAAATTTATATCATGTCCGAAGGAGGATCCCGGAATGATGGGGATATTCTTATATGCATATTGTGAATGTCGGTTACCAGGTGTTCAATCCATATGAATGATATTTTTGTCTCTATGCATGGGACGTATATTTATGAGAAATGAAAATCTTGTGGTCTATTAAAATGATGTAAATGATTATTTATGTTAAACTAATGAACTCACCAACCTTTTGGTTGACACTTGAAAGCATGTTTATTCTCAGGTACGAAAGAAGTCTTCCGCTGTGCAATTGCTCATTTTAAAGATATTACTTGGAGTCATTCATGACATATTTCAAAAGACGTTGCATTCGAGTCGTTGAGTTCATCAAGATTATTATTAAGTCAATTATAGTTAGATATATTATAAAATGGTATGCACGCCGTCAACTTTCGATGTAATGAAAGATTTTCTTTTCAAAAACGAATGCAATGTTTGTAAAATGTATCATATAGAGGTCAAGTACCTCGCGATGTAATCAACTGTTGTGAATCGTTTATAAACGATATGGACTTCGTCCGGATGGATTAGGACGGGACATCACACTTTCAACCTACCACTGAAGTAGGTGTTGGACACTCTTTGAAATGTCCCGTTCTTATTGATTAAAAACGTTCCATATTAATTGATTTCGTTGCGAGGTTTTGACCTCTATATGAGACGTTTTTCAAAGACTGCATTCATTTTAAAACAAACCATAACCTTTATTTCATCAATAAAGGTTTAAAAAGCTTTACGTAGATTATCAAATAATGATAATCTAAAATATCCTGTTTACACACGACCGTTACATAATGGTTTACAATACAAATATGTTATAACAAAATAAGTTTCTTGAATGCAGTTTTTACACAATATCATACAAGCATGGACTCCAAATCTCGTCCTTATTTAAGTATGCGACAGCGGAAGCTCTTAATAATCACCTGAGAATAAACATGCTTAAAACGTCAACAAAAATGTTGGTGAGTTATAGATTTAACCTATATATATCAAATCATAATAATAGACCACAAGATTTCATATTTCAATACACATCCCATACATAGAGATAAAAGTCATTCATATGGTGAACACCTGGTAACCGACATTAACAAGATGCATATATAAGAATATCCCCATCATTCCAGGACACCCTTCGGATATGATATAAATTTCGAAGTACTAAAGCATCCGGTACTTTGGATGGGGTTTGTTAGGCCCAATAGATCTATCTTTAGGATTCGCGTCAATTAGGGTGTCTGTTCCCTAATTCTTAGATTACCAGACTTAATAAAAAGGGACATATTCGATTTCGATAATTCAACCATAGAACATAGTTTCACGTACTTGTGTTTATTTTGTAAATCATTTATAAAACCTGCATGTATTCTCATCTCAAAAATATTAGATTTTAAAAGTGGGACTATAACTCACTTTCACAGATTTTTACTTCGTCGGGAAGTAAGACTTGGCCACTGGTTGATTCACGAACCTATAACAATATATGCATATATATCAAAGTATGTTCAAAATATATTTACAACACTTTTAATATATTTTGATGTTTTAAGTTTATTAAGTCAGCTGTCCTCGTTAGTAACCTACAACTAGTTGTCCACAGTTAGATGTACAGAAATAAATCGATAAATATTATCTTGAATCAATCCACGACCCAGTGTATACGTATCTCAGTATTGATCACAACTCAAACTATATATATTTTGGAATCAACCTCAACCCTGTATAGCTAACTCCAACATTCACATATAGAGTGTCTATGGTTGTTCCGAAATATATATAGATGTGTCGACATGATAGGCCGAAACATTGTATACGTGTCTATGGTATCTCAAGATTACATAATATACAATACAAGTTGATTAAGTTATGGTTGGAATAGATTTGTTACCAATTTTCACGTAGCTAAAATGAGAAAAATTATCCAATCTTGTTTTACCCATAACTTCTTCTTTTTAAATCCGTTATGAGTGAATCAAATTGCTATGGTTTCATATTGAACTCTATTTTATGAATCTAAACAGAAAAAGTATAGGTTTATAGTCGGAAAAATAAGTTACAAGTCATTTTTGTAAAGGTAGTCATTTCAGTCGAAAGAACGACGTCTAGATGACCATTTTAGAAAACATACTTCCACTTTGAGTTTAACCATAATTTTTGGATATAGTTTCATGTTCATAATAAAAATAATTTTCCCATAATAACAACTTTTAAATCAAAGTTTATCATAGTTTTTAATTAACTAACCCAAAACAGCCCGCGGTGTTACTACGACGGCGTAAATCTGATTTTACGGTGTTTTTCGTGTTTCCAGGTTTTAAATCATTAAGTTAGCATATCATATAGATATAGAACATGTGTTTAGTTGATTTTAAAAGTCAAGTTAGAAGGATTAACTTTTATTTGCGAACAAGTTTAGAATTAACTAAACTATGTTCTAGTGATTACAAGTTTAAACTTTCGAATAAGATAGCTTTATATGTATGAATCGAATGATGTTATGAACATCATTACTACCTCAAGTTCCTTGGATAAACCTACTGGAAATGAGAAAAATAGATCTAGCTTCAAAGGATCCTTGGATGGCTTGAAAGTTCTTGAAGCAGAATCATGACACGAAAACAATTTCAAGTAAGATTTCCACTCGAAATAAGATTGTTATAGTTATAGAAATTGAATTAAAGTTTGAATATGATTATTACATTATATTAGAAAGATAACCTACTGTAAGTAATAAAGGTTTCTTGATCTTGGATGATTACTTGGAATGGATTTAGAAAACTTGGAAGTAAACTTGCAATCTTGGAAGTATTCTTGATTTTATGAAACTAGAACTTTTGGAATTTATGAAGAACACTTAGAACTTGAAGATAGAACTTGAGAGAGATCAATTAGATGAAGAAAATTGAAGAATGAAAGTGTTTGTAGGTGTTTTTGGTCGTTGGTGTATGGATTAGATATAAAGGATATGTAATTTTGTTTTCATGTAAATAAGTCATGAATGATTACTCATATTTTTGTAATTTTATGAGATATTTCATGCTAGTTGCCAAATGATGGTTCCTACATGTGTTAGGTGACTCACATGGGCTGCTAAGAGCTGATCATTGGAGTGTATATACCAATAGTACATACATCTAAAAGCTGTGTATTGTACGAGTACGAATACGGGTGCATACGAGTAGAATTGTTGATGAAACTGAACGAGGATGTAATTGTAAGCATTTTTGTTAAGTAGAAGTATTTTGATAAGTGTCTTGAAGTCTTTAAAAAGTGTATGAATACATATTAAAATACTACATGTATATACATTTTAACTGAGTCGTTAAGTCATCGTTAGTCGTTACATGTAAATGTTGTTTTGAAACCTTTAGGTTAACGATCTTGTTGAATGTTGTTAACCCATTATTTATTATAACAAATGAGATGTTAAATTGTTGTATTATCATGATATTATGATATATAATATATCTTAGTATGATATATATACAGTTAAATATCGTTACAACGATAATCGTTACATATATGTCTCGTTTCGAAATCAATAAGTTAGTAGTCTTATTTTTACATATGTATTTCATTATTAATACACTTAATAATATATTTACTTATCATTTAACATAATTAACCAAGTGTATCAATATCTTAATATGATTCATATGTACCTAGTAAGACGTTGTTATAACGATAATTGTTATATATATCGTTTTCGAGTTTCTTAAATTAATAGTCTCATTTTTATGTATATAACTCATTGTTAAAATACCTAATGAGATACATACTTATAATAAAATCATGTTAACTATATATATAACCATATATATGTCATCGTATAGTTTTTACAAGTTTTAACGTTCGTGAATCACCGGTCAACTTGGGTGGTCAATTGTCTATATGAAACCTATTTCAATTAATCAAGTCTTAACAAGTTTGATTGCTTAACATGTTGGAAATACTTAATCATGTAAATAACAATTTCATTTAATATATATATAAACATGGAAAAGTTTGGGTTACTACACTCTTCAACTTCGAGACGAGTCCAAAGCCCACCTTATGGTCTTGGTGGTCCTCCCTCACCAAACTATAGTCCAAATACTTTACCTAAGTCTCCCGACTACTATCTAACCCCAAGAATAGAAGACAAGGGGAAATGCCCTGCTGATTTTAATGAAGATGGCCCGTCAAGGAAAAGAGCCCGATCTCCTTCTTATGATGATGCTGTTAAGTATGAGATCATGAGCCTGCAAAAAGATACCGAGAGAAACTTGGAAGGTTTGATTCGCCACGCGGCGAGATTGGAGGTTCGTATGGATGAGAAGGATCGCGAAATTAAGAAACTTTTGGAGGAAAACGCGGAGTTAAAGAAAGGGATAAAGTTGGTGAAGTATGAGGAAGAACGTAACACCCATTGGGGAAAGCAATCACTTGCTCATCTCAAGGAGAAGGTTGATTTCTGGTTGGATATGGAAAGAAATCGAGTCAACAAGTAGCTTGCTCTAAAGGGGTACGATAACAACGCAGTCAACAACCGCGTTACTAACCTGTACGATAACCTCGAGTATCTCTATGAGAAACAAAAGGTGAGGAACGAGAAAGTTGATGAGTTTATTAAGAAGGTCGAGGACGAAAAGAAGAAATATGAAGATTACTTCAATCTTAATATTTCCTAGATTATTTTTCCAATTCCCTATCTATGTAAAGGCTATGCCTTAAACTATTTCTATTTCCTAATCGTGTATTAAAAAGGCTTATTTAATGCCTCGTTCTAATAATATAAAGTGTTCTATTAATATCATGTGGTATCAATGCTTTATTTTATTCATACTTATAATTGCCCAAACTTATAACTTGCCACCTTATCAAACTTATGTTCACTTCTATGTAGTGACATCATGGTTCGTCCAGCTGCACCTACCGTTAACAACATCGTATTGACCACTGAATAATTTCAACAGTTGCTTGCTGCCGCCCAAGGCAACGCTCAAGCTAATAATATTAATCCTCAACCGAAACCTTGTTCTTACAAGGACTTTACAAACTGCCATCCTCCCGCTTTCAAGGGAAATGAAGAGGCTGTCGAACTAGTTCGTTGGTTCGAGAAGCTAGAGTCTATCTTCCGTATTTGCAACTGCGGGGATGACGATCGGGTCAAATATGCCACTAGCTCATTAGCTGGCAATGCTTTGACTTGGTGGACTGCTTATGCTAAGTCCGTGGGAATTGACAATGCCAATGCAATCCCATGGGACGAACTCAAAAGCATGATGGTTAATAAATTCTGTCCGAGAAGTCAAGTTCAAAAACTTGAAGCCGAGTTCTGGAAACTCAAGGTGAAGGGTACGGATATTGAAAGCTACACCAATCGTTTTCTGGAGCTTTCAACTTTGTGTCCCGAGATGTTTTCTACCAAAGCTAGATGGATTGAAAGTTATATTGAAGGTCTCCCCGAAGATGTTCAAGGGAATGTTATTGCTTCCGAGAAGGTTACTCTTGATGCTGTGATTCTCATGGCACAAAATTTGATGTTGGCCAAGAGAAGAAAGCAGATTGACACTAAGAGTAATGAAGGTAAAAGGAAGTTTGAACCATCTCAAGGTTCGACTCAGAATGTTAGTAAGAAGCCGGCGGATAGTACAAGGATGAATTATAAAGGCACTTATCCTTTTTGTATTCGTTGTGAAAGGCATCACCCGGGGCGGTGTATGTAGTGACCCGAACTTTTCCATGTTTATATATATTAATTGAGATTGATATTTACATGATTAAATGTTTCCAACATATTAAGCAATCAAACTTGTTAAGACTTGATTAATTGAAATAGGTTTCATATAGACAATTGACTACCCAAGTTGACCGGTGATTCACGAACGTTAAAACTTGTAAAAACTATATGATGACATATATATGGTTATATATATAGTTAACATGATATTATGATAAGTAAACATATCATTAAGTATACTAACAATGAACTACATATGTAAAAACAAGACTACTAACTTAATGATTTTGAAACGAGACATATATGTAACGATTATCGTTGTAATGACATTTAATGTATATATATCATATTAAGAGATATTTGTACATCATAATATCATGATAATATAATAATTTAAAATCTCTTTTGATATTATAAACATTGGGTTAACAACATTTAACAAGATCGTTAACCTAAAGGTTTCAAAACAACATTTACATGTAACGACTAACGATGACTTAACGACTCAGTTAAAATGTATATACATGTAGTGTTTTAATATGTATTCATACAATTTTGAAAGACTTCAAGACACTTATCAAAATACTTCTACTTAACAAAAATGCTTACAATTACATCCTCGTTCAGTTTCATCAACAATTCTACTCGTATGCACCCGTATTCGTACTCGTACAATACACAGCTTTTAGATGTATGTACTATTGGTATATACACTCCAATGATCAGCTCTTAGCAGCCCATGTGAGTCACCTAACACATGTGGGAACTATCATTTGGCAACTAGCATGAAATATCTCATAAAATTACAAAAATATGAGTAATCATTCATGACTTATTTACATGAAAACAAAATTACATATCCTTTATATCTAATCCATACACCAACGACCAAAAACACCTACAAACACTTTCATTCTTCAATTTTCTTCATCTAATTGATCTCTCTCAAGTTCTATCTTCAAGTTCTAAGTGTTCTTCATAAATTCCAAAAGTTCTAGTTTCATAAAATCAAGAATACTTTCAAGTTTGCTAGCTCACTTCCAATCTTGTAAGGTGATCATCCAACCTCAAGAAATCTTTGTTTCTTACAGTAGGTTATCATTCTAATACAAGGTAATAATCATATTCAAACTTTGATTCAATTTCTATAACTATAACAATCTTATTTCAAGTGATGATCTTACTTGAACTTGTTTTCGTGTCATGATTCTGCTTCAAGAACTTCGAGCCATCCAAGGATCCGTTGAAGCTAGATCCATTTTTCTCTTTTCCAGTAGGTTTATCCAAGGAACTTAAGGTAGTAATGATGTTCATAACATCATTCGATTCATACATATAAAGCTATCTTATTCGAAGGTTTAAACTTGTAATCACTAGAACATAGTTTAGTTAATTCTAAACTTGTTCGCAAACAAAAGTTAATCCTTCTAACTTGACTTTTAAAATCAACTAAACACATGTTCTATATCTATATGATATGCTAACTTAATGATTTAAAACCTGAAAACACGAAAAACACCGTAAAACCGGATTTACGCCGTCGTAGTAACACCGCGGGATGTTTTGGGTTAGTTAATTAAAAACTATGATAAACTTTGATTTAAAAGTTGTTATTCTCAGAAAATGATTTTTATTATGAACATGAAACTATATCCAAAAATTATGGTTAAACTCAAAGTGGAAGTATGTTTTCTAAAATGGTCATCTAGACGTCGTTCTTTCGACTGAAATGACTACCTTTACAAAAACGACTTGTAACTTATTTCTTTGACTATAAACCTATACTTTTCTGTTTATATTCATAAAATAGAGTTCAATATGAAACCATAGCAATTTGATTCACTCAAAACGGATTTAAAATGAAGAAGTTATGGGTAAAACAAGATTGGATAATTTTTCTCATTTTAGCTACGTGAAAATTGGTAACAAATCTATTCCAACCATAACTTAATCAACTTGTATTGTATATTATGTAATCTTGAGATACCATAGACACGTATACAATGTTTCGACCTATCATGTCGACACATCTATATATATTTCGGAATAACCATAGACACTCTATATGTGAATGTTGGAGTTAGCTATACAGGGTTGAGGTTGATTCCAAAATATATATAGTTTGAGTTGTGATCAATACTGAGATACGTATACACTGGGTCGTGGATTGATTCAAGATAATATTTATCGATTTATTTCTGTACATCTAACTGTGGACAATTAGTTGTAGGTTACTAACGAGGACAGCTGACTTAATAAACTTAAAACATCAAAATATATTAAAAGTGTTGTAAATATATTTTAAACATACTTTGATATATATGTATATATTGTTATAGGTTCGTGAATCAACCGGTGGTCAAGTCTTACTTCCCGACGAAGTAAAAATCTGTGAAAGTGAGTTATAGTCCCACTTTTAAAATCTAATATTTTTGGGATGAGAATACATGCAGGTTTTATAAATGATTTACAAAGTAGACACAAGTACGTGAAACTACATTCTATGGTTGAATTATCGAAATCGAATATGCCCCTTTTTATTAAGTCTGGTAATCTAAGAATTAGGGAACAGACACCCTAATTGACGCGAATCCTAAAGATAGATCTATTGGGCCTAACAAACCCCATCCAAAGAACCGGATGCTTTAGTACTTCGAAATTTATATCATATCCGAAGGGTGTCCCGGAATGATGGGGATATTCTTATATATGCATCTTGTTAATGTCGGTTACCAGGTGTTCACCATATGAATGATTTTTATCTCTATGTATGGGATGTGTATTGAAATATGAAATCTTGTGGTCTATTATTATGATTTGATATATATAGGTTAAACCTATAACTCACCAACATTTTTGTTGACGTTTTAAGCATGTTTATTCTCAGGTGATTATTAAGAGCTTCCACTGTCGCATACTTAAATAAGGACGAGATTTGGAGTCCATGCTTGTATGATATTGTGTAAAAACTGCATTCAAGAAACTTATTTTGTTGTAACATATTTGTATTGTAAACCATTATGTAATGGTCGTGTGTAAACATGATATTTTAGATTATCATTATTTGATAATCTACGTAAAGCTTTTTAAACCTTTATTGATGAAATAAAGGTTATGGTTTGTTTTAAAATGAATGCAGTCTTTGAAAAACGTCTCATATAGAGGTCAAAACCTCGCAACGAAATCAATTAATATGGAACGTTTTTAATCAATAAGAACGGGACATTTCAGTTGGTATCCGAGCGTTGATCTTAGAGAACCAAAAAATTTGCATTAGTGTGTCTTATTGAGTTTGTTAGGATGCATTAGTGATTCTGGACTTCGACCGTGTTTTCTTTAAAAATGATTGCTTAACATTTTTGTTGGAAACTATATATTTTTAACATATGAATATTATGTGATATATTAATCTCTTAACGTGTTTGATATTATGTGATAGATGTCTACCTCTAGAACAAGTCCCATTGACTCACCTAATAATAATGAAGAGTCAAATGTAAATTGGAATGATTCGTGGACTGATTCACAAGTTCCTGAAGAGGAACCGGAAGAAGAGTCGGAACCGGAAGAAGAATCGGAACCGGAAGAAGAATCGGAACCGGTGGGGGAAATAATAAAACGGTTAAGTAAAAGAGAATCCTCAACCAACCGACCAAGGTTAATTATGGTCAATGGTGTTTCCGCCAAGGAAGCAAAATATTAGGAGGATTACCAATTCTCCGATGAATCGGATTCCGACGAGAATTCCAATGATGTTATAGAAATTACCCCAACTGAATTTAAAAAGGCAAAAGAAAATAATAAGGGAAAGGGCATAAGAATAGAGAAATCTAATTCCAACCCCGATGAACTTTATATGTATCGTCAACCCCCGAAGTCCTTAAGTTGTAACAATGACCCGGGAACCTCTAAACCACCAGGTTTTTCTAAACCAATGTGGACAACGACGACTCGTATTAGGGGAACATCATATATCCCTAGAAACTTGGCAAAACGAACCAAAACCGAAGAAGAAGAAACGAGCGAGTCGGAATAAGATAGTTGTATTCGTGTGGTGTAATATATGTAATATAGTGTTCTTATGCTTTATGATATATGTAAAAATTGCTTGTATTAATAAGTATTTTTTTTATGAATCTAACTCTTGTCTATTTTACAGTTTAAAAACACAAAATGGATAGACAACCCAATATTTTAAGAGACCTACCCGGAGACATGATTGATGAAATCTTGTCTAGAGTCGGCCAGAATTCCTCGGCACAACTATTTAAGGCGAGATCAGTTTGTAAGACATTCGAAGAACGTTCCAAGAATGTCTTGGTTTATAAGAGACTTTCGTTTGAAAGATGGGGGATAGCACATTGGGAAACCCATAAGTTACGATGTGTTTACTTTGACGCATATATTGCGGGGAACCCAAATGCTATTTTACGCAACGGGTTAAGAAATTATTTTGACTCAATATATCCGAATATTGGACTTCGTGATTTAGAAAAAGCGGCTAACATGCAACATAAAGAAGCATGTTATGCTTACGGATTAGTAATGTTCGCTTCTCACCAAAGTGAGAACAAGAACATCGGGCTACAACTATTAAACAAAACGTTTCCACAAGTGACGGAGTCGGTAATTGGGGTAAGAAATGAGGTTTTTAGATTGTTACGGGACTGTTGGACATTACGTAACCCTCGTCCTTTTGACGATGTTACAACACGCTGTCTTATCAACGGCCATAACGGTTATGTTCCACAAGACCAAGGATGGGAAGTAATCCTAGTAAAACCAGAATGCATGACTTGTTTCTGGACGTATGAATTACGTGTCTTTATTGTCTTTGCTGAACGACTTGTGTACTAGCTAGAATTATCTTCACAACTATCTTGTATCAAAGTTATTGTGTGCTATATTTCATGCTTTATGTAAAATAAGCGGTATTGTAAGTTTGTAAAATATTGTATAAAAGTTTGAACGCGAAATATTATTATAATCAGTTTTTCATATAGAATTGTAGTAGTTGAATTGTATATTAGCTACTAAGTATGAACTTAACGGGTAGGTACTACCCGAATTTAAACTTATAAAACGCTAATATGAAGAAAAAGCTTTTATAAATGAGTTCATATTATGCTACGAAATACTATTAACTACTCTTAATATTCTGTATGATTAACTTGTTCCATTTGACTATTTTGAAGGAAATGGCACCGACTACTCGACACACCGTGAATATGAATGAAGAGGAATTCCGTACTTTTCTAGCTTCAAACATAGCCGCAGTACAGGCTGCGCTACATACCAACAATAACCTTGGATCTAGCAATACAGGAAATCGTGTAGGATGCACCTACAAAGAATTCACTGCCTGCAAACCTTTGGAATTTGATGGAACCGAAGGACCGATCGGATTGAAACGGTGGACCGAGAAGGTCGAATCGGTGTTTGCCATAAGTAAGTGTACTGAAGAGGACAAAGTGAAGTACGCTACGCATACCTTCACAGGTTCTGCGTTAACATGGTGGAATACCTATCTAGAGCAAGTGGGACAAGATGATGCGTACGCACTACCGTGGTCAGCATTCAAGCACTTGATGAACGAGAAGTACCGTCCCAGAACCGAGGTCAATAAGCTCAAGACAGAACTTAGAGGGTTACGAACCCAAGGATTTGATATTACCACGTACGAAAGACAATTCACAGAATTGTGCCTATTGTGTCCGGGAGCATTCGAAGATGAGGAAGAGAAGATCGACGCATTTGTGAAAGGATTACCGGAAAGAATTCAAGAAGATATAAGTTCACACGAGCCCGCCTCTATACAACAGGCATGTAGAATGGCTCACAAACTAGTGAACCAGATTGAAGAAAGAATTAAAGAACAGACTGCTGAAGAGGCCAATGTGAAGCAAGTCAAAAGAAAGTGGGAGGATAACGGTGATAAGAATCACCAATACAACAACAACAGCAATTACAACAATAATCGCAACAATTATCCCAACAATCGCAACATCAATCGCAACTACAACAAACGGCCCAACAACAACAACAACAACAACAACAACAACAGCAACAGCAACTACAACAATCATCCCAACAACAATAATAACCGCAACAACAACAACAATCAGAAGCAGCTATGCCAAAGGTGTGAAAAGTATCACTCGGGGTTCTGCACCAAATTTTGCAACAAGTGTAAAAGAAATGGTCATAGCGCGGCGAAGTGTGAGGTTTACGGACCAGGGGTTAATAGAACGAAAGGAACAAATGGTGTCGGAACGAGTAATGGCGGAGCAAGTAGTGTCGGAGCAAGTTATGCCAATGTAGTTTGTTATAAATGTGGAAAACCGGGCCACATTATTAGAAATTGCCCGAACCAGGGGAACACGAATGGACAAGGCCGCGGAAGAGTTTTCAATATTAATGCGGCAGAGGCACAGGAAGACCCGGAACTTGTTACGGGTACGTTTCTTATTGACAATAAATCTGCTTACGTTTTATTTGATTCGGGTGCGGATAGAAGCTATATGAGTAGAGATTTTTGTGCTAAATTAAGTTGTCCATTGACGCCTTTGGATAGTAAATTTTTACTCGAATTAGCAAATGGTAAATTAATTTCAGCAGATAATATATGTCGGAATCGAGAAATTAAACTGGTTAGCGAAACATTTAAGATTGATTTGATACCAGTAGAGTTAGGGAGTTTTGATGTGATAATCGGTATGGACTGGTTGAAAGAAGTGAAAGCAGAGATCGTCTGTTACAAAAATACAATTCGCATTATACGAGAAAAAGGAAAACCCTTAATGGTGTACGGAGAAAAGGGCAACACGAAGCTACATCTTATTAGTAATTTGAAGGCACAAAAACTAATAAGAAAAGGTTGCTATGCTGTTCTAGCACACGTCGAGAAAGTACAAACTGAAGAAAAGAGCATCAATGATGTTCCCATTGCAAAAGAATTTCCCGATGTATTTCTGAAAGAATTACCGGGATTACCCCCACATCGATCCGTTGAATTTCAAATAGATCTTGTACCAGGAGCTGCACCAATAGCTCGTGCTCCTTACAGACTTGCACCCTGCGAGATGAAAGAACTGCAAAGCCAATTACAAGAACTTTTAGAGCGTGGTTTCATTCGACCAAGCACATCACCGTGGGGAGCTCCTGTTTTGTTTGTCAAGAAGAAAGATGGTACATTCAGGTTGTGTATCGACTACCGAGAGTTGAACAAACTTACCATCAAGAACCGCTACCCACTACCGAGAATCGACGACTTATTTGATCAACTACAAGGCTCGTTTGTTTATTCAAAGATTGACTTACGTTCCGGGTATCATCAAATGAGGGTGAAAGAAGATGATATTCCAAAGACATCTTTCAGAACACGTTACGGTCATTACGAGTTTATGGTCATGCCGTTTGGTTTAACTAATGCACCAGCTGTGTTCATGGACCTTATGAACCGAGTGTGTGGACCATACCATGACAAGTTTGTCATTGTTTTCATTGATGACATACTTATTTACTCAAAGAATGACCAAGAACACGGTGAACATTTGAGAAAGGTGTTAGAAGTATTGAGGAAGGAAGAATTGTACGCTAAGTTTTCAAAGTGTGCATTTTGGTTGGAAGAAGTTCAATTCCTCGGTCACATAGTGAACAAAGAAGGTATTAAGGTGGATCCAGCAAAGATAGAAACTGTTGAAAAGTGGGAAACCCCGAAAACTCCGAAACACGTACGCCAGTTTTTAGGACTAGCTGGTTACTACAGAAGGTTCATCCAAGACTTTTCCAGAATAGCAAAACCCTTGACTGCATTAACGCATAAAGGGAAGAAATTTGAATGGAATGATGAACAAGAGAAAGCGTTTCAGTTATTGAAGAAAAAGCTAACTACGGCACCTATATTGTCATTGCCTGAAGGGAATGATGATTTTGTGATTTATTGTGACGCATCAAAGCAAGGTCTCGGTTGTGTATTAATGCAACGAACGAAGGTGATTGCTTATGCGTCTAGACAATTGAAGATTCACGAACAAAATTATACGACGCATGATTTGGAATTAGGCGCGGTTGTTTTTGCATTAAAGACTTGGAGGCACTACTTATATGGGGTCAAAAGTATTATATATACCGACCACAAAAGTCTTCAACACATATTTAATCAGAAACAACTGAATATGAGGCAGCGTAGGTGGATTGAATTATTGAATGATTACGACTTTGAGATTCGTTACCACCCGGGGAAGGCAAATGTGGTAGCCGATGCCTTGAGCAGGAAGGACAGAGAACCCATTCGAGTAAAATATATGAATATAATGATTCATAATAACCTTACTACCCAAATAAAGGAGGCGCAACAAGGAGTTTTAAAAGAGGGAAATTTAAAGGATGAAATACCCAAAGAATCGGAGAAGCATCTTAATATTCGGGAAGACGGAACCCGGTATAGGGCTGAAAGGATTTGGGTACCAAAATTTGGAGATATGAGAGAAATGGTACTTAGAGAAGCTCATAAAACCAGATACTCAATACATCCTGGAACGGGGAAGATGTACAAGGATCTCAAGAAACATTTTTGGTGGCCGGGTATGAAAGCCGATGTTTCTAAATATGTAGGAGAATGTTTGACGTGTTCTAAGGTCAAAGCTGAGCATCAGAAACCATCAGGTCTACTTCAACAACCCGAAATCCCGGAATGGAAATGGGAAAACATTACCATGGATTTCATCACTAAATTGCCAAGGACTGCAAGTGGTTTTGATACTATTTGGGTAATAGTTGATCGTCTCACCAAATCAGCACACTTCCTGCCAATAAGAGAAGATGACAAGATGGAGAAGTTAGCACGACTGTATTTGAAGGAAGTCATCTCCAGACATGGAATACCAATCTCTATTATCTCTGATAGGGATGGCAGATTTATTTCAAGATTCTGGCAGACATTACAGCAAGCATTAGGAACTCGTCTAGACATGTGTACTGCCTATCATCCACAAACCGATGGGCAGAGCGAAAGGACGATACAAACGCTTGAAGACATGCTACGAGCATGTGTTATTGATTTCGGAAACAGTTGGGATCGACATCTACCGTTAGCAGAATTTTCCTACAACAACAGCTACCATTCAAGCATTGAGATGGCGCCGTTTGAAGCACTTTATGGTAGAAAGTGCAGGTCTCCGATTTGTTGGAATGAAGTGGGGGATAGACAGATTACGGGTCCGGAGATTATACAAGAAACTACCGAGAAGATCATCCAAATTCAACAACGGTTGAAAACTGCCCAAAGTCGACAAAAGAGCTACGCTGACATTAAAAGAAAAGATATAGAATTTGAAATTGGAGAGATGGTCATGCTTAAAGTTGCACCTTGGAAAGGCGTTGTTCGATTTGGTAAACGAGGGAAATTAAATCCAAGGTATATTGGACCATTCAAGATTATTGATCGTGTCGGACCAGTAGCTTACCGACTTGAGTTACCTCAACAACTCGCGGCTGTACATAACACTTTCCACGTCTCGAATTTGAAGAAATGTTTTGCTAAAGAAGATCTCACTATTCCGTTAGATGAAATCCAAATCAACGAAAAACTTCAATTCATCGAAGAACCCGTCGAAATAATGGATCGTGAGGTTAAAAGACTTAAGCAAAACAAGATACCAATTGTTAAGGTTCGATGGAATGCTCGTAGAGGACCCGAGTTCACCTGGGAGCGTGAAGATCAGAAGAAGAAGAAATACCCGCATCTCTTTCCAGAAGATTCGTCAACACCTTCAACAGCTTAAAATTTCGGGACGAAATTTATTTAACAGGTAGGTACTGTAGTGACCCGAACTTTTCCATGTTTATATATATTAATTGAGATTGATATTTACATGATTAAATGTTTCCAACATATTAAGCAATCAAACTTGTTAAGACTTGATTAATTGAAATAGGTTTCATATAGACAATTGACTACCCAAGTTGACCGGTGATTCACGAACGTTAAAACTTGTAAAAACTATATGATGACATATATATGGTTATATATATAGTTAACATGATATTATGATAAGTAAACATATCATTAAGTATATTAACAATGAACTACATATGTAAAAACAAGACTACTAACTTAATGATTTTGAAACGAGACATATATGTAACGATTATCGTTGTAACGACATTTAATGTATATATATCATATTAAGAGATATTTGTACATCATAATATCATGATAATATAATAATTTAAAATCTCTTTTGATATTATAAACATTGGGTTAACAACATTTAACAAGATCGTTAACCTAAAGGTTTCAAAACAACATTTACATGTAACGACTAACGATGACTTAACGACTCAGTTAAAATGTATATACATGTAGTGTTTTAATATGTATTCATACACTTTTGAAAGACTTCAAGACACTTATAAAAATACTTCTACTTAACAAAAATGCTTACAATTACATCCTCGTTCAGTTTCATCAACAATTCTACTCGTATGCACCCGTATTCGTACTCGTACAATACACAGCTTTTAGATGTATGTACTATTGGTATATACACTCCAATGGTCAGCTCTTAGCAGCCCATGTGAGTCACCTAACACATGTGGGAACCATCATTTGGCAACTAGCATGAAATATCTCATAAAATTACAAAAATATGAGTAATCATTCATGACTTATTTACATGAAAACAAAATTACATATCCTTTATATCTAATCCATACACCAACGACCAAAAACACCTACAAATACTTTCATTCTTCAATTTTCTTCATCTAATTGATCTCTCTCAAGTTCTATCTTCAAGTTCTAAGTGTTCTTCATAAATTCCAAAAGTTCTAGTTTCATAAAATCAAGAATACTTTCAAGTTTGCTAGCTCACTTCCAATCTTGTAAGGTGATCATCCAACCTCAAGAAATCTTTGTTTCTTACAGTAGGTTATCATTCTAATACAAGGTAATAATCATATTCAAACTTTGGTTCAATTTCTATAACTATAACAATCTTATTTCAAGTGATGATCTTACTTGAACTTGTTTTCGTGTCATGATTCTGCTTCAAGAACTTCGAGCCATCCAAGGATCCGTTGAAGCTAGATCCATTTTTCTCTTTTCCAGTAGGTTTATCCAAGGAACTTAAGGTAGTAATGATGTTCATAACATCATTCGATTCATACATATAAAGCTATCTTATTCGAAGGTTTAAACTTGTAATCACTAGAACATAGTTTAGTTAATTCTAAACTTGTTCGCAAACAAAAGTTAATCCTTCTAACTTGACTTTTAAAATCAACTAAACACATGTTCTATATCTATATGATATGCTAACTTAATGATTTAAAACCTGAAAACACAAAAAACACCGTAAAACCGGATTTACGCCGTCGTAGTAACACCGCGGGCTGTTTTGGGTTAGTTAATTAAAAACTATGATAAACTTTGATTTAAAAGTTGTTATTCTGAGAAAATGATTTTTATTATGAACATGAAACTATATCCAAAAATTATGGTTAAACTCAAAGTGGAAGTATGTTTTCTAAAATGGTCATCTAGACGTCGTTCTTTCGACTGAAATGACTACCTTTACAAAAACGACTTGTAACTTACTTCTCCGACTATAAACCTATACTTTTCTGTTTAGATTCATAAAATAGATTTCAATATGAAACCATAGCAATTTGATTCACTCAAAACGGATTTAAAATGAAGAAGTTATGGGTAAAACAAGATTGGATAATTTTTCTCATTTTAGCTACGTGAAAATTGGTAACAAATCTATTCCAACCATAACTTAATCAACTTGTATTGTATATTATGTAATCTTGAGATACCATAGACACGTATACAATGTTTCGACCTATCATGTCGACACATCTATATATATTTCGGAACAACCATAGACACTCTATATGTGAATGTTGGAGTTAGCTATACAGGGTTGAGGTTGATTCCAAAATATATATAGTTTGAGTTGTGATCAATACTGAGATACGTATACACTGGGTCGTGGATTGATTCAAGATAATATTTACCGATTTATTTCTGTACATCTAACTGTGGACAACTAGTTGTAGGTTACTAACGAGGACAGCTGACTTAATAAACTTAAAACATCAAAATATATTAAAAGTGTTGTAAATATATTTTAAACATACTTTGATATATATGTATATATTGTTATAGGTTCGTGAATCAACCGGTGGTCAAGTCTTACTTCCCGACGAAGTAAAAATCTATGAAAGTGAGTTATAGTCCCACTTTTAAAATCTAATATTTTTGGGATGAGAATACATGCAGGTTTTATAAATGATTTACAAAGTAGACACAAGTACGTGAAACTACATTCTATGGTTGAATTATCGAAATCGAATATGCCCCTTTTTATTAAGTCTGGTAATCTAAGAATTAGGGAACAGACACCCTAATTGACGCGAATCCTAAAGATAGATCTATTGGGCCTAACAAACCCCATCCAAAGAACCGGATGCTTTAGTACTTCGAAATTTATATCATATCCGAAGGGTGTCCCGGAATGATGGGGATATTCTTATATATGCATCTTGTTAATGTCGGTTACCAGGTGTTCACCATATGAATGATTTTTATCTCTATGTATGGGATGTGTATTGAAATATGAAATCTTGTGGTCTATTATTATGATTTGATATATATAGGTTAAACCTATAACTCACCAACATTTTTGTTGACGTTTTAAGCATGTTTATTCTCAGGTGATTATTAAGAGCTTCCGCTGTCGCATACTTAAATAAGGACGAGATTTGGAGTCCATGCTTGTATGATATTGTGTAAAAACTGCATTCAAGAAACTTATTTTGTTGTAATATATTTGTATTGTAAACCATTATGTAATGGTCGTGTGTAAACATGATATTTTAGATTATCATTATTTGATAATCTACGTAAACTTTTTTAAACCTTTATTGATGAAATAAAGGTTATGGTTTGTTTTAAAATGAATGCAGTCTTTGAAAAAAGTCTCATATAGAGGTCAAAACCTCGCAACGAAATCAATTAATATGGAACGTTTTTAATCAATAAGAACGGGACATTTCAGTGTACTGCTACTTGTACGTTGTGTAAGAAAGTGGGACACGTTGCTAAGACATGTAAGACTCCTCCAAAGGATAAAGCTATTGTTCCTGCTAAAGCTCCTCCTACTTGTTACACTTGTGGAGAAAAGGGGCACATTAGTCCAAATTGTCCTAAGAAGAAAGATAATCCTACTACTGGAACCAATACTACTGCTGCGAAGGGTCGTGCGTTTGTTCTTACTGCTGCTGAAGCCCGAGATGAAGATGAGGTCATCACGGGTACGTATCTTGTCAATAATTATTATGAAACTATTTTATTTGATACGGGTGCCGACAAGAGTTACGTGTCTAGTGAATTTTGTACCCTATTTACTGAAAAGCCTCAACCCTTAGAATCTAAACGATTAGTAGAAGTAGCCAATGGAAAGATCATGAAAGTCGATAAAATCTATAAAAAACTGCAACCTAATCTTAGCCAATAAAGAATTTAAGATAGACCTTTTGCCGGTCGAGCTCGGAAGTTTTGATGTCGTAGTTGGAATGGATTGGTTACGTCCATTACATGCTACAATCTTATGTTTTGATAAAACCGTTAACATTCCGTTGGGAAATGGAGAGACTCTATTCATTCAAGGTGACAAGAGTGGTTCTAATCTCAACATTATCTCCTGTATTAAAACCCGTAAATACCTTATGAAAGGTTATCCAGCTATTCTAGCCCACGTTAAGATGATCGAATCGAAAAAGAAGTGCATTGAAGATGTACCAGTAGTTAAAGATTTTCCCGATGTGTTTCCCGAAGATCTTCCTGGTCTTCCACCTCCTCGACAAGTTAAATTTCAAATTGATTTAGCTCCCGGTGCTGCTCCTATTGCTAAAGCTCTATACCGTTTAGCACCCTCCGAGATGAAGGAACTTTCCAACCAACTCCAAGAACTATTGGATAAAGGTTTCATTAGTCCAAGCTCGTCCCCATGGGGAGCTCCTATTCTATTCATTAAGAAGAAAGATGGTACGTTGAGGATGTGCATTGATTACTGAGAACTCAACAAGCTTACTATCAAGAATCGTTACCCGTTGCCACGTATTGATGATCTATTCGACCAACTACAAGGGTCAAGTGTTTATTCAAAGATTGATTTGAGGTCCGGTTATCACCAACTCAAAGTCAGGGAATCCGATATTCCTAAGACTGCTTTTCGCACTCGTTATGGGCACTATGAATTTTGTGTTATGCCATTTGGCTTAACTAACGCTCCTGCCGTATTCATGGATCTTATGAATCGTGTTTGCAAGCCGTATCTTGACAAATTTGTCATTGTGTTCATTGACGACATCTTGATCTACTCCAAGAGTGAGAAAGAACATGAGCAGCATTTGTGCATGATTCTTGAACTCTTACGAAAGGAACAACTCTACGCTAAATTTTCTAAGTGCGAGTTTTGGCTCAAAACCGTACAATTCCTTGGACATGTTGTTGATAGTGAAGGAATACATGTCGACCCAGCTAAGATTACCGCTATTCAAAACTGGGAGATACCAAAGACTGCGAAGCATATTCGTCAATTTTTGGGACTTGCCGGTTACTATCGAAGGTTCATAAAAGATTTTTCCCTCCTTGCTAAACCTCTTACCAAGCTAACTCACAAAGGGAAGAAATTTGAGTGGTCCGAAGAACAGGAATCTGCTTTCAAGATTCTGAAGGATAAATTGACCACAGCTCCGATCCTCTCTTTACCTGATGGTACTGACGACTTTGTTGTTTACTGTGATGCCTCAAAGCAAGGCTTTGGTTGTGTCTTAATGCAACGTGAAAAGGTTATTGCCTACGCATCTAGACAGCTGAAGAAACATGAGGAGAACTATACCACACACGACCTTGAGTTAGGTGCCGTAGTATTTGCATTAAAGATATGGAGACATTATCTATATGGTACCAAGTTTACGGTGACCATAAAAGTCTTCGACACATCTTTGATCAAAAACAGCTGAATATGAGGCAAAGCCGATGGCTCGAGATATTGAACGATTATCACTGTGAGCTGAGATATCATCCCGGGAAGGCGAATGTAGTTGCCGATGCTCTTAGTCGAAAAGACGATGTTAAACGTGTTCGTGCTTTGAACCTGAAAATCAAGTCGAATCTCATATCACGAATCTGTGAAGCTCAACTTGAAGCTATCAAACCAATACTTATCGAAGGTGAAGGACCTATAGGTTTTGAGAACCAACTCCAAGTGAAAGCTAATGGTACACGATACTTTGGCAACAGAATTTGGGTCCCTCGTTTCGGTAATCTTCGTGAACTAGTCTTGGATGAAGCTCATAAGACTAGATATTCTATTCATCCCGGTTCCAGTAAGATGTATCACGATGTGAAGGAATTCTACTGGTGTCCTAACATGAAAGCCGACATTGCTACTTATGTTTGTAAATGTCTCACTTGTCTGAAAGTCAAGACCGAACATCAAAAGCCTTCTGGTCTGTTGACACAACCCGATATTCAGCAGTGGAAGTGGGAATGCATCACTATGGACTTCGTTACTAAGTTGCCTAAGACTTCAAATGATAACGATACCATTTGGGTCATATTTGATCGTCTTACTAAATCTGCACATTTTATACCGATCAAGGAAACTGACAAGATGGAGAAATTATCACAGCTTTATATTAAAGAAATTGTCTCGCGTCATGGAGTTCCTATCTTGATTATTTCTGATCGTGACGGTCGATTCGTTTCTAGATTCTGGAAAACTTTACAATCTGCTCTTGGAACTCAACTCGACATGAGTACAGCCTATCATCCGCAAACTGATGGTCAAAGTGAACGAACTATTCAAACCTTGGAAGATATGCTACGTGCTTGTGTAATCGATTTCGGTAAAGGTTGGGATAGACACTTGCCTTTAGTTGAATTTTCTTACAACAACAGTTATCACTCTAGCATTAAAGCTGCACCTTTTGAAGCTTTATATGGCCTGAAGTGTAGATCCCCTTTGTGTTGGGATGAACTCGAGGACAGACATTTAACTGGTCCTGAAATTATCCATGAAACTACCGAAAAGATCGTCCAGATTAAGCAACGACTAGAAACTGCCCGTAGCCGACAAAAGAGCTATTCCGATAGAAAGCCAAAGGACATAGAATACCAAGTTGGAGATAAAGTCATGTTGAAAGTATCCCCTTGGAAAGGCATTGTCCGTTTCGGTAAACGAAGTAAACTCAGTCCACGATATGTTGGACCTTTCACGATCACTCAAAGAGTCAGTCTCGTGGCGTACCGATTAGAACTATCAACCGAACTTAGCCAAGTACATGATGTGTTTCATGTCTCGAATCTCAAAAGATGTCTTGCTAATGACAAACTTGTTATTCCTTTAGATGATATCCGCATTGATGAGCAAATGCACATCGTTGAAGAACCTATAGAAATCATGGAAGGAGAGGTCAAACAAAAGCGTAAAAGCAACATACCTATCGTTAAAGTCTGTTGGAATTCGTGTAGAGGCCCCTAATATACCTGGGAACGCAAAGACCACATGATACGGAAATATCCCCATCTCTTCTCAACTACTGATGCAAACGAGGAATCTACCTAAAACTTCGGGACGAAGTTTATAATAACGGGGAGGTACTATAACGACCCTCATTTTTCCATTCTATATTTTTCCTTATTAAATGCCCAACTATATAATTAAACTTAACAATTAAACTTTAATTAACGATTGTTAAGAATTATATTAATTAACTTTATGTAATAATTAACAAGTTAACAAAAAGATAAAAGTAATGAGCTTATTAACTTTCGTGAACAAATAAATAACTTTAAAACTTGTGTACTTAAACTTGGATAATTAAGGAACCATTTAAGCTAAATTAAAGTTCAAGGACTAAAGTGAAAAAGTTCCATCCTAAACCTTTAAACCCTAGCCGATTTTAGGGAGGGTAAAATTACCCTTTTGCCCCTAAAATTTTCGGCCAAATCAAAGCCTCATAACCCCCTCTTCAAGCTAACTTGTTCCCTAAGTAAATCTAACCCTAACCCTAATTCTAGAATTTTTCTAACTCTCCTATAAATAGAGGCCTAACATAAACCTTTTCATTGTACCAAATCACAACAACAATTCTCTCTCAAATCTCTCTCCCCTCTCCCTATTTTTGGCTCAAAAACCGAAAATCCCCAACCACCATCGAAAATCTTCAAGGGTTTTCAAGCAATCTTCAAGCTGTTCTTCGCGTTCTTCAAGAATCTTCAAGGTGTTCTTGGTTGTTTGAGTGCTTTGATCTTCAATCTTCAAGTGTTTCATCTTTCTTTGTTAATCATCTTCGAATCTTCAAAGGTATAACATAAACCCTAACTTATTTACATAAACTTTGATCTTTGTTTAATTCATATTCATGTTAATTCATAAACGTATACAATATATATATATATGAACACACTTAGATCTATATATACATGAAAGAAAAAGAAAAAGAAAATATATATATATATATATATATATATATATATATATATATATATATATATATATATATATATATATATATATATATATATATATATATGTGTATGTATGTATAGGTGTCGACCGAAAAAAGAGGTTTGATCTTTAAAACCTAGGAGATTAGATAAATATTTGTTTATGTTTATTTAAGGAAACAAAATAAATACATATATACATATACATACTCGACATATATATATGTATACATGTAAAAAAAATATTTTTATATACATACATTAGTGTATACGGTATATATAAAAAAATATAAATATTATATATATATATATATATATATATATATATATATATATATATATATATATATATATATATATATATATATATATATATTAAACCCTAATTACACCTAAACTATACGACATTAATTAAAACCCTAAACCTAACCCTAATTATTAAACCCTAATTTACTAAACCCTAATACATTAATTAAACCCTAATTTAATAAAACCCTAATCATTACCTAATCATTACTACACTAAACCCTAAACCTAAACATTTATTACAAAACCCCAATCATTAGATACTTTAATTAATTAAACCTAATTAATTAATGAAACCCTAATACTACTATTACTACTATATAATATTTATACACTATTACTATTACTAACACTTATACTATACTACTTATATTATAATACTTATGTTACAATAGTCATCCACGATAACGTGAAGTCACTTGAACGTCAACGCTACTTAAGGCCTAGGGTGATCCTTGGTACCACTATGGGACGCTTGTGGATTACGAATGCCAAACTTAGATTTTGGTCAAGAAATCCTGGGCCAACCGGTAACAATATATCATCATGGTGACTCGGCGGTAGCATAGATGTTCGGATACGATCCACAATATCAACCCGACTATAGTAATCATACACTTGGTTATTTTTCACACTTAATGGGTGGTAGACTTATTAAGGACAACTCACTAGTGTTCAACACTAACTTACTAAAAATGGAAACTTCCTAACGGTGGAAACTTACTAGGAATGGAAACTTAGTAAAACGAACTATACTTAAAACACTTTCATACCTAAACTTAAACTTGGGCAAAACACTTAACTACTCTTAAATGTCAATAGGTTGACTTTCTGCTTGTCCATCCAAACTTTCTATTCCAAGGAATAACTCTCTCTCTCTACTTACTAAGGTGAACTCATAGCCCCTCTTACTATTGCGCAACTTATTTAACTTTTTGGGGTGAGACACATGCTACTTTTACTTTTTACAATTTAGACACAAGTACCAATTGTTAAACTATAAGATACCCGGCTATGTCCGACCAAGTCCCTACAGTGATATATTTAATTGCTCGTTGAACGCATTCTTAATTATTGGGGGTAGGCCTATCGGGAGTAACGTCCCCGATACATTTGACCAAGTCATTGTATTACTTAATAATGAAATTAAACCGACAAGGACAGACACAACTTGTCATTGGGGCAAACTTTGAACGTTTAGTCTAAATATCACGAACTGACATAACTTTTTGATCCCTGCGAGATCAACTTTATAAACTAAATCTTGTGGTCTAAAGAAATGGTCAAACATTTTTGTTAAACCTATGAACTTCACTCAACCTTTTTGGTTGACAATTTAGCATGTTTGTCTCAGGTGCCGATTGATCAAGCTTGAATTACTTACTGCTTATGTGATGCTACTTGGACTTAGGATCAATAGATATTGCATTTATTATTCTTGCATTTAAAACAATTACTTTATTTTAATTTCCATTATTGTAACGACATTCATTTTCCGCTGCATACTCAACAAAGTTTGTTCTTATCATTTAGTATTGTTCTCGTATATTATAATATGTTGGTTTGTTCGATATTAAGGTCACATTCACCCAGGCCCTAATTGGGGGTGTGATACTCGTTCTAGTGTTAGGAAGGTTACAAGTGGGCTCGTGAGTAGTCCAGTTTGATCGGCTGATTTCGGGTCGAAGTGTGTTCATGATGCGGGTTCAAAAGAGGATATGGATGTTGTTCAGGAGCCATGTAATAGTTCTATCAAAAATGTTGCTTGCTGTCAAGATGAAGTCAGGCCAGTTAGTGGGCCAAAGCATGGCCTAGTTGCAGCTATCAGGATAGTTAACGGGCCAAATCATGGCCCTGCTACAGCTACTACTTCTGTTGATTTTATCAGGCCTGATCTTGGGCCTGGGCAGGGCTCAGAATGTGTAGTTCTTACTGCCTCTCCTGAAAATTTAAACTTAAATGACAATAACATCACGTTTGCAGAACGATTGTCTCGTTTGAAGATGGAGAAGAAGAAAAAGAAGGAAGAAATAAAGGCAACTCGAAAGGATGAAACGAACGAAGATAGGTCGTTACTGGTTTTGATCGGGCGTAGCGGAAGAGAATATTGCGATTGTGAAGACCCCTCGTGTGAAGGTTTTTGCAAATCGTGGTACGTTTTGAATAGGAATGTTCCTAGAAGTCAACTCGGAGACGTGTCGCTTCCACATCGGGTTCTTATAAGCTCATTGATCGAGATGATGATTTGGATTACGGGGATGCTATTCAGAATTTGTTTATGGGTGGCAAGGTGATCAAGAAGAGCGGTTTTGCGGAGTCAAGTAAAGGTGGTTCATCGGCTTTGGAGAATGAAAAAAATGACCGAGGAGGCAATGGCGGCTTTTGATGCCATGATGACGAAAATGACCGAGGAGAGCGAACCGGTTAATGCTACTCTTGTTAATCATAGTGAAGTCCCTTGTGTGCCGTTAAAAAAGAGGTATCAACAAAAGGGGAAGAAGAAACAATTGGTTCAGGGCGTTGAAATGAAAAAATTCAGCGTGTTTATTAAAGATATTTGAGTCAGTTTGTTCATCGTCGTGTTGTGTCTTTCGGGTCTATGTTTTATTTGTTGTTTAGCCCCAAGTTGTTTAGATTTTTGGTTCGATGAGGCTCGGTAGATAATCTGTATGTTTGTCGCTTTCTAGGTACGAGCCTCATCGGGGTTTCTCTATTGTATCCTTTGTTGAAGACGTTTTATATTCGAAAAAGTTTTCCGTTTTTATTTAAGTATTCGTTTTTCCGCCAAAAAAAAACAAAAAAAAAAAAAAAAAAAAAAAAAAAGATGTATCTGCACTATCCACTTCGGTACTCTTAAATTTCGTCCTATAGACATGTTTCTGTTTCGATTATCCAACAGCAAAGCCTTCATAGCCCTTTGCACCATCATTCCCAACTTTTTTTACCCAATTTGTTACCCACTGTGCGAAATTCATCATCATCAATAAACTGTTCATATCTCTACACATTTATAACAGAAGTTACAAAACTGATTTAGGAATATATGCTTTACATTACAACATTCCACTCACCAAATTTTAGTACATATCTTCAGTTTTGGCGGCTAGCATGAATCTAACTTCAAATGCATCGTACATAACCTACATTATTTCACCATATAAATTGTGAGACCGTACGACAAAAAAATACATACACCATCCCACGGCTAAATGAAAAATAAATACAAGTGCATCAATAAAAGAGCATAATGAAAACAGTATATATTGTACAGAACACATACAAAAGCTAAGACAACATCGATCGCGAATGTTTGATGATTCAACTCCTTCATGTAGACATATTAATACTTCAAGTGCCACAATAGTTGAAGAATGTGATAATGACATTCCACTTGAACTCCCAAAAATCACATAAATATAAGATCAACTAAACTTTTTGACTACTCATACCTTGATTACCTTCCTATGTATTAGATATCATTTCCAATCTTTGTGGCATTTCATCGAACACGTAATGTGCGAATGTGAAACTCTCAAACTGCTTATGTAATGCACACGATATGAATTTACAATGAGGCACACAATCTGAATCTGCAAATACAGAATAAACTAATAAATACAGTTAACTCAGCTTGCATTTTTTGGATGAGAGGTAATAACAATACTTGAATATGTAAAATAGTTCAATCGATTTTAACCAATTAGCTCTCACCTATCATTGTATTCATTAATTAGATGTTAATTCTTTTACAAATAACTTCAAACAGTGTTTTTCAAATCACTATCGAGAGAAGATTGATTCTTCAGTATTTTGAAATCTGAATAAAGCGAAAAAAATGTAGCGACCCGACAAAATCGTCATTGACGGCGCCGTTAACTTAGGTCCCGTAACGTGGTCATAGTCCCTAAATGAGACGCGTTTGACCAAAATTATGTCGCATTCATTTGAAACGTGCATGACTTGCAAAGTTTTAAGTTACCAAACGGTTCGACAAAGAGTTTAAGTTTACAAAAGTATAAATGAAATAATTTGTGATATAATATAAGTTGTAAATCTCGAATGCTATCAATAGCGTATGCATGTAAACATTAAGTTTGAATCCAAAGGTGCTATCACTAGCGTATGCATGTATGCTTGACCCCAAGCAAGTAAACAAAGTGTGTGGAAGCATGTATCAAGTAGCCAAGTATGAACCTGAGAAACATATAGAAAACTGTCAACGAAAAACGTTGGTGAAATCATAGGTGTTTGTAAACGTTGTTTTTGAACCACAAGATTTAGTATAAATCAATTATCAAGCGTATACATCTCAAAAGATGTTGTTTGTATCACGAGCACCCAATTACCAAAGCTTAACTGAATCTTACCTCTGCATAATAGTGTTAGAACATACACTATTCCGATAAAATTATATTTCATTCGCTAACGGTAGCGAACCATCCGAATGAGGGTTCGTTAAACCCGTATGGCCACACAACATAAGTTCTCGCTTACACCCTACAAGTGTAACTGATGATAATTGGACTTGAGGATTTTCGTTCTAACTCGTACGTATCTTTGCTTTTGTATTTGTGTTCAAAGTATAAAAGTATGAAAGTATAAAATGTATACAATGTATATGTTTCTCAGCCCACGATTTAAAAGTATAAAAGTTATCAAAAAGGTGGGACTATGATCTCACCTCGAGTGCACGAGTATAAAGGTACTTCACAAAGTAAACGTGTGTGAAATGTCCCGTTCTTATTGATTAAAAACGTTCCATATTAATTGATTTCGTTGCGAGGTTTTGACCTCTATATGAGACGTTTTTCAAAGACTGCATTCATTTTTAAAACAAACCATAACCTTTATTTCATAAATAAAGGTTTAAAAAGCTTTACGTAGATTATCAAATAATGATAATCTAAAATATCCTGTTTACACACGACCATTACATAATGGTTTACAATACAAATATGTTACATCGAAATCAGTTTCTTGAATGCAGTTTTTACACAATATCATACAAACATGGACTCCAAATCTTGTCCTTATTTTAGTATGCAACAGCGGAAGCTCTTAATATTCACCTGAGAATAAACATGCTTTAAACGTCAACAAAAATGTTGGTGAGTTATAGGTTTAACCTACATATATCAAATCGTAACAATAGACCACAAGATTTCATATTTCAATACACATCCCATACATAGAGATAAAAATCATTCATATGGTGAACACCTGGTAACCGACATTAACAAGATGCATATATAAGAATATCACCATCATTCCGGGACACCCTTAGGATATGATATAAATTTCGAAGTGCTAAAGCATCCGGTACTTTGGATGGGGTTTGTTAGGCCCAATAGATCTATCTTTAGGATTCGCGTCAATTAGAGTGTCTGTTCCCTAATTCTTAGATTACCAGACTTAATAAAAAGGGGCATATTCGATTTCGATAATTCAACCATAGAATGTAGTTTCACGTACTTGTGTCTATTTTGTAAATCATTTATAAAACCTGCATGTATTCTCATCCCAAAAATATTAGATTTTAAAAGTGGGACTATAACTCACTTTCACATATTTTTACTTCGTCGGGAAGTAAGACTTGGCCACTGGTTGATTCACGAACCTATAACAATATATGCATATATATCAAAGTATGTTCAAAATATATTTACAACACTTTTAATATATTTTGATGTTTTAAGTTTATTAAGTCAGCTGTCCTCGTTAGTAACCTACAACTAGTTGTCCACAGTTAGATGTACAGAAATAAATCGATAAATATTATCTTGAATCAATCCACGACCCAGTGTATACGTATCTCAGTATTGATCACAACTCAAACTATATATATTTTGGAATCAACCTCAACCCTGTATAGCTAACTCCAACATTCACATATAGAGTGTCTATGGTTGTACCGAAATATATATAGATGTGTCGACATGATAGGTCGAAACATTGTATACGTGTCTATGGTATCTCAAGATTACATAATATACAATACAAGTTGATTAAGTTATGGTTGGAATAGATTTGTTACCAATTTTCACGTAGCTAAAATGAGAAAAATTATCCAATCTTGTTTTACCCATAACTTCTTCATTTTAAATCCGTTTTGAGTGAATCAAATTGCTATGGTTTCATATTGAACTCTATTTTATGAATCTAAACAGAAAAAGTATAGGTTTATAGTCGGAAAAATAAGTTACAAGTCGTTTTTGTAAAGGTAGTCATTTCAGTCGAAAGAACGACGTCTAGATGACCATTTTAGAAAACATACTTCCACTTTGAGTTTAACCATAATTTTTGGATATAGTTTCATGTTCATAATAACAATCATTTTCTGAGAATAACAACTTTTAAATCAAAGTTTATCATAGTTTTTAATTAACTAACCCAAAACAGCCCGCGGTGTTACTACGACGGCGTAAATCCGGTTTTACGGTGTTTTTCGTGTTTCCAGGTTTTAAATCATTAAGTTAGCATATCATATAGATATAGAACATGTGTCTAGTTGATTTTAAAAGTCAAGTTAGAAGGATTAACTTTTGTTTGCGAACAAGTTTAGAATTAACTAAACTATGTTCTAGTGATTACAAGTTTAAACCTTCGAATAAGATAGTTTTATATATATGAATTGAATGATGTTATGAACATCATTACTACCTCAAGTTTAGTAGGTAAACCTACTGAAAGTGACAAAAAATGATCTAGCTTCAAAGGATCTTGTATGGCTTGAAAGTTCTTGAAGTAGGATCATGACACAAAAACAAGTTCAAGTAAGATTTTTACTCGAATTAAGATAGTTTATAATTATAGAAATTGAATCAAATTTTGAATATGAATATTACCTTGAATAAGAAAGATAACCTACTGTATATAACAAAGGTTTCTTGATCTTAGATGATTACTTGGAATGGATTAGAAAGCTTGGAAGTAAATTAGTAAACTTGAAGGGATTTTTGAAGTGTTCTTGAAGTGTTCTTGAAGTGTTCTTCCTATGATGATTATAGCTTGATTCTTGAAGTGATTTTTGATGAAGATGATGATTAACTACTGGAAAAATACGTTCATAATAGTGTGTGTGTGTGTTGAGAGAGAATTAGAAAGAGAATTGGAAGTGAAATGGAGTGAATGATGAGTGGTAATTGGTGAGTGGTGAGTGGGGTTAAAAGGAGTTATAGTTAGTTGACTAGCTCATGGTAGAAGTTAAAATTGATTAGTCATACATGACATAATCAAGAGTGGAATCCCATGCTAGTTCCTATTGGTATATACCCATAGTAAGTACGTTTTGAAGCTGTGTATAATACGGGTAAGAATACGACTAGAATTCTTGATGAAAGAAAAGAATGGGAAAGTAACTGTAACCATTTTCGTTAAGTATGAGTGTTTTGATATATGTCTTGAAGTCTTCCAAAAGTATTTTAATACATCTAAATACACTACATGTATATACATTTTAACTGAGTCGTTAAGTCATCGTTAGTCGTTACATGTAAGTGTTGTTTTGAAACCTTTAAGTTAACGATCTCAATTAATGTTGTTAACCCATTGTTTATTATATCTAATGATATATTAAATTATTATATTATCATGATATTATGATATATTAATATATCTTAATATGATATATATACATTTAAATGTCGTTACAACGATAATCGTTACATATAAGTCTCGTTTCGAAATCCTTAAGTTAGTAGTCTTGTTTATATGTATATAACTCATTGTTAATATACTTATGGAGATACTTACTTATCATAATCTCATGTTAACCATATGTATATCCATATATATATCGTCATGTAGTTTTTACAAGTTTTAACGTTCGTGAATCGCCGATCAACTTGGGTGGTCAATTGTCTATATGAAACATATTTCAATTAATCAAGTCTTAACAAGTTTGATTGCTTAACATGTTGGAAACATTTAATCATGTAAATATCAATCTCAATTAATATATATAAATATGGAAAAGTTCGGGTCACTACAGTACCTACCCGTTAAATAAATTTCGTCCCGAAATTTTAAGCTGTTGAAGGTGTTGACGAATCTTCTGGAAATAGATGCGGGTATTTCTTCTTCATCTGATCTTCACGCTCCCAGGTGAACTCGGGTCCTCTACGAGCATTCCATCGAACCTTAACAATTGGTATCTTGTTTTGCTTAAGTCTTTTAACCTCACGATCCATTATTTCGACGGGTTCTTCGATGAATTGGAGTTTTTCGTTGATTTGGATTTCATCTAACGGAATAGTGAGATCTTCTTTAGCAAAACATTTCTTCAAATTCGAGACGTGGAAAGTGTTATGTACAGCCGCGAGTTGTTGAGGTAACTCAAGTCGGTAAGCTACTGGTCCGACACGATCAATAATCTTGAATGGTCCAATATACCTTGGATTTAATTTCCCTCGTTTACCAAATCGAACAACGCCTTTCCAAGGTGCAACTTTAAGCATGTCCATCTCTCCAATTTAAAATTCTATATCTTTTCTTTTAATGTCAGCGTAGCTCTTTTGTCGACATTGGGCGGTTTTCAACCGTTGTTGAATTTGGATGATCTTCTCGGTAGTTTCTTGTATAATCTCCGGACCCGTAATCTGTCTATCCCCCACTTCACTCCAACAAATCAGAGACATGCAATTTCTACCATAAAGTGCTTCAAACGGTGCCATCTCAATGCTTGAATGGTAGCTGTTGTTGTAGGAAAATTCTGCTAACGGTAGATGTCGATCCCAACTGTTTCCGAAATCAATAACACATGCTCGTAGCATGTCTTCAAGCGTTTGTATCGTCCTTTCGCTCTGCCCATCATTTTGTGGATGATAGGCAGTACTCATGTCTAGACGAGTTCCTAATGCTTGCTGTAATGTCTGCCAGAATCTTGAAATAAATCTGCCATCCCTATCAGAGATAATAGAGATTGGTATTCCATGTCTGGAGACGACTTCCTTCAAATACAGTCGTGCTAACTTCTCCATCTTGTCATCTTCTCTTATTGGCAGGAAGTGTGCTAATTTGGTGAGACGATCAACTATTACCGAAATAGTATCAAAACCACTTGCAGTCCTTGGCAATTTAGTGATGAAATCCATGGTAATGTTTTCCCATTTCCATTCTGGGATTTCGGGTTGTTGAAGTAGACCTGATGGTTTCTGATGCTCAGCTTTGACCTTAGAACACGTCAAACATTCTCCTACGTATTTAGCAATATCGGCTTTCATACCCAGCTACCAAAAATGTTTCTTGAGATCCTTGTACATCTTCCCCGTTCCAGGATGTATTGAGTATCTGGTTTTATGAGCTTCTCTAAGTACCATTTCTCTCATATCTCCAAATTTTGGTACCCAAATCCTTTCAGCCCTATACCGGGTTTCGTCTTCCCGAATATTAAGATGCTGCTCCGATCCTTTGGGTATTTCATCCTTTAAATTTCCTTCTTTTAAAACTCCTTGTTGCGCCTCCTTTATTTGAGTAGTAAGGTTATTATGAATCATTATATTCATAGATTTTACTCGAATGGGTTCTCTGTCCTTCCTGCTCAAGGCATCGGCTACCACATTTTCCTTCCCCGGGTGGTAACGAATCTCAAAGTTGTAATCATTCAACAATTCAATCCACCTACGCTGCCTCATATTCAGTTGTTTCTGATTAAATATGTGTTGAAGACTTTTGTGGTCGGTATATATAATACTTTTGACCCCATATAAGTAGTGCCTCCAAGTCTTTAATGAAAAAACAACCGCGCCTAATTCCAAATCATGCGTCGTATAATTTTTCTCGTGAATCTTCAATTGTCTAGTCGCATAAGAAATCACCTTCGTTCGTTGCATTAATACACAACCGAGACCTTGCTTTGATGCGTCACAATAAATCACAAAATCATCATTCCCTTCAGGCAATGACAATATAGGTGTCGTAGTTAGCTTTTTATTCAATAACTGAAACGCTTTCTCTTGTTCATCCTTCCATTCAAATTTCTTCCCTTTATGCGTTAATGCAGTCAAGGGTTTTGCTATTCTGGAAAAGTCTTGGATGAACCTTCTGTAGTAACCAGCTAGTCCTAAAAACTGGCGTATGTGTTTCGGAGTTTTCGGGGTTTCCCACTTTTCAACAGTTTCTATCTTTGCTGGATCCACCTTAATACCTTTTTTGTTCACTATGTGACCGAGGAATTGAACTTCTTCCAACCAAAATGCACACTTTGAAAATTTAGCATACAATTCTTCCTTCCTCAATACTTCTAACACCTTTCTCAAATGTTGACCGTGTTCTTGGTCATTCTTTGAGTAAATAAGTATGTCATCAATGAAAACAATGAAAAACTTGTCAAGGTATGGTCCACTGATAATGCTAAAAACGAACATATATTTCATAGCATTATTCCTCAAGAAAGACAAGCTTTTAGTTGCAATTGTTCTATTTACAAGTGATATTCGTTTAAATAATAAAAGGTGAAGACAAAAGACAGATTCGACGAATTGAAGACGCAAACGACCAAAAAGCTCAAAAGTACAAAAGACAATCAAAAAGGTTCCAATTATTGATAAGAAACGTCTCGAAATTACAAGAGTACAAGATTCAAAACGCAAAGTACAAAATATAAAATTGTACGCAAGGACGTTCGAAAATCCGGAACCGGGACCAGAGTCAACTCTTAACGCTAGACGCAACGGACTAAAAATTACAAGTTAACTATGTATATAAATATAATATAATATATAATTAATTATATTAATTATATATATATTATATATATAATAAAAACCGTCGGCAGAGAAAGACTCCAAGATGTGAGCTGGAATTTCAAACTCCGCGACTCGCGGAGTTTGAAGGCAAAATTCACCGCGAGTCGCGGAGCCCCAAATTTCAACTCTGCCTATAAAGCAAACCGAATTCTGATAAAAAAAAATATCTTTTTCTTCCTCATTCATACGTAAAATTTATATTTATATTTATAATTTATATTTTAATTTTAATTTTAATTCTAATAATAAGGTTATGTTAGCGAATGTTGTAAGGGTGTAAGTCGAAATTCTGTCCGTGTAACGCTATGCTATTTTTAATCATTGTAAGTTATGTTCAACCTTTTTACATTAATGTCTCGTAGCTAAGTTATTATTATGCTTATTTAAAACGAAGTAATCATGATGTTGGGCTAATTACTAAAATTGGGTAATTGGGCTTTGTACCATAATTGGGGTTTGGACAAAAGAACGACACTTGTGGAAATTAGACTATGGGCTATTAATGGGCTTTATATTTGTTTAACTAAATGAAAGTTTGTTAATGTTAATATAAAGATTTACAATTGGGCGTCCTTATAAATTACCATATACACTCAATCGGACACGATGGGCGGGGTATTTATATGTACGAATAATCGTTCATTTAACCGGACACGGGAATGGATTAATAGCCACTAGAATAATTAAAACAGGTGTGAAAATACATTCAAGGGTAATTGGTGTAATTGTTAACAAAGTAGTAAAACCTTGGTTTACACGCAGTCGATAACCTGGTGTATTCATTAAACAAAGTATTAAAACCTTGTTACAATTCGAATCCCCAATTAGTTGGAATATTTAACTTCGGGTATAAGAATAATTTGATGAGGACACTCGCACTTTATATTTATGACTGATGGACTGTTATGGACAAAAACCAGACGGACATATTAAATAATCCAGGACAAAGGACAATTAACCCATGGGCATAAAACTAAAATCAACACGTCAAACATCATGATTACGGAAGTTTAAATAAGCATAATTCTTTTATTTCATATTTAATTTCCTTTATTTTATATTTAATTGCACTTCTAATTATCGCACTTTTATTTATTGTTATTTAATCGCACTTTTAATTATCGTACTTTTTAATTATCGCAAGTTTATTTTATCGCACTTTTATTATTCGCAATTTCATTATCGTTATTTACTTTACGCTTTAATTTAAGTCTTATATTTATTTTATATTTTACATTAGGTTTTAACTGCGACTAAAGTCTTAAAATCGACAAACCGGTCATTAAACGGTAAAAACCCCCCCTTTTATAATAATAATATTACTTATATATATATTTGTATTTTTATAAAAGTAAACTAATATAGCGTTGAGCTTTGTTTAAAGATTTCCCTGTGGAACGAACCGGACTTACTAAAAACTACACTACTTTACGATTAGGTACACTGCCTATAAGTGTTGTAGCAAGGTTTAAGTATATCCATTCTATAAATAAATAAATATCTTGTGTAAAATTGTATCGTATTTAATAGTGTTTTCTGCTAAAATTAATAACTATTTTATATACACCTCGCATAACATCAAGTATTTTTGGCGCCGCTGCCGGGGACACTCTTAAACGCCGGAAGCGCAACGCTAATATAAAAAAAAAAAAAAAGATTTTTAGCTTACTTCGATTAAAAATTCGTTTTTGTAAAAATATGTTTTAATTATTCAAAAATATAAAAAGAAAAACAAAAATTTATATATTTTTAAGAGTTTGTTAAAAGTTTTATAAGTTTCTTTATCTTTATTTTAGTTTATAATAATATAAATTTTATTAAATATCTTTTATTTATAGAAAAAAAAACAGAAAACAGAAAAAAAAAAAAATAATATAAAAACGCGTAAAATTTCAAACCTGTCAGCTGAATTCTGGAACCCCGCGACTCGCGGGGTTTGATGCTTTAATTGCCGCGACTCGCGGAGCCTTTCTGACAGACGACAAAAAACCCTAAACCAGCATTAATTACGGGTTTTAATTAATTATTATTATTTAAACCTAATTATTATTATTATTATTATTAGTTTTATTTTAAGATTTATTTTTTATTTAATTTGTTTTATTTAGTATTAATTAGTTTAATTAATTTGTAAAATTAATAGTTTTATTAAATAAATAATATAAAAATAATATTTTTATAAAAATTGTACTTTTTACAACTTTTTATATATTTTTATATTTTGTCCCTTTTTAATCGTTGTAGCGTAATATTTGTATTTTTTAGCTCATATTTAATTTTAAACTTAGTTTTTGCTATAGTCATTTTTACTCCTAGATTTTTAGGCTTTGCCGTAGAATTCCTTAAGTGCTTTTTCTTTAGACTAAGATTTATGTGCTTTAGAATTTTGCGACGCCTTTTTAAGTTTTAGTTTCTTTTTAAGTTATTTCCATTGGAATTTAGTTTCTCCTGTAAGCTTTAATATTTTTAGACCTTTTACTATGTATCAATTATCATTCCAATTAGTAATATCAATTTGCGATTATAATTTTAAGTTAGTTGTAGTAATAAGGTTAGGTTAGTCAAGTATTTTTAAGTTTTTATAAGTTTCTTTTATTTTTCCGTCACCTTTTATTTTTCAACCATTTTTTTTCTTTTTCGACCTTTTACGACGAACTCTTTTTCTCTCTTATTTCTCGCCATTCTAGTTTTTAGGACTTAGAATTTTTTCTACTTCTTATCTAAATTTCTTAAAATTACGAAAATTTATTTTAAGTGGTTAAATTAATAGACATCAAAATTTTCTGGTTCGTAGTAATAGTTGGATTTGTACGTGGACCGGGTTATTGGAACCAAACAGTCCTCAATTATATTGAGACCAAACGAATCCTGCCCCTCTGCTGCATCTTTTGGCTATTCAAAACGTGGGCAAAATCAGAAAAGTCTATTAATTGGATAACTTATTATAATTTTTCTTTCCTTTTAAAAACTAATAGGATATTCAGTGGATGCACCGAGCAAGACGTTCACCACCTTTTGTACGTTCACCACCTGTAACTAGATCAAGACATTTAGCAAATATAACCGCCGTTGATTTTTCTTTAGAATCGTCATCCAGTCAACCAAGTACTTCAGTTCAAATTTCCGATAATCCATTTTTTGAACCCAACCTCACAATTGAGAATCCAGAGAATATTCAGGAACGGTTCATAGATCCTGAACCATTAAACTTTCCTCCGGAACCACCAATCATTCAAACAGAGATTGTTGAGGAACGAACCATTAAATCAGAATCATCTAGTGATACCGATTCAACAAATTCAATTATGGAGAATCTGGAACCTTTAAGTATGGAAGACCGAATGAGAGCTAAACGCACTGGCCAAGGTCACGCAATTACTCATCCAGACATTAATGCGCCAGATTATGAAATCAAAGGACAAATTCTACACATGGTGACTAATCAATGCCAATTTAGTGGTGCGCCGAAGGAAGATCCAAATGAACATCTACGTACCTTTAATAGGATCTGCACACTATTTAAAATACGAGAAGTGGAGAATGAACAGATATATCTCATGTTATTTCCCTGGACTTTAAAGGGAGAAGCCAAAGATTGGTTGGAATCGTTACCTGAAGGGGCGATCGATACATGGGACGTTTTAATTGACAAATTTCTTAAACAATTCTTTCCTGCATCTAAAGCCGTAAGACTTCAAGCAGAAATTGTTACGTTCACACAGAAACCAAATGAAACTCTATATGAGGCGTGGACAAGATATGGAAAGTTATTAAGAGGATGTCCGCAACATGGTTTAGACACCTGTCAAATAGTACAAATATTCTACCGAGGATGCGACATCACTACAAGGAAAGACATAGATATAGCAGCTGGTGGTTCTATTATGAAGAAAACCGAAACTGATGCTTACAAAATTATTGATAACACTGCTTCCCACTCACATGAGTGGCACCAAAAAAAAGACATCATTAGATCATCTAAAGCAGCTAGAGCCGATTCTAGCCATGACTTAGATTCCATTTCCGCAAAGATAGATGCTGTGGAGAGACGAATGGAAAAGATGACTAAAGATATTCACTCAATACGAATTAGTTGTGAGCAGTGTGGAGGACCACATTTGACAAAAGATTGTCTCAGTATTGAATTAACAATGGAACAAAGAGAGAATATTTCATACATAAACCAAAGGCCTGGAAATAATTATCAGAATAATTATCAACCGCCAAGACCGATTTACAATCAAAACCAGAATTATAACCAAAATATTCCATACAACAACCAACAAGGTCCTAGCAATCAACAAGTATCCAATAATACTTACAATCAGCAAAGACCGAATTTTCAAAACAAACCACCACAACAAACCGATGATAAAAAGCCGAATTTAGAAGATATGATGACGAAGCTAGTTGAAACTCAAACGCAGTTTTTCACATCTCAAAAACAAACTAATGAACAAAATGCTCAAGCATTTAGAAATCAACAAGCTTCTATTCAAAATCTGGAACAAGAAGTAAGTAACCTAGCAAGATTAATAGGTGAAAGAAAACCGGAAAGTCTACCTAGTGATACAAATGCTAACCCCCGGAATGAAACAGCTAAAGCTATTACCACAAAAAGTGGTACAACACTTAAACCACCTGAAATACCTGTAACTTCTGATGAAACTATTCCTACTCCACAAGAACCACAACCTGATCAAGATAAGGAAAAAGAACCGGTAGTTGAAAAGGTTAATGAAAATAACACAGTTAAGGATAAACCTTATGTTAAACCATACCAACCACCACTTCCTTACCCGAGTAAAATGAAGAAAGAAAAACTTGAAGCCGAGCAATCCAAATTTTTGGATATGTTTAAACAGATAAATGTAAATCTTCCTTTCATTGATGTGATTTCAGGAATGCCAAGATATGCTAAATTCTTGAAAGATCTAATCTCAAATAGAAAGAAAATGGAAGAACTCTCGGCTGTTACTATGAATGCTAATTGTTCAGCAGTGCTGTTGAATAAGATACCAGAAAAATTATCTGATCCAGGAAGTTTCACAATTCCATGTTTTCTGGGTAGTCTTAGTTCAATAGAAGCATTGGCAGACTTAGGTGCTAGTATAAATCTAATGCCGTATTCACTATACGCTAAACTAGACCTTGGAGAATTAAAACCAACCAGAATAAGCATACAACTAGCCGATAGATCAATAAAATATCCTAGAGGGATAATGGAGAACATGGTAGTTAAAGTTGGTACTTTAGTATTTCCAGTAGATTTTGTTGTTTTGGACATGGAAGAAGATTCTCAAGTTCCTCTCATATTAGGAAGACCATTCTTAAACACGGCTAAAGCAATGATAGACGTGTTCGGTAAGAAACTGACCCTAAGTATAGAGGATGAGAGTGTTACCTTTTCAGTTGATAGAGCAATGCAACAGCCACAATCTGCAGATGATACATGTTATTATATTCAAACTATAGATGCACATGCAGAATTATTAGAAGAATTTCCAGAATTACAAGGAACAGGAGAATGTTCTTTAGGAGAAGGTAATGAACCAATTGATGAAGCTGAAATGTTAGCTACACTTATAGCTAATGGATATGAACCAACAACAGAAGAAATTCAAATGCTAAAAGAAGAAGACAGATATCGATATAAATCATCGATAGAAGAACCTCCGAAATTAGAGTTAAAGCCACTTCCAAACCATTTGGAATACGCTTATTTACATGGTGAATCTGAATTACCTGTAATAATATCGTCTTCTCTTACTGAAAATGAGAAATCACAACTCATTTCTGTGTTGAAAGCTTATAAACCAGCCATTGCATGGAAGATTCATGATATTAAAGGAATAAGTCCTTCGTATTGCACACATAAAATCCTTATGGAAGAAGGTCATAAAACGTATGTGCAACGCCAACGAAGACTAAATCCTAATATGCAAGATGTAGTTAAGAAAGAGATTATTAAACTGCTAGATGCAGGTTTAATTTATCCAATCTCTGATAGTCCATGGGTAAGCCCAGTTCAATGCGTGCCTAAGAAGGGTGGCATGACTGTCATTACAAATGAGAAAAATGAGCTTATTCCTACTAGGACTGTAACAGGATGGCGTGTATGTATTGATTATAGAAAATTAAATGACGCCACCAGAAAAGATCACTTTCCCTTACCTTTCATAGATCAAATGTTGGAAAGATTAGCCGGAAATAGTTACTATTGTTTTCTAGATGGATTTTCCGGATATTTTCAAATTCCAATAGCACCCGAGGACCAAGAGAAAACCACATTCACGTGCCCTTATGGTACTTTTGCTTACAAACGCATGCCATTTGGACTTTGTAACGCCCCTGCAACCTTTCAAAGGTGTATGATGGCGATTTTTCACGACATGATAGAAGAATGCATGGAAGTATTCATGGATGAATTTTCAGTCTTCGGTGATACATTTAAATCATGTCTAGTTAATCTGGAACGAATGCTAATTAGATGCGAAAAATCAAATCTAGTACTTAATTTTGAGAAATGCCATTTCATGGTTAAAGAAGGCATCGTTCTTGGACATAAAATTTCAAAAGAAGGAATTGAAGTGGATAGAGCTAAAGTAGATGTAATTGCTAAACTTCCACATCCCACCAATGTTAGAGGAGTTAGGAGTTTTCTAGGGCATGCCGGTTTTTACCGACGTTTCATAAAAGATTTTTCTAAAATTGCCACTCCTATGAATAAACTCCTAGAAAAGGATGCTCCATTCATCTTTTCAGATGAGTGTATCAAATCTTTTAATATTCTTAAAGAAAAACTCACTAATGCACCGATCATGATAACACCAAATTGGAATCTACCATTTGAACTAATGTGCGATGCAAGTGATTTTGCAATGGGAGCCATTTTAGGACAAAGGATTGAAAAACGATTTCAACCTATATATTATGCTAGTAAGACGTTACAAGGAGCACAAACGAACTATACAACTACTGAAAAAGAACTCCTTGCTATTGTCTTTGCTTTTGACAAATTTCGATCATATCTCGTTCTAGCAAAAACGGTGGTCTATACAGACCATTCTGCTCTTAGATACCTATTTTCAAAACAAGATGCTAAACCAAGATTAATCCGTTGGATCTTACTCTTACAAGAGTTTGATATTGAAATCCGAGATAAAAGAGGAGCAGAAAATCTCGCCGCTGATCATCTTTCTCGTCTTGAAAATCCCGAATTAGAAGTTCTAAATGAATCAGCCATACAAGACAACTTTCCTGATGAATATCTATTGAAGATAGATTATAAAGAAATCCCATGGTTTGCAGACTATGCAAACTACTTAGTTTGTGGATTCCTTGAAAAAGGATTATCGTACCAAAGACGAAAGAAATTCTTCAGTGATATAAAACACTATTTCTGGGAAGATCCACATCTGTTTAAAAGTTGTCCCGATGGAATAATACGCCGATGTGTATTTGGAGATGAAGCTAGTAAAATTTTAAACCATTGTCACACAGGACCAACAGGAGGGCATTATGGGCCTCAACTAACAGCAAGAAAAGTTTATGAAGCTGGATTCTATTGGCCTACAATTTACAAAGACGCACACCTTCTTTGCAAATCCTGTGATGCATGTCAAAGGGCCGGAAAAATAAGTCAACGTGATGAAATGCCACAAAATGTCATCCAAGTATGTGAAGTATTTGACATTTGGGGTATTGACTTTATGGGTCCATTTCCAAAATCTCATAATAATCTATATATACTCGTAGCCATTGATTATGTATCTAAATGGGCGGAAGCACAAGCTCTCCCAACTAATGATGCACGAGTTGTAGTCAACTTTTTAAAATGTCTTTTTGCAAGGTTTGAAACACCGAAAGCTTTAATAAGTGATCGGGGTACTCATTTCTGTAATAATCAACTTGAGAAAGTTCTTAAAAGATATGGAGTAACTCATAAAATCTCCACCGCATATCATCCACAAACAAGTGGACAAGTTGAAAATACAAACCGAGCTTTAAAACGTATTCTAGAGAAAACCGTAGGATCAAATCCGAAGGAATGGTCCATTAAATTGGAGGATGCACTCTGGGCTTTTAGAACAGCCTACAAAACTCCAATTGGAACCACACCTTTTAGACTTGTTTATGGAAAAGCATGTCATCTTCTAGTAGAAATTGAACACAAAGCATTTTGGGCTTTGAAGACATGTAATCTTGATTTACATGAAGCCGGACGTCTACGATTAAGTCAACTAAATGAATTAGAAGAATTAAGACATGAAGCATACGAAAATTCGTTAATCTATAAAGAAAGAACGAAGAAATGGCATGATAAAAGAATCAGAAGTTCAAAAGAATTTAAAGAAGGAGACAGAGTTCTTCTTTTCAATTCACGATTCAAGCTATTTCCTGGAAAATTGAAATCAAGATGGTCTGGACCATTCATAGTCAAAAGAGTTTTCCCATACGGAACGATAGAATTGATAAATTCAAATGGGATTGAATTTAAAGTTAATGGTCACAGAGTTAAACATTACATACATGGTCCGATGGAAGTCGACAACGAAGTTAATCACAATTTCGATACCATAACTAACTAAGTGTGGGGAGAATCAAGTCTTTAAAGGATAATATGTATTTCTGTTAGAGTTAGATTGTCTGTTTTCGTGTAGTTCTCGAAAATGGAACCCGAATGGTCTTTTCCTAGCAGACCCTAAAGAACTAGTCTTCTCCCCCCATTCTGAATTTTTATTTTTTTTAGGTTTTAACAAAATGAAGACTGCCTGTGAACTAAACCATGGTCTAATGCTACACGCTTTGATCACTAAACGTAATAATGACATACTACCGAGTGAAATAGTATCAGTAATCAGAGAAAGAATGGACGGAGTTAGAAAAGAATCCAGATGCGAAGATAATAAGTTACAATTTGGTAAAGGAAAATCAAAATCCGCAGCGAAAAGAAGAGCACGACACCTAGAAAGATGTCACAAATGCGGAAAATGGTCACATGGAGGTAAATGTTCAAATAATCAAACCTATTCAATACCGAATTTGTTACTTTATGCAGAGACGGACCGTTCATATGTTTAGAAGAAAAGACACTGAATGCTCGAGGTTACGCCTATGTAGCCATGGAAAATCAATTAAACCGACTATCTTATGAATGGAATAGATCATATAACTAAGAAATCTATTTCACAGGTATGTCTGTACAGTTTTTATTTTTATTTTTATTTTTAACCTTTTGATAATAAACGCTAATTTGTTCGCTAAAAAGTATTAAATTGGTATTGAATAAAATTAGGTTTGGCGACCGAAATTATTGATATCATTCAAAAATTTATTACATCACTGCGAAATTTAACGTTTATTCTTAAGGTATAAATATCTTTAATCAATCAACCCAAAATATTTCAAAAATTCGTCATGAGTTAAATTAGGTCTTGGAACCGAAATTACTTTACCGAAAAGAGGGGCGCATATTTTTGATAATATTTGATTGATTAAAGTGGGATAAAAAGACAAAAAGATTTTTAAATTTATTTTTTACCATGTTTTTAAAATTAATATTTAAATCTTAAATTAATATTGTAAACTTTGTAAAAATAATATATTTAAAATTGTAAATATTTGAAAAATTAATTTTAAGTTTGGTGTGAATTTTTAATATTAATTTTGAATTTTATATTTAAGTTGTGTGAATTTAAAAACAAAAATTTACTTTATCTCATTAAGTTAAAAATATGATTTTTAAAATTTGTCGTAAGTTGAAGACTAGGTCTTTGAACCGAAATTGCTTTACCCAAGGGAGGGACGAGAACTTTTATTATCATTATTTTTAATCTTATTAATTTAAAGTATGCCAAAAATATTAAAAAACCCAAAAATCTTAGCTTTTAAAACAATCGCTACAAAAAGACAAATTTTAAAATTTTGTCGAGAGACGGACTAGGACATCGATTCGAAACGACCTCGTCCTAAATAACAAGGGAAACAAAATTTTAAAATTAATTTCTTAATTGTTTTCAAAAGTTAATGATTATAAAAAAAAAAAAAAAAAAAAAAAACTCCGCGACTCGCGGAGTTTAAAGGGTGTTTCACCGCGACTCGCGGAGGGATGAAAAATCAGAAAAAAATAAAGAGCTGGAACAGATCAGTCCCAACCCCAAAACAATAAAAACCTGCGAAAAACACTCCGCAAAAACACGAAAAAAACCCCCCAAAATCACAATTTTTAACCGTTAATCACCAAATCTTTTGCTAAAATCATGTTGAGAAGGATGCTATCTAAGAATTACTCAAGAAAAACGGTAAATTTCTACACCTAAACACCATTTAATCCGAAATTTGGTGTTCTTGAGCTATTTTTTCCCCAATTTGATTTTGATGCTTTTTAGTGTAATTAAGCTTAAATTGTTTATGTATTATGCTTGTATAACCTAGATTGATGCTGTTTAACATGATTAGAAGCCTTAAACTTCAAATTTTGAGTAATCTAGGGTTTGTGTTCTTGAGCAAATTTGGGGCTTTTTGATATAAACAGGTTATGGCCGATTTTTGTCATGAATTGTTGCTAAATTAAGTAGTGTAACATGTTTAGGTAGTTAAATGATCCAAACTTTGAGCCTAAACATGATTTTGAGAATTAAAGTGGACTTTTTCAAGTCTAAAATTCATGAACTTGATTTTTGAAAGATAATGCCATTTGAGACTTGTTTAATTGCTAGTAATGATTATTTTGACATGTTATTTGAGTTGAATGCTTATGAACTTGGCGAAAATTTTCGTATATGCTTATTTGAAAAAGTGTAGATTTGATAAAAATGTGAAAATAAGCTTAAGTTTGATATAAATTGATAATGTCATTGTAATTATTTTGATTGATGATTTTGCTGACACTAATGCATATTTGGATGCACAAAATTTGTGTTTGATGTGTTTTGCAGAATGAAAGGGGTGAATCTTCATCCCAAGCCCGCAATGCTCCTGCTGAGAATTTGGAACAACAGGAGGTGGATAACTACTACAAGCAGGATGTACCTCATCCAGTCATGACCTTTTCCGATATGCACTTGGAAGAGTTGCACCCGAACCTGAGATTTGACAGACTTTGGATAGATTATCCAAAATATCAACGGGGTTTGCATACTCTTCATTCCAAGGTTGTTGAGGTACCGAGGGTCATAGAATGGGGACCCTTAGAAGCTATAGAATTGGCCGGGCCAATTAGGGAATTACTTGTACAGAGGTATGGTAATTCTTCTTTTAATGACTGGATATGTTTATTCACCATACGTAGACCTGTATATAAAGTATGGTGTAAAGAATTGTTATGTAGTATAGAGTTGAATGATCGGGTAGCTAGTTTAACCGATCGTTCTTTTATTAGATTTTTGTTAGGCTGTTCGATGCGCCACATGTCTTTACTGGACATGGCTCAGGCTTTACGTATATATACGCCTGAGGAGTTAGCGTCTACCGATTGTAGAGGATTGATACTAAACGGTAGAAAGATAGATGAAAATTTTGATACACACGGTGTGTGGAGTCAAATGACAAGCCATCACCATTTCAAAGGGGGAAATTACTCTTATTTGGATATAGATAGAGCCGAATTAAGAGTGATACATAGGTTTTTAGCTAATTCGATTACACAAAGGGGTAAGAACAAAGAAAAAGTAAATGAACAGGATTTGTTTTACCATATGTGTATTCGAGACCCACAGAGCGCTGTAAGTATACCATATTGTGTGGGTTATTATTTATCAGCTATGGTTCGGGGGATGCGACCACATAGCATAATAGGAGGTGGTATTTTTATTACTTTGATTGGTGAATATCTCGGTGTGGATATAAGTCGGGGGGGATTATTAGTAGAAGAACCGGAACCCCGCGAAACTATAGGTTTAAATGTATACCATGGTGCGAAAGTTTTGAAGAGGCGAAATAACGCCGCAGTACGATACCATGGTAGACATCCACAGGTGGAGAGAAACCAGCAGCAAGGTAATGTAGGAGGGGGGAATGAGATGCAAGAAATGCATAGGTTTATAGCTTCTCAGGAATACGAAAATGCTAGACAGAGAGCATTTGAAGATTGGCAAGTTCATCAGAACCAGATCATAGCTCATTGCCAACATATAGGTAGAAACTATATTCCTACACCGAAACCCATCTTCCCTCCTTGGTCGATAGAGTTGCAGCCACCATATCCTACGTATGACCCTGCCGAAGCATTCTATAGAACTTATGGTTATGCCTGGAACCCCTATTGGTACCAATATCATCCTTAGTTTACTTATTATTTTTTTTATTTTGTAATTTGTAATTATTGATACATTTAATATTTTTGTTAATATTGTAATCATTTTTATAATTATCTAACTTTTATTCTTAGATTTTAATAATTTTTGAATGTGGGGTAATATACCAAACTTCAAAAATATGTATATATGTTTGCAGTTTATCTTATGTACACAACAGGGTAAAACAACGCATTTTCAAAGACTGGCATTAAGTTCAGCAAAAGCAACTAATTTTGACGACAAGATGCAAAATATATGTGAAATAACAACAAGACGGAATGAACAAATGATGTGCACCATTTATCATTCATCAAACAAACGCCAATATATTTGGAAACTTTGGTAAAATTTAATCATTTTCACACTAATCACCCTCAATAATTTAAATTGTTACTGATTTCTTGCAAATGAGGGCATTGCAAGATCTTAAGTGTGAGAAGGGGTTAAATTCTTTCGGATTTTAAAATTTTTATATTAAACACTTGGTTACCATTAAAAATACTAGTAAAGCAGTAGTTGTATTAGAATCTAGTGCTCTCTGATAAAAAAGAACAGCCCTAGTCTTATATACTGACTACCCAATTCTAGTAAAATTTTTCAAAATTTTCAATTAAATGAATTCAAAATCATGTTTATACATATTTATGAACGATAAAACTAGGTTTTAACACCGAAATTATTGTTATCTTAGAAAGAACATAAATTAAGAAACAAACTAAAATGTCAAAATTCATTTAAAATGGAATAGAGGACGATAAAAAGGAAAATAAAAGACAAGTGTGGGAAAATTTACCAAGTTATTTTAAACATATGTCACATATATCTGTAACAAATAACTGAAAATACTTTTGCTTTGGACTAAACTAAACTGTTTTACCCAATGAAAGAAAAGAAGAGATGGATCTACATGATGAATCAATTCCATCATTAAAAGGAAGTAAAGTCTTCCGAAAAAGAAACGCGCTTCTTGATTTAGGTCATGAAGTTGTCGTCCAGACCAGCTGTAGGTTGACGAAAAATCTAGAAAAGTCATCACTAAAATCAGCAGGAAATCCACGGACCTCAGCATTAAACAGGGTCGCCAAGTGGTCAGATTTATCCTAACCATGAGAAGGATTTATCTCGTACAATGGGGGGGCACCATGCAAATTAGCTGGATAAGACTAATGAATCAGATCCCCAGAAAGGATAATCTCCTTAAAGATTAAAAATCAGCTTTTAAGACTGATATTACTCAATCCTAGAGATTGACCTTAAAGATTGAGAATTCAAACTCATGGAATTCAATGATATCTAAACTCGAGCTTGAACGAGAAAATATTTTGATCAAAATTACAAACCGATTTGTTTTCTAAAAACCCTACTTTTAATGCGTTCATTACCATTGAACGTAAAATCCTAGGAATTCACCTGGAATTCATTAGGTCACCTGAACTAAATCGGGTGTCAACCGTAAGAACGGTGGTTGCATAGTGGTCAAAGACAGGACCTTGTGCCAGACCGAAAAATTATAAGGGTGAGCTTTACTATTGCTCCTACCAAGGATAGTAATTGCGTCCGACACGTTATAGACCATAATTAAAAGCATGTCAGGGGACATTGCCTTAACAGTTGCTTGTTCAACGCTTTCCTTTACAACCGGACGGTAGTTTACCGAAAGGTAATATACGGGACAAGTAAACTGGACGTGTTGCTTTCCAAATACAAGGTTAGCAAGTGGGTGACACAAAACCGCAAGTTTTGAGCTAAAATTTTCAAATCTGAAACCCACCAAACCCACAAAAATATTTTGCAAACACCGGTAAAGGGTTATTCCGGAAAACTTATCTAGGGTAAAAACTAGATTTAATTTTCAAAAGATCAAATGTTTTCATAAAGATCCAATTTCCTTAATGGATCTAAATTTTTATAGTCATGTGGGACTGTAAACCATATCGTTACTACCATTGTTTATACCGCCGTATAGAAATCACTGATGTACAAAGTGTGAAGAATAAAGAAGTGATTCTTGTATTTCAAGACGATATTGCTTGAGGACAAGCAACGCTCAAGTGTGGGAATATTTGATAATGCTAAAAACGAACATATATTTCATAGCATTATTCCTCAAGAAAGACAAGCTTTTAGTTGCAATTGTTCTATTTACAAGTGATATTCGTTTAAATAATAAAAGGTGAAGACAAAAGACAGATTCGACGAATTGAAGACGCAAACGACCAAAAAGCTCAAAAGTACAAAAGACAATCAAAAAGGTTCCAATTATTGATAAGAAACGTCTCGAAATTACAAGAGTACAAGATTCAAAACGCAAAGTACAAAATATAAAATTGTACGCAAGGACGTTCGAAAATCCGGAACCGGGACCAGAGTCAACTCTTAACGCTAGACGCAACGGACTAAAAATTACAAGTTAACTATGTATATAAATATAATATAATATATAATTAATTATATTAATTATATATATATTATATATATAATAAAAACCGTCGGCAGAGAAAGACTCCAAGATGTGAGCTGGAATTTCAAACTCCGCGACTCGCGGAGTTTGAAGGCAAAATTCACCGCGAGTCGCGGAGCCCCAAATTTCAACTCTGCCTATAAAGCAAACCGAATTCTGATAAAAAAAAAATATCTTTTTCTTCCTCATTCATACGTAAAATTTATATTTATATTTATAATTTATATTTTAATTTTAATTTTAATTCTAATAATAAGGGTATGTTAGCGAATGTTGTAAGGGTGTAAGTCGAAATTCTGTCCGTGTAACGCTACGCTATTTTTAATCATTGTAAGTTATGTTCAACCTTTTTACATTAATGTCTCGTAGCTAAGTTATTATTATGCTTATTTAAAACGAAGTAATCATGATGTTGGGCTAATTACTAAAATTGGGTAATTGGGCTTTGTACCATAATTGGGGTTTGGACAAAAGAACGACACTTGTGGAAATTAGACTATGGGCTATTAATGGGCTTTATATTTGTTTAACTAAATGAAAGTTTGTTAATGTTAATATAAAGATTTACAATTGGGCGTCCTTATAAATTACCATATACACTCAATCGGACACGATGGGCGGGGTATTTATATGTACGAATAATCGTTCATTTAACCGGACACGGGAATGGATTAATAGCCACTAGAATAATTAAAACAGGGGTGAAATTACATTCAAGGGTAATTGGTGTAATTGTTAACAAAGTAGTAAAACCTTGGTTTACACGCAGTCGATAACCTGGTGTATTCATTAAACAAAGTATTAAAACCTTGTTACAATTCGAATCCCCAATTAGTTGGAATATTTAACTTCGGGTATAAGAATAATTTGATGAGGACACTCGCACTTTATATTTATGACTGATGGACTGTTATGGACAAAAACCAGACGGACATATTAAATAATCCAGGACAAAGGACAATTAACCCATGGGCATAAAACTAAAATCAACACGTCAAACATCATGATTACGGAAGTTTAAATAAGCATAATTCTTTTATTTCATATTTAATTTCCTTTATTTTTTATTTAATTGCACTTCTAATTATCGCACTTTTATTTATTGTTATTTAATCGCACTTTTAATTATCGTACTTTTTAATTATCGCAAGTTTATTTTATCGCACTTTTATTATTCGCAATTTCATTATCGTTATTTACTTTACGCTTTAATTTAAGTCTTGTATTTATTTTATATTTTACATTAGGTTTTAACTGCGACTAAAGTCTTAAAATCGACAAACCGGTCATTAAACGGTAAAAACCCCCCCTTTTATAATAATAATATTACTTATATATATATTTGTATTTTTATAAAAGTAAACTAATATAGCGTTGAGCTTTGTTTAAAGATTTCCCTGTGGAACGAACCGGACTTACTAAAAACTACACTACTTTACGATTAGGTGCACTGCCTATAAGTGTTGTAGCAAGGTTTAAGTATATCCATTCTATAAATAAATAAATATCTTGTGTAAAATTGTATCGTATTTAATAGTGTTTTCTGCTAAAATTAATAACTATTTTATATACACCTCGCATAACATCATCCACACACTCGGTTCATAAGGTCCATGAACAAAGCTGGTGCATTAGTTAAACCAAATGGCATGACTATAAACTCGTAATGACCGTAACGTGTTCTGAAAGCAGTCTTTGGAATATCATCTTCTTTCACCCGCATTTGATGATACCCGGAACGTAAGTCAATCTTTGAATAAACAGATGAGCCTTGTAGTTGATCAAATAAGTCTTCGATTCTCGGTAGTGGATAGCGGTTCTTGATGGTAAGTTTGTTCAACTCTCGGTAGTCGATACACAACCTGAATGTACCATCTTTCTTCTTGACAAACAAAACAGGAGCTCCCCACGGTGATGTACTTGGTCGAATGAAACCATGCCCTAAAAGTTCTTGTAATTGGCTTTGCAGTTCTTTCATCTCGCTGGGTGCGAGTCTGTAAGGAGCACGAGCTATTGGTGCAGCTCCTGGTACAAGATCTATTTGAAATTCAACTGATCGATGTGGGGGTAATCCCGGTAATTCTTTCGGAAATACATCGGGAAATTCTTTTGCGACGGGAACATCATTGATGCTCTTTTCTTCAGTTTGTACTTCCTCGACGTGTGCTAGAACAGCATAGCAACCTTTTCTTATTAGTTTTTGTGCCTTCAAATTACTAATAAGATGTAGCTTCGTGTTGCCATTTTCTCCGTACACCATTAAGGGTTTTCCTTTTTCTCGTATAATGCAAATTGCATTTTTGTAACAAACGATCTCTGCTTTCACTTCTTTCAACCAGTCCATACCGATTATCACATCAAAACTCCCTAACTCTACTTGTATCAAGTCAATCTTAAATGTTTCGCTAACCAGTTTAATTTCTCGATTCCGACATATATTATCTGCTGAAATTAATTTACCATTTGCTAATTCGAGTAAAAATTTACTATCCAAAGGCGTCAATTGACAACTTAATTTAGCACAAAAATCTCTACTCATATAGCTTCTATCCGCACCCGAATCAAATAAAACGTAAGCAGATTTATTGTCAATAAGAAACATACCCGTAACAAGCTCCGGGTCTTCCTGTGCCTCTGCCGCATTAATATTGAAAACTCTTCCGCGGCCTTGTCCATTCGTGTTCTCCTGGTTCGGGCAATTTCTAATAATGTGGCCCGGTTTTCCACATTTATAACAAACTACATTGGCATAACTTGCTCCGACACTACTTGCTCCGCCATTACTCGTTCCGACACCATTTGTTCCTTTCGTTCTATTAACCCCTGGTCCGTAGACCTCACACTTCGCCGCGCTATGACCTTTTCTTTTACACTTGTTACAAAATTTGGTGCAGAACCCCGAGTGATACTTTTCACACCTTTGGCATAGCTGCTTCTGATTGTTGCTGTTGTTGCGGTTATTATTGTTGTTGGGATGATTGTTGTAGTTGCTGTTGTTGTTGTTGTTGTTGTTGTTGTTGTTGTTGTTGTTGTTGTTGTTGTTGTTGTTGTTGTTGTTGTTGTTGGGCCGTTTGTTGTAGTTACGGTTGATGTTGCGATTGTTGGGATAATTGTTGCGATTGTTGTTGTAATTGCTGTTGTTGTTGTATTGGTGATTCTTATCACCGTTTTCCTCCCACTTTCTTTTGACTTGCTTCACATTGGCCTCTTCAGCAGTCTGTTCTTTAATTCTTTCTTCAATCTGGTTCACTAGTTTGTGAGCCATTCTACATGCCTGTTGTATGGAGGCGGGCTCGTGTGAATATATATCTTCTTGGATTCTTTCCGGTAATCCTTTCACAAACGCGTCGATCTTCTCTTCCTCATCTTCGAATGCTCTCGGACACAATAGGCACAATTCTGTGAATCGTCTTTCGTACGTGGTAATATCAAATCATTGGGTTCGTAACCCTCTAAGTTCTGTCTTGAGCTTATTGACCTCGGTTCTGGGACGGTACTTCTCGTTCATCAAGTGCTTGAATGCTGACCACGGTAGTGCGTACGCATCGTCTTGTCCCACTTGCTCTAGATAGGTATTCCACCATGTTAACGCAAAACCTGTGAAGGTATGCGTAGCGTACTTTACTTTGTCCTCTTCAGTACACTTACTTATGGCAAACACCGATTCGACCTTCTCGGTCCACCGTTTCAATCCGATCAGTCCTTCGGTTCCATCAAATTCCAAAGGTTTGCAGGCAGTGAATTCTTTGTAGGTGCATCCTACACGATTTCCTGTACTGCTAGATCCAAGGTTATTGTTGGTATGTAGCACAGCCTGTACTGCGGCTATGTTTGAATCTAGAAAAGTACGGAATTCCTCTTCATTCATATTCACGGTGTGTCGAGTAGTCGGTGCCATTTCCTTCAAAATAGTCAAATGGAACAAGTTAATCTTACAGAATATTAAGAGTAGTTAATAGTATTTCGTTGCATAATATGAACTCATTTATAAAAGCTTTTTCTTCATATTAGCGTTTTATAAGTTTAAATTCGGGTAGTACCTACCCGTTAAGTTCATACTTAGTAGCTAATATACAATTCAACTACTACAATTCTATATGAAAAACTGATTATAATAATATTTCGCGTTCAAACTTTTATACAATATTTTACAAACTTACAATACCGCTTATTTTACATAAAGCATGAAATATAGCACACAATAACTTTGATACAAGATAGTTGTGAAGATAATTCTAGCTAGTACACAAGTCGTTCAGCAAAGGCAATAAAGACACGTAATTCATACGTCCAGAAACAAGTCATGCATTCTGGTTTTACTAGGACTACTTCCCATCCTTGGTCTTGTGGAACATAACCGTTATGGCCGTTGATAAGACAGCGTGTTGTAACGTCGTCAAAGGGACGAGGGTTACGCAATGTCCAACAGTCCCGTAACAATCTAAAAACCTCATTTCTTACCCCAATTACCGACTCTGTCACTTGTGGGAACGTTTTGTTTAATAGTTGTAGGCCGATGTTCTTGTTCTCACTTTGGTGAGAAGCGAACATTACTAATCCGTAAGTATAACATGCTTCTTTATATTGCATGTTAGCCGCTTTTTCTAAATCACGAAGTCCAATATTCGGATATATTGAGTCAAAATAATTTCTTAACCCATTGCGTAAAATAGCATTTGGGTTCCCCGCAATATATGCGTCAAAGTAAACACATCGTAACTTATGGATTTCCCAATGTGATATCCCCCATCTTTCGAACGAAAGCCTTTTATAAACCAAGGCATTCTTGGAACGTTCTTTGAATGTCTTACAAACTGATCTCGCCTTAAATAGTTGTGCCGAAGAATTCTGACCGACTCTAGACAAGATTTCATCAATCATGTCTCCGGGTAGGTCTCTTAAAATATTGGGTTGTCTATCCATTTTGTGTTTTTATACTGTAAAATAGACAAGAGTTAGATTCATAAAAAAAATACTTATTAATACAAGCAATTTTTACATATATCATAAAGCATAGGCACACTATATTACATATATTACACCACACGAATACAACTATCTTATTCCGACTCGCTTGTTTCTTCTTCTTCGGTTTTGGTTCGTTTTGCCAAGTTTCTAGGGATATATGATGTTCCCCTAATACGAGCCGTCGTTTTTCACATTGGTTTAGAAAAACCTGGTGGTTTAGAGGTTCCCGGGTCATTGTTACAACTTAAGGACTTCGGGGGTTGACGATACATATAAAGTTCATCGGGGTTGGAATTAGATTTCTCTATTTTTATGCCCTTTCCCTTATTATTTTCTTTTGCCTTTTTAAATTTAGTTGGGGTAATTTCTATAACATCATCGGAATTCTCGTCAGAATCCGATTCATCGGAGAATTGGTAATCCTCCCAATATTTTGCTTCCTTAGCGGAAACACCATTGACCATAATTAACCTTGGTCGGTTGGTTGAGGATTTTCTTTTACTTAACCGTTTTATTATTTCCCCCACCGGTTCTATTTCTTCATCCGGTTCCGATTCTTCTTCCGGTTCCGACTCTTCTTCTGGTTCCGACTCTTCTTCCGGTTCCTCTTCGGGAACTTGTGAATCAGTCCACGAATCATTCCAATTTACATTTGACTCTTCATTATTATTAGGTGAGTCAATGGAACTTGTTCTAGAGGTAGACATCTATCACATAATATCAAACAAGTTAAGAGATTAATATATCACATAATATTCACATGTTAAAAATATATAGTTTCCAACAAAATTTGTTAAGCAATCATTTTTCAAGTAAACACGGTCGAAGTCCAGACTCACTAATGCATCCTAACAAACTCGATAAGACACACTAATGCAAAATTCTGGTTCTCTAAGACCAACGCTCTGATACCAACTGAAATGTCCCGTTCTTATTGATTAAAAACGTTCCATATTAATTGATTTCGTTGCGAGGTTTTGACCTCTATATGAGACGTTTTTCAAAGACTGCATTCATTTTTAAAACAAACCATAACCTTTATTTCATAAATAAAGGTTTAAAAAGCTTTACGTAGATTATCAAATAATGATAATCTAAAATATCCTGTTTACACACGACCATTACATAATGGTTTACAATACAAATATGTTACATCGAAATCAGTTTCTTGAATGCAGTTTTTACACAATATCATACAAACATGGACTCCAAATCTTGTCCTTATTTTAGTATGCAACAGCGGAAGCTCTTAATATTCACCTAAGAATAAACATGCTTTAAACGTCAACAAAAATGTTGGTGAGTTATAGGTTTAACCTATATATATCAAATCGTAACAATAGACCACAAGATTTCATATTTCAAAACACATCCCATACATAGAGATAAAAATCATTCATATGGTGAACACCTGATAACCGACATTAACAAGATGCATATATAAGAATATCCCCATCATTCCGGGACACCCTTCGGATATGATATAAATTTCGAAGTGCTAAAGCATCCGGTACTTTGGATGGGGTTTGTTAGGCCCAATAGATCTATCTTTAGGATTCGCGTCAATTAGGGTGTCTGTTCCCTAATTCTTAGATTACCAGACTTAATAAAAAGGGGCATATTCGATTTCGATAATTCAACCATAGAATGTAGTTTCACGTACTTGTGTCTATTTTGTAAATCATTTATAAAACCTGCATGTATTCTCATCCCAAAAATATTAGATTTTAAAAGTGGGACTATAACTCACTTTCACAGATTTTTACTTCGTCGGGAAGTAAGACTTGGCCACTGGTTGATTCACGAACCTATAACAATATATGCATATATATCAAAGTATGTTCAAAATATATTTACAACACTTTTAATATATTTTGATGTTTTAAGTTTATTAAGTCAGCTGTCCTAGTTAGTAACCTACAACTAGTTGTCCACAGTTAGATGTACAGAAATAAATCGATAAATATTATCTTGAATCAATCTACGACCCAGTGTATACGTATCTCAGTATTGATCACAACTCAAACTATATATATTTTGGAATCAACCTCAACCCTGTATAGCTAACTCCAACATTCACATATAGAGTGTCTATGGTTGTTCCGAAATATATATAGATGTGTCGACATGATAGGTCGAAACATTGTATACGTGTCTATGGTATCTCAAGATTACATAATATACAATACAAGTTGATTAAGTTATGGTTGGAATAGATTTGTTATCAATTTTCACGTAGCTAAAATGAGAAAAATTATCCAATCTTGTTTTACCCATAACTTCTTCATTTTAAATCCATTTTGAGTGAATCAAATTGCTATGGTTTCATATTTATTTTATGAATCTAAATAGACAAAGTATAGGTTTATAGTCAGAAAAATAAGTTACAAGTCGTTTTTGTAAAGGTAGTCATTTCAGTCGAAAGAACGACGTCTAGATGACCATTTTAGAAAACATACTTCCACTTTGAGTTTAACCATAATTTTTGGATATAGTTTCATGTTCATAATAACAATCATTTTCTCAGAATAACAACTTTTAAATCAAAGTTTATCATAGTTTTTAATTAACTAACCCAAAACAGCCCGCGGTGTTACTACGACGGCGTAAATCCGGTTTTACGGTGTTTTTCGTGTTTCCAGGTTTTAAATCATTAAGTTAGCATATCATATAGATATAGAACATGTGTTTAGTTGATTTTAAAAGTCAAGTTAGAAGGATTAACTTTTGTTTGCGAACAAGTTTAGAATTAACTAAACTATGTTCTAGTGATTACAAGTTTAAACCTTCGAATAAGATAGTTTTATATATATGAATCGAATGATGTTATGAACATCATTACTACCTAAAGTTTAGTAGGTAAACCTACTGGAAGTGACAAGAAATGATCTAGCTTCAAAGGATCTTGGATGGCTTGAAAGTTCTTGAAGTAGGATCATGACACAAAAACAAGTTCAAGTAAGATTTTTACTCGAATTAAGATAGTTTATAATTATAGAAATTGAATCAAAGTTTGAATATGAATATTACCTTGAATAAGAAAGATAACCTACTATATATAACAAAGGTTTTTTGATCTTAGATGATTACTTGGAATGGATTAGAAAGCTTGGAAGTAAATTAGTAAACTTGAAGGGATTTTTGAAGTGTTCTTGAAGTGTTCTTCCTATGATGATTATAGCTTGATTCTTGAAGTGATTTTTGATGAAGATGATGATTAACTACTGGAAAAATATGTTCATAATAGTGTGTGTGTGTTGAGAGAGAATTAGAAAGAGAATTGGAAGTGAAATGGAGTGAATGATGAGTGGTAATTGGTGAGTGGTGAGTGGGGTTAAAAGGAGTTCTAGTTAGTTGACTAGCTCATGGTAGAAGTTAAAATTGATTAGTCATACATGACATAATCAAGAGTGGAATCCCATGCTACTTCCTATTGGTATATACCCATAGTAAGTACGTTTTGAAGCTGTGTATAATACGGGTAAGAATACGACTAGAATTCTTGATGAAAGAAAAGAATGGGAAAGTAACTATAACCATTTTCGTTAAGTATGAGTGTTTTGATATATGTCTTGAAGTCTTCCAAAAGTATTTTAATACATCTAAATACACTACATGTATATACATTTTAACTGAGTCGTTAAGTCATCGTTAGTCGTTACATGTAAGTGTTGTTTTGAAACCTTTAAGTTAACGATCTCAATTAATGTTGTTAACCCATTGTTTATTATATCTAATGAGATATTAAATTATTATATTATCATGATATTATGATATATTAATATATCTTAATATGATATATATACATTTAAATGTCGTTACAACGATAATCGTTACATATATGTCTCGTTTCGAAATCCTTAAGTTAGTAGTCTTGTTTATATGTATATAACTCATTGTTAATATACTTATGGAGATACTTACTTATTATAATCTCATGTTAACCATATGTATATCCATATATATATCGTCATGTCATTTTTACAAGTTTTAACGTTCGTGAATCGCCGGTCAACTTGGGTGGTCAATTGTCTATATGAAACATATTTCAATTAATCAAGTCTTAACAAGTTTGATTACTTAACATGTTGGAAACATTTAATCATGTAAATATCAATCTCAATTAATATATATAAACATGGAAAAGTTCGGGTCACTACAGTGTGCTTGAAAGTTATTTAGCCTTGACCTAAACAAGTAAGTTGTATCAATTAAGCGGTTACGACACACGGTCGGGCGAAATGTGTTTAATTAGTCCTATGGCTCGTTACGACTCGAATATATAGCATGTGAATCACGTTGTCAAGTTTGATGCAAGAATCAAGTATAAAAACATGTTAGAACGATTGCATAAACATTTGGTTCAGTTTGACTAAAAGTCAAACATGGTCAAAGTCAACGAAAAAGTCAACACGTTCGGGTCGGGTCCCGAACTATTTTTCTGAGCTTAGAAGTCATATATAAGCATGTTGGCCAAGTTTCATGTCAATCAGAGGTGCATAGCATAGTTAGAATTAAACGAAAATTGAAATTTTTGGGCAGTCAGCATCAGATGCGCCGCATCCCTCTCAGATGCGCCGCATCTGTGCCTGATCAGGTGGGTTCTGCTGAAAAAAGACAAGTCTCGAACCAAACTTCAAACGAACGTAACTTATGAACCATAAACATTCAAAACACGTATCTTATATCGTTGGAAAATTATTTTGACGAGGAATACAACTAAACACATTTCATCAATCAAGTTAATCATTTAAAACAACAAAAACCGCATCGAATGATCGTTAAATGTTCAAAATCAAAGTTTCAAGTTCATAAAAATGCATTTCAAGATTCGGGAATATAATTTACACATATGATATGCCGTTTTGAAGGTAATTAAACAAACAATACAACTAAACACTTACTAACAACATTTCATAGTATTCAATGTATCAAAAGTTCTTTTCAAAGTTCATCAAACCCTAACCAAAATTATGAATTCAACCATTTTGAAAATGAAGCTTTTCTAAATCAACCTACACATCAAAATGAAGCTAATGATGCTAGTAACACATTTAATACATGAACTTTAACGTTTAAACAACATTTAATCACCCAAAACTCAAGATTAAGCACACCCATTTTTCATATTCAAGCTAGTTACTCAAAATAACAAATCGAGCAAACTAAACACATATTCATGTTAGACTTGAGCCATAGACACTAACTAACACCATTTCAGGTCTATAAAACGAATTTGAGAAATCTAGAGTTTTAGAAACCTTACCCCAAGTAGTGAAATTGGTACCAAATCGAAGAGGATCACGAATATGTAATTTGTTTTGATGTTTGATTGCTAGATTTGAAATAGATGATGAATATTTGAAGATGGTAAAAGTGTGTTCTTGGTGACTAGAGAGAAAAGAAGATGAGGAGGTGAAAATGGAATGAATGGTGGAAAGAGTGGGTTGACTAGTTGACCTAGTCAACTAGTTTGCCCACTTGGCAACTTCGGTCCCTCAAGTTTAAAGCGGGTGCATGAATTTACCAAACGAATTATTTTTAAAATGCTAGAGTAAACGAGTGATGTTATAATTAAATAACGGGAATATTTAAAACGTTAGTCGATGGAAGATACAAATTTAGATAACGAAAGATACTATCTAAATAAAAAGACGGCGTTAAAATAAATTTAACGAAAAAACGCGGGATGTTACATTACCTACACCTTAAAAGAAATTTCGTCCCGAAATTTAGTTGGAAGTAGTAGTCGTTGTTTCTTCCTCGAGATCTTGCGTTGTCAATTCTACGAATAAGTGAAGGTACTTCTTTGGGCATTTCAATGAACTTTGACAGTCGCTATTTTACGTTGTTTCAAAATTTGGTTTCACGATTCATAGTTTCAACCGGTCCTCCTAGGAAGTGAAGTTTATCATCGATAGTAAGTTCATCGAAGAGGATAACAAGTTCTTGTTTCGCAAGACACGTCTTTAAGTTTGATACATAGAATGTAGGATGAACGGAATTTGTTTGAGTTGGGAATTCGAAACGGTAAGCAACGGGCCCAAAACGCCCCAAAATTTTAAAAGCATCAAAACATCGCGGATTTAGCTTCCTACGTTTCCCGAAACGGATTACACCTTTTCAAGGTGCGACTTTTAACATCACGCGGCTGCCTACTTGGAATTCGAGAGCTTTACGTCTAACATCGGCATAGCTCTTTTGGCGACTACGGGCTGTCTTGAGCCTTTCTTGGATTTGAACGAATCTTAACGGTTATTTCATGAATGAGTTCGGGTCCGGTGGTTTGCTTGTCACCTACTTCGGATCAACAATTAAGAAAACGACAATTTCGGCCATATAAAGTTTCGAAAAGGTGTGGCGTTAATACTCGAATGAAAATTATTGTAGTACTAGAATTCAGCTAAAGGCAAATACTTTTCTCAAGTAAATTTGAAGTTGAAAATGAAAACTCGTATTATGGTTTCCAAGGTCTGAATCGTATGTTTGTTTGGTCCTTCGGGTTGTGGTTGATATGTTGTACTCAGGTCTAAACGTGGTCCCGAGGCTTTTTGTAAGGCACCCCGAAATTTAGAAGTGAAACGAGGATCTCGATCCGAAACGAGGTACAGTTCTTTTAAGATACATTTGAACAAGCTTGTTAGGACCTGAAAACGTTTGTTGGAACAAGTTTCTGTTTCTCAAGAATTTCGCACCGCGAAAGATATATCGGTTTTCGAAAACGTTCGTTAGGACTATTCTCCCTCGTGGTTAATACTAGTATAACGTGAAGAGTCTCTCCCTCCATTGAGAATTTAGAATAAATATTTCCTTATACGGAAGTACGAGTGTAAGGCGAGAGAAGTTTTCGCCTCGATGTGAGCATACCAAGCATTTTGTAGTTCGTCGATAAAGCTGCGCAAAAACGAGATAGTATACACGTGTAACATATAGATGAAGTCGAAAGAATTTGTCATTCATTCGGAAGCATAAATATGGTTCGACAATAATCGACGATGTGTCCCGGGTATGGTTGTTATCAGTATTCTCAGAGTTTTCGAATGTTCAAACAAGAAAAATGAAGTCATGTACATGGCACATGGTGGTGATTAGGTTGATCAAGTCCAATCACCATCACGTGTCATTAGAACTTTGGTATGACTTACCGTAATATAACCACGTTGATCGAGTGTCGTTATATTACGCTAAATCATACCTCCATTCCCACATCACTCCATAGATTCAAGTTCGTGTAATCGTGAAGATTTAAAATGAACAAAGTATAGCGAATCACTAACGTGACTCGTATCTAATCAAAAGAATTAGTGCAACTCTGAATAAGCGTTTCCCGAGGGAAATGTATAAATGATGGTTCACGTCATTGCGGTTCAAGTCAAACAATAATGTCTTTAGGTACGAAAGAAGTAACGAATTATGATAACGAGTAGTACGCAACTGTAGTGATAAGTAGTGACGACGATACTCACCTGGAGTAGTGATGGTAGTAACAAGAAGTAGTAGATAGTGAAGAACGCCGATGTAACATCGGTAGTGGTTAGTGATTGCCATGGTGGTGAAAACTGTATAGTACCTGTGGATAGTAAGCTGAGAGGGTGGTGAATAACAACATAGGAGCCAGAGTTCCCGAACTAGTATAACTAATGAATTCATCATCCTCCTTACGCGTAGAATCTTGAATTCACGTGTGTTACCAGAAAGTGGCAGAATACGGATTCGTATGATGAAAGCTTGGTACTAGCAAGAAGTTTGCCTAAGAATGATTCAAGTGTAACACCCAAATATTCATGGTACATAGAGTGCAAATGGCGTACATAAATGTATAGTGCATGGCGTAAATTAAAAAGCTCAGGAAACTGCTCAGACCACTGTGCGCACCGCGCACCACTAAGTGAGCGCGCCGCGCACACTGCCAGCGACAGGATTCTGTTTTTCTGCTTTTTGAGTTTTGATGGGCATTTTGGTCATTTCACTTGGGGTCTGATCTGTGGCCATATCAACTGGTTTGGATCCAATTGTGGATCAATTTCACATCCATTCATCACTCTTATCTCCAAACCTTAGTGAGAGAAGAGTTTAGAGAGAGAAAGCTTCACTTGGGGAAGAAGGAGTTGGATTCTCACCAAAGCTCGGGTTTTAAAGTTGTTCATATCGTTCACGGCTACGTTGTGGTAGTTTCGGTAAGCTCAAACTCCGAATTTCATTGGTTGATTTTGGTACTCGAGTTAGAGTTTGAACTTAAAATTGTTAGGAAACCCATTTAAACTCATGAAGTGAGTTTATTGATGCTAGTAATCGGGTTATCGGTTGTTGTTGGTGGATTTTGGGTTGGTGAACAAAGTGGCCATGATTAGGACTTGTATTTGGGTTTAATCACTAGGATTAGTGATTATGGAAGTGTTAGAACCCATTTTGTGTATTTGAAAGACTAATTTTGGAAATGAGTCAAAATTGGGGTTTTGGTTGATTTTGATAATGATAAGTGTTTAACACTTAAGATTGGGTTCACTAACGATTACTTTGAATGGATATTTCATTGTCCAATCCGACCAAGAGTTAGTGATATATTTCGTTGTACACTAACGATTGCTTTGAACGGATATTTCGTTGTCCAATCCGACCAAGAGTTAGTGATATATTTCGTTGTACACTAACGATTGCTTTGAACGGATATTTCGTTGTCCGAATGGCCTAGGGATTAGTGATATATTTCGTTGTACACTAACGGTTGTTATGAATACCGGTGGGAAATTCGAAGTACCATTCCCTTGTGTAATCGGTTAACCATGGTGACGTGTTGTAGTGTAACATTTTATATTATTCGAGTTATATATATGTTGTTGTGGTGCTAGCTTGTGGTCTTGAAGAATTTAGAGTTATACTTGCGAAGGTATGCTATATAACTTGCTAGCGTGTATGAGGTATTTGTGTAAGTGTATGCAAGTAGGTATATTATATATGTATATGTATAATTATTGCATTCACTAAGCGTTAGCTTACCCTCTCGTTGTTTACCTTTTTTATAGATTTGCTTTGGAGACGGTGGCTCGGGTGAGCGCGAGGATTAGTGGACTTGCTTTGGATTTGGATTAGGATTGGGTAGCGTATCCCCAATGGCCATGCTCACCTTTTATTTTGTGTTAGAAACTGGGGTCGAAAATTGTATTTCGTACTTAACTCGTAAAACGGGCCGATGTGGGCCCGGTGTCGTAAAACTTGTTTATTATCAAAACGTGTTAGTTTTACTTATTATAATGTGTTGTGAAAACCGTTTGGTCTAATTGTGTCGGGAAGTTGAAGATCTTTTCGCGTGAAACGAACAAGTTAATCAGAACTGTCCAGGCCTCTGTGCTCGCCGCGCACAGAGGGTGGTGCGCGCCGCGCACTACACTGAGTATACAAATTTTTTTTTACGCGTATTTGGTTGGTTAACGGGTTGGGATGTTACAAGTGGTATCAGAGCATGGTCTAAGGGATTTAGGTGACTTGAGATAGGTGCCTAGACTTAGACTTTTATGTGTGCGAAATTGTTGCGGGACTTGTAGGATTACGGGTCGGAAAGGGAAATTGCTTAGTGACCTAGTTTATAGGTGGACTAACGTTTATATTAATATGCGGATGTTATTAATATACTAATGCATAGTTTTGTGTTTATGTTTGTGTTTGAGAAAATCATCGAGCAAGATGGTCGTGGTACTAACGAGTGGATGCGACGTGTTCGCGTATTAGTGACTAGCTATCATTAATACGGGTGCAAATCGTGTCTAACAAGTTATGTAAGACGATTATTGAGCAAGATGGGTCGACGTTGCATGTATGGTTCTATACGTTCATGATCTAATCTTTGCATTTCTTAAAATGGTGACGGGAAATGGGATCGAGACGAACGACGTTGAGTTTAATGCTAGAGTTGCGGCCACCGTTGCGGAGCAAATGGGTAGGATGTATTCCGACTTTCGAAGTAATGGTGAAATGGAGCGTTGTCGTAAGAGCTTCATGAAGACTAAACCTCCAATATATGACGGGAAACCGGATCCTTTGATAAGCACAACATGGATCTCGGATGCCGAAGGGTGTTTTCGTTCTATTGATTTCCCTCCCGAGAAGAGGATGAGACTCGCTACTAGCTTGTTGCGGGGTAGGGCAAGGGAGTGGTTGGATGGTAAGATTGATATTGTTGGCGGTGAAGCATTTAAGGGGTTATCGTGGGACGATTTTAAGAAGGAATTCTTCGAGGAGTTCCGGACTCAAGCGGATTTGTTGGACTTGCGTAATGAGTTACGAAATATGCAACAAGGTCTTATGGAGTTGAATACTCTCAAGACGACCTTTATGGCAAAGGCTCGTGTTTTCCCGGAGTATATTGGGAATGATCGTATGTTGATGGAAGATTTCTATCGAGCTTTGAATGATGACTTGCGGAACAAAATTAGCATTGGTCAACTGAACTCGTTCGCGGAGTTATTCACCGTGGCTAGGGGCTTTGATGTAGTGACCCGAACTTTTCCATGTTTATATATATTAATTGAGATTGATATTTACATGATTAAATGTTTCCAACATGTTAAGCAATCAAACTTGTTAAGACTTGATTAATTGAAATATGTTTCATATAGACAATTGACCACCCAAGTTGACCGGCGATTCACGAACGTTAAAACTTGTAAAAACGACATGACGATACATATATGGATATACATATGGTTAACATGAGATTATGATAAGTAAGTATCTCCATAAGTATAGTAACAATGAGTTATATACATATAAACAAGACTACTAACTTAAGGATTTCGAAACGAGACATATATGTAACGATTATCGTTGTAACGACATTTAAATATATATATATCATATTAAGATATATTAATATATCATAATATCATGATAATATAATAATTTAACATCTCATTAGATATAATAAACAATGGGTTAACAACATTAATTGAGATCGTTAACTTAAAGGTTTCAAAACAACACTTACATGTAACGACTAACGATGACTTAACGACTCAGTTAAAATGTATATACATGTAGTGTATTTAGATGTATTAAAATACTTTTGGAAGACTTCAAGACATATATCAAAACACTCATACTTAACGAAAATGGTTACAGTTACTTTCCCATTCTTTTCTTTCATCAAGAATTCTAGTCGTATTCTTACCAGTATTATACACAGCTTCAAAACGTACTTACTATGGGTATATACCAATAGGAACTAGCATGGGATTCCACTCTTGATTATGTCATGTATGACTAATAAATTTTAACTTCTACCATGAGCTAGTCAACTAACTAGAACTCCTTTTAACCCTACTCACCACTCACCAATTACCACTCATCATTCACTCCATTTCACTTCCAATTCTCTTTCTAATTCTCTCTCAACACACACACACACTATTATGAACGTATTTTTCCAGTAGTTAATCATCATCTTCATCAAAAATCACTTCAAGAATCAAGCTATAATCATCATAGGAAGAACACTTCAAGAACACTTCAAAAATCCCTTCAAGTTTATTAATTTACTTCCAAGCTTTCTAATCCATTCCAAGTAATCATCTAAGATCAAGAAACCTTTGTTATATACAGTAGGTTATCTTTCTTATTCAAGGTAATATTCATATTCAAACTTTGATTCAATTTCTATAACTATAAACTATCTTAATTTGAGTAAAAATATTACTTGAACTTGTTTTTGTGTCATGATCCTACTTCAAGAACTTTCAAGCCATCCAAGATCCTTTGAAGCTAGATCATTTCTTGTCACTTCCAGTAGGTTTACCTACTAAACTTGAGGTAGTAATGATGTTCATAACATCATTCGATTCATATATATAAAACTATCTTATTCGAAGGTTTAAACTCGTAATCACTAGAACATAGTTTAGTTAATTCTAAACTTGTTCGCAAACAAAAGTTAATCCTTCTAACTTGACTTTTAAAATTAACTAAACACATGTTCTATATCTATATGATATGCTAACTTAATGATTTAAAACCTGGAAACATGAAAAACACCGTAAAACCGGATTTACGCCGTCGTAGTAACACCGCGGGCTGTTTTGGGTTAGTTAATTAAAAACTATGATAAACTTTGATTTAAAAGTTGTTTTTCTGAGAAAATTATTTTTATTATGAACATGAAACTATATCCAAAAATTATGGTTAAACTCAAAGTGGAAGTATGTTTTCTAAAATGGTCATCTAGACGTCGTTCTTTCGACTGAAATGACTACCTTTACAAAAACGACTTGTAACTTATTTTTTCGACTATAAAACTATACTTTTTCTATTTAGATTCATAAAATAGAGTTCAATATGAAACCATAGCAATTTGATTCACTCAAAACGGATTTAAAATGAAGAAGTTATGGGTAAAACAAGATTGGATAATTTTTCTCATTTTAGCTACGTGAAAATTGGTAACAAATCTATTCCAACCATAACTTAATCAACTTGTATTGTATATTATGTAATCTTGAGATACCATAGACACGTATACAATATTTCGACCTATCATGTCGACACATCTATATATATTTCGGAACAACCATAGACACTCTATATGTGAATGTTGGAGTTAGCTATACAGGGTTGAGGTTGATTCCAAAATATGTATAGTTTGAGTTGTGATCAATACTGAGATACGTATACACTGGGTCGTGGATTGATTCAAGATAATATTTATCGATTTATTTCTGTATATCTAACTGTGGACAACTAGTTGTAGGTTACTAACGAGGACAGCTGACTTAATAAACTTAAAACATCAAAATATATTAAAAGTGTTGTAAATATATTTTGAACATACTTTGATATATATGTATATATTGTTATAGGTTCGTGAATCAACCAGTGGCCAAGTCTTACTTCCCGACGAAGTAAAAATCTGTGAAAGTGAGTTATATTCCCACTTTTAAAATCTAATATTTTTGGGATGAGAATACATGCAGGTTTTATAAATGATTTACAAAATAGACACAAGTACGTGAAACTACATTCTATGGTTGAATTATCGAAATCGAATATGCCCCTTTTTATTAAGTCTGGTAATCTAAGAATTAGGGAACAGACACCCTAATTGACGCGAATCCTAAAGATAGATCTATTGGGCCTAACAAACCCCATCCAAAGTACCGGATGCTTTAGTACTTCGAAATTTATATCATATCCGAAGGGTGTCCCGGAATAATGGGGATATTCTTATATATGCATCTTGTTAATGTCGATTACCAGGTGTTCACCATATGAATGATTTTTATCTCTATGTATGGGATGTGTATTGAAATATGAAATATTTTGGTCTATTGTTACGATTTGATATATATAGGTTAAACCTATAACTCACCAACATTTTTGTTGACGTTTTAAGCATGTTTATTCTCAGGTGATTATTAAGAGCTTCCGCTGTCGCATACTTAAATAAGGACAAGATTTGGAGTCCATGCTTGTATGATATTGTGTAAAAACTGCATTCAAGAAACTTATTTTGTTGTAACATATTTGTATTGTAAACCATTATGTAATGGTCGTGTGTAAACAGGATATTTTAGATTATCATTATTTGATAATCTACGTAAAGCTTTTTAAACCTTTATTGATGAAATAAAGGTTATGGTTTGTTTTAAAATGAATGCAGTCTTTGAAAAACGTCTCATATAGAGGTCAAAACCTCGCAACGAAATCAATTAATATGGAACGTTTTTAATCAATAAGAACGGGACATTTCAGTTGGTATCAGAGCGTTGGTCTTAGAGAACCAGAAAATTTGCATTAGTGTGTCTTATCGAGTTTGTTAGGATGCATTAGTGAGTCTGGACTTCGACCGTGTTTTCTTTAAAAATGATTGCTTAACATTTTTGTTGGAAACTATATATTTTTAACATATGAATATTATGTGATATATTAATCTCTTAACGTGTTTGATATTATGTGACAGATGTCTACCTCTAGAACAAGTTCCATTGACTCACCTAATAATAATGAAGAGTCAAATGTAAATTGGAATGATTCGTGGACTGATTCACAAGTTCCCGAAGAGGAACCGGAAGAAGAGTCGGAACCGGAAGAAGAATCGGAACCGGAAGAAGAAATAGAACCGGTGGGGGAAATAATAAAACGGTTAAGTAAAAGAGAATCCTCAACCAACCGACCAAGGTTAATTATGGTCAATGGTGTTTCCGCCAAGGAAGCAAAATATTGGGAGGATTACCAATTCTCCGATGAATCGGATTCCGACGAGAATTCCGATGATGTTATAGAAATTACCCCAACTGAATTTAAAAAGGCAAAAGAAAATAATAAGGGAAAGGACATAAAAATAGAGAAATCTAATTCCAACCCCGATGAACTTTATATGTATCGTCAACCCCCGAAGTCTTTAAGTTGTAACAATGACCCGGGAACCTCTAAACCACCAGGTTTTTCTAAACCAATGTGGACAACGACGGCTCGTATTAGGGGAACATCATATATCCCTAGAAACTTGGCAAAACGAACCAAAACCAAACAAGAAGAAACGAGCGAGTCGGAATAAGATAGTTGCATTCGTGTGGTGTAATATATGTAATATAGTGTGCTTATGCTGTATGATATATGTAAAAATTGCTTGTATTAATAAGTATTTTTTTTATGAATCTAACTCTTGTCTATTTTACAGTATAAAAACACAAAATGGATAGACAACCCAATATTTTAAGAGACCTACCCAGAGACATGATTGATGAAATCTTATCTAGAGTCGGTCAGAATTCCTCGGCACAACTATTTAAGGCGAGATCAGTTTGTAAGACATTCGAAGAACGTTCCAAGAATGCCTTGGTTTATAAAAGGCTTTCATTCGAAAGATGGGGGATATCACATTGGGAAATCCATAAGTTACGATGTGTTTACTTTGACGCATATATTGCGGGGAACCCAAATGCTATTTTACGCAACGGGTTAAGAAATTATTTTGACTCAGTATATCCGAATATAGGACTTCGTGATTTAGAAAAAGCGGCTAACATGCAACATAAAGAAGCATGTTATGCTTACGGGTTAGTAATGTTCGCTTCTCACCAAAGTGAGAACAAGAACATCGGGCTACAACTATTAAACAAAACGTTCCCACAAGTGACGGAGTCGGTAATTGGGGTAAGAAATGAGGTTTTTAGGTTATTACGAGACTGTTGGTCATTACGTAACCCTCGTCCCTTTGACGACGTTACAACACGCTGTCTTATCAACGGCCATAACGGTTATGTTCCACAAGACCAAGGATGGGAAGTAGTCCTAGTAAAACCAAAATGCATGACTTGTTTCTGGACGTATGAATTACGTGTCTTTATTGCCTTTGCTGAACGACTTGTGTACTAGCTAGAATTATCTTCACAACTATCTTGTATCAAAGTTATTGTGTGCTATATTTCATGCTTTATGCAAAATAAGCGGTATTGTAAGTTTGTAATATATTGTATAAAAGTTTGAACGCGAAATATTATTACAATCAGTTTTTCATATAGAATTGTAGTAGTTGAATTATATATTAGCTACTAAGTATGAACTTAACGGGTAGGTACTATCCGAATTTAAACTTATAAAACGCTAATATGAAGAAAAAGCTTTTATAAATGAGTTCATATTATGCTACGAAATACTATTAACTACTCTTAATATTCTGTATGATTTACTTGTTCCATTTGACTATTTTGAAGGAAATGGCACTGACTACTCGACACACCATGAATATGAATGAAGAGGAATTCCGTACTTTTCTAGCTTCAAACATAGCCGCAGTACAGGCTGCGCTACATACCAACAATAACCTTGGATCTGGCAGTACAGGAAATCGTGTAGGATGCACCTACAAAGAATTCACTGCCTGCAAACCTTTGGAATTTGATGGAACCGAAGGACCGATCGGATTGAAACGGTGGACCGAGAAGGTCGAATTGGTGTTTGCCATAAGTAAGTGTACTGAAGAGGACAAAGTGAAGTACGCTACGCATACCTTCACAGGTTCTGCGTTAACATGGTGGAATACCTATCTAGAGCAAGTGGGACAAGATGATGCGTACGCACTACCGTGGTCAGCATTCAAGCACTTGATGAACGAGAAGTACCGTCCCAGAACCGAGGTCAATAAGCTCAAGACAGAACTTAGAGGGTTACAAACCCAAGGATTTGATATTACCACGTACGAAAGACGATTCACAGAATTGTGCCTATTGTGTCCGGGAGCATTCGAAGATGAGGAAGAGAAGATCGACGCGTTTGTGAAAGGATTATCGGAAAGAATCCAAGAAGATATAAGTTCACACGAGCCCGCCTCCATACAACATGCATGTAGAATGGCTCACAAACTAGTGAACCAGATTGAAGAAAGAATTAAAGAACAGACTGCTGAAGAGTCCAATGTGAAGCAAGTCAAAAGAAAGTGGGAGGAAAACGGTGATAAGAATCACCAATACAACAACAACAGCAATTACAACAATAATCGCAACAATTATCCCAACAATCGCAACATCAATCGCAACTACAACAAACGGCCCAACAACAACAACAACAACAACAACAACAACAACAACAACAACAGCAACTACAACAATCATCCCAACAACAATAATAACCGCAATAACAACAACAATCAGAAGCAGCTATGCCAAAGGTGTGAAAAGTATCACTCGGGGTTCTGCACCAAATTTTGCAACAAGTGTAAAAGAAATGGTCATAGCGCGGCGAAGTGTGAGGTCTACGGACCAGGGGTTAATATAACGAAAGGAACAAATGGTGTCGGAACGAGTAATGGCGGAGCAAGTAGTGTCGGAGCAAGTTATGCCAATGTAGTTTGTTATAAATGTGGAAAACCGGGCCACATTATTAGAAATTGCCCGAACCAGGAGAACACGAATGGACAAGGCCGCGGAAGAGTTTTCAATATTAATGCGGCAGAGGCACAGGAAGACCCGGAGCTTGTTACGGGTACGTTTTTTATTGACAATAAATCTGCTTACGTTTTATTTGATTCGGGTGCGGATAGAAGCTATATGAGTAGAGATTTTTGTGCTAAATTAAGTTGTCCATTGACGCCTTTGGATAGTAAATTTTTACTCGAATTAGCAAATGGTAAATTAATTTAAGAAGATAATATATGTCGGAATCGAGAAATTAAACTGGTTAGCGAAATATTTAAGATTTATTTGATACCAGTAGAGTTAGGGAGTTTTGATGTGATAATCGGTATGGACTGGTTGAAAGAAGTGAAATCAGAGATCGTTTGTTACAAAAATGCAATTCGCATTATACGAGAAAAAGGAAAACCCTTAATGGTGTACGGAGAAAAGGGCAACACGAAGCTACATATTATTAGTAATTTGAAGGCACAAAAACTAATAAGAAAAGGTTGCTATGCTGTTCTAGCACACGTCGAGAAAGTACAAACTGAAGAAAAGAGCATCAATGATGTTCCCATTGCAAAAGAATTTCCCGATGTATTTCCGAAAGAATTACCGGGATTACCCCCACAGCGATCCGTTGAATTTCAAATAGATCTTGTACCAGGAGCTGTACCAATAGCTCGTGCTCCTTACAGACTCGCACCCAGCGAGATGAAAGAACTGCAAAGCCAATTACAAGAACTTTTAGAGCGTGGTTTCATTCGACCAAGTACATCACCGTGGGGAGCTCCTGTTTTGTTTGTCAAGAAGAAAGATGGTACATTCAGGTTGTGTATCGACTACCGAGAGTTGAACAAACTTACCATCAAGAACCGCTACCCACTACTGAGAATCGACGACTTATTTGATCAACTACAAGGCTCGTCTATTTATTCAAAGATTGACTTACATTCCGGGTATCATCAAATGCGGGTGAAAGAAGATGATATTCCAAAGACTGCTTTCAGAACACGTTACGGTCATTACGAGTTTATGGTCATGCCGTTTGGTTTAAATAATGCACCAGCTGTGTTCATGCACCTTATGAACCGAGTGTGTGGACCATACCTTGACAAGTTTGTCATTGTTTTCATTGATGACATACTTATTTACTCAAAGAATGACCAAGAACACGGTGAACATTTGAGAAAGGTGTTAGAAGTATTGAGGAAGGAAGAATTGTATGCTAAGTTTTCAAAGTGTGCATTTTGGTTGGAAGAAGTTCAATTCCTCGGTCACATAGTGAACAAAGAAGGTATTAAGGTGGATCCGGCAAAGATAGAAACTGTTGAAAAGTGGGAAACCCCGAAAACTCCGAAACACATACGCCAGTTTTTAGGACTAGCTGGTTACTACAGAAGGTTCATCCAAGACTTTTCCAGAATAGCAAAACCCTTGACTGCATTAACGCATAAAGGGAAGAAATTTGAATGGAATGATGAACAAGAGAAAGCGTTTCAGTTATTGAAGAAAAAGCTAACTACGGCACCTATATTGTCATTGCCTGAAGGGAATGATGATTTTGTGATTTATTGTGACGCATCAAAGAAAGGTCTCGGTTGTGTATTAATGCAACGAATGAAGGTGATTGCTTATGCGTCTAGACAATTGAAGATTCACGAACAAAATTATACGACGCATGATTTGGAATTAGGCGCGGTTGTTTTTGCATTAAAGACTTGGAGGCACTACTTATATGGGGTCAAAAGTATTATATATACCGACCACAAAAGTCTTCAACACATATTTAATCAGAAACAACTGAATATGAGGCAGCGTAGGTGGATTGAATTATTGAATGATTACGACTTTGAGATTCGTTACCACCCGGGGAAGGCAAATGTGGTAGCCGATGCCTTGAACAGGAAGGACAGAGAACCCATTCGAGTAAAATCTATGAATATAATGATTCATAATAACCTTACTACTCAAATAAAGGAGGCGCAACAAGGAGTTTTAAAAGAGAGAAATTTAAAGGATGAAATACCCAAAGGATCAGAGAAACATCTTAATATTCGGGAAGACGGAACCCGGTATAGGGCTGAAAGGATTTGGGTACCAAAATTTGGAGATATGAGAGAAATGGTACTTAGAGAAGCTCATAAAACCAGATACTCAATATATCCTGGAACGAAGAAGATGTACAAGGATCTCAGGAAATATTTTTGGTGGCCGGGTATGAAAGCCGATGCTGCTAAATACGTAGGAGAATGTTTGACGTGTTCTAAGGTCAAAGCTAAGCATCAGAAACCATCAGGTCTACTTCAACAACCCGAAATCCCGGAATGGAAATGGGAAAACATTACCATGGATTTCATCACTAAATTGCCAAGGACTGCAAGTGATTTTGATACTATTTGGGTAATAGTTGATCGTCTCACCAAATCAGCACATTTCCTGCCAATAAGAGAAGATGACAAGATGGAGAAGTTAGCACGACTGTATTTGAAGGAAGTCGTCTCCAGACATGGAATACCAATCTCTATTATCACTGATAGGGATGGCAGATTTATTTCAAGATTCTGGCAGACATTACAGCAAGCATTAGGAACTCGTCTAGACATGAGTACTACCTATCATCTACAAACTGATGGGCAGAGCGAAAGGACAATACAAATGCTTGAAGACATGCTACGAGCATGTGTTATTGATTTCGGAAACAGTTGGGATCGACATCTACCATTAGCAGAATTTTCCTACAACAACAGCTACCATTAAAGCATTGAGATGGCGCCGTTTGAAGCACTTTATGGTAGAAAGTGCAGGTCTCCGATTTGTTGGAGTGAAGTGGGGGATAGACAGATTACGGGTCCGGAGATTATACAAGAAACTACCGAGAAGATCATCCAAATTCAACAACGGTTGAAAACCGCCCAAAGTCGACAAAAGAGCTACGCTGACATTAAAAGAAAAGATATAGAATTTGAAATTGGAGAGATGGTCATGCTTAAAGTTGCACCTTGGAAAGGCGTTGTTCGATTTGGTAAACGAGGGAAATTAAATCCAAGGTATATTGGACCATTCAATATTATTGATCGTGTCGGACCAGTTGCTTACCAACTTGAGTTACCTCAACAACTCGCGGCTGTACATAACACTTTCCACGTCTCGAATTTGAAGAAATGTTTTGCTAAAGAAGATCTCACTATTCCGTTAGATGAAATCCAAATCAACGAAAAACTCCAATTCATCGAAGAACCCGTCGAAATAATGGATCGTGAGGTTAAAAGACTTAAGCAAAACAAGATACCAATTGTTAAGGTTCGATGGAATGCTCGTAGAGGACCTGAGTTCACCTGGGAGCGTGAAGATCAGATGAAGAAGAAATACCCGCATCTATTTCCAGAAGATTCGTCAACACCTTCAGCAGCTTAAAATTTCGGGACGAAATTTATTTAACGGGTAGGTACTGTAGTGACCCGAACTTTTCCATGTTTATATATATTAATTGATATTGATATTTACATGATTAAATGTTTCCAACATGTTAAGCAATCAAACTTGTTAAGACTTGATTAATTGAAATATGTTTCATATAGACAATTGACCACCCAAGTTGACCGGCGATTCACGAACGTTAAAACTTGTAAAAATGACATGACGATATATATATGGATATACATATGGTTAACATGAGATTATGATAAGTAAGTATCTCCATAAGTATAGTAACAATGAGTTATATACATATAAACAAGACTACTAACTTAAGGATTTCGAAACGAGACATATATGTAACGATTATCGTTGTAACGACATTTAAATGTATATATATCATATTAAGATATATTAATATATCATAATATCATGATAATATAATAATTTAACATCTCATTAGATATAATAAACAATGGGTTAACAACATTAATTGAGATCGTTAACTTAAAGGTTTCAAAACAACACTTACATGTAACGACTAACGATGACTTAACGACTCAGTTAAAATGTATATACATGTAGTGTATTTAGATGTATTAAAATACTTTTGGAAGACTTCAAGACATATATCAAAACACTCATACTTAACAAAAATGGTTACAGTTACTTTCCCATTCTTTTCTTTCATCAAGAATTCTAGTCGTATTCTTACCAGTATAATACACAGCTTCAAAACGTACTTACTATGGGTATATACCAATAGGAACTAGCATGGGATTCCACTCTTGATTATTTCATGTATGACTAATCAATTTTAACTTCTACCATGAGCTAGTCAACTAACTAGAACTCATTTTAACCCCACTCACCACTCACCAATTACCACTCATCATTCACTCCATTTCACTTCCAATTCTCTTTCTAATTCTCTCTCAACACACACACACTATTATGAACGTATTTTTCCAGTAGTTAATCATCATCTTCATCAAAAATCACTTCAAGAATCAAGCTATAATCATCATAGGAAGAACACTTCAAGAACACTTCAAAAATCCCTTCAAGTTTATTAATTTACTTCCAAGCTTTCTAATCCATTCCAAGTAATCATCTAAGATCAAGAAACCTTTGTTATATACAGTAGGTTATCTTTCTTATTCAAGGTAATATTCATATTCAAACTTTGATTCAATTTCTATAACTATAAACTATCTTAATTCGAGTAAAAATATTACTTGAACTTGTTTTTGTGTCATGATCCTACTTCAAGAACTTTCAAGCCATCCAAGATCCTTTGAAGCTAGATCATTTCTTGTCACTTCCAGTAGGTTTACCTACTAAACTTGAGGTAGTAATGATGTTCATAACATCATTCTATTCATATATATAAAACTATCTTATTCGAAGGTTTAAACTCGTAATCACTAGAACATAGTTTAGTTAATTCTAAACTTGTTCGCAAACAAAAGTTAATCCTTCTAACTTGACTTTTAAAATTAACTAAACACATGTTCTATATCTATATGATATGCTAACTTAATGATTTAAAACCTGGAAACATGAAAAACACCGTAAAACCGGATTTACGCCGTCGTAGTAACGCCGCGGGCTGTTTTGGGTTAGTTAATTAAAAACTATGATAAACTTTGATTTAAAAGTTGTTATTCTGAGAAAATGATTTTTATTATGAACATGAAACTATATCCAAAAATTATGGTTAAACTCAAAGTGGAAGTATGTTTTCTAAAATGGTCATCTAGACGTCGTTCTTTCGACTGAAATGACTACCTTTACAAAAACGACTTGTAACTTATTTTTCCGACTACAAACCTATACTTTTTCTGTTTAGATTCATAAAATAGAGTTCAATATGAAACCATAGCAATTTGATTCACTCAAAACGGATTTAAAATGAAGAAGTTATGGGTAAAACAAGATTGGATAATTTTTCTCATTTTAGCTACGTGAAAATTGGTAACAAATCTATTCCAACCATAAATTAATCAACTTGTATTATATATTATGTAATCTTGAGATACCATAGACACGTATACAATGTTTCGACCTATCATGTCGACACATCTATATATATTTCGGAACAACCATAGACACTCTATATGTGAATGTTGGAGTTAGCTATACAGGGTTGAGGTTGATTCCAAAATATGTATAGTTTGAGTTGTGATCAATACTGAGATACGTATACACTGGGTCGTGGATTGATTCAAGATAATATTTATCGATTTATTTCTGTATATCTAACTGTGGACAACTAGTTGTAGGTTACTAACGAGGACAGCTGACTTAATAAACTTAAAACATCAAAATATATTAAAAGTGTTGTAAATATATTTTGAACATACTTTGATATATATGTATATATTGTTATAGGTTCGTGAATCAACCAGTGGCGAAGTCTTACTTCCCGACGAAGTAAAAATCTGTGAAAGTGAGTTATAGTCCCACTTTTAAAATCTAATATTTTTGGGATGAGAATACATGCAGGTTTTATAAATGATTTACAAAATAGACACAAGTACGTGAAACTACATTCTATGGTTGAATTATCGAAATCGAATATGCCCCTTTTTATTAAGTCTGGTAATCTAAGAATTAGGGAACAGACACCCTAATTGACGCGAATCCTAAAGATAGATCTATTGGGCCTAACAAACCCCATCCAAAGTATTGGATGCTTTAGTACTTCGAAATTTATATCATATCCGAAGGGTATCCCGGAATGATGGGGATATTCTTATATATGCATCTTGTTAATGTCGGTTACCAGGTGTTCACCATATGAATGATTTTTATCTCTATGTATGGGATGTGTATTGAAATATGAAATCTTGTGGTCTATTGTTACGATTTGATATATATAGGTTAAACCTATAACTCACCAACATTTTTGTTGACGTTTTAAGCATGTTTATTCTCAGGTGATTATTAAGAGCTTCCGCTGTCGCATACTTAAATAAGGACAAGATTTGGAGTCCATGCTTGTATGATATTATGTAAAAACTGCATTCAAGAAACTTATTTTGTTGTAACATATTTGTATTGTAAACCATTATGTAATGGTCGTGTGTAAACATGATATTTTAGATTATCATTATTTGATAATCTACGTAAAGCTTTTTAAACCTTTATTGATGAAATAAAGGTTATGGTTTGTTTTAAAATGAATGCAGTATTTGAAAAACGTCTCATATAGAGGTCAAAACCTCTCAACGAAATCAATTAATATGGAACGTTTTTAATCAATAAGAACGGAACATTTCATTTGAATCGCATTCACGATCGATAATTGGTGAACCTTAGAGTAAGAGAAGGATTGATTCGTATGGTGCTCCAAGTAAGAAGGCTAAGGGTGCAAGTGTGAGCATGGGAAATGTAGAGAAAGGAATTACGAGTTCTCGTGCACCTAGATGTTTCAATTGTGGTGTTAGGGGCCACAAGCTATGGGAGTGCACGATACCGAGAAGTGATGACGGAATGTGCTACTATTGTCATAAAGAGGGACATCGCAAGCCGGATTGTCTCGAGTTGGCGGCGGCAAATGCCGTAAGGGGACGTTAAGGAACTTTTCGTTTTTAATAAATATGTCCTTTGAATATTTATTGTGTGCCGATGTGTACGGCTTTGTTGAGTGCGTTGTGTTGCGCGTTTTATTGTTATGGGTGAAGTTCCTAATGGAAGTACCCTATAGTGACGTTTGGTTGTCGGGCGAAGGGCGTAAGACTTAGTGCAACCAAGCATTCCTTAATGTTTCAGAAAGCATTTCTACCAAGCCATGGAAATGGGCTTTGGTGTTCGAATGTTAGAGCGTGCTCGCTTTCGTGTTGAAGTTGATGAACCATGAGGTTCGTCGGGTGGACGGAACCATTGAGATCAAGTGTTTGGCCAAGATGAATGTTAGTAATGGAGTCTACGGGACGCAACGTTAGGTGCCTCTTTCATACCTACTAGCGTGGTGATCGACTCCGATGGTGTTGCGGTTACATTGTACTTAGGGTACCGGGGAGAAACCCTTAAGTACATGAGTAACTTGGTGGAAATTTGACAAGCTAGAGCAACCGGAGCATTGCAAGGTTTAAGTTGCGAAATTTGTGGTAAACTCTTCGTTTGAAGTGTTTAAGAATAGGTTAAAAACCTTCGTATGCTCAAAGTTGGAGCAAGGTTTGATGACGTGCGTATTAGGAACTATGCAAGACGGGTGTACCTCGTCTCTCTTTTAGGGGTTATGATAATGCAAATGGCGCATTAGTTGTTGGATTAGTGGTCACTCCTTTCGTGAGAGTGAGCATTTGTTTATCGTCGGGATTTATTGTTGAAAACGAATCCATGAGAATTCGAGGACTATGACCAATGAGGATATTGGTTGTGTATGTTGATAAGTGGTCGTTCCACGGGATGCTATTGTTCAGTGATGTGGTTACGAAGCGGAGTTCTAAGTGGGGGAGTTTGTACTCTCGCACGAAGGTGTTCTATTGTAGTGATATTTGGACAATGCTCGTAGGGATTCGAAGCTAGTGTTGAGACCTACATTGGTCGATTGTGGTAAAAGTACGATTTGGAATAAATTGTACTTATGATTTTTGGATTTAAATTATCACCGAGGTGGTGATGTGGTAAATCTCATTGGGAGATAATTTACGCGTTCGACGAGCATGGTAAGATCCCTCGGTTAAGGGATGTGCGTGCCGGATTCTCTTCTAGGGAATTATTGTTGTGCCTATGCGCAATATGGGTGGTTCTTGGCTCGATTGTGTTAGCCGTTTGGTTACCTTTGGAAATAGCATAATGGGACTTTGAGAAAGGGTACGATGCCTCATTATCGTATACTTTGGGTGGTAGTTACACGAGGTGCTTACGTGTATGTGTTTATTTGGGGTTATCTCTAGGTTGACCGCGTTTGACTAGCGATAGGTGATTGGTGATATCCGGAAGGATTAGCTCTTAGTTAACCACTCTTGGTTGTGATTGATGGTGAGCGGTTTTCAGAAAGAACCGTTACTTGTAGGTTTATGATGTTAATTGACCGTATGAATTGTGTACATAGCCATTTTGTGCACATGGTGGTGAATAATAGCCGATTTTTACTCACACATTGGTAATAGTGTTGCATAGCCGTTTTGGAACACCTCGGGGGTTAGTGTTATATTTCGTTGTACACTAACGGTTGTTGGGAACACCGATGGTAAATCTGAAGTACCATTCCCTTGTATTATTGGTTAATCGTGGTATAACCATATCGGAATGGGAGTACCATTCATGTGTTGTCCACATTCCATATTTATACACATAGCCGTGTTTGTGCGTATGATTGTGAGTAATAGCCGTGTTTTACTCACATGATTTGAACATGTGATGCCTTAGTCGATTTGGACGTTAGCGGTTTTGGTCGCTTGCTTACGATGTACGATAGTTGCGTACTAGCCGTGTTTGCGCACTACGGGGGATGCTAGGGGTAAGTGTTATCCGTAAGGATTCGTTTTTACTTGGTGTTCATCGTTTGGGTCGTTGACCTTAGGTTGAGACTTGGTTGTTCTTAGCATTGTACTTGGTGAGAGTACGTCCAGGGATTGATATCTCGGTACGAGATCGGTTGAGTTTTCCCGATTGGAGGGATTTAACAAATTCTTGTGCTTGGATTTGTGAATTTTAATAGATCGTGGGTGACGATTTGGTTATTAATGGTGACTCTTAGAGAAGGATTGCCTAGAGAAGTTGGAAGAGTACGTGGCGGTCTCGCGTATTCCAAGTGATCGTTATGGATTTCGGATGTTGTATGTATTGCACGTTTCGGAACGCGTACAAGTGTGTTTTTAGTTATTGGAATAATCTTCGGATTAATGCGTAATGTGGTGGAGATCGAATTTGGAACTTATGTTGAGGACCGTGGAGTGTAGATCCGGACGGTTAAGTGACGAGGATCACGAGGACGTGATTGATTCTAAGTGGGGGAGAGTTGTAACACCCAAATATTCATGGTACATAGAGTGCAAATGGCGTACATAAATGTATAGTGCATGGCGTAAATTAAAAAGCTCAGGAAACTGCTCAGGCCACTGTGCGCGCCGCGCACCACTAAGTGAGCGCACCGCGCACACTTCCAGCGAAAGGATTCTGTTTTTCTGCTTTTTGAGTTTAATGATGGGCATTTTGGTCATTTCACTTGGGGTCGGATCTGTGGCCATATCAACTGGTTTGGATCCAATTGTGGATCAATTTCACATCCATTCATCACTCTTATCTCCAAACCCTAGTGAGAGAAGAGTTTAGAGAGAGAAAGCTTCACTTGGGGAAGAAGGAGTTGGATTCTCACCAAAGCTCGGGTTTTAAAGTTGTTCATCTCGTTCACGGCTACGTTGTGGTAGTTTCGGTAAGTTCAAACTCCGAATTTCATTGGTTGATTTTGGTACTCGAGTTAGAGTTTGAACTTAAAATTGTTAGGAAACCCATTTAAACTCATGAAGTGAGTTTATTGATGCTAGTAATCGGGTTATCGGTTGTTGTTGGTGGATTTTGGGTTGGTGAATAAATTGGCCATGATTAGGACTTGTATTTGGGTTTAATCAGTAGGATTAGTGATTATGGAAGTGTTAGAACCCATTTTGTGTATTTGAAAGAGTAATTTTGGAAATGAGTCAAAATTGGGGTTTTGGTTGATTTTGAGAATGATAAGTGTTTAACACTTAAGATTGGGTTCAATTGGCATAATAATACCATTTTCACTTGTGTTAGTGATTATTGGTTAGTTTGGGCGCGTTTTGGGTTTCTAAGTGCAATTGGTCGAATTTGCACTAAGGGTCGAATTGAGTTGGTTTGTAAATCCACTCTAAGTATGTTGTTGTAATTGTGATGATGGAATAGGTACATTTCATCGGCGAGTTGCGGATTATTCGGTAGCATTTTATCAAGGTGACAAGGTGAGTGGAATGATTATACATGTGTGTATATAATGTATCTATTTGTAGGGCGGGGGAGGGGCCGGGTATGCGTTGTCTATACCACCAAAGTTAGGGATATATTTCGTTGTATACTAACGATGGATATTTCGTTGTCCAAATTGCCCAAGAGTTAGTGATATATTGCGTTGTACACTAAAGATGGACATTTCGTTGTCCAAACTTTCATGACCCGTCCTAATCCATCCGGACGAAGTCCATATCGATTATAAACGATTCACAATAGTTGATTACATCGCGAGGTACTTGACCTCTAAATGATACATTTTACAAACATTGCATTCGTTTTTAAAAAGACAAACTTTCATCACATCGAAAGTTGACGGCATGCATACCACTTCTTAATATATCCAACTATAAATGACTTGATATTAATCTTGATGAACTCAATGACTCGAATGCAACGTCTTTTGAAATATGTCATGAATGACTCCAAGTAATATCTCTAAATGAGCAAATGCACAGCAAAAGATTTCTTTCATACCTGAGAATAAACATTCTTTCAAGTGTCAACCAAATGGTTGGTGAGTTCATAATTTTATCATAAAACAATAAAATTCATCATTTTGATAGACCACAAGATTTAAATCATGCATGGTACAAATGGGCCCGAATCCTATACCCACCTGTAATGTACATGCGATATCTTTTAAATACAGTACACCTTTCTCGTGTACGAAATCATCTTTCATAAATCTTAGTAACCGTACACATATCTCGTGCACAAAAATAACATACACATAACCTGTGTATAAAATCATTCTCTCGATACATAACATTCACATCAATTGGTGGCAATTATCATGTCCACATAATTCAATGATGGCAATTATCATGTCTACATAATTCAACGGTGGCAATTATCATGTCCACATAATTCAACGGTGGCAATTATCATGTCCACATAATTCAACGGTGGCAATTATCATGTCCACATAATTCAATAATAATCCGCAGAACTTCTGTCTGCATAATAATTCATTCGAGGAATGTTTTGCTTGTGTCTATCTCGTCAAACATTTATAAAAGCATTTCGTGTATTTGCAGTTCAAAACATATTTCAAGAGCATTTAATAAAGCAGTTGTAGAAACAGCGCATGTATTCTCAGTCCCAAAAATGTAAAGAGTAAAAGGGAATCAATTGAACTCACCATGCTGTATTTTGTAGTAAAAATACATAGAACGACATTGAACAAGTATAGGGTTGACCTCGGATTCACGAACCTATATCATTTGTGTATTTATTAATATACATAGTTGTAATCGAATAAATAAATATATAATTCCATTAGTTATATACTTTTTATATTAATAATATATATATGTTTCATATATTCATTTTGTATATGATAATATAAATTTTATTATGTTATATGTATTATATATATATATATATATATATATATATATATATATATATATATATATATATATATATATATTGTTTGTTTGTTTGTTTGTTAAAATATAGTAATTATAATAATACCAAGATATTATTTGTAATGGTAAAAAAAATGATAATAATGATAATACCTAATGTTACTAATAAATGTATTAAAGTTAATAATTTTTGTTAATAATAATATTAATGATAGTTTTTGATTATAATTCTCATAATAATAATATTAGTAGTTTTTGGTAAAACGAATAATTTAGTAATAATGGTAGTGAAAATAATAATTTTTGACATTAGTACATAATACTTAATAATAATAACTATAAAAATCTTATTAAGAATGGAAATCTTTAATAATAACAATTTTGTTAATAATAATAATAATAATAATAATGAATCTACGATGATACTAATACTATTATTAATCATAATAATAATAGTTTGTATTATTTTCATAATGACAATTATAATATTAAGCCAAATCATAAAAATACTTATATTGATATTAATAATACTAATAACCATGAATAATACTTAATGATTTTTCATAATCGCAAAATGATAATAATAATAATCATAATATTACTAATACTTAAAAATAATAATAATTTATAATTACTACTCATTTTAGTGATATTAATAACAATAATAATTTTAATACTAAAATTAATAACAATAACAATAGCAATAATAATAATAATAATAATAATAATAATAATAATAATAATAATAATAATAATAATAATAATAATAATAATAATAATAATAATAATAATAATAATAATAATAATAATAATAATAATAAATAATCATAATAATAAATAATGAGAGTAACTACCTCATAAAGCTCTTCCTAAAAAATATGGCAGTTACAAGACTCGAACCCGCGATCTCCCGCTTAACAACAAGACTCCTAACCACTCATCCGTTTCATTTTATCTGATAAAATCTCAGGCGTAAAATTCAATTACCCAAGATTTCTGTTTTCTATTTCTTCTTCATTCTCTAAAAAAAATGCCACAGTCCGGGATTGAACCCATGACCTCTCGCTCCCCTGAATTCCCTCCTAACCCTCTGCTCTGATTCGATTTCCTGAATTAATCACTTCTTTAAACCTATTTAATCCTAATCCCGTTATATGTGTAGCAGGCCTAAATATAGTGGCCCAATAATAATTTAATCAAACCCAAATGTTTTAATTCAATTGGCCCAACAATTTAACCTCAGTCCAATAACAATCTTTTTCTGGCTTTATATTTTTGTGACCCGACTCAAAAGGAATACCAAGAAAAAAATATCCGACATTTGCAACCCTACCACTTAGTATCAATCATAACTATATCAATCATCATCGTTTTAAAGAAAAATCATCATCACGTTCTTTCGAAATCTTCCTTTACGATCATTAATATAAACGCCATCCTCCTTCTTTGTCGCTGTAACAGCAGTATAAATTAACTGCTATCAATTAACCTTATTGCTCATCATCATCGGCTAGAAGCAAAAGAGGAAGCAGTGGTTAATGGTGGCGATCTAAACCGAAACCAAAACATGTAATAGTTTCTGCAGTCCAGTCGAAGAAAAAGGGAAAGAGAAGAAAAATATAAGGTAACGGTATTTGCAGGTGGCGGTTGTTGGTGATTTTTGGGTATTGGTTGTAACGACCCTACTTTTTTCGTTATCTTTTGCCGTTAATTATTTAACGACCGTTAATTATTTTTCGTGCCACGTCATTTCTATGACCTATATTATTTTTTTTTTATAATATATTAATTATTATGTGTTATATGAATATTTGTATTCATATCTTTAATTGTACGTTTCTACGTGTCGCGGATTTCTATCCGGCGAATCTTTTCGATTTTCAAACCAACGGTCGAACTTTTGGAATTTTTAAGTCCTAATTATTTTAAATATGATATTTTGATGTCATATGATTATATATAGTGTTTATATATTTTATTCGTCGCGTATTTATTATCTCTTCGAAAAATCAATCGCGTAGCGGCGTTTTCGCGTTTCGGGTTTCGTTCGGGCGTTCGGGCCACTAGGATTTTGTCATTTATCAAATTGGGCCACTATGGGGCCCACCCCATTCAGTTCTTGGCCGAAATTGTCAAGGAAGGGGGTATACCCCTTTCATTTTTGCAATTCTCCTCATTTTCACATTTTATTCCTAATTTTATCAACCCTAAAATTCATTTGGTGCTCTCTCCTCTTCTCCCTCCCTAGCCATCACCACCACCACCATAATCCATCATCATCTTCATCAAATAATACTTGGATTAAGAAATCATTCACATATTCGGATTCTACACAACGATCTCTACGCGTTCATATTACTTGATTGTTTATTAGGGTATAAACCCTAACCCTAGATTTTCAATTTTTCAATTATTTTTCTGTTTTTACATGTTATATTGATAGTATGATGATAATATGTTATTGTATTGTTGATTGTATGCGTAGAATTGCTCGATTGCATATTTTTTCGGTTTGATAAAATTGGGACAGCAGCTTTTTCGTGTGTTTCTGATATTGTAACTGATGTTTATCATAAAATAAAGTATATAAATGAGTTCCTCTCATCAAGACATTAATTTTAGACTCCGGATTCATGTCGTTTCGATTCCCGGAGCCCTAGATACGAGCAAAGTGGTATTTTGTTAAGATTGAAATGTGATTTTGGTATGAACCAGGTTTGGTCCGACTTTGTGACCATATTTGGTGACTTTAGGGTGTGTTAGTGTGTTAGGACTGATGGTGGGGCGAACTTTCATGTTCGGGTCATCTCAATCCGAGCCACGAATCACCCGTTACGTCTAAAACACGTTTTTGATTCAATTGAAGTTCCAAGTAGTGTATTGGCTGTATATCACGACTTGTGGGCTGTTCATGGTGTGTTCTTGAGTGTACCAAAGTGTCGGGTGGTTTGCTTAGGCGGAGATATATGTAAGGCTCGCCGAAAACCGACACTCGGGGCTCAGGATACGACCCGATGAACTTTTGATTTAAAACTTGGGATTTATTATTAAACTTATGATATAAATAATGGATTTCATTATCATTTAATTACTTATGATATAAAAAGTAATTATTATTATTATTTAAGACTTATGATATATATTTATTATATCATTTAATTAATACTTATGATTTAATTAACATTTTAATTAAACTTGTGATTAATAATACTTTCATTATTAATGGAAAATACTTATGATAAGTATTAAACTTATATTATGAGATTATTATAATAAGACTTATAATAAGGATTAATTAATTATTTAATTATTATAAGGCTTAGTTATTATTTAATTATAATTTAATTATTAAATACTTATGATTTAATAAGTATAATTAGAAATTTATGATATGATTAATAATTCATTATTAATTAATAATACTTATGATATGATTTAAAATTTATTATTAATTAATAATACTTATATTATGACTAATATTTAATTAATTAATTAAATACTTATGTTATATTAATTATATCATTTAAACTTATCTAAACTTTAATAATTCATTTTTATTTAATTAAACTTATGTTATGACATAATTAGACATATTTAACTTTAATAAACGTTATAACTTACATTATTATTATAACTTACACTTTTAAAATTAATGTTGACTATGTTTGACCAAGGTTGACTTTTGAGTTGACTTTCGGTTGACTTTGACTTTCAGTTGACTTCTGTTGACTTTCTAAATAAGGAAACTTTCCTAACTTAAAACTTTCTAAAAATAGAAACTTTCTAAATTTGGAAACTTTCCAAAAATAGAAACTTTCCAAAAATAGAAACTTTCCAAAAATAGAAACTTTCCTAAAATAGAAACTTTCCAAAAATGGAAACCTGCTAAAAATAGAAACTTTCTAAAAATAGAAAGTGTGTGTCCGTACGCTGTTCCGATCAAACCGATGCATGTTGAGTATTGTTCTATGTCTACTTGCAACATGTACAATAGCTATCATACTAAGACTTGACCTAAGTTAGTTATTTATATCGACCTGCTTTATTTATAGGTCGGCGTTGTGATCATTCATGATCACTTTACTTCATTTGCTGTTCGCATAATTGTGTGGTTACTTCGTTTGCTAATAAGGTGAGTTATAGTCCCATTTTCTATTTTAAATCTTTTGGGATGAGAATACATGCAATTTATTTTATATTTTGGACATAAGTGGATGTTGGTTTAAATTATTCATTGTGAGTTGAACAAAAATATTCCCTAGTCTGGTAACTGTAATCACTGGTTTCTACTGGTGAACGCGAATCCTATGGATAGATCTATCGGGTTTGACAACCCCATTTCGAGCTAGTCGCGCTAGCAATTTGTTATCGGAATGTTTAGTACTTCGTATTTTGTTGTAGATACACTTGTTCGGTGTATATTATTTATTGTGTTTGGCAAGGGTAAATAAAGGGTTAAGTGGTTACCAGGTGGCTCACGGAAAATGGAATAATGTTTTATTATATGTTTTCTAGCATATAATTTGGTGGTTTAAAAAGGACTTTTATGTGTCCAAACATAAATTTTTATTGTTTAAATTAAATATTGTTTGCAATATTAAACATATAATTCACTCAACATTTTTGTTGACAGTTACTCGCATGTTTTATTCTCAGGTTCATGATTGATTGCTTCCGCTGTGCTTAGAGAGTCTGCATATTTATGATGGCAGCTTTTGTTAAACATTAACTTGCATTCTATTTTGTTACATTAAAAAGTGGTTGTTTGTTGACTTTATTTTGGTCAACTTTTGGTTAAAGTATTATTGTATAGTTTTTCTAAACTTATACATTTTAGTAGATTTCCTTTATAGGAAATCATTTTTAAATAAAGAATGCAAGGTTGTTTTATTAAATTCATATAGAGTTTCGATCAAGCTGTGGGACCAAGTGACGGAGCCGTTAAGTGTTTTGACGGAGTCGTCACAGTTGGTATCAGAGCTCTGGTTGTAGGGAATTAGGCTGCATTGATGTCGTTACCCGAGTCAATAGGGTGAATTAGTGAGTCTAGTCTACAGCCCGGCCTATTATATATTACTATATGTGATTATTTGTATCGTATTGGTATGTATATTGTTGTCATACATACATTTCTATTATGTTCTGAATCCGGGAGGAACTCCCATTCCGATTTAAACGTATTCTCCGACTCATGCGAGTTCATCTTTTAAAGGAACACCTCGGTTAGTGAAACCGAGGGGGTGTCATTCTTGACTTCTGGAATTCTCGACATTTCTATGTCATAATTAGTGTTTATTGATATAACGTTTAAGTTACATTACGTGTTCTAGAATTCTCGGCATTTCTATGTCATCTATTATGGTTATGTATATAACGTTTGAGTTATATTACGCGAGATGTCATTCTTGACTTCTAAAGGCTCGGCATTTCAATGTCAGCTATTGTGTTTGGGTATATAACATTTTTGTTACATTACATGCCATTGTGCCGTTGTGCCTATGTGCTTTGGTTTTTGAACCGAAAAACGTCATCCTTGACTTTTAGAGATTCTTGGTACTTCGAAGACATTTTCATGTCACCATTACTCCTATTCATTACTTTCGATGTCTTTGTCTCTTGTGCTATCCTTAGCACATTGTTAAGAAATTGTTTTAGGGAAATTGTGTTGAAATTCGAGGTTGACCACGTGTCCTGACCTTATGTAGTGATATTGGAATGGAACTATGAGTTAGTGAAATATAATGGCGTCAGGCCAACGTGATTATATTACGTTAATTCATAAAAAGTCCCAATATTGTGACATGAGGAATAGAAAGCGAGTCAGAGAAAATTTATACACCACTCATTCGGAAATTCTAACGTTGTTACATAAGTAAGGAAGATACTCATTATCTTATTTGTTGATATACGAGAGACTCGTCTTAACCGAACTACTTACCCTATGTTTTGCATTCATAACTCGCTTGTTAGTGACAGCTTCGCACGTGAAGAGTTTTGGCCCAAGGACTTATGTCCTGACAATAGTCAAAACAATATTTAACTCATTGGTTTTCATGACCTCGTAGCATTTATTGATTAGATGTCGCAAGACGATTCAAGTCCATCACCCGAGCTTTAACGATCTTACTTCAACTCGTAACCTCTGTAATGCGGATACCCTGCTTTTCATTAAAATTTTTACACATTTGTGCAATTGGGCGGTTCTCACGAGATTTATGGGCGAATAGAAGTAATGAAATATTTTGTCATGTATACTATTTATAAAATCATATATGTACGTATGAATTCAAATGGACTAATTTACCCTTACCTATTTTGGCTATTATACACTAAATTATACCTTCAAAATTATTTTAAAAACCACTCTTGTTGAGTTGTTTAGTTAACTCAAATTGATTTACGTAAAATGGTACACGTTGTACATACTTCTAAATTTACTAAGAGCTTCGTTCCATTTATGGGGTTACATCAGACGTTTCAAGCTTTTTCAAAACTCCTTTGATTGATTACATTAGAATTTTCTCATTACTCTACCGAGTGTTTGGATCACAGTTCTCCTCATCCTCCGTTTAAGGATGAAACTTACCATTAAGTTCATTGATAGAAACTCATACACCACTTTGGGGGCCGGCTTTGTAAATTTGTTAGAGAGTCTTTGCGCTCATTAGATTTTATCTCTTATGGTTGGACATGGCCGAAACGCGGACCGATAAATCAATTTTCTGGGGTACCCTCGATGGTCACCTTATTGTGGAAAAGGCGCTAGGCGGGTTTCTACCCCAACTGTTGTTATAATGGGTATCATGGATATATATTACTCTAGACTGTTTGAGGAGTTTCTACTCTCAATTTTCGCTGTCAACCGCAACACCCTCGTAAACATCAATCCTAGGATTCGATACTTTAGGGTGCACGAAATTATTTTTGGAGATTCATCTCACCTGGAGTCAGCCATTCTTTATAACCCATGATTCGCGTTCTTTTCATCCGCACATAAATTTAAGAATATGGATGAATCCTAGACTTCCTCGCTCATTGTACAAGGAAGTTCACTCTCGTTGAATTATCACACCTTTCATACGTCTTCCTCTCGGAAATATAATGAAAATTTACTTTGGAGTCCATGATCCTCGTTAACTCCTTTGAGAGAATTGCCTTAAATATCTATGCCACCGATGTGACTACTCCATATTTATTTCTTCCTTCATTATTGCAACTCTATTTCATCCGTCCCAGTTCGTCCCCTTGGGGAGCTCCCGTTTTGTTCGTTGAGAAGAAAGATGGTTCATTTCGTTTGTGTATTGATTATCGTGAATTGAACGAGCTTACTGTTAAAAACCGTTACCCTCTTCCGAGAATTGATGATCTGTTCGATCAACTTCAAGGTTCGTCCGTTTATTATAAGATTGATCTTCGTTCCGGTTATCACCAATTACGCGCTAAAGAAACTGATATTCTGAAAACCGCTTTCTGTACCCGTTATAGTCACTTTGAATTTCTTGTTATGCCGTTCAGATTGACAAATGCACCTGTTGTGTTCATGGACCTCATGAACCGTGTGTGTAGACCCTATCTGGACAAATTCGTTACTGTTTTCATCGACCACATCCTTATTTATTCTAAGAGTGATGAAGGGCGAAGAACATTTGAAGTTAGTGCTTGATCTATTGAGGAAAGAAGAGTTGTACGCTAAGTTCTCTAAGTGTGCTTTCTGGTTAAGAGAAGTTCAATTTCCTCGGACATATTGTTAGTAAATAGGGAATACAAGTTGATTCTGCTAAGATTGAGGCGATTGAAAAGTGGGAAGTTCCGAAAACTCCTACTCAGATTCGCCAGTTTCTAGGATTAGCAGGCTATTATAGAAGGTTCATTTAAGATTTTTCACGAGTAGCGAAACCTCTGACTGCTTTAACACATAAGGGGAAGAAGTACGAGTGGAAGGGTGAACAAGAGTCTGCTTTCCAAACTCTGAAGAAGAAGTTAACTTCTGCACCGATATTATCACTACCTGAGGGTAATGATGATTTTGTTATCTATTGTGATGCTTCGTGTCAAGACTTTGGTTGTGTTTTGATGCAACGGAAGAAAGTTATTGCGTACGCGTCACGTCAGTTGAAGATTCACGAGCAGAATTACGTAACCCATGATTTAGAGTTGAGAGCTGTTGTGTTTGCGTTTAAGATTTGCAGACATTATCTATATGGGGTCAAAGGTACATTGTACACTGATCACAAAAGTCTTCAACATATTCTTGATCAGAAACAGTTAAATATGAGGCAACGAAGATGGGTTGAGACGTTAAATGATTATGATTGCAAACTTTTATATCATCCGGGAAAGGCCAATGATGTGGCTGATGCATTAAGTCGTAAATAAAGGGCTGAACCTCGCAGGTTTAGGGCCTTGAATATGACAATTCAAACAAACCTCGCTAGGCAGATCCTTGAGGCACAATAAGAAGCCTTGAAGGAGGAAAATTTTGTAACGGGAAGGTCCGAGGCTTGAGTAAACAGTTAGAGGTACAAACCGATGGTACTCGGTATTTTGCGGGATGCCTTTGGGTTCCGAAGTTTGGTGATCTACGAAAACTTGTTTTAGATGAGGCTCATAAGTCTAGGTACTCTATTCATCCTGGTTCAGGAAAGATGTATCATGATCTTAAGGAGCTGTATTGGTGGCCTAATTTGAAAGCTGATGTGGCTACGTATGTGGCTAAGTGTTTGACCTGTGCTAAGGTTAAAGCTGAACATCAGAAACCGTCTGGACTTTTGGTGCAACCTGAAATTCCCGAGTGGAAGTGGGAAGGTATTAAGATGGACTTTATTACGAAGTTACCGGGAGTTTTGGGTGGTTATGATACCATTTGGGTGATTGTTACCGACTCGCTAAGTCAACTCTTTTCTTGCCAATTAAGGAAACATATTCAATGAAGAAGTTTACTCGTTTGTATTTGAAGGAGATTATTTCGAGACATGGTGTTCCCGTATCGATTATGTTGGACTGAGGCAGTCCTAACAAGGTGCTCTAGGAACTAAATTGGATATGAGCACCGCTTATCATCCACAGACGGATGGTCAGAGTGAAAGGACCATTCAAACGTAGAAAACATGTTAAGAGCGTGTGTTATTGATTTTGGAAATGGGTGGGATAAATATTTGCCGCTGGATGAGTTTTCTTATAACAGCAGTTATCATGCAAGTATTAAAGCCGCACCATTTGAAGCTCTGTATGGTAGAAAGTGTAGGTCTCCTGTCTGTTGGAATGAGGTTGGGGATGCTCAACTCACATGACCAGAGATCATTCACGAGACTACCGAGAAGATTGCACAGATTAAGGAAAGATTGAGAACTGCCAGGAGTAGGCAAAAGAGTTATGCTGATAAGAGAAGGAACGATATCGACTTTCAGGTCGGTGATCGTGTTATGTTGAAAGTTTTACCTTAGAAGGGTGTGGTACGTTTTGGTAAAAGGGGAAAGTTGAATCCTCGAATTGTTGGACCTTTTGGGATTATTGAGAGAGTTGGACCAGTGGCTTATCGTTTGAAATTGCCACAAGAACTCAGTGCTAATCGTTACGTTTTTCATGTATCGAATTTAAAGAAGTGTTTGGCCGAGGCCAATGAAACTATTCTTTTTGATGAACTTCATGTTGATAAGCAACTTTATTTTATTGAAGAACCTGTTGAAATTATGGACCGAGAGGTAAAGACTCTTAAGCAGAGTAAAATTCCTATTGTTCGAGTTAGATGGAACACCGGACGCGGTCCCGAGTTCACTTGGGAGCGTGAAGGTCAGATGAAGCAGAAGTAACCGCATTTGTTCCCAGATGCCGAGGAAACCCCTGCACCTGCTTAAATTTCGGGACGAAATTTCCGTAACGGGAAGGTACTGTAACGACCCTACTTTTTTAGTTATCTTTTGCCGTTAATTATTTAACGACCGTTAATTATTTTTCGTGCCACGTCATTTCTATGACCTATATTATTTTTTTTTTAATAATATATTAATTATTATGTGTTATATGAATATTTGTATTCATATCTTTAATTGTACGTTTCTACGTGTCGCGGATTTCTATCCGGCGAATCTTTTCGATTTTCAAACCAACGGTCGAACTTTTGGAATTTTTAAGTCCTAATTATTTTAAATATGATATTTTGATGTCATATGATTATATATAGTGTTTATATATTTTATTCGTCGCGTATTTATTATCTCTTCGAAAAATCAATCGCGTAGCGGCGTTTTCGCGTTTCGGGTTTCGTTCGGGCGTTCGGGCCACTAGGATTTTGTCATTTATCAAATTGGGCCACTATGGGGCCCACCCCATTCAGTTCTTGGCCGAAATTGTCAAGGAAGGGGGTATACCCCTTTCATTTTTGCAATTCTCCTCATTTTCACATTTTATTCCTAATTTTATCAACCCTAAAATTCATTTGGTGCTCTCTCCTCTTCTCCCTCCCTAGCCATCACCACCACCACCATAATCCATCATCATCTTCATCAAATAATACTTGGATTAAGAAATCATTCACATATTCGGATTCTACACAACGATCTCTACGCGTTCATATTACTTGATTGTTTATTAGGGTATAAACCCTAACCCTAGATTTTCAATTTTTCAATTATTTTTCTGTTTTTACATGTTATATTGATAGTATGATGATAATATGTTATTGTATTGTTGATTGTATGCGTAGAATTGCTCGATTGCATATTTTTTCGGTTTGATAAAATTGGGACAGCAGCTTTTTCGTGTGTTTCTGATATTGTAACTGATGTTTATCATAAAATAAAGTATATAAATGAGTTCCTCTCATCAAGACATTAATTTTAGACTCCGGATTCATGTCGTTTCGATTCCCGGAGCCCTAGATACGAGCAAAGTGGTATTTTGTTAAGATTGAAATGTGATTTTGGTATGAACCAGGTTTGGTCCGACTTTGTGACCATATTTGGTGACTTTAGGGTGTGTTAGTGTGTTAGGACTGATGGTGGGGCGAACTTTCATGTTCGGGTCATCTCAATCCGAGCCACGAATCACCCGTTACGTCTAAAACACGTTTTTGATTGAATTGAAGTTCCAAGTAGTGTATTGGCTGTATATCACGACTTGTGGGCTGTTCATGGTGTGTTCTTGAGTGTACCAAAGTGTCGGGTGGTTTGCTTAGGCGGAGATATATGTAAGGCTCGCCGAAAACCGACACTCGGGGCTCAGGATACGACCCGATGAACTTTTGATTTAAAACTTGGGATTTATTATTAAACTTATGATATAAATAATGGATTTCATTATCATTTAATTACTTATGATATAAAAAGTAATTATTATTATTATTTAAGACTTATGATATATATTTATTATATCATTTAATTAATACTTATGATTTAATTAACATTTTAATTAAACTTGTGATTAATAATACTTTCATTATTAATGGAAAATACTTATGATAAGTATTAAACTTATATTATGAGATTATTATAATAAGACTTATAATAAGGATTAATTAATTATTTAATTATTATAAGGCTTAGTTATTATTTAATTATAATTTAATTATTAAATACTTATGATTTAATAAGTATAATTAGAAATTTATGATATGATTAATAATTCATTATTAATTAATAATACTTATGATATGATTTAAAATTTATTATTAATTAATAATACTTATATTATGACTAATATTTAATTAATTAATTAAATACTTATGTTATATTAATTATATCATTTAAACTTATCTAAACTTTAATAATTCATTTTTATTTAATTAAACTTATGTTATGACATAATTAGACATATTTAACTTTAATAAACGTTATAACTTACATTATTATTATAACTTACACTTTTAAAATTAATGTTGACTATGTTTGACCAAGGTTGACTTTTGAGTTGACTTTCGGTTGACTTTGACTTTCAGTTGACTTCTGTTGACTTTCTAAATAAGGAAACTTTCCTAACTTAAAACTTTCTAAAAATAGAAACTTTCTAAATTTGGAAACTTTCCAAAAATAGAAACTTTCCAAAAATAGAAACTTTCCAAAAATAGAAACTTTCCTAAAATAGAAACTTTTCAAAAATGGAAACCTGCTAAAAATAGAAACGTTCTAAAAATAGAAAGTGTGTGTCCGTACGCTGTTCCGATCAAACCGATGCATGTTGAGTATTGTTCTATGTCTACTTGCAACATGTACAATAGCTATCATACTAAGACTTGACCTAAGTTAGTTATTTATATCGACCTGCTTTATTTATAGGTCGGCGTTGTGATCATTCATGATCACTTTACTTCATTTGCTGTTCGCATAATTGTGTGGTTACTTCGTTTGCTAATAAGGTGAGTTATAGTCCCATTTTCTATTTTAAATCTTTTGGGATGAGAATACATGCAATTTATTTTATATTTTGGACATAAGTGGATGTTGGTTTAAATTATTCATTGTGAGTTGAACAAAAATATTCCCTAGTCTGGTAACTGTAATCACTGGTTTCTACTGGTGAACGCGAATCCTATGGATAGATCTATCGGGTTTGACAACCCCATTTCGAGCTAGTCGCGCTAGCAATTTGTTATCGGAATGTTTAGTACTTCGTATTTTGTTGTAGATACACTTGTTCGGTGTATATTATTTATTGTGTTTGGCAAGGGTAAATAAAGGGTTAAGTGGTTACCAGGTGGCTCACGGAAAATGGAATAATGTTTTATTATATGTTTTCTAGCATATAATTTGGTGGTTTAAAAAGGACTTTTATGTGTCCAAACATAAATTTTTATTGTTTAAATTAAATATTGTTTGCAATATTAAACATATAATTCACTCAACATTTTTGTTGACAGTTACTCGCATGTTTTATTCTCAGGTTCATGATTGATTGCTTCCGCTGTGCTTAGAGAGTCTGCATATTTATGATGGCAGCTTTTGTTAAACATTAACTTGCATTCTATTTTGTTACATTAAAAAGTGGTTGTTTGTTGACTTTATTTTGGTCAACTTTTGGTTAAAGTATTATTGTATAGTTTTTCTAAACTTATACATTTTAGTAGATTTCCTTTATAGGAAATCATTTTTAAATAAAGAATGCAAGGTTGTTTTATTAAATTCATATAGAGTTTCGATCAAGCTGTGGGACCAAGTGACGGAGCCGTTAAGTGTTTTGACGGAGTCGTCACATTGGTTGAGTGCTAGATTGAAATAAAAAAAAATAGAAGTTGTTTGTTAAATCATTAGAAACATAAAGAAATATATAGCAGCACTAGCTATATTGGTGACCTGTGGTGTTTGATGGTGGTCATGGTGGCCTGATTCGAAGGAGAAGAAACAGAAAGAAAAAAAATGGATTTTGGGTTTAATCGAACAAGCGAGCAAACAGTAACAATCAAAAGCTTTTGGTTCTTGGTCTCGTTGGAACTGGAAAATAGTAATACATAACAGATTATAACAGTGTGTAGTTGTGGTTGTTTCTGGTCATGTTCAAGCAGTGTATACAACGAAAAGAAGTTGTGGGTTATCGTAGGTCGATGATGATGAATATGGTGGTTAGATGGGGTTCAGAGGTGATGGTTATATGAGGAAGAAGAATGCACTCAAAAATTATTCTTGTGTTAAAAAAATATGATAGATCCTCCTCCAGTTACATGTATGTATGAGTAGATATATAATTAAATATTTTAGGATGTAGTTTGTGTGATTCCAAATCCAAAAAGAAAATACAAAAGTGGGATTTAGAAGAATCAAACAAAAATTTAAAGGGGTCGATATAATCTCCAATCAAGAGGAAAATGTGGAAAGTGGACAGTGATGGCTAACAAAATTTGTTTGTGTTATGAATTGAGATCATACTGGCAAATGATTTACAGATAGAAACAAAAACCAACTAAAGTTAGATATAGTGACATGAAACTAAATTTGCTTTCTCCCTGATTTATATTTAAAATTAATAATAATAATTCTATTAATAACATCTAATAATAATACTGAAATATTGTTAATAATAACATAATAATACTGTTAATAATAATTATCATAACAATAATAATATTTAGAATAATGATACTAATAGTTATAACAATGTTTATAATGATATCATTATTGATAATATTAATAAATTGTATTATTTTTTATAATAATAATAATAATGGTAATATATAATAATGATTTATTTAACTCCAAACTAATTTATAATCCCAATCATTCTTATAATAATCTTAATAATACTATTATACATGTTAATATTGAAAGCAATAATATTATTACTATCACAATTATATTTTAACTTATAATTAAATTTATTATATTTGATATCAAAATTACATGTTATTTATTATATGATATATATAATAATAATAATAATTCTTAATTCAAATGATTAAATTTAATTATTTCTAATTATTATATAAATTTACAATTATAAATGTATACACACCTGTGCATATTTTATTTACAAATAATTGTTCGTGAATCGTTGAGCATAGTCAAAGGGTAATTGATTACATGAATATAGATTTCAAAACTTTCGAGACTCAACATTACAAATTTTTGCTTATCGTGTCAAAGATATAATATCGTATCGAGAGTTTGGTTTAAAATTAGTCGAAAATTTCCGGGTCACTACAGTACCTACCCGTTAAAGAAATTTCGTCCCGAAATTTGATTGGAATGGTCATGACTGAAAAATAGTATGTTTTCATGACTCATACGAGTTGGAAATTAAAGTTTTATCATCATTGAGTAATGTGGATAAAACAATACGTTTATGTGAAGAGTATGAGTGAAGATATCGCAAAAGAGTGAAATGAGAAAATTAAGTTTCGTCATATCTTTTGACGTAGATAGAATTGATTTCCGGAGTTCAAGGGATTTAGAGAAAATCTCCGTAATAAGATTTGATTCTTCGGTAATCAAGGAAATTAGGATCTGCTTTAAATACGATCATCTGTTTTGATTGCTCTGTCAGATATTTTACTATAAATCCACCCCATTTGTTTCCTTATTCCCACAGCTCACACCTTCCATTCTTTCTCCCCTAGTTCATATTTTTAAAACATTCGTCAATATGCTCCATCCAATACTGATTCTTAATATACTCCTAACTTTCATATATGTCATTCTTCCTTTTCATCTACCCCCGGAGAATTTTATTTATATATATATATATATATATATATATATATATATATATATATATATATATACATATATATATATATACATATATATATATATATATATACACACACATATATATATATATATATATATATATTACTATTACCTTGGGGTTATAGTAAATTTTAATTCTCCCGTGCCTTTACGTGACAATACGTATTGATATGCACGGTTTGTAATTTATGTGTTGTTGTCGAGCTTTATATTTTCTTTTATATTCAAGAGTTCCATACTTTTGTCTCCTCTTTCCGACTTCAAGTCAAACGAATAATGATCCAGAATTCATGGATATGAAATTTTGAATGAATATGACTAACGTTCTAAGAGAGAGATTGTAAATAGCATGATTTTTGATTGGTTAAATTACCGGAATTCAATAGAAAAGATAGAACTATCAGGAGATATGTTCTTGATATGTTTGGAGATTAGGTAGAATGTAAGAGTCGTGTAACATGGCACGTGATGATGGTACTGTGAATCATCACGTTTCATTAGAAACTCAGCATGACTTACTGTAATATAATCACGTTGATCAAGTGTCATTATATTATACTAACTCATGCATCAATTTCCAACACTACTTCAAAAACATTCATATTTTAAATTCGAAGGTTCGCAGAATATAGAAACTAAAACAGTTTCCTTTTATGATATAATACGGATAGCACAGAGAGATAATTAATATCGAACGAGAATATTTATGAAGATATCTTCAGAAATATTGAGGATATTAATAAAGAAAGGTACGATGATATCTTAGGATTTCAGAATCAAATTGTGATGAAGAAATTCATTCACGATGATTTAGAGTGGTTAAGGAGTAAGGTATTCGCTAAAGATTTAATCAAAAACAAAATCATCTGGATTCTTTATGTACAAGTTTAGTCCTTGTAATTTGTTCAGAGTCTCCTTCATGGTTTGCTCATTCCGGTTTTCAGTTCCAACTTTTCTGAGCTTTGCCAATATACTATTCTTTATCTTTATACCTTCGACGGTTAAGGTCGTGTACAGTTTTTGCTGCTGTATTCAGCTTGTACAGTTTTTGCTGCTGTATTCAGCTTTTTCAGAATTTAGAGTATTGATTTGTAGACTGGGTGCTTTTCAAAATTTCAGAGTGTAAGATCATAATTCTAAGAGATAAATGTTATATGTGTACATATAACTGTTGATGTAGAAACGCTGTCAGATTCGAAATACTGATTGCTGATTCTCGGTAATTGATATGACAATTCTCGTTATAAGATGCGGATAAGTATATGATAGGGTTTTAATGAACAAATATAATGATTCTTCGGAGAGACTTAAGTCAATGAGTAATGAAGTTGCTGGTAAGTTTAATGCTACTGTGGTGGAATATAAACTGTCCCCCGGTAATGATGGTGAAGGGGTAATCTTTATAATAGGGTTTATTCGAATAAATAACTTGAAGTTGATTTGCCGAAGCTGTCTCAAAATTGGTTAATTTGAAAAGAAATTGCGTTGTTATTTTTGGAAATAACAATGCCAAAGCAGCTAGCACAGATACGTGTTAAACATTTATATAGGTTCCGAGAATTTTTCAGATGCATAACTATATGCGTAAATCTTTTCTTCCGTAGATGAAGTGTGGTTGATTCATCCTCCCGATTGAGGTGTTTTCAAGAATTACGAAAGGTTTAAACGCAGATTGTAATCGTCAAGATACAAATGAGGTTTAAGATGAAATCAATTGGCAAACTTGAGGAAATATTTAACTGTAGTAGATGTAATTTATTTACAATATTTTAAGTCGAAATGTATTGTATTTAATATTTCCTACTCTTTTAATACTTTTTAATTGTCCATGATAGTAGTCCAATAGTCCAATAGTTCAATAGTTCCACCAAAGCTAGTATATTTTAAGGAAATAGTCATATAGGAACAGTTAGCTATGATTTGATTAATATAGTTTTAAAGTTTTACGTAGTTAATTAATTGGTTACTAATCAATTTTTATTTTTGTTCATTATTTTTTTCATTATGCCACTTGTCAAATCTTGACTTGGATTCTGATCAGTCAAAATCCGAATATGAAATTGAACTTGGATGAAAATAGTTGTTCTTTGGTGAACAGATACGTATATGTGTGAATTTGAGCAGTGTTGTTAATGACTGCTGAATCTGAATTGAAGAATGTACAATGTAACTTATTAATGTGAAATATAAATATTCCTTGGGTATTACCTACCCGTTAAAATATTTTCATCATTAACAGTTTGTATGAAAGAATTTTTAATCACAATCTTTATGAAAATATATATACATATATATTTTCTTCAGAGATAATTATGGATTTAATGAGTCAATTTAATATTAGACTCATTTGATTTTCGGTTTGAGCTAGAATAAGTAATCTCTAAAACTATTAGGAACCACATATTTTTCGCAGAATTTTAATGAAGTTATGGATCAATACTTCATCGTTAATCATTAGGATCCACATATTCTTCGCAGAATATTAATGAAGTTATGGATCAATACTTCATTGTTCATTGCTGTTGGTACTCCTTGGTATCTATGGTGCGTATGATGTTGATGTTCGTGGGACAGATTGTGAAATTGAGGCTTGGGATGCGGATGTTGTTGTTGGTGGTACTGTTGATGCCGGTAATGTTGCTGAAGCTGGTACATTTTGCACCATATTTTTCAAAGCTACAACTCGGGTGCGAAGCTCGTTGACTTATTACTCTGGGATGATTGTCGGTAGGAACGGGCGAGTGAATAAGGTTTTGAATTTGAGATAGTATATAATCATAGCGAGATATTCTGGAAATGAGAGAGAAAAATGGTGTCTCGAACAGGTTCGCCGGTAAGTGCCTCAGGTTCTTCGCCAAAAGGTGAGTTTGGTTGGTGGAAAGGATCGCCTTCTTCTTGTCTAGAATGATTGAGTAGACTACGAACTCATCAGATGAATTGGGGATGGCTGATTGATTGATTCATTCTGATGACGCTGCTTTCAGAGCTGGAGTGGGACTCCATAACGGAATCCGAAAGACTTGAACTAGTTGTGAGTTCCATTGCGTACGATTGAATAAAGGATTTTTCGATATGAAATGATTTTCGGATATCGGATGATATTCTAATTACATAGAATACCTATACATAGTACCGAAGATCCCGTAGATTACGAAAGGAATTAAGGAAACGTGTCAGATAAAGTCTGCAGTAACAGATACGCTAAGATATGAATTAGCAGATTCGCTAAGATATGAATTTTTGTCTATACACTATTCATGCAATCAATGCAGTAAGATGTGTCTAGACTAAGGATAATAAGCAGGTAATTTTTGACAAGAATGATAAGCAAAAATTTTGACATGCAGACCAGGTTCGAGTCCAGACTTATTAATATATCCTAACAACTACTAGGCCGAAGTCCAGACTCATTAATGCATCCTAACAACTACTAGTTAGACACACTAATGCAAGACCTGGTTCGCTACGACCACCGCTCTGATACCAACTTTCATGACCCGTCCTAATCCATCCGGACGAAGTCCATATCGATTATAAACGATTCACAATAGTTTATTACATCGCGAGGTACTTGACCTCTAAATGATACATTTTACAAATATTGCATTCGTTTTTAAAAAGACAAACTTTCATCACATCGAAAGTTGACGGCATGCATACCACTTCTTAATATATCCAACTATAAATGACTTGATATTAATCTTGATGATCTCAATGACTCGAATGCAACGTCTTTTGAAATATGTCATGAATGACTCCAAGTAATATCTCTAAATGAGCAAATGCACAGCGAAAGATTTCTTTCATACCTGAGAATAAACATGCTTTCAAGTGTCAACCAAAAGGTTGGTGAGTTCATAAGTTTATCATAAAATAATAAAATTCATCATTTTGATAGACCACAAGATTTAAATCATGCATGGTACAAATGGGCCCGAATCCTATACCCACCTGTAATGTACATGCGATATCTTTTAAATACATTACACCTTTCTCGTGTATGAAATCATCTTTCATAAATCTTAGTAACCGTACACATATCTCGTGCACAAAAATAACATACACATAACCTGTGTATAAAATCATTCTCTCGATACATAACATTCACATCAATTGGTGGCAATTATCATGTCCACATAATTCAATGGTGGCAATTATCATGTCCACATAATTCAACGGTGGAAATTATCATGTCCACATAATTCAATAATAATCCGCAGAACTTCTGTCTGCATAATAATTCATTCGAGGAATGTTTTGCTTGTGTCTATCTCGTCAAACATTTATAAAAGCATTTCTTGTATTCGCAGTTCAAAACCTATTTCAAGAGCATTTAATAAAGCAGTTGTAGAAACAGCGCATGTATTCTCAGTCCCAAAAATGTAAAGAGTAAAAGGGAATCAAATGAACTCACCTTGCTGTATTTTGTAGTAAAAATACATAGAACGACATTGAACAAGTATAGGGTTGACCTCGGATTCACGAACCTATATCATTTGTGTATTTATTAATATACATAGTTGTAATCGAATAAATATATATATAATTCTATTAGTTATATACTTTTTATATTAATAATATATATATATTTCATATATTCATTTTGTATATGATAATATAAATTTTATTATGTTATATGTATTTATATATATATATATATATATATATATATATATATATATATATATATATATTGTTTGTTTGTTTGTTAAAATATAGTAATTATAGTAATACCAAGATATTATTTGTAATGGTAAAAAAAATGATAATACCTAATGTTACTAATAAAAGTATTAAAGTTAATAATTTTTGTTAATAATAATATTAATGATAGTTTTTGATTATAATTCTCATAATAATAATATTAGTAGTTTTTGGTAAAACGAATAATTTAGTAATAATGGTAGTGAAAATAATAATTTTTGACATTAGTACATAATACTTAATAATAATAACTATAAAAATCTTATTAAGAATGGAAATCTTTAATAATAACAATTTTGTTAATAATAATAATAATAATAATAATGAATCTACGATGATACTAATACTATTATTAATCCTAATAATAATAGTTTGTATTATTTTCATAATGACAATTATAATATTAAGCCAAATCATAAAAATACTTATATTGATAATAATAATACTAATAACCATGAATAATACTTAATGATTTTTCATAATCGCAAAATGATAATAATAATAATCATAATATTACTAATACTTAAAAATAATAATAATTTATAATTACTACTCATTTTAGTGATATTAATAACAATAATAATTTTAATACTAAAATTAATAACAATAACAATAGCAATAATAATAATAATAATAATAATAATAATAATAATAATAATAATAATAATAATAATAATAATAATAATAATAATAATAATAATAATAATAATAATAATAATAATAATAATAAATAATCATAATAATAAATAATGAGAGTAACTACCTCATAAAGCTCTTCCTAAAAAATATGGTAGTTACAAGACTCGAACCCGCGATCTCCCGCTTAACACCAAGACTCCTAACCACTCATCTGTTTCATTTTATCTGATAAAATCTCAGGCGTAAAATTCAATTAACCCAAGATTTCTGTTTTCTATTTCTTCTTCATTCTCTAAAAAAAATGCCACAGTCCGGGATTGAACCCATGACCTCTCGCTCCCCTGAATTCCCTCCTAACCCTCTGCTATGATTCGATTTCCTGAATTAATCACTTCTTTAAACCTATTTAATCCTAATCCCGTTATATGTGTAGCAGGCCTAAATATAGTGGCCCAATAATAATTTAATCAAACCCAAATGTTTTAATTCAATTGGCCCAACAATTTAACCTCAGTCCAATAACAATCTTTTTCTGGCTTTATATTTTTGTGACCCGACTCAAAAGGAATACCAAGAAAAAAATATCGGACATTTGCAACCCTACCACCTAGTATCAATCATAACTATATCAATCATCATCGTTTTAAAGAAAAATCATCATCACGTTCTTTCGAAATCTTCCTTTACGATCATTAATATAAACGCCATCCTCCTTCTTTGTCGCTGTAACAGCAGTATAAATTAACTGCTATCGATTAACCTTATTACTCATCATCATCGACTAGAAGCAAAAGAGGAAGCAGTGGTTAATGGTGGCGATCTAAACCGAAACCAAAACATGTAATAGTTTCTGCAGTCCAGTCGAAGAAAAAGGGAAAGAGAAGAAAAATATAAGGTAACAGTATTTGCAGGTGGCGGTTGTTGGTGATTTTTGGGTATTGGTTGAGTGCTAGATTGAAAAAAAAAATAGAAGTTGTTTGTTAAATCATTAGAAACATAAAGAAATATATAGCAGCACTAGCTATATTGGTGATGGTTTTTGGATGGTTAAAATCGAAATAGAAGCAGGTAAAGATCGAGGTCATGATGGTGGTTCTAACGTTTTAAATAGAATCATACAGGTGGTTATGTCGTGGTGACCTGTGGTGTTTGATGGTGGTCATGGTGGCCTGATTCGAAGGAGAAGAAACAGAAAGGAAAAAAAATGGATTTTGGGTTTAATCGAACAAGCGAGCAAACAGTAACAATCAAAAGCTTTTGGTTCTTGGTCTCGTTGGAACTGGAAAATAGTAATACATAACAGATTATAACAGCGTGTAGTTGTGGTTGTTTCTGGTCATGTTCAAGCAGTGTATACAACAAAAAGAAGTTGTGGGTTATCGTAGGTCGATGATGATGAATATGGTGGTTAGATGGGGTTCAGAGGTGATGGTTATATGAGGAAGAAGAATGCACTCAAAAATTATTGTTGTGTTAAAAAAATATGATAGATCCTCCTCCAGTTACATGTAGGTATGAGTGGATATATAATTAAAGATTTTAGGATGTAGTTTGTGTGATTCCAAATCCAAAAAGAAAATACAAAAGTGGGGTTTAGAAGAATCAAACAAAAATTTAAAGGGGTCGATATAATCTCCAATCAAGAGGAAAATGTGGAAAGTGTACAGTGATGGCTAACAAAATTTGTTTGTGTTATGAATTGAGATCATACTGGCAAATGATTTACAGATAGAAACAAAAACCAACTAAAGTTAGATATAGTGACATGAAACTAAATTTGCTTTCTCCCTGATTTATATTTAAAATTAATAATAATAATTCTATTAATAACATCTAATAATAATACTGAAATATTATTAATAATAACATAATAATACTGTTAATAATAATTATCATAACAATAATAATATTTAGAATAATGATACTAATAGTTATAACAATGTTTATAATGATATCATTATTGATAATATTAATAAATTGTATTATTTTTTATAATAATAATAATAATGGTAATATATAATAATGATTTATTTAACTCCAAACTAATTTATAATCCCAATCATTCTTATAATAATCTTAATAATACTATTATACATGTTAATATTGAAAGCAATAATATTATTACTATCACAATTATATTTTAACTTATAATTAAATTTATTATATTTGATATCAAAATTACATGTTATTTATTATATGATATATATAATAATAATAATAATTCTTAATTCAAATGATTAAATTTTATTATTTCTAATTATTATATAAATTTATAATTATAAATGTATACACACCTGTGCATATTTTATTTACAAATAATTGTTCGTGAATCGTTGAGCATAGTCAAAGGGTAATTGATTACATGAATATAGATTTCAAAACTTTCGAGACTCAACATTACAGATTTTTGCTTATCGTGTCAAAGATATAATATCGTATCGAGAGTTTGGTTTAAAATTAGTCGAAAATTTCCGGGTCACTACACAAACCGCCAAGAGTTAGTGATATACTTCGTTGTACACTAACGATTGCTTTGAATGGATATTTCGTTGTCCAATCCGACCAAGAGTTAGTGATATATTTCATTGTACACTAACGATTGCTTTGAACGGATATTTCGTTGTCTAATCCGACCAAGAGTTAGTGATATATTTCTTTGTACACTAACGATTGCTTTGAACGGATATTTCGTTGTCCGAATGGCCTAGGGATTAGTGATATATTTCGTTGTACACTAACGGTTGTTATGAATACCGGTGGGAAATTCGAAGTACCATTCCCTTGTGTAATCGGTTAACCATGGTGACGTGTTGTAGTGTAACATTTTATATTATTCGAGTTATATATATGTTGTTGTGGTGCTAGCTTGTGGTCTTGAAGAATTTAGAGTTATACTTGCGAAGGTATGCTATGTAACTTGCTAGCGTGTATGAGGTATTTGTGTAAGTGTATGCAAGTAGGTATATTATATATGTATATGTATAATTATTGCATTCACTAAGCGTTAGCTTACCCTCTCGTTGTTTACCTTTTTTATAGATTTGCTTTGGAGACGGTGGCTCGGGTGAGCGCGGGGATTAGTAGACTTGCTTTGGATTTGGATTAGGATTGAGTAGCGTATCCCCAATCACCATGCTCGGCTTTTATTTTGTGTTAGAAACTGGGGTCGAAAATTGTATTTCGTACTTAACTCGTAAAACGGGCCGATGTGGGCCCGGTGTCGTAAAACTTGTTTATTATCAAAACGTGTTAGTTTTACTTATTATAATGTGTTGTGAAAACCGTTTGGTCTAATTGTGTCGGGAAGTCGAAGATCTTTTCGCGTGAAACGAACAAGTTGATCAGAACTGCCCAGGCCTCTGTGCGCGCCGCGCATAGAGGGTGGTGCACGCCGCGCACTACACTGAGTATACAAATTTTTTTTTTTACGCGTATTTGGTTGGTTAACGGGTTGGGATGTTACATCAAGTATAATGCACAAATAGTCAAGTAAGTGCTATCTATAGCAAATGTATGTCAGAAAGCAATGGCTAACTATCCGGTTGTAGTCTAGATTCACTAATGCATCCTAACGACTCTGTCAGACACACTAATGCACATCCTAGATCCCTACAACCAACGCTCTGATACCATCTGTAGCGACCCGACAAAATCGTCATTGACGGCGCCGTTAACTTAGGTCCCGTAACGTGGTCATAGTCCCTAAATGAGACGCGTTTGACCAAAATTATGTCGCATTCATTTGAAACGTGCATGACTTGCAAAGTTTTAAGTTATCAAACGGTTCGAAAAAGAGTTTAAGTTTACAAAAATATAAAGTATAAATGAAATAATTTGCGACATAATATAAGTTGTAAATCTCGAATGCTATCAATAGCGTATGCATGTAAACATTAAGTTTGAATCCAAAGGTGCTATCACTAGCGTATGCATGTATGCTTGACCCCAAGCAAGTAAACAAAGTGTGCGGAAGCATGTATCAAGTAGCCAAGTATGAGCCTGAGAAACATATAGAAAACTGTCAACGAAAAACGTTGGTGAAATCATAGGTGTTTGTAAACGTTGTTTTTGAACCACAAGATTTAGTATAAATCGATTATCAAGCGTATACATCTCAAAAGATGTTGTTTGTATCACGAGCACCCAATTACCAAAGCTTAACTGAACCTTACCTCTGCATAATAGTGTTAGAACATACACTATTCCGATAAAATTATATTTCATTCGCTAACGGTAGCGAACCGTCCGAATGAGGGTTCGTTAAACCCGTATGGCCACACAACATAAGTTCTCACTTACACCCTACAAGTGTAACTGATGATAATTGGACTTTAGGATTTTCGTTCTAACTCGTACGTATCTTTGCTTTCGTATTTGTGTTCAAAGTATAAAAGTATGAAAGTATAAAATGTATACAATGTATATGTTTCTCAGCCCACGATTTAAAAGTATAAAAGTTATCGAAAAGGTGGGACTATGATCTCACCTCGAGTGCACGAGTATAAAGGTACTTCACAAAGTAAACGTGTGGATGAAAGTTGTTTAGCCTTGACCTAAACAACTAAGTTGTATCAATTAACCGGTTACGACACACGGTCGGGCGAAATGTGTTCAATTAGTCCTATGGCTCGTTACGACTCGAATATATAGCATGTGAATCACGTTGTCAAGTTTCATGCAAGAATCAAGTATAAAAGCACGTTAGAACGATTGCATAAACATTTGGTTAAGTTTGACTAAAAGTCAAACTTGGTCAAAGTCAACGAAAAAGTCAACACGTTCGGGTCGGGTCCCGAACGATTTTTCTGAGCTTAGAAGTCATATATAAGCATGTTGGCCAAGTTTCATGTCAATCTGAGGTGCATATCATAGTTAGAATTAAACGAAAATCAAAATTTTTGGGCAGTCAGCATCAGATAAGCCGCATCCCTCTCAGATGCGCCGCATCTGTGCCTGATCAGGTGGGTTCTGCTGAAAAAAGACAAGTCTCGAACCAAACTTCAAACGAACGTAACTTATGAATCGTAAACATTCAAAACACGTATCTTATACGTTGGAAAGGTATTTTGACGAAGAATACAACTAAACACATTTCATTAATCAAGTTCATCATTTAAAACAACAAAAACCTCGTCGAATGATCGTTAAATGTTCAAAATCAAAGTTCAAGTTGATAAAAATGCATTTCAAGATTCGGGAATCCAATTTACACATATGATATGCCGTTTCGAAGGTAATTAAACATACAATACAACTAAACACTTACTAACAACATTTCATAGCATTCAATGTATCAAAAGTTCTTTTCAAAGTTCATCAAACCCAACCAAAATCATGAATTCAACCATTTTGCAAATGAAGCTTTTCTAAATCAACCTACACATCAAAATGAAGCTAATGATGCTAGTAACACATTTAATACATGAACTTTAACATTTAAACAACATTTAATCACCCAAAACTCAAGATTAAGCACACCCATTTTTCATATTCAAGCTAGTTACTCAAAACAACAAATCGAGGAAACTAAACACATATTCATATTAGACTTGAGCCATAGACACTAACTAACACCATTTCAGGTCTATAAAACGAATTTGAGAAATCTAGAGTTTTAGAAACCTTACCCCAAGTAGTGAAATTGGTCGAAGACGATGAAGAGAGGATCACGAATATGTAATTTGTTTTGATGTTTGATTGCTAGATTTGAAATGGATGATGAATCTTTGAAGATGGTAAAAGTGTGTTCTTGGTGACTAGAGAGAAAAGAAGATGAGGAGGTGAAAATGGAATGAATGGTGGAAAGAGTGGGTTGACTAGTTGACCTAGTCAACTAGTTTGCCCAGTTGGCAACTTCGGTCCCTCAAGTTTAAAGCGGGTGCGTGAATTTACCAAACGAATTATTTTAAAAATGCTAGAGTAAACGAGTGATGTTATAATTAAATAACGGGAATATTAAGAACGTTAGTCGACGGAAGATACGAATTTAGATAACGAAAGATATTATCTAAAAAAAAGACGGCGTTAAAATAAATTTAACGAAAAAACGCGGGATGTTACAAAAAGTAAAAACAAATATACGAAAAAATTGGTTACCGCGGTGTTATCCGGTGTTTTTTAGTTGAAACGGAAGGAATTGTAATTTAAATTCCCGAGTTAAAAAGTAAACATAAAAAAGGAAAATAGTACATGGAACCCGGTTAATAGTGTGTGTAGAAGGCTAGCTAGTTTTTTTATTTGTATCAGCTTATATAAAACACCATTTAATCGGTTGATACCGCTATAACTTATTATTTAAAGATGAGTACTGAATCCTTGAGACTTGGGTTAGTACTTGGTAATATGTACTTGGCAATATGGGTGCGCATGTATCATATCGGTACTGAACTGTACTAAATCGATTGATACCGCTATAACTTATTATTTAAAGATGAGTACTGAATACTATACCGATTTAATCGGTTTGGTGCCGGTGCTGTTTCAGTATCGGTACGGTAAAAATAGGTACTATAATTGTTTGATACCATATTACATTTTTTTTTAACTTTTTACGTTCTAAATTTTAACTTTTACGTTGTACAATTTTATGTTTTAGTTGCTATCTATTTGATAATCTCATAAGATGTATACTAAACAAATATGATATTAACCGATGATCGAGTATTAAAATTACAAATAACTACACAGGTAGTAAGAGTAACACAAGTCACTACCATTTTCATAGAAGTAGAAAGTGAAAAAAAAAAAAAAAAAAAAAAAAAAAAAAAAAAAAACAACCCCCTAAAGTTACTCTTTTAATTGTTAGATCAATCAACACTAGTTAAAGCCTAAACTTCTCTTTTTAAGCAAGTAGTTCATTAAAAATTGACTTAATTACACCGATCATCCCTAAAGTTTATCATTAATTTCATCCTAGACCTTAAAGTAATTTTCTTTCATAGTAACCCATAATGTTTTGATTTAATTTAATATTCAACCCTATAACTAACTGGCCAAGGTGACTTAACAGAGATGGCTAACGCCGAATTAAGTCTATTTTTTATAGAAAATAAATGAAAGTAATTAGAACTATCATTCTTCCTTTTTTTATTGGAAAGAAATAAGAAGAATGAAAGAGAAGAAAATTTCGTTATAGATTAAAGGCTGTTAGCTTTAACAAGCGGGATCTAGTTCCCGCGTTACTACGAAAATAATTCGCTTCATATTTTGTATAAAAAATTTGTACTTCAATGATTGGTAAAAAGTCTTTATATGAAAATAAAAGATATACAAAGTGATAAATCCTTTAACGTGGTTAATAAAAGTCATAAAAAGCTGATACAATTATTTATTTTAAAATGATTGTTAGAATGATTTTTGGTTATATTTTTTTAATATATAATACTTAAGTTTTTTTTAAAAAATTTCTCGTATTTTTTTACCTTTAATAAATGCCAAAATCATGGGTCCTATAAATTTACACACATGAAATCCATTTAAGTTGAATATATATTGAAAATGAAAAAAAAAATGTAGAAAAATTATTCGGGTTGATTGTGGGCATAAAAACGGAGTGTATTCTCGGTTAAATTTTTTTTTTTATACCAAGAATACACCCGTTGATTTTATGGCATAACCAACCCGTATCCTTTTTTTAAATTTCAATTAATTTGGTACAACCCGACAAAAGAATACTGAACAATGAAATACATCTTTTAAGTAAAATAACGTTACACCATATTTAACAATTATCACTTTATGTAAAAAATAATCGATCATATATGTAAAATATTATTTTTACCATGTTTTTCTGCTATAAGTCGTATTTTAACCATTTATTAAAGTTTACCATTAAAGTTTACCATGTTTTTCCGCTACGAGTCCTATTTTATTACAAATATTTTTTAAAGTTTATCATTAATTTCACCATGGGCCTTAAAGTTATTTTTTCTTATGATAACCCCTAATGATTTGATTTGGTTTCATATTCGTCCCATAACTAACTGGCGTTAGTCATCTCCATTAAGTCATCCTCGCCGGTTAGTTCTGGGAATGAATATGAAACCAAATTAAAACATTAAGGGTTATCACGAAAAAAAATAACTTTAGAGTATGATAAAATTAATGGTAAACTTTAGTGACGATCGGCGTAATTAAGTCTTAAAAATTTAAGATACATATACATTAATTACAAGGTATTAAAGTTTAAACTTAATGATTTGATACGGAGTACTTTACAAGTTGGCTGTATCAAAGCTCGACTGGTACCATATACATGAGACGCGAGATATACAAAATTCTGAAGTAAAGAGTTGATTACAAATTCTTGTTTTCGACTTTGCTTTTTAATATAATAAAAATTGAGCTATAATAAAATATATGTAACTCATTATGTTTTGATAAACTTATATCTTTACTACTTAAATTCTCGGACCGGTACTAAACTCAGTAAATACCGATATCGCACCGGAACTACCGAATTCAAAATTTTGGAATATATAAGTACCAAATACCGTAATGATTGTTGGAATACGGTATCGGTTCGGTACGATACTGGTATGGTATGAATATGGTATTAGAATCTCGGATACCAATGCTCATCCCTACTTGGTAAGAGATTTATTTTGGAACAGACACATTTATTAACCAGAGAATCTCTAGCGAGCATCTAGGAATGTCTAAAATATTACAACGGCTTACTTTGTCAAGTATTCAAATGTACATTTATCTTACTTCTAGATTTTAGCCGACTATACGAATATAGACAAATAGAATCAAACAAAGCGATTTTCATCAAGAGTCGAGGGTTAAACAAAACGAAGCTCATGTATTTCCAAAGGTGCCACATCGTAGAGGCAAAAATTGCATACATCTTTGTTTTGGTATTCGTTGTAGCTTTCCTTCGTTCTAGCCAACTGATCAGTTAGCTCCAATTCATGAAATTTGATATATCCACATCGATGAATCATGATACTCTTCTCCAAGCATCTATTTCATGAACCATTCAATGATACACCATGAATCATCTATTTCATCTTTCAGTCTTTTAATAATCCATGAAAAAACTTTGTATTTTCATTCCCTTCAACCAACCACTTAACTTTCGCTTTTTGTACAACATATTTATCATCGATGACACGTAAGTCCTCCAGCTCTTTTAGAATGCCAGACGTTGTTAAAAATCCCGCTCGGCAACCGTTTTGTCATCCACTTTTATTTCGATGGTATGCAACTTCTTACCTAGTATCGTAACCCGAGACTTACTTTTCGACTGACGGGCAGCCAGCCAAGGTTCACTACACCCTTTCAACGGTTTAAGTTTCTCATGAAAATGAACTTTATCTTTATACTCCTCACCATCTATCACCTCCTAGACCATAGCATCAAAACCATCAAAATCGATTCAGGAGTAGAAATTTTTAAACGGAATAGGGCCAAAGTCCAACTTTAAATCACATAACAAAATCGGAAAATGATCAAAGTGGACTTTAGGTAGAGCCTCTAGTTTCAACTCCTAAAATACATCCAATACATTCGGAGAAACAAGAACCCGGTTTAATTTACTCACTTTAGACGCTGATTTGTTCATTCAAGTGAACCGTTTCCCATTTAAAGCAATCTCCACCAAACCATTGTTCCTGATAAAATTATTGAAATTTTCCCGCTTCTTCCCTATTGAACAAAGAGCCAAAAAGATCCTCTTCTATGTTGGGAAGAGAGGACCTCCTGGACGTTGGGAGATATAAATTTGAGGGAAATAACTCTATTACTCACAAGAATAGATTACACGAGTATTACAAAACTAAAAAAAAACTCTCAAACTCACACACACTATCTAGGTTGTGATTACACTTCTCTGAGTGATTTTTGGATGATTTACAATTGAAGTTTCAACCTCTATTTATACTAAAACTTTGGTGGCGGTGGAATGGTATGAACGAGAAGGTGTCGTGTGAACGGAGAAGGTGGGCGGCCGTCATCGTATTCAACTTTTCTACTTCCGTATGAGTTGTTCAAAGCTGGCAACGTTGAACATCTAGATGGCAGCTTGAACAGAGGCATATAGATGATGGCTGGAAACTCATCAATTCTCCCCCTCCAGCCGTATTCGAAAAAACATCCCGGCTATGTCTCTGCATAATACTAGCTTTTCTCGAGTCACCACCTTTGTTAACATATCCGCGGGATTCTCCTTTGTATAGATCTTCACTAGTATCAACATTTGTCGATCAATTACCTCACGTATCCAATGATAGCGAATATCAATATGTTTTGTGCGGGAATGGTACATGGAGTTCTTGCTCAAATCTAGAGCACTCTGACTGTCACAATTAACCTTGTACTCCTTTTGCTTGATTCCAAATTCTTGAAGATAACGCTTTAACCACAATATTTTTTTTCCAGCTTCTGCGGCAGCAATATACTCTGCTTCAATTTTGGATAATGCACAACACTTCTGTAGTCTTGACTGCCATGAAACAGCTCCTCCTGCAAAAGTGTAAATGAATCATGAAGTAGATTTTCTTCTATCAGGATCTCCGGCCATATCCGCATCTGTATAGCTGATAGTGCTCTAAATGAACATATATTTAGTAGCAATATCCTCCCAATATGTAAATTATTTAGTTGTAATTATCCTATTGTAAGTTGTAATCGTTATTATTAAATAAGTGCGAAGATAAAAGGCGAAAACAACGATTTGAAGACGCAAATGACCAAAAAGCTCAAATGTACAAGATACAAATCCAAGTGGTTCAATTTATTGATGAGAAATGTCTAAAAATGACAAAAGTACAAGTTGCGGAACGCAAAGTACAAGATATTAAATTATACGAAAGGATGTTCAAAAATCCGGAACCGGGACCTGAGCCAACTATCAACGCCCGACGCAACGGACCAAAAATTATGAGTCTACTATGCACAAGAATATAATATAATATATATATAATTATATAAAATTATATATATTATATTATATAATTAAATATAACGTCGACAAGCTAGAAAACAAAGCAATTGGGCATGGCCAGACTGGCCATGCGATCGCATGAGATTAACACTGAGAACCCATGCGATTGCATGGGCCTCAGGATCAGACCACAACTATAAAAGGCAACGAGTTTTGGCCATAAAAATGATAATAATACTCTGTAATAAATAAATAAATAAATATATATATATATATATATATATATATATATATATATATATATATATATATATATATATATATATATATATATATATATATATATATATATATATAATATATAGTATAGGGTAGTTTTATATTAGATTAGTTCGGGTTATGTAAAGGTTATTTTACGGGTTTTAAAGTCGGAGCTCTGTCCGTGTAACACTACGCGATAAATAATCAATGTAAGCTATGTTCTCCTTTTTAAATTAATGTCTCGTACTTAAGTTATTATTATGCTTATTTGAGCCAAAGTAATCATGATGTTGGACTAAATATTAAAGACGGGGTAATTGAGCTTTGTACCTTAATTGGGGTTTGGACAAAAGAACGACACTTGTGAAAATTAGACTATGGGCTATTAATGGGCTTTATATTTGTTTAACTAAATGATAGTTTGTTAATTTTAATATAAAGATTTACAATTAGACGTTCCTATAAATAACCATATACACTCGATCGGATACGATGGGCGAGGTATTTATATGTACGAATAATCGTTCATTTAACCGGACATGGGAATGGATTAATAGCCACTAGAATTATTAAAACAGGGGTGAAATTATGTACAAGGACACTTGGCATAATTGATAACAAAGTATTAAAACCTTGGGTTACACACAGTCGATATCCTGGTGTAATTATTAAACAAAGTATTAAAACCTTGTTACAGTTTAAGTCCCCAATTAGTTGGAATATTTGACTTCGGGTATAAGGATAATTTGACGAGGACACTCGCACTTTAAATTTATGACCGATGGACTGTTATGGACAAAAACCAGACGGACATATTAAATAATCCAGGACAAAGGACAATTAACCTATGGGCATAAAATTAAAATCAACACGTCAACCATCATGGTTACGGAAGTTTAAATAAGCATAATATATTTTATTTCATATTTCATCGTACTTTTATTTACTCGCTATTTTATTTAACGTCATTTATTTATTGTCATTTATTTTTCGCTACTTTAATTATCGTCATTTATATTTTGCATTAGGTTTTAATTGTAACTTAAAATATAAAATCGACAAACCAGTCATTAAACGGTAAACCCCCTTTTATATATTATCAATATAATATATTTTGTACAAATATAATTGTTTAAAAATATAGTGTGCAATAAGCCCGCTCCCTGTGGAACGAACCGGACTTACTAAAAACTATACTACTCTACGATTAGGTACACTACCTATAGTGTTGTAGCAAGGTTTAGGTATATCACATCTGTAAATAAATAAATAACTTGTGTAAAAATGTATCGTATTTAATAGTATTTCCTTGTAAAATTTAATAGTATTTTATACCCCTTAGCTTTAACATCAATAGCCTTTTAAGATTGGATCAGCTCCCCTGTAACAAAGACATAGATTCGTTGTACCTTTAAGATATATGAGAATCTATTTACTGCATTCCAATGCTCTTTCCCGGGGTTGGAGAGAAAATGACTCACCGTTCCTACTGCATGAGCAATATCGGGCCTTGTACACACCATCGCATACATCAAACTTCCAACTGCTGAAGAATATGGTACTGAAGACATCTCCCCGATCTCTTCCTTGGATGATGGACAAGAACTCTTGCTTAACTTGAAATGGTTAGCTAATGGAATGCTAACAGGTTTGGCATTGTTCATATTGAAATGTGAAAGCACTCATTCAATATACTTCTCCTGAGATAGCCATAACGTTTTATTCTTACTGTCTCGGGTTATCTGCATTCCCAAAATCTGTTGAGCCTGTCCTAAGTCTTTCATGTCAAAAGACTTCGAGAGTTCCTTCTTCAGCTGGTTGATCTTCGTTGCGTCTTTCCCTACGATCAAAATATCGTCTACATATAGTAGAAGAGCAACGAAATTTTCTTTAAAAAACTTCTGAATGTAGACACACTCATCTGCTGCAGTTTTCTTGTACCCTTAACTCACCATGCACGAATCAAACTTCTTGTACCACTACCTAGGTGCCTGCTTTAAACCATATAAACTTTTCTTCAGCTTACATACGAGGTTATCTCCTGAAACCTCAAAACCTTCCGGCTGCTCCATGTAAATTTCTTCTTGTAAATCTCCATGAAGAAAAGTTGTCTTTACATCCATCTGTTCAAGCTCCAAGTTCATACTTGCGACCAATCCAAGTATGACTCTAATTGAAGTCATCTTGACTACTGGTGAAAATATCTCGTCAAAATCAATCCCTTTCTTCTGTTGGAATTCTTTGACTACAAGCCGTGCTTTGTATTTCACCACTTTTCCACTACCATCCTTTTTCAGCTTGAACACCCATTTATTTTTCAGTGCCTTCTTCGCGCGTGGAAGTTCTATAATCTCATAAGTTTGATTTTTCTGCAGAGAATCCATCTCATCCTGCATTGCGAGCAACCATTTTTCTTTATCCTTGTGAGTTACTACTTCATGAAAACTCTCTGGTTCTCCATCTTCAGTAAGTAGAAGGTACTCGGATTCTAGATATCTACTCGATGGAATCCGATCTCGTTCAGATCTATGAACTTTTGGAACATTATGAGGAGATCCACCATCATCTTGACCTTGTGATGGTGCTGAAACGTCTGACAGATGGGGTTGTGGCTCCCCCTGCTCAGCACCATCATTTTCATCATTATCTTCTACTTATGGCATTTCTTCTTGCACTGAAAATTCATTTCTCATGAATGATTCCGTTGTTGCCTCTGGCACCTGAGCAGCAACATTTGTCTTTTGAGATATTGTGGGTTTTTCAATATCTTCTATTGTCTGGATTTCATGGAACACCACGTCCCTACTTCTGATCACCTTTTTCTCCTGTGGATCCCATAATCTGTATCCAAATTCTTCATCTCCATAGCCTATGAATATGCATGGAGTGGTCCTTGCATCCAACTTATGTCTGAGCTATTTAGATACATGTACGTACGCCAAACATCTAAATACTCTTAAGTGAGAGTATGATGGATCCTTTCCAGACCAAAATTTCTCTGGAACTTCAAAATTCAGTGGTACTGATGGAGATCGGTTGATAAAGTAACATGCGGCTCTGACTGCTTCTCCCCAGAATGGCCTTGGCAGCTTAGCCATACTGAGCATGCTCCACACGTTCCATGATTGTTCGGTTCATTCTTTCTGCTATACCATTGTGTTGAGGGGTACGTGGAACTGTATTCTCATGTCGGATATCATATGATCTGCAATAGGCATCGAACTGCCTGGAAGAGTATTCATCACCGTTGTCGGATCGAAGACACTTTAACTTCTTTCCTGTCTCACGTTCTACCATGACATGGAACTGTTTGAAGTAATCGAACACCTGGTCCTTCGTCCGCAAGAAATATACCTACACCGTTCGAGAAGTATCGTCGATAAACGTCAGAAAGTACCGATTGCCGCCTATTGATTCAACCTCCAAGGGACCGTAAACATCAGATTGTACCATACTGAATAACTCTGATTTTCTCGTTGAAGAGAAATTAAACGAGACTCTATGCTGCTTACCAAACAGACAATGATTGCAAGGATCTAGTGCAGCGTCCTTGTCTACATTGATAAGCTTCTTATTTATTAGGGTAGACAACCCTTTCTCACTCATGTGACCGAGTCTCTGGAGCCATAAATTTTGTGAAGCCTCCTTTTCTGCAACATTAAGGCTGTCTTTGTAGATCTTCACATGAGTTTTGTATAGTGTGCCACAAATGTGTCCTCGAGCGACTATTATATCGCCTCTTGACAATTTCCATGTGCCTCTACTAAAATGACTATCATAGCCCTGTTTGTCGAGAGCTACCCCAGAAAGTAAATTCAGCCGAAGATCTGGCACATGGCGGACATCTTTCAAAGTGATTGTACTCCTGGAACTTGTCTTTATCTTGACATCACCAATTCCGACAATCTCAGCGAAACTAGAATTTCCCATCTTCACAGCTCCAAAGTCACCAGCTTTGTATGTTGTGAAGTATTCCTTATATGGAGTCACATGGTAGGAAGCTGCAGTATCTACCACTCATTCTGTTTTTTCTCTTGAGACGTGAAGGCATGTCTCTTCATGGGTTGAACAATAAGCTACATCACCAGAGATAGTCACTAATGTTTCTCCACCCTTATTCTTCGACTGGGAACTGCTTTGACCTTGTTCCTCTTTCAATCTATAGCAGTTCTTTTTCATATGTCCCTCTAATCCACAATGATGGCATTTATATGTTGGTTTTCTACCATCAGCTGACCTGCCCCTGCTCTTGCTTCTGCCTCTCCATTTATTTTTGCTACTCATTTGCTGTCTTCCCCGATTCTCTGTGACAAAGGCATGGGTCTGATCTGTGCCCATGTCTTTTCTCCTTGCCTCTTCACTGAATAGGGCATCCTTGACCATTGACATGGTAAGTTTGCCATTCGGAGCTGAGTTGTTGAGTGTTACGACCAGCGTTTCCCAGCTATCGGGAAGAGAACTAAGTAGCAATAGCGCCTGAACTTCATCTCCAAGAGGCATCTCTACAGACGATAACTGGTTGACCAAGCTCTGGAACTCACTAGTATGCTCGGCAACTGAAGTTTCACTTTTGAGCTTCATGTTGACTAAACGCCTCATCAGCATGGCTTTATTCCGAGCAGTCTTGGCCTGGTACATGTCCTCCAACCTTTTCTAGAGGACATATGCGTGTGTCTCTTGTACAACATGGTGGAAGACACTATGATCAATCCATTGACGGATCTGACCAATAATTTTTCAGTTTAATTTCTTCCAATCTATCTCTTTGGCAGAATCAGGGTTTATACCCTTCAATTCAATAGGATCGAACAAATCCTTACAGCTGAGGAGATCTTCCATCCGAGGTTTCCACAACTTGTAGTTTGTGGCTGTAAGCATAATCATAGCTCCCGAAGATGATGTTGACTCTTCTATGGACATTATCACCTTACAAATAATTTTTCAACACAAACGGGGTTGAATTGTAGAAAAAAAAAGATCACCGTTACGTCCGGAACGGTTGAAAATGGTGGAATAGACACTTCGCGGTTTAAATTCCACTTACGGGGTAAAATTATAATTTTTATAAACTTCAGGAACCAAAAAAATGAAATTTTGAAAATTTCAGGGACCAAATTGTAAAATTTCAGAATTGCTACAGTACTGCTACAGAAACTTGCTACAGTGCTGCTACAGGAACTTGCTACACTGAATTGCTACAGGACTGCTACAGTGAATTGCTACAGGACTTTCTTCTCCGGCGAAAATTTCGGCACCGGTCGTCTTCTCCGGCGAGTTGACCAAAGTTTGACCGCGTTTTCTAGGCTCGTTATAACTCCGTTTAAGTCACCGTTTTTTTTTTTGGACTCGGTTCGACGAGAAGAATCCAATGGTACACTCAAAATTGGATTTTGAGGAAACTTCAGAAGACCCAAAAAACTCAACCAACGTCTCTAACCAAGCTCTGATACCATTTATTGGGAAGAGAGGATAGCCTGGACGTTGGGAGATATAAATTTGAGAGAAAATAACTCTATTACTCACAAGAATAGATTACACGAGTATTACAAAACTAAAAAAAAGTCTCAAACTCACACACACTATCTAGGTTGTGATTACACTTCTCTAAGTGATTTTGGGTTGATTTTACAATTGAAGTTTCAACCTCTATTTATACTAAAACTTTGGTGGCAGTGGAATGGTGTGAACGAGAAGGTGTCATGTGAACGGAGAAGGTGGGCGGCCGTCATCGTATTCAACTTTTCTACTTCCGTATGATTTGTTCAAAGCTGGCAACGTTGAACATCTAGATGGCAGCTGGAACAGAGGCATCTAGATAACGCCTGAAAACTCATCATTCTACCCAAATAGGATATTGTGAAGACCCGTCCTAATCCATCTGGATGAAGTCCACATCGATTATAAACGATTCACAATAGTTGATTACATCGCGAGGTATTTGACCTCTATATGATACATTTTATAAACATTGCATTCAATTTTAAAAGACAATATTTCTTTAAAACGATAAATTGACGGCATGCATACCATTTCAAAATATATCCAACTATAATGACTTAGTAATAATCTTGATGAACTCGACGACTCGAATGCAACGTCTTTTGAAATATGCCATGAATGACTCCAAGTAATGTTTCTAAAATGAGCAAATGCACATTGGAAGATTTCTTTCATACCTGAGAATAACATGCTTTCAAGTGTCAACCAAAAGGTTGGTGAGTTCATTAGTTTAACATAAATAATCATTTCATAAATTTTAATAGACCACAAGATTTCATATTTCCATTTATCATAAACATACGTCCCATACATAGAGACAAAAATATCATTCATATGGATTGAACACCTGGTAACCGACATTCACAATATGCATATGAGAATATCCCCATCATTCCGGGATCCTCCTTCGGACATGATATAAATTTTGAAGTACTAAAGCATCCGGTACTTTGGATGGGGCTTGTTGGGCCCGATAGATCTATCTTTAGAGTTCGCGTCAATTAGGGTGTGTGTTCCCTAATTCTTAGATTACCAGACTTAATAAAAAGGGGCATATTCGGTTTAATAATCCAGCCATAGAATGTAGTTTTAAGTACTTGTGTCTATTTCGTAAAACAGTTATAAAAGCAGCGCATGTATTCTCAGTCCCAAAATATATATTGCGAAAGCATTTAAAAAGGGATTAATGAAACTCACACATATAAATATTGTAAAATAGTTATTAAAACATTGCATGTATTCTCAGTCCAAAAATATATATAAAAGGGGAATAATGAAACTCACCTAATGTATTTTGTAGTAAAAATACATATAACGACATTGAATAATGCAGGGTTGACCTCAGATTCACAAACCTATATCATTTGTATATATATTAAAACGTATATTCGTAATCGAACAAATATATATATTATATCCTTAAATTATATATTATACTTATCTAGTTTGTGTATATATTCACAATGTTTAATATTTACATAGTTATATTGATATATATATTTGATTAGTAAAAATAATAAAAAAAAATATACCCAACATGTTATATAAGAATATTTATATAAACTTTGTTAATTTGATAAAAAAAAAATACTTACAACCTTAATAATATCTTTAAAACTTTTATTTTCTTAAACGTAATTATTCTTAGTAATACTGATATAGGTAATGCTGATAATAATAATAATGATAGTTTTAATGAAAACAAAATAATAATTTTGGTAAACATAATCATAGTAATAATAATAATTATTATATTAATAATGATAATATCAGTAATTTTTAATATAATGAATAATTTATTAATAATAATGATACTAAGGATGTTGCTTTTAATAATAATAATAATAATAATACAAATAATAACAATATCTATGATAATAATAATAGTATTAGTAATAATTTTAATATTATACCATAACACTCCTCTCTTATAATTTAATACTAATTTCATTATAACATTTACAAGAATCACCTCTTATTAGTTAATAATATAAATCTTAACACCTTTCCAATTTATATTCATCTTTTTACAATCACAATCATAATTATAATAATAGTGAATCTAAATAATAATATGTATACTTCATATTCATATTCATATTCATAATAATAATAATAATAATAATAATAATAATAATAATAATAATAATAATAATAATAATAATAATAATAATAATAATAATAATATAGGAATATTAAAAAAAGTGCTACCTCAAGAAAAGGCTCAAAAAGGAAATATAATGCAAGCTGCTAGGACTCGAACCCACAACCTCTCGCATAACCACAAACAACGCCAACCATTTCACTGCTTGCTCATTTCTGTTCTAATTTATAACTCTAATTTATTTAACCCTTATTCAAATCGTTTTAAATTGTTATTTCCACACACTCCAGCTCGGCACTAAATTCATTAGCAAGCCTGGTTCCTCGGCCCAAGGCCCAACAGGCCCAAGCTTTCAGCACAAACCAAACACTCTCATGGAGAAAAAAAAATATACTGTAGTGGCCTGGGTTCGAACCCAGGACCTCTCGTTAAATGACCACACAACTAAACCAATGCTCCGCTGTTTCATTTCTGATATAATGCATAAACTAAATCTATTTAACTATATTATTTCTATTTTCTTTTTCTTTTCTAAAACCAAAACCCATTTACCATTTTCATCTTCAAACATACATTAGTATTATCACAAAATCGTCCAACCTGAATGATAATCATCATCTTAATTATTATCTAACTTCTTCATTTGAAATCATTACCAAAATCATATCCATAACCGAGTCATTTCTTCATCATTATTAAGTATTTCACCATTGCCACTTATCTATCACAATCATAGTTGTAAAACAGAAAAACGCAGCAGTGACCATACCAAAAGCTCATCGTCAATGTATTGTTCATCATCACTTTTGTGGGTGTTGGTGTAAACAGTAAAAAGAAGCAAAAAATTATTGTAGCGGTTTATGGTTTAAAGAGCTGTAGAAGGTTGTGGTGGTGATGTGGTTCGCACCAATAGGAAAAGAGAAGGGAAAATAGCAGTGATAGTTGCGATGTACAGCAACTTCACATGAAATAGAATTATAGTAGTCGTAATAGTTTAAATGGGGTTTGGGGTGAAGGTGACGGTTTAACACAGAAGTATGATCAAACAGAAACTGCAGCCGCCTGTAGCAGTGATAATCGTGGTGTAAGGTGTTGGTGTTTCACGGCTATAGTTGTGGCATAAGTTTGATAGTGCACGAAGAAAAAAGAAGGTGGAGAGAGAGATGAGAGAGATAAAGTGACGGTGGCCGGTGGTGTTTAACGGTGGTAGTAGGTGGCGGTTGGTGGTTGGAAGTGTTAACAATGGAGGATGGTTGAGAGAAGGGTGGCTCTTAATGATGAACGAAGATGGTGTGATCGAGCAGATGATAAGGTTATACATATGTATATGTATGTGCTTTTTATATATATGTAATATATATATTTATATAAGTGGGTTAGTGAAGAAAATCAAAAAAGAAAAAACAGTGATCAATAGTAATCAAGTGCCATCTTGTGAATTAACTTTGTCTGATACTACCGACACACTTACTCGGACTATTATCTCGTGTCCATTGCTAATCAGTTAAAAATATAAAAGTGTTCCGAAAAATTCCAAATTTTTTAGATTAAATGTAATTAATTATTTCACTCATTAACTGATTGAAACCTGATCAAAAAGGTTCTAAAAATATTTAATTTCTGTTCCAATTTATATGTACGGAGTACTAATAATCAAACTTAAAAGGGTAAAAATATATTTAACAAATCTAAGATCTTCGAAATCAATTTACAGTTCAACTTTTATTTCAATCCGTCATGAACAAGTACTATATCTATATTAAAATTAACAAAACGTCAACCGAGTGTTACTAACGTTTACTAATTAAGCTCGAAATCGTTTATTTTTAATATATTCACATTCTATATAAAACAGTTTTAAAAAAATAGTATGTTTAATTACTAAAACAAATGTATTATATATTTTTAAACAATTAGATTTAATATAACTTTATATATTTACACATAATATTTATATACATAATTATATATATATATATCTATATATTAAAATATAGCTTCCATTATATCGCATGTTATTTTTACATATTTGTTTCTAACAGTTTAATCATATATCATTTCAATAATATTTATAATTTATATAGTTGTTCGTGAATCGTCGGGAATAGTCGAAGGATAAATGCATTCATGTTAACAAATTCAAAGTTTTTGAGATTTAGATTAACAGACTTTGCTTATCGTGTCGAAATCATGTAAAGATTAAAGTTTGAATTTGGTCAGAAATCTCCGGGTCATCACAGTACCTACCCGTTAAAGAAATTTCGTCCTGAAATTTGAGTGAGGTGGTCATGGCTAATAATAAAATTGTTTTCATGACGAATATGAGTTGATAAATAGAGTTTTATCATCATTGAGTTTTGTGGATAAAACAATTCGATTATTCGAAGAGTACGAATGAAGCTATTCACAAAAGAATGAAATGAGAAGCAAAGATTTGTTTTTAACTCTTGATGTAATCAGGTTTGAATTTAGAAAATAAGGTGTGTCTTAGCTTTTGACGTTGTCTTGCTTGAATTCCGGAATTCAAGGGATTTAGAGAAAATCTTCGAAACCTAAAGATTTGATTTTTTGGCGAATAAAGAAATTAAGATCTCTCTAATTAAATACGGTGATCTGCTTCGATTACACTATCTGATATTTCCATTATAAATTAAACTCTTCCGTTCCATTATTCTCACCATTCCTATACTTTCCTACTTGTTTCATACATCCAAAAGATTCTGAAAATGCTTAATCCAGTTCTGATCCTTGTTCTCATCCTTACTATCGCAACAATCATTCTCCTTTTCCAACTTCCACCAGAGGAATCTGTTTTCTTTTACTTCGCCCTTAGTGTTTTAGTGTTTTTAATTCTCCCGTGTCTTTATGTTGAGATAAACATTGATATACACGGTCTGTAATTTCTGTGTTGTTATTGGGCTTTATATCTCCCCTTATATTTCAATGTCCTTATTTCTGTTTCCTACAATCATTGTCATCCCCAGTTAATACCCTCTCCTATTTGCTGCGATTTATACTCCAATTTCTATTTTAGAGCTTTGTCCCTTCGTTTCTTCTTCTGGCGATTTGGCATCTCTTGTAATGGTCTAAAATTCGCAGATATAAGTTTCAGAATGAACACTGTTAATGTTCTAAATAAGGAGGAACGTAATAGCACGATTTGATTTGTCAAATTACCAGATTCGCTAAGAATACAACTATCAAGAATATACTTTCTTGATATGTTCAGAAGTTAAATAGAATAAAAGAGTTATGTAACATGGCACGTGATAACGTTATGATTATGTGAATCATCACGTCCCATTAGAAACTCAGCATGACTTACTTTAATATAATCACATTGATCAAGTGTCATTATATTATACTAACTCATGCATCAGTTCCCAACATTACTTCAATAACATTCCTATTTTAAGTTCGAAAGTTTACAGAATATAGAAACTAACCGTTTCTATATGATGAAATACTGATAGCACGAAGAGATTAATGATTTCAGATAAGGATAGTTATAAAAATATCCTCAGAAATATGGAGAATATTTATGATGAAAGATACGATGATATCTTGGAATTTATAATATCGAAGTATGATGAAGAAGATTTATCCGTAAGGGTTTAGATTCGGAAGCAAGGTATTCGCTAAAGATTTCATCAGAAACAGAATCATTTATATTCTTTGAAGTCAAACTTATTCTTTGTGATTTGTCCACGGCTTCTTTCACAGTTTCGCATAATCCGCTTTTCGGTACTAGATTTTCTATTGTATGTTTCCAATATAATTGAAAGGACCCGTTCATATACATTATAAACGATTCACAATAGTTGATTACATCGCGAGGTATTTGACCTCTATATGATACATTTTACAAACATTGCATTCGTTTTTAAAAGACAAACATTCTTTACAACGAAAGTTGACGGCATGCACACCATTTGATAATACATCCAACTATAATTGACATAATAATAATCTTGATGAACTCAATGACTCGAATGCAACGTCTTTTAAAATATGCCATGAATGACTCCAAGTAATATCCTTAAAATGAGTTAATGCACAGCGGAAGATTTCTTTAATACCTGAGAATAAACATGCTTTAAAGTGTCAACCAAAAGGTTGGTGAGTTCATAGGTTTATCATAACAATCATTTCAATATATTAATAGACCACAAGATTTCCGTTTATAAATATATGTACACTCGCAAGTGTATAAAAGTATTCTATAAGTTGTAGGCACCCGGTAACAAGCCTTAACGCTCATGTTTTACCCTCTGAAGTACACCAGATCAGGTGTGTTTAAAATAACCTCGAAGTACTAAAGCATCCCATAGTCAGGATGAGGTTTGTCAGGCCCAATAGATCTATCTTTAGGATTCGCGCCTACCGTACATAGACAAGTAGTTTAATGTTACCAAGCTAAGGGTATATTTCTGATTTAAACCCACGTAGAATTAGTTTTAGTACTTGTGCCTATTTCGTAAAATATTTATAAAAACAGCGCATGTATTCTCAGTCCCAAAAATATATATAAAAGGGAGCAAATGAAACTCACCATACTGTATTTCGTAGTAAAAATACATATAACGTCATTTAACAAGTGCAAGGTTGGCCTCGGATTCACGAACCTATATTAATTATATATATTTATATGTTGGTCAATATTTGTCTAACAATTTTTGGTCAAGTCATAGTGTACCACAATCCTAATGCTCGAGACTAATATGCAAAAGTCATCAAAAGTCAACTTGACCCAAAATGACTTCTAAAATATATACGTGTTTATTATATAACTTAACTATAGTCGTTTTATATATTTAAATATATTTATTAGATTTTATAATAATAAAAGTCATTTATTAATAAAAATTTATATTAACGTTTATATATGATAAAATATACTTTTATATATCTTAAGTAGTAAAATTTATAAAGTTCACTTAATATCGTAAAACTATAGTGGTAAGTATTATTAATGTAATTATATTACGCGTGGTGAAAAATATCTTTGTATCCCCTATTTATTTGATAAAATAATATTGATCATAATAATAATAAGTAAAAGCTGTATTATTTTGTAATAATAATTATTATTATTCTATAAAAAAATAACAATATTTATATTTACTAAAAATGGTATTATGATAAAATGATAATACTAACATAATAGTAATAATGATATTTTATAATAACAATGATATTTCTATTAAAATAATAACGACGATAGTAATAATAATCATTTTAACAATAATACTAAAATTCAGTTGACTATAACTTCTAATCCGTTCATCGAAACCATTCGATATCTAAATGAAAAGTTCTTAATTTTTCGCTAGCTTTCCAATGACATGCATATCATATACCCTATCTCAGTAGCATATGTGAAATGTCCCGTTCTTATTGATTAAAAACGTTCCATATTAATTGATTTTGTTGCGAGGTTTTGACCTCTATATGAGACATTTTTCAAAGACTGCATTCATTTTTAAAACAAACCATAACCTTTATTTCATAGATAAAGGTTTTAAAAAGCTTTACGTAGATTATCAAATAATGATAATCTAAAATATCCTGTTTACACACGACCATTACATAATGGTTTATAATACAAATATGTTACAACAAAATAAGTTTCTTGAATGCAGTTTTTACACAATATCATACAAGCATGGACTCCAAATCTCGTCCTTATTTAAGTATGCGACAGCGGAAGCTCTTAATAATCACCTGAGAATAAACATGCTTAAAACGTCAACAAAAATGTTGGTGAGTTATAGGTTTAACCTATATATATCAAATCATAATAATAGACCACAAGATTTCATATTTCAATACACATCCCATACATAGAGATAAAAATCATTCATATGGTGAACACCTGGTAACCGACATTAACAAGATGCATATATAAGAATATCCCCATCATTCCGGGACACCCTTCGGATATGATATAAATTTCGAAGTACTAAAGCATCCGGTACTTTGGATGGGGCTTGTTGGGCCCGATAGATCTATCTTTAGGATTCGCGTCAATTAGGGTGTCTGTTCCCTAATTCTTAGATTACCAGACTTAATAAAAAGGGGCATATTCGATTTCGATAATTCAACCATAGAATGTAGTTTCACGTACTTGTGTCTATTTTGTAAATCATTTATAAAACCTGCATGTATTCTCATCCCAAAAATATTAGATTTTAAAAGTGGGACTATAACTCACTTTCACAGATTTTTACTTCGTCGGGAAGTAAGACTTGGCCACTAGTTGATTCACGAACCTATAACAATATATACATGTATATCAAAGTATGTTCAAAATATATTTACAACACTTTTAATATATTTTGATGTTTTAAGTTTATTAAGTCAGCTGTCCTCGTTAATAACCTACAACTAGTTGTCCACAGTTAGATGTACAGAAATAAATTGATAAATATTATCTTGAATCAATCCACGACCCAGTGTATACATATCTCAGTATTGATCACAACTCAAACTATATATATTTTGGAATCAACCTCAACCCTGTATAGCTAACTCCAACATTCACATATAGAGTGTCTATGGTTGTTCCGAAATATATATAGATGTGTCGACATGATAGGTCGAAACATTATATACGTGTCTATGGTATCTCAAGATTACATAATATACAATACAAGTTGATTAAGTTATGGTTGGAATAGATTTGTTACCAATTTTCACGTAGGTAAAATGAGAAAAATTATCCAATCTTGTTTTACCCATAACTTCTTCATTTTAAATCCGTTTTGAGTGAATCAAATTGCTATGGTTTCATATTGAACTCTATTTTATGAATCTAAATAGAAAAAGTATAGGTTTATAGTCGGAAAAATAAGTTACAAGTCGTTTTTGTAAATGTAGTCATTTCAGTCGAAAGAACGACGTCTAGATGACCATTTTAGAAAACATACTTCCACTTTGAGTTTAACCATAATTTTTGGATATAGTTTCATGTTCATAATAAAAATCATTTTCTCAGAATAACAACTTTTAAATCAAAGTTTATCATAGTTTTTAATTAACTAACCCAAAACAGCCCGCGGTGTTACTACGACGGCGTAAATCCGGTTTTACGGTGTTTTTCGTGTTTCCAGGTTTTAAATCATTAAGTTAGCATATCATATAGATATAGAACATGTTTTTAGTTGATTTTAAAAGTCAAGTTAGAAGGATTAACTTTTGTTTGCGAACAAGTTTAGAATTAACTAAACTATGTTCTAGTGATTACAAGTTTAAACCTTCGAATAAGATAGCTTTATATGTATGAATCGAATGATGTTATGAACATCATTACTACCTTAAGTTCCTTTAATAAACCTACTGGAAAAGAGAAAAATGGATCTAGCTTCAATGGATCCTTGGATGGCTCGAAGTTCTTGAAGCAGAATCATGACACGAAAACAAGTTCAAGTAAGATCATCACTTGAAATAAGATTGTTATAGTTATAGAAATTGAACCAAAGTTTGAATATGATTATTACCTTGTATTATAATGATAACCTACTATAAGAAACAAAGATTTCTTGAGGTTGGATGATCACCTTACAAGATTGGAAGTGAGCTAGCAAACTTGAAAGTATTCTTGATTTTATGAAACTAGAACTTTTGAAATTTATGAAGAACACTTAGAACTTGAAGATAGAACTTGAGAGAGATCAATTAGATGAAGAAAATTGAAGAATTAAAGTGTTTGTAGGTGTTTTTGGTCGTTGGTGTATGGATTAGATATAAAGGATATGTAATTTTGTTTTCATGTAAATAAGTCATGAATGATTACTCATATTTTTGTAATTTTATGAGATATTTCATGCTAGTTGCCAAATGATGGTTCCCACATGTGTTAGGTGACTCACATGGGCTGCTAAGAGCTGATCATTGGAGTGTATATACCAATAGTACATACATCTAAAAGCTGTGTATTGTACGAGTACGAATACGGGTGCATACGAGTAGAATTGTTGATGAAACTGAACGAGGATGTAATTGTAAGCATTTTTGTTAAGTAGAAGTATTTTGATAAGTGTATTGAAGTCTTTCAAAAGTGTATAAATAAATATTAAAACACTACATGTATATACATTTTAACTGAGTCGTTAAGTCATCGTTAGTCGTTACATATAAGTGTTGTTTTGAAACCTTTAGGTTAACGATCTTGTTAAATGTTGTTAACCCAATGTTTATAATATCAAATGAGATTTTAAATTATTATATTATCATGATATTATCATGTATGAATATCTATTAATATGATATATATACATTAAATGTCTTTACAACGATAATCGTTACATATATGTCTCGTTTAAAAATCATTAAGTTAGTAGTCTTGTTTTTACATATGTAGTTCATTGTTAATATACTTAATGATATATTTACTTATCATAGTATCATGTTAACTATATATATATCCATATATATGTCATCATATAGTTTTTACAAGTTTTAACGTTCGTGAATCACCGGTCAACTTGGGTGGTCAATTGTCTATATGAAACATATTTCAATTAATCAAGTCTTAACAAGTTTGATTGCTTAACATGTTGGAAACATTTAATCATGTAAATATCAATCTCAATTAATATATATAAACATGGAAAATTTCGGGTCACTACAGTACCTACCCGTTAAATAAATTTCGTCCCGAAATTTTAAGCTGTTGAAGGTGTTGACGAATCTTCTGGAAATAGATGCGGGTATTTCTTCTTCATCTGATCTTCACGCTCCCAGGTGAACTCGGGTCCTCTACGAGCATTCCATCGAACCTTAACGATTGGTATCTTGTTTTGCTTAAGTCTTTTAACCTCACGATCCATTATTTCGACGGGTTCTTCGATGAATTGAAGTTTTTCGTTGATTTGGATTTCATCTAACGGAATAGTGAGATCTTCTTTAGCAAAACATTTCTTCAAATTCGAGACGTGGAAAGTGTTATGTACAGCCGCGAGTTGTTGAGGTAACTCTAGTCGGTAAGCTACTGGTCCGACACGATCAATAATTTTGAATGGTCCAATATACCTTGGATTTAATTTCCCTCGTTTACCAAATCAAACAACGCCTTTCCAAGGTGAAACTTTAAGCATGACCATCTCTCCAATTTCAAATTCTATATCTTTTCTTTTAATGTCAGCGTAGCTCTTTTGTCGACTTTGGGCGGTTTTCAACCGTTGTTGAATTTGGATGATCTTCTCGGTAGTTTCTTGTATAATCTCCGGACCCGTAATCTGTCTATCCCCCACTTCACTCCAACAAATCGGAGACCTGCACTTTCTACCATAAAGTGCTTCAAACGGCGCCATCTCAATGCTTGAATGGTAGCTGTTGTTGTAGGAAAATTCTGCTAACGGTAGATGTCGATCCCAACTGTTTCCGAAATCAATAACACATGCTCGTAGCATGTCTTCAAGCGTTTGTATCGTCCTTTCGCTCTGCCCATCAGTTTGTGGATGATAGGCAGTACTCATGTCTAGACGAGTTCCTAATGCTTGCTGTAATGTCTGCCAAAATCTTGAAATAAATCTGCCATCCCTATCAGAGATAATAGAGATTGGTATTCCATGTCTGGAGACGACTTCCTTCAAATACAGTCGTGCTAACTTCTCCATCTTGTCATCTTCTCTTATTGGTAGGAAGTGTGCTGATTTGGTGAGACGATCAACTATTACCCAAATAGTATCAAAACCACTTGCAGTCCTTGGCAATTTAGTGATGAAATCCATGGTAATGTTTTCCCATTTCCATTCCGGGATTTCGGGTTGTTGAAGTAGACCTGATGGTTTCTGATGCTCAGCTTTGACCTTAGAACACGTCAAACATTCTCCTACGTATTTAGCAACATCGGCTTTCATACCCGGCCACCAAAAATGTTTCTTGAGATCCTTGTACATCTTCCCCGTTCCAGGATGTATTGAGTATCTGGTTTTATGAGCTTCTCTAAGTACCATTTCTCTCATATCTCCAAATTTTGGTACCCAAATCCTTTCAGCCCTATACCGGGTTCCGTCTTCCCGAATATTAAGATGCTTCTCCGATCCTTTGGGTATTTCATCCTTTAAATTTCCCTCTTTTAAAACTCCTTGTTGCACCTCCTTTATTTGAGTAGTAATGTTATTATGAATCATTATATTCATAGATTTTACTCGAATGGGTTCTCTGTCCTTCCTGCTCAAGGCATCGGCTACCACATTTGCCTTCCCCGGGTGGTAATGAATCTCAAAGTCGTAATCATTCAATAATTCAATCCACCTACGCTGCCTCATATTCAGTTGTTTCTGATTAAATATGTGTTGAAGACTTTTGTGGTCGGTATATATAATACTTTTGACCCCATATAAGTAGTGCCTCCAAGTCTTTAATGCAAAAACAACCGCGCCTAATTCCAAATCATGCGTCGTATAATTTTGTTCGTGAATCTTCAATTGTCTAGACGCATAAGCAATCACCTTCGTTCGTTGCATTAATACACAACCGAGACCTTGCTTTGATGCATCACAATAAATCACAAAATCATCATTCCCTTCAGGCAATGACAATATAGGTGCTGTAGTTAGCTTTTTCTTCAATAACTGAAACGCTTTCTCTTGTTCATCATTCCATTCAAATTTCTTCCCTTTATGCGTTAATGCAGTCAAGGGTTTTGCTATTCTGGAAAAGTCTTGGATGAACCTTCTGTAGTAACCAGCTAGTCCTAAAAACTGGCGTATGTGTTTCGGAGTTTTCGGGGTTTCCCACTTTTCAACAGTTTCTATCTTTGCCGGATCCACCTTAATACCTTCTTTGTTCACTATGTGACCGAGGAATTGAACTTCTTCCAACCAAAATGCACACTTTGAAAACTTAGCGTACAATTCTTCCTTCCTCAATACTTCTAACACCTTTCTCAAATGTTCACCGTGTTCTTGGTCATTCTTTGAGTAAATAAGTATGTCATCAATGAAAACAATGACAAACTTGTCAAGGTATGGTCCACACACTCGGTTCATAAGGTCCATGAACACAGCTGGTGCATTAGTTAAACCAAACGGCATGACCATAAACTCGTAATGACCGTAACGTGTTCTGAAAGCAGTCTTTGGAATATCATCTTCTTTCACCCGCATTTGATGATACCCGGAACGTAAGTCAATCTTTGAATAAATAGACGAGCCTTGTAGTTGATCAAATAAGTCATCGATTCTCGGTAGTGGGTAGCGGTTCTTGATGGTAAGTTTGTTCAACTCTCGGTAGTCGATACACAACCTGAATGTACCATCTTTCTTCTTGACAAACAAAACAGGAGCTCCCCACGGTGATGTGCTTGGTCGAATGAAACCACGCTCTAAAAGTTCTTGTAATTGGCTTTGTAGTTCTTTCATCTCGCTGGGTGCGAGTCTGTAAGGAGCACGAGCTATTGGTGCAGCTCCTGGTACAAGATCTATTTGAAATTCAACGGATCGATGTGGGGGTAATCCCGGTAATTCTTTCGGAAATACATCAGGAAATTCTTTTGCAATGGGAACATCATTGATGCTCTTTTCTTCAGTTTGTACTTTCTCGACGTGTGCTAGAACAGCATAGCAACCTTTTCTTATTAGTTTTTATGCCTTCAAATTACTAATAAGATGTAGCTTTGTGTTGCCCTTTTCTCCGTACACCATTAAGGGTTTTCCTTTTTCTCGTATAATGCGAATTGCATTTTTGTAACAAACGATCTCCGCTTTCACTTCTTTCAACCAGTCCATACCAATTATCACATCAAAACTCCCTAACTCTACTGGTATCAAATCAATCTTAAATGTTTCGCTAACCAGTTTAATTTCTCGATTCCGACATATATTATCTGCTGAAATTAATTTACCATTTGCTAATTCGAGTAAAAATTTACTATCCAAAGGCGTCAATGGACAACTTAATTTAGCACAAAAATCTCTACTCATATAGCTTCTATCAGCACCCGAATCAAATAAAACGTAAGCAGATTTATTGTCAATAAGAAACGTACCCGTAACAAGCTCCGGGTCTTCCTGTGCCTCTGCCGCATTAATATTGAAAACTCTTCCGCGGCCTTGTCCATTCGTGTTCTCCTGGTTCGGGCAATTTCTAATAATGTGGCCTGGTTTTCCACATTTATAACAAACTACATTGGCATAACTTGCTCCGACACTACTTGCTCCGCCATTACTCGTTCCGACACCATTTGTTCCTTTCGTTCTGTTAACCCCTGGTCCGTAGACCTCACACTTCGCTGCGCTATGACCATTTCTTTTACACTTGTTGCAAAATTTGGTGCAGAACCCCGAGTGATACTTTTCACACCTTTGGCATAGCTGCTTCTGATTGTTGTTGTTGTTGCGGTTATTATTGTTGTTGGGATGATTGTTGTAGTTGCTGTTGTTGTTGTTGTTGTTGTTGTTGGGCAGTTTGTTGTAGTTGCGATTGATGTTGCGATTGTTGGGATAATTGTTGCGATTATTGTTGTAATTGCTGTTGTTGTTGTATTGGTGATTCTTATCACCGTTTTCCTCCCACTTTCTTTTGACTTGCTTCACATTGGCCTCTTCAGCAGTCTGTTCTTTAATTCTTTCTTCAATTTGGTTCACGAGTTTGTGAGCCATTCTACATGCCTGTTGTATAGAGGTGGGCTCGTGTGAACTTATATCTTCTTGGATTCTTTCCGGTAATCCTTTCACAAACGCGTCGATCTTCTCTTCCTCATCTTCGAATGCTCCCGGACACAATAGGCACAATTCTGTGAATCGTCTTTCGTACGTGGTGATATCAAATCCTTGGGTTCGTAACCCTCTAAGTTCTGTCTTGAGCTTATTAACCTCGGTTCTGGGACGGTACTTCTCGTTCATCAAGTGCTTGAATGCTGACCACGATAGTGCGTACGCATCGTCTTGTCCCACTTGCTCTAGATAGGTATTCCACCATGTTAACGCAGAACCTGTGAAGGTATGCGTAGCGTACTTCACTTTGTCCTCTTCAGTACACTTACTTATGGCAAACACCGATTCGACCTTCTCGGTCCACCGTTTCAATCCGATCGGTCCTTCGGTTCCATCAAATTCCAAAGGTTTGCAGGCAGTGAATTCTTTGTAGGTGCATCCTACACGATTTCCTGTACTGCTAGATCCAAGGTTATTGTTGGTATGTAGCGCAGCCTGTACTGCGGCTATGTTTGAAGCTAGAAAAGTACGGAATTCCTCTTCATTCATATTCACGGTGTGTCGAGTAGTCGGTGCCATTTCCTTCAAAATAGTTAAATGGAACAAGTTAATCATACAGAATATTAAGAGTAGTTAATAGAATTTCGTAGCATAATATGAACTCATTTATAAAAGCTTTTTCTTCATATTAGCGTTTTATAAGTTTAAATTCGGGTAGTACCTACCCGTTAAGTTCATACTTAGTAGCTAATATACAATTCAACTACTACAATTCTATATGAAAAACTGATTATAATAATATTTCGCGTTCAAACTTTTATACAATATTTTACAAACTTACAATACCGCTTATTTTACATAAAGCATGAAATATAGCACACAATAACTTTGATACAAGATAGTTGTGAAGACAATTCTAGCTAGTACACAAGTCGTTCAGCAAAGGCAATAAAGACACGTAATTCATACGTCCAGAAACAAATCATGCATTCTGGTTTTACTAGGACTACTTCCCATCCTTGGTCTTGTGCAACATAACCGTTATGGCCGTTGATAAGACAGCGTGTTGTAACGTCGTCAAAGGGACGAGAGTTACGTAATGTCCAACAGTCCCGTAATAATCTAAAAACCTCATTTCTTACCCCAATTATCGACTCCGTCACTTGTGGAAACATTTTGTTTAATAGTTGTAGCCCGATGTTCTTGTTCTCACTTTGGTGAGAAGCGAACATTACTAATCCGTAAGCATAACATGCTTCTTTATGTTGCATGTTAGCCGCTTTTTCTAAATCACGAAGTCCAATATTCGGATATATTGAGTCAAAATAATTTCTTAACCCGTTGCGTAAAATAGCATTTGGGTTCCCCGCAATATATGCGTCAAAGTAAACACATCGTAACTTATGGGTTTCCCAATGTGATATCCCCCATCTTTCAAACGAAAGTCTCTTATAAACCAAGACATTCTTGGAACGTTCTTCGAATGTCTTACAAACTGATCTCGCCTTAAATAGTTGTGCCGAGGAATTCTGGCCGACTCTAGACAAGATTTCATCAATCATGTCTCCGGGTAGGTCTCTTAAAATATTGGGTTGTCTATCCATTTTGTGTTTTTAAACTGTAAAATAGACAAGAGTTAGATTCATAAAAAAATACTTATTAATACAAGCAATTTTTACATATATCATAAAGCATAAGAACACTATATTACATATATTACACTACACGAATACAACTATCTTATTCCGACTCGGTCGTTTCTTCTTCTTCGGTTTTGGTTCGTTTTGCAAAGTTTCTAGGGATATATGATGTTCCCCTAATACGAGCCGTCGTTGTCCACATTGGTTTAGAAAAACCTGGTGGTTTAGAGGTTCCCGGGTCATTGTTACAACTTAAGGACTTCGGGCGTTGACGATACATATAAAGTTCATCGGGGTTGGAATTAGATTTCTCTATTTTTATGCCCTTTCCCTTATTATTTTCTTTTGCCTTTTTAAATTCAGTTGGGGTAATTTCTATAACATCATCGGAATTCTCGTCGGAATCCGATTCATCGGAGAATTGGTAATCCTCCCAATATTTTGCTTCCTTGGCGGAAACACCATTGACCATAATTAAACTTGGTCGGTTGGTTGAGGATTTTCTTTTACTTAACCGTTTTATTATTTCCCCCACCGGTTCTATTTCTTCATCCGGTTCCGATTCTTCTTCAGGTTCCGATTCTTCTTCCGGTTCCGACTCTTCTTCCGGTTCCTCTTCGGGAACTTGTGAATCAGTCCACGAATCATTCCAATTTACATTTGACTCTTCATTATTATTAGGTGAGTCAATGGGACTTGTTCTAGAGGTAGACATCTATCACATAATATCAAACGCGTTAAGAGATTAATATATCACATAATATTCACATGTTAAAAATATATAGTTTCCAACAAAATTTGTTAAGCAATCATTTTTCAAGTAAACACGGTCGAAGTCCAGACTCACTAATGCATCCTAACAAACTCGATAAGACACACTAATGCAAAATTCTGGTTCTCTAAGACCAACGCTCTGATACCAACTGAAATGTCCCGTTCTTATTGATTAAAAACGTTCCATATTAATTGATTTTGTTGCGAGGTTTTGACCTCTATATGAGACATTTTTCAAAGACTGCATTCATTTTTAAAACAAACCATAACCTTTATTTCATAGATAAAGGTTTTAAAAAGCTTTACGTAGATTATCAAATAATGATAATCTAAAATATCCTGTTTACACACGACCATTACATAATGGTTTACAATACAAATATGTTACAACAAAATAAGTTTCTTGAATGCAGTTTTTACACAATGTCATACAAGCATGGACTCCAAATCTCGTCCTTATTTAAGTATGCGACAGCGGAAGCTCTTAATAATCACCTGAGAATAAACATGCTTAAAACGTCAACAAAAATGTTGGTGAGTTATAGGTTTAACCTATATATATCAAATCATAATAATAGACCACAAGATTTCATATTTCAATACACATCCCATACATAGAGATAAAAATCATTCATATGGTGAACACCTGGTAACCGACATTAACAAGATGCATATATAAGAATATCCCCATCATTCCGGGACACCCTTCGGATATGATATAAATTTCGAAGTACTAAAGCATCCGGTACTTTGGATGGGGCTTGTTGGGCCCGATAGATCTATCTTTAGGATTCGCGTCAATTAGGGTGTCTGTTCCCTAATTCTTAGATTACCAGACTTAATAAAAAGGGGCATATTCGATTTCGATAATTCAACCATAGAATGTAGTTTCACGTACTTGTGTCTATTTTGTAAATCATTTATAAAACCTGCATGTATTCTCATCCCAAAAATATTAGATTTTAAAAGTGGGACTATAACTCACTTTCACAGATTTTTATTTCGTCGGGAAGTAAGACTTGGCCACTGGTTGATTCACGAACCTATAACAATATATACATGTATATCAAAGTATGTTCAAAATATATTTACAACACTTTTAATATATTCTGATGTTTTAAGTTTATTAAGTCAGCTGTCCTCGTTAATAACCTACAACTAGTTGTCCACAGTTAGATGTACAGAAATAAATTGATAAATATTATCTTGAATCAATCCACGACCCAGTGTATACATATCTCAGTATTGATCACAACTCAAACTATATATATTTTGGAATCAACCTCAACCCTGTATAGCTAACTCCAACATTCACATATAGAGTGTCTATGGTTGTTCCGAAATATATATAGATGTGTCGACATGATAGGTCGAAACATTATATACGTGTCTATGGTATCTCAAGATTACATAATATACAATACAAGTTGATTAAGTTATGGTTGGAATAGATTTGTTACCAATTTTCACGTAGCTAAAATGAGAAAAATTATCCAATCTTGTTTTACCCATAACTTCTTCATTTTAAATCCGTTTTGAGTGAATCAAATTGCTATGGTTTCATATTGAACTCTATTTTATGAATCTAAATAGAAAAAGTATAGGTTTATAGTCGGAAAAATAAGTTACAAGTTGTTTTTGTAAATGTAGTCATTTCAGTCGAAAGAATGACGTCTAGATGACCATTTTAGAAAACATACTTTCACTTTGAGTTTAACCATAATTTTTGGATATAGTTTCATGTTCATAATAAAAATCATTTTCTCAGAATAAAAACTTTTAAATCAAAGTTTATCATAGTTTTTAATTAACTAACCCAAAACAGCCCGCGGTGTTACTACGACGGCGTAAATCCGGTTTTACGGTGTTTTTCGTGTTTCCAGGTTTTAAATCATTAAGTTAGCATATCATATAGATATAGAACATGTTTTTAGTTGATTTTAAAAGTCAAGTTAGAAGGATTAACTTTTGTTTGCGAACAAGTTTAGAATTAACTAAACTATGTTCTAGTGATTACAAGTTTAAACCTTCGAATAAGATAGCTTTATATGTATGAATCGAATGATGTTATGAACATCATTACTACCTTAAGTTCCTTGGATAAACCTACTGGAAAAGAGAAAAATGGATCTAGCTTCAATGGATCCTTGGATGGCTCGAAGTTCTTGAAGCAGAATCATGACACGAAAACAAGTTCAAGTAAGATCATCACTTGAAATAAGATTGTTATAGTTATAGAAATTGAACCAAAGTTTGAATATGATTATTACCTTGTATTATAATGATAACCTACTATAAGAAACAAAGATTTCTTGAGGTTGGATGATCACCTTACAAGATTGGAAGTGAGCTAGCAAACTTGAAAGTATTCTTGATTTTATGAAACTAGAACTTTTGAAATTTATGAAGAACACTTAGAACTTGAAGATAGAACTTGAGAGAGATCAATTAGATGAAGAAAATTGAAGAATTAAAGTGTTTGTAGGTATTTTTGGTCGTTGGTGTATGGATTAGATATAAAGGATATGTAATTTTGTTTTCATGTAAATAAGTCATGAATGATTACTCATATTTTTGTAATTTTATGAGATATTTCATGCTAGTTGCCAAATGATGGTTCCCACATGTGTTAGGTGACTCACATGGGCTGCTAAGAGCTGATCATTGGAGTGTATATACCAATAGTACATACATCTAAAAGCTGTGTATTGTACGAGTACGAATACGGGTGCATACGAGTAGAATTGTTGATGAAACTGAACGAGGATGTAATTGTAAGCATTTTTGTTAAGTAGAAGTATTCTGATAAGTGTATTGAAGTCTTTCAAAATTGTATAAATACATATTAAAACACTACATGTATATACATTTTAACTGAGTCGTTAAGTCATCGTTAGTCGTTACATATAAGTGTTGTTTTGAAACCTTTAGGTTAACGATCTTGTTAAATGTTGTTAACCCAATGTTTATAATATCAAATGAGATTTTAAATTATTATATTATCATGATATTATCATGTATGAATATCTATTAATATGATATATATACATTAAATGTCTTTACAACGATAATCGTTACATATATGTCTCGTTTAAAAATCATTAAGTTAGTAGTCTTGTTTTTACATATGTAGTTCATTGTTAATATACTTAATGATATATTTACTTATCATAGTATCATGTTAACTATATATATATCCATATATATGTCATCATATAGTTTTTACAAGTTTTAACGTTCGTGAATCACCGGTCAACTTGGGTGGTCAATTGTCTATATGAAACATATTTCAATTAATCAAGTCTTAACAAGTTTGATTGCTTAACATGTTGGAAACATTTAATCATGTAAATATCAATCTCAATTAATATATATAAACATGGAAAATTTCGGGTCACTACAATATGTATCTAATTCAGGATTCAACAAACCTATCTAAGGATAATATCGAATGTACAAGCATGCATAATCCTATATAATCGAGCACTAGTCAGGGATACACTATTGATATATAAAAGTTAAGTTATGAGTGCTCACGTATCAATATTGAGATTCAATATTGCAGGAAAGTACGTAGACGCAACGGAGATGATAAACACTAGATTGATCTCACGAGCATACCCATGAACCATACCCATCACCTCCATAGCTATAACCCATAATTTCCTTAGCTTCGACTCATTCAAAAAACTATTTTGAAATCACTCGGACATCACTCCGTCGTAATATTTTATGTATACTAATAATATCTTGAAATAATACAGAGCAAATATATATATATATATATATATATATATATATATATATATATATATATATATATATATATATATATATATATGTAAATCGATTGAGAGAGTTTAGAGAAATATATTTTCAAGTTTCTATGAAATAATGAAACCTATTGAATTCTATTTATAATAGATTTTTGAATTATTAAAGTGAATTATTAAAGTATGAATTATTAAAGTGAATTGTTAAAGTGAATTATTAAAGTATGAATTATTAAAGTGAATTATTAAAGTATGAATTATTAAAGTGAATTATTAAAGTATGAATTATTAAAGTGAATTATTAAAGTTAAAGTAAAGTAAAAGTAAAGTAAATGTAGAGTTAAAGTATAGTAAAAGTATAAAAACTATGTATGTATAATACGCGTATAAATATATATAATATTAATTTAAATCGTTATATATATTTAATGAAATAAAATATAAATATCGTTATATTTATTATACTGGTTAAGTAATGAGTTGGTAAAACTGATTCTAGATATTTATAAAAGTTATATACGTTTTAATAATAAAGTTCTTTTTTAACTGAAAACGTTTTTGTACGTTTGAAAATAGATTAATAGAATATTATGGAAACCAATTCTCCACTAGATTTTGTCTAACTTTCGTAAATGACACTTTTTATTTTTGTTTATAAATAGCTTTACAAATTATTCCGAATATCGTTAAGAGGAATAGATTTTCACAAATCATAGTGGACCTCTCAACAGAGACTTGTAATCATAATTCAATGTTTCTGATAATTCAATCATTTAATATATTTTTTTTTAATTTCATCGATAATCATATTGAAACAAATACGTTCATATAAAGCATTATACGTTTAAATACTTTGTTGTCATTTTTAATTTATAACATATACACATATACATACATATTCATATATGTTCATTTAATGGTTCGTGAATCATTGGAATTTGGTCGAGGTTTAAATGAATGTATAAACATAGTTTAAAATCCTTGAGATTTAACTTAACAAACATTGCTTATCGTGTCAGAATAATATAAAGATAAAGTTTAAATTTAGTCAGAAATTTCCGGGTCGTCACAATAATGATACACAGAAAGCACGAAGAGGTATATAATTTCGGACGAGAATATTTATAAAAATATCCTCAGAAATATTGAAGATATTAATGATGATATTTTGGAATTTCTAAGTTCGATGGTTGATAGAAAAAGATTTTCCGTAAAATTTTAACATGACTTCGGAGCAAGATATTCTCTAAAGATTTCAACGGATCCAGAATTATCTGAATTCTTTGAATATAGGGTATGGTCCTTGTATTTGTCCTTGGTCTCCTTCATGGTTAACTCTATCCGTTTTCCAGTTCCAACATTTCTGAGCTTTTCCAACATATTAATCTTTATCATCAAACTTTCGATGATTTAAGGTCGTCTACGGCTATCTACGGTTTCTGCTGCTTCATTCAGCTTTTTCAACATTTGGAGTATTGATTTGTAAACTGAGTGCTTTTCAGAATTTTAGAATAAAAGACCATAATTCTAAGAGATAAATGTTATACATGTAACTGTTGATGTAGATATGCTGTGAGTTTTCAAAGTACTGATTGCTGATTCCCGGTAATTGGTATGGCAGTTCTCATTACAATATGCGGATGAGTATATGATAGGGTTTCAATGAATAAATATAATGATTTGTCAAAGAGATTTAAGCCAAGAAGTAACGAGGTTGCTGGTACGTCTGCTGGTAATAAGATGGAATACAAAAGATTTCCCGGTAACAATAAAAGAGTACACATATAAATCAAGGTTATAATAAGGTTGTTTCGAACGAAAAGTCAAAGTTAACTTGCTGGAGCCGTGACAACATTTGCTAATTTGGAAAGGGATTGCAAAGTTATTTTGGGTAATAATAACACTAAGAAATTAGCATGGCTATAGTTTAAATGTTTACTCGGGTTTCGAGTGGTTGTAAGTGCATATCTATATGCATCAATCTTTTCTTCTGTAGATGAAGTGCGGTTGGTTCATCCACTCGATTGAGGTGTTTTCAAGAATTATGAAAGGTTTGAACGCGGATTGTAATCGTCAAGATACAAATGAGGTTTAAGATGAAATCAAGTGGCAAACTTGAAGAATTGTTTAGTTTCATATGTTATAATCAATATTTTAATTCATTTTAATTGTCCAATGTTGATAGTCCACAGTTACTAGTCCACAGTTAGCATTTCAATAATTCATATATAATATTCGAATTAATTAATACGTGTCGTAACCCGTATACTCAAATTATATATATTATTGTAGAATCAACCTCAATCCTATATAGAGAACTCGATCATTACTGCATATAGAGTGTCTATGGTTATTCCAAATAATATATATAAATGCGTCGATATGATATGTCAAAACCTTGTATACGTGTCCCGATATTTAAGGTGCGAAAAATAAATACAGAAATTAAATGACAATAAATAAAGTGCATAAAGTAAATAACATAAATTAAATGACGATAAATAAAATTGCGAGAATATAAATTGCGGTAATTAAACTGCGATAAATAAATTAAATGGTAATAAGAAATTAACAGTTAGCTAGGAACAGTTAGCTAGGATTTTGTTAGCGTGGATTCTTAATAGAATTTCATGTTGTTAATTAGTCTGTTTCTAATCAATTTTTATTGTGTTTATTATTTCTTCATTATGCCACTTGTTGGATTCTGGTAAGTAAAAATCCAAATATGAAATTGAATTTGAATGAAAATGGTTATTCTGTGGTGAACGGATTCATATATCGGTAGATGTAAATAGGATAGTAAATGACTGTTGAATCAGATTCGAAGAATGTACAGTGTAACTTATTAATGCGAAATCTAAATATTCCTCGGGTATTACCTACCCGTTAAAATATTTTCACCATTAACAGTTTGTACAATAAAAATTTTAATTACAATCTTTATGAAAACATATATACATATATATTTTCTTCAGACGTAATTATGGATTTAATGAGTCAATGTGATATTAAACTCATTTGGTTTACCATTAGAACTAGAATACATAATCTCTAAAACATTTAGAGATTACTTAATCGTCATGAAGAAAGAAGATAATCGATGTAGAACGATACGTAGAACGATGATTATACTCGAGGTACATAATGAGATGTTGAGGCATGGATTGTTGATGGTACTGGTGCTGTTACTGATGGTACTGTTAGTGCCGATGATGTTGCTGAAGCTGGTACATTTTGTACCATATTCTCCAGATTGATTACTCGAGCGCGAAGTTCGTTGACTTCTTCTATTATTCCAAGATGATTGTCGGTCGGAACAAGCAGATGAATAAGGTTCAGAATTGTGGATACAATATAATCTTGTCGAGTTACTCTGGAAATAAGACTGAAAATGGTGTCTCAAATAGGTTCGCCAGTAAACGCTTCAGGTTCATTGTCAAGAGGTGAATTCGGTTGGTGGAAAGGATTGCCTTCTGTGCGTTTCCATTAATTAAGTCGACTACGAATGCATCAGATGAATTGGGGATGACTGATTGATTGATTCATTCTGGTGACATTGCTTCCGGAGCTTAGGTGAATATCCATGTCGGAATAGCTGTCGGAATAACTATCGGAATAGTTATCGAAATCTGAGGGACTCGAACTGGTTGAGGGATTCATCTTGTACAATCAGATGAAGGATTTTCGATAAGAAAAAGATTACAGGATGTAGATTAGTACCCTGCAATACATAATTTACATATGCATATATTATACTAAAATCCCATAAGTTACGGAGGAATTTACGGAATATGTCAGACAAAGTTATAGTAACAGGTACGGTAAGATATGAAGTAGCTGATACGCTAAGATATGAATTTTGTCGTTACACTATTCATGCAGTCAATGCAGTTAAACGTGTCTAGACTAAGAATGATAAGCAAGTGATTCTCTAAGAATGATAAGTAGGTAATTTTCGACACGAAATGATAAGCAAAACTTTTGACATGCAGACCAGGTTCAAGTCCAGACTCCTTAAAGTAACCTAACAACTATTAAGTCGAAGTCCAGACTCACTAATGCATCCTAACAACTCCTAGTTAGACACACTAATGCAAGACCTGGTTCGCTACGACCACCGCTCTGATACCCACTGTGAAGACCCGTCCTAATCCATCCGGACGAAGTCCACATCGATTATAAACGATTCACAACAGTTGATTACATCGCGAGATATTTGACCTCTATATGATACATTTTACAAACTTTGCATTCAATTTTAAAAGACAATATTTCTTTAAAACGATAAATTGACGGCATGCATACCATTTCAAAATATATCCAACTATAATTGACTTAGTAATAATCTTGATAAACTCGATGACTCGAATGCAACGTCTTTTGAAATATGCCATGAATGACTCCAAGTAATGTTTCTAAAATGAGCAAATGCACAGCGGAAGATTTCTTTCATACCTGAGAATAACATGCTTTCAAGTGTCAACCAAAAGGTTGGTGAGTTCATTAGTTTAATATAAATAATTATTTCATAAATTTTAATAGACCACAAGATTTCATATTTCCATTTATCATAAACATACGTCCCATACATAGAGACAAAAATATCATTCATATGGATTGAACACCTAGTAACCGACATTCACAATATGCATATGAGAATATCCCTATCATTCCGGGATCCTCCTTCGGACATGATATAAATTTCGAAGTACTAAAGCATCCTTTGGATGGGGCTTGTTGGGCCCGATAGATCTATCTTTAGAGTTCGCGTCAATTAGGGTGTCTGTTCCCTAATTCTTAGATTACCAGACTTAATAAAAAGGGGCATATTCGGTTTAATAATCCAGCCATATAATGTAGTTTTAAGTACTTGTGTCTATTTCGTAAAACAGTTATAAAAGCAGCGCATGTATTCTCAGTCCCAAAATATATATTGCGAAAGCATTTAAAAAGGGATTAATGAAACTCACACATATAAATATTGTAAAATAGTTATTAAAACATTGCATGTATTCTCAGTCCAAAAATATATATAAAAGGGGAATAATGAAACTCACCTAATGTATTTTGTAGTAAAAATACATATAACGACATTGAATAATGCAGGGTTGACCTCGGATTCACAAACCTATATCATTTGTTGTCATAACCCGTCCTTAACCATAAGAACGAGTTAGATAACGTATGATTTCATTGCGAGGTATTGACCTCTATATGCGACATTTTTTTAAAAGAACAACTGCATTTATTTTACATTACAAACCATAACTCTTATTTTAATACAAGCTTTAGACAATAAAAAGATGATTATCGTTTAGCGATAATCTTAGACTTACAAACTTTACATATGATGATAACAATAAGATTTCTAGCATATTTTACATTACAATTCCTCGGATATGCAGTTTTATTTTTGACACAAATATGCATACTCAAGATCTTGCTTAAATTCAACATGTTGCAGAGGAAGCTTTTAGTTATCACCTGAGAATAAACATGCTTAAAACGTCAACATAAAGTTGGTGAGATATAGGTTTAATGCCGGCAGCAATATATATATATAGACCACAAGATTTCATATATAAACATTTTAATAAGAATATTCTAAGTGGTTGAGCACTTGGTAACCATACTTAATATTTAATCACGTCGCATATTCCCTTTATTATGAAATCTTACTACACCGTACCAAGTGTAGTCACCGAAACGAAGTACTGTGCAACCGTTGAATACTGGTCGTCCAGTCCGGTTGGGGTTGTCAGGCCCGATAGATCTATCAACAGGATTCGCGTTTACAATACCGCTGTAAATAATAGTTACCAAGCTACAGGGAAGTATGCCAGTGGTACAACTCAACATAGAATATATTTTTCAGTTACTTGTGTCCATATCGTAAAACATAAAATACATGTATTCTCATCCCGAAATATTTAGAGTTTAAAAGTGGGACTATATACTCACTTTCGTCTTGAAGATATGTAATTTTGACTTGGTCTCCGATTGATATCACAAACCTAACCATATATAATATATCAATACCTTTTCTTTTTAAACAATCGTCACATATATATACTTATAATACTTTTAATAATTCCTTAGTCCGTAGTTAGCAGTTCGATGTTAGTAATTCAATTTTAAATGGTTCATTTTTAGGTGATTAATAAACCCCCAATGAAATAAATAAAAACCCCATCGTATATGTATTGGTCGAGATTAATCTTGACCCACGGTACCGGTGTTGTCAAATGACGTGTTGCGTACATAAAGTACCGGTGTTGTCAAATGACGTGTTGCGTACAATCATGGGATCTTATGATTAATCTTCTCGTATTGTTTACGGATGATCTTGAACCATATAAAATTAAATTATGAGTACATATATATAAAATATCGTGTTATTTTAGAAAGATGTGATTTATTTAATTTTTTTCCAATTAATCACGTAGCTAAATTAGTCTTGGATATCCGATTTCGTTTTGGTCATAGTTTCTTCGTTACAACTCCGTTTTCGTTGGTTCAACTTGCCACTTCCTTGGATTGAGTCCCTCTTTGAGAATATGAACTGTAAATACCTTAGTTTGTATTCGAAATCACAGGTCATAGGTCAAACTTTGGTGAAACTTATGAAGTTAATCATTTTCCATCATGTAAACAACCTTAAATGATTATTTTTCTAAAAATACTTATACTTTGAGTTAAATCATAAAATTTTTATGCGTTAACATATTCATAGTAAAAATCATTTTTCCAGAAAATAAACCTCCAATTCAAAGTTTAAGATGGTTTTTAATTATCCAACCCAAAACAGCCCCCGGTTACACTCCGACGTCGTAAAAACAGTTTTTAAGGTGTTCTTTGAAAAACCAAGTTAAACCTTGTTAAATTAGCATATATTTAAGATATATTACAGGTCTTGAAGTATTTTAAAAGTTAAGTTAGAAGGATCTATTTAGTTTGCAAACAAGTTTGAAAACATTCAAACTATGTTCTTGTTGTTAAAATTTTATACCACAAAATAAGATAGCTATATATATATGAATCGAATAAGGTTATGAACAAAGTTACTACCTCAAGTTACTTGGACAAGATTGCTGTAAAAGAGGAGTAAGAACCTAGAACCAAAAGGGTGATGGAATTGGATGAAAGATTAGAAGTAAACTTGTGTTCTTGGAAGGATTCTTGAAGTGTTTTTGTAAGAGTTTTCTTATGGTGATTAAGTGATGTTTTTGAAGCTAGATCTTCATGGTAACTTGCTGAATTGATGAGAGTTTCTTAGGGCTTTCAAGTAAGAGAGTTAGAGAGTGATTTAAAAGTGAAAATGGTGATCAAAAATTTGATATGGGATGGCCATATAAAACGTGTTCATGGGGGGACATGGACAAATTTTCCAAACTTGTAATCTTGTAAAAATGTCATACTAACTTCCAATTCTAATTACCTTATACCTAGGGTAGTAACAAGGGCTGGTTAGGTGGTGATTTGATGTGTATATACCAATAGTAAATACGTATAGAAGCTAGGTATGATACGAGTTCATATACTCTAGATATACGTATAGAAATCTTGTGAAAAATGGAATGAGGATTCAAATATAGCTATCTTTTGTGAATACACTTATATGGTTTTATGTATTTAAGTCCTTAAAAAGTGATTAAATACATTACTTATACGGTATATGTATAAACATTATAGATTATAAGTATTTATGTCAATTAACGTTACGTATGGTTATTGTTTTGAAAACTTAAGTTAGTAGTTTCAAAATATACTTATAACTTATTGTTATTAATACAAAATGAGATATTAAAACATCCTTAGATCATGTTAAATATGTATATATACATATATATACACAAACGTATAATTATCATATGTTATATAGTTCGTGATATCATCGGTCAAACTAGACGGTCAAACGTTGTGTAAAACTCATTTCAAAAACATAAGTCTCAACAATTTGGATTGCTTATCATGTTGGTAAGGTTTAATTTATGTAAATATTAATCTTATAAGTATAGAACGATCGAAAAAGTGCGGGTCATTACATTTGTATATATATTAAAACGTATATTCGTAATCGAACAAATATATATATTATATCCTTAAATTATATATTATACTTATCTAGTTTGTGTATATATTCACAATGTTTAATATTTACATAGTTATATTGATATATATATTTGATTAGTAAAAATAATAAAAAAAAATATACCCAACATGTTATATAAGAATATTTATATAAACTTTGTTAATTTGATAAAAAAATACTTACAACCTTAATAATATCTTTAAAACTTTTATTTTCTTAAACGTAATTATTCTTAGTAATACTGATATAGGTAATGCTGATAATAATAATAATGATGGTTTTAATGAAAACAAAATAATAATTTTGGTAAACATAATCATAGTAATAATAATAATAATTATATTAATAATGATAATATCAGTAATTTTTAATATAATGAATAATTTATTAATAATAATGATGCTAAGGATGTTGCTTTTAATAATAATAATAATAATACAAATAATAACAATATCTATGATAATAATTGTATTAGTAATAATTTTAATATTATACCATAACACTCCTCTCTTATAATTTAATACTAATTTCATTATAACATTTACAAGAATCACCTCTTATTAGTTAATAATATAAATCTTAACACCTTTCCAATTTATATTCATCTTTTTACAATCACAATCATAATTATAATAATAGTGAATCTAAATAATAATATGTATACTTCATATTCATATTCATAATAATAATAATAATAATAATAATAATAATAATAATAATAATAATAATAATAATAATAATAATAATAATAATAATAATAATAATAATAATAATAATATAGGAATATTAATAAAAGTGCTACCTCAAGAAAAGGCTCAAAAAGGAAATATAATGCAAGCTGCTAGGACTCGAACCCACAACCTCTCGCATAACCACAAACAACGCCAACCATTTCACTGCTTGCTCATTTCTGTTCTAATTTATAACTCTAATTTATTTAACCCTCATTCAAATCATTTTAAATTGTGATTTCCACACACTCCAGCTCGGCACTAAATTCATTAGCAAGCCTGGTTCCTCGACCCAAGGCCCAACAGGCCCAAGCTTTCAGCACAAACCAAACACTCTCATGGAGAAAAAAAATATACTGTAGTGGCCTGGGTTCGAACCCAGGACCTCTCGTTAAACGACCACACAACTAAACCAATGCTCCGCTGTTTCATTTCTGATATAATGCATAAACTAAATCTATTTAACTATATTATTTCTGTTTTCTTTTTCTTTTCTAAAACCAAAACCCATTTACCATTTTCATCTTCAAACATACATTAGTATTATCACAAAATCGTCCAACCTGAATGATAATCATCATCTTAATTATTATCTAACTTCTTCATTTGAAATCATTACCAAAATCATATCCATAACCGAGTCATTTCTTCATCATTATTAAGTATTTCACCATTGCCACTTATCTATCACAATCATAGTTGTAAAACAGAAAAACGCAGCAGTGACCATACCAAAAGCTCATCGTCAATGTACTGTTCATCATCACTTTTGTGGGTGTTGGTGTAAACAGTAAAAAGAAGCAAAAAATTATTGTAGCGGTTTATGGTTTAAAGAGCTGTAGAAGGTTGTGGTGATGATGTGGTTCGCACCAACAGGAAAAGAGAAGGGAAAATAGCAGTGATAGTTGCGATGTACAACAACTTCACATGAAATAGAATTATAGTAGTCGTAATAGTTTAAATGGGGTTTGGGGTGAAGGTGACGGTTTAACACAGAAGTATGATCAAACAGAAACTGCAGCCGCCTGTAGCAGTGATAATCGTGGTGTAAGGTGTTGGTGTTTCACGGCTATAGTTGTGGCATAAGTTTGATAGTGCACAAAGAAGAAAGAAGGTGGAGAGAGAGATGAGAGAGATAAAGTGACGGTGGCCGGTGGTGTTTAACGGTGGTAGTAGGTGGCGGTTGGTGGTTGTAAGTGTTAACAATGGAGGATGGTTGAGAGAAGGGTGGCTCTTAATGATGAACGAAGATGGTGTGATCGAGCAGATGATAAGGTTATACATATGTATATGTATGTGCTTTTTATAAATATGTAATATACATATTTATATAAGTGGGTTAGTGAAGAAAATCAAAAAGGAAAAACATTGATCAATAGTAATCAAGTGCCATCTTGTGAATTAACTTTGTCTGATACTATCAACACTCTTACTTGGACTATTATCTCGTGTCCATTGCTAATCAGTTAAAAATATAAAAGTGTTCCGAAAAATTACAAATTTTTTAGATTAAATGTAATTAATTATTTCACTCATTAACTGATTGAAACCTGATCAAAAAGGTTCTAAAAATATTTAATTTCTGTTCCAATTTATATGTACGGAGTACTAATAATCAAACTTAAAAGGGTAAAAATATATTTAACAAATCTAAGATCTTCGAAATCAATTTACAGTTCAACTTTTATTTTAATCCGTCATGAACAAGTACTATATCTATATTAAAATTAACAAAACGTCAACCAAGTGTTACTAATGTTTACTAATTAAGCTCGAAATCGTTTATTTTTAATATATTCACATTCTATATAAAAACAGTTTTAAAAAAATAGTATGTTTAATTACTAAAACAAATGTATTATATATTTTTAAACAATTAGATTTAATATAACTTTATATATTTACACATAATATTTATATACATAATTATATATGTATCTATATATTAAAATATAGCTTCCATTATATCGCATGTTATTTTTACATATTTGTTTCTAACAGTTTAATCATATATTATTTCAATAATATTTATATGCATCTATTTATATAGTTGTTCGTGAATCGTCGGGAATAGTCGAAGGATAAATGCATTCATGTTAACAAATTCAAAGTTTTTGAGATTTAGATTAACAGACTTTGCTTATCGTGTCGAAATCATGTAAAGATTAAAGTTTGAATTTGGTCGGAAATCTCCGGGTCATCACAGATATACTCTCCTGGGTGATCCCTCATGAAAAGAGTTGATCTTCTCATAAAGAAGCTTTTGCTCTAGTTGTATGTGTACCATTGATATTAATCATGAAAAGAATAACATTTGAACTCACCTGTTTACCTTTAAGATATACAAAGTTCTTGTCGGACCAATTCCTTTGTTTTACAAAAAGGTTCGGATCCCGAATAGAAATAATACCCCTGAACATACCACGAGATGAACTACTAGCATAATCGAACACGTAATTACCCCACATAGACTTCACCTGAAATAAATCTAAAGACGCCATGTCTTTTATCGATACCCTTTTACACCCCCTTTTTACTACCCCTTATATTCACCGATAAAAGATGCATTAATCCAGCATTAGAATCCTAATTCTCTCATGTAACTGCTTATGCACCTGTTTACAGCTGATTTCATCCACCCCACCTTTTAAGCCAGCATTTTCAAGAGTATCATACCTTTCAAACTTTTGAATTCCATTTACCTTTTTCCTAACAAATCTTGCTGACCTTGCATTTAAACCATTGACTTTGGATTGAGGATATCTCTCTGATTTCTTGTTCGTATCTTTATCATTACATGATTTGGCATTATCTCATTCTCTATCAAAAATAGGATCGTCTATGTTTTTTTTCTTTCACCATCATATAAATCTTCCAAGAAGTCTACTACCCTATTAAAAACATCATCTTTTTCCTCTAACACCATTGAAGGGATTGTATAACAATCTTCCTCGGATTCATCTTCACTTTCTTCCGCCAAATTAATGCACCAACCACCATATTCATGAATATACACTTCAAACGCAACCACATTTATCTCCACCATTATCCAGTCATCAATACCATTCCTTCGACGAGTGGCAATGCATATTCTCCCAAGACCTAAGTATTATTATTACTTTTACCGAAAAAAATAAACCTACCAATCACCCCTGCCACCTTATGAAAAGCACATGATTTCCATGCACAAAGTGACATCCCCGATACCTCTATCCATGTAAGTCTCTCATTCACTACAAAAATATTTGCAATTGGTTTCGAGTATGCAAATAAAGAACTTCGTGTCGTGTTCACTTTAAATGCCGAGCAAACATCAAATGAGGGAAACTGGAACCAAAGCCACAGTCCACCTGTTGGTGCATAATCCTGAGTTCTATAATTGTAATATGTTCTATTCGTATTGTCGTTAATGTTTTAGTCATCTATGAATATTGTCATTGATACATTGTGTTTGAGTTGATTAATCAAATGACATGTAATGGTTTTGAGCTGATTGGTTGGCAGCTCAGACCATCGACCGATGGTAGGGAACCATCGGTCGAGGGAAGGTCAGAGACCATCAGCCAATGGTCACTGTAACTATATATATATATATATATATATATATATATATATATATATATATATATATATATATATATATATATATATATATATAGGGAAGTCGGGTTACATTGTTAGGTTACACACCCTACACCCTATTGCCGTCGTATTCCGTTATTACATTCGTCCTAGACCATACCCCAACCGAATACAATCTCTAAGGCATCGATTATATTAACATATTGTTGGTTAGATTGATCCCAAGGTGAACTAGTATTCGATTCATCCTAGATTAGTATATTCTGCCTTTATTCTAGTCATAACGTTTGATCTAAGATTCTTAGTACGTCTATAAAGTGGTATCAGAACCAAGGCTTGTTGATTTAAACGTTTTTTGAGTCGAATTCATAGAGTTTGATATTAGGGTTTATGGTCAAAACGGGTTTTTGATTCAAAGTTGTAATCTTTACGTGTTAATTTTGTGTTTTTGTGATCATTAGTGTTTGTGGGAGAATTTTCTAAGTTTCTATCGGTTTAGGTTGGGTTTTGAACGTCAAAATTCTGTCAAAATCGAAGTTTTTGGTGAAAACCCTAGCTTTTTATGCCCAGTTTTCGTAAGAACCACCCTCGGCCGATCGTCTTTGACCATCGACTGTCCGTCTAGACCCTTGACCATTAGTCATCATTGCTATGACCGATCGTCTCATACAGAACTGGAGGACAGGTTGTCATACCTTAGAGCAGTTTTTCTTTACCTTCGGCCGTTTGTCTAAAGACCATCGACCGTTCGTCACTTACCATCGACCGATAGTAACTTCCATCGACCGAAGGACTTGATACTTGCAATCTGTTACTTAAGTTTACACCATCGACCGTTCGTCCACGACCTCCGACAGACTGTAACTGACCATCGGCCGACAGTCATTGTCCATCGACCGACAGTCCTTTAATACAGAATAAGTTAAATCATACATAATTAATTAACATGTCGGACACTAATAAACAAGTGGCTAATGAAATCAGTTCTTTAGTACTTCCACTAGGACTTCACAAATTAATACTTTTCGAGAATGAGTCTGGAACTTCCAATAAGGTTCCCAAGCTTGATAACCTAAAAGACTTTTTGGACTGGAAGGCGCGTTTTATGATATATTTGAATGGTATAGACTCTAGACTATTGGAGTTTATTGAGACTGAATTCGCATGGCTAAATGGGGTGGACGGCGAACCTAAAAAGACCGCTCAGTTTAATCTTGCTGAGCGTGAACAGTATAATCTGGAATGTAAGTGCTATGCTCAACTTACTCAGGCACTGTCAAAGGAGATTTTCTCACAGTTCAAGAACAGAAACAAGACTTATCATACCCTTTGGCTTGCTCTTCAATCAGCCACATAGGGTACAACCACTTACCGTGCTACTAAGGGTAAGGTTCTCAAAGATGAATGGAGAGTGTTTGCTGCTCTTCCCTCCGAGACTCTTGGACAAACTTTGGAGAGATATCGTCTATTGGTTGCTGAAATGACAGATTATGGAATAGATTTATCTGATGAGAAAGCAGTTAGAGTTTTGAAAGATGGTCTTCTTGAGAAATGGGACAATGAAATTGAAAAGATTCAGAACAGGTACATTGCATCAGGTCACACATTAACCTTGACGGCTTTTACATCCAAGTTGATGGAAAAGGATATTCAGGTTGAAGCAAAGAGGAAGAGACTTGGTACAGTAGCAGGTTCGTCCATTATTGGGTCATCTTCAGGGAGTCATGCTCCTTGGCAAATGGCTTACATTTCCAGGAATGCATCATAGACCTCGGCTCCAATATCATATTCTGGTTATTTCAATGCCAAATCTCAAGCACAGAAGTCAACTGCTAAACTGATTGATTCCGGCGTTCTACAATAGACTCAATTACATGTGATCAAGACAGAAAATATCAAGAAAAGGCCTCTAGAACTGATTCAGGAGGATATGGCCTTAGCAGCTATCGTGGTTAACTCTTACAATGATATGATCAGTGGGCAGATAATTAATGGTCATCTGGAGAATGAAGACTATGATCAAATCGATGAGGATGAGATTGAGAGAATGGACATCCTGTATGCTATGGGTAGTGTGGTGAGACGTGCTAGAAAGTATTTGAAAAGAACAGGTCAGAGTACTTTGAGTTTGAACCGCAATTCTAAGTTTCATTTTGATATGTCCAAAGTGAGATGTCATAACTGTGATGAGCTTGGTCATTTCAAGAGGACATGCACAAGACCACCTAAGTCTGGTTTTCATAATCCTTTTCATAATACTTCAATTGAGGTGACTCCTGACATGCTGGTCTGACAGTGAACAAGGAAGCAACTTCTAGCGGTCAATCCAAAGCGTTGACTACTACTTATGCTGATGAAGTGTGTGATTGGTCGATCTCTGTTGATATTGAGAAAGCTAACGTGGTTTTTATTGGTAAGAGTGAAGCTAAAATAGAAGAATAAAGGGTTATCAGAAGAAATGCTGGTTGTATAGGTAAAGATGATCCAGCATGCACATGCTACGTATGCAAATGTGACGCTCGAATGAAAAGGGTAGAAGCGGTAATGAAGATGTGCCTTAGGAAAAGAATTAGTGATAAGTTGTATGATAAGTTTCACAACCGACTCCTTAGATGATGATGAATCCTCAGGAATGAGTTGTCATATAGGTACCTGGTTTAGAAAAGAACTTGCGCATTTGATCAAGGGTGATGTTGAAGGTACTGATGAGAAGGTAGTCACATTGACAAGTTCAGATAGTCCTGTTAAAGTTGAGGGAAAAGAAGGTTATGATGCTGATTATTCAGACAGTACAAGTTCAGAGTCAGAGTCAGAATCAGATACAGATTCGCAGGTCGGTAGAAAAGATTACGCGTTCATGGCTAATGCATCCATCAATGACAAGGTATGTAATGATTCAGATTCTTTTTGTTTAAAATGCACTGGCCTTGAACAGGAAATAGCTATACTTGAATGTGTGGTCTCTAAGCTTAATGAGATACCTGCTACTTGTGAAACCTGTCCGAAACTTAGACTTGAACTTAAGAATTTGGATATAGAAAATCAGATAAATAGGAAGAACTATGATGATGCTCTCTACTACCTTAATAAGTAGAAAGAGTATGTTGATGTTATTAAGTCCTTAGAGAATCAGGTAGGTCATTTAAAATCAACAATTGTAGATGATGAGAAAGTGATTCACTTGTATTTGAGCCAGATAGAAGCACTTAAGGTAGAAAAAGATTCATACAAGTTAAAATATGAGTCAGAAAAGGCTAGGATTGATAATTGGCAAACGATGTCATACGTGACACAAACTTTGAAACATAATAAAATTCAAGGGATAGGCTATAATCAGGTCACACCACCGCTTTTGGGAGAGTTTGTCAATAAGCCTGTTGAGAAGAGTAAGGATCAGGTTGTAGAACCGAAGTATGGTAAGCCTGAAAAAAATCCTGTTGAGTGTAAAAGTGAGAATGGTGAGTGTAAGAAGCCATTAGATATTGTTTATGAGACGGAGTCAGACACTGATGTCGAAACCGAAAAGGACGGGAAACCTTTTGTAGTTGTGACTAAGCCCATTACTATTTTGAAGAATCCAAAGAATGAGGCAAATATGAGTGAGGGTCAGAAGACTGAGAAAAGGAGTGTTAGAAAACCGAAACAATCTAGGAAGAAAAACACTCAACTCACCCCTGTTAAGTTTGTTAAGGATAGTAGTACTGTGAATTCTCAGGTCGTTGATCCCAAAGCTGAACTTCCACCAAAAGGTGAGAGTTCAAATTCAGGAAGCGTGACTAAATATGTTTCGCCTAATCGTCGAAAGACTGCTAAACAGCAAGTCATGTCACCCCCTCCAGATAGGCAATAGACTACACCCCCGAGGAGACAGTTTTCACCTTCTAGGCATCAAGTGTTTAATGCTAATGATTTCGATAATGTTAACTGTTTCAATTATGGGATGTTGGGACACAGGGCTATGAATTGCAAACCCATTCGACAAACATCACACAGGAAGATTGATCTTAGTCTTTAATGTACTTTCGATAGAAGATAATCTTCACCTGTGTTTAAATCTACTTCTGTGAAATCAACTGAAACAAAAGCTTTCCAAACAAATGACTATTACAGGAAACCATTACCAAAAAATTCTGTTTGGAAACGTAAATAAGAAGTGAAAGGTGTCCAAAATTCTGAAGGTCCTTCCGGATCTAAGGGACAATGGGTGGAATTTCCAGTGGTTGGCGTCGATGGGAAACCCACTGCCATTCGGGCATGGGTGGCCCTTTCTAACTAATCTCCTTATTTTAATGTGCAGGGCCTACAATCCTCGCTGCAGTACATGGATTGTTGATAGTGGGGCGTCCATGCACATGACAAGGAACTTGTCCTTACTTTCTAATGTGAAAACAGTGGATAGAGGACCAGTTTCTTTTGCAGGTAGTGAAGGAGGTTTTATTACTGGGTAAGGGGTGATTGCTAACGAGAACGTTAACTTTGATAAAGTCAATTTTGTGGAGCAAATGTCGAACAATTTGCTTTCAGTTTTACAGGTTGCTGACAAAAAGTATACGGTTGCTTTTGATGACAAATTGTGTTATATCTTGAGAAAAGAATTTGTAATTTCGGAAGACATGATTCTAATGAGTGCTCCAAGATGTAAAGATCTCTATATTATGGATATGAGAAAGGCTCATGTTAAAGCAGCTACAGGCTATCAGGCTTTTGTTTCGAAAGCTACTGAACATGAGTCTATTATTTGGCACAAGCGTATGGGTCATCTGAGTCTAAGGATGATGAATAATCATGGACTAGTTGATGGTGTCAATCTTAAGAGTTTTCATATTTCTGAAGGGTGTATTCCGTGTAAGAAAGGGAAACAGAAAAAGAAGTCTCATGCTACCAAGAAGCATCATTCTGTTAATATTCCTTTGGAGCTGTTGCATATGGATCTCTTTGGTCCAGTTAATTGCAAGACTATCACTGAAGAGTCATATTGCTTAGTGGTTACAGATGAGTATTCACATTTCTCTTGGGTTGTGATGCTGAAACATAAATTAGATACCTTCGAGCACATTAAAGTTTTGATTTTGAAGCTTGAAAGTTTATATAAGTTGAAGGTTATAAAGATTCGTACCGACAATGGTACAGAGTTCAAGAATAACAACATTCTGGTGTTTTGTAATGAAAAGGGGATACAGCAACAGTTCAGTCCTGCTTATACACCTCAGTCAAATGGGGTAGCTGAAAGAAAGAATATGACGTTAATTGAAACCGCAAGAACTATGCTAGCCGATGCATGTTTACCTATTGTTTTATGGGGAGAAGCCGTGAGCACAACGTGTTATGTGATGAACATAGTTCTAGTGGTGAAGAGACACGGGGACGTGTTATGAATTGTTGCACAAGAGAAAGCCTAACATTAAACATTTTGAACCCTTTGGTGCTCCATGTACTATTCTGGTACGAGACACGGTAGGAAAATTTAATTCAAAGGTTGTCTCTGGTATCTTCTTGGGTTATGGGAATCCAAATAAGCGAGTGTACAATATTGAATCTAAGTGTGATGAATAACGTTTCGAGGTTGATATTCAGCGTAACGCTCCAGCTCGTGTTAGTAAAGGATTCGCATGGCAATTTAAATATCATAAACTGTTTGACTCTTTTAACTTTCCACCAGAGGCTACAGACGATGAGATACTAACTCAGATGTTGTATGATTCTCAGAATTCCACTGAGAATGTAATCTCAATTCCTAGCCAGACTCAGGTCCAGACTCAAAGTACTCATCAGAGTCTGATTCAAAGTCTGCGGCAAAGTACCTAGAGTGACCATTCTAATGCTGATCCTAATGTGGAAATTGTATATGAAACAGATGAAGATAGTGATTCAGAGGAAGATGAGCGTGTTGATCGAGCACGATTGGCAGAAGAGCATTTAAATCCTCTTTACAATCAGCTTCCAACTGTGACAGGGACTGAACAGCCAACTGAAGCAGGAGGAGTACATAGGTCAAATCATGTTATACTGCCTCCTAAACGTTTAGATCATTACTATGTTGATACAAGAGGCACACCTCATATTGGCATTCCTCATGCCACGACTGATGAAGTATCTACATCTGAAGTTCCAACTTCATCTGAGGCTCCTGCAGTAAGTGAGAGTCAATCAGCAGCAGCAGATATTGAATCAGAAAGTGCAAGTGTGGTAACAGCTTTCTATTCCTCGTTGAACAAAACCGGGAGAGTATTTGTGCATGCTCACTCATGCTATGTATGTCAAATTGAACCTAAAGATGCCTATGAGGCACTGAAGTTTGATGAGTAGGTCAGTGCTATGCAGCAAGAGCTGTTACAGTTTAAACATTTGAAGGTTTGGAGACTAGTCAATCCACCACATGGTTGTGAACCATATGGTCTTCGATGGGTGTTGAAGAATAAGAAAGATGAACAGGGTATCATTATCAGAAACAAAGCTAGGTTGGTGGTAAAGGGATATCAGCAATGTCATACCCCCAAATAGGGCGGGGAAATATGACTTCACAATATCACAACACAAGTATGTATAAACGAGAACGACTCTATATGAGACGTTTTAATTGATAACCAATGTATTAAAGCAGCGGAAAGTATTATGTCATTACAATAAATGTTTTAATGCAATAATATGAATGTTAAAATGCGGACTCCAATTGCAGCAAAGTCCAAATAGCACACAATCTTTAGCAATCTTCACCTGAGACAAAACATGCTTAAAGTGTCAATCCAAAATGGTTGAGTGAACAACATAGTTTTAATAATTATAACAAGTTTTTAGACCACAAGATTTAGTTATCAAAAGTAAATGCTGAAGTTATGATATCGAGACGTAAACAAAGTTACCCCAGGACACCTTGAACTGTCAGTGTCGTTTAATCATTATTATGTAACCAAAGACCAACGGTCAAATGGTTAGAGACGTCACTCTCAATAGCGCTATTCACAATAACTAAGCTTGCCTTTATACGTAACAATTAACGATATAATTTTAGGGATTTAGCATGAATCAAAGCATGTCAGCACAGTTAAACAGTTTTCAGGTACTTGTGTCTAAGCGTAAAACAGTTTAAAAGCAAGCATGTGTCTCACCCCAAAAGTTCAAAATAAGTATATAAAGATAGTTAAAAAGTGGGGCTATGAAGTTCACCTTAAAATAGCAGGAGAAGATATAACAAGTACGTGAATAATGAAGATCAAGAGTGATCTAGACTCCAACCTAAATAATATGATAGGTCAGAATATATCTAACTTATGTCATGTCATTGTATGATAGTCCTAGTGCTTGAAATAACTTTGGAATTATGTAACAAAAGATTTGAATAAGTTAAAGTATTACACACACTTTCTATTTTTAGTAAGTTTCCACATTTAGAAATATTCTATTTTAGGTAAGTTTCTTTTTATAGTAAGTTTCTTTATTTAGAAAGTCCACTTAAGTCAAACAAAAGTCAAATGAAAAATTCAACTGAAAAGTCAACCCAAAAGTCAACGATCAGTGTTGAAAGTCAACAAGACTCAAAACAATCTTTAAAACTTATTTATACTCATTTTAAAATCATATTATCATAATATTAGTATTAGTAATTTAATGACTTAGAAAAATTACAAACTCAAGAATATTGTAAAAATGCCTAAACTGTCCACTTTGGGAATTTTTATAAAAATCAGTAGGACCTAACTTGAAAAACGGCCAATGCCAAGTGTTACTTGTTACCACAAAGAGACTACACAAAAATTTTCAGGATCCAACTCAATTTGAGGAACTCGTGGCAACCGATGCCGTTTTGACATTTCAGTAATTTCGTTTCAGCTTTTCAGAAAAAGTACAAGTGCAGTCAGGTGACCGACTTTGACAACTTTTAAAACGACGTTCGGGACTCGGTTTGACAAACGAGAAGAACCAATAGCTTCCCCTTGCTATCAACATGCTACATGATTTATTTGAATATTTTTACAACTTTTAAATGACCGTAGTGATCGACACGATTTCGATAAAAACACATTTTCTCAATCAGCATTATTTTAAGAAAATTTATTTTTATAAACTTTGAAAAAATCATAACTAATTCATAAAAATTGCAAACGACTTGAAAAAAGAGTCCAAACTTATTAATTTTTCGATACGCACGCACTCGTGTACTCAGAATATTAATATCGGGTCGCACACATATCGAGACAACCCGAACAGACCTGGCCGATTTCATATTTATTAATATTTTTATTTCAAAACTTGTTTTAATCGTATCTTACAAACCGTTCATCAGATTTTAACGTTCTTTATATATATTTGAGTCGCAACATCGATCCCGACATGATGGTGATATTCGATCAGTCCAGATCAGTCACGTTTTTCGAGACAAAAGCTGCTGTATTTATTATTATATATACATAATGTATATAAACTTCAAAATTTATTATCATGAGTTCTATACATCCGTTTAACGCAAATCTTATATGTAAATTGCACTACTCTTGAGGATCACAATGAGCAAGTTAGTTTCATCATAAAATATTGGCAAGGTGCCCGAAAAAAATATTTATATTTCTGTCCAAATTATTTAATCATTAAAAATCATGTTTTTAACATCTTTTAATTATCCAAACACCATAAAAATTATCCACAAGCACCATAACTATACATACAATCAATATAACATATAAATAATTAATAATTGAAAAAGTTGAAGTTTAGGTCTACTTCAAATAAAGAAAAGAGACGGATAGAAACGTAGAACGGATCGAGAGGAACACAACTATGCAATTTGTTTTGAAAGAGGGTTAGATTTGATTGGACTAGAAGTAGTCGACTTTGTTTTTTTTTTTTTTTTATGGTTGAGGATTTTGTCGATGCAAGGTATTGGGCAGAGATAATACGTATGCAATTTTTGTTAAACGATAATAACCTCTAAATCAAATATTTATATGGTATGTATAATAATAAAAAAAAATTATAAGATACAGGCTAGGGGGGGGAGGTCGGCCAACATGGGGAAGTATTATTTATTTTATTATTATTATTTTTTAAATAAAATCTTATCTATTGAAGTAATAAAAAAATTGAACTATTCTTTTGGGATCATGTTGGTCGAGATTCAGGAGTATGTATATCTATTTATTATTATTTTTTTTTATAAATCTCATCCATAATTGATTTTTTTTAATAAATTTGAATAAAGGTTTTTAATTAATTAAAATGGAAAATGGGTAACCCATGGGCCATCCTAATGGATCGGTCGAATTGAGTTTGAAACTGGGCCAAACCTCGAAACTTGAATATATAAATTGGCCCGAATGATAAAACGACCTCGATCCGCTAAATAAAATATTACGCGATTTATAATACGCAAGAAAAATAATAATTTATGAAATAAAATATAGGAATATTCTATTATTTCTAATGACATAGAAATGTCATATAAAAGAATTAGGATTTGGAAATCACGAATAAATAATTGTTGGTTTGGGAATCGAGATGATTCTTCAAATAAAAAAAACGTTATACATAGGAATGTACTAACACGTATTCACACATTAATTTTAATGTTTGTAATATTAACTAAAGTTAAATAATATAAACTTTAATTAATATATTTTATTGCCCAAAAATAAATATCTAGTCAACGTTGTATTAAAGTAGAGTAAATACTTATTAATTTCAATATCAATAAGCATGCAGAAACCCTATGAGTAAAATAGTCATTTCAAGTATGGAAATTTGAGGGTTGTTATAGTATCCCCCTGTTAATGGAAACTTTGTCCCGAAGTTTTAGGTAGACTTCTCGAATGCGTCAACGGTTGAGAAGAGAGAGATGGGAATATTTTCCATTTCATTTGGTCTTCACGTTCCGAGGTATACTCGGGGCCATGACGTGAATTCCAATGGATTTTTAATATAAGAATATTGTTCTGTTTCAAGCATTTGAATCTTACGATCGATAACTTCTAAAGGTTCTTCTATGATGTGCATTTTATTTTCAATGCGAAGGTCATTCAAAGGAATTACAAGATTGTCATTTGACTAGGTTTCCTCAAAAAAGATGATGATGCCATACAAGCTTGTCAATAAGCTGGGTGCATGAAATGCGGCATGAACATTACTTGGCTCAAAACCTCGAGTGTTTATGCCACAATACTAGGGCGGACAAATAGATAGGAGTACGTGGAGATTACAGCCATGTAGTTTGATGCATGGCATGTGTTTGTACAAGTTTTTAATTCCAAAAGGTAACCATAGACATGTCTAATGTGAATAAATGAGACGAGATGCCAGGTGAAGAATCACTAATCAGGCTTATATGCAATGTAAACCATAACTAAATTGCCCTCAGAATGGTCAGAGCGAAAAGATATCATTTAGTATACTATAATACATGTGAACTTATCGTTGGAAAGAATTTTTGAAAGCACATTTGCAGAATATAACTATATGATTATGATTTCAGTTACAGAGGTTGAAATCCGACTAGGATGATACCTATTTGCAGCCAATGAAGGAAGAGTAGACACATCAATGTATTAAATGTTTAAGGTATCCCCTTCATAGAGGATAGCGAGGATTATAGATTAAAATAATTTATTTTACGTTTCCAAAAGGGAACCATACGAAAGGTGTGATCTCTTCACGAGAGGCACGCCCTCGCACAGACGGCGAGTTGATCTAGGGTTTATCCTCACTCATAAGTTTAAGTACGGATGAGAAGATAACGTGAATTATTGGCTATAATGCATAGTTTACACTAGGTGAGAAAATCTTCGAATATGATTTCTCATGCCACAAAATATTGAATCACAGAATTGATGATCGCGAGGGTGTTGCATTTTAGCCGTGAAATACTTCTCAACGGTCAACCTTAAAAGGGAAAAGTTGATGAGAACATAGGGTTTTGAATGATGAACTTAATGATAAGTTTCAGAGGACGAGAGGAATTGTGATTAATATGTGGTGTAGAATAACACTAAAATTTTATATGAACAAGCAATGAAAACTTTATAGAAGTTCGAGTCATTTAAGGTGACAATGTAAAAAGGGACGAAATTCTTTGTAAAACTAGAGTTATGTATAACATGTACTATTTTAAGTAAAATTATCTTTTTAATAAAAGAATTGATTTATAAAAGTTAAAGTATAATTTTATATGTACCAGTCAAAAATAAGTAAAGGTAAATTTTATTTACTTTATTATATAAACATATACGATTTATAAAATTTGCATGAATGGTAGTAAATAAATTTATTATATAAAATTTCGAGAGGATCGTACAGTAAAATAGTGTGTGTAAAATTTTGGTAACAGAATTTTCATATTTCGGAGGTTACGAGTTAGAAAAAGATCGATGAAGATCGGGTGAAGGAATTTTGAAAATTATGGGTTATTTTTAAGCAACAATGTTGCGAGGTAATGAAATCTATTGTATTTAAATATGGTTGTTAACTATTATTAGGGCATATGTTCTTGGAATTCAAAATGTTTATGTGTGAAGCTGTTGCTGATAAGTGAGATATGAATGGTAGAGTATGAGAACATGATAGTGAATGTGGTGTTTATAATATCTTCGTTTAAATTTTCAAATGAAAATCTTGCGAGTGGTTGTCGCTTATCTTCGACGGGTTTCCTAATGGGTTTATGAAAATCTACACTAGGAGCGTAATTACAGAGAACATGATGCATGCTTCGAAGGAATTACGGGGGTGTCACTTCAAGTCACTTAAGAACATGCATCCCTCCTTCCAGCGGGGGTGTGATAATTAAGCGTCAAGGAGATAAGTTGTTTAAAAAAAAGAATGCAAAGCTTTACAACTTTTAAGGCATAGGAGAATTTGTTAATCTACTCATGGGTATGAGATAGATAGTTTGATCATAACGATCTCTTCGTATATCAGATGATAATTTCCCCTCATGTAATAACATTGAGATTTTTTGAATGAATGGCTTAGAATTTTTTTTCTTCTTTGATTCACTTTCTATTCCATATGTCATGATATTGGAATTTCTATATGAATTACCGTAATATAATCACGTCGATCAAGCGTCATTATATTTCACTAATTCATATTTCCATTTCAGTATCACTCCATACGGTCAGGACACGTGATCAAACTTAAATAGTTGACGTGGGAATGTTGAGTCATGAGTGACATCCCTTCGCGTGAGTCAAAGAATACTTTGAATCACAATGGCAAAGTCAGGCCCTAAAATATATATGGATATGATAACAATCACATACTAAACGACCCTTTAGAGTCGGGATCAGGCATGATGATAGGGTTTTGGTTATCGAAAGAGGTAAAAGCAGGTACTAAGATGAATTGGCATTATAAAGATTAAAGGAAAGCGCTTAAAACTAAGGCAGGAAAGGTTATAGTCCTAAAGATTGCTAAGGCACCTAACTAACACATAAGGCACACATAAAATGCAATCCTGGTTCTCTATAACAAACCTGGCTTAGATACCATTCTGTCATACCCCTAAATAGGGCCGGGGAAATATGACTTCACAATATCACAACACAAGTATGTATAAACGAGAACGACTCTATATGAGACGTTTTAATTGATAACCAATGTATTAAAGCAGCGGAAAGTATTATGTCATTACAATAAATGTTTTATTGCAATAATATGAATGTTAAAATGCGGACTCCAATTGCAGCAAAGTCCAAATAGCACACAATCTTTAGCAATCTTCACCTGAGACAAAACATGCTTAAAGTGTCAACCAAAAATGGTTGAGTGAACAACATAGGTTTAATAATTATAACAAGTTTTTAGACCACAAGATTTAGTTATCAAAAGTAAATGCTGAAGTTATGATATCGAGACGTAAACAAAGTTACCCCAGGACACCTTGAACTGTCAGTGTCGTTTAATCATTATTATGTAACCAAAGACCAACGGTCAAATGGTTAGAGACGTCACTCTCAATAGCGCTATTCACAATAACTAAGCTTGCCTTTACACGTAGCAATTAACGATATCATGGTAGGGATTTAGCATGAATCAAAGCATGTCAGCACAGTTAAACAGTTTTCAGGTACTTATGTCTAAGCGTAAAATAGTTTAAAAGCAAGCATGTGTCTCACCCCAAAAGTTCAAAATAAGTATATAAAGATAGTTAAAAAGTGGGGCTATGAAGTTCACCTTAAAATAGCAGGAGAAGATATAACAAATACGTGAATACTGAAGATCAAGAGTGATCTAGACTCCAACCTAAATAATATGATAGGTCAGAATATATCTAACTTATGTCATGTCATTGTATGATAGTCCTAGTGCTTGAAATGGCTTTGGAATTATGTGACAAAAGATTTGAATAAGTTAAAGTATTACACACACTTTCTATTTTTAGTAAGTTTCCACATTTAGAAATATACTATTTTAGGTAAGTTTCTTTTTATAGTAAGTTTCTATTTTTAAAAGTTTCTTTATTTAGAAAGTCCACTTAAGTCAAACAAAAGTCAACTGAAAAGTCAACCCAAAAGTCAACGATCAGCATTGAAAGTCAACAAGACTCAAAACAATCTTTAAAACTTATTTATACTCATTTTAAAATCATATTATCATAATATTAGTATTAGTAATTTAATGACTTGGAAAAATTACAAACTCAAGAATATTGTAAAAATGCCTAAACTGTCCACTTTGGGAATTTTTATAAAAATCAGTGGGAACTAACTTGAAAAACGGCCAATGCCAAGTGTTACGTTTTACCACAAAGAGACTACACAAAAATTTTCAGGATCCAACTCAATTTGAGCAACTCGTGGCAACCGATGCCGTTTTGACATTTCAGTAATTACGTTTCAGCTTTTCAGAAAAAGTACAAGTGCGGTCAGATGACCGACTTTGACAATTTTTAAAACGACGTTCGGGACTCGGTTTGACAAACGAGAAGAACCAATAGCTTCCCCTTGCTATCAACATGCTACATGATTTATTTGAAGATTTTTACAACTTTTAAATGACCGTAGTGATAGACACGATTTTGATAAAAACACATTTTCTCAATCAGCATTATTTTAAGAAAATTTATTTATATAAACTTTGAAAAAATCATAACTAATTCATAAAAATTGCAAACGACTTGAAAAAAGAGTCCAAACGTATTAATTTTTCGATACGCACGCACTCGTGAACTCAGAATATTAATATCGGGTCGCACACATATCGAGACAACCCGAACAGACCTGGTCGATTTCATATTTATTAATATTTTTATTCCAAAACTTGTTTTAATCGTATCTTACAAACCGTTCATCAGATTTTAACGTTCTTTATATATTTTTGAGTTGCAACATCGATCCCGACATGATGGTGATATTCGATCAGTCCAGATCAGTCACGTTTTTCGAGACAAAAGCTGCTGTATTTATTATTATATATACATAATGTATATAAACTTCAAAATTTATTATCATGAGTTCTATACATCCGTTTAACGCAAATCTTATATGTAAATTGCACTACTCTTCATGAGGATCACAATGAGAAAGTTAGTTTCATCATAAAATATTGGCAAGGTGCCCGGAAAAAAATATTTATATTTCTGTCCAAATTATTTAATCATTAAAAATCATGTTTTTAACATCTTTTAATTATCCAAACATCATAAAAATTATCCACAAGCACCATAACTATACATACAATCAATATAACATATAAATAATTAATAATTGAAAAGGTTGAAGTTTAGGTCTACCTCAAATCAAGAAAAGAGACGGATAGAAACGTAGAACGGATCGAGAGGAACACAAATATGCAATTTATTTTGAAAGAGGGTTAGATTTGATTGGACTAGAAGTAGTCGACTTTGTTTTTTTTTTTTTAGGGTTTGAGGATTTTGTCGATGCAAGGTATTGGGCAGAGATAATACGTATGCACTTTTTGTTAAACGATAATAACCTCTAAATCAAATATTTATATGGTATGTATAATAATAATAAAAAAAAATTATAAGATACAGGCTAGGGGGTGGGGAGGTCGGCCAACATGGGGGAAGTATTATTTATTTTATTATTATTATTTTTTAAATAAAATCTTATGTATTGAAGTAATAAAAAAATTGAACTATTCTTTTGGGATCATGTTGGTCGAGATTCAGGAGTATGTATATCTATTTATTATTATTATTTTTTTTATAAATCTCATCCATAATTGATTTTTATTTTTTTTAAATATAATTTGAATAAAGGTTTTTAATTAATTAAAATGGAAAATGGGTAACCCATGGGCCATCCTAATGGATCGGCCGAATTGAGTTTGAAATTGGGCCCAACCTCGAAACTTGAATATATAAATTGGCCCAAATGATAAAACGATCTCGATCCGCTAAATAAAATATTACGCTATTTATGATACGCAAGAAAAATAATAATTTATGAAATAAAATATAGGAATATTTTATTATTTCTAATGACATAGAAATGTCATATAAAAGAATTAGGATTTGGAAATCACGAATAAATAATCGTTGGTTTGGGAACCGAGATGATTCTTCAAATAAAAAAAAGTTATACATAGGAATGTACTAACACGTATGTGATGACCCGGGAATTTTCAATCAAATTTAAACTTAATCTTCATACGATTTCGATACGATAAGCAAAGTCTGTAATGTTGAGTCTCGAGAATTTTGAAACTATGTTTATATATTCAATTGACCTTCGACTGTTCCAAACGATTCACGAACAACTATTTGTAAATAGATATATATATATATATATATATATATATATATATATATATATATATATATATATATATATATATATATATATATATATATATATATATATATATATATATATATATATGTATATATATATATATATGTACATGAATATTAATTGTAAATATATAAGATTAAATATTAAACTTATTTATTTGAAAACATATATTTAATGTAATTAAGTATATAATAAAACCTGAATCTATATATATATATATATATATATATATATATATATATATAATGTATATTAAAAAATAGATATTAAATGATTGTAATCTATTACTATTTTTTTGTTTGTTTCATTTGATCAAGTTGCTAATATATCTATTCTCTATATATATAAATATACATACACTACATGTTTGACCCACAATCACCACTTTTATTCATATTCTGTTTTGTCGTATCATCAACTAACACATGAATCACCACTCAATCATACTAATTATTATCATGTGAGATATTATAATATATCTAGTACTACATTTTTATATATACAGGAGAAATATGTTAAAATCCATTACTTATCTTATAATATATCTAGTACTACATTTTTATATATACAGGAGAAATATGTTAAAATCCATTACTTATCATTATATCAATTATTTTTTTTCTTTCTATATATTATTCCTCTTGTTGACAATCTTGACACACCAAACATAACCACATGCATGTACCTCTTTCTGCTTTATGTTGCTATCACTTTATTATATATACTTACTTTGGATCCGTGATATTGATTACGAGTGTAACAGTGTTTCCTTTTCACTACTATATGACAATGATACATGATATAGTATATGATGATATATATGTCTAATTAAATATCTATATGCATATATCATATAAACAAATATATATGCTACCATCTCAAAAAGCTTCAAGACACCAAAAACAACTAATACAACTCAATCTTGTTTTCCTCATGAGCCACTTTCTACAACAACCTTCGGTCATCCCTTCGGATCATCATAAGCCACCATGAACACAACCTTTAACCACCACATGACCACCATTGACAACTCATACCATCATCAAACTGTCACCATCCACCAGTACACAAACCCACCACCATTTTATTTTGATGAAACCCATCACCACCATCCGGCCACCAATACCACCATGGACAATCACTAGCAACCACAAATCAAACTAGAATCAAACAACATAAAACTCATATATAACATCAATGTGCACCATTAATACAATAACCATAGCACTCATATATGTTCGAATTCCGATTTCATAACATGTGTAACATACATGAAATTTTCTATTCACTGGATTAGATATATATAGAGATTTAGAGGTAATTATAAAACCCAACCTTTATCTTTTCTGTTTTCAATTTATCATAAAACATCACCACCATCAACTGAGAACCCACCTTGCTCCTGCTGCTAGTCGCTTTCCAAACAAGAAATTCATTTTAATCGACCACTTGAATCTTTAAACCATCACTTGGAACTTCTATGTATGTCCTGTCATTGAACAACACAACACACGCACACCATCAAAATCACTTTGTTTTCTGCTCAACACAAACCACAACCCCGCTGTTCCATGAAACCCCAGACATGACATATATCGTACAGCCTTTTCCAAATCAATTCTTGACTAGTGTAAGTTTTTTTTTTTTACAGAAATGCTTCAAATGTAAATGCTAGGTTTTCAGTGAAGTCAAACTAAGTTTACCTTAGGTTTTGACAGTTACAGTTGCTGCTGCACTATTATTTGGTTTCTGGTTGAACCTGCCCGACCACCAAAACAAATATTGTTGCAGGCCTTGTTACTGTGGCAATACTTCCTGTTTCAAACTTTAACCCAAATCAAAACCAAAAACCCATTGAAAACCACTCAAAAACGAATGCCATTAGCAAACAAAACCCATTTATACTGCAGTTTGATCTTTGTTATTCACTACTGCTGCTATTGTTAACCGAAACATACAATTAAATCGTTGACTATAGCCGACTACTACTAAGAAAAACCATTCATTTATATTCGTGTTCGATCCAATTAAAGGTACCAGATATATATATATATATATATATATATATATATATATATATATATATATATATATATATATATATATATATATATATATATATAGGGATGAAGAAATTAAGAGAAATTAATGAACTAATTATCTATTTCATCCATTAAGAAACCGATTACCTGATCTGATGATGATGATGATGATGATAATGATGACGATTTAAACACAGATAACCTTGCGATGATGATGATGATCGTGTTCTACGATGATTATGATGGGAGAAAATAATAATTGATGATGATGTTGAGATGAGAACGATGATGATCTGAGTTGAGGATCGGGCAGTCGCCTGCTGCTATGTGCTTCCCTTTTTATTTTTTTTGTACTGATTGAACTCAAGAAACAAGATTTGTCGATACAGTTTATGATAACCTAGTTATTTTGGATTTGATCAAATGTTACTTGGGTTATCGAAATTGGGCTGTCGATTGTGGGTTGTTTGGGTTATCATGTTGGGCCATGATCTATGGATTTTCTTTCTGTTGGACTGAACAATTACGAGTTAAAGAAATTAAGGTTGTATTATAGATTAGAAGAAAAGATACAGAGGAGTGGTGTGGGGTGTTACTAGTTTAGCGGGAGGTTACGGGTTCGAGTCCCGTCGCGAGCAGCTTATTTTTTTTTTAATGCTACTAAGGTATTAATTGGTATTTTTATTATTATTATTATTATTATTATTAATATTATTATTATTATTATTATTATTATTATTATTATTATTATATTTATTATTATTATTATTATTATTACTACTAATATCATAAATATAAATATTATTATTATTAAGATTGTTATTATTGTTATTGTTATTATTAACTAGTATTATTGGTAAATGTAAGTATTATTATCATTATTTCATATATTATCATTAACTTAGTTATTATTAATAGAATGTATTATTATCATTATTATGATTGTTATTATTAGTGTTATTATGAAAGATAACACAAGTTATTATTATTATCATTATTATTGTAAATCATTATTATTACCAAAACTATCTTTTTAAACAAATAAATACTATGTACATAAAATATACTTATTATATAATTATATTAATATTTTCACATAACTATATATATTAAACCTATTAATATTATTTATATAAATATTTACATATAACAAACTATTGATTTTTTTTATAACACTAAACAATCATATATATAAATATGGATATATTAATGTAACTATATAAATATTAATCATTTTGAATACATACACAAACTAAAAATATATATAATATATAAATTAGGTTATAATATATAAAATTGTTCAATTACGATTATATGATATACAAATGATATAGGTTCGTGAATCGAAGGCCAACCCTGCATTGTTCAATGTCGTCATATGTATTTTTACTACAAAATACAGTATTGTGAGTTTCATTTTCCTTTTTACCCTTTATATTTTTGGGCTGAGAATACATGCGCAATTTTTATAAATGTTTTACGAAATAGACACAAGTAATCGAAACTACATTATATGGTTGATTGATCGAAATCGAATATGCCCCTTTTTATTAAGTCTGGTAATCTAAGAATTAGGGAACAGACACCCTAATTGACGTGAACTCTAAAGATAGATCTATCGGGCCCAACAAGCCCCATCCAAAGTAAGGGATGCTTTAGTACTTCGAAATTTATATCATGTCCGAAGGAGGATCCCGGAATGATAGGGGATATTCTTATATGCATATTGTTAATGTCGGTTACCAGGTGTTCAATCCATATGAATGATATTTTTGTCTCTATGCATGGGACGTATGTTTATGAGAAATGGAAATATGAAATCTTGTGGTCTATTAAAATTATGAAATGATTGTTATGATAAACTAATGAACTCACCAACCTTTTGGTTGACACTTTAAAGCATGTTTATTCTCAGGTACGAAAGAAATCTTCCGCTGTGCATTCGCTCATATTAGAGATATTACTTGGAGTCATTCATGACATATTTCAAAAGACGTTGCATTCGAGTCATCGAGTTTGAAAGGACCCGTCCTAATCCATCTGGACGAAGTCACCAACAACTGGTTCCATTGCGATGATCGACTCCAAATACTGTCTTTAAAATGAGCAAATGCACAGCAGAATGTTTCTTTCATATCTGAGAATAAACATGCTTTCAAATGTCAACCAAAAGGTTGGTGAGTTCATTAGTTTAACATAAATAATCATTTCATAATTTTAGTAGACCACAAGATTTCATATTTCCATTTCTCATAAACATACGTCCCATGCATAGAGACAAAAATATCATTCATATAGATTGAACACCTGGTAACCGACATTCACGATATGCATATAAGAATATCCCCATCATTCCGGGATCCTCCTTCGGACATGATATAAATTTCGAAGTACTAAAGCATCCGGTACTTTGGATGGGGCTTGTTGGGCCCGATAGATCTATCTTTAGAGTTCGCGTCAATTAGGGTGTCTGTTCCCTAATTCTTAGATTACCAGACTTAATAAAAAGGGGCATATTCGATTTCGATCATTCAACCATATAATGTAGTTTCAATTACTTGTGTCTATTTTGTAAAACAGTTATAAAAACAGCGCATGTATTCTCAGTCCCAAAAATATATATTGCGAAAGCATTTAAAAAGGGAATAATGAAACTCACCTAATGTATTTTGTAGTAAAAATACATATAACTATTTTGAACAACTGAACAATGCAGGGTTGGCCTCGGATTCACGAACCTATATCATTTATATATTTATTAATACATATAATCGTAATCGAACAATTTCATATACTATATCTTTATATATTATTTATTTAATTTGTATATATATTTGAAAATGATTATTATTTATATAGTTATATATACTGAAAATACCTAATTTGTTATATATGAACATTTATATAAAGATTTTTAATATAATATATTCATACTTATATGTAATATTACTTTTAAATATATTTTGTATATACCTAATAATATAGTAAATTAAAGTTGTATTTTATTATAATGGTAATGTTAATGATAACATTACTTATAATAATGATTATAATAAGAATCATAGTAATGATATTAGTGATATTAATAGTAATACTTGTGTTAATAATATTATTTATGCCAATATTACAATTCTACTATTTATAAAAACATATTAATACTAATATTTACAAAAATGATAATTATTCATATTACTTTCATCATAATAATAATACTAATAAACATTTTTATGATAATAATACTAGTAATACTCATATCATTCAAATATTCTTTATCATCAAAACATATCAAGTTATTATTATTTTCATAGTAACAATAATATTGATAATACCCAATATTAATAATACTAATGCTTTGTAATAATAATAATAATAATAATAATAATAATAATAATAATAATAATAATAATAATAATAATAATAATAATAATAATAATAATAATAATGGTAATAATAGTTATATTATTTATAACTTATGTTAACAATACAAATTATAATATTTTTAATATTCATAATACTAGTAGTGTTAATAGTAACTAATATTAACAATGACAATATTAACAACAATAATTATAATAATAATAACAATAATAATGAATATGATAATAAATATAATAATAATCATTTTTGGTATTAAAATCTACCTTAGAAGTCTTTAAAAAAAATTGTTGCTCCACGCTAGGATCGAACCCGAGACCAGTCGCTTAACCGAACACTCCCTTAACCATCTATCCAGTTTCGTTTCTCTGTTATATTCTAAGACCCATATATATTTAACTCGTATCCATATTCCTGTTTATCTACTTCATCTTCTTCGTTCCAAACCCAAATCGTATCATCCAAATATTTTTCAAATCATCACAACCATGATGTAAACACATTAACGAAATCATAAATATTCCATATCAATTGTTTTAATTAGACAGAAAGCAACAACAAAAAAAAATAAACGAGCTGCTACTGCAGTCGTGATAAAAAAATTAAAATCTTGATTTTGAATTGGAGTACGTTTTGAACATAGATTATAGAATGAATTATATTTGAAATCATTCCTAGAAACTACTGTGATCATCAATTGATCTTGATTTATAGTAGAAAACTCGAATTGATTTGAAGAACACCCGTTTGACTTTCAAGAACCGAACTTTGACCTCAGAAATTCGTGATGAATATGAAGAATTGGAATTTATAAATTTGCAGATAGTTTTAGTAAAGGGAAATAAACAAGATTACATTATTACAATTTTAAAAATCTTTTGAAATCGAATTATGAGTAAAAAGTTAAATAACAGGGACGTACGAGTTTAAAAAAAATCTGTTTATTTTTAACAGCTAAAATCATCCATTCGCTGTTAAAGTTTATTAAGGAAGGAGGAAAATTAAATGGATCGTTTTAACAACTGAGTGATCAATATGTATATATATTTCATATAGAAAAATTCATCCAGAAGGAAGAAAAAATAAATAAATAATTAAATTGAAAAGGTTAACAGCAATCATGACTAACTCTGCATTAATATTCGTTTGTGGAATTGGATTAGGGATAAAACAAATCAGGTTACAGTTTGAGAGGTACGTGAAACAAACTCAAGTCCAAGTTTGTACGTAATTATCTATTTTATATAATTTTGTTTATATAATTGTATTTTTTATAAATATCTGTATAATTATCTATTTTATATATACAACTTGTCTTTAATTATATGCTTATATAATAACCTGTATGAAATTAGAATGTTTTGAAATAATAAGCGTAAATTTTTATACCATAAATAACATTTTATAATAATTAATCAAAATAACTAACTATATTTTAAATTACATCTAGTTAATAATCTTTAATCATCCTTATAGTAATATTTATTTTTAATTGTTTATTTTGATAATCATGATCTTAAATTTATTAAAATTTTAATATTTAACATATATTAATATTACTAATAATAATATTAATAATAATGAAAATAGTAATAATATAATTTGTCATTACTATTACATTTTTAACTTGTTATTTTGTGCATTATATGAGTAAATATGAATTCATTAATAATGTTATATATAATTATTATTATATATCTATTTACTATAATATTTCCATAATAGAAATAGATATTATAAATTTCAACACATAATATTTATATCTTTATATATATATATATACAATATACATATAATAATAATTATGTATAGTTAGCATATATGTTTATATATATAGATTCTTTTTAATAACAACATTATTATATTATATAATATTTTATATATTTAATTCTATTGATTAGTTTGTAATTTTTTTTATTTCCCATTATTATTTATACCGATATATTTATATATATACATATTTATTAACCATAATTGTTCGTGAATCGTCGAAAATAGTCGAAGGTGAAATGAATCTATGTAAACAGTCCAAAGATTTTAAGACTCAACATTACAGACTTTGCTTATCGTGTCGGAAACATATAAAGATTAAAGTTTAAGTTTGATCGGAAATTCCCGGGTCACTACAGTACCTACCCGTTAAAGAAATTTCGTCCCGAAATTTGAGTGAGGTGGTCATGGCTAATAATAAATGTGTTTTCATGACGAATATGAGTTGATAAATAGAGTTTTATCATCAATGAGTAATGTGGATAAAATGATTCGATTAATCGAAGCGTATGAATGAAGCTATCACAAAAGATTGAGATGAAGGAATGGAGATTTTTCCATAACTTTTGACGTAGTCGCGATTGAATTCCGGAATTCAAGGAATTTAAAGAAAATCTTCGAAATCTAAAAGATTTAATTCTTCAGCGAATTAAGATCTCTATAATTAAATACGGTGATCTGCCTCGATTACTCTGTCTGATATCTCCACTATAAATTCTACCTTTTCCGTTCCATTAGTTTTCACCATTTCTATACTTTCTTTCTTAGTTCATATATCTAAAAGATTATAATAATGCTTAATCCGATTCTAATTCTTGTTCTTATTCTGACTATCGTAATGATCTTTCTTCTTTTCCAACTCCCACTGGAAGAATCTGTTTATTTCTACTATGCTCTAGGGATTATTGTATGTGTAATCCTTCCGTGTCTTTTTTATTGCTATACGCACTGATCTCCATGGTTTGTAATTTCAGTGTTATCATTGGGCTTTATATTTTCCCTTATATTTCAATGTCACTGCTTCTGTCTCCTATAATTATTGTCATCCATAGTTAATGCTCTCTCTTATTTGCTGCGATTTATACCCCCTTTCTATTTCGGAGCTTCATGCTTTTGTTTACTTTTTGCAAATAACGGTCCAGAATTCATAGGTATGAAGTTTCGAATTATCATAATATACAAGGTAGAAAGGAAAGATAGTAGCACGATTTGTTTTGTCAAATTACCTGAATCACTGAGAATAGAACTACCAAGAATATATTTTCTTGATATGTTCAGAAGTTAAGCAGAATGAAAGAGTTATGTAACATGGCACATGATGACGTTATAATCTGTGAATCATCATGTTCCATTTAGAAACTCAGCATGACTTACTGTAATATAATCACGTTGATCAAGTGTCATTATATTATACTATCTCATGCATCAGTCCCCAACATTACTGCTATAACATTCATATTCTAAGCTCGAAAGTTTACAGAATATAGAAACTAACCGTTTCTATATAATGTAACACTGATAACACGAAGAGATTGATGATTTCAGATAAGAATAATTATAAAAATATCTTCAGAAATATGGAGGATATTTATAATGAAAGATACGATGATATCTCGGAATATCTAAGATCAGAGGATGATAGAAACTATTGTCTGCAAGGGTTTAGAGTAAGGAGCAAAATATTCACTTAAGACTTTAGCAGACATTGAATCATTTGAATTCTTTGAAGTCAAACTTATTCTTTGTAATTTGTCCATGGTTTTCTTCATAGTTTCGCATAATCTGCTTTTCGGTACTAAATTATCTCTTGAATGTTTCCAATATAATGATACACAGGAAGCACGAAGAGGTATATAGCTTCGGACTAGAATATTTTTGAAAATATCCTCAGAAATATCGAAGATATTGATGATGATATTTTGGAATTTCTAAGTTCGATGGTTGATGGAGAAAGATTTTCCGCAAGATTTTAACATAACTTAGGAGCAAAATAATCTATAAAGATTTCAACGGATCCAAAATTACCTGAATTCTTTGAATATAGAGTTTGGTTCTTGTATTTGTCCTTGGTCTCCTCCATGGTTAACTCTATTCGTTTTCCAGTTCTAACGTTTCTGAGCTTTTATAACATATTATTCTTTACCATCAACTCCCGACGACTAAGGTCGTTTACGGTTGTCTACAGTTTCTGTTGCTTCATTCAGCTTTTTCAACATTCAGAGTATCGATTTGTAAACTGGGTGCCTTTTCAAAATTTCAGAATTGAAGATCGTAATTCTAGGAGATAAATGTCATACATATAACTGTTGTTGTAGATATGCTGTGAGTTTTCAAAGTATTGATTGCTGATTCCTGGTAATTGTTATGGTAGTTCTCGTTACAAGATGTGGATGAGTATATCATAGGGTTTCAATGAATAAATATAATGATTTGTCAGAGAGATTTAACCCAAGAAGCAATGAGGTTGCTGTTACATCTGCTGGTAATATGGTGGAATTTAAAAGAATTCTCCGGTATCAAAAGGGTAATCGTATATATCAAGATTATAGTAAAGCTACTTCGAATGAAGAGTCAAAGTTGACTTGCTGGAGCTGTGACAAAATTGACTAATTTGAAAAAGAATTGCAATGTTATTTTTGGTAATAACAATGCCAAAGGAGCTAGCACAGATACGTGTTACACGTTTACTCAGGTTCTGAGTGTTTTCAGGTGCATAACTATATGCACTAATCTTTTCTTTTGTAACTGAAGTGCAGTTGATTCATCCTCTCGATTGAGGTGTTTTCAAGAATCATGAAAGGTTTGAACGCAGAATGTAATCGTGATGATACGAATGGGGTTTAAAATGAAATCAAGTGGCAAACTTGAAAAAAATTATTTAGTTTCATATGTTATAATCAATATTTTAATTCATTTTAAATTGTCCAATGTTATTAGTCCACAGTTTATAGTCCACTAATAATAGTCCAATATTTCATATATAGTTTAATATATAATATTTGAATTAATTAATACGTATCGTGACCCGAGTACATGTCTCAGACTCGATCACAACTCAAACTATATATATATATATATATATATATATATATATATATATATATATATATATATATATATATATATATATATATATATATATATATATATATATATATATATATAGATGGGTCGATATGATATGTCAAAACATTGTATACGTGTCCCGATATTTAAAATGCGTAAATAACAGAATGACGATAAATAATGTGCGTAAAATAAATAACAGAAATTAAATGACGATAAATAAAATTGCGAGAATGTAAATTTCGATAAATAAAATGTAACCAGTTAGCTAGGAACAGTTAGCTAGGAACAGTTAGCTAGGATCTTGTTAGCGTGGTTTCTTAACAAAATTTTTATATTGTTAATTAGTCTGTTTCTAATCAATTTTTATTGTGTCCATTATTTCTTCATTATGCCACTTGTTGGATTCTGATAAATCAAAATCCAAATTTGAAATTGGATGAATATGGTTATTCTGTGGTGAATGGATTTGTATATCGGTTGATGTAAATATGATAGTAAATGATTGTTGAATCGATTTCGAAGAATGTACAGTTTAACTTATTAATGTGAAATCTAAATATTCCTCGGGTATTAGCTACCCATTAAAATATTTTCACCATTAACAGTTTGTACGAAAGATTTTTTATTTACAATCTTTATGAAAATATATATATACATATATATTTTATTCAAATATAATTATGGATTTAATGAGTTATTATGATATTAAACTCATTTGGTTTACCATTAGAACTAGAATACATAATCTCTAAAACATTTAGAGATTACTTAATCGTCATGAAGAACGAAGATAATCGATGTAGAACGATACGTAGAACGATGATTATACTCGAGGTATATAATGAGATGTTGAGGCATGGATTGTTGATGGTACTGGTGCTGTTACTGATGGTACTGTTGGTGCCGGTGATGTTGCTGAAGCTGGTACATTTTGTACCATATTCTCCAGATTGATTACTCGAGCGCGAAGTTCGTTGACTTCTCCTATTATTCCAAGATGATTGTCGGTCGGAACGAGCAGATGAATAGGGTTTAGAATTTTAGATAGAATATAATCGTGACGAGCTACCCTGGAAATGAGGCTGAAAATGGTGTTTTGGATAAGTCCGCCGGTAAACGCTTCTGGTTCATTGTCAAGAGGCGAATTCGGTTGGTGCAAGGGATCGCCTTCTTCGCGTCTCCATTGATTAAGTCGAATACGAATGCATCAGATGAATTGGGAATGGTTGATTGATTGATTCTTTTTGGTGACATCACTTTCGGAGCTTAGGTGAATATCCATGTCGGAATAGCTGTCGGAATAACTATCGGAATAGCTATAGAAATCTGAAGGACTCGAACTGGTTGAGGGATTTATCCCGTACAATCAGATGAAGGATTTTCGATAAGAAATAGATTATAGGATGTATATTAGTACCCCGCAATACATAAATTACATATGCATATATAATACTAAAATCCCATAAGTTACGGAGGAATCTACAGAAAATGTCAGGCAAAGTTTACAATAACAGATACGCTAAGATATGAATTAGCAGATTTGCTAAGATATGAATTTTGTCCATACACTAATCATGCAATCAATGCAGTAAAACGTGTCTAGACTAAGAATGATAAGCAAGTGATTTTTGACACGAAATGATAAGCAAAACTTTTGACATGCAGACACGGTCGAAGTCCAGACTCACTAATGCATCCTAACGACTTATCAGTTAGACACACTATTGCAGACTTGGTTCGCTAAGACCATCGCTCTGATACCAACTGAAAGGACCCGTCCTAATCCATCTGGACGAAGTCACCAACAACTGGTTCCATTGCGATGATCGACTCCAAATTCTGTCTTTAAAATGAGCAAATGCACAGCGGAATGTTTCTTTCATACCTGAGAATAAACATGCTTTCAAATGTCAACCAAAAGGTTGGTGAGTTCATTAGTTTAACATAAATAATCATTTCATAATTTTAATAGACCAAAAGATTTCATATTTCCATTTCTCATAAACATACGTCCCATGCATAGAGACAAAAATATCATTCATATGGATTGAACACCTGGTAACCGACATTCACGATATGCATATAAGAATATCCCCATCATTCTGGGATCCTCCTTCGGACATGATATAAATTTCGAAGTACTAAAGCATCCGGTACTTTGGATGGGGCTTGTTGGGCCTGATAGATCTATCTTTAGAGTTCGCGTCAATTAGGGTGTATGTTCCCTAATTCTTAGATTACCAGACTTAATAAACAGGGGCATATTCGATTTCGATCATTCAACCATATAATGTAGTTTCAATTACTTGTTTCTATTTCGTAAAACAGTTATAAAAACAGCGGATGTATTCTCAGTCCCAAAAATATATATTGTGAAAGCATTTAAAAAGGGAATAATGAAACTCACCTAATGTATTTTGTAGTAAAAATACATATAACTATTTTGAACAACTGAACAATGCAGGGTTAGCCTCGGATTCATGAACCTATATCATTTATATATTTATTAATACATATAATCGTAATCGAACAATTTCATATACTATATCTTTATATATTATTTATTTAATTTGTATATATATTTGAAAATGATTATTATTTATATAGTTATATATACTGAAAATACCTAATTTGTTGTATATGAACATTTATATAAAGATTTTTAATATAATATATTCATACTTATATGTAATATTACTTTTAAATATATTTTGTATATACCTAATAATATAGTAAATTAAAGTTGTATTTGATTATAATGGTAATGTTAATGATAACATTACTTATAATAATGATTATAATAAGAATCATAGTAATGATATTAGTGATATTAATAGTAATACTTGTGTTAATAATATTATTTATGCCAATATTACAATTCTACTATTTATAAAAGATATTAATACTAATATTTACAAAAATGATAATAATTCATATTACTTTCATCATAATAATAATACTAATAAACATTTTTATGATAATAATACTAGTAATACTCATATCATTCAAATATTCTTTATCATCAAAACATATCAAGTTATTATTATTTTCATAGTAACAATAATATTGATAATACCCAATATTAATAATACTAATACTTTGTAATAATAATAATAATAATAATAATAATAATAATAATAATAATAATAATAATAATAATAATAATAATAATAATAATAATAATAATAATAATAATAATGGTAATAATAGTTATATTATTTATAACTTATGTTAACAATACAAATTATAATATTTTTAATATTCATAATACTAGTAGTGTTAATAGTAACTAATATTAACAATGACAATATTAACAACAATAATTATAATAATAATAACAATAATAATGAATATGATAATAAATATAATAACAATCATTTTTGGTATTAAAATCTACCTTAGAAGTCTTTAAAAAAAATTGTTGCTCCACGCTAGGATCGAACCCGAGACCAGTCGCTTAACCGAACACTCCCTTAACCATCTATCCAGTTTCGTTTTTCTGTTATATTCTAAGACCCATATATATTTAACTCATATCCATATTCCTGTTTATCTACTTCATCTTCTTCGTTCCAAACCCAAACCGTATAATTCAAATATTTTTCAAATCATCACAACCATGATGTAAACACATTAACGAAATCATAAATATTCCATATCAATTGTTTTAATTGGACAGAAAGCAACAAAAAAAAAAATAAACGAGCTGCTACTGGAGTCGTGATAAAAAAATTTAAAATCTTGATTTTGAATTGGAGTACGTTTTGAACATAGATTATAGAATGAATTATATTTGAAATCATTCCTAGAAACTACTGTGATCATCAATTGATCTTGATTTATAGTAGAAAACTCTAATTAATTTGAAGAACACCCGTTTGAGTTTCAAGAACTGAACTTTGACCTCAGAAATTCGTGATGAATATGAAGAATTGGAATTTATAAATTTGCAGATAGTTTTAGTAAAGGGAAATAAACAAGATTACATTATTACAATTTTAAAAATCGTTTGAAATCGAATTATGAGTAAAAAGTTATATAACAGGGACGTACGAGTTTAAAAAAAATCTGTTTATTTTTACCAGCTAAAATCATCCATTCACTGTTAAAGTTTATTAAAGAAGGAGGAAAATTAAATGGACCGTTTTAACAACTGAGTGATCAATATGTATATATATTTCATATAGAAAAATTCATCCAGAAGGAAGAATAAATAAATAAATAATTTAATTGAAAAGGTTAACAGCAATCTTGACTAACTCTGCATTAATATTCGTTTGTGGAATTGGATTAGGGATAAAACAAATCAGGTTACAGTTTGAGAGGTATGTGAAACAAACTCAGGTCCCAGTTTGTACGTAATTATCTATTTTATATAATTTTGTTTATATAATTATATTTTTTATAAATATCTGTATGATTATCTATTTTATATATACAACTTGTCTTTAATTATATGCTTATATAATAACCTGTATGAAATTAGAATGTTTTGAAATAATAAGCGTAAATTTTTATACCATTAATAACATTTTATAATAATTAATCAAAATAACTAACTATATTTTAAATTACATCTAGTTAATAATCTTTAATCATCCTTATAGTAATATTTATTTTTAATTGTTTATTTTGATAATCATGATCTTAAATTTATTAAAATTTTAATATTTAACATATATTAATATTACTAATAATAATATTAATAATAATGAAAATAGTAATAATATAATTTGTCATTACTATTACATTTTTAACTTGTTATTTTGTACATTATATATGTAAATATGAATTCATTAATAATGTTATATATAATTATTATTATATATCTATTTACTATAATGTTTCCATAATAGAAATAGATATTATAAAGTTCAACACATAATATTTATATCTTTATATATATATATATATATATATATATATATATATATATATATATATATATATATATATATATATATATATATATATATATATATATATACAATATACATATAATAATAATTATGTATAGTTAGCATATATGTTTATATATATAGATTCTTTTTAATAACAACATTAGTATATTATATAATATTTTATATATTTAATTCTATTGATTAGTTTGTATTTTTTTTATTTCCCATTATTATTTATACCCATATATTTATATATATACATATTTATTAACCATAATTGTTCGTGAATCGTCGAAAATAGTCGAAGGTCAAATGAATCTATGTAAACAGTCCAAAGATTTTAAGACTCAACATTACAGACTTTGCTTATCGTGTCGGAAACATATAAAGATTAAAGTTTAAGTTTGATCGGAAATTCCCAGGTCACTACAGAGTTCATCAAGGATATTATTAAGTCATTTATAGTTGGATATATTAAGAAGTGGTATGCATGCCATCAAGTTTCGATGTAATGAAAGTTTATCTTTTCAAAACGAATGTAATGTTTGTAAAATGTATCATATAGAGGTCAAGTACCTTGCGATGTAACCAACTATTGTGAATCATTTATAATCGAGATGGACTTCGTCCGGATGGATTAGGACGGGTTACTACAGTTGGTATCAGAGCGGTGGTCTTAGCGAACCAGGTCTGCATTAGTGTGTCTAACTAGGAGTTGTTAGGATGCATTAGTGAAGTCTGAACTTCGACCTAATAGTTGTTAGGTTATATTAATAAGTCTGGACTTGAACCTGGTCTGCATATCAAAAGTTTTGCTTATCATTTCTAGTCGGAAATCATCTGCTTATCATCCTTAGGAAATTACTTGCTTATCATTCTTAGTCTAGACATGTCTTACTGCCTCTATTGTGTATACAGTGTATAGATAAATTCATATCTTAGTGTATCTGTTACTGTAGACTTTGCCTGTCAGCTTCCGTAGATTCCTCCGTAACTTATGGGATTTTAGTATTATATATGCATATATAAATTATGTATTGCAGGGTACTAATCTACATCCTATAATCTATTTCTTATTGAAAATCCATCATCTGATCATACGAGATGAATCACTCAACCAGTTCAAATTCCTCGGATTCCGACAGCTATTCCGATACGGAGTTTCACCTATCAGCGTCACCAGAATGAATCAACCAATCAGTCATCCCTAATTCATCTGATGGGTTCGTAGTTGAATTAATCAATGGAGACGCAAAGAAGGCGATCCCTTCCACCAACCAAATTTACCTCTTGGCGATGAACCTGAAACACTTACCGACGAACCTGTTCAAAACTCCAATTTCTATCTCAGAGTATCTCACCACGAATATATCATAACTCAGATTCTAAACCTTATTCATCTGCTCGTTCTGATCAACAATCATCCCGGATAATAGAAAAAGTCAACGAACTTTGCACTCGTGTAATCAATTTGGAGAATATGGTGCAAAATCTACCAGTTTCAGCAACATCACCGGCACCAACAGTACCATCAGTAAAAGCACCAGTACTATCAATAATCCATGCCTCAACATCTCATTCTGTACCTCGAGTATAATTATCATTCCACGAATCGTTCTACATCATTTATCTTCGTTCGACATGGCGATTATATAATCTCTAATGTTTTAGAGATTATATATTCTTATTCTAACGGTAAATCAAATGAGTTTAATATTATATTAACTCATTAAATCCATGACTACATCTGAAGAAAATATATATGTACAAACTGTTAATGATGAAAATATTTTAACGGGTAGGTAATACCCAAGGAATATTTAAATTTCACATTAATAAGTTACACTGTATATTCTTCGAATCTGATTCAACAGTCATCTACTATCCTACTTACGTCCACAGAAATACGAATCCGTTCACCACAGAATAACCATTTTATTTCAATTTCATATTTGGATTTTGACCTATCAGAATCCAACAAGTGGCATAATGAAGAAAACATATGACAAAATAAAATTTGTTAGAAACAGACTAATTAATTATGAGAAATTGTGTTAAGAATCCACGCTAACTGTTCCTAGCTAATTGTTCCTAGCTAACTGATTACATTTTATTTATCACAATTTAATTATCGCAATTTACATTCTCGCAATTTACATTCTCGCAATTTTATTTATTGTCATTTAATTTCTGTATTTATTTTACGTACTTTAAATATCCGGACACGTATACAAGGTTTTGACATATCATATTGACGCATCTATATATATTATTTGGAATCACCATAGACACTCTATATGCAGTAATGATCGATTTCTCTATACAGGGTTGAGGTTGATTCTACAATAATATATATAGTTTGAGTTGTGATCGAGTCTGAGACGAATACGGGTCACGATACGTATTAATTAATTCGAATATTATATATTAAACTATATATGAATTATTGAATTGCTAACTGTGGACTATCAACTGTGGACTACCAACATTGGACAATTAAAATGAATTAAAATATTGACTATAACATATGAAACGAAACAATTCTTCAAGTTTGCCACTTGATTTCATCTTAAACCTCATTTGTATCTTGACGATTACAATCTGCATTCAAATCTTTCATAATCCTTGAAAACACCTCAATCAAAAGAATGAACCAACCGCACTTCATCTACAGAAGGAAAGATTTATGCATACAGTTATGCACCTGAAAAATTCTCAGAACCTGTATAAACGTTTAACACGTATCTGTGCTAGCTCCTTTGGCGTTGTTATCACCGAAAATAACTTTGCAATTCCTTTCCAAATTAGCCAATTTTGTCACAGCTTCAGCAATTCAACTTCGACTTTTCATTCGAAGTAACCTTACTATAAATCCTGATATATATACGATTACCCTTTTAATACTGGAGAATTCTTTTATATTCCACCATATTACCAGCAGACGTACCAGAAACCTCGTTGCTTCTAGACTTAAATCTCTCTGACAAATCATTATATTTATTCATTGAAACTCTATCATATAGTCATCCACATCTTGTAACGAGAACTGCCATACCAATTACCGGGAATCAGCAATCAGTACTTTGAAAACTCACAGCATATCTACATCAACAGTTATATGTATGACATTTATCGCTTAGAATTATGATCTCTCATTCTGAAATTCTGAAAAGTACTCAGTCACAAATCAATACTATGAATGTTGAAAAAGCTGAATGAAGCAGCAGAAACCATAGACAACTATAAACGCCCTTAATCATCGAAAGTTTGATGATAAAGAATAGTATGTTGGAAAAGCTCAGAAAGGTTGGAACTGGAAAACGGATTGAGCTAACCACGAAGGAGACCAAGGAAAAATACAAGGACCATACCATATATTCAAAGAATCCAGATAATTCTGGATCCGATGAAACCTTCAATGAATATTTTGCTCCGTACTCATGTTGAAATCTTGCGGAAAAATATTCCTCATCAACCATCGAACTTAGAAATTCCAAAATATCATCATTAATATCTTCGATATTTCTGAGGATATTTTCATAAATATTCTCGTCCGAAATTATATACCTATTTGTGTTTCCTGTGTATCATTATATTGGAAACATTCAATAGAAAATTTAGTACCGAAAAGCAGATTATGCGAAACTATGAAGAAATCCGTGGACAAATCACAAAGAATAAGTTTGTCTTCAAAGAATTCAAATTATTCAATGTCTGATAAAGTCTTTAGTGAAAATCTTGCTCCTTACTCTAAACCCTTGCAGACAATAGTTTCTATCATCCTCTGATCTTAGATATTCCGAGATATTATCGTATCTTTCATTACAAATATCCTCCATATTTCTGAAGATATTTTCATAACTATTCTTAGCTGAAATCAATAATCTCTTCGTGCTATTAGTTTTACATCATATAGAAACTGTTAGTTTCTATATTCTGTAAACTTTCGAGCTTAAAATATGAATGCTAATGAAGTAATGTTGGGAACTGATGCATGAGTTAGTATAATATAATGACACTTGATCAACGTGATTATATTACAGTAAGTCATGCTGAGTTTCTAAATGGAACATGATGATTCACAGATTATAACATCATCATGTGTCATGTTACATAACTCTTTCATTCTGATTAACTTCTGAACACATCAAGAAAATATATTCTTGATAGTTCTATTCTCAGTGATTCTGGTAATTTGACAAATCAAATCGTGCTATTACGTTCTTTCTTGTTTAGAACATTAAGCTCATTCGAAACTCCACAACTATGAATTCTGGACCGTTACTTGCGAAAAGAAAACAAAAGCATGAAGCTACGAAATAGAAAGGGGGTATAAATCGCAGCAAATAGGAGAGAGCATTAACTGTGGATGAAACTGATTATAGGAGACAGAAGCAAGGACATCGAAATATAAGGAAAGATATAAAACCCAACAACAACCCAGAAATTACAAACCGTAGATATTAATATGAATAAAAATATAAAGGCACGGTATAATTAAGAATTGTATCACCCAAGGTAATAGTAGAAGTAAACAGATTGTTTTGGTGGAAGACTAAAAAGAAGGATGACAGAAATGATAATTAGGAAAATATCAAGGATTAGAAATGGATTAAGCATTTTCACAATCTTTTGGATGTATGAACTAAGGAAGAAAGTATAGGAATGGTGAGAATAATAGAAAGGAAGAGCTTCATTTATAATGGAAATATCAGACAGAGTAGTCGAGGCAGATCACCATATTTAATTATAGAGATCTTAATATCCTTACTCGCCGAAGAATCAAATCTTTTAGATTTCAAAGATTTTCTTTAAATCCCTTGAATTCCGGAATTCAACCAAGACAACATCAAAAGTTAAAACGAAACTTCATTTATTCATTTCACTCTTTTGTGATAGCTTCATTCGTGCTCTTCGAATAATCGAATTATTTTATTTGTATTATTCAATAATGATAAAACTTTATTTATCAACTCATATTCTTCAGGAAAACATATTTATTGTTAGCCATGACGACCTCACTCAAATTTCGGGACGAAATTTCTTTAACAGGTAGGTACTGTGATGACCCGGGAATTTCCAATCAAATTTAAACTTAATCTTCATACGATTTCGATACGATAAGCAAAGTCTGTAATGTTGAGTCTCGAGAATTTTGAAACTATGTTTATATATTCAATTGACCTTCGACTGTTCTAAACGATTCACGAACAACTATTTGTAAATAGATTCATATATATTTAAGTATGTATATATATATATATATATATATATATATATATATATATATATATATATATATATATATATATATATATTAATTGTAAATATATAAGATTAAATATTAAACTTATTTATTTGAAAACATATATTTAATGTATTTAAGTATATAATAAAACCTGAATCTATATATATATATATATATATATATATATATATATATATACATGAATATTAATTGTAAATATATAAGATTAAATATTAAACTTATTTATTTGAAAACATATATTTAATGTATTTAAGTATATAATAAAACCTGAATCTATATATATATATATTTATATATATATATATAATGTATATTAAAAATAGATATTAAATGATTGTAATCTATTACTATTTTTTCGTTTGTTTCATTTGATCAACTTACTAATATATCTATTCTCTATATATATAAATATACATACACTACATGTTTGACCCACAATCACCACTTTTATTTATATTCTGTTTTGTCGTATCATCAACTAACACATGAGTCACCACTCAATCATACTAATTATTATCATGTGAGATATTATAATATATCTAGTACTGCATCTTTATATATACAGGAGAAATATGTTAAAATCCATTACTTATCATTATATCAATTATTATTTTTTTCTCTCTATATATTATTCCTCTTGTTGACAATCTTGACACACCAAACATAACCACATGCATGTACCTCTTTCTGCTTTATGTTGCTATCACTTTATTATATATACTTACTTTGGATCCGTGATATTGATTACGAGTGTAACAGTGTTTCCTTTTCACTACTATATGACAATGATACATGATATAGTATATGATGATATATATGTCTAATTAAATATCTATATGCATATATCATATAAACAAATATATATGCTCCCATCTCAAAAAGCTTCAAGACACCAAAAACAACTAATACAACTCAATCTTGTTTTCCTCTTGAGCCACTTTCTACAACAACCTTCGGTCATCCCTTCGGATCATCATAAGCCACCATGAGCACAACCTTTAACCACCACATGACCACCATTGACAACTCATACCATCATCAAACTGTCACCATCCACCAGCACACAAACCCACCACCATTTTATTTTGATGAAACCCATCACCACCATCCGGCCACCAATACCACCATGGACAATCACTAGCAACCACAAATCAAACTAGAATCAAACAACATAAAACTCATATATAACATCAATGTGCACCATTAATACAATAACCATAGCACTCATATATGTTCGAATTCCGATTTCATAACATGTGTAACATACATGAAATTTTCTATTCACTGGATTAGATATAGATAGAGATTTAGAGGTAATTATAAAACCCAACCTTTATCTTTTCTGTTTTCGATTCATCATAAAACATCACCACCATCAACTGAGAACCCACCTTGCTCCTGCTGCTAGTCGCTTTCCAAACAAGAAATTCATTTTAATCGACCACTTGAATCTTTAAACCATCACTTGGAACTTCTATGTATATCCTGTCATTGAACAACACAACACACGCACACCATCAAAATCACTTTGTTTTCTGCTCAACACAAACCACAACCCCGCTGTTCCATGAAACCCCAGACATGACATATATCGTACAACCTTTTCCAAATCAAATCTTGACTAGTGTAAGTTTTTTTTTTTTTTACAGAAATGCTTCAAATGTAAATGCAAGGTTTTCAGTAAAGTCAAACTAAATTTACCTTAGGTTTTGACAGTTACAGTTGCTGCTGCACTATTATTTGGTTTCTAGTTGAACCTGCCCGACCACCAAAACAAATATTGTTGCAGGCGTTGTACTGTGGCAATACTTCCTGTTTCAAACTTCAACCCAAATTAAAACCAAAAACCCATGAAAACCACTCAAAAATGAACGCCATTAGCAAACAAAACCCATTTATACCGCAGTTTGATCTTTGTTATTCGCTACTGCTGCTATTGTTAACCGAAACACACAATTAAATCGTTGACTATAGCCGACTACTACTAAGAAAAACCATTCATTTATGTTCGTGTTCTATCCAATTAAAGGTACCAGATATATATATATATATATATATATATATATATATATATATATATATATATATATATATATATATATATATATATAGGGATGAAGAAATTAAGAGAAATTAATGAACAAATTATCTATTTCATCCATTAAGAAACCGATTACCTGATCTGATGATGATGATGATGATGATAATGATGACGATTTAAACACAGATAACCTTGCGATGATGATGATGATCGTGTTCTACGATGATTATGATGGGAGAAAATAATAATTGATGATGTTGTTGAGATGAGAACGATGATGATCTGAGTTGAGGATCGGGCAGTCGCCTGCTGCTATGTGCTTCCCTTTTTATTTTATTTTTGTACCGATTGAACTCAAGAAACAAGATTTGGCGATACAGTTTATGATAACCTAGTTATTTTGGGTTTGATCAAATGTTACTTGGGTTATCGAAATTGGGCTGTCGATTGTAGGTTGTTTGGGTTATCATGTTGGGCCATGATCTATGGATTTTCTTTCTGTTGGACTGAACAATTACGAGTTAAAGAAATTAAGGTTGTATTATAGATTAGAAGAAAAGATACAGAGGAGTGGTGTGGGGTGTTACTAGTTTAGCGGGAGGTTACGGGTTCGAGTCCCGTCGCGAGCAGCTTATTTTTTTTAATGCTACTAAGGTATTAATTGGTATTTTAATTATTATTATTATTATATTTATTATTATTATTATTATTACTACTAATATCATAAATATAAATATTATTATTATTATTAAGATTGTTATTATTGTTATTGTTATTATTAACTAGTATTATTGGTAAATGTAAGTATTATTATCATTATTTCATATATTATCATTAACTTAGTTATTATTAATAGAATGTATTATTATCATTATTATGATTGTTATTATTAGTGTTATTATGAAAGATAACACAAGTTATTATTATTATTATTATTATTATTGTAAATCATTATTATTACCAAAACTATCTTTTTATACAAATAAATACTATGTACATAAAATATACTTATTACATAATTATATTAATATTTTCACATAACTATATATATTAAACCTATTAATATTATTTATATAAATATTTACATATAACAAACTATTGATTTTTTTTATAACACTAAACAATCATATATATAAATATGGATATATTAATGTAACTATATAAATATTAATCATTTTGAATACATACACAAACTAAAAATATATATAATATATAAATTAGGTTATAATATATAAAATTGTTCAATTACGATTATATGATATACAAATGATATAGGTTCGTGAATCGAAGGCCAACCCTGCATTGTTCAATGTCGTCATATGTATTTTTACTACAAAATACAGTATTGTGAGTTTCATTTTCCTTTTTACCCTTTATATTTTTGGGCTGAGAATACATGCGCAATTTTTATAAATGTTTTACGAAATAGACACAAGTAATCGAAACTACATTATATGGTTGAATGATCGAAATCGAATATGCCCCTTTTTATTAAGTCTGGTAATCTAAGAATTAGGGAACAGTCACCCTAATTGACGTGAACTCTAAAGATAGATCTATCGGGCCCAACAAGCCCAATCCAAAGTACCGGATGCTTTAGTACTTCGAAATTTATATCATGTCCGAAGGAGGATCCCGGAATGATAGGGGATATTCTTATATGCATATTGTTAATGTCGGTTACCAGGTGTTCAATCCATATGAATGATATTTTTGTCTCTATGCATGGGACGTATGTTTATGAGAAATGGAAATATGAAATCTTGTGGTCTATTAAAATTATGAAATGATTGTTATGATAAACTAATGAACTCACTAACCTTTTGGTTGACACTTTAAAGCATGTTTATTCTCAGGTACTATCATAACCCGACCTTAACCATAAGGACGAATACAATAACATATGATTTCATCGTGAGGTATTGACCTCTATATGCGACGTTTTTCAAAAATTGCATTCGTTTTTACAATACAAACCATAACTTTTATTACAAATACAAGGTTTAAACAAGATAATAATGATTATCGTTTAGTGATAATCTTAGACTTACAAACTTTACATGTGATAATAACAATACGACTTCCAACATATTTTACATTACAAATCCTCTGATATGCAGTTTTATTTTTGACACAAATATGCATACTCAAGATCTTGTTTAAATTCAACATGTTGCAGCGGAAGCTTTTAGTTATCACCTGAGAATAAACATGCTTAAAATGTCAACATAAAGTTGGTGAGATATAGGTTTAATGCCGGCAGCGTTATAAATATAGACCACAAGATTTCATATATAAACGTTTTAATAAAAATATTCTAAGTTGTTGAGCACTTGATAACCATACTTAACATTTAATCAACGTCGCATATTCCCTTTATTATGAAATCTTACTACACCGTACCAAGTGTAGTCACCGAAACGAATTACTGTGCAACCGTTGAATACTGGTCGTCCAGTCCGGTTGGGGTTGTCAGGCCCGATAGATCTATCAACAGGATTCGCGTTTACAATACCGCATGTAAATAGTAGTTACCAAGTTACAGGGAGATATGACAGTGGTACAACTCAACGTAGAATATATAATTTTAATCACTTGTGTCCATAACGTAAATCATAAAACGCATGTATTCTCATCCCGAAATATTTAGAGTTTAAAAGTGGGACTATATACTCACCCTTGCCTTGAAGGTATTTAACTCGACTTGGTCTCCGATAGATATCACGAACCTAACCATATATATAATATATCAACATATTTTCTTTTCAAGTAATCGTTACATATATATATATACTTATAATACTTTTAATATTTTCTTAGCCCGTAGTTAGCAGTCTGTTGTTAATGGTCCACAATTAGTTTCTCAATAAAATAAATAAAGACCCCATCGTATTCGTATTGATCAGAATTAATCTCGACCCATGGTACCATGTTGTCAAATGATGTGTTGCGTACATAAAGTACCGTGTTGTCAGATGACGTGTTGCGTACAATCATGAGGTCTTATGATTAATCTTCTCGTGTTGTTTACGGGTGGTCCTGAAATATATAAAATCAAATCATAAGTAAATATATATTAAATATTATGTTAATTAGCCAAGATATGATTAATCCGATTTTGTCATAATATGATATATTACAGGTTTTGAAGTGTTTTAAAAATCAAATTAGAAGGATCTATTTAGTTTGCGAACAGGTTTGAAATCATTCAAACTATGTTCTTGTTGTTAAAAATTTTATAACACAAAATAAGATAGCTATATAAATATGAATCGAATAAGATTATGAATAAGGTTACTACCTCAAGTTACTTGGATAAAGCTACTGGAAAAGATAGAAAATAATCTTGATCAAACTTTCTTATAATGATTATAGGTTGTTCATGAAGCTAGTTCTTCATGAGTATTTGCTGAGATTGTGAAGAACACTTAGAGTTCCTAAGAGTGTGTTTTTGGTTAGAGAAAGATGGTTGTAAGAATGAAATGAAAAACTAAGGTGATGGTGATACTTATAGGACAGTCTGGTTGTTGAGGGAACAAGGACAAATTTTTGTGTTGAATTTTTGAGTAATAATGTATGCTAGCTTACAAATAAGATTCCCTCTTATCTAGAGCAGATCTAAGGCTGATAAGGATATTGATTTGATGTGTATTTACCAATAGTAGATACGTATAGATGATGGGTATGATACGGTAAAAGAAGTTCAAAATTGGGCTTTGCCCCTTGGACCCAGCCAGGTGAAATGTCCCGTTCTTATTGATTAAAAACGTTCCATATTAATTGATTTCGTTGCGAGGTTTTGACCTCTATATGAGACGTTTTTCAAAGACTGCATTCATTTTTAAACAAACCATAACCTTTATTTCATCAATAAAGGTTTAAAAAGCTTTACGTAGATTATCAAATAATGATAATCTAAAATATCCTGTTTACACACGACCATTACATAATGGTTTACAATACAAATATGTTACAACAAAATAAGTTTCTTGAATGCAGTTTTTACACAATATCATACAAGCATGGACTCCAAATCTTGTCCTTATTTAAGTATGCGACAGCGGAAGCTCTTAATAATCACCTGAGAATAAACATGCTTAAAACGTCAACAAAAATGTTGGTGAGTTATAGGTTTAACCTATATATATCAAATCGTAACAATAGACCACAAGATTTCATATTTCAATACACATCCCATACATAGAGATAAAAATCATTCATATGGTGAACACCTGGTAACCGACAATAACAAGATGCATATATAAGAATATCCCCATCATTCCGGGACACCCTTCGGATATGATATAAATTTCGAAGTACTAAAGCATCCGGTACTTTGGATGGGGTTTGTTAGGCCCAATAGATCTATCTTTAGGATTCGCGTCAATTAGGGTGTCTGTTCCCTAATTCTTAGATTACCAGACTTAATAAAAAGGGGCATATTCGATTTCGATAATTCAACCATAGAATGTAGTTTCACGTACTTGTGTCTATTTTGTAAATCATTTATAAAACCTGCATGTATTCTCATCCCAAAAATATTAGATTTTAAAAGTGGGACTATAACTCACTTTCACAGATTTTTACTTCGTCGGGAAGTAAGACTTGGCCACTGGTTGATTCACGAACCTATAACAATATATACATATATATCAAAGTATGTTCAAAAATATATTTACAACACTTTTAATATATTTTGATGTTTTAAGTTTATTAAGTCAGCTGTCCTCGTTAGTAACCTACAACTAGTTGTCCACAGTTAGATGTACAGAAATAAATCGATAAATATTATCTTGAATCAATCCACGACCCAGTGTATACGTATCTCAGTATTGATCACAACTCAAACTATATATATTTTGGAATCAACCTCAACCCTGTATAGCTAACTCCAACATTCACATATAGAGTGTCTATGGTTGTTCCGAAATATATATAGATGTGTCGACATGATAGGTCGAAACATTGTATACGTGTCTATGGTATCTCAAGATTACATAATATACAATACAAGTTGATTAAGTTATGGTTGGAATAGATTTGTTACCAATTTTCACGTAGCTAAAATGAGAAAAATTATCCAATCTTGTTTTACCCATAACTTCTTCATTTTAAATCCGTTTTGAGTGAATCAAATTGCTATGGTTTCATATTGAACTCTATTTTATGAATCTAAACAGAAAAGTATAGGTTTATAGTCGGAAAAATAAGTTACAAGTCGTTTTTGTAAAGGTAGTCATTTCAGTCGAAAGAACGACGTCTAGATGACCATTTTAGAAAACATACTTCCACTTTGAGTTTAACCATAATTTTTGGATATAGTTTCATGTTCATAATAAAAATCATTTTCTCAGAATAACAACTTTTAAATCAAAGTTTATCATAGTTTTTAATTAACTAACCCAAAACAGCCCGCGGTGTTACTACGACGGCGTAAATCCGGTTTTACGGTGTTTTTCGTGTTTCCAGGTTTTAAATCATTAAGGTAGCATATCATATAGATATAGAACATGTGTTTAGTTGATTTTAAAAGTCAAGTTAGAAGGATTAACTTTTGTTTGCGAACAAGTTTAGAATTAACTAAACTATGTTCTAGTGATTACAAGTTTAAACCTTCGAATAAGATAGCTTTATATGTATGAATCGAATGATGTTATGAACATCATTACTACCTTAAGTTCCTTGGGTAAACCTACTGGAAAAGAGAAAAATGGATCTAGCTTCAATGGATCCTTGGATGGCTCGAAGTTCTTGAAGCAGAATCATGACACGAAAACAAGTTCGAGTAAGATCATCACTTGAAATAAGATTGTTATAGTTATAGAAATTGAACCAAAGTTTGAATATGATTATTACCTTGTATTAGAATGATAACCTACTGTAAGAAACAAAGATTTCTTGAGGTTGGATGATCACCTTACAAGATTGGAAGTGAGCTAGCAAACTTGAAAGTATTCTTGATTTTATGAAACTAGAACTTTTGGAATTTATGAAGAACACTTAGAACTTGAAGATAGAACTTGAGAGAGATCAATTAGATGAAGAAAATTGAAGAATGAAAGTGTTTGTAGGTGTTTTTGGTCGTTGGTGTATGGATTAGATATAAAGGATATGTAATTTTGTTTTCATGTAAATAAGTCATGAATGATTACTCATATTTTTGTAATTTTATGAGATATTTCATGATAGTTGCCAAATGATGGTTCCCACATGTGTTAGGTGACTCACATGGGCTGCTAAGAGCTGATCATTGGATTGTATATACCAATAGTACATACATCTAAAAGCTGTGTATTGTACGAGTACGAATACGGGTGCATACGAGTAGAATTGTTGATGAAACTGAACGAGGATGTAATTGTAAGCATTTTTGTTAAGTAGAAGTATTTTGATAAGTGTATTGAAGTCTTTCAAAAGTGTATAAATACATATTAAAACACTACATGTATATACATTTTAACTGAGTCGTTAAGTCATCGTTAGTCGTTACATGTAAGTGTTGTTTTGAAACCTTTAGGTTAACGATCTTGTTAAATGTTGTTAACCCAATGTTTATAATATCAAATGAGATTTTAAATTATTATATTATCATGATATTATCATGATATTATCATGTATGAATATTTCTTAATATGATATATATACATTAAATGTCTTTACAACGATAATCGTTACATATATGTCTCGTTTAAAAATCATTAAGTTAGTAGTCTTGTTTTTACATATGTAGTTCATTGTTAATATACTTTATGATATGTTTTCTTATCATAGTATCATGTTAACTATATATATATATCCATATATATGTCATCATATATTTTTTACAAGTTTTATCGTTCGTGAATCACCGATCAACTTGGGTGGTCAATTGTCTATATGAAACATATTTCAATTAATCAAGTCTTAACAAGTTTGATTGCTTAACATGTTGGAAACATTTAATCATGTAAATATCAATCTCAATTAATATATATAAACATGGAAAAGTTCGGGTCACTACAGTACCTACCCGTTAAATAAATTTCGTCCCGAAATTTTAAGCTGTTGAAGGTGTTGACGAATCTTCTGGAAATAGATGCGGGTATTTCTTCTTCATCTGATCTTCACGCTCCCAGATGAACTCGGGTCCTCTACGAGCATTCCATCGAACCTTAACAATTGGTATCTTGTTTTGCTTAAGTCTTTTAACCTCACGATCCATTATTTCGACGGGTTCTTCGATGAATTGAAGTTTTTCGTTGATTTGGATTTCATCTAACGGAATAGTGAGATCTTCTTTAGCAAAACATTTCTTCAAATTCGAGACGTGGAAAGTGTTATGTACAGCCGCGAGTTGTTGAGGTAACTCAAGTCGGTAAGCTACTGGTCCGACACGATCAATAATCTTGAATGGTCCAATATATCTTGGATTTAATTTCCCTCTTTTACCAAATCGAACAACGCCTTTCCAAGGTGAAACTTTAAGCATGACCATCTCTCCAATTTCAAATTCTATATCTTTTCTTTTAATGTCAGCGTAGCTCTTTTGTCGACTTTGGGCGGTTTTCAACCGTTGTTGAATTTGGATGATCTTCTCGGTAGTTTCTTGTATAATCTCCGGACCCGTAATCTGTCTATCCCCCACTTCACTCCAACAAATCGGAGACCTGCACTTTCTACCATAAAGTGCTTCAAACGGCGCCATCTCAATGCTTGAATGGTAGCTGTTGTTGTAGGAAAATTCTGCTAACGGTAGATGTCGATCCCAACTGTTTCCGAAATCAATAACACATGCTCGTAGCATGTCTTCAAGCGTTTGTATCGTCCTTTCGCTCTGCCCATCAGTTTGTGGATGATAGGCAGTACTCATGTCTAGACGAGTTCCTAATGCTTGCTGTAATGTCTGCCAGAATCTTGAAATAAATCTACCATCCCTATCAGAGATAATAGAGATTGGTATTCCATGTCTGGAGACGACTTCCTTCAAATACAGTCGTGCTAACTTCTCCATCTTGTCATCTTCTCTTATTGGCAGGAAGTGTGCTGATTTGGTGAGACGATCAACTATTACCCAAATAGTATCAAAACCACTTGCAGTCCTTGGCAATTTAGTGATGAAATCCATGGTAATGTTTTCCCATTTCCATTCCGGGATTTCGGGTTGTTGAAGTAGACCTGATGGTTTCTGATGCTCAGCTTTGACCTTAGAACACGTCAAACATTCTCCTACGTATTTAGCAACATCGGCTTTCATACCCGGCCACCAAAAATGTTTCTTGAGATCCTTGTACATCTTCCCCGTTCCAGGATGTATTGAGTATCTGGTTTTATGAGCTTCTCTAAGTACCATTTCTCTCATATCTCCAAATTTTGGTACCCAAATCCTTTCAGCCCTATACCGGGTTCCGTCTTCCCGAATATTAAGATGCTTCTTCGATCCTTTGGGTATTTCATCCTTTAAATTTCCCTCTTTTAAAACTCCTTGTTGCGCCTCCTTTATTTGAGTAGTAATGTTATTATGAATCATTATATTCATAGATTTTACTCGAATGGGTTCTCTATCCTTCCTGCTCAAGGCATCGGCTACCACATTTGCCTTCCCCGGGTGGTAACGAATCTCAAAATCGTAATCATTCAATAATTCAATCCACCTACGCTGCCTCATATTCAGTTGTTTCTGATTAAATATGTGTTGAAGACTTTTGTGGTCGGTATATATAATACTTTTGACCCCATATAAGTAGTGCCTCCAAGTCTTTAATGCAAAAACAACCGCGCCTAATTCCAAATCATGCGTCGTATAATTTTGTTCGTGAATCTTCAATTGTCTAGACGCATAAGCAATCACCTTCGTTCGTTGCATTAATACACAACCGAGACCTTGCTTTGATGCGTCACAATAAATCACAAAATCATCATTCCCTTCAGGCAATGACAATATAGGTGCCGTAGTTAGCTTTTTCTTCAATAACTGAAACGCTTTCTCTTGTTCATCATTCCATTCAAATTTCTTCCCTTTATGCGTTAATGCAGTCAAGGGTTTTGCTATTCTGGAAAAGTCTTGGATGAACCTTCTGTAGTAACCAGCTAGTCCTAAAAACTGGCGTATGTGTTTCGGAGTTTTCGGGGTTTCCCACTTTTCAACAGTTTCTATCTTTGCCGGATCCACCTTAATACCTTCTTTGTTCACTATGTGACCGAGGAATTGAACTTCTTCCAACCAAAATGCACACTTTGAAAACTTAGCGTACAATTCTTCCTTCCTCAATACTTCTAACACCTTTCTCAAATGTTCACCGTGTTCTTGGTCATTCTTTGAGTAAATAAGTATGTCATCAATGAAAACAATGACAAACTTGTCAAGGTATGGTCCACACACTCGGTTCATAAGGTCCATGAACACAGCTGGTGCATTAGTTAAACCAAACGGCATGACCATAAACTCGTAATGACCGTAACGTGTTCTGAAAGCAGTCTTTGAAATATCATCTTCTTTCACCCGCATTTGATGATACCCGGAACGTAAGTCAATCTTTGAATAAACAGACGAGCCTTGTAGTTGATCAAATAAGTCGTCGATTCTCGGTAGTGGGTAGCGGTTCTTGATGGTAAGTTTGTTCAACTCTCGGTAGTCGATACACAACCTGAATGTACCATCTTTCTTCTTGACAAACAAAACAGGAGCTCCCCACGGTGATGTGCTTGGTCGAATGAAACCACGCTCTAAAAGTTCTTGTAATTGGCTTTGTAGTTCTTTCATCTCGCTGGGTGCGAGTCTGTAAGGAGCACGAGCTATTGGTGCAGCTCCTGGTACAAGATCTATTTGAAATTCAACGGATCGATGTGGGGGTAATCCCGGTAATTCTTTCGGAAATACATCGGGAAATTCTTTTGCAATGGGAACATCATTGATGCTCTTTTCTTCAGTTTGTACTTTCTCGACGTGTGCTAGAACAGCATAGCAACCTTTTCTTATTAGTTTTTGTGCCTTCAAATTACTAATAAGATGTAGCTTCATGTTGCCCTTTTCTCCGTACACCATTAAGGGTTTTCCTTTTTCTCGTATAATGCGAATTGCATTTTTGTAACAAACGATCTCCGCTTTCACTTCTTTCAACCAATCCATACCGATTATCACATCAAAACTCCCTAACTCTACTGGTATCAAATCAATCTTAAATGTTTCGCTAACCAGTTTAATTTCTCGATTCCGACATATATTATCTGCTGAAATTAATTTACCATTTGCTAATTCGAGTAAAAATTTACTATCCAAAGGCGTCAATGGACAACTTAATTTAGCACAAAAATCTCTACTCATATAGCTTCTATCCGCACCCGAATCAAATAAAACGTAAGCAGATTTATTGTCAATAAGAAACGTACCCGTAACAAGCTCCGGGTCTTCCTGTGCCTCTGCCGCATTAATATTGAAAACTCTTCCACGGCCTTGTCCATTCGTGTTCTCCTGGTTCGGGCAATTTCTAATAATGTGGCCTGGTTTTCCACATTTATAACAAACTACATTGGCATAACTTGCTCCGACACTACTTGCTCCGCCATTATTCGTTCCGACACCATTTGTTCCTTTCGTTCTATTAACCCCTGGTCCGTAGACCTCACACTTCGCCGCGCTATGACCATTTCTTTTACACTTGTTGCAAAATTTGGTGCAGAACCCCGAGTGATTCTTTTCACACCTTTGGCATAGCTGCTTCTGATTGTTGTTGTTGTTGCGGTTATTATTGTTGTTGGGATGATTGTTGTAGTTGCTGTTGTTGTTGTTGTTGTTGTTGGGCCGTTTGTTGTAGTTGCGATTGATGTTGCGATTGTTGGGATAATTGTTGCGATTATTGTTGTAATGGCTGTTGTTGTTGTATTGGTGATTCTTATCACCGTTTTCCTCCCACTTTCTTTTGACTTGCTTCACATTGGCCTCTTCAGCAGTCTGTTCTTTAATTCTTTCTTCAATCTGGTTCACGAGTTTGTGAGCCATTCTACATGCCTGTTGTATGGAGGCGGGCTCGTGTGAACTTATATCTTCTTGGATTCTTTCCGGTAATCCTTTCACAAACGCGTCGATCTTCTCTTCCTCATCTTCGAATGCTCCCGGACACAATAGGCACAATTCTGTGAATCGTCTTTCGTACGTGGTAATATCAAATCCTTGGGTTCGTAACCCTCTAAGTTCTGTCTTGAGCTTATTGACCTCGGTTCTGGGACGGTACTTCTCGTTCATCAAGTGCTTGAATGCTGACCACGGTAGTGCGTACGCATCATCTTGTCCCACTTGCTCTAGATAGGTATTCCACCATGTTAACGCAGAACCTGTGAAGGTATGCGTAGCGTACTTCACTTTGTCCTCTTCAGTACACTTACTTATGGCAAACACCGATTCAACCTTCTCGGTCCACCGTTTCAATCCGATCGGTCCTTCGGTTCCATCAAATTCCAAAGGTTTGCAGGCAGTGAATTCTTTGTAGGTGCATCCTACACGATTTCCTGTACTGCTAGATCCAAGGTTATTGTTGGTATGTAGCGCAGCCTGTACTGCGGCTATGTTTGAAGCTAGGAAAGTACGGAATTCCTCTTCATTCATATTCACGGTGTGTCGAGTAGTCGGTGCCATTTCCTTCAAAATAGTTAAATGGAACAAGTTAATCATACAGAATATTAAGAGTAGTTAATAGTATTTCGTAGCATAATATGAACTCATTTATAAAAGCTTTTTCTTCATATTAGCGTTTTATAAGTTTAAATTCGGGTAGTACCTACCCGTTAAGTTCATACTTAGTAGCTAATATACAATTCAACTACTACAATTCTATATGAAAAACTGATTGTAATAATATTTCGCGTTCAAACTTTTATACAATATTTTACAAACTTACAATACCGCTTATTTTACATAAAGCATGAAATATAGCACACAATAACTTTGATACAAGATAGTTGTGAAGACAATTCTAGCTAGTACACAAGTCGTTCGGCAAAGGCAATAAAGACACGTAATTCATACGTCCAGAAACAAGTCATGCATTCTGGTTTTACTAGGACTACTTCCCATCCTTGGTCTTGTGCAACATAACCGTTATGGCCGTTGATAAGACAGCGTGTTGTAACGTCATCAAAGGGACGAGGGTTACGTAATGTCCAACAGTCCCGTAATAATCTAAAAACCTCATTTCTTACCCCAATTACCGACTCCGTCACTTGTGGAAACGTTTTGTTTAATAGTTGTAGCCCGATGTTCTTGTTCTCACTTTGGTGAGAAGCGAACATTACTAATCCGTAAGCATAACATGCTTCTTTATGTTGCATGTTAGCCGCTTTTTCTAAATCACGAAGTCCAATATTCGGATATATTGAGTCAAAATAATTTCTTAACCCGTTGCGTAAAATAGCATTTGGGTTCCCCGCAATATATGCGTCAAAGTAAACACATCGTAACTTATGGGTTTCCCAATGTGATATCCCCCATCTTTCAAATGAAAGTCTCTTATAAACCAAGACATTCTTGGAACGTTCTTCGAATGTCTTACAAACTGATCTCGCCTTAAATAGTTGTGCCGAAGAATTCTGGCCGACTCTAGACAAGATTTCATCAATCATGTCTCCGGGTAGGTCTCTTAAAATATTGGGTTGTCTATCCATTTTGTGTTTTTAAACTGTAAAATAGACAAGAGTTAGTTTCATAAAAAAATACTTATTAATACAAGCAATTTTTACATATATCATAAAGCATAAGAACACTATATTACATATATTACACCACACGAATACAACTATCTTATTCCGACTCGCTCGTTTCTTCTTCTTCTTCGGTTTTGGTTCGTTTTGCCAAGTTTCTAGGGATATATGATGTTCCCCTAGTACGAGCCGTCGTTGTCCACATTGGTTTAGAAAAACCTGGTGGTTTAGAGGTTCCCGGGTCATTGTTACAACTTAAGGACTTCGGGGGTTGACGATACATATAAAGTTCATCGGGGTTGGAATTAGATTTCTCTATTTTTATGCCCTTTCCCTTATTATTTTCTTTTGCCTTTTTAAATTCAGTTGGGGTAATTTCTATAACATCATCGGAATTCTCGTCGGAATCCGATTCATCGGAGAATTGGTAATCCTCCCAATATTTTGCTTCCTTGGCGGAAACACCATTGACCATAATTAAATTTGGTCGGTTGGTTGAGAATTTTCTTTTACTTAACCGTTTTATTATTTGCCCCACCGGTTCTATTTCTTCATCCGGTTCCGATTCTTCTTCCGGTTCCGATTCTTCTTCCGGTTCCGACTCTTCTTCCGGTTCCTCTTCGGGAACTTGTGAATCAGTCCACAAATCATTCCAATTTACATTTGACTCTTCATTATTATTAGGTGAGTCAATGGGACTTGTTCTAGAGGTAGACATCTATCACATAATATCAAACACGTTAAGAGATTAATATATCACATAATATTCATATGTTAAAAATATATAGTTTCCAACAAAAATGTTAAGTAATCATTTTTAAAGAAAACACGGTCGAAGTCCAGACTCACTAATGCATCCTAACAAACTCGATAAGACACACTAATGCAAATTTTCTGGTTCTCTAAGACCAACGCTCGGATACCAACTGAAATGTCCCGTTCTTATTGATTAAAAACGTTCCATATTAATTGATTTCGTTGCGAGGTTTTGACCTCTATATGAGACGTTTTTCAAAGACTGCATTCATTTTTAAACAAACCATAACCTTTATTTCATCAATAAAGGTTTAAAAAGCTTTACGTAGATTATCAAATAATGATAATCTAAAATATCCTGTTTACACACGACCATTACATAATGGTTTACAATACAAATATGTTACAACAAAATAAGTTTCTTGAATGCAGTTTTTACACAATATCATACAAGCATGGACTCCAAATCTTGTCCTTATTTAAGTATGCGACAGCGGAAGCTCTTAATAATCACCTGAGAATAAACATGCTTAAAACGTCAACAAAAATGTTGGTGAGTTATAGGTTTAACCTATATATATCAAATCGTAACAATAGACCACAAGATTTCATATTTCAATACACATCCCATACATAGAGATAAAAATCATTCATATGGTGAACACCTGGTAACCGACAATAACAAGATGCATATATAAGAATATCCCCATCATTCCGGGACACCCTTCGGATATGATATAAATTTCGAAGTACTAAAGCATCCGGTACTTTGGATGGGGTTTGTTAGGCCCAATAGATCTATCTTTAGGATTCGCGTCAATTAGGGTGTCTGTTCCCTAATTCTTAGATTACCAGACTTAATAAAAAGGGGCATATTCGATTTCGATAATTCAACCATAGAATGTAGTTTCACGTACTTGTGTCTATTTTGTAAATCATTTATAAAACCTGCATGTATTCTCATCCCAAAAATATTAGATTTTAAAAGTGGGACTATAACTCACTTTCACAGATTTTTACTTCGTCGGGAAGTAAGACTTGGCCACTGGTTGATTCACGAACCTATAACAATATATACATATATATCAAAGTATGTTCAAAAATATATTTACAACACTTTTAATATATTTTGATGTTTTAAGTTTATTAAGTCAGCTGTCCTCGTTAGTAACCTACAACTAGTTGTCCACAGTTAGATGTACAGAAATAAATCGATAAATATTATCTTGAATCAATCCACGACCCAGTGTATACGTATCTCAGTATTGATCACAACTCAAACTATATATATTTTGGAATCAACCTCAACCCTGTATAGCTAACTCCAACATTCACATATAGAGTGTCTATGGTTGTTCCGAAATATATATAGATGTGTCGACATGATAGGTCGAAACATTGTATACGTGTCTATGGTATCTCAAGATTACATAATATACAATACAAGTTGATTAAGTTATGGTTGGAATAGATTTGTTACCAATTTTCACGTAGCTAAAATGAGAAAAATTATCCAATCTTGTTTTACCCATAACTTCTTCATTTTAAATCCGTTTTGAGTGAATCAAATTGCTATGGTTTCATATTGAACTCTATTTTATGAATCTAAACAGAAAAGTATAGGTTTATAGTCGGAAAAATAAGTTACAAGTCGTTTTTGTAAAGGTAGTCATTTCAGTCGAAAGAACGACGTCTAGATGACCATTTTAGAAAACATACTTCCACTTTGAGTTTAACCATAATTTTTGGATATAGTTTCATGTTCATAATAAAAATCATTTTCTCAGAATAACAACTTTTAAATCAAAGTTTATCATAGTTTTTAATTAACTAACCCAAAACAGCCCGCGGTGTTACTACGACGGCGTAAATCCGGTTTTACGGTGTTTTTCGTGTTTCCAGGTTTTAAATCATTAAGGTAGCATATCATATAGATATAGAACATGTGTTTAGTTGATTTTAAAAGTCAAGTTAGAAGGATTAACTTTTGTTTGCGAACAAGTTTAGAATTAACTAAACTATGTTCTAGTGCTTACAAGTTTAAACCTTCGAATAAGATAGCTTTATATGTATGAATCGAATGATGTTATGAACATCATTACTACCTTAAGTTCCTTGGGTAAACCTACTGGAAAAGAGAAAAATGGATCTAGCTTCAATGGATCCTTGGATGGCTCGAAGTTCTTGAAGCAGAATCATGACACGAAAACAAGTTCGAGTAAGATCATCACTTGAAATAAGATTGTTATAGTTATAGAAATTGAACCAAAGTTTGAATATGATTATTACCTTGTATTAGAATGATAACCTACTGTAAGAAACAAAGATTTCTTGAGGTTGGATGATCACCTTACAAGATTGGAAGTGAGCTAGCAAACTTGAAAGTATTCTTGATTTTATGAAACTAGAACTTTTGGAATTTATGAAGAACACTTAGAACTTGAAGATAGAACTTGAGAGAGATCAATTAGATGAAGAAAATTGAAGAATGAAAGTGTTTGTAGGTGTTTTTGGTCGTTGGTGTATGGATTAGATATAAAGGATATGTAATTTTGTTTTCATGTAAATAAGTCATGAATGATTACTCATATTTTTGTAATTTTATGAGATATTTCATGCTAGTTGCCAAATGATGGTTCCCACATGTGTTAGGTGACTCACATGGGCTGCTAAGAGCTGATCATTAGAGTGTATATACCAATAGTACATACATCTAAAAGCTGTGTATTGTACGAGTACGAATACGGGTGCATACGAGTAGAATTGTTGATGAAACTGAACGAGGATGTAATTGTAAGCATTTTTGTTAAGTAGAAGTATTTTGATAAGTGTATTGAAGTCTTTCAAAAGTGTATAAATACATATTAAAACACTACATGTATATACATTTTAACTGAGTCGTTAAGTCATCGTTAGTCGTTACATGTAAGTGTTGTTTTGAAACCTTTAGGTTAACGATCTTGTTAAATGTTGTTAACCCAATGTTTATAATATCAAATGAGATTTTAAATTATTATATTATCATGATATTATCATGATATTATCATGTATGAATATTTCTTAATATGATATATATACATTAAATGTCTTTACAACGATAATCGTTACATATATGTCTCGTTTAAAAATCATTAAGTTAGTAGTCTTGTTTTTACATATGTAGTTCATTGTTAATATACTTTATGATATGTTTTCTTATCATAGTATCATGTTAACTATATATATATATCCATATATATGTCATCATATATTTTTTACAAGTTTTATCGTTCGTGAATCACCGATCAACTTGGGTGGTCAATTGTCTATATGAAACATATTTCAATTAATCAAGTCTTAACAAGTTTGATTGCTTAACATGTTGGAAACATTTAATCATGTAAATATCAATCTCAATTAATATATATAAACATGGAAAAGTTCGGGTCACTACACCAGGGGCTCTGCCCCTTGGACCCCGCTTATCGGGGGCGCTGCCCCCGAACCCCCGTCATAATCAAGATAAGTTCAAACAAGTGTGCACTCCACACTTCCCCAAACTTGTTCGATATTTATCAAGATTATTTTGGTTACAAATTAATCCCATTACACTTAAATCATATTGGTGACATAAATCACAACACATTATAGATTGTAAGTATATATGTCAAAGAACGTTACATATAGTTATCGTTTTGAAAACTTAAGTTAGTGGTCTCAAAGTATACTTATAACTCATTGTTGTTAGTTCGCAATGAAATGTTAAACCATCCTTAAATCATGTTAAATATGTATAGATATGTACATATACATAATCGTATAATTATCGTGTGTTATATAATTCGTGATATCATCGGTCAAATTGGACGGTCAAACGTTGTGTAAAACTCTTTTCAAAAATATAAGTCTCAACAGTTTGGATTGCTTATCATGTTGGTAAGGTTTAATTTATGTAAATATTAATCTCATAAGTATAGAACGATCGGAAAATTCCGGGTCGTTACAGGTACGAAAGAAATCTTCCGTTGTGCATTCGCTCATATTGGAGATATTACTTGGAGTCATTCATGACATATTTTAAAAGACGTTGCATTCAAGTCATCGAGTTCATCAAGGATATTATTAAGTCATTTATAGTTAGATATATTAAGAAGTGGTATGCATGCCGTCAAGTTTCGATGTAATGAAAGTTTGTCTTTTCAAAACGAATGCAATGTTTGTAAAATGTATCATATAGAGGTCAAGTACCTCGCGATGTAACCAACTATTGTGAATCGTTTATAATCGAGATGGACTTCGTCCGGATGGATTAGGACGGGTTACTACAACGTATTCATACATTAATTTTAATGTTTGTAATATTAACTAAAGTTAAATAATATAAACTTTAATTAATATATTTTGTTGCAAAAATAAATATCTAGTCAACGTTGTATTAAAGTAGAGTAAATACTTATTAATTTCAATATCAATAAGCATACAGAAACCCTATGAGTAAAATAGTCATTTCAAGTATGGAAATTTGAGGGTTGTTATAAACAAATCCCTGAGATTGACTATGATGAGGTTTTTGCTCCGGTAGCTAGGCTGGAGGCAATTAGAATTTTCTTGGCGTTTGCGTCCTTCATGGGATTTAAAGTTTTTCAGATGGATGTTAAAAGCGCATTTTTGTATGGAGAGATTAACGAGAAGGTTTATGTTGAACAACCACCTGGTTTTGAAGATCCTCATTTCCCAGTAAAGGTTTATCGACTTGAAAAGGCACTTTATAGTCTTCACCAAGCTCCTAGAGCATGGTATGCCACATTGTCCAACTATATACTTGAGAATGGTTTTAGGAGAGGTGTCATTGATCAGACACTTTTCATCAAGAAAAAGGGACAACATCATATGTTAGTGTAGGTTTATGTTGATGATATTATCTTCGGGTCAAAGATCAGGGAATGGTTGATGAGTTGAGAAGGTCATGCAACGGAAGTTAAAAATGAGTTCCATGGGAACAATAAAGTTTTTCTTAGGTTTGCAAGTAGCTCAGACGGATAAAGGCATCTTCTTGCATCAGACCAAGTATGTTGCTGATATTCTGAAGAGATTTCAAGTGGAAGCAGAAAGGCTAGCTAAGACTCCGTTGTCAGTAAATCATGGGATCTCACCTGATTGTGAGGGTGCTCCTGTGGATCCTACGTTATACAGGGCGATCATAGGTTCTCTAATGTATCTAACTGCTTCTCGACCAGATATTGTGTTTGCAGGTTTGCTTGTGTGTGCTCGTTATCAGGAAAATCCTAATGTTCATCATATGTTTGTGGTTAAGAAGATTTTGAGGTATTTGAAAGATACACCGAGTTTAGGGTTATGGTATCCATATATATATATATATATATATATATATATATATATATATATATATATATATATATATATATATATATATATATATATATATATATATATATATATATATATATATATATGAGGATGGGTTTGATCTCACAGCGTATAGTGATTCCGACTATGGAGGCTGCAAGAAAGATTTCAAGTCAACATCAGGAGGTTGTCAGTTCCTTGGTAGCAAGCTAGTTACTTGGCAGTGTAAGAAGCAGAGAGCAGTGGCTCAATCCACTTGTGAAGCAGAATATATTGCCGCGGCCAGCTGTACATCACAGGTTACCTGGATTCAACAGCAGCTACGTGACTACAGTTTGCATATTTCTAACACTCCTATTTATGTTGATAATACTGCTGCTATAGCTGTCACTAAAAATCCCGTAAATCATTCTAAAACGAAATATATAGGGATTAAATACCATTTCATTAGAGATTGCTATGAGAAAAAGTTGATAGATGTTGTGCAGATAGACACTACGACCCAACGGACTGATCTTTTCACTAAAGCTTTTGATAAACCACGCTTTGAGTTCTTGTTAAATGAAATCGGAATTAAATTTGTTAGTGCACTAAATGGATTTTTCCATCGCTGTCGAACAACCTGAGAATGGTTTAGGTCTACGTTGTACACCTAGGGATGGTTTGAACTAGAAAACTCATGTCGCAGGAGCATATGTGACCAAACATGTAATATAGGTCTGTCATACGAGTGACTGAAGTCACTCGTACGGGTGACAACTGTCAGCCGCACGGTTGAGACCTCAACCGTGCGTGTGAGCTGATAGATGACAGACACTATAAATAGAGTTTTCCTTGTGCATGTTCATTTGAGGTTTTCCACCAAGATCACTTGAGTGTGTGTGAGGTGAGTGCTCCTCCTCTTCACCTTCATGGTGGAGAGGATCCATGGTGGATTGATGCTCCAACCACTATGAAAATGGCAAAGTGACTAGATTAGATTCTTGTAATTATTATTGTAATTCGTTTATTGATCTATTACATGTAATCTTAATCTATAATCAGCTGATTATCACTTGTTTGTTTGTGTTCATCTCATATTCATCTTTGTTCATCATCTTATCACATATTAATGCTCAAATTGCTAATCGATGCTTGTTTCTTGATCTAAAGATCCTAGCAACTGAATCAAGGGATCCAACAAATGGTATCAGAGCCTAAGATCAAACAAGATTAGATTAAACAGCTGCAATTTGATGAAATTGAGTTTTGAAGTTCAGTTTGACTTTTGTTGACTATTTTTGAGTTTTAATGATTTAGCACGAATTAAGGAAAACTAGGAATGGGGAATTGTTGGTAATCATCTTGTGAATGATTCCTCAAAGTTTCAGCTCCTAATTCATTGATTTGATCGGGTTATGAAAATTTTTGTGTTCTTGAGAAAAGTGGACTGTTTTTTATCGATTCTGTGATTTTAAGAGATTGTTGTTGAAATATTTTAATGGGTTTGTGTTTAGCGGGTTCCAATGCCACTCTATGCAAAATTTCAAGCGTTTTCATGAAGGTTTGAGTGGTTTACCATGAAAGCTGCCACCCACCACCATGGACCGCCACCATAGGCTGCCGGATTCTGGAAAATGGAGAAGAACACCATGAACTGCTGACTCGTACTGTTGGGAACTCTTATATGCGTGTGAGCATGAGTGTATACGAGTGGTATGCTGAATCGTACGCTTGTTTTGTGTCACGACCCGAAAAATCCCGACTAATTTTAAACCAAACTCTCGATACGATTTAAGATTTTTGACACAATAGGCAAAGTCTGTTAGGTTGGATCTCAGAAATTTTGAACTGTTCCCTATGTTCAATTGACCTTCGACCATTCTCGATGATTCACCAATAATTAATTATATATATATATATATATATATATATATATATATATATATATATATATATATATATATATATATATATATATATATAACAAAGGTACATATATATAATAATTTGAAATAAAAAAATACATTTAATCAATTAGAATTAAAAATAATAATAATTGGAGAAACTAATTTACTGTTAAAAGAAATATATGTATGGTATTATCATAACTATATATGATTCTAAATATTGTAATTTGTATTATTATTAGTATCATTAATAATATCATTATTATCACTTTTATAAATACTTAATTTCTTATTAATATTAGTATGATTTTGATAAAGTTATTATTAATATTATTACTAATTCTATTATTATTATTATCAGTATTTTTATTATAATTATTAGTACATATATATTAACATTCTCGCAATTTACATTCTCGCAATTTTATTTATCGTCATTTAATTTCTGTTATTTACTTTACGCACTTTATTTATCGTCATTTAATTTCTGTTATTTATTTTACGCACTTTAAATATCGGGACACGTATACAAGGTTTTGACATATCATATCGACGCATCTATATATATTATTTGGAATAACCATAGACACTCTATATGCAGTAATGCGGGAGTTAGCTATACAGGGTTGAGATTGATTCTACAATAATATATATAGTTTGAGTTGTGATCGAGTCTGAGACGTATACGGGTCATGATATATTTTAATTAATTCAAATATTATATATTAAACTATATATGAATTGTTGAACTGTAACTGTGGACTATCGACTGTGGACTAATAATATTGGACAATTAGAAAGAATTAAAATATTGATTATAACATATGAAACTAAACAATTCTTCAAGTTTGCCACTTGATTTCATCTTAAACCTCAATTGTATCTTGACGATTACAATCAGCATTCAAATCTTTCATGATTCTTGAAAACACCTCAATCGAGAAGATGAACCAACCGCACTACATCTACGGAAGAAAAGATTCATGCATATAGTTATGCACCTGAAAACTCTTGGAACTTGAGTAAAGGTTTAACACGTATCTGCGCTAGCTCCTTTGGCGATGTTACTACCGAAAATCGCTTTGCAATCCCTTTCCCAAGTAGCCAATTTTGTCACAACTCCAACAGAGCAACTTCGACCTTTCATTCGAATAAGTCTTATTATAACTTTGATATATACGATTGGCTTTCCTCATCGTTACCGGAGAACCTTTTATATTCCACCATATTACCATCCGTGTTTAATCATCTAAAAACACAATTCTCCTGAAACCTCCTCGATTTGATAACCGATGACCCGGATCAGTTAACTTTGAAAATGCTGACGAAGCAGCATGTTGTAGATGGTCTTAATGGCCAAAAGTTGATAATAAAGAAGGAAGTGTTAGGAACGCTCGATAGAAAATTTGGTACTGAAAAACGGATTGAGCTAACTATGAAGGAAGCCGTGGACAACTCACAAAGAATAAGTTTGACTTCAAAGAATCCAAAAAAAATTCAATGCCTGCTGAAGTCTTTAGCGAATATCTTGCTCTTTACTCTAAAGCCTTGCGAACAATAGTCTCCATCATCCTCTGATCTTAGATATTCAAAGATATTATCGTATCTTTCATTATAAATATCCTCGATATTTCTGAATATATATTCATAACTAATCTTATCTGAAATCATTTATCTCTTTGAGCTATCAGTGTTACATCATATGAGAAACTATTAGTTTCTATATTCTGTGAACCTTCGAATTTAAAATATGAATGATTTTGAAGTAGTGTTGGAAACTGATGCATGGGTTAGTATAATATAATGACGCTTGGCCAACGTGAATATATTACAGTAAGTCATGCTGAGTTCCTAATGAAACGTGATGATAGGTTCACAGTAGGTCATACCACCATCATGAGTCATGTTACATAACTCTTTCATTCTACTTAACTTTTGAACATATCAAGAAAATATATCTTTGGTGGTTTTATCTTCCGTGATGTTGATAAATTTGAAAATCAAATCGTGCTATCACGTTCCTTCCTGCTTAGAACATTATAATCATTCGAAATTCTATATCTACGAATTCTGGACTATTATTCGCTTGACTTGAAGTCGGGAAGAGAAAACAAAAGCATAGAGCTTCGAAATATAAGGGAGAATATAAATCCCGATAACAATGCATAAATTATAAACCGTGTATGTCAATGTTTATCGCAACATAAAGACACGGGAGAATTAAAAACACTATAACCCCAAAGGCGAAGTAGAAGAAAGTAGATTCTTCTGGTGAAAGTTGGAAAAGGAGAATGAATGTTGCGATAGTAAGGATGAGGACAAGGATCAGAACTGGATTAAGCAGTTTCACAATCGTTTGAAAGTATGGAATGAGAAAGAAAGAATTTGAGTGGTGAAAATAATGGAACGAAAGAAGTTCATTTATAGAGAAGATACCAGATAAAGCAATCGAGACAGATAATCGCATTAAATTAAAGAGGATCCTAATTTTCCATAAATCCCGAAGAATCAAATCCTATAGATTTCCCAGATTTTCTTTTAAATCTCTTGAATTCCGGAAATTCAAACGTGACTACGTCAAACGTTGAATCTCTATCTCAATTTTTTTGTGAAAGTTTCATTCGTACTCTTCGAATAATCGAATTGTTTTATCTATATTACTCAATAATGATAAAACTCTATTTAACAACTCATATTCGTCATGAAAAACATTCTTATTGTTAGCCACGACGACCTCGATCCAAATTTCGGGACGAAATTTCTTTAACGGGTAGGTACTGTCACGACCCGAAAAATTCCGACTAATTTTAAACCAAACTCTCTATACGATTTAATATTTTTGACACAATAGGCAAAGTCTGTTAGGTTGGATCTCAGAAATTTTGAACTGTTCCCTATGTTCAATTGACCTTCGACCATTCTCGATGATTCACCAATAATTAATTATATATATATATATATATATATATATATATATATATATATATATATATATATATATATATATATATATATATATATATATATATATATATATATATATATATATATATATATATATATATATATATATATATATATATATATATAAACAAAGGTACATATATATAATAATTTGAAATAAAAAAATACATTTAATCAATTAGAATTAAAAATAATAATAATTGGAGAAACTAATTTACTGTTAAAAGAAATATATGTATGGTATTATCATAACTATATATGATTCTAAATATTGTAATTTGTATTATTATTAGTATCATTAATAATATCATTATTATCACTTTTATATATACTTAATTTCTTATTAATATTAGTATGATTTTGATAAAGTTATTATTAATATTATTACTAATTCTATTATTATTATTATCAGTATTTTTATTATAATTATTAGTAAAGTTATAATATTAATATTATAAAAGTTTATAAAATATATATGTATAAACATATACATATATATAACTACCATTATATAAATGAAACTATATAACTATATAATAGATAGATATATATATAAATAGATATATAAATAGATTTAAAGATCCGGATATAATTATACATATATATAAATTCTGATGTATATAATATCAGATAATTAATTGAATTCAGAATATGCACAAAAACGATTATACCGACATCAGGGTACGAATTAGGTTATACATAACTATCATACTGTGATGAATTCTTGTTTCTTTCTTCAAAATCTATTTTATATCCTTATCAGTGGTAAGATTCTGTAAAATTTCTTAACCTGCTTTTATTTTATTTTTGTTTCCTTTCAAATCGTCAATCATATAAACCACCGAGACCACCTTGCCTCATCTTCTACCTTCACACCACCTTATAACAACCATTATCGACTATATCCAAGACCACACTTGCGTATACTATCAACACCCATCTCATCCTTCTGTTTTCGATTCGATCACCTCACTTCTCTCTCTCCTTCTTCTCTTTGATCTCTTCTTGGTTGAAACCACAATCACCATGATCACGACAACACCACCAAGAACAACCCTAATTTCAAACACCCCGTGAAACTGCTATCACTACCTGTTTCTCTTTATTCTCTTTCTGTTTTCACAATCAACCACACCCGACATAATGCATCGAACATTATCTTGTTAATTATTGTTATTCAATTCCCTGCTACTCGTTTTGTGTCTGTTTATGCTTCTAATTTGTACCTGCTACATCTGCTTCTGTTTTGCTGATCAAGACGAAACCCACATACCACAACACCTGTTTCTACTTTTTGAAGATGATGGTGATTTGTAGATAATGATGAAACGATCTTAAAAGACCCCTCAATTATTTTTCCTATCGCTACAAGTTGTTGTTTCTTATATTATTTTTAAAAACCGAACCCCACAAAGACTTGTGACATCCAGCTGTATGCTGCTGAATAAAAAGAAGGAAAAAAAAAAAGAAATCGACTTCTGTTTGAGGTCTATTTCAATTTTGTTTGTGGGCCGTGGACTTGTGTTTCTATAGTTGGGTTACGTATTCTGTTTCCATAGATGGGCTGTGACAAATTTCCAGTTGGGCCGATATAATATATGTCTGTTGGGCCGTTAACCAAATATTTCAGTTGGGGCTGCTGTCTTCGTTTGTTTCTGTCATAAATTGTTTTTGTCGATCCACAATTATAAACCAACACATTCCTTAATGAATGATGGTGAGTAGAGATTAAGATGGCGATTATGATAAGTATAGTTATAGTTATGTTGATGGTGATGCTAAAATGAAACGTGAATGATGATGACTAGTGTAATGATAATGATCATGATGATAACGTTATGATGTGGTGATCATGAGTTTAAGGATATTATCGGGTTAGCGGGACGTCACGGGTTCAAACCCGGACTTGGGCATTTTTAAAGACTACTTCTCTGAGGTAGTTTACTTATTACTCAATATTATTATTATTATTATTATTATTATTATTATTATTATTATTATTATTATTATTATTATTATTATTATTAAAGATTATCATTATCATATTTATTATTAGTATTATCATTATCAATAAAGTTATTATTATTATTATTATTAGCAAATCATTATTATCAAAACTATTATTTTAACGAATAAATAACATGTAATTTAAGATATAATATGAGTATTTGTTTTTAATGGAATTTAGTATAAATTCTATATAGCTAAAAATATATATAAATAATACATACTAATAAAGGAAATTATGTGATTCTATTAAATGCATTAATAAATATACAAATGATATAGGTTCGTGAATCCGGGCCAAATCTACATTTGATAAATGACGTCATATGTATTTTTACTACAAAATACAGTATGGTGAGTTTCATTTGCTCCCTTTTAATTGCTTTTGCAATATATATTTTTGGGCTGAGAATACATGCGCTGCTTTTATAAATATTTACGAAATAGACACAAGTACTTAAAAATATATTCTACGTTGAGTTGTACACTGGCATACTTCCCTGTAGCTTGGTAACTACTATTTACATGTGGTATTGTAAACGCGAATCCTGTTGATAGATCTATCGGGCCTGACAACCCCAACCGGACTGGACGACCAGTATTCAACGGTTGCACAGTACTTCGTTTCGGTGACTACACTTGGTACGGTGTAGTGAGATTTCATACTAAAGGGAATATGCGACGTGATTAAATGTTAAGTATGGTTACCAAGTGCTCAACCACTTAGAATGCTTTACATACACTTATGAGTGTATTATGTTTATGATTATGAAATCTTGTGGTCTATTAACATATTAAAATGATTGTTACGATAAACCTATGAACTCACCAACCTTTTGGTTGACACTTTTAAGCATGTTTATTCTCAGGTACGAATTAAGTCTTCCGCTGTGCATTTGCTCATTTTAAGGACATTACTTGGAGTCGATCATCGCAATGGGACCAAATGTTGATGACTTCGTCTAGGGGGATAAGGACGGGTTGTTACATTTTGTGAAGAATATGAGTCTCGCGCGATTGATGGTGGTTATACAGTTGAGGTGAGAAAGAAACAATCAAAAGTACTGTTGGGCATGGTACGTGCGTGTGAGGAGGATAACTCGTACGTATGACGTTGAATTTTTGGTCTTTAAAGGTGATGCGTACGTTTAGGGCTTGTAAAGGGAAGAATATGTACAGTAACCGGTCGAGTGGCATGTATGGTAATTTGGTGAATTTTTTAGTGGTAGACCCCACCTGATGACAACCATCGGATGAAATAGGGGTGAGAGGTAACAACTGACGGACCCACCTGCTGTCTACTTTGTCTGCTGTATTTGTGAAACCACTAGCGGACCCCACCTGTCACCAATTTAGTCAGCTGGTACCGATGCATTCCCATGTTTTTCGGCTGAGATAAAAGAGGATAAAGCACCCATGGGACCCACCTGGTAGAATGTTGTCACTTTGTCCCCAATGTGACAATAGCTTCTAGAAGCTTTAATTCCTTTTTTTTTTTTTAATTTCAACGAATTTTTTGCTCCGTTGGTGTTTCATTTATACACGAAATTGCAGTCCGAGTCACTCAAGTTTTTTTGGATTTTCGAGTCCTTTAAATTGCAAATTTTAGCAATCCACGTCCCTCCGTCTATCTACCATCTAAATTGGCCGTTAACCCTTAACATGTGCATTGCATGTGAGGGTAAATTCGTCTTTAAGAAAAACGAGGGACCACCGGCGCAACTTTTTTTATTTTTTTTATTTTTAATTGATAAATTTATAACTCCATCATATACTTCATCTTCTTCGTAACTATTGAAGACTTCAACTCCAAAAACCCCATATACAATCACCATCCCAGTCCCCTTTGTATACTACAATCACCACCACACACCACCGTACACCACAACCATCACCACGTAAGAATGATTTCTTCTACTTCACAAACCCTCACGATGATGCTAGTCAATTAGACGACACGGATTACGATTATTCTCAATTTCACGATTCTTTTGACGACGAACGTGGCTGTAATTTTAATATCCACATTTATCATCCTCAAAATATTACTCAATCACCATCATCTAATTTCCAGGTAATACAATTTTTAAGGATTTTGACTTTTTGTATTAGTTAGGGTTTCCGTATCGTGATAAAACCTAAAATATTAAGGGGTTTTGACATAATTCAGTTAGATAATACTAAAGAAGGAGTTTTTGACAAAGTAAAACGCACAATTGTAGGTAGCCGTTCCAAAATCCAAAATCCAATGAAGGGGTTTTGAAATCGGATTGTGTTTGATTATGCAGTAAATTTTTTTGGATTGGTTACTTTAAAGCTGGTGATGCATTTCGTTAATTTGGTTTATGTTACACGTTCTTGTTTATTTAATTGAAAAAAGGTTCAAGTTGTTTATTGTGGCAGCTTACAATTTCTGTTTCTTTTAATTTCTGTTTCTTTTAATTTCTGTTTCTTTTAGTTGCAATGTTAAATTTCTTAACAAAGAACCCAGAAACTTCATGAAACCTCGCTGGGAAGATTTGCGTTAATTTATGTTTATGTTGCAAATTAGTGACTCGACCTGAATCGTTGAGGTTTCTACCTGAGTTTAGTTCATGATTTATGTCCATTTAAACAAAGTATTTTTTTTGTAAAAACACCTTTAGTATCATTTAATTAACTTATTTAGTTTCATCTTTTTTACTATTTGTGTTTGATGGGTTAAAGAAGATGATAAAGAGTAAAAGATTAATTTAGGGTCATTATGTTTTTGTGAAAAATATAATTTGGGCAGGTGGTCCCTTTGTTTTTAGTGAAGAAAAAAGTAAAAAGACTAATTTACCTTCAGATGCATGGCATATGTTAAGGGTTAACGGCTAATTTAGACGGCAAACATGTAATGACCCGTCCTAATCCAAAAGGATGAATACAATAACATATGATTATATTGCGAGGTATTTGACCTCTATATGATACATTTTACAAACATTGCATTCGTTTTCAAAAGACAACCTTTCATTACATTGAAAGTTGACAGGCATGCATACCATTTCATAATATCCAAACTATAAATGACCTAATATGTCATAATAATCTTTATTGTACTCAACGACTTGAATGCAACGTCTTTTGAAATATGTCATGAATGACTCCAAGTAATATCTCTAAAATGAGAAATTGCACAGCGAAAGATTTCCTTAATACCTGAGAATAAACATGCTTTAAAGTATCAACTAAAAGGTTGGTGAGTTCATTAGTTTATCATAACCATTCATTTCCATCATTTTAATAGACCACAAGATTTCATATATGTGACAACCCGGAAATTTCCAACCAAATTTAAACTTTAATCTTTATATGTTTCCGACACGATAAGCAATATTTGTTAAGTTAAATTGCAAGAATTTTAAACTATGTTCATACATTCATTCAACCTCGACCAAGTTCCAACGATTCACGAACCATTAAACGAATATGATTATATATGTATATGTGTATATATATTATAACTTGAAACGTAAACAAAATATTAGATTAAATACTTTATATGATTGTATCTGTTTCAAAATGTTTATCAATGGAATTAGAAGATAAGATCAAATGATTGAATTATCAGATATATTGAATTATGATTACAAGTCCCTGTTGAAAGGCCCACGTTGATTTGAGAAATCTTTCCATTTTAACAATATTCGAAAAATGGTAAAGTGATTTATAAATAAGAACAAATTGTCAATTATTGAGAACTAGACAAAGGATAGTGGAAGATTGAATCTCATAAAGACTCGATTGATCTATTTAGTTTCAAACGTACAAAAACGTTTTCAGTTTAAAAAGAACTTTATTATTAAAACGTATATAACTTTTATAAATATCTAGAACCACTTTTGACAACTCATTACTTAACTAGTATGATAAAGATAACGATATTTATATTTTATTTTATTATATATATATAACGATTTAAATTAATATTATATATATTTATACGCGTATTATACGTACATAGTTTTATACTTTTATTATACTTAAACTTTACCTTTACTTTATTTTTACTTTACTTTAACATTAATAATTCACTTAAATAATTCATACTTTAATAATTCACTTTAATAATTCATACTTTAATAATTCATACTTTAATAATTTACTTTAATAATTCATACTTTAATAATTCACTTTAATAATTAATACTTTAATAATTCACTTTAATAATTCAAAAATCTATTATAAATAGAATTCAATAGGTTTCATTATTTCATAGAAACTTGAAAATATTTTTCTCTAAACTCTCTCAATCGATTTACATATATATATTTACTCCGTATTATTTCAAGATATTATTAGTATACATAAAATATTACGACGGAGTGCTGTCCGAGTGATTTCGAAATTGTTTTTCGAGTAGGATAGGATTAAGGAAATTATTGGTTATAGCTATGGAGGTGATTGAGTATGGTTCATGGGTATGCTCGTGAGGTCAATATAGTGTTTATCATTTTTGTTGCGTCTACGTACCTTTCCTGCAATATTGAATCTCAATATTGATACGTGAGTACTCATAATTTAACTTTTACATACTAATAGTGTATCCCTGACTAGTGCTCGAGTATTTAGGATTATGCATGCTTGTACTTTTGATATTGCCCTTAGACAGGTTAGGTTGAATCTTGAATTAGTTACACTTGCGGTTGAGATAAGGTATAAGATATGCATGTCCTTGGAAAGCTAGCGAAAAATTAAGGACTTTTCCTTTTGATATCGAATGGTTTCGATGAACGGATTAGAAGTTATAATCAATTGAATTTTCGATATTTTTATTAAAAATGATTATTATTATCGTCATTTTTATCGTCGTTCTAGTTTTATCTTATTATTATCATTATTATTATCTTTATCAATAAAAGAGATTTATCATTAAAAATTGTTATTTTTTTTATTATTACTATCGTTATTATCGTTAAAGTTATAATTAGTATTATTATTATTATCCAATTATTATTATTATTATTATTATTAGTATTATTATTATTATTATTATCATTATTAATATATATATCATTATTTAAAAATGGTTATTGTCATTGTTATTATTATTATTACTATATTATCATTAAGATAATTATTAGTATTATCGTTAATAATGTTATAGTAACTATCATTATTAATATTAGTGTAATTAAAACAAATATTTGTAACACCTAATTATTTTAATTACTATTATTATCATTATTATGAACACGATATAAAAGACGATTAAAAGCTATTAAACGAAACGATTAGGAAATAATGAGTAAGAGTATCATGATGAAATTAAAATATTATAAGATATTGATTTAGATAAAATTATCGTTCTTGTTATTTTTATCATTACTATTATTATTAAAAGTATCGTTAGTATTAAAACTATCATTTTAACAAAAATTATCATTTTAATAGAAATGTCATTGTTACTATAAAATATCATCATTATTATTATTTTAAATAGAATTATTATTTTAAAAATAATATTAAGAATTATCGTAAATATTAAAGTTATCATAATTAGAATTATCGTTTTATCATAATGTCATCTTAGTAATTATAAATATTGACATTTTTATAATAATAATTATTATTACAAAATAATACAACTTTTACTTACTATCATTATAGATATTATTTTATCAAATAAATATGTGATACAAACATATTTTACTACGTGTAATAACTTACTTTAATAATACCTATCATATTATCTTTATGATATTAAATGAACCCTATAAATTTTATTACTTAATATATATAAAAGTATATTATATTATATAAATTTAATATAAAATTTTATTTATTAATAAATAAATTATATTATTTACTCTAATAAATCTTTTAAAAATATTTAAAAATATAAAACGACGATATTTAAACTATATATTAATCATGTATAGATTTTTGGAAATTATTTTGAGTCAAATTTACTTTTGTTGACTTTTGCATATTAATCTCGAGCATTAGGATTGTGGTACACTATGACTTGACCTAATTTGTTAGATAAATATTGAGCAACACATAATTATATATAATTAATTTAGGTTCGTGAATCCGAGGCCAACCTTGCACTTGTTCAATGACGTTATATGTATTTTTACTACGAAATACAGTATGGTGAGTTTCATTTGCCTTTTTACCCTTTATATTTTTGGGACTGAGAATACATGCGCTTTTATAAATGTTTGACGAAATAGACACAAGTAATTGAAACTACATTCTATGGTTGAATTATCGAAATCGAATACGCCCCTTTTTATTAAAGTCTGGTAATCTAAGAATTAGGGAACAGACACCCTAATTGACGCGAATCCTAAAGATGGATCTATTGGGCCTAACAAACCCCTTCCAAAGTACCAGATGATTTAGTACTTCGAAATTTATATCATGTCCGAAGGAGGATCCCGGAATGATAGGGGATATTCTTATATGTATCTAGTTAATGTCGGTTACCAAGTGTTCACCATATGAATGATTATTTTTGTCTCTATGCATGGGACGTATATTTATGAGAACTGGAAATGAAATTCTTGTGGTCTATTAAAGTGATGGAAATAAATGATTATGATAAACTAATGAACTCACCAACCTTTTGGTTGACACTTTAAAGCATGTTTATTCTCAGGTGTTAAAGAAATCTTCCGCTGTGCATTTGCTCATTTTAAAGATATTACTTGGAGTCTTTCATAGCATATTTTGAAGAACGTTGCATTCGAGTCATTGAGTTCATCAAAGATTATTATTAAATCAATTTATAGTTGGATAGTGGATATTATTAAATGGTATGCATGCCTGTCAATTTTCGATGTAAAGAAAGTTTGTCTTTTAAAAACGAATGCAATGTTTGTAAAATGTATCATATAGATGTCAAATATCTCGCAATGTAATCAACTATTGTGAATCGTTTATAATGTATATGAACGGGTCCTTTCAATATATTGACACGCGTAACTCGCGAATTAAAATTCATTCATATGGTGAACACCTGGTAACCGACCTTAACAGGATGCATATAGAATATCCCCATCATTCCGGGACTCTCATCGGACATGATAAATCGAAGTACTAAAGCATCCAAAACTCAGATGATAAATTGGGAGGATTACCAATTCTCCGATGAATCGGATTCCGACGAGAATTCCGATGATGTTATAGAAATTACCCCAACTGAATTTAAAAAGGCAAAAGAAAATAATAAGGGAAAGGGAATAAAAATAGAGAAATCTAATTCCAACCCCGATGAACTTTATATGTATCGTCAACCCTCGAGGTCCTTAAGTTGTAACAATGACCCGGGAACCTCTAAACCACCAGGTTTTTCTAAACCAATGTGGAAAACGTCGGCTCGTATTAGGGGAACATCATATATCCCTAGAAACTTGGCAAAACGAACCAAAACCGAAGAAGAAGAAACAAGCGAGTCGGAATAAGATAGTTGTATTCGTGTGGTGTAATATATGTAATATAGTGTGCTTATGCTTTATGATATATGTAAAAATTTCTTGTATTAATAAGTATTTTTTTTATGAATCTAACTCTTGTCTATTTTACAGTATAAAAACACAAAATGGATAGACAACCCAATATTTTAAGAGACCTACCCGGAGACATGATTGATGAAATCTTGTCTAGAGTCGGTCAGAATTCTTTGGCACAACTATTTAAGGCGAGATCAGTTTGTAAGACATTCGAAGAACGTTCCAAGAATGCCTTGGTTTATAAAAGGCTTTCGTTCAAAAGATGGGGGATATCACATTGGGAAATCCATAAGTTACGATGTGTTTACTTTGACGCATATATTGCGGGGAACCCAAATGCTATTTTACGCAATGGGTTAAGAAATTATTTTGACTCAATATATCCGAATATTGGACTTCGTGATTGAAATGTCCCGTTCTTATTGATTAAAAACGTTCCATATTAATTGATTTCGTTGCGAGGTTTTGACCTCTATATGAGACGTTTTTCAAAGACTGCATTCATTTTTAAAACAAACCATAACCTTTATTTCATAAACAAAGGTTTAAAAAAACTTTACGTAGATGATCAAATAATGATAATCTAAAATATCCTGTTTACACACGACCATCACATAATGGTTTACAATACAAATATGTTACATCGAAATCAGTTTTTTGAATGCAGTTTTTACACAATATCATACAAGCATGGACTCCAAATCTCGTCCTTATTTAAGTATGCGACAGCGGAAGCTCTTAATAATCACCTGAGAATAAACATGCTTAAAACGTCAACAAAAATGTTGGTGAGTTATAGGTTTAACCTATATATATCAAATCATAATAATAGACCACAAGATTTCATATTTCAATACACATCCCATACATAGAGATAAAAATCATTCATATGGTGAACACCTGGTAACCGACATTAACAAGATGCATATATAAGAATATCCCCATCATTCCGGGACACCCTTCGGATATGATATAAATTTCAAAGTACTAAAGAATCCGGTACTTTGGATGGGGTTTGTTAGGCCCAATAGATCTATCTTTAGGATTCACGTCAATTAGGGGGTCTGTTCCCTAATTCTTAGATTACCAGACTTAATAAAAAGGGGCATATTCGATTTCGATAATTCAACCATAGAATGTAGTTTCACGTACTTGTGTCTATTTTGTAAATCATTTATAAAACCTGCATGTATTCTCATCCCAAAAATATTAGATTTTAAAAGTGGGACTATAACTCACTTTCACAGATTTTTACTTCGTCGGGAAGTAAGACTTGGCCACTAGTTGATTCACAAACCTATAACAATATATACATATATATCAAAGTATGTTCAAAATATATTTACAATACTTTTAATATATTTTGATGTTTTAAGTTTATTAAGTCAGCTGTCCTCGTTAGTAACCTACAACTAGTTGTCCACAGTTAGATGTACAGAAATAAATCGATAAATATTATCTTGAATCAATCCACGACCCAGTGTATACGTATCTCAGTATTGATCACAACTCAAACTATATATATTTTGGAATCAACCTCAACCCTGTATAGCTAACTCCAACATTCACATATAGAGTGTCTATGGTTGTTCCGAAATATATATAGATGTGTCGACATGATAGGTCGAAACATTGTATACGTGTCTATGGTATCTCAAGATTACATAATATACAATACAAGTTGATTAAGTTATGGTTGGAATAGATTTGTTACCAATTTTCACGTAGCTAAAATGAGAAAAATTATCCAATCTTGTTTTACCCATAACTTCTTCATTTTAAATCCGTTTTGAGTGAATCAAATTGCTATGGTTTCATATTGAACTCTATTTTATAAATCTAAACAGAAAAAGTATAGGTTTATAGTCGAAAAAATAAGTTACAAGTCATTTTTGTAAAGGTAGTCATTTCAGTCGAAAGAACGACGTCTAGATGACCATTTTAGAAAACATACTTCCACTTTGAGTTTAACCATAATTTTTGGATATAGTTTCATGTTCATAATAAAAATTATTTTCCCAGAATAACAACTTTTAAATCAAAGTTTATCATAGTTTTTAATTAACTAACCCAAAACAGCCCGCGGTGTTACTACGACGGCGTAAATCCGGTTTTACGTTGTTTTTCGTGTTTCCAGGTTTTAAATCATTAAGTTAGCATATCATATAGATATAGAATATGTGTTTAGTTGATTTTAAAAGTCAAGTTAGAAGGATTAACTTTTGTTTGCGAACAAGTTTAGAATTAACTAAACTATGTTCTAGTGATTACAAGTTTAAACCTTCGAATAAGATAGCTTTATATATATGAATCGAATGATGTTATGAACATCATTACTACCTTAAGTTCCTTGGATAAACCTACTAGAAGAGAGAAAAATGGATCTAGCTTCAACGGATCCTTGGATGGCTCGAAGTTCTTGAAGCAGAATCATGACACGAAAACAAGTTCAAGTAAGATCATCACTTGAAATAAGATTGTTATAGTTATAGAAATTGAACCAAAGTTTGAATATGATTATTACCTTGTATTAGAATGATAACCTACTGTAAGAAATAAAGATTTCTTGAGGTTGGATGATCACCTTACAAGATTGGAAGTGAGCTAGCAAACTTGAAAATATTCTTGATTTTATGTAACTAGAACTTGTAGAATTTATGAAGAACACTTAGAACTTGAAGATAGAACTTGAGAGAGATCAATTAGATGAATAAAATTGAAGAATGAAAGTGTTTGTAGGTGTTTTTGGTCATTGGTGTATGGATTAGATATAAAGGATATGTAATTTTGTTTTCATGTAAATAAGTCATGAATGATTACTCATATTTTTGTAATTTTATGAGATATTTCATGCTAGTTGCCAAATGATGGTTCCCACATGTGTTAGGTGACTCACATGGGCTGCTAAGAGCTAATCATTGGAGTGTATATACCAATAGTACATACATCTAAAAGCTGTGTATTGTACGAGTACGAATACGGGTGCATACGAGTAGAATTGTTGATGAAACTGAACGAGGATGTAATTGTAAGCATTTTTGTTAAGTAGAAGTATTTTGATAAGTGTATTGAAGTCTTTCAAAAGTGTATAAATATATATTAAAACACTACATGTATATACATTTTAACTGAGTCGTTAAGTCATCGTTAGTCGTTACATGTAAGTGTTGTTTTGAAACCTTTAGGTTAACGATCTTGTTAAATGTTGTTAACCCACTGATTATAATATCAAATGAGATTTTAAATTATTATATTATCATGATATTATGATATATTAATATATCTTAATATGATATATATTCATTTAAATGTCGTTACAACGATAATCGTTACATATATGTCTCGTTTCGAAATCCTTAAGTTAGTAGTCTTGTTTATATGTATGTAACTCATTGTTAATATACTTATGGAGATACTTACTTATCATAATCTCATGTTAACCATATGTATATCCATATATATATCGTCATGTCATTTTTACAAGTTTTAACGTTCGTGAATCGCCGGTCAACTTGGGTGGTCAATTGTCTATATGAAACATATTTCAATTAATCAAGTCTTAACAAGTTTAATTACTTAACATGTTGGAAACATTTAATCATGTAAATATCAATCTCAATTAATATATATAAACATGGAAAAGTTCGGGTCACTACAGTACATACCCGTTAAATAAATTTCGTCCCGAAATTTTAAGCTGTTGAAGGTGTTGACGAATCTTCTGGAAATAGATGCGGGTATTTCTTCTTCATCTGATCTTCACGCTCCCAGGTGAACTCGGGTCCTCTACGAGCATTCCATCGAACCTTAACAATTGGTATCTTGTTTTGCTTAAGTCTTTTAACCTCACGATCCATTATTTCGACGGGTTCTTCGATGAATTGGAGTTTTTCGTTGATTTGGATTTCATCTAACGGAAGAGTGAGATCTTCTTTAGCAAAACATTACTTCAAATTCGAGACGTGGAAAGTGTTATGTACAGCCGCGAGTTGTTGAGGTAACTCAAGTCGGTAAGCTACTGGTCCGACACGATCAATAATCTTGAATGGTCCAATATACCTTGGATTTAATTTCCCTCGTTTACCAAATTGAACAACGCCTTTCCAAGGTGCAACTTTAAGCATGACCATCTCTCCAATTTCAAATTCTATAACTTTTCTTTTAATGTCAGCGTAGCTCTTTTGTCGACTTTGGGCGGTTTTCAATCGTTGTTGAATTTGGATGATCTTCTCGGTAGTTTCTTGTATAATCTCCGGACCCGTAATCTGTCTATCCCCCACTTCACTCCAACAAATCAGAGACCTGCACTTTCTACCATAAAGTGCTTCAAATGGCGCCATCTCAATGCTTGAATGGTAGCTGTTGTTGTAGGAAAATTTCTGCTAACGGTAGATGTCGATCCCAAATGTTTCCGAAATCAATAACACAAGCTCGTAGCATGTCTTCAAGTGTTTGTATCGTCCTTTCGCTCTGCCCATCAGTTTGTGGATGATAGGCAGTACTCATGTCTAGACGAGTTCCCAATGCTTGCTGTAATGTCTGCCAGAATCTTGAAATAAATCTGCCATCCCTATCAGAGATAATAGAGATTGGTATTCCATGTCTGGAGACGACTTCCTTCAAATACAGTCGTGCTAACTTCTCCATCTTGTCATCTTCTCTTATTGGCAGGAAATGTGCTGATTTGGTGAGACGATCAACTATTACCCAAATAGTATCAAAACCACTTACAGTCCTTGGCAATTTAGTAATGAAATCCATGGTAATGTTTTCCCATTTCCATTCCGGGATTTCAGGTTGTTGTAGTAGACCTGATGGTTTTTGATGCTCAGCTTTGACCTTAGAACACGTCAAACATTCTCCTACGTATTTAGCAACATCGGCTTTCATACCCGGCCACTAAAAATGTTTCTTGAGATCCTTGTACATCTTCCCCGTTCCAGGATGTATTGAGTATCTGGTTTTATGAGCTACTCTAAGTACCATTTCTCTCATATCTCCAAATTTTGGTACCCAAATCCTTTCAGCCCTATACCGGGTTCCGTCTTCCCGAATATTAAGATGCTTCTCCGATCCTTTGGGTATTTCATCCTTTAAATTTCCCTCTTTTAAAACTCCTTGTTGCGCCTCCTTTATTTGAGTAGTAAGGTTATTATGAATCATTATATTCATAGATTTTACTCGAATGGGTTCTCTGTCCTTCCTGCTCAAGACATCGGCTACCACATTTGCCTTCCCCGGGTGGTAACGAATCTCAAAGTCGTAATCATTCAATAATTCAATCCTCCTACGCCGCCTCATATTCAGTTGTTTCTGATTAAATATGTGTTGAAGACTTTTGTGGTCGGTATATATAATACTTTTGACCCCATATAAGTAGTGCCTCCAAGTCTTTAATGCAAAAACAACCGCACCTAATTCCAAATCATGCGTCGTATAATTTTGTTCGTGAATCTTCAATTGTGTAGACGCATAAGCAATCACCTTTGTTCGTTGCATTAATACACAACCGAGACCTTGCTTTGATGCGTCACAATAAATCACAAAATCATCATTCCCTTCAAGCAATGACAATATATGTGCCGTAGTTAGCTTTTTCTTCAATAACTGGAACGCTTTCTCTTGTTCATCCTTCCATTCAAATTTCTTCCCTTTATGCGTTAATGCAGTCAAGGGTTTTGCTATTCTGGAAAAGTCTTGAATGAACCTTCTGTAGTAACCAGCTAGTCCTAAAAACTGGCGTATGTGTTTCGGAGTTTTCGGGGTTTCCCACTTTTCAACAGTTTCTATCTTTGCCGGATCCACCTTAATACCTTCTTTGTTCACTATGTGACCGAGGAATTGAACTTCTTTCAACCAAAATGCATACTTTGAAAACTTAGCATACAATTCTTCCTTCCTCAATACTTCTAACACCTTTCTTAAATGTTCCCCGTGTTCTTGGTCATTCTTTGAGTAAATAAGTATGTCATCAATGAAAACAATGACAAACTTGTCAAGGTATGGTCCACACACTCGGTTCATAAGGTCCATGAACACAGTTGGTGCGTTAGTCAATCCAAACGGCATAACCATAAACTCGTAATGACCATAACGCGTCCTAAAAGCAGTCTTTGGAATATCATCTTCTTTCACCCGCATTTGATGATACCCGGAACGTAAGTCAATCTTTGAATAAACAGACGAGCCTTGTAGTTGATTAAATAAGTCGTCGATTCTCGATAGTGGGTAGCGGTTCTTGATGGTAAGTTTGTTCAACTCTCGGTAGTCGATACACAACCTGAATGTACCATCTTTCTTCTTGACAAACAAAACAGGAGCTCCCCACGGTGATGTGCTTGGTCGAATGAAACCACGTTTTAAAAGGTCTTGTAATTGGCTTTGCAGTTCTTTCATCTCGCTGGGTGCGAGTCTGTAAGGAGCACGAGCTATTGGTGCAGCTCCTGGTACAAGATCTATTTGAAATTCAACGGATCGATGTGGAGGTAATCCTGGTAATTCTTTCAGAAATACATCGGGAAATTCTTTTGCGATGGGAACATCATTGATGCTCTTTTCTTCAGTTTGTACTTTCTCGACGTGTGCTAGAACAGCATAGCAACCTTTTCTTATTAGTTTTCGTGCCTTCAAATTACTAATAAGATGTAGCTTCGTGTTGCCCTTTTCTCCGTACACCATTAAGGGTTTTCCTTTTTCTCGTATAATGCGAATTGTATTTTTGTAACAAACGATCTCTGCTTTCACTTCTTTCAACCAGTCCATACCGATTATCACATCAAAACTCCCTAACTCTACTGGTATCAATTCAATCTTAAATGTTTCGCTAACCAGTTTAATTTCTCGATTCCGACATATATTATCTGCTGAAATTAATTTACCATTTGCTAATTCGAGTAAAAATTTACTATCCAAAGGCGTCAATGGACAACTTAATTTAGCACAAAAATCTCTACTCATATAGCTTCTATCCGCACCCGAATCAAATAAAACGTAAGCAGATTTATTGTCAATAAGAAACGTACCCGTAACAAGCTCCGGGTCTTCCTGTGCCTCTGCCGCATTAATATTGAAAACTCTTCCGCGGCCTTGTCCATTCGTGTTCTCCTGGTTCGGGCAATTTCTAAAAATGTGGCCCAGTTTTCCACATTTATAACAAACTACATTGGCATAACTTGTTCCGACACTACTTGCTCCGCCATTACTCGTTCCGACACCATTTGTTCCTTTCGTTCTATTAACCCCTGGTCCGTAGACCTCACACTTCGCCGCTCTATGACCATTTCTTTTACATTTGTTGCAAAATTTGGTGCAGAACCCCGAGTGATACTTTTCACACCTTTGGCATAGCTGCTTCTGATTGTTGTTGTTGTTGCGGTTATTATTGTTGTTGGGATGATTGTTGTAGTTGCTGTTGATGTTGTTGTTGTTGTTGTTGGGCCGTTTGTTGTAGTTGCGATTGATGTTGCGATTGTTGGGATAATTGTTGCGATTATTATTGTAATTGCTGTTGTTGTTGTTGTATTGATGATTCTTATCACCGTTTTCCTCCCACTTTCTTTTGACTTGCTTCACATTGGCCTCTTCAGCAGTCTGTTCTTTAATTCTTTCTTCAATCTGGTTTACTAGTTTGTGAGCCATTCTACATGCCTGTTGTATGGAGGCGGGCTCGTGTGAACTTATATCTTCTTGGATTCTTTCCGGTAATCCTTTCACAAACGCGTCGATATTCTCTTCCTCATCTTCGAACGCTCCCGGACACAATAGGCACAATTCTGTGAATCGTATTTCGTACGTGGTAATATCAAATCCTTGGGTTCGTAACCCTCTAAGTTCTGTCTTGAGCTTATTGACCTCGGTTCTGGGACGGTACTTCTCGTTCATCAAGTGCTTGAATGCTGAGCACGGTAGTGCGTAAGCATCATCTTGTCCCACTTGCTCTAGATAGGTATTCCACCATGTTAATGCAGAACCTGTGAAGGTATGCGTAGCGTACTTCACTTTGTCCTCTTCAGTACACTTACTTATGGCAAACACCGATTCGACCTTCTCGGTCCACCGTTTCAATCCGATCGGTCCTTCGGTTCCATCAAATTCCAAAGGTTTGCAGGCAGTGAATTCTTTGTAAGTACATCCTACACGATTTCCGGTACTGCTAGATCCAAGGTTATTGTTGGTATGTAGCGCAGCCTGTACTGCGGCTATGTTTGAAGCTAGAAAAGTACGGAATTCCTCTTCATTCATATTCACGGTGTGTTGAGTAGTCGGTGCCATTTCCTTCAAAATAGTCAAATGGAACAAGTTAATCATACAGAATATTAAGAGTAGTTAAGAGTATTTCGTAGCAAAATATGAACTCATTTATAAAAGCTTTTTCTTCATATTAGCATTTTATAAGTTTAAATTCGGGTAGTACCTACCCGTTAAGTTCATACTTAGTAGCTAATATACAATTCAACTACTACAATTCTATATGAAAAACTGATTATAATAATATTTCGCGTTCAAACTTTTATACAATATTTTACAAACTTACAATACCGCTTATTTTACATAAAGCATGAAATATAGCACACAATAACTTTGATATAAGATAGTTGTGAAGATAATTCTAGCTAGTACACAAGTCGTTCAGCAAAGGCAATAAAGACACGTAATTCATACGTCCAGAAACAAGTCATGCATTCTGGTTTTACTAGGACTACTTCCCATCCTTGGTCTTGTGGAACATAACCGTTATGGCCGTTGATAAGACAGCGTGTTGTAACGTCGTCAAAGGGACGAGGGTTACGTAATGACCAACAGTCTTGTAATAACCAAAAAACCTCATTTCTTACCCCAATTACCGACTCTGTCACTTGTGGGAACGTTTTGTTTAATAGCTGTAGCCCGATGTTCTTTTTCTCACTTTGGTGAGAAGCGAACATTACTAACCCGTAAGCATAGCATGCTTCTTTATGTTGCATGTTAGCCACTTTTTCTAAATCATGAAGTCCTATATTCGGATACATTGAGTCAAAATAATTTCTTAACCCGTTGCGTAAAATAGCATTTGGGTTCCCCGCAATATATGCGTCAAAGTAAACACATCGTAACTTATGGGTTTCCCAATGTGATATCCCCATCTTTCAAACGAAAGTCTCTTATAAACCAAGACATTCTTGGAACGTTCTTCGAATGTCTTACAAACTGATCTCGCCTTAAATAGTTGTGCCGAGGAATTCTGACCGACTCTAGACAAGATTTCATCAATCATGTCTCCGGGTAGGTCTCTTAAAATATTGGGTTGTTTATCCATTTTGTGTTTTTAAACTGTAAAATAGACAAGAGTTAGATTCATAAAAAAATACTTATTAATACAAGCAATTTTTACATATGTCATAAAGCATAAGTACACTATATTACATATATTACACCACACGAATACAACTATCTTATTCCGACTCGCTCGTTTCTTCTTCTTTGGTTTTGGTTCGTTTTGCCAAGTTTCTAGGGATATATGATGTTCCCCTAATACTAGCTGTCGTTTTCCACAACGGTTTAGAAAAACCTGGTGGTTTAGAGGTTCCCGGGTCATTGTTACAACTTAAGGACTTCGGGGGTTGACGATACATATAAAGTTCATCGGGGTTGGAATTAGATTTCTCTATTTTTATGCCCTTTCCCTTATTATTTTCTTTTGCTTTTTTAATTTAGTTGGGGTAATTTCTATAACATCATCGGAATTCTCGTCGGAATCCGATTCATCGGAGAATTGGTAATCCTCCCAATATTTTGCTTCCTTGGCGGAAACACCATTGACCATAATTAACCTTGGTCGGTTGGTTGAGGATTTTTTTTTACTTAACCGTTTTATTATTTTCCCCACCTGTTCTATTTCCTCCTCCGATTCCTCCTCTTCCGGTTCTGATTCTTCTTCCGGTTCTGATTCTTCGTCCGGTTCCTCTTCGGGAACTTGTGAATCAGTCCAATATATATTCGACTCTTCATTATTATTAGGTGAGTCAATGGGATTTGTGCTAGAGGTAGACATCTATCACACAATATCAAACATGTTAAGAGATTAATATATCACATAATATATACATGTTAATAATATATAGTTTCCAACAAAAATGTTAAGCAATCATTTTTAAAGAAAACACGGTCGAAGTCCAGACTCACTAATGCATCCTAAAAAACTCGATAAGACACACTAATGCAAATTTTCTGGTTCTCTAAGACCAACGCTCGGATACCAACTGAAATGTCCCGTTCTTATTGATTAAAAACGTTCCATATTAATTGATTTCGTTGCGAGGTTTTGACCTCCATATGAGACGTTTTTCAAAGACTGCATTCATTTTTAAAACAAACCATAACCTTTATTTCATAAACAAAGGTTTAAAAAAACTTTACGTAGATGATCAAATAATGATAATCTAAAATATCCTGTTTACACACGACCATTACATAATGGTTTACAATACAAATATGTTACATCGAAATCAGTTTTTTGAATGCAGTTTTTACACAATATCATATAAGCATGGACTCCAAATCTCGTCCTTATTTAAGTATGCGACAGCGGAAGCTCTTAATAATCACCTGAGAATAAACATGCTTAAAACGTCAACAAAAATGTTGGTGAGTTATAGGTTTAACCTATATATATCAAATCATAATAATAGACCACAAGATTTCATATTTCAATACACATCCCATACATAGAGATAAAAATCATTCATATGGTGAACACCTGGTAACCGACATTAACAAGATGCATATATAAGAATATCCCCATCATTCTGGGACACCCTTCGGATATGATATAAATTTCGAAGTACTAAACAATTCGGTACTTTGGATGGGGTTTGTTAGGCCCAATAGATCTATCTTTAGGATTCGCGTCAATTAGGGGGTCTGTTCCCTAATTCTTAGATTACCAGACTTAATAAAAAGGGGCATATTCGATTTCGATAATTCAACCATAGAATGTAGTTTCACGTACTTGTGTCTATTTTGTAAATCATTTATAAAACCTGCATGTATTCTCATCCCAAAAATATTAGATTTTAAAAGTGGGACTATAACTCACTTTCACAGATTTTTACTTCGTCGGGAAGTAAGACTTGGCCACTGGTTGATTCACGAACCTATAACAATATATACATATATATCAAAGTATGTTCAAAATATATTTACAATACTTTTAATATATTTTGATGTTTTAAGTTTATTAAGTCAGCTGTCCTCGTTAGTAACCTACAACTAGTTGTCCACAATTAGATGTACAGAAATAAATCAATAAATATTATCTTGAATCAATCCACGACCCAGTGTATACGTATCTCAGTATTGATCACAACTCAAACTATATATATTTTGGAATCAACCTCAACCCTGTATAGCTAACTCCAACATTCACATATAGAGTGTCTATGGTTGTTCCGAAATATATATAGATGTGTCGACATGATAGGTCGAAACATTGTATACGTGTCTATGGTATCTCAAGATTGCATAATATACAATACAAGTTGATTAAGTTATGGTTAGAATAGATTTGTTACCAATTTTCACGTAGCTAAAATGAGAAAAATTATCCAATCTTGTTTTACCCATAACTTCTTCATTTTAAATCCGTTTTGAGTGAATCAAATTGCTATGGTTTCATATTGAACTCTATTTTATAAATCTAAATAGAAAAAGTATAGGTTTATAGTCGAAAAAATAAGTTACAAGTCGTTTTTGTAAAGGTAGTCATTTCAGTCGAAAGAACGACGTCTAGATGACCATTTTAGAAAACATACTTCCACTTTGAGTTTAACCATAATTTTTGGATATAGTTTCATGTTCATAATAAAAATTATTTTCCCAGAATAACAACTTTTAAATCAAAGTTTATCATAGTTTTTAATTAACTAACCCAAAACAGCCCGCGGTGTTACTACGACGGCGTAAATCCGGTTTTACGGTGTTTTTCGTGTTTCCAGGTTTTAAATCATTAAGTTAGCATATCATATAGATATAGAATATGTGTTTAGTTGATTTTAAAAGTCAAGTTAGAAGGATTAACTTTTGTTTGCGAACAAGTTTAGAATTAACTAAACTATGTTCTAGTGATTACAAGTTTAAACCTTCGAATAAGATAGCTTTATATATATGAATCGAATGATGTTATGAACATCATTACTACCTTAAGTTCCTTGGATAAACCTACTGGAAAAGAGAAAAATGGATCTAGCTTCAACGGATCCTTGGATGGCTCGAAGTTCTTGAAGCAGAATCATGACACGAAAACAAGTTCAAGTAAGATCATCACTTGAAATAAGATTGTTATAGTTATAGAAATTGAACCAAAGTTTGAATATGATTATTACCTTGTATTAGAATAATAACCTACTATAAGAAATAAAGATTTCTTGAGGTTGGATGATCACCTTACAAGATTGGAAGTGAGCTAGCAAACTTGAAAGTATTCTTGATTTTATGTAACTAGAACTTGTAGAATTTATGAAGAACACTTAGAACTTGAAGATAGAACTTGAGAGAGATCAATTAGATGAAGAAAATTGAAGAATGAAAGTGTTTGTAGGTGTTTTTGGTCGTTGGTGTATGGATTAGATATAAAGGATATGTAATTTTGTTTTCATGTAAATAAGTCATGAATGATTACTCATATTTTTGTAATTTTATGAGATATTTCATGCTAGTTGCCAAATGATGGTTCCCACATGTGTTAGGTGACTCACATGGGCTGCTAAGAGCTGATCATTGGAGTGTATATACCAATAGTACATACATCTAAAAGCTGTGTATTGTACGAGTACGAATACGGGTGCATACGAGTAGAATTGTTGATGAAACTGAACGAGGATGTAATTGTAAGCATTTTTGTTAAATAGAAGTATTTTGATAAGTGTATTGAAGTCTTTCAAAAGTGTATAAATACATATTAAAACACTACATGTATATACATTTTAACTGAGTCGTTAAGTCATCGTTAGTCGTTACTAAGTGTTGTTTTGAAACCTTTAGGTTAACGATCTTGTTAAATGTTGTTAACCCAATGTTTATAATATCAAATGAGATTTTAAATTATTATATTATCATGATATTATGATATATTAATATATCTTAATATGATATATATTCATTTAAATGTCGTTACAACGATAATCGTTACATATATGTCTCGTTTCGAAATCCTTAAGTTAGTAGTCTTGTTTATATGTATGTAACTCATTGTTAATATACTTATGGAGATACTTACTTATCATAATCTCATGTTAACCATATGTATATCCATATATATATCGTCATGTCGTTTTTACAAGTTTTAACGTTCGTGAATCGCCGGTCAACTTGGGTGGTCAATTGTCTATATGAAACATATTTCAATTAATCAAGTCTTAACAAGTTTATTTGCTTAACATGTTGGAAAAATTTAATCATGTAAATATCAATCTCAATTAATATATATAAACATGGAAAAGTTCGGGTCACTACAGTGATTTAGAAAAAGCGGCTAACATGCAACATAAAGAAGCATGTTATGCTTACGGATTAGTAATGTTCGCTTCTCACCAAAGTGAGAACAAGAACATCGGGCTACAACTATTAAACAAAACGTTTCCACAAGTGACGGAGTCGGTAATTGGGGTAAGAAATGAGGTTTTTAGATTGTTACGGGACTGTTGGACATTACGTAACCCTCGTCCCTTTGACGACGTTACAACACGCTGTCTTATCAACGGCCATAACGGTTATGTTCCACAAGACCAAGGATGGGAAGTAATCCTAGTAAAACCAGAATGCATGACTTGTTTCTGGATGTATGAATTACGTGTCTTTATTGCCTTTGCTGAACGACTTGTGTACTAGCTAGAATTATCTTCACAACCATCTTGTATCAAATTTATTGTGTGCTATATTTAATGCTATATGTAAAATAAGCGGTATTGTAAGTTTGTAAAATATTGTGTAAAAGTTTGAACGCGAAATATTATTATAATCAGTTTTTCATATAGAATTGTAGTAGTTGAATTGTATATTAGCTACTAAGTATGAACTTAACGGGTAGGTACTACCCGAATTTAAACTTATAAAACGCTAATATGAAGAAAAAGCTTTTATAAATGAGTTCATATTATGCTACGAAATACTATTAACTACTCTTAATATTCTGTATGATTAACTTGTTCCATTTGACTATTTTGAAGGAAATGTCACCGACTACTCGACACACCGTGAATATGAATGAAGAGGAATTCCGTACTTTTCTAGCTTCAAACATAGCCGCAGTACAGGCTGCGCTACATACCAATAATAACCTTGGATCTAGCAGTACAGGAAATCGTGTAGGATGCACCTACAAAGAATTCACTGCCTGCAAACCTTTGGAATTTGATGGAACCGAAGGACCGATCGGATTGAAACGGTGGACCGAGAAGGTCGAATCAGTGTTTGCCATAAGTAAGTGTACTGAAGAGGACAAAGTGAAGTACGCTACGTATACCTTCATAGGTTCTGCGTTAACATGGTGGAATACCTATCTAGAGCAAGTGGGACAAGACGATGCGTACGCACTACCGTTGTCAGCATTCAAGCACTTGATGAACGAGAAGTACCGTCCCAGAACCGAGGTCAATAAGCTCAAGACATAACTTAGAGGGTTACGAACCCAAGGATTTGATATTACCACGTACGAAAGACGATTCACAGAATTGTGCCTATTGTGTCCGGGAGCATTCGAAGATGAGGAAGAGAAGATCGACGCGTTTGTGAAAGGATTACCGGAAAGAATCCAAGAAGATATAAGTTCACACGAGCCCGCCTCCATACAACAGGCATGTAGAATGGCTCACAAACTAGTGAACCAGATTGAAGAAAGAATTAAAGAACAGACTGCTGAAGAGGCCAATGTGAAGCAAGTCAAAAGAAAGTGGGAGGAAAACGGTGATAAGAATCACCAATACAACAACAACAGCAATTACAACAATAATCGCAACAATTATCTCAACAATCGCAACATCAATCGCAACTACAACAAACGGCCCAACAACAACAACAACAACAACAATAACAACAACAACAACAACAGCAACTACAACAATCATCCCAACAACAATAATAACCGCAACAACAACAACAATCAGAAGCAGCTATGCCAAAGGTGTGAAAAGTATCACTCGGGGTTCTGCACCAAATTTTGCAACAAGTGTAAAAGAAATGGTCATAGCGTGGAGAAGTGTGAGGTCTACGGACCAGGGGTTAATAGAACGAAAGGAACAAATGGTATCGGAACGAGTAATGGCGGAGCAAGTAGTGTCGGAGCAAGTTATGCCAATGTAGTTTGTTATAAATGTGGAAAACCGGGCCACATTATTAGAAATTGCCCGAACCAGGAGAACACGAATGGACAAGGCCGCGGAAGAGTTTTCAATATTAATGCGGCAGAGGCACAGGAAGACCCGGAGCTTGTTACGGGTATGTTTCTTATTGACAATAAATCTGCTTACGTTTTATTTAATTCGAGTGCGGATAGAAGCTATATGAGTAGATATTTTTGTGCTAAATTAAGTTGTCCATTGATGCCTTTGGATAGTAAATTTTTACTCGAATTAGCAAATGGTAAATTAATTTCAGCAGATAATATATGTCGGAATCGAGAAATTAAACTGGTTAGCGAAACATTTAAGATTGATTTGATACCAGTAGAGTTAGGGAGTTTTGATGTGATAATCGGTATGGACTGGTTGAAAGAAGTGAAAGCAGAGATCGTTTGTTACGAAAATGCAATTCGCATTATACGAGAAAAAGGAAAACCCTTAATGGTGTACGGAGAAAAGGGCAACACGAAGCTACATCTTATTAGTAATTTGAAGGCACAAAAACTAATAAGAAAAGGTTGCTATGCTGTTCTAGCACACGTCGAGAAAGTACAAACTGAAGAAAAGAGCATCAATGATGTTCCCATTGCAAAAGAATTTCCCGATGTATTTCCGAAAGAATTATCGGGATTACTCCCACATCGATCCGTGGAATTTCAAATAGATCTTGTACCAGGAGCTGCACCAATAGCTCGTGTTCCTTACAGACTCGCACCCAGCGAGATGAAAGAACTGCAAAGCCAATTACAAGAACTTTTAGAGCGTGGTTTCATTCGACCAAGCACATCACCGTGGGGAGCTCCTGTTTTGTTTGTCAAGAAGAAAGATGGTACATTCAGGTTATGTATCGACTACCGAGAGTTGAACAAACTTACCATCAAGAACCGCTACCCACTACCGAGAATCGACGACTTATTTGATCAACTACAAGGCTCGTCTGTTTATTCAAAGATTGACTTACGTTCCGGGTATCATCAAATGCGGGTGAAAGAAGATGATATTCCAAAGACTGCTTTCAGAACACATTACGGTCATTACGAGTTTATGGTCATGCCGTTTGGTTTAACTAATGCACCAGCTGTGTTCATGGACCTTATGAACCGAGTGTGTGGACCATACCTTGACACGTTTTTCATTGTTTTCATTGATGACATACTTATTTACTCAAAGAATGACCAAGAACACGGTGAACATTTGAGAAAGGTGTTAGAAGTATTGAGGAAGGAAGAATTGTACGCTAAGTTTTCAAAGTGTGCATTTTGGTTGGAAGAAGTTCAATTCCTCGGTCACATAGTGAACAAAGAAGGTATTAAGGTGGATTCGGCAAAGATAGAAACTGTTGAAAAGTGGGAAACCCCGAAAACTCCGAAACACATACGCCAGTTTTTAGGACTAGCTGGTTACTACAGAAGGTTCATCCAAGACTTTTCCAGAATAGCAAAACCCTTGACTGCATTAACGCATAAAGGGAAGAAATTTGAATGGAATGATGAACAAGAGAAAGTGTTTCAGTTATTGAAGAAAAAGCTAACTACGGCACCTATATTGTCATTGCCTAAAAGGAATGATGATTTTGTGATTTATTGTGACGCATCAAAGCAAGGTCTCAGTTGTGTATTAATGCAACGAACGAAGGTGATTGCTTATGCGTCTAGACAATTGAAGATTCACGAACAAAATTATACGACGTATGATTTGGAATTAGGCACGGTTGTTTTTGCATTAAAGACTTAGAGGCACTACTTATATGGGGTCAAAAGTATTATATATACCGACCACAAAATTCTTCAACACATATTTAATCAGAAACAACTGAATATGAGGCAGCGTAGGTGAATTGAATTATTGAATGATTACGACTTTGAGATTCGTTACCACCCGGGGAAGGAAAATGTGGTAGCCGATGCCTTGAGCAGGAAGGACAGAGAACCCATTCGAGTAAAATCTATGAATATAATGATTCATAATAACCTTACTACTCAAATAAAGGAGGCGCAACAAGGAGTTTTAAAAAAGGGAAATTTAAAGGATGAAATACCCAAAGGATCGGAGAAGCATCTTAATATTCGGGAAGACGGAACCCGGTATAGGGCTGAAAGGATTTGGGTACCAAAATTTGGAGATATGAGAAAAATGGTACTCAGAGAAGCTCATAAAACCAGATACTCAATACATCCTGGGACGGGGAAGATGTACAAGGATCTCAAGAAACATTTTTGGCGGCTGGGTATGAAAGCCGATGTTGCTAAATACGTAGGAGAATGTCTGACGTGTTCTAATGTCAAAGCTGAGCATCAGAAACCATCAGGTCTACTTCAACAACCCAAAATCCCGGAATGGAAATGGGAAAACATTACCATGGATTTCATCACTAAATTGCCAAGGACTGCAAGTGGTTTTGATACTATTTGGGTAATAGTTGATCGTCTCACCAAATCAGCACACTTCCTGCCAATAAGAGAAGATGACAAGATGGAGAAGTTAGCACGACTGTATTTGAAGGAAGTCGTCTCCAGACATGGAATACCAATCTCTATTATCTCTGATAGGGATGGCAGATTTATTTCAAGATTCTGGCAGACATTACAGCAAGCATTAGGAACTCGTCTAGACATGAGTACTGCCTATCATCTACAAACTGATGGGCAGAGCGAAAGGACGATACAAACGCTTGAAGACATGCTACGAGCATGTGTTATTGATTTCGAAAACAGTTGGGATCGACATCTACCGTTAGCAGAATTTTCCTACAACAAAAGCTACCATTCAAGCATTGAGATGGCGCCGTTTGAAGCACTTCATGGTAGAAAGTGCAGGTCTCCGATTTGTTAGAGTGAAGTGGGGGATAGACAGATTACGGGTCCGGAGATTATACAAGAAACTACCGAGAAGATCATCCAAATTCAACAACGGTTGAAAACCGCCCAAAGTCGACAAAAGAGCTATGCTGACATTAAAAGAAAAGATATAGAATTTGAAATTGGAGAGATGGTCATGCTTAAAGTTGCACCTTGGAAAGGCGTTGTTCGATTTGGTAAACGAGGGAAATTAAATCCAAGGTATATTGGACCATTCAAGATTATTGATCGTGTCAGACCAGTAGCTTACCGACTTGAGTTACCTCAATAACTCGCGGCTTGTAGCGACCCGACCAAATCGTCATTGACGGCGCCGTCTACTTAGGTCCCGTTACGTGGTCATAAGTCTTTAAAACAACGTTTGACCAAAAGATATGTCGCATTCATTTCAAATGTAAAGGTTGTTCAAGTTTTACAAGAATAGTTCCACCACAAGTTACGATACCAAGTTTTAAGTACAAATGAAACTTATGCGACACAATTTAAAAGTATCCAAAAGACGCTCCATGTATGCATGTATACTCGACATCCAATGCAAGTATCAAAATAATGAGCGGAAGCATGTATCACATATCGTGCAAGACCTGAGAAAAACATAGAAATCTGTCAACGAAAAACGTTGGTGAAATCATAGGTTTAGTAAGTAAATTGTATTGAACCACAAGGTTCTTTAAGAATTGCTCAACCAGAATCATTCACATTCCAAAATAGTATTTGTATCACGAGCACCCAATTATCAAGGCTTAACCGAATCTTCCCTCTGAATTTTGAATTTAGTGTTAGAACTTACACTATACATTGTTGAAATTATATTTCATTCACTAACGGTAGCGAACCGTCTGAATGAGGGTTTGTTAAACCCGTATGGCCACACAACATAATTACACGCTTACACTTACACCCTGCAAGTGGAACTAATGATAATTGGATTGAGGACTTTTGTTCAAACTCGTATGCATCTTTGTATTCGTATTTGTTCACAATGTAAAAGCATGAAAAGTAAATAAGTATGAAATGTATGTGTTTCTCAGCCCACGATGTAAAGAATAAAAGTGATTGAAAAAGTGGGACTATGATCTCACCTTGAGTGCAAGAGTTAATAAAGTACTTCAACAAGTAGACGCGTGCAAAGACAAAGCTAGTCTTGACCTAAACATATAGGTTATATCAATTAACCGGTTACGACAAAAGGTCGGGTGAAATGTGTTCAATTAGTCCTATGGCTCGTTACGACTCGAATAGTATAGCATGTGAATCACGTTGTCAAGTTTCATGCAAGAATCATGTATAAAAGCATGTTAGAACGATTGTAATAAAGTTTGAGTTGACATTTCAAAACCTTACCATTAGAAAGGAAATCTTATTACGTTTCCAACGATATTTGATTCATCGAAAACGGAGTTACGGTCAAAAAGTTATGGCCAAAACAAGTTTGCTGAAGTTCGGATGAAACAGGCAATTGTCACGGCGCGACAAATTGCTCCGCGGCGCGACAAATGCCTATGTTGAAGGTCAGAAAGCTTGAAAAACATGTTCTAAAATCACCCTTTGGGCCACGGCGCGACAAATTTCTCCGCGGCGCGACAATGGCCGTGGCCTGGTCCCTGGCCTGTTTCACTTGTTCAAGGCTTGGTAAAATTTCAAACAAACGCAAAACTCAAACCGTAAACAATTAGGAAGCGTATCTTATACCGTTGGAAAGCTCTTTTGACAAGGAACACAACTAAACATGTTTCATCAAACAAAAACAACATTTTCCATAACCGATTTCTCGTCAAGTGATCGTTTAAAAGTCCATTTTCAAAGTTTCAAGTTCATCAATTGCATTTTAAGTTTCGGGAATCCAATTTACACATACGATATGCCGTTTCGAAGGTAATTAAGCATACATTACAACTAATCACTAACAATTAACATTCCATGGCATTCAAGCATCAAAAGTTCATGTCAAGAACTATCAAACCCTAGTCAAACATCACAAAATCAATATTCATGTTTTTGAAGTTTTCTTAATCAACCTACGCATCAAAACGAAGCTAGTGATACTAGTAACACAATTAAAACATGCACTTTAACAATCTAACAACATTAACTCATCCAAAATCAAGGATTAAGCAAACCCATTTCAAGTTCATGCTAGTTACTCCAAAAACAACAAGTCGAGCAAACCAAACATATATTCATGTTAGACTTGAGCCATAGACACTAACTAACACCATTTCAAATCAAAAACACGAATTTAGAGAAATCTAGAGTTTTAGAAATGTTACCCAAACGAGATGAAGTTGGTATCAAATTGTAGAGGATGAAGAGAGGATTCCAAATATGTAATTTGTTTTGTTGTAAGCCTCCTAAATCGAATTTAGATGATGAATGATTGAATTGGGTGTTGTGTGTGTGTGTTCTTGCTAGAGAGAAAGAGAGATGAGGGAGATGGATGGAAATGGATGGAGGAGGTGAAGTGGTTGACTAGTTGACCTAGTCACCACTTTGCCCACTTGTCAACTTAAGTCCCTCATGTTTGTAGTCGGGTGCGGGAATTAACCAAACGAATATTTTTAGAACGCTCGAGTAAACGGGTGATGTCAAAATTAAATAGCGGGAATATAATGAACGTTACTCACGGAAACTATTAATTTAAATACGAAAGATTATGTTTTAAAAAAAAAAGACGGTGTTAAAATTAAATTTAACGGAAAAACGCGGGATGTTACATTATCCACACCTCAAAAGAAATTTCGTCCCGAAATTTAGTTGGAAGTAGTAGTTGTTGAATCTTCCTCGAGATCTTGCGTTGCCAATTCTACGAGTGAGGGAGAAGTACGTTCTAGGGTATTTCAATGAATTTTGACGGTCGGGATCATACGATGTTTTAAGGTTTGGCTTCACGATTTATGGTTTCAACCGGTCCTCCTAGGAAGTGAGGGTTATCGTCGATAGTGAGTTCATCAAAGGAGATAACAAGTTCTCGTTTCGCAAAACACGTCTTTGAGTTGATACATCGAATGTAGGATAAACGGAGACCCAAAATGAGTCGGAAAAGTCTAAACGGCTAGCGACGGGTCCAAAACACCCCAAGAATTTAAAGGATCAAAATATCGCGGATTTAGCTTCCTACGTTTCCCGAAACGGATTGCACCTTTCCAAGGTGCGACTCTTAACGTGACGCGGTTTCCCACGTGAAATTTGAAATGTTTACGTCTAACATCGGCGTAGCTCTTGGTGATTACGAGTCGCGTAGGGTTTTACCTGAATATGAATAAATTTTCTCGGTTGCTCATGAACAACCTCGGCCCCGGTGAATTGATCATCGTTTACTTGGTTCGACAAGGGAGAATGACGTTTCCGGTCACACGTGGTTTCAAAAGGAGTGACGTTAAAACTTGAATGAAAATCATTGTAGTACGAGGATTCGGTTAAAGGAAAATACTTTTCTCAAGTAAATTTGAAGTTGGTAATACAAACTTGTATTATGGTTTCCAAGGTTTAAATCACATGTTTGTTCGGTCTGTCGGGTTGTGGATGGTACGCGGTACTCATGTCTAAACGCGGTCCCGAGGCTTCTTGTAAAACTAGAAGTGAAACGAGTATTTCGATACGGGATAATTAACAAAGATACACCGTGTTGGAATAGAATCTCTTAAGATATGTTTGAACGAGTCAGTTAGGGTTCGAAAAAAAATGTTCGTTAGGACTATTCACCCTCGTGGCGAATACTTATGTAATATGAGGAGTTTCTCTATCCATGGAGAAATGTTACAAGGAGTTTCTTTAAACGGAAATGCGAACGGTAAAGATAGTAGTGAAATGAGGACTTAGAATAGGATGAGTTTACATCTCGAGGTTGCCATAACGTGCCTCTAGTTGTCAAAAGTTGAAGTCTGAAAGAGAAACGAGGTAGTACACGTAGTTGTATAGTTCGGGGTTGAATAATAGTTGACCGATTATCAGAAACACAAGGGCGTTACGTCAAAGAAGAGTGAAGTATCGTTGGATTGTGTGTTATCTTAAATCCCAGTAATATCAGACGGTGACGGTGAAATAACAGAGGTAGGTAGTGTGGTACGGGATGACGAGAAAATTGATCGGATCCACAATTTAGTATTCGAATTCTTCGTGCAAAATAACGAATTTTAGTTATGTTGATTTTTGAGACGAGAGAGTATGCCTTTCGGCGTTCAAGTAGAAATATTTCCATGTTTGAGTTCCATCTAGTGCTATACGCATTTAGCTAGGAAGGTTGGTGTGAAGAATCACATTCAAGGCTCAGACATGAAGAGGTTTAAAGTTTTCCTTAGTGAGTTAACGAGTTTAAAAGTCGTGTAACACGAGAAAAGTCAGGAATGAATCTTCGGTAAAAATAGACGAGATCTAGGATTTTACGAATACAAGTCTGAGTTGAGAGAGTTTCATGATTACGTGTGGCTTGATTTCGAGATTGATTGTAATGCCTTGACCATTAACATCATGGTCTAGAAAATTTGACTTCGTTTAACAGAAATTCTCACTCGGAGAATTTGGTATAGAGTTGCTCTTTTCTCAAAAGTTCGAGACTAAGATGGTGATGTTGTTCGTTTTCCTTCTTTACTTGAATGAGTTAAGATGTCATCTATAAATACGATAACAGATTTGTCTAGATAAGTTTGCATACGTGGTTTAGGAGGTTCATGAATACGGACAGAGTCCTAAATAAATCGAATGGTACTAAGAGAGATTTACAACTAACGTTGCGAGTTCAGAAAACTCGTCTCCCTTAACCCCCAATTGTGGATACGAGGAAGAGGGTATCGGTTTCCAACCGAAAATTACTTAGTTCACAATATTCTATACATAATTGTAGGGGAAAAATTTCTCCTTAACAAATAGGTTTCGAGCTCCCTAGTTCTATAGGCGTCAAGTCATAATTCTTAACGTATATCCTCCAATAAAATTTATAGGCTCACAATATTTATCCATTGGTCGCTTAAATTGCCTAAGTAGTATCTAGGGGAAAAAGGTGGAATGTAAAGAGTACAAGTCAAAGCCTCGGTTGTAATACGTCTAGCGGTAACCGAATCGAATAAGTATGAAATATATGGTTTGTTGTGAAGGAACGTACCCGTGACTAGTCCATCGTCGTCTCGGGCATCCTAGGTGTCGATGTTGAAAGTTCAATGGCGTGCGTTGGGGTTGATTTTCTTATTTGGGCACACATTCCTAAAATGACCCGGTTGGCCACATTCAAAACAAACACCCGTCTTGGGTGCATTGGGCTCCTTTTGAGCGACGGGAGCGGTATTCCTACAATCGTGGGCTACATGGCCACTTCTTTGACACTTCAAGCAAAATGGTTTGCCACATTCGCCTAAATGATGTTTGTAGCACTCGTTACAATACGGTAGGTGTCCGGTATAACCTTTCTTGCCGTTGGGGATGAAGGGCTTCTTGGCGGGGTTGTTGTAATTGCTTGATTGGGAGGGTTCCCACTTTCTTTTGTTGCCGCCCGATTTATCCTCGGCCTTAGGTGCCGGAACTACGATTTCGTCAACCGTTTCAATTAGTTGGCGAGCCATGTTCATAGCGGCTTGATGAGTAGTGGGTTTGGATGACATCACCCCTTGTTTGATGCTTTTTGGAAGACCGAGCATGTAGAGCTCAATCCTTTGAGATTCGGGGTTAACAAGATTAGGACACATCAAGGATAGTTCGGCGAAGCGTTGATTATAAGCTTTAAGATCGTTTCCGACCGATCTCAAAGCTCTTAGTTCTTCCTCAAGCTTTCGGGTTTCTTCGCGCGGAAAATATTCAACAATCATCTTTTCCTTTAGATCGGCCCAAGAGAGGGCATGAGCTTCATCGGTACCCACCGATTGAACATAGGTGTTCCACCATGTTAGAGAAATTCCGGAGAAAGTGTGAGTGGAGTATTTGACCTTGTCTTGGTCCCGACAACCGCTTATGCTAAAGACGGCTTCCGTTTGCTCAAACCATCGGGTGAGCACGACCGGTCCCCCGGTTCCATCAAAAGTGTGAGGTTTGCACCCCATGAAAGCTTTATAGGAGCATCCCTCGTTTGAGTTTCTGGCTCCATTGTTGTTGTTGTTGTTGTTGTGGTTGTTATTATTATTGTTGTTGGATGAGTGACCGGCCATGGCCGCATCTACGGCGGTAGCTATCATCCGTTCGAGAGCTTGTTCGGGAGTTTCATTGCGGCGTACACGACGAGGAGCCATTGTTCCTTCAAGACACAAGAATATCATTGATTAGTATTCTCAATAATACTAACCGTGATATAGAATAAAGATAAAGGGAAGTTTTTCCTCGACTCGCCTTAAATTCTTTATGTCATAATGTCGGAACGTTCATATGAGTCACCGTAATATAATCCCGGAAATTATATTACCCTGATTCATATGTGCATTCGACATTATTCTATAAAGTCAAGGTGGCGTGTCAATCAAATTAAACAACGTGAGATTAAGATGAACTAAGAGTAGATATGAGTAGAAGCGTTCGAGTATAAATGCACAAGTAGCCAAGTAATTCCTACTTCAAGTCTATATGCCGGTTGTAGTCTAGACTCATCAATGTACCCTATGACTCGGGGTTGACACTAATGAACTCTAAATCCCTACAACCAACGCTCTGATACCATCTGTAGCGACCCGACCAAATCGTCATTGACGGCGCCGTCTACTTAGGTCCCGTTACGTGGTCATAAGTCTTTAAAACAACGTTTGACCAAAAGATATGTCGCATTCATTTCAAATGTAAAGGTTGTTCAAGTTTTACAAGAATAGTTCCACCACAAGTTACGATACCAAGTTTTAAGTACAAATGAAACTTATGCGACACAATTTAAAAGTATCCAAAAGACGCTCCATGTATGCATGTATACTCGACATCCAATGCAAGTATCAAAATAATGAGCGGAAGCATGTATCACATATCGTGCAAGACCTGAGAAAAACATAGAAATCTGTCAACGAAAAACGTTGGTGAAATCATAGGTTTAGTAAGTAAATTGTATTGAACCACAAGGTTCTTTAAGAATTGCTCAACCAGAATCATTCACATTCCAAAATAGTATTTGTATCACGAGCACCCAATTATCAAGGCTTAACCGAATCTTCCCTCTGAATTTTGAATTTAGTGTTAGAACTTACACTATACATTGTTGAAATTATATTTCATTCACTAACGGTAGCGAACCGTCTGAATGAGGGTTTGTTAAACCCGTATAGCCACACAACATAATTACACGCTTACACTTACACCCTGCAAGTGGAACTAATGATAATTGGATTGAGGACTTTTGTTCAAACTCGTATGCATCTTTGTATTCGTATTTGTTCACAATGTAAAAGCATGAAAAGTAAATAAGTATGAAATGTATGTGTTTCTCAGCCCACGATGTAAAGAATAAAAGTGATTGAAAAAGTGGGACTATGATCTCACCTTGAGTGCAAGAGTTAATAAAGTACTTCAACAAGTAGACGCGTGCAAAGACAAAGCTAGTCTTGACCTAAACATATAGGTTATATCAATTAACCGGTTACAACACAAGGTCGGGTGAAATGTGTTCAATTAGTCCTATGGCTCGTTACGACTCGAATAGTATAGCATGTGAATCACGTTGTCAAGTTTCATGCAAGAATCATGTATAAAAGCATGTTAGAACGATTGTAATAAAGTTTGAGTTGACATTTCAAAACCTTACCATTAGAAAGGAAATCTTATTACGTTTCCAACGATATTTGATTCATCGAAAACGGAGTTACGGTCAAAAAGTTATGGCCAAAACAAGTTTGCTGAAGTTCGGATGAAACAGGCAATTGTCACGGCGCGACAAATTGCTCCGCGGCGCGACAAATGCCTATGTTGAAGGTCAGAAAGCTTGAAAAACATGTTCTAAAATCACCCTTTGGGCCACGGCGCGACAAATTGCTCCGCGGCGCGACAATGGCCGTGGCCTGGTCCCTGGCCTGTTTCACTTGTTCAAGGCTTGGTAAAATTTCAAACAAACGCAAAACTCAAACCGTAAACAATTAGGAAGCGTATCTTATACCGTTGGAAAGCTCTTTTGACAAGGAACACAACTAAACATGTTTCATCAAACAAAAACAACATTTTCCATAACCGATTTCTCGTCAAGTGATCGTTTAAAAGTCCATTTTCAAAGTTTCAAGTTCATCAATTGCATTTTAAGTTTCGGGAATCCAATTTACACATACGATATGCCGTTTCGAAGGTAATTAAGCATACATTACAACTAATCACTAACAATTAACATTCCATGGCATTCAAGCATCAAAAGTTCATGTCAAGAACTATCAAACCCTAGTCAAACATCACAAAATCAATATTCATGTTTTTGAAGTTTTCTTAATCAACCTACGCATCAAAACGAAGCTAGTGATACTAGTAACACAATTAAAACATGCACTTTAACAATCTAACAACATTAACTCATCCAAAATCAAGGATTAAGCAAACCCATTTCAAGTTCATGCTAGTTACTCCAAAAACAACAAGTCGAGCAAACCAAACATATATTCATGTTAGACTTGAGCCATAGACACTAACTAACACCATTTCAAATCAAAAACACGAATTTAGAGAAATCTAGAGTTTTAGAAATGTTACCCAAACGAGATGAAGTTGGTATCAAATTGTAGAGGATGAAGAGAGGATTCCAAATATGTAATTTGTTTTGTTGTAAGCCTCCTAAATCGAATTTAGATGATGAATGATTGAATTGGGTGTTGTGTGTGTGTGTTCTTGCTAGAGAGAAAGAGAGATGAGGGAGATGGATGGAAATGGATGGAGGAGGTGAAGTGGTTGACTAGTTGACCTAGTCACCACTTTGCCCACTTGTCAACTTAAGTCCCTCATGTTTGTAGTCGGGTGCGGGAATTAACCAAACGAATATTTTTAAAACGCTCGAGTAAACGGGTGATGTCAAAATTAAATAGCGGGAATATAATGAACGTTACTCACGGAAACTATTAATTTAAATACGAAAGATTATGTTTTAAAAAAAAAAAGACGGTGTTAAAATTAAATTTAACGGAAAAACGCGGGATGTTACACGGCTGTACATAACACTTTCCACATCTCGAATTTGAAGAAATGTTTTGCTAAAGAAGATCTCACTATTCCTTTAGATGAAATCCAAATCAACGAAAAACTTCAATTCATCGAAGAACCCGTCGAAATAATGGATCGTGAGGTTAAAAGACTTAAGCAAAACAAGATACCAATTGTTAAGGTTCGATGGAATGCTCGTAGAGGACCCGAGTTCACCTGGGAGCGTGAAGATCAGATGAAGAAGAAATACCCGCATCTATTTCCAGAAGATTCGTCAACACCTTCAACAGCTTAAAATTTCGGGACGAAATTTATTTAACGGGTAGGTACTGTAGTGACCAGAACTTTTCCATGTTTATATATATTAATTGAGATTGATATTTACATGATTAAATGTTTCCAACATGTTAAGCAATCAAACTTGTTAAGACTTGATTAATTGAAATATGTTTCATATAGACAATTGACCACCCAAGTTGACCGGTGATTCATGAACGTTAAAACTTGTAAAAACTATATGATGACATATATATGGATATATATATAGTTAACATGATACTATGATAAGTAAACATATCATTAAGTATATTAACAATGAACTACATATGTAAAAACAAGACTACTAACTTAATAATTTTTAAACGAGACATATATGTAACGATTATCGTTGTAAAGACATTTAATGTATATATATCATATTAAGAGATATTCATACATGATAATATCATGATAATATAATAATTTAAAATCTCATTTGATATTATAAACATTGGGTTAACAACATTTAACAAGATCGTTAACCTAAAGGTTTCAAAACAACACTTACATGTAACGACTCAGTTAAAATGTATATACATGTAGTGTTTTAATATGTATTTATACACTTTTGAAAGACTTTAATACACTTATCAAAATACTTCTACTTAACAAAAATGCTTACAATTACATCCTCGTTCAGTTTCATCAACAATTCTACTCGTATGCACCCGTATTCGTACTCGTACAATACACAGCTTTTAGATGTATGTACTATTGGTATATACACTCCAATGATCAGTTCTTAGCAGCCCATGTGAGTCACCTAACACATGTAGGAACCATCATTTGGCAACTAGCATGAAATATCTCATAAAATTACAAAAATATGAGTAATCATTCATGACTTATTTACATGAAAACAAAATTACATATCCTTTATATCTAATCCATACACCAACGACCAAAAACACCTACAAACACTTTCATTCTTCAATTTTATTCATCTAATTGATCTCTCTCAAGTTCTATCTTCAAGTTCTAAGTGTTCTTCATATATTCTACAAGTTCTAGTTACATAAAATCAAGAATACTTTCAAGTTTGCTAGCTCACTTCCAATCTTGTAAGGTGATCATCCAACCACAAGAAATCTTTGTTTCTTACAGTAGGTTATCATTCTACTACAAGGTAATAATCATATTCAAACTTTGGTTCAATTTCTATAACTATAACAATCTTATTTCAAGTGATGATCTTACTTGAACTTGTTTTCGTGTCATGATTCTGCTTCAAGAACTTCGAGCCATCCAAGGATCCATTGAAGCTAGACCCATTTTTCTCTTTTCAAGTAGGTTTATCCAAGGAACTTAAGGTAGTAATGATGTTCATAACATCATTCGATTCATACATATAAAGCTATCTTATTAGAAGGTTTAAACTTGTAATCACTAGAACATAGTTTAGTTAATTCTAAACTTGTTCGCAAACAAAAGTTAATCCTTCTAACTTGACTTTTAAAATCAACTAAACACATGTTCTATATCTATTTTATATGCTAACTTAATGATTTAAAACCTGGAAACACGAAAAACAACGTAAAATCGGATTTACGCCGTCGTAGTAACACCGCGGGCTGTTTTGGGTTAGTTAATTAAAAACTATGATAAACTTTGATTTAAAAGTTGTTATTCTGAGAAAATGATTTTTATTATGAACATGAAACTATATCCAAAAATTATGGTTAAACTCAAAGTGGAAGTATGTTTTCTAAAATGGTCATCTAGACGTCGTTCTTTCGACTGAAATGACTACCTTTACAAAAACGACTTGTAACTTATTTTTCCGACTATAAACCTATACTTTTTCTGTTTAGATTCATAAAATAGAGTTCAATATGAAACCATAGAAATTAGATTCACTCAAAACGGATTTAAAATGAAGAAGTTATGGGTAAAACAAGATTGGATAATTTTTCTCATTTTAGCTACGTGAAAATTGGTAACAAATCTATTCCAACCATAACTTAATCAACTTGTATTGTATACTCTGTAATCTTGAGATACCATAGACACGTATACAATGTTTCGACCTATCATGTCGACACATCTATATATATTTCGGAACAACCATAGACACTCTATATGTGAATGTTGGAGTTAGCTATACAGGGTTGGGGTTGATTCCAAAATATATATAGTTTGAGTTGTGATCAATACTGAGATACGTATACACTGGATCGTGGATTGATTCAATATAATATTTATTGATTTATTTCTATACATCTAACTGTGGACAACTAGTTGTAGGTTACTAACGAGGACAGCTGACTTAATAAACTTAAAACATCAAAATATATTAAAAGTGTTGTAAATATATTTTGAACATACTTTGATATATATGTATATATTGTTATAGGTTCGTGAATCAACCAGTGGCCAAGTCTTACTTCCCGATGAAGTAAAAATCTGTGAAAGTGAGTTATAGTCCCACTTTTAAAATCTAATATTTTTGGGATGAGAATACATGCAGGTTTTATAAATGATTTACAAAATAGACACAAGTACGTGAAACTACATTCTATGGTTGAATTATCGAAATCGAATATGCCCCTTTTTATTAAGTCTGGTAATCTAAGAATTAGGGAACAGACACCCTAATTGACGCGAATCCTAAAGATAGATCTATTGGGCCTAACAAACCCCATCCAAAGTACCGGATGCTTTAGTACTTAGAAATTTATATCATATCCGAAGGGTGTCCCGGAATGATGGGGATATTCTTATATATGCATATTTTTAATGTCGGTTACCAGGTGTCCACCATATGAATGATTTTTATCTCTATGTATGGGATGTGTATTGAAATATGAAATCTTGTGGTCTATTATTATGATTTGATATATATAGGTTAAACCTATAACTCACCAACATTTTTGTTGACGTTTTAAGCATGTTTATTCTCAGGTGATTATTAAGAGCTTCCGCTGTCGCATACTTAAATAAGGACGAGATTTGGAGTCCATGCTTGTATGATATTGTTTAAAAACTGCATTCAAGAAACTTATTTTGTTGTAACATATTTGTATTGTAAACCATTATGTAATGGTCGTGTGTAAACAAGATATTTTAGATTATCATTATTTGATAATCTACGTAAAGCTTTTTAAAACCTTTATCTATGAAATAAAGGTTATGGTTTGTTTTAAAAATGAATGCAGTCTTTGAAAAACGTCTCATATAGAGGTCAAAACCTCGCAACGAAATCAATTAATATGGAACGTTTTTAATCAATAAGAACGGGACATTTCAGTATAGTGACATCACTAACGTGACTCGTATTGAATCGAAAGAATTTGTGCAACTCTAAAGAAGCGTTCCCCAAGGGAAGTGTATAAATGATTGTTCACGTCAATGCGGTTCAAGTCAAACAATAATGTCTTTAGGCACAAAAAGAGTAAGGAATCATGATAACGTATAGTACATAACAGTAGTGATAATTTATGATGACGATACTCATCTAGAGTAGTGATGGTAGTAACAAGAAGTGGTAGATAGCAAGGAACACCGGTGTGACACCAATAGTAAGTTGAAACGGTGGCGAATAACAATCTGGGAGACAGAGTTCCCGAACAAGTGTGACTAATGAAGTCGTCATCATCCTTACACGTATGAATCATGAATTCACGTGTGTTACGAGAAAGTGGCATAATACGGATTTGTATAATGAAAGCTTGGTACCATTAAGAAGTTTGCTTAAGAATGATTCAAGTATAATGCACAAGTAGTCAAGTAAGTGCTATCTATAGCAAATGTATGTCAGAATGCAATGGCTAACTATCCGGTTGTAGTCTAGATTCACTAATGCATCCTAACGACTCTGTCAAACACACTAATGCACATCCTATATCCCTACAACCAATGCTCTGATACCATCTGTAGCGACCCGATAAAATAGTCATTGACGGCGCTGCTAACTTAGGTCCCGTTATGTGGTCGTTGTAGTGACCCGAATTTTTCCATGTTTATATATATTAATTGAGATTGATATTTACATGATTAAATGTTTCCAACATGTTAAGCAATCAAACTTGTTAAGACTTGATTAATTGAAATATGTTTCATATAGACAATTGACCACCCAAGTTGACCGGTGATTCACGAACGTTAAAACTTGTAAAAACTATATGATGACATATATATGGATATATATATATATATATATATATATATATATATATATATATATATATATATATATATATATATATATATATATATATAGTTAACATGATACTATGATAAGTAAACATATCATTAAGTATATTAACAATGAACTACATATGTAAAAACAAGACTACTAACTTAATGATTTTTAAACGAGACATATATGTAACGATTATCGTTGTAAAGACATTTAATGTATATATATCATATTAAGAGATATTCATACATGATAATATCATGATAATATAATAATTTAAAATCTCATTTTATATTATAAACATTGGTTTAACAACATTTAACAAGATCGTTAACCTAAAGGTTTCAAAACAACACTTACATGTAACGACTAACGATGACTTAACGACTCAGTTAAAATATATATACATGTAGTGTTTTAATATGTATTTATACACTTTTGAAAGACTTCAATATACTTATCAAAATACTTCTACTTAACAAAAATGCTTACAATTACATCCTCGTTCAGTTTCATCAACAATTCTACTCGTATGCACCCGTATTCGTACTCGTACAATACACAGCTTTTAGATGTATGTAATATTGGTATATACACTCAAATGATTAGCTTTTAGCAGCCCATGTGAGTCAACTAACACATGTGTGAACCATCATTTGGCAACTAGCATGAAATATCTCATAAAATTACAAAAATATGAGTAATCATTCATGACTTATTTACATGAAAATAAAATTACATATCCTTTATATCTAATCCATACACCAACGACCAAAAACACCTACAAACACTTTCATTGTTCAATTTTCTTCATCTAATTAATCTCTCTCAAGTTCTATCTTCAAGTTCTAAGTGTTCTTCATATATTCTACAAGTTCTAGTTACATAAAATCAAGAATACTTTCAAGTTTGCTAGCTCACTTCCCATCTTGTAAGGTGATCATCCAACCTCAACAAATCTTTGTTTCTTACAGTAGGTTATCATTCTAATACAAGGTAATAATCATATTCAAATTTTGGTTCAATTTCTATAACTATAACAATCTTATTTCAAGTGATGATCTTACTTGAACTTGTTTTCGTGTCATGATTCTGCTTCAAGAACTTCGAGCCATCCAAGGATCTGTTGAAGCTAGATCCATTTTTCTCTTTTCCAGTAGGTTTATCCAAGGAACTTAAGGTAGTAATGATGTTCATAACATCATTCGATTCATACATATAAAGCTGTCTTATTCGAAGGTTTAAACTTGTAATCACTAGAACATAGTTTAGTTAATTCTAACTTGTTCGCAAACAAAAGTTAATCCTTCTAAATTGACTTTTAAAATCAACTAAACACATGTTCTATATCTATATGATATGCTAACTTAATGATTTAAAACCTGGAAACACGAAAAACACCGTAAAACCGAATTTACGCCGTCGTAGTAACACCGCGGGCTGTTTTGGGTTAGTTAATTAAAAACTATGATAAACTTTGATTTAAAAGTTGTTATACTAAGAAAATGATTTTTATTATGAACATGAAACTATATACAAAAATTATGGTTAAACTCAAAGTGGAAGTATGTTTTCTAAAATGGTCATCTAGACGTCGTTCTTTCGACTGAAATGACTACCTTTACAAAAATGACTTGTAACTTATTTTTTCGACTATAAACCTATACTTTTTATGTTTAGATTCATAAAATAGAGTTCAATATGAAACCATATCAATTTAATTCACTCAAAACGGATTTAAAATGAAGAAGTTATGGGTAAAACAAGATTGGATAATTTTTCTCATTTTAGCTACGTGAAAATTGGTAACAAATCTATTCCAACCATAACTTAATCAACTTGTATTGTATATTATGTAATCTTGAGATACCATAGACACGTATACAATGTTTCGACCTATCATGTCGACACATCTATATATATTTCGGAACAACCATAGACACTCTATATGTGAATGTTGGAGTTAGCTATACAGGGTTGAGGTTGATTCCAAAATATATATAGTTTGAGTTGTGATCAATACTGAGATACGTATACACTGGGTCGTGGATTGATTCAAGATACTATTTATCGATTTATTTCTGTACATCTAACTGTGGACAACTAGTTGTAGGTTACTAACGAGGACAGCTGACTTAATAAACTTAAAACATCAAAATATATTAAAAGTGTTGTAAATATATTTTGAACATACTTTGATATATATGTATATATTGTTATAGGTTCGTGAATCAACCAGTGGCCAAGTCTTACTTCCCGACGAAGTAAAAATCTGTGAAAGTGAGTTATAGTCCCACTTTTAAAATCTAATATTTTTGGGATGAGAATACATGCAGGTATTATAAATGATTTACAAAATAGACACAAGTACGTGAAACTACATTCTATGGTTGAATTATCGAAATCGAATATGCCCCTTTTTATTAAGTTTGGTAATCTAAGAATTAGGGAGCAGACACCCTAATTGACGCGAATCCTAAAGATAGATCTATTGGGCCTAACAAACCCCATCCAAAGTACCAGATGCTTTAGTACTTCGAAATTTATATCATATCCGAAGGGTGTCCCGGAATGATGGGGATATTCTTATATATGTATCTTGTTAATGTCGGTTACCAGGTGTTCACCATATGAATGATTTTTATCTCTATGTATGGGATGTGTATTGAAATATGAAATCTTGTGGTCTATTATTATGATTTGATATATATAGGTTAAACCTATAACTCACCAACATTTTTGTTGACGTTTTAAGCATGTTTATTCTCAGGTGATTATTAAGAGCTTCCGCTATCGCATACTTAAATAAGGACGAGATTTGGAGTCCATGCTTGTATGATATTATGTAAAAACTGCATTCAAGAAACTTATTTTGTTGTAACATATTTGTATTGTAAACCATTATGTAATGGTCGTGTGTAAACAGGATATTTTAGATTATCATTATTTGATAATCTACGTAAAGCTTTTTAAACCTTTATTGATGAAATAAAGGTTATGGTTTGTTTTAAAATGAATGCAGTCTTTGAAAAACGTCTCATATAGAGGTCAAAACCTCGCAACGAAATCAATTAATATGGAACGTTTTTAATCAATAAGAACGGGACATTTCAGTTGGTATCCGAGCATTGGTCTTAGAGAACCAGAATTTTGCATTAGTGTGTCTTATCGAGTTTGTTAGGATGCATTAGTGAGTCTAGACTTCGACCGTGTTTACTTGAAAAATGATTGCTTAACAAATTTTGTTGGAAACTATATATTTTTAACATGTGAATATTATGTGATATATTAATCTCTTAACGCGTTTGATATTATGTGATAGATGTCTACCTATAGAACATGTCCCATTGACTCACCTAATAATAATGAAGAGTCAAATGTATATTGGAATGATTCGTGGACTGATTCACAAGTTCCTGAAGAGGAACCGGAAGAAGAGTCGGAACCAGAAGAAGAATCGGAACTGGAAGAAGAATCGGAACCGGATGAAGAAATAGAACCGGTGGGGGAAATAATAAAACGGTTAAGTAAAAGAAAATCCTCAACCAACCGACCAAGGTTAATTATGGTCAATGGTGTTTCCGCCAAGGAAGCAAAATATTGGGAGGATTACCAATTCTCCGATGAATCGGATTCCGACGAGAATTCCTATGATGTTATAGAAATTACCCCAACTGAATTTAAAAAGGCAAAAGAAAATAATAAGGGAAAGGGCATAAAAATAGAGAAATCTAATTCCAACCCAGATGAACTTTATATGTATCGTCAACCCCCGAAGTCCTTAAGTTGTAACAATGACCCGGGAACCTCTAAACCACCAGGTTTTTCTAAACCAATGTGGAAAACGACGGCTCGTATTAGGGGAACATCATATATCCCTAGAAGCTTGGCAAAACGAACCAAAATCGAAGAAGAAGAAACAAGCGAGTCGGAATAAGATAGTTGTATTCGTGTGGTGTAATATATGTAATATAGTGTGCTTATGCTTTATGATATATGTAAAAATTGCTTGTATTAATAAGTATTTTTTTTTATGAATCTAACTCTTGTCTATTTTACAGTATAAAAACACAAAATGAATAGACAACCCAATATTTTAAGAGACCTACCCGGAGACATGATTGATGAAATCTTGTCTAGAGTCGGTCAGAATTCTTCGGCACAACTATTTAAGGCGAGATCAGTTTGTAAGACATTCGAAGAACGTTCCAAGAATGCCTTGGTTTATAAAAGGCTTTCGTTCGAAAGATGGGGGATATCACATTGGGAAATCCATAAGTTACGATGTGTTTACTTTGACACATATATTGCGGGGAACCCAAATGCTATTTTACGCAATGGGTTAAGAAATTATTTTGACTCAATATATTCGAATATTGGACTTCGTGATTTAGAAAAAGCGGCTAACATGCAACATAAAGAAGCATGTTATGCTTACGGATTAGTAATGTTCGATTCTCACCAAAGTGAGAATAAGAACATCGGGCTACAACTATTAAACAAAACGTTCCCACAAGTGATGGAGTCGGTAATTGGGGTAAGAAATGAGGTTTTTAGATTGTTACGGGACTGTTGGACATTACGTAACCCTCGTCCCTTTGACGATGTTACAACACGCTGTCTTATCAACGACCATAACTGTTATGTTCCACAAGACCAAGGATGGGAAGTAATCCTAGTAAAACCAGAATGCATGACTTGTTTCTGGATGTATGAATTACGTGTCTTTATTGCCTTTGCTGAACGACTTGTGTACTAGCTAGAATTATCTTCACAACCATCTTGTATCAAATTTATTGTGTGTTATATTTCATGCTATATGTAAAATAAGCGATATTGTAAGTTTGTAAAATATTGTGTAAAAGTTTGAACGCGAAATATTATTATAATCAGTTTTTCATATAGAATTGTAGTAGTTGAATTGTATATTAGCTACAAAGTATGAACTTAACGGGTAGGTACTACCCGAATTTAAACTTATAAAATGCTAATATGAAGAAAAAGCTTTTATAAATGAGTTCATATTATGCTACGAAATACTATTAACTACTCTTAATATTCTGTATGATTAACTTGTTCCATTTGACTATTTTGAAGGAAATGTCACCGACTACTCGACACACCGTGAATATGAATGAAGAGGAATTCCGTACTTTTCTAGCTTCAAACATAGCCGCAGTACAGGCTGCGCTACATACCAACAATAACCTTGGATCTAGCAGTACAGGAAATCGTGTAGGATGCACCTACAAAGAATTCACTGCCTGCAAACCTTTGGAATTTGATGGAACCGAAGGACCGATCGGATTGAAACGGTGGACCGAGAAGGTCGAATCGGTGTTTGCCATAAGTAAGTGTACTGAAGAGGACTGATGTCGTGCGAGGTGTATATAAAATAGCTATTAATTTTAGCAGAAAATACTATTAAATACGATACAATTTTACACAAGATATTTATTTATTTAGATAATGGATATACTTAAACCTTGCTACAACACTTATAGGCAGTGTACCTAATCGTACAGTAGTGTAGTTTTTAGTAAGTCCGATTCGTTCCACAGGGAATCTTTTTAAACAAAGCTTAACGCTATATTAGTTTACTTTTATAAAAATACAAATATATATATAAGTAATATTATTATTATAAAGGGGGGTTTTTACCGTTTAATGACCGGTTTGTCGATTTTAAAACTTTAGTCGCAGTTAAAACCAAATGTAAAATAATAAAAATAAATACAAGACTTAAATTAAAGCGTAAAGTAAATAACGATAATGAAATTTCGATTAATAAAAATGCGATAAAATAAACTTGCGATAATTAAAAAGTACGATAATTAAAAGTGAAATTAAATAAAATAACAATAAAAATGCGATAATTAGAAGTGCAATTAAATATAAAATAAAGGAAATTAAATATGAAATAAAAGAATTATGCTTATTTAAACTTCCGTAATCATGATGGTTGACGTGTTGATTTTAGTTTTATGCCCATGGGTTAATTGTCCTTTGTCCTGGATTATTTAATATGTCCGTCTGGTTTTTGTCCATAACAGTCCATCAGTCATAAATATAAAGTGCGAGTATCCTCGTCAAATTATCCTTATACCCGAAGTTAAATATTCCAACTAATTGGGGACTTAAACTGTAACAAGATTTTAATACTTTGTTTAATAATTACACCAGGATGTCGACTGAGTGTAACCCAAGGTTTTAATATTTTGTTATCAATTATACCAAGTGTCCTTGTACATAATTTCACCCCTGTTTTAATTATTCTAGTGGCTATTAATCCATTCCTGTGTCCGATTAAATGAACGATTATTCGTACATATAAATACCCCGCCCATCGTGTCCGATCGAGTGTATATGGTAATTTATAGGGACGCCCAATTGTAAATCTTTATATTAACATTAACAAACTATCATTTAGTTAAACAAATATAAAGCCCATTAATAGACCATAATCTAATTTCCACAAGTGTCGTTCTTTTGTCCAAACCCCAATTATGGTACAAAGCCCAATTACCAAATTTTAGTAATTAGCCCAACATCATGATTACTTCGGATTAAATAAGCATAATAATAACTTAGCTACGAGACATTAAATTAAAAAGGTTGAACATAACTTACAATGATTAAAAATAGCGTAGCGTTACACGGACAGAATTTCGACTTACACCCTTACAACATTTGCTAACATACCCTTATTATTAGGATTTAAAATTAAAATTAAAATTAAAATATAAATTATATATATATTTTTACGTATATATTGAGAGAGATAGATATATGAGTGTGAAAAATGATCAGAATTCGGTTGGCTTTATAGGGAATTGAGTTCAGGGGTACTCCACGACTCGCGGCCCTTTTTGCCTTCAAACTCCGCGAGTCTCGGAGTTTGTAAATACAGCTCACTCCAATTTGGAGTCTTTCTTGCCGACGGATTTTTTTATTTATATAATATATAAATAATTATAAGAATTATTTAAATATTATATTATATTTATGTGCATAGTTGACTTGTAATTTTTAGTCCGTTGCGTCGAGCGTTGAGAGTTGACTCATGTCCTGGTTCCGGATTTTCGAACGTCCTTGCGTACAATTTAATATCTTGTACTTTGCGTTTTGAATCTTGTACTCTTGTAATTTCGAGACGTTTCTTATCAATAATTGGAACCTCTTTGATTGTATTTTGTACTTTTGAGCTTTTTGGTCGTTTGCGTCTTCAATTCGTCGAATCTGTCTTTTGTCTTCACCTTTTATTATTTAAACGAATATCACTTTTAAATAGAACAATTGCAACTAAAAGCTTGTTTTTCTTGAGGAATAATGCTATGAAATATATGTTCGTTTTTAGCATTATCAAATATTCCCACACTTAAGCGTTGCTTGTCCTCAAGCAATATCGTCTTGAAATACTAGAATCACTTCTTTATTCTTCACACTTTGTACATCAGTGATTTCTATACGGCGGTATAAACAATGGTAGTAACGATATGGTTTACAGTCCCACATGACTATAAAAATTTAGATCCATTAAGGAAATTGGATCTTTATGAAAACATTTGATCTTTTGAAAATTAAATCTAGTTTTTACCCTAGATAAGTTTTCTGGAATAACCCTTCACCGGTGTTTGCAAAATATTTTTGTGGGTTTGGTGGGTTTCAGATTTGAAAATTTTAGCTCAAAACTTATGGTTTTGTGTCACCCACTTGCTAACCTTGTATTTGGAAAGCAACACATCCAGTTTACTTGTCCCGTATATTACCTTTCGGTAAACTACCGTCCGGTTGTAAAGGAAAGCGTTGAATAAGCAACTGTTAAGGCAATGTCCCCTGACATGCTTTTAATTATGGTCTATAACGTGTCGGACGCAATTCCTATCCTTGGTAGGAGCAATAGTAAAGCTTACCCTTATGATTTTTCGATCTGGCACAAGGTCCTGTCCTTGACCATGCTATGCAACCACCGTTCTTACAGTTGACACCCGATTTAGTTCAGGTGACGTAATGAATTCCAGGTGAATTCCTAGAATTTTACGTTCAATGGTAATGAACGTATTGAAAATAGGGTTTTCAGAAAACAAATCGGTTTGTAATTTTGATCAAAATATTTTCTCGTTCAAGCTCGAGTTTAGATATCATTGAATTCCATGAGTTTGTAATTCTCAATCTTTAAGGTCAATCTCAAGGATTGAGTAATATCAGGCTTAAAAGCTGATTTTTGATCTTTAAAGAGATTATCCTTTCTGGGGATCTGATTCATTAGTCTTATCCAGCTAATTTGCATGGTGCCCCCCATTTTACGAGATAAATCCTTCTCATGGTTAGGATAAATCTGACCACTTGGCGACCCTGTTTAATGCTGAGGTCCGTGGATTTCCTGCTGATTTTAGTGATGACTTTTCTAGATTTTTCGTCAACCTACAGCTGGTCTGGACGACAACTTCTTGACCTAAATCAAGAAGCGCGTGTCTTTTTCGGAAGACTTTACTTCCTTTTAATGATGGAATTGATTCATCGTGTAGATCCATCTTTCTTACAGTAAATCAGGTAAAACAGTTTAGTTTAGTCCAAAGCAAAAGTATTTTCAGTTATTTGTTACAGATATATGTGACATATGTTTAAGATAACTTGGTAAATTTTCCCACACTTGGCTTTTATTTTCCTTTTTATCGTCCTCTATTCCATTTTAAATGAATTTTAACATTTTGGTTTGTTTCTCAATTTATGTCCTTTCTGAGGTAACAATAATTTCGGTGTTAAAACCTAGTTTTATTGTTCATAAATATGTATAAACATGATTTTGAGTTCATTTAATTGAAATTTTTTTTAAAAATTTTACTAGAATTGGGTAGTCAGTATATAAGTATATAAGACTAGGGCTGTTCTTTATTATCAGAGAGCACTAGATTCTAATACAACTACTATTTTACTAGTATTTTTAATGGTAACCAAGTGTTTAAGATAAAAATTATAAAATCCGAAAGAATTTAACCCCTTCCCACACTTAAGATCTTGCAATGCCCTCATTTGCAAGAAATCAGTAACAATTTAAATTATTGAGGGTGATTTGTGTGAAAATGATTAAATTTTACCAAAGTTTCCAAATATATTGGCGTTTGTTTGCTGAATGATAAATGGTGCACATCATTTGTTCATTCCGTCTTGTTGTTATTTCACATATATTTTGCATCTTGTCGTCAAAATTAGTTGCTTTTGCTGAACTTAATGCCAGTCTTTGAAAATGCGTTGTTTTACCCTGTTGTGTACATAAGATAAACTGCAAACATATATACATATTTTTGAAGTTTGGTATATTACCCCACATTCAAAAATTATTAAAATCTAAGAATAAAAGTTAGAAAATTATAAAAACTATTACAATATTAACATAAGTATTAAATGTATCAACATTACAAATTACAAAATAAATAAAACTAAGTAGACTAGGGATGATACTGATACCAATAGGGGTTCCATGCATAACCATAGGTGATATAAAATGCTTCGGCAGGGGTATACGTAGGATACGGTGGTTGCATCTCTATAGACCAGGGAGGGAATATGGGTTTTGGAGTAGGGATATAGTTTCTACCTATATGTTGGCAATGAGCTATGATTTGGTTTTGATGAACTTGCCAATCTTCAAATGCTCTCTGTCTAGCATTTTCGTACTCCTGTGAAGCTATAAACCTTTGCATTTCTTGCATTTCATTTCCCCCTCCTACATTACCTTGCTGTTGGTTTCTCTCAACCTGTGGATGTCTACCATGGTATTGTACTGCGGCGTTATTTCGCCTCTTTAAAACTTTCGCACCATGGTATACATTTAAACCTATTGTATCGCGGGGTTCCGGTTCTTCGACTAATAATCCCCCCCGACTTATATCCACACCGAGATATTCAGCAATCAAAGTAATAACAATACCACCTCCTATTATGCTATGCGGTCTCATCCCCCTAACCATAGCTGATAAATAATAACCCACACAATAAGGTATACTTACAGCGCTTTGTGGGTCTCGAATACACATATGGTAAAACAAATCCTGTTCATTTACCTTTTCCTTGTTCTTACCTCTTTGTGTAATCGAATTAGCTAAAAACCTATGAATCACTCTTAATTCAGCTCTATCTATATCCAAATAAGAGTAATTTCCCCCTTTGAATCGGTGATGGCTTGTCATTTGACTCCATACACCATGTGTATCAAAATTTTCATCTATTTTTCTACCATTTAGTATCAACCCTCTACAATCGGCAGATGCTAACTCCTCAGGCGTATATATACGTAAAGCCTGAGCCATGTCTAGTAAAGACATGTGGCGCATCGAACCTCCTAACAAAAATCTAATAAAAGATCGATCGGTTAAACTAGCTACCCGATCATTTAATTCTATACTACACAACAATTCTTCACACCATACTTTATATACAGGTCTACGCATGGTGAATAAACGTACCCAGTCATTAAAAGTCGAATTACCATACCTCTGTGCAAGTAATTCCCTAATTGGCCCGGCCAATTCTACAGCTTCTAATGGTCCCCATTCTATGACCCTAGGTACCTCAACAACTTTAGAATGAAGAGTATGCAAACCCCTTTGGTATTTTGGATAATCTATCCAAAGTCTGTCAAATCTCAGGTTCGGATGCAAATCTTCCAAGTGCATATCAGAAAATGTCATGACTGGATGAGGTATATCTTGCTTGTAGTAGTTATCCACCTCCTGTTGTTCCGCATTCTCAGCAAGAGCATTGCGGGCTTGGGATGAAGATTCACCCCTTTCAGTCTGCAAAACACATCAAACACAATTTTTGTGCATCCAAATATGCATTAGTGTCAGCAAAATCATCAATCAAAATAATTACAATGACATGATCAATTTATATCAAACTTAAGCTAATTTTCATATTTTTATCAAATCTACACTTTTTCAAATAAGCATATACGAAAATGTACGCCAAGTTTATAAGCATTCAACTCAAATAACATGTCAAAATAATCATTACTAGCAATTAAACAAGTTTCAAATGGCATTATCTCTCAAAAATCAATTTCATGAATTTTAGACTTGAAAAAGTCCACTTTAATTCTCAAAATCATGTTTAGGTTCAAAGTTTGGATCATTTAACTACCTAAACATGTTACACTACTTAATTTAGCAACAATTCATGAAAAAAATCGGCCATAACCTGTTTATATCAAAAAGCCCCAAATTTGCTCAAGAACACAAACCCTAGATTACTCAAAATTTGAAGTTTAAGGCTTCTAATCATGTTAAATAGCATCAATCTAGGTTATACAAGCATAATACATAAACAATTTAAGCATAATTACACTAGAAAGCATCAAAATCAAATTGGGGAAAAAATTGCTCAAGAACACTAATTTTCGGATTAAATGGTGTTTAGGTGCAGAAATTTACCGTTTTTCTTGAGTAATTCCTTGATAGCATGCTTCTCAACATGATTTTAGTAAAAGATTTGATGATTAACGGTTAAAAATTGTGATTTTGGGAGGTTTTTCTCGGGTTTTTTCGAGGGTTATTTTTGCAGTTTTTTTTCCTGTGGGTTGGGACTGATCAGTTCGATCAGTATATATTTTTTTCTAGTTTTTTCATCCTCCTCGAGTCGCGGTGGATTTCCCTTTCAAACTCCGCGAGTCGCGGAGTTTGTTATATTTTTTTTTTATATAAAATCATTAACTTATAAAACAATTAAGTAATTAATTTTTAAAATTTTGTTTTCCTTGTTATTTAGGACGAGGTCGTTTCGGATCGATGTCCTAGTCCGTCCCTCGACAAAATTTTAAAATTTTTCTTTTTGTAGCTATTGTTTTAAAAGCTAAGATTTTTGGGTTTTTTTTAATGTTTTTGGCATACTTTAATTCAATAAGATTAAAAATAATGATAATAAAAGTTCTCGTCCCTCCCTTGGGTAAAGCAATTTCGGTTCAAAGACCTAGTCTTCAACTTAAGACGAATTTTAAAAATCATATTTTTAACTTAATGAGATAAAGTAATTTTTTGTTTTTAAATTCACACAATTATAAAATTCAAAATTAATATTAAAAATTCACACCAAACTTTAAAATTTGAAATGCATAAAATTAAAAATTCATATTTTAAAAATTAAAAATTCACACCAAACTTATATTAATTTTTTAAATATTTACAATTTTAAATATATTGTTTTTACAAAGTTTACAATATTAATTTAAGATTTATATATTAATTTTAAAAACATGGTAAAAATAAAATTAAAAATCTTTTTGGCTTTTTATCCCACTTTAATCAATCAAATATTATCAAAAATATGCGTCCCTCTTTTCGGTAAAGTAATTTCGGTTCCAAGACCTAATTTAACTCATGACGAATTTTTGAAATATTTTGGGTTGATTGATTAAAGATATTTATACCTTAAGAATAAACGTTAAATTTCGCAGTGATGTAATAAATTTTTGAATGATATCAATAATTTCGGTCGCCAAACCTAATTTTATTCAATACCAATTTAATACTTTATAGCGACCAAATTAGCGTTTATTATCAAAAGGTTAAAAATAAAAATAAAAATAAAGACTGTACAGACTTACCTGTGAGATAGTATTCTTAGTTATATGATCTATCCCATTCATAAGATAGTCGGTTTAATTGGTTTTCCATAGCTACATAGGCGTAACCTCGAGCATTCAGTGTCTTTTCTTCTAAATATATGAACGGTCCGTCTCTGCATAAAGTAACAAATTCGGTATTTGAATAGGTTTGATTATTTGAACATTTACCTCCATGTGACCATTTTCCGCATTTGTGACATCTTTCTAGGTGTCGTGCTCTTCTTTTTGCTGCGGATTTTGATTTTCCTTTACCAAATTGTAACTTATTATCTTCGCATCTGGATTCTTTTCTAACTCCGTCCATTCTTTCTCTGATTACTGATACTATTTCACTCGGAAGTGTGTCATTATTACGTTTAGTGATCAAAGCATGTAGCATTAGACCATGGTTTAGTTCACAGGCAGTCTTCATTTCCTAAAAAAAATAAAAATTCAGAATGGGGGGAGAAGACTAGTTCTTTAGGGTCTGCTAGGGAAAGACCATTCGGGTTCCATTTTCGAGAACTACACGAAAACAGACAATCTAACTCTAACAGAAATACGTATTATCCTTTAAAGACTTGATTCTCCCCACACTTAGTTAGCTGTGGTGTCGAAATTGTGATTAACTTCATTGTCAATTTTCATCGGACTATCTATGTAGTATTTAACTCTGTGACCATTAACTTTAAATTCAATCCCATTTGAATTTATCAATTCTACTGTTCCGTATGGGAAAACTCTTTTGACTATGAATGGTCCAGACCATCTTGATTTCAATTTTCCAGGAAATAGCTTGAATCGTGAATTGAAAAGAAGAACTCTGTCTCCTTCTTTAAATTCTTTTGAACTTCTGATTCTTTTATCATGCCATTTCTTCGTTCTTTCTTTATAGATTAACGAATTTTCGTATGCTTCATGTCTTAATTCTTCTAATTCGTTTAGTTGACTTAATCGTAGACGCAGCTTCATGTATATCAAGATTACATGTTTTCAAAGCCCAAAATGTTTTGTGTTCAATTTCTACTGGAAGATGACATGCTTTTCCATAAACAAGTCTAAAAGGTGTGGTTCCAATTGGAGTTTTGTAGGCTGTTCTAAAAGCCCAGAGTGCATCCTCCAATTTAATGGACCATTCCTTCGGATTTGATCCTACGGTTTTCTCTAGAATACGTTTTAAAGCTCGGTTGGTATTTTCAACTTGTCCACTTGTTTGTGGATGATATGCGGTGGAGATTTTATGAGTTACTCCATATCTTTTAAGAACTTTCTCAAGTTGATTATTACAGAAATGAGTACCCCGATCACTTATTAAAGCTTTCGGTGTTCCAAACCTTGCAAAAAGACGTTTTAAAAAGTTGACTACAATTCGTGCATCGTTAGTTGGGAGAGCTTGTGCTTCCGCCCATTTAGATACATAATCAATGGCTACGAGTATATATAGATTATTATGAGATTTTGGAAATGGACCCATAAAGTCAATACCCCAAATGTCAAATACTTCACATACTTGGATGACATTTTTTGGCATTTCATCACGTTGACTTATTTTTCTGGCCCTTTGACAAGCATCACAGGATTTGCAAAGAAGGTGTGCGTCTTTGTAAATTGTAGGCCAATAGAATTCAGCATCATAAACTTTTCTTGCTGTTAGTTGAGGCCCATAATGCCGTCCTGTTGGTCCTGTGTGACAATGGTTTAATATTTTACTAGCTTCATCTCCAAATACACATCGGCGTATTATTCCATCGGGACAACTTTTAAACAAATGTGGATCTTCCCAAAAATAGTGTTTTATATCACTGAAGAATTTCTTTCGTCTTTGGTACGATAATCCTTTTTCAAGGAATCCACAAACTAAGTAGTTTGCATAGTCTGCAAACCATGGAATTTCTTTATAATCAATCTTCAATAAATATTCATCAGGAAAGTTGTCTTATATGGCCGATTCATTTAGAACTTCTAATTCGGGATTTTCAAGACGAGAAACATGATCAGCGGCGAGATTTTCTGCTCCTCTTTTATCTCGGATTTCAATATCAAACTCTTGTAAGAGTAAGATCCAATGAATTAATCTTGGTTTAGCATCTTGTTTCGAAAATAGGTATCTAAGAGCAGAATGGTCGGTATAGACCACCGTTTTTGCTAGAACGAGATATGATCGAAATTTGTCAAAAGCAAAGACAATAGCAAGGAGTTCTTTTTCAGTAGTTGTATAGTTCGTTTGTGCTCCTTGTAACGTCTTACTAGCATAATATATAGGTTGAAATCGTTTTACAATCCTTTGTCCTAAAACGGCTCCCATTGCAAAATCACTTGCATCGCACATTAGTTCAAATGGTAGATTCCAATTTGGTGTTATCATGATCGGCGCATTAGTGAGTTTCTCTTTAAGAATATTAAAAGATTTGATACACTCATCTGAAAAGATGAATGGAGCATCCTTTTCTAGGAGTTTATTCATAGGAGTGGCAATTTTAGAAAAACTTTTATGAAACGTCGGTAAAAACCGGCATGCCCTAGAAAACTCCTAACTCCTCTAACATTGGTGGGATGTGGAAGTTTAGCAATTACATCTACTTTAGCTCTATCCACTTCAATTCCTTCTTTTGAAATTTTATGTCCAAGAACGATGCCTTCTTTAACCATGAAATGGCATTTCTCCCAATTAAGTACTAGATTTGATTGTTCGCATCTAATAAGCATTCGTTCCAGATTAACTAGACATGATTCAAATGTATCACCGAAGACTGAAAAGTCATCCATGAAAACTTCCATGCATTCTTCTATCATGTCATGAAAAATCGCCATCATGCACCTTTGAAAGGTTGCAGGGGCGTTGCAAAGTCCAAATGGCATGCGTTTGTAAGTAAAAGTACCATAAGGGCACGTGAATGTGGTTTTCTCTTGGTCCTCGGGTGCTATTGGAATTTGAAAATATCCGGAAAATCCATCTAGAAAACAATAGTAACTATTTCCGGCTAATCTTTCCAACATTTGATCAATGAAAGGTAAGGGAAAGTGATCTTTTCTGGTGGCGTCATTTAATTTTCTATAATCAATACATACACGCCATCCTGTTACAGTCCTAGTAGGAATAAGCTCATTTTCTTCATTTGTAATGACAGTCATGCCACCCTTCTTAGGTACGCATTGGACTGGGCTTACCCATGGACTATCAGAAATTGGATAAATTAGACCTGCATCTAGCAGTTTAATAATCTCTTTCTTAACTACATCTTGCATATTAGGATTTAGTCTTCGTTGGCGTTGCACATACGTTTTATGACCTTCTTCCATAAGGATTTTATGTTTGTAATACGAAGGACTTATTCCTTTAATATCATGAATCTTCCATGCAATGGCTGGTTTATGAGCTTTCAACACAGAAATGAGTTGTGTGTAACACCCCAGCTTAACATGACCACAATATTGTCCGCTTTGCCCGCAGGCGCACGGTATCAGAGCCACTCATGTGCTGGTGGGGGTGGTGGGGCAAACCTCATCGAGGACGATGAGTCCCTAAGGGGGGGTGAATGTAACACCCTAGGCAAATCCCACATCGCCCACAGACATGAGTGATCATGGGATTATAAGGTAATACCCACGCTTATATGACACAACGCGTTTTGGGACCACAGGCAGAGCAGATGTGTGAGTACGCTGCAGTTAAGCGTGCTAGAGCGAGAGCACTACCAGGATGGGTGACCTCCTGGGAAAGTGTTTCTCGTGTGTGGTCGCCAAGAAAAAGCCGTGCGCCTGCGGGCAAAGCGGACAATATTGTGGTCATGTTAAGCTGGGGTGTTACATTGTGATTTCTCATTTTCAGTAAGAGAAGACGATATTATTACAGGTAATTCAGATTCAACATGTAAATAAGCGTATTCCAAATGGTTTGAAAGTGGCTTTAACTCTAATTTTGGAGGTTCTTCTATCGATGATTTGTATCGATATCTGTCTTCTTCTTTTAGCATTTGGATTTCTTCTGTTGTTGGTTCATATCCATTAGCTATAAGTGTAGCTAACATTTCAGCTTCATCAATTGGTTCATTACCTTCTCTTAAAGAACATTCTCCTGTTCCTTGTAATTCTGGAAATTCTTCTAATAATTCTGCATGTGCATCTATAGTTTGAATATAATAACATGTATCATCTGCAGATTGCGGTTGTTGCATTGCTCAATCAACTGAAAAGGTAACACTCTCATCCTCTATACTTAGGGTCAATTTCTTACCGAACACGTCTATCATTGCTTTAGCCGTGTTTAAGAATGGTCTTCCTAATATGAGAGGAACTTGAGAATCTTCTTCCATGTCCAGAACAACAAAATCTACTGGAAATACTAAAGTACCAACTTTAACTAGCATGTTTTCCATTATCCCTCTAGGATATTTTATTGATCTATCGGCTAGTTGTATGCTTATTCTGGTTGGTTTCAATTCTCCAAGGTCTTGTTTAGCGTATAGTGAATACGACATTAGATTTATACTAGCACCTAAGTCTGCCAATGCTTCTATTGAACTAAGACTACCCAGAAAACATGGAATTGTGAAACTTCCTGGATCAGATAATTTTTCTGGTATCTTATTCAACAGCATTGCTGAACAATTAGCATTCATAGTAACAGCCGAGAGTTCTTCCATTTTCTTTCTATTTGAGATTAGATCTTTCAAGAATTTAGCATATCTAGGCATTCCTGAAATCACATCAATGAAAGGAAGATTTACATTTATCTGTTTAAACATATCCAAGAATTTGGATTGCTCGGCTTCAAGTTTCTCTTTCTTCATTTTACTCGGGTAAGGAAGTGGTGGTTGGTATGGTTTAACATAAGGTTTAGCCTTAACTGTGTTATCTTTATTAACCTTTTCAACTACCGGTTCTTTTTCCTTATCTTGATCAGGTTGTGGTTCTTGTGGAGTAGGAATAGCTTCATCAGAAGTTACATGTATTTCAGGTGGTTTAAGTGTTGTACCACTTCTTGTGGTAATGGCTTTAGCTGTTTCATTCCGGGGGTTAGCATTTGTATCACTAGGTAGACTTCCTTATTTTCTTTCACCTATTAACCTTGCTAGGTTACTTACTTCTTGTTCCAGATTTTGAATAGAAGCTTGTTGATTTCTAAATGCTTGAGCATTTTGTTCATTAGTTTGTTTCTGAGATGTGAAAAACTGCGTTTGAGTTTCAACTAGCTTCGTCATCATATCTTCTAAATTCGGCTTTTTATCATCGGTTTGTTGTGGTGGTTTGTTTTGAAAATTAGGTCTTTGCTGATTGTAAATATTATTGGATACTTGTTGATTGCTAGGACCTTGTTGGTTGTTGTATGGAATATTTCTGTTATAATTCTGGTTTTGATTGTAAATTGGTCTTGGCGGTTGATAATTATTCTGATAATTATTTCCAGGCCTTTGGTTTATGTATGAAATATTCTCTCTTTGTTCCATTGTTAATTCAATACTGAGACAATCTTTTGTCAAATGTGGTCCTCCACACTGCTCACAACTAATTCGTATTGAGTGAATATCTTTAGTCATCTTTTCCATTCGTCTCTCGACAGCGTCTATCTTTGCGGAAATGGAATCTAAGTCATGGCTAGAATCGGCTCTAGCTGCTTTAGATGATCTAATGATATCTTTTTCTTGGTGCCACTCATGTGAGTGGGAAGCAGTGTTATAAATTATTTTGTAAGCATCAGTTTCGGTTTTCTTCATAATAGAACCACCAGCTGCTATATCTATGTCTTTCCTTGTAGTGATGTCGCATCCTTGGTAGAATATTTGTACTATTTAACAGGTGTCTAAACCATGTTGCGGACATCCTCTTAATAACTTTCCAAATCTTGTCCACGCCTCATATAGAGTTTCATTCGGCTTTTGTGTGAACGTAACAATTTCTGCTTGAAGTCTTACGGCTTTAGATGCCGGAAAGAATTGTTTAAGAAATTTTTCAACTAAAACGTTCCATGTATCGATCACCCCTTCAGGTAACGATTCCAACCAATCTTTGGCTTCTCCCTTTAAAGTCCAGGGAAATAACATGAGATATATCTGTTCATCCTCCACTTCTCGGATTTTAAATAGTGTGCAGATCCTATTAAAGGTACGTAAATGTTCATTTGGATCTTCCTTCGGCGCACCACTAAACTGGCATTGATTAGTCACCATGTGTAGAATTTGTCCTTTGATTTCATAATCTGGCGCATTAATGTCTGGATGAGTAATTGCGTGACCTTGGCCAGTGCGTTTAGCTCTCATTCGGTCTTCCATACTTAAAGGTTCTAGATTCTCCATAATTGAATTTGTTGAATCGGAATCACTAGAGGATTCTGATTTAATGGTTCGTTCCTCAACAATCTCTGTTTGAATGATTGGTGGTTCCGGAGGAAAGTTTAGTGGTTCAGGGTCTACGAATCGTTCCTAAATATTCTCCGAATTCTCAATTGTGAGGTCGGGTTCAAAAAATAGATTATCGGAAATTTGAACTGGAGTACTTGGTCGACTGGATGACGATTCTAAAGAAAAATCAACGGCGGTAATATTTGCTAAATGTCTTGATCTAGTTACAGGTGGTGAACGTACAAAAGGTGGTGAACGTCTTGCTCGGTGCATTCACTGAATATCCTATTAGTTTTTAAAAGGAAAGAAAAATTATAATAAGTTATCCAATCAATAGACTTTTCTGATTTTGGCCACGTTTCGAATAGCCAAAAGATGCAGCAGAGGGGCAGGATTCGTTTGGTCTCAATATAATTGAGGACTGTTTGGCTCCAATAACCCGGTCCACGTACAAATCCAACTATTACTACGAACCAGAAAATTTTGATGTCTATCAATTTAACCACTTTAAATAAATTTTCGTGATTTTAAGAAATTTAGATAAGAAGTAGAATAAAAACCTATGTCCTAAAACTAGAATAGCGAGAAATAAGAAAGAAAAAGAGTTCGTCGGAAAAAGGTCGAAAAAGAAAAATGGTTGAAAAATAAAAGGTGACGGAAAAATAAAAGAAACTTATAAAACTTAAAAACACTTGACTAACCTAACCTTATTACTACAACTAACTTAAAATTATAATCGCAAATTGAGATTACTAATTGGAATGATAATTGATACATAGGTAAAAAATCGTCTAAAAATATGAAAGCTTACAGGAAAAACTAAATCCTAAATGGAAATAACTTAAAAAGAAACTAAAACTTAAAAAGGCGTCGCAAAATTCTAAAGTACCTAAATCTTAGTCTAAAGAAAAAGCACTTAAGGAATTCTACGGCAAAGCCTAAAAATCTAGAAGTAAAAATAACTATTGCAAAAACTAAGTTTAAAACTAAATATGAGCTAAATATACAAATATTACGCTAAAACGATTAAAAAGGGACAAAATATAAAAATATACAAAAAGTTGTAAAAAGTACAATTTTTATAAAAATATTATTTTTATATTATTTTATGTAATAAAACTATTAATTTTACAATTTAATTAAACTAATTAAACAAAATAATAATAAAAACTAAAATAAATAATTAATTAAAACCTAATTAGGGTTTTATAATAATAATTATAATAATTACCCGTAATTAATGCCTGATTAGGGTTCTGTGTACCCGTGTCAGAGTGTCTCCGCAAGTCGCGGTATTCCAAGCAGCAAACCTCCGCGAGTCGCGGGGTTCCAGAATTCAACTCAGGTACAGTTTTTTATTTGACGCGTTTTTATTTTTTTTTATTTTCTGTTTTTATATTTTCTGTTTATATCAAAATATTTGTATAATAAAAACTTATATTTAAAAACTTAAATAAAAATAGAACTACTTTATAATTTTAAAAATATCTTAAAAATAGATTTATAAATTTTTTTTTCCGGTTTTTATATTTATAAAATAAATTAAATAAAACTTATATTTTTACAAACTAAAGAAACTTTATAAAACTTAAATATTTATCAAACTCCTAAAAATATTTATATTTATATTTTTGTTTTTCTTTTTATATTTTCGAATATTTAAAACGTATTTTTATAAAAACGAATTTTAATAAAAGTAAACTAAAAATCTTTTTTTTTTATATTAGCGTTGCGCTTCCGGCTTTTAAGCGAATCCCCGGCAGCGGCGCCAAAGATAACTTGATGTCGTGCGAGGTGTATATAAAATAGCTATTAATTTTAGCAGAAAATACTATTAAATACGATACAATTTTACACAAGATATTTATTTATTTAGATAATGGATATACTTAAACCTTGCTACAACACTTATAGGAAGTGTACCTAATCGTACAGTAGTGTAGTTTTTAGTAAGTCCAATTCGTTCCACAGGGAATCTTTTTAAACAAAGCTTAACGCTATATTAGTTTATTTTTATAAAAATACAATATATATATATATATATATATATATATATATATATATATATATATATATATATATATATATATATATATATATATATATATATATATATATATATATATATATATATATATATATATATATATAAGTAATAATATTATTATAAAGGGGGGTTTTTACCGTTTAATGACCGGTTTGTCGATTTTAAAACTTTAGTCGCAGTTAAAACCAAATGTAAAATAATAAAAATAAATACAAGAATTAAATTAAAGCGTAAAGTAAATAACGATAATGAAATTTTGATTAATAAAAATGCGATAAAATAAACTTGCGATAATTAAAAAGTACGATAATTAAAAGTGCAATTAAATAAAATAACAATAAAAATGCGATAATTAGAAGTGCAATTAAATATAAAATAAAGGAAATTAAATATGAAATAAAAGAATTATGCTTATTTAAACTTCCGTAATCATGATGGTTGACGTGTTGATTTTAGTTTTATGCCCATGGGTTAATTGTCCTTTGTCCTGGATTATTTAATATGTCCGTCTGGTTTTTGTCCATAACAGTCCATCAGTCATAAATATAAAGTGCGAGTATCCTCGTCAAATTATCCTTATACCCGAAGTTAAATATTCCAACTAATTGGGGACTTAAACTGTAACAAGATTTTAATACTTTGTTTAATAATTACACCAGGATGTCGACTGAGTGTAATCCAAGGTTTTAATATTTTGTTATCAATTATACCAAGTGTCCTTGTACATAATTTCACCCCTGTTTTAATTATTCTAGTGGCTATTAATCCATTTCCGTGTCCGGTTAAATGAACGATTATTCGTACATATAAATACCCCGCCCATCGTGTCCGATCGAGTGTATATGGTAATTTATAGGGACGCCCAATTGTAAATCTTTATATTAACATTAACAAACTATCATTTAGTTAAACAAATATAAAGCCCATTAATAGACCATAATCTAATTTCCACAATTGTCGTTCTTTTGTCCAAACCCCAATTATGGTACAAAGCCCAATTACCCAATTTTAGTAATTAGCCCAACATCATGATTACTTCGGATTAAATAAGCATAATAATAACTTAGCTATGAGACATTAATTAAAAAGGTTGAACATAACTTACAATGATTAAAAATAGCGTAGCGTTACACTGACAGAATTTTGACTTACACCCTTACAACATTTGCTAACATACCCTTATTATTAGGATTTAAAATTAAAATTAAAATTAAAATATAAATTATATATATATTTTTACGTATATATTGAGAGAGATAGATATATGAGTGTGAAAAATGATCAGAATTCGGTTGGCTTTATAGGGAATTGAGTTCAGGGGTACTCCGCGACTCGCGGCCCTTTTTGCCTTCAAACTTCGCGAGTCGCGGAGTTTGTAAATACAGCTCACTCCAATTTGGAGTCTTTCTTGCCGACAGATTTTTTTATTTATATAATATATAAATAATTATAAGAATTATTTAAATATTATATTATATTTATGTGCATAGTTGACTTGTAATTTTTAGTCCGTTGCGTCGAGCGTTGAGAGTTGACTCATGTCCCGGTTCCGGATTTTCGAACGTCCTTGCGTACAATTTAATATCTTGTACTTTGCGTTTTGAATCTTGTACTCTTGTAATTTCGAGACGTTTCTTATCAATAATTGGAACCTCTTTGATTGTATTTTGTACTTTTGAGCTTTTTGGTCGCTTGCGTCTTCAATTCGTCGAATCTGTCTTTTGTCTTCACCTTTTATTATTTAAACGAATATCACTTTTAAATAGAACAATTGCAACTAAAAGCTTCTTTTTCTTGAGGAATAATGCTATGAAATATATGTTCGTTTTTAGCATTGTCAAGGACAAAGTGAAGTACGCTACGCATACCTTCACAGGTTCTGCGTTAACATGGTGGAATACCTATCTAGAGCAAGTGGGACAAGACGATGCGTACGCACTACCATGGTCAGCATTCAAGCACTTGATGAACGAGAAGTACCGTCCCAGAACCGAGGTCATTAAGCTCAAGACAGAACTTAGAGGGTTACGTACCCAAGGATTTGATATTACCACGTACGAAAGACGATTCACAGAATTGTGCCTATTGTGTCCGGGAGCATTCGAAGATGAGGAAGAGAAGATCGACGCGTTTGTGAAAGGATTACCGGAAAGAATCCAAGAAGATATAAGTTCACACGAGCTCGCCTCCATACAACAGGCATGTAGAATAGCTCACAAACTAGTGAACCAGATTGAAGAAAGAATTAAAAAACAGACTGCTGAAGAGGCCAATGTGAAGCAAGTCAAAAGAAAGTGGGAGGAAAACAGTGATAAGAATCACCAATACAACAACAACAGCAATTACAACAATAATCGCAACAATTATCCCAACAATCGCAACATCAATCGCAACTACAACAAACGGCCCAACAACAACAACAACAACAACAACAACAACAACAACAACAACAACAACAACAACAACAGCAACTACAACTATCATCCCAACAATAATAATAACCGCAACAACAATAACAATCAGAAGCAGCTATGCCAAAGGTGTGAAAAGTATCACTCGGGGTTCTGCACCAAATTTTGCAACAAGTGTAAAAGAAATGGTCATAGCGCGGCGAAGTGTTAGGTCTACGGACCAGGGGTTAATAGAACGAAAGGAACAAATGGTGTCGGAACGAGTAATGGCAGAGCAAGTAGTGTCGAAGCAAGTTATGCCAAAGTAATTTGTTATAAATGTGGAAAATCGGGCCACATTATTAGAAATTGCCCGAACCAGGAGAACACGAATGGACAAGGCCGCGGAAGAGTTTTCAATATTAATGCGGCAGAGGCACAGGAAGACCCGGAGCTTGTTACGGGTACGTTTCTTATTGACAATAAATCTGCTTACGTTTTATTTGATTCGGGTGCGGATAGAAGCTATATGAGTAGAGATTTTTGTGCTAAATTAAGTTGTCCATTGACGCCTTTGGATAGTAAATTTTTACTCGAATTACCAAATGGTAAATTAATTTCAGCAGATAATATATGTCTGAATCGAGAAATTAAACTGGTTAGTGAAACATTTAAGATTGATTTGATACCAGTAAAGTTAGGGAGTTTTGATGTGATAATCGGTATGGACTGGTTGAAAGAAGTGAAAGCAGAGATCGTTTGTTACAAAAATGCAATTCGCATTATACGAGAAAAAGGAAAACCCTTAATGGTGTACGGAGAAAAGGGCAACACGAAGCTACATCTTATTAGTAATTTGAAGGCACAAAAACTAATAAGAAAAGGTTGCTATGCTATTCTAGCACACGTCGAGAAAGTACAAACTGAAGAAAAGAGCATCAATGATGTTCCCATTGCAAAAGAATTTCCCGATGTATTTCCGAAAGAATTACCGGGATTACCCCCACATCGATCCGTTGAATTTCAAATAGATCTTGTACCAGGAGCTGCACCAATAGCTCGTGCTCCTTACAGACTCGCACCCAGCGAGATGAAAGAACTGCAAAGCCAATTACAAGAACTTTTAGAGCGTGGTTTCATTCGACCAAGCACATCACCGTGGGGAGCTCCTGTTTTGTTTGTCAAGAAGAAAGATGGTACATTCAGGTTGTGTATCGACTACCGAGAGTTGAACAAACTTACCATCAAGAACCGCTACCCACTACCGAGAATCGACGACTTATTTGATCAACTACAAGGCTCGTCTGTTTATTCAAAGATTGACTTACGTTCCGGGTATCATCAAATGCGGGTGAATGAAGATGATATTCCAAAGACTGCTTTCAGAACACGTTACGGTCATTACGAGTTTATGGTCATGCCGTTTGGTTTAACTAATGCACCAGCTGTGTTCATGGACCTTATGAACCGAGTGTGTGGACCATACCTTGACAAGTTTGTCATTGTTTTCATTGATGATATACTTATTTACTCAAAGAATGACCAAGAACACGGTGAAGATTTGAGATAGGTGTTAGAAGTATTGAGGAAGGAAGAATTGTACGCTAAGTTTTCAAAGTGTGCATTTTGGTTGGAAGAAGTTCAATTCCTCGGTCACATAGTGAACAAAGAAGGTATTAAGGTGGATCCGGCAAAGATAGAAACTGTTGAAAAGTGGGAAACCCCGAAAACTCCGAAACACATACGCCAGTTTTTAGGACTAGCTGGTTACTACAGAAGGTTCATCCAAGACTTTTCCAGAATAGCAAAACCCTTGACTGCATTAACGCATAAAGGGAAGAAATTTGAATGGAATGATGAACAAGAGAAAGCGTTTTAGTTATTGAAGAAAAAGCTAACTACAGCACTTATATTGTCATTGCCTGAAGGGAATGATGATTTTGTGATTTATTGTGACGCATCAAAGCAAGGTCTCGGTTGTGTATTAATGCAACGAATGAAGGTGATTGCTTATGCGTCTAGACAATTGAAGATTCACGAACAAAATTATATGACACATGATTTGGAATTAGGCGCGGTTGTTTTTGCATTAAAGACTTGGAGGCACTACTTATATGAGGTCAAAAGTATTATATATACCGACCACAAAAGTCTTCAACACATATTTAATCAGAAACAACTGAATATGAGGCAGCATAGGTGGATTGAATTATTGAATGATTACGACTTTGAGATTCGTTACCACCCGGGGAAGGCAAATGTGGTAGCCGATGCCTTGAGTAGGAAGGACAGGGAACCCATTCGAGTAAAATCTATGAATATAATGATTCATAATAACCTTACTACTCAAATAAAGGAGGCGCAACAAGGAGTTTTAAAAGAGGGAAATTTAAAGGATGAAATACCCAAAGGATCGGAGAAGCATCTTAATATTCAGGAAGACGGAACCCGGTATAGGGTTGAAAGGATTTGGGTACCAAAATTTGGAGATATGAGAGAAATGGTACTTAGAGAAGCTCATAAAACCAGATACTCAATACATCCGGGAACGGGGAAGATGTACAAGAATCTCAAGAAACATTTTTGGTGGCCGGGTATGAAAGCCGATGTTGCTAAATACGTAGGAGAATGGTTGACGTATTCTAAGGTCAAAGCTGAGCATCAGAAACCATCAGGTCTACTTCAACAACCTGAAATCCCGGAATGGAAATGGGAAAACATTACCATGGATTTCATCACTAAATTGCCAAGGACTGCAAGTGGTTTTGATACTATTTGGGTAATAGTTGATCGTCTCACTAAATCAGCACACTTCCTGCCAATAAGAGAAGATGACAAGATGGAGAAGTTAGCACGACTGTATTTGAAGGAAGTCGTCTCCAGACATGGAATACCAATCTCTATTATCTCTGATAGGGATGGCAGATTTATTTCAAGATTCTGGCAGACATTACAGCAAGCATTAGGAACTCGTCTAGACATGAGTACTGCCTATCATCCACAAACTGATGGGCAGAGTGAAAGGACGATACAAACACTTGAAGACATGCTACGAGCATGTGTTATTGATTTTGAAAACAGTTGGGATCGACATCTACCATTAGCAGAATTTTCCTACAACAACAGCTACCATTCAAGCATTGAGATGGCGCCGTTTGAAGCACTTTATGGTAGAAAGTGCAGGTCTCCAATTTGTTGGAGTGAAGTGGGGGATAGACAGATTACGGGTCCGGAGATTATACAAGAAACTACCGAGAAGATCATCCAAATTCAACAACGGTTGAAAACCGCCCAAAGTCGACAAAAGAGCTACGCTGACATTAAAAGAAAAGATATAGAATTTGAAATTGGAGAGATGGTCATGCTTAAAGTTGCACCTTGGAAAGGCGTTGTTCGATTTGGTAAACGAGGGAAATTAAATCCAAGGTATATTGGACCATTCAAGATTATTGATCGTGTCGGACCAGTAGCTTACCGACTTGAGTTACCTCAACAACTCGCAGCTGTACATAACACTTTCCACGTCTCGAATTTGAAGAAATGTTTTGCTAAAGAAGATCTCACTATTCCATTAGATGAAATCCAAATCAACGAAAAACTTCAATTCATCGAAGAACCCGTCGAAATAATGGATCGTGAGGTTAAAAGACTTAAGCAAAACAAGATACCAATTGTTAAGGTTCGATGGAATGCTTGTAGAGGACCCGAGTTCACCTGGGAGCGTGAAGATCAGCTGAAGAAGAAATACCCGCATCTATTTCCAGAAGATTCGTCAAACCTTCAACAGCTTAAAATTTCGGGACGAAATTTATTTAACGGGTAGGTACTGTAGTGACCCGAAATTTTCCATGTTTATATATATTAATTGTGATTGATATTTACTTGATTAAATGTTTCCAACATGTTAAGCAATCAAACTTTTTAAGACTTGATTAATTGAAATATGTTTCATATAGACAATTGACCACCCAAGTTGACCGGTGATTCACGAACGTTAAAACTTGTAAAAACTATATGCTGACATATATATGGATATATATATAGTTAACATGATCTATGATAAGTAAACATATCATTAAGTATATTAACAATGAACTACATATGTAAAAACAAGACTACTAACTTAATGATTTTTAAACGAGACATATATGTAACGATTATCGTTGTAAAGACATTTAATGTATATATATCATATTAAGAGATATTCATACATGATAATATCATGATAATATAATAATTTAAAATCTCATTTGATATTATAAACATTGGGTTAACCACATTTAACAAAATCGTTAACCTAAAGGTTTCAAAACAACACTTACATGTAACGACTAACGATGACTTAACGACTCAGTTAAAATGTATATACATGTAGTGTTTTAATATGTATTTATACACTTTTGAAAGAATTCAATACACTTATCAAAATACTTCTACTTAATAAAAATGCTTACAATTACATCCTCGTCCAGTTTCATCAACAATTCTACTCGTATGCATCCGTATTCGTACTCGTACAATACACAACTTTTAGATGTATGTACTATTGGTATATACACTCCAATGATCAGCTCTTAGCAGCCCATGTGAGTCACCTAACACATGTGGGAACCATCATTTGGCAACTAGCATGAAATATCTCATAAAATTACAAAAATATGAGTAATCATTCATGACTTATTTACATGAAAACAAAATTACATATCCTTTATATCTAATCCATACACCAACGACCAAAAACACCTAAAAACACTTTAATTCTTCAATTTTATTCATCTAATTGATCTCTCTCAAGTTCTATCTTCAAGTACTAAGTGTTCTTCATATATTCTACAAGTTCTAGTTACATAAAATCAAGAATACTTTCAAGTTTGCTAGCTCACTTTCAATCTTGTAAGGTGATCATCCAACCTCAAGAAATCTTTGTTTCTTACAGTAGGTTATCATTCTAATACAAGGTAATAATCATATTCAAACTTTGGTTCAATTTCTATAACTATAACAATCTTATTTCAAGTGATGATCTTACTTGAACTTGTTTTCGTGTCATGATTCTGCTTCAAGAACTTCGAGCCATCCAAGGATCCGTTGAAGCTAGATCCATTTTTCTCTTTTCCAGTAGGTTTATCCAAGGAACTTAAGGTAGTAATGATGTTCATAACATCATTCGATTCATACATATAAAGCTATCTTATTCGAAGGTTTAAACTTGTAACCACTAGAACATAGTTTAGTTAATTCTAAACTTGTTCGCAAACAAAAGTTAATCCTTCTAACTTGACTTTTAAAATCAACTAAACACATGTTCTATATCTATATGATATGCTAACTTAATGATTTAAAACCTGGAAACACGAAAAACACCGTAAAACCGGATTTACGCCGTCGTAGTAACACCCCGGGCTGTTTTGGGTTAGTTAATTAAAAACTATGATAAACTTTGATTTAAAAGTTGTTACTCTGAGAAAATGATTTTTATTATGAACATGAAACTATATCAAAAAATTAGGGTTAAACTCAAAGTGGAAGTATGTTTTCTAAAATGGTCATCTAGACGTCGTTCTTTCGACTGAAAAGACTACCTTTACAAAAACGACTTGTAACTTATTTTTCCGACTATAAAACTATACATTTTCTGTTTAGATTCATAAAATAGAGTTCAATATGAAACCATAGCAATTTGATTCACTCAAAACGGATTTAAAATGAAGAAGTTATGGGTAAAACAAGATTGGATAATTTTTCTCATTTTAGCTACGTGAAAATTGGTAACAAATCTATTCCAACCATAACTTAATCAACTTGTATTGTATATTATGTAATCTTGAGATACCATAGCCACGTATACAATGTTTCGACCTATCATGTCGATACATCTATATATATTTCGAAACAACCATAGACACTCTATATGTGAATGTTGGAGTTAGCTATACAGGGTTGAGGTTGATTCCAAAATATATATAGTTTGAGTTGTGATCAATACTGAGATACGTATACACTGGGTCGTGGATTGATTCAAGATAATATTTATCGATTTATTTCTGTACATCTAACTGTGGACAACTAGTTGTAGGTTACTAACGAGGACAGCTGACTTAATAAACTTAAAACGTCAAAATATATTAAAAGTGTTGTAAATATATTTTGAACATACTTTGATATATATGTATATATTGTTATAGGTTCGTGAATCAACCAGTGACCAAGTCTTACTTCCCGACGAAGTAAAAATCTGTGAAAGTGAGTTATAGTCCCACTTTTAAAATCTAATATTTTTGGGATGAGAATACATGCAGGTTTTATAAATGATTTACAAAATAGACACAAGTACGTGAAACTACATTCTATGGTTGAATTATCGAAATCGAATATGCCCCTTTTTATTAAGTCTGGTAATCTAAGAATTAGGGAACAGACACCCTAATTGACGCGAATCCTAAAGATAGATCTATTGGGCCTAACAAACCCCATCCAAAATACCGGATGCTTTAGTACTTCGAAATTTATATCATATCCGAAGGGTGTCCCGGAATAATGGGGATATTCTTATATATGCATCTTGTTAATGTCGGTTACCAGGTGTTCACCATATGAATGATTTTTATCTCTATGTATGGGATGTGTATTGAAATATGAAATCTTGTGGTCTATTATTATGATTTGATATATATAGGTTAAACCTATAACTCACCAACATTTTTGTTGACGTTTTAAGCATGTTTATTCTCAGGTGATTATTAAGAGCTTCCGCTGTCGCATACTTAAATAAGGACGAGATTTGGAGTCCATGCTTGTATGATATTGTGTAAAAACTGCATTCAAGAAACTTATTTTGTTGTAACATATTTGTATTGTAAACCATTATGTAATGGTCGTGTGTAAACAGGATATTTTAGATTATCATTATTTGATAATCTACGTAAAGCTTTTTAAACCTTTATTGATGAAATAAAGGTTATGGTTTGTTTTAAAATGAATGCAGTCTTTGAAAAACGTCTCATATAGAGGTCAAAACCTCGCAACGAAATCAATTAATATGGAATGTTTTTAATCAATAAGAACGGGACATTTCAGTCGTAGTCCCTATATGAGACTCGTTTGACCAAAATTATGTCGCATTCATTTGAAAAGTATAAGACTTGCAAAGTTTAGTTTACCAAATGGTTCGACAACAAGTTTAAGTTTACAAAAGTATAATGTATAAATGATATAAACTTGTGACATAATATAAGTTGAAAATCACGGTGGCTATAAATAGCGTAAGTATGTAAAAAAAAGTTTGAATCCAAATGTGCTATCACTAGCGTATGTATGTATGTATGCTTGACCCCAAGCAAGAAATCAGAGTGTATGCATGCATGCTTGACTCCAAGAAAGTATGAGTGTACGCAGAAGCATGTATCAAATAGCCAAGTATGAACCTGAGAAACATATAGAAAACTGTCAACGAAAAGTTGTTATTTGTTTTGCGGCCACCCAATTATCAAACTTAACTGTTTTGTACCCTGTTACGTAGTGTTAGAACATACACTATACTCGAAAATATATTTCATCCGCTAACGGTAGCTAACCGTCCGAATGAGGCTCGTCAAGCCCATGTGATCACATAATATAAGTTCTCGTTTACACCCTGCAAGTGTAACTAATGATAATTGAATTGAGGATTTTTGTTCAAACCCGTACGTGGAATGTTCGTTTTCGTACTTGTGTTCAAAGTGTATAAGTATGATACGTATATGTTTCTCATCCCATAGTTTAAAGTATAAAAATTGTTTGAAAGATGGGACTATGTGTGACGACCCGGGAATTTCCGACTAAATTTAAACTTAATCTTTATATGATTTCAACACGATAAGAAAAGTCTGTTAGGTTGAGTCTCAAAAAGTTTGAACTGTTTCATATATTCAATTTACCTTCGACCATTCTCGACGATTCACGAACAATTGTGTGTAAGTAAATATGTAAATATATATAGATATAAGTATAAAAAATAAATGTATATATAATTTGAGTTAATAAAATATAATATAATCATTAGAATTATAAACATTACAACAACAACAACATGTAATATTAATATATTAAAAATTAACAAGTTAAAATATAATTGTTATAGTAATATTATTACTTCATTGTTATTAATAATAATATTAATATTAATAACTAATATCAATATCAGTTATATTATTGTAGATAAAATATAAATATGAGATTTAACGCATTTAATTTGTTATCTTTACTAATATTAATATTATTAATTTTATTATTAATATTAATATCAGTATTATTAATATTCTTAAAATATCAATACATAGATATAAAATCTAATACATGAAACTTGTTACATTATTTTTATTATTATCATCCTTATATAGCTATTATTATCAGTATTATTATTTATTCATTATTATTATTACTATTATTATTAATACTAATAGTATTGTTATTATTAATGTAATTATAATAATAATTATTATTATTAATAAATAGAATATAAAAGTAATGGGATTGAGTTAATATTACAAGCGCATATTTTCCTGTCTTCTTGTTTCCAGTTGAATACAACTAATAGAATCCAAAATTTGTTTCATATCACTATCCCACTGTTGTTGATTTTTGGTTCTGACTATAGAATTCGTTACCCATCCATTTCAGAAGTACCAATCTAATTAAAAGCTGTTTTATTTTTTTTATATATTTTAATTGATTAATTGTCGACATCCATTGTGTATTAAACGATCCAACTGGTTGTTAAACAACTAAATTGATTTCCTTTCTTCTGTACTAATAACAAAATTGAGTTTCTTTTCTACTTCTTCTTTCTCAAATACAACGACAAACACACATCACCTTCGAACCACCACTAACCATCATCCATCGTGAATCACCCAAGATGATCATTGTAAGTGTGCCCCTTCTCATTTATATGTATGTCATCCGAATATATACATCAACTCAATCACCTATCCAAGATAACAATATAACTTCTCTTACGATGATTATCATCAACAAACATAATCAAAACCCATTGTGATCCATAATGGTTACTACTGCCATTTAAAATCTGTTTGTATGCAAACCAACACCGAACCCAACTCACACTCCTCTTTCCTTCACTGTTTTTGCAGCCACCACTGCCGTCTCCTTTCCGTTTATGCAAACCACCGAAGCAACCCATAAAAACTACTGTCATCTATTTTCTCTGTTCGTTCAGACCCAAACCCAACACCAACAACCATTAAACCCCTCGAAACTGCAACTGCAGCTGCAGTTGTTTCTGTTTCAATTTGCGAGAAAAACCACCATACTAGACCAATACTTCTGCAGCTATATATACGCAAGGAAAGATGCTAATTATGATACATGATGCATAATTTTATGTGTTGATTGAAGTGGCCAAGAAAAGAGAAAATGATGGTGATTGATTCAATAATGGCACGTTACTTTCTTTTCCTTTTGGTCAACACCCATTAACCAATACCCCACTTATTATTTTATATCGCTGGTGGGTTTCAAAGAGAATAATAATGCAATAAAGGAAGGTGACACTTTTGATCATACTTATATTTTTTTTATCTAATTATACAAGGTATTATAAATGATTTCGGGTAAACTGTCGTTATGATTATGATATTGGAAAAATCGATTGTTCCACAAATTCTTGATATTGACGATATGATTTTATGTTGGTTAGAGTGATTTAAGAATGATACGTACGAAGATGATTATGAAAATGATAATGATGATGAAGGGAATACATGAAATATCGATTAGGATTATGATTGTATGATAAATAAATTATGATGATGGGTGATGCTACATGGCATGATAAAGATGATAATAATTATGAGATTAAGGATGTTGATCATGCTAGATTAAAACCGATGCTGTTATAAAGATGATGATATAAAGATAACTTTGGGTTTAAGGAAGAAGATGAATACAAAATTAATGTTAAATAGATTTAAGGTGATGGGGAACGAGAGGTTGTAGGTTTGGAGGGTTTGGTCTAAGCGAGAGGTGATGGGGAACGAGAGGTTGTAGGTTCGAAACCATGCCATGGCAATTTTATTTTTAATTAAACAAAACGGGCTTGTATCTTGGACTTGTCAATGATTGGGCTACGGTTTTCCTTGTGGGCCGAGATTAGAGTGTCTGTTGGGATGTAAATATAGTTGGGCTGCAAAATATAGCCGGGCCGAAAAGAAAAGGTTATACATTAAATTTCGGGGTATTGAAAACAGAAAATAGATACAGAGAGATGGTTAGGAGAATGTTTGGGTATTCGAGGGGTCGTGGGTTCGAGTCCCGTCTCGGACAGTTTAATTCTTTTTAAGGCTACAAAGGTATAACTTAATATTGTTATTATTCCTATTATTATTATTATTATTATTATTATTATTATTATTATTATTATTATTATTATTATTATTATTATTATTATTATTATTATTATTATTATTATTATTATTATTATTATTATTATTATTATTATTGTTGTTGTTATTGTTATTGTTATTGTTATTGTTATTATTATTATTATTATTAGTATTAAGTATCATAACTATTATTATTATTTATACAAGTATTAAGTATTATTTATTATTATTATTATGATTAGGGTTACAATTACTAATATTATTATTATTTATATTAATATTAATGTTATTATTAAGTATTATTATGAATATTATCATTATTAGTATTAAAATGATTATCATATTCATTATTACAAATATTAATTGAGTATTATTATAATAATTATCTTAATAAACAAATGATATATATATATATATATATATATATATATATATATATATATATATATATATATATATATATGTATATATATATATATGTATGTATATATATATATATGTATATATATATATATATATAAGGATATGTATATATATATAAAGATATATTTAATACTTATAACATAATAAAAATTAATATTTTTATATACAAAATGAATATATGAGACGTATATATATTATTAATATAAAAATGATATAATTAGTAAATTATATATATATACAAACTTATTCGATTACGATATGAATATTAATAAATATACAAATGATATAGGTTCGTGAATCCAAGGCCAACCCTGCATTTATTCAATATCGTCATATGTATTTTTACTACAAAATACATTAGGTGAGTTTCATTATTCCCTTTTTATATACATTTTGGGGCTGAGAATACATGCAAAATGCTTTATCAATTGTTTTACAATACTTATATGCGTGAGTTTCATCACTCCCTTTTTAAATGATTTTGCAATATATATTTTTGGGACTGAGAATACATGCGCTACTTTTATAACTGTTTTACGAAATAGACACAAGTAATCGAAACTACGTTATATGGTTGATTTATCGAAATCGAATATGCCCCTTTTTATTAAGTCTGGTAATCTAAGAATTAGAGAACAGACACCCTAATTGACGCGAATCCTAAAGATAGATCTATCGGGCCCAACAAGCCCCATCCAAAGTACCGGATGCTTTAGTACTTCGAAATTTATATCATGTCCGAAGGAGGATCCCAGAATGATGGGGATATTCTTATATACATATTGTGAATGTCAGTTACCAGGTGTTCAATCCATATGAATGATATTTTTGTCTCTATGCATGGGACGTTTATTTATGAGAATTGGAAATATGAAATCTTGTGGTCTATTAAAATTATGAAATGATTGTTTATGATAAACTAATGAACTCACCAACCCTTTTGGTTGACACTTTAAAGAATGTTCATTCTCAGGTATGAAAGAAATCTTCCGCTGTGCATTTGCTCATCTTAGAGATATTATTTGGAGTCATTCATGACATATTTCAAAAGACGTTGCATTCGAGTCTTTGAGTTCTTCAAGATTATTATTAAGTCAAAAATAGTTGGATGTATTATGAAATGGTATGCATAATGTCAACTTTCGATGAAAAGAAAGTTTGTCTTTTAAAAACGAATGCAATGTTTGTAAAATGTATCATATAGAGGTCAAATACCTCGCGATGAAATCAACTATGGTGAATCGTTTATAATCGATATGGACTTCGTCCGGATAGATTAGGACGGGTCGCTTCAGTTGGTATCAGAGCGGTGGTCTTAGCGAACCAGGTCTTGCATTAGAGTGTCTAACTAGTAGTTGTTTAGATGCATTAGTGAGTCTAGATTTCGACCGTGTCTGCATGTCAAAAGTTTTGCTTATCATTCCTAGTCTAGACACATCTTACTGCATTGATTGCATGAATAGTGTATAGACAAAATCCATATCTTAGTGTATCTGATAATTCATATCTAAGCGTATCTGTTATTGTTACCTTTGCCTGACAGATTCCGTAGATTCCTCCGTAACTTATGGGATTTTAGTATTATATATGCATCTGTAAATCATGTATTGCAGGGTACTAATCTACATCCTATATTCTATTTCATATCGAAAATCTTTCATCTGATTGTACGAGATTGAAAGGACCCGTTCATATACATTATAAACGATTCACAATAGTTGATTACATCGCGAGGTATTTGACCTCTATATGATACGTTTTACAAACATTGCATTAGTTTTTAAAAGACAAACTTTCTTTACATCAAAAATTGACGGCATGCATACCATTTCATATTACATCCAACTATAATTGACTTAATATTAATCTTGATGAACTCAACGACTCGAATGCAACGTCTTTCAAAGTATGTCTTGAATGACTCCAAGTAATATCCTTAAAATGAGCTAATGCACAGCGGAAGAATTCTTTAATACCTGAGAATAAACATGCTTTAAAGTGTCAACCAAAAGGTTGGTGAGTTCATTAGTTTATCATAATCCATCATTTCCGTAATAGTAATAGACCACAAGATTTCAGTTTCTATAAATATCCGTACACTCGCAAGTGTATAAAAGTATTCTATAAGTTGTAGGTACCCGGTAACAAGCCTTAACGTTCATGTTTTACCCTCTGAAGTACACCAGATCAGGTGTGTTTAAAATAACCTCGAAGTACTAAAGCATCCCATAGTCAGGATGGGGTTTGTCAGACCCAATAGATCTATCTTTAGGATTCGCGCCTACCGTACATAGACAAGTAGTTTAATGTTACCAAGCTAAGGGTATATTTCTGGTTTAAACCCACATAGAATTAGTTTTAGTACTTGTGCCTATTTCGTAAAACATTTAAAAAAAACAGCGCATGTATTCTCAGCCCAAAAATATATATAAAAAGGGAGTAATGAAACTCACAATACTGTATTTCGTAGCAATTATGTATATGACGGCACTGACCAAGTGCAGTGTTTGTCTCGGATTCACGAACCTATATTAAGTATATATATTTATATGTTGGTCAATATCTGTCTAACAATTTAGGTCAAGTCGTAGTGTATCACAATCCTAATGCTCGAGACCGACATGCAAAAGTCAACAAAAGTCAACTTGACCCAAAATGACTTCCAAAATCTATACATGTTTATTATATAACTTATATATAGTAGTTTTATATATTTAAATATATTTATCAGATCTTATTATACTAAATAATACAAGTCATTTATTAATAAATAAAAATTTATATTAAAATTCATATATGATAAAAATATACTTTTATATATTTCAAATAATAAAATTTATAAAATTCACTTAATATTATAAAAATATAGTGGTATGTATTATTAATGTAATTACATTACGTGTGGTAAAAATATCTTTGTACGCATATTTATTTGATAAAATAATATTGATAATAATAATAATGATAAAAATAATAAAATGATAGTTTCAATAAAAATATTAATTTTTAGTAATAAAGATAATTTTAGTAATAACATCAACTGATAACAGTTATAATAATCGTTTTAATAATAATATTAAAATTAATGATAATTCAGTTGACCATATCTTTTAATCCGTTCATCGAAACCACACGATTTCTAAATGAAAAGTTATTAATTTTTTATTCAAATTTTCAACGACATGCATATCATATAACTTATCTCAGTAGCATATATATCAAATTCGTGATTTATCATAAACTATTTAACGACGAAACTAAGCATACAAACATGCATAATCATATATACTCGAGCACTAGTCAGGGATACACTATTAATATATAAAAGATAAGATATGAATGCTCACGTATCAATATTGTGATTCAATATTGTAGGAAAGTACGTAGACGCAACGAAAATGATAAACGTTAGGTTGACCTCACGAGCAATACCCTCGATCAATACCCATAACCTTCATAGCTAAAACCCATAATTTCCTTAGCTCTATCCCATTTGAAAACTTATTTTGAAATCGTCTGAATATAACTCCGTCGTAGTATTTTATGTATACTAATAATATCTTGTAATAATACTAAGTAAATATATATATATATGTAATTCGATTGAGAGCGTTTAGAGAAATATATTTTCAAGTTTCTATGAAATAATGAAACCTATTGAATTCTATTTATAATAGATTTTTGAATTATTAAAGTGAATTATTAAAGTATGAATTATTAAAGTATGAATTATTAAAGTGAATTATTAAAGTATGAATTATTAAAGTTAAAGTAAAGTAAAAGTAAAGTAAATGTAAAGTTAAAGTATGGTAAAAGTATAAAACTATGTACGTATAATACGCGTATAAAAATATATATAATATTAATTTAAATTGTTATATATATATATATATATATTTAATAAAATAAAATATAAATATCGTTATCTTTATCATACTGGTTAAGTAATGAGTTGTCAAAAAAAATAGATTTCTTAAATCACAGTGGACCTCATAACATAGGCCCGTAATCATATCATAATGTATCTGATAATTCAATCATTTGATATTATCTCTTAATTCTGTCGATAAATATATCGAAACAAATATGTTTATGTAAAGTATCATATATCTAATACTTTGTTAATGTTTTCAGTTAATATTATATATTATATATACATATCTATATACACATAATTGTTCGTGAATCGTTGAACACGGTCAAAGGGTAATTGATTACATGAATGTAGTTCCAAACTTTTTGAGATTCAACATTACAAATTCTGCTTATCGTGTCAGAAACATATAAAGGTTAAGTTTAAATTTGGTCGGAAATTTCTGGGTCGTCACAGAGATGGATCCCTCAACCAGTTTGAATTCCTTGAATTCCGACATGGAGTCCCACTCCAGCTCCAAAAGCAGCGGCACCAAAATGAATCAATCAATCAGCCATCCACAATTCATCCGATGGGTTCGTAGCCTCCTCAAACATTGGAGACAAGAAGAAGGTGATCCCTTCCATCCACCACATTGCCCTCTTGGCGATGAACCTGAAGCACTTACCGGCGAACCTGTTCAAGACACCATTTTCAGCCTCATTTCCAGAATAGCTCGACACGATTATATTCTATCCACAATTCTAAACCTTATTCATCCACTCGTTCTGACCAACAATCATCCCAGAGTAATAAAAGTCAACGAGTTTCGCACCCGAGTTGTAGCCTTGTAAAATATGGTGCAAAACGTACCAGCTTCAGCAACATCAACAGCATCAACAGTACCACCAGCAACAACATAAACCACAACAACACACACCTCAACATCGCAATCTATACCTCAAGCATAATCATCGTTCTACGAATCGTTCTACATAAACTATCTTCGTCCTTCATGGCGATTGGGTAATCTCTAATGTTTTAGATATTATGTACTCTAGTTCTAGCCGTAAACCTAATGAGTTTAATATCGCATTGACTCATTAAATCCATGATTACGTCTGAAGAAAATATATATGTATATATATTGTTTCATAAAGATTGTAATTAAAAATTCTTTCGTACAAACTGTTAATGGTGAAAATATTTTAACGGGTAGGTAATACCCGACGAATATTTAGATTTCACATTAATAAGTTATACTGTACATTCTTCGAATCTGATTCAACAGTCAGTTACTATCTTACTTACAACCACCGATATACGTATCCGTTCACCGTAGAATAACCATTTTTATTCAATTTCATATTCGGATTTTGACCTATCAGAATCCAACAAGTGGCATAATGAAGAAAACAAACATATGACAAAATAAAATTTGTTAGAAACAGATTAATTAACTATGAGAAATTATGTTAAGAATCCACGCTTACTGTTCCTAGCTAATTGTTCCTAGATAACTGATTACATTTTAATTATCGCAATTTATTTATCGCAATTTAATTATCGCAATTTATTTTGTTGCAATTTTAATTCTCGCAATTTTATTTATCGTCATTTAATTTCTGTATTTATTTTACGCACTTTAAATATCGGGACACATATACAAGGTTTTGACATATCATATCGACGCATATATATATATATATATATATATATATATATATATATATATATATATATATATATATATATATATATATATATATATATATATTATTTGAAATAACCATAGACACTCTATATGCAGTAATGATCGAGTTCTCTATACAGGGTTGAGGTTGATTCTATAATAATATATATACTTTGAGTTGTGATCGAGTCTGAGATGAATACGGGTCACGATACGTATTAATTAATTCGAATATTATATATTAAATTATATATGAATTATTGGACTGTCAACTGTGGACTATCGACTTTGGACTAATAACATTGGACAATTAAAATGAATTAAAATATTAATTATAATATATGAAACTAAATAATTCTTCAAGTTTGCCACTTGATTTCATCTTAAACTTCATTTGTATCTTGACGATTACAATCCGCGTTCAAAATATTTCATAATTCTTGAAAACACCTCAATCGAAAGGATGAACCAACTGTACTTCATCCACCGAAGAAAAGATTTATGCATATAGTTATGCACCTGAGAAATACTCGGAACCTGAGTAAACGCTTAAAACGTATCTGTGCTAGCTCTTTTGGCGTTGTTATTACCGAAAATAACTTTGCTATTCATTTTCAAAGTAGCAAATTTTGTCACAGCTCCAGCAAGTCAACATCGACTTTTCGTTCGAAACAACCTTATTATAACCTTGATATATATGCGTGCTCTTTTATTGTTACCAGTTAATCTTTTATATTCTACCATATTACCAGCAGACATACCAGTAATCTCGTTGCTCCTTGGTTTAAATCCCTCCGACAAATCACTACATTTATCTATTGAAGTCTCATCATATTCTCATCCGCATCTGGTAACGAGAATTGTCATACCAATTACCAGGAATCAACAAATCTGTATTGTGAGCCTCGTAACATTTCCACATCAATAGTTATATGTAAACATATAACATTTATCTCTTAGAATTATGATCTTTCATCTGAAATTCTGAAAAGCCCTCAGTCTACTAATCAAATACTCTGAATGTTGAAAAAAAAAACTGAATGAAGCAATAGAAACCGTAGACAACCGTAAATGACCTTAATCGTCGGAAGTTGATAATAAAGAATTATAGGTTGGCAAAGCTCAGAAAAAGTTTGAAACTGAAAAACTGATTGAGCAAACTATGAAGGAAGCCGTGGACAAATCACAAAGAATAAGTTTGACTTCAAAGAATCTAAATGATTCAGTACCTGCTGAAGTCATTAACGAATACCTTGCTTTTGACTCCAAACTCTTGCGAACAAATTTTCTTCACCATCCTTTGATATTAGAAATTCCAAGATATCATCGTATCTTTCATTATAAATATCCTCCATATTTCTGAAGATATTTTCATAACTATTCTTATCTGAAATCATTAATCTATTCGTACTATCAGTGTTACATTGTAGTGACCCGAACTTTTCCATGTTTATATATATTAATTGAGATTGATATTTACATGATTAAATGTTTCCAACATGTTAAGCAATCAAACTTGTTAAGACTTGATTAATTGAAATATGTTTCATATAGACAATTGACCACCCAAGTTGACCGCGATTCACGAACGTTAAAACTTGTAAAAATGACATGACGATATATATATGGATATACATATGGTTAACATGAGATTATGATAAGTAAGTATCTCCATAATTATATTAACAATGAGTTATATACATATAAACAAGACTACTAACTTAAGGATTTCGAAACGAGACATATATGTAACGATTATCATTGTAACGACATTTAAATGTATATATATCATATTAAGATATATTAATATATCATAATATCATGATAATATAATAATTTAACATCTCATTAGATATAATAAACAATGGGTTAACAACATTAATTGAGATCGTTAACTTAAAGGTTTCAAAACAACACTTACATGTAACGACTAACGATGACTTAACGACTCAGTTAAAATGTATATACATGTAGTGTATTTAGATGTATTAAAATACTTTTGGAAGACTTCAAGACATATATCAAAACACTCATACTTAACGAAAATGGTTACAGTTACTTTTCCATTCTTTTCTTTCATCAAGAATTCTAGTGGTATTCTTACCCGTATTATACACAGCTTCAAAACGTACTTACTATGAGTATATACCAATAGGAACTAGCATGGGATTCCACTCTTGATTATGTCATGTATGACTAATCAATTTTAACTTCTACCATGAGCTATTCAACTAACTAGAACTTTTTTTAACCCCACTCACCACTCACCAATTACCACTCATCATTCACTCCATTTCACTTCCAATTCTCTTTCTAATTCTCTCTCAACATACACACACTATTATGAACGTATTTTTCCAGTAGTTAATCATCATCTTCATCAAAAATCACTTCAAGAATCAAGCTATAATCATCATAGGAAGAACACTTCAAGAACACTTCAAAAATCCCTTTAAGTTTACTAATTTACTTCCAAGCTTTCTAATCCATTCCAAGTAATCATCTAAGATCAAGAAACCTTTGTTATATATAGTAGGTTATCTTTCTTATTCAAGGTAATATTCATATTCGAACTTTGATTCAATTTCTATAACTATAAACTATCTTAATTCGAGTAAAAATCTTACTTGAACTTGTTTTTGTGTCATGATCCTACTTCAAGAACTTTCAAGCCATCCAAGATCCTTTGAAGCTAGATCATTTCTTTTCACTTCCAGTAGGTTTACCTACTAAACTTGAGGTAGTAATGATGTTCATAACATTATTCGATTCATATATATAAAACTATCTTATTCGAAGGTTTAAACTCGTAATCACTAGAACATAGTTTAGTTAATTCTAAACTTGTTCGCAAACAAAAGTTAATCCTTCTAACTTGACTTTTAAAATAAACTACACACATGTTCTATATCTATATGATATGCTAACTTAATGATTTAAAACCTGGAAACACGAAAAACACCGTAAAACCGGATTTACGCCGTCGTAGTAACACCGCGGGCTGTTTTGGGTTAGTTAATTAAAAACTATGATAAACTTTGATTTAAAAGTTGTTATTCTGAGAAAATGATTTTTACTATGAACATGAAACTATATCCAAAAATTATGGTTAAACTCAAAGTGGAAGTATGTTTTCTAAAATGGTCATCTAGACGTCGTTCTTTCGACTGAAATGACTACCTTTACAAAAATGACTTGTAACTTATTTTTCCGACTATAAACCTATACTTTTTCTGTTTAGATTCATAAAATAGAGTTCAATATGAAACCATAGCAATTTTATTCACTCAAAACGGATTTAAAATGAAGAAGTTATGGGTAAAACAAGATTGGATAATTTTTCTCATTTTAGCTACGTGAAAATTGGTAACAAATCAATTCCAACCATAACTTAATCAACTTGTATTGTATATTATGTAATCTTGAGATACCATAGACACGTATACAATGTTTCGACCTATCATGTCAACACATCTATATATATTTCGGAACAACCATAGACACTCTATATGTGAATATTGGAGTTAGCTATACAGGGTTGAGGTTGATTCCAAAATATATATAGTTTGAGTTGTGATCAATACTGAGATACGTATACACTGGGTCGTGGATTGATTCAAGATAATATTTATCAATTTATTTCTGTACATCTAACTGTGGACAACTAGTTGTAGGTTACTAACGAGGACAGCTGACTTAATAAACTTAAAACATCAAAATATATTAAAAGTGTTGTAAATATATTTTGAACATACTTTGATATATATGTATATATTGTTATAGGTTCGTGAATCAACCAGTGGCCAAGTCTTACTTCCCGACGAAGTAAAAATCTGTGAAAGTGAGTTATAGTCCCACTTTTAAAATCTAATATTTTTGGGATGAGAATACATGCAGGTTTTATAAATGATTTACAAAATAGACACAAGTACGTAAAACTACATTCTATGGTTGAATTATCAAAATCGAATATGCCCCTTTTTATTAAGTCTGGTAATCTAAGAATTAGGAAACAGACACCCTAATTGACGCGAATCCTAAAGATAGATCTATTGGGCCTAACAAACCCCATCCAAAGTACCGGATGCTTTAGTACTTCGAAATTTATATCATATCCGAAGGGTGTCCCGGAATGATGGGGATATTCTTATATATGCATCTTGTTAATGTCGGTTACCAGGTGTTCACCATATGAATGATTTTTATCTCTATGTATGGGATGTGTATTGAAATATGAAATCTTGTGGTCTATTATTATGATTTGATATATATAGGTTAAACCTATAACTCACCAACATTTTTGTTGACGTTTTAAGCATGTTTATTCTTAGGTGATTATTAAGAGCTTCCGCTGTCGCATACTTAAATAAGGACGAGATTTGGAGTCCATGCTTGTATGATATTGTGTAAAAACTGCATTCAAGAAACTGATTTCGTTGTAACATATTTGTATTGTAAACCATTATGTAATGGTCGTGTGTAAACAGGATATTTTAGATTATCATTATTTGATAATCTACGTAAAGCTTTTAAACCTTTATTTATGAAATAATGGTTATGGTTTGTTTTAAAAATGAATGCAGTCTTTGAAAAACGTCTCATATAGAGGTCAAAACCTCGCAACGAAATCAATTAATATGGAACGTTTTTAATCAATAAGAACGGGACATTTCAGTTGGTATCAGAGCGTTGGTCTTAGAGAACCAGAAATTTTCATTAGTGTGTCTTATCGAGTTTGTTAGGATGCATTAGTGAGTCTGGACTTCGACTGTATTTTCTTTAAAAATGATTGCTTAACATTTTTGTTGGAAACTATATATTTTTAACATATGAATATTATGTGATATATTAATCTCTTAACGTGTTTGATATTATGTGATAGATGTCTACCTCTAGAACAAGTCCCATTGACTCACCTAATAATAATGAAGAGTCAAATGTAAATTGGAATGATTCGTGGACTGATTCACAAGTTCCCGAAGAGGAACCGGAAGAAGAGTCGGAACCGGAAGAAGAATCGGAACCGGAAGAAGAATCGGAACCGGAAGAAGAAATAGAACCGGTGGGGGAAATAATAAAACGGTTAAGTAAAAGAGAATTCTCAACCAACCGACCAAGGTTAATTATGGTAAATGGTGTTTCCGCCAAGGAAGCAAAATATTGGGAGGATTACCAATTCTCCGATGAATCGGATTCCGACGAGAATTCCGATGATGTTATAGAAATTACCCCAACTGAATTTAAAAAGGGAAAAGAAAATAATAAGGGAAAGGGCATAAAAATAGAGAAATCTAATTCCAACCCTGATGAACTTTATACGTATCGTCAACCCCCGAAGTTCTTAAGTTGTAACAATGACCCGGGAACCTCTAAACCACCAGGTTTTTCTAAACCAATGTGGACAACGACGGCTCGTATTAGGGGAACATCATATATCCCTAGAAACTTGGCAAAACGAACCAAAACCGAACAAGAAGAAACGAGCGAGTCGGAATAAGATAGTTGTATTCGTGTGGTGTAATATATGTAATATAGTGTGCTTATGCTTTATGATATATGTAAAAATTGCTTGTATTAATAAGTATTTTTTTATGAATCTAACTCTTGTCTATTTTACAGTATAAAAACACAAAATGGATAGACAACCCAATATTTTAAGACACCTACCCGGAGACATGATTGATGAAATATTGTCTAGAGTCGGTCAGAATTCCTCGGCACAACTATTTAAGGCGAGATCAGTTTGTAAGACATTCGAAGAACGTTCCAAGAATACCTTGGTTTATAAAAGGCTTTCGTTCGAAAGATGGGGGATATCACATTGGGAAATCCATAAGTTACGATGTGTTTACTTTGACGCATATATTGCGGGGAACCCAAATGCTATTTTACGCAACGGGTTAAGAAATTATTTTGACTCAGTATATCCGAATATAGGACTTCGTGATTTAGAAAAAGCGGCTAACATGCAACATAAAGAGGCATGTTATGCTTACGGGTTATTAATGTTCGCTTCTCACCAAAGTGAGAACAAGAACATCGGGCTACAACTATTAAACAAAACGTTCCCACAAGTGACGGAGTCGGTAATTGGGGTAAGAAATGAGGTTTTTAGGTTATTACGAGACTGTTGGTCATTACATAACCCTCGTCCCTTTGACGATGTTACAACACACTGTCTTATCAATGGTCATAACGGTTATGTTCCACAAGACCAAGGATGGGAAGTAGTCCTAGTAAAACCAGAATGCATGACTTGTTTCTGGACGTATGAATTACGTGTCTTTATTGTCCTTGCTGAATGACTTGTGTACTAGCTAGAATTATCTTCACAACTATCTTGTATCAAAGTTATTGTGTGCTATATTTCATGCTTTATGTAAAATAAGCGGTATTGTAAGTTTGTAAAATATTGTATAAAAGTTTGAACGCGAAATATTATTACAATCAGTTTTTCATATAGAATTGTAGTAGTTGAATTGTATATTAGCTACTAAGTATGAACTTAACGGGTATGTACTACCCGAATTTAAACTTATAAAACGCTAATATGAAGAAAAAGCTTTTATAAATGAGTTCATATTATGCTACGAAATACTATTAACTACTCTTAATATTCTGTATGATTAACTTGTTCCATTTGACTATTTTGAAGGAAATGGCACCGACTACTCGACACACCGTGAATATGAATGAAGAGGAATTCCGTACTTTTCTAGCTTCAAACATAGCCGCAGTACAGGCTGCGCTACATACCAACAATAACCTTGGATCTGGCAGTACAGGAAATCGTGTAGGATGCACCTACAAAGAATTCACTGCCTGCAAACCTTTGGAATTTGATGGAACCGAAGGACCGATCGGATTGAAACGGTGGACCGAGAAGGTCGAATCAGTGTTTGCCATAAGTAAGTGTACTGAAGAGGACAAAGTGAAGTACGCTACGCATACCTTCACAGGTTCTGTGTTAACATGGTGGAATACCTATCTAGAGCAAGTGGGACAAGATGATGCGTACACACTACCGTGGTCAGCATTCAAGCACTTGATGAACGAGAAGTACCGTCCCAGAACCGAGGTCAATAAGCTCAAGACAGAACTTAGAGGGTTACGAACCCAAGGATTTGATATTACCACGTACGAAAGACGATTCACAGAATTGTGCCTATTGTGTCCGGGAGCATTCGAAGATGAGGAAGAGAAGATCGACGCATTTGTGAAAGGATTACCGGAAAGAATCCAAGAAGATATAAGTTCACACGAGCCCGCCTCCATACAACAGGCATGTAGAATGGCTCACAAACTAGTGAACCGGATTGAAGAAAGAATTAAAGAACAGACTGCTGAAGAGGCCAATGTGAAGCAAGTCAAAAGAAAGTGGGAGGAAAACGGTGATAAGAATCACCAATACAACAACAACAGCAATTACAACAATAATCGCAACAATTATCCCAACAATCGCAACATCAATCGCAACTACAACAAACGGCCCAACAACAACAACAACAACAATAACAGCAACTACAATAATCATCCCAACAACAATAATAACCGCAACAACAACAACAACAATCAGAAGCAGCTATGCCAAAGGTGTGAAAAGTATCACTCGGGGTTCTGCACCAAATTTTGCAACAAGTGTAAAAGAAATGGTCATAGCGCGGCGAAGTGTGAGGTCTACGGACCAGGGGTTAATAGAACGAAAGGAACAAATGGTGTCGGAACGAGTAATGGCGGAGCAAGTAGTGTCGGAGCAAGTTATGCCAATGTAGTTTGTTATAAATGTGAAAAACCGGGCCACATTATTAGAAATTGCCCGAACCAGGAGAACACGAATGGACAAGGCTGCGGAAGAGTTTTCAATATTAATGCGGCAGAGGCACAGGAAGACCCGGAGCTTGTTACGGGTACATTTCTTATTGACAATAAATCTGCTTACGTTTTATTTGATTCGGGTGCGGATAGAAGCTATATGAGTAGAGATTTTTGTGCTAAATTAAGTTGTCCATTGACGCCTTTGGATAGTAAATTTTTACTCGAATTAGCAAATGGTAAATTAATTTCTACCAGATAATATATGTCGGAATCGAGAAATTAAACTGGTTAGCGAAACATTTAAGATTGATTTGATACCAGTAGAGTTAGGTAGTTTTGATGTGATAATCGGTATGGACTGGTTGAAAGAAGTGAAAGCAGAGATAATTTGTTACAAAAATGCAATTCGCATTATACGAGAAAAAGGAAAACCCTTAATGGTGTACGGAGAAAAGGGTAACACGAAGCTACATCTTATTAGTAATTTGAAGGCACAAAAACTAATAAGAAAAGGTTGCTATGCTGTTCTAGCACACGTCGAGAAAGTACAAACTGAAGAAAAGTGCATCAATGATGTTCCCATTGCAAAAGAATTTCCCGATGTATTTCTGAAAGAATTACCGGGATTACCCCCACATCGATCCGTTGAATTTCAAATAGATCTTGTGCCAGGAGCTGCACCAATAGCTCGTGCTCCTTACAGACTCGCACCCAGCGAGATGAAAGAACTGCAAAGCCAATTACAAGAACTTTTAGAGCGTGGTTTCATTCGACCAAGCACATCACCGTGGGGAGCTCCTGTTTTGTTTGTCAAGAAGAAAGATGGTACATTCAGGTTGTGTATCGACTACCGAGAGTTGAACAAACTTACCATCAAGAACCGCTACCCACTACTGAGAATCGACGACTTATTTGATCAACTACAAGGCTCGTCTGTTTATTCAAAGATTGACTTACGTTCCGGGTATCATCAAATGCGGGTGAAAGAAGATGATATTCCAAAGACTGCTTTCAGAACACGTTACGGTCATTACGAGTTTATGGTTATGCCGTTTGGTTTAACTAATGCACCAGCTGTGTTCATGGACCTTATGAACCGAGTGTGTGGACCATACCTTGACAAGTTTGTCATTGTTTTCATTGATGACATACTTATTTACTTAAAGAATGACCAAGAACACGGTGAACATTTGAGAAAGATGTTAGAAGTATTGAGGAAGGAAGAATTGTACGCTAAGTTTTCAAAGTGTGCATTTTGGTTGGAAGAAGTTCAATTCCTCGGTCACATAGTGAACAAAGAAGGTATTAAGGTGGATCCGGCAAAGATAGAGACTGTTGAAAAGTGGGAAACCCCGAAAACTTCGAAACACATACGCCAGTTTTTAGGACTAGCTGGTTACTACAGAAGGTTCATCCAAGACTTTTCCAGAATAGCAAAACCCTTGACTGCATTAACGCATAAAGGGAAGAAATTTGAATGGAATGATGAACAAGAGAAAGCGTTTCAGTTATTGAAGAAAAAGCTAACTACGGCACCTATATTGTCATTGCCTGAAGGGAATGATGATTTTGTGATTTATTGTGACGCATCAAAGCAAGGTCTCGGTTGTGTATTAATGCAACGAATGAAGGTGATTGCTTATGCGTCTAGACAATTGAAGATTCACGAACAAAATTATACGACGCATGATTTGGAATTAGGCGCGGTTGTTTTTGCATTAAAGACTTGGAGGCACTACTTATATGGGGTCAAAAGTATTATATATACCGACCACAAAAGTCTTCAACACATATTTAATCAGAAACAACTGAATATGAGGCAGCGTAGGTGGATTGAATTATTGAATGATTACGACTTTGACATTCGTTACCACCCGGGGAAGGCAAATGTGGTAGCCGATGCCTTGAGCAGGAAGGACAGAGAACCCATTCGAGTAAAATCTATGAACATAATGATTCATAATAACCTTACTACTCAAATAAAGGAGGCGCAACAAGGAGTTTTAAAAGAGGGAAATTTAAAGGATGAAATACCCAAAGGATCAGAGAAACATCTTAATATTTGGGAAGACGGAACCCGGTATAGGGCTGAAAGGATTTGGGTACCAAAATTTAGAGATATGAGAGAAATGGTACTTAGAGAAGCTCATAAAACCAGATACTCAATACATCCTGGAACGGGGAAGATGTACAAGGATCTCAAGAAACATTTTTGGTGGCCGGGTATGAAAGCCGATGTTGCTAAATACGTAGGAGAATGTTTGACGTGTTCTAAGGTCAAAGCTGAGCATCAGAAACCATCAGGTCTACTTCAACAACCCGAAATCCCGGAATGGAAATGGGAAAACATTACCATGGATTTCATCACTAAGTTGCCAAGGACTGCAAGTGGTTTTGATACTATTTGGGTAATAGTTGATCGTCTCACCAAATCAGCACATTTCCTGCCAATAAGAGAAGATGACAAGATGGAGAAGTTAGCACGACTGTATTTGAAGGAAGTCGTCTCCAAACATGGAATACCAATCTCTATTATCTCTGATAGGGATGGAAGATTTATTTCAAGATTCTGGCAGACATTACAGCAAGCATTAGGAACTCGTCTAGACCTGAGTACTGCCTATCATCCACAAACTGATGGGCAGAGCGAAAGGACAATACAAACGCTTGAAGACATGCTACGAGCATGTGTTATTGATTTCGGAAACAGTTGGGATCGACATCTACCATTAGTAGAATTTTCCTACAACAACAGCTACCATTCAAGCATTGAGATGGCGCCGTTTGAAACACTTTATGGTAGAAAGTGCAGGTCTCCAATTTATTGGAGTGAAGTGGGGGATAGACAGATTACGGGTCCGGAGATTATACAAGAAACTACCGAGAAGATCATCCAAATTCAACAACGGTTGAAAACCGCCCAAAGTCGACAAAAGAGCTACGCTGACATTAAAAGAAAAGATATAGAATTTGAAATTGGAGAGATGGTCATGCTTAAAGTTGCACCTTGGAAAGGCGTTGTTCGATTTGGTAAACGAGGGAAATTAAATCCAAGGTATATTGGACCATTCAAGATTATTGATCATGTCGGACCAGTAGCTTACCGACTTGAGTTACCTCAACAACTCGCGGCTGTACATAACACTTTCCACGTCTCAAATTTGAAGAAATGTTTTGCTAAAGAAGATCTCACTATTCCGTTAGATGAAATCCAAATCAACGAAAAACTTCAATTCATCGAAGAACCCGTCGAAATAATGGATCGTGAGGTTAAAAGACTTAAGCAAAACAAGATACAAATTGTTAAGGTTCGATGGAATGCTCGTAGAGGACCCGAGTTCACCTGGGAACGTGAAGATCAGATGAAGAAGAAATACCCGCATCTATTTCCAGAAGATTCGACAACACCTTCAACAGCTTAAAATTTCGGGATGAAATTTCTTTAACGGGTAGGTACTGTAGTGACCCGAACTTTTCCATGTTTATATATATTAATTGAGATTGATATTTACATGATTAAATGTTTCCAACATGTTAAGCAATCAAACTTGTTAAGACTTGATTAATTGAAATATGTTTCATATAGACAATTGACCACCCAAGTTGACCGGCGATTCACGAACGTTAAAACTTGTAAGTATCTCCATAAGTATATTAACAATGAGTTATATACATATAAACAAGACTACTAACTTAAGGATTTCGAAACGAGACATATATGTAACGATTATCGTTGTAACGACATTTAAATGTATATATATCATATTAAGATATATTAATATATCATAATATCATGATAATATAATAATTTAACATCTCATTAGATATAATAAACAATGGGTTAACAACATTAATTGAGATCGTTAACTTAAAGGTTTCAAAACAACACTTACATGTAACGACTAACGATGACTTAACGACTCAGTTAAAATGTATATACATGTAGTGTATTTAGATGTATTAAAATACTTTTGGAAGACTTCAAGACATATATCAAAACACTCATACTTAATGAAAATGGTTACAGTTACTTTTCCATTCTTTTCTTTCATCAAGAATTCTAGTCGTATTCTTACCCGTATTATACACAGCTTCAAAATGTACTTACTATGAGTATATACCAATAGGAACTAGCATGGGATTCCACTCTTGATTATGTCATGTATGACTAATCAATTTTAACTTCTACCATGAGCTAGTCAACTAACTAGAACTTCTTTTAACCCCACTCACCACTCACCAATTACCACTCATCATTCACTCCATTTCACTTCCAATTCTCTTTCTAATTCTCTCTCAACATACACACACTATTATGAACGTATTTTTCCAGTAGTTAATCATCATCTTCATCAAAAATCACTTCAAGAATCAAGCTATAATCATCATAGGAAGAACACTTCAAGAACACTTCAAAAATCCGTTCAAGTTTACTAATTTACTTCCAAGCTTTCTAATCCATTCCAAGTAATCATCTAAGATCAAGAAACCTTTGTTATATACAGTAGGTTATCTTTCTTATTCAAGGTAATATTCATATTCAAACTTTGATTCAATTTCTATAACTATAAACTATCTTAATTCGAGTAAAAATCTTACTTGAACTTGTTTTTGTGTCATGATCCTACTTCAAGAACTTTCAAGCCATCCAAGATCCTTTGAAGCTAGATCATTTCTTGTCACTTCCAGTAGGTTTACCTACTAAACTTGAGGTAGTAATGATGTTCATAACATTATTCGATTCATATATATAAAACTATCTTATTCGAAGGTTTAAACTCGTAATCACTAGAACATAGTTTAGTTAATTCTAAACTTGTTCGCAAACAAAAGTTAATCCTTCTAACTTGACTTTTAAAATTAACTACACACATGTTCTATATCTATATGATATGCTAACTTAATGATTTAAAACCTGGAAACACGAAAAACACCGTAAAACCGGATTTACGCCGTCGTAGTAACACCGCGGGCTGTTTTGGGTTAGTTAATTAAAAACTATGATAAACTTTGATTTAAAAGTTGTTATTCTGAGAAAATGATTTTTATTATGAACATGAAACTATATCCAAAAATTATGGTTAAACTCAAAGTGGAAGTATGTTTTCTAAAATGGTCATCTAGACGTCGTTCTTTCGACTGAAATGAATACCTTTACAAAAACGACTTGTAACTTATTTTTCCGACTATAAACCTATACTTTTTCTGTTTAGATTCATAAAATAGAGTTCAATATGAAACCATAGCAATTTGATTCACTCAAAACGGATTTAAAATGAAGAAGTTATGGGTAAAACAAGATTGGATAATTTTTCTCATTTTAGCTACGTGAAAATTGGTAACAAATCTATTCCAACCATAACTTAATCAACTTGTATTGTATATTATGTAATCTTGAGATACCATAGACACGTATACAATGTTTCGACCTATCATGTCGACACATCTATATATATTTCGGAACAACCATAGACACTCTATATGTGAATGTTGGAGTTAGCTATACAGGGTTGAGGTTGATTCCAAAATATATATAGTTTGAGTTGTGATCAATACTGAGATACGTATACACTGGGTCGTGGATTGATTCAAGATAATATTTATCAATTTATTTCTGTACATCTAACTGTGGACAACTAGTTGTAGGTTACTAACGAGGACAGCTGACTTAATAAACTTAAAACATCAAAATATATTAAAAGTGTTGTAAATATATTTTGAACATACTTTGATATATATGTATATATTGTTATAGGTTCGTGAATCAACCAGTGGCCAAGTCTTACTTCCCGACGAAGTAAAAATCTGTGAAAGTGAGTTATAGTCCCACTTTTAAAATCTAATATTTTTGGGATGAGAATACATGCAGGTTTTATAAATGATTTACAAAATAGACACAAGTACGTAAAACTACATTCTATGGTTGAATTATCAAAATCGAATATGCCCCTTTTTATTAAGTCTGGTAATCTAAGAATTAGGGAACAGACACCCTAATTGACGCGAATCCTAAAGATAGATCTATTGGGCCTAACAAACCCCATCCAAAGTACCGGATGCTTTAGTACTTTGAAATTTATATCATATCCGAAGGGTGTCCCAGAATGATGGGGATATTCTTATATATGCATCTTGTTAATGTCGGTTACCAGGTGTTCACCATATGAATGATTTTTATCTCTATGTATGGGATGTGTATTGAAATATGAAATCTTGTGGTCTATTATTATGATTTGATATATATAGGTTAAACCTATAACTCACCAACATTTTTGTTGACGTTTTAAGCATGTTTATTCTCAGGTGATTATTAAGAGCTTCCGCTATCGCATACTTAAATAAGGACGAGATTTGGAGTCCATGCTTTTATGATATTGTGTAAAAACTGCATTCAAGAAACTGATTTCGATGTAACATATTTGTATTGTAAACCATTTTGTAACGGTCGTGTGTAAACAGGATATTTTAGATTATCATTATTTGATAATCTACGTAAAGCTTTTAAACCTTTATTTATGAAATAAAGGTTATGGTTTGTTTTAAAAATGAATGCAGTCTTTGAAAAACGTCTCATATAGAGGTCAAAACCTCGCAACGAAATCAATTAATATGGAACGTTTTTAATCAATAAGAACGGGACATTTCATACATCATATAGAAACTGTTAGTTTCTATATTCTGTAAACTTTCGAGCTTAAAATATGAATGTTATTGAAGTAATGTTGGGAATTGATGCATGAGTTAGTATAATATAATGACACTTGATCAACGTGATTATATTACAGTAAGTCATGCTGAGTTTCTAATGGGACGTGATGATTCACAGATTATAACGTCATCATGTGCCATGTTACATAACTCTTTCATTCTGCTTAACTTCTGAACATATCAAGAAAATATATTCTTGATAGTTCTATACTCAGTGATTCAGGTAATTTGACAAAACAAATCGTGCTACTACCTTTCCTTTCTACATTGTATATTATGATAATTTGAAACTCCATACCTATGAATTCTGGACCGTTACTTGCGAAAAGTAAACAAAAGCATGAAGCTCCAAAATAGAAAGGGGGTATAAATCGCAGCAAATAAGAGAGCGCATTAACTGTGGATGACAATAATTATAGGAGACAGAAGTAGGGACATTGAAATATAAGGGAAGACATAAAATCCAACAGCAACGCATAAATTACAAACCATGGATATTAATACGAATAGCAATATAAAGACGCGGCATAATTAAGAATAGTATCACCCCAAGGTTATATTAAAAGTAAGCAAAATTTCTCTGGTGGAAGATTGAAAGGAAGAATGACAGAAATAATAATTAGGGAAATATCAAGAATTAGAACTGGATTAAGTATTTTTACAATCTTTTGGATGTATGGACTAAGAAAGAAAGTATAGGAATGGTAAGAATAATGGAACGAAAGAGTTTGATTTATAATGGAAATATCAGACAGAGTAATCGAGACAGATCACCATATTTAATTATAGAGATCTTAATTTTCTTATTCGCCGAAGAATCAAATCTTATAGATTTTAAAGATTTTCTTTAATCCCTTGAATTCCGAAATTCAACCAAGACAACGTCAAAAGCTAAGACGCACCTTATTTTCTAAATTCAACCCTAACTCTGCCAAAAGTGAAGACGAATCTTTACTTTTCCTATTTCAATCTTTTGTGATAGCTTCATTCATACTCTTCGAATAATCAAATTGTTTTATCCACATTACTCAATGATGATAAAAATCTATTTATCAACTCATATTCGTCATGAAAACATTTTTATTGTTAGCCATGACGACCTCACTCAAATTTCGGGACGAAATTTCTTTAACGGGTAGGTACTGTGATGACCCGGGAATTTCCGACTAAATTTAAACTTAATCTTTATATGATTTCGACACGATAAGCAAAGTCTGTTAGGTTGAGTCTCAAAAAGTTTGAACTATTTCATATATTCAATTGATCTTCGACCATTCTCGACGATTCACGAACAATTGTGTGTAAATAAATATGTAAATATATATAGATATAATTATAAAAAAATAAATGTATATATAATTTGATTTAATAAAATATAATATAATCATTAGAATTATAAACATTACAACAACAACAACATGTAATATTAATATATTAAAAATTAACAAGTTAAAATATAATTGTTATAGTAATATTATTACTTCATTGTTATTAATAATAATATTAATGTTAATAACTAATATCAATATCAGTTATATTATTGTAGATAAAATATAAATATGAGATTTTACGCATTTAATTTGTTATCTTTACTAATATTAATATTATTAATTTTATTATTAATATTAATATCAGTATTATTAATATTCTTAAAATATCAATACATAGATATAAAATCTAATACATGAAACTTGTTACATTATTTTTATTATTATCATCCTTATATAGCTATTATTATCAGTATTATTATTTATTCATTATTATTATTACTATTATTATTATTAATACTAATAGTATTGTTATTATTAATGTAATTATAATAATTATTATTATTATTAATAAATAGAATATAAATGTAATGGGATTGAGTTAATATTACAAGCGCATATTTTCCTGTCTTCTTGTTTCCAGTTGAATACAACTAATAGAATCCAAAATTTGTTTCATATCACTATCCCACTGTTGTTGATTTTTGATTCTGACTATAGAATTCGTTACCCATCAATTTCAGTAGTACCAATCTAATTAAAAGCTGTTTTATTTTTTTATATATTTTAATTGATTAATTGTCGACTTCCATTGCGTATTAAACGATCCAACTAGTTGTTAAACAACTAAATTGATTTCCTTTCTTCTGTACTAATAACACAATTGAGTTTCTTTTCTACTTCTTCTTTCTCAAATACAACGACAAACACACATCACCTTCGAACCACCACTAACCATCATCCATCGTGAATCACCCAAGATGATCGTTGTAAGTGTGCCCCTTCTCATTTATATGCATGTCATCCGAATATATACATCAACTCAATCACCTATCCAAGATAACAATATAACTTCTCTTACGATGATTATCATCAACAAACATAATCAAAACCCATTGTGATCCATAATGGTTACTACTGCCATTTAAAATCTGTTTGGATGCAAACCAACACCGAACCCAACTCACTCTCCTCTTTCCTTCACTGTTTTTGCAGCCACCACTGCTGTCTCCTTTCTGTTTATGCAAACCACCGAAGCAACCCATAAAAACTGCTATCATCTGTTTTCTCTATTCGTTCAGACCCAAACCCAACACCAATAACCATTAAACCCCTCGAAACTGCAACTGCAGCTGCAGTTGTTTCTGTTTCCTATTTGCGAGAAAAACCATCATACTAGACCAATACTTCTGCAGCTATATATACGCAAGGAAAGATGCTAATTATGATACATGATGCATAATTTTATGTGTTGATTGAAGTGGCCAAGAAAAGAGAAAATGATTGTGATTGATTCAATAATGGCACGTTAATTTCTTTTCCTTTTGGTCGACACCCATTAACCAATGCCCCACTTATTATTTTATATTGCTAGTGGGTTTCAAAGAGAATAATAATGCAATAAAGGAAGGTGACACTTTTGATCATACTTATATTTTTTTTATCTAATTATACAAGGTATTATAAATGATTTCGGGTAAACTGTCGTTATGATTATGATATTGGAAAAATTGATTGTTGCACAAATTCATGATATTGACGATATGATTTTATGTTGGTTAGAGTTATTTAAGAATGATACGTACGAAGATGATTATGAAAATGATAATGATGATGAAGGGAATACATGAAATATCAATTAGGATTAGGATTGTATGATAAATAAATTATGATGATGGGTAATGCTACATGGCATGATAAAGATGATAATAATTATGAGATTAAGGATGTTGATAATGCTAGATTAAAACCGATGCTGTTATAAAGATGATGATATAAAGATAACTTTGGGTTTAAGGAAGAAGATGAATACAAAATTAATGTTAAATAGCTTTAAGGTACAGAATACAAACATAAAGAATTCGATAGAGATATGGTTTGGAGGGTTTGGTCTAAGCGAGAGGTGATGGGGAACGAGAGGTTGTAGGTTCGAAACCATGCCATAGCACTTTTATTTTTAATTAAACAGAGCGGGCTTGTATCTTGGACCTGTCAATGATTGGGCTACGGTTTTCCTTGTGGGCCGAGATTAGAGTGTCTGTTGGGATGTAAATATAGTTGGGCTGTAAAATATAGCCGGGCCGAAAAGAAAAGGTTATACATTAAATTTTGGGGTATTGAAAACAGAAAAGAGATACAGAGAGACGGTTATGAGAATGTTTGGGTATTCGAGGGGTCGTGGGTTCGAGTCCCGTCTCGGACAGTTTAATTCTTTTTAAGGCTACAAAGGTATAACTTAATATTGTTATTATTCCTATTATTATTATTATTATTATTATTATTATTATTATTATTATTATTATTATTATTATTATTATTATTATTATTATTATTATTATTATTATTATTATTATTATTATTTTTATTATTATTATTGTTATGGTTATTGTTATTGTTATTGTTATTATTATTATTATTAGTATTAAGTATCATAACTATTATTATTATTATTATTATTTATACAAGTATTATGTATTATTTATTATTATTATTATGATTAGGGTTACAATTACTAATATTATTATTATTTATATTAATATTAATGTTATTATTAAGTATTATTATGAATATTATCATTATTAGTATTAAAATGATTATCATATTCATTATTACAAATATTAATTGAGTATTATTATAATAATTATCTTAATAAACAAATGATATATATATATATATATATATATATATATATATATATATATATATATATATATATATATATATATATATATATATATATATATATATATATATATATATATTTAATACTTATAACATAACAAAAATTAATATTTTTATATACAAAATGAATATATGAGACGTATATATATTATTAATATAAAAATGATATAATTAGTAAATTATATATATATACAAACTTATTCGATTACGATATGAATATTAATAAATATACAAATGATATAGGTTCGTGAATCCAAGGCCAACTCTGCATTTATTCAATATCGTCATATGTATTTTTACTATAAAATACATTAGGTGAGTTTCATTATTCCCTTTTTATATACATTTTGGGGCTGAGAATACATGTAAAATGCTTTATCAATTATTTTACAATATTTATATGCGTGAGTTTCATTACTCCTTTTTTAAATGCTTTTGCAATATATATTTTTGGGACTGAGAATACATGCGCTACTTTTATAACTGTTTTACGAAATAGACACAAGTAATCGAAACTATGTTATATGGTTGAATTATCGAAATCGAATATGCCCCTTTTTATTAAGTCTTGTAATCTAAGAATTAGGGAACAGACACCCTAATTGACGCGAATCCTAAAGATAGATCTATCGGGCCCAACAAGCCCCATCCAAAGTACCGGATGCTTTAGTACTTTGAAATTTATATCATGTCCGAAGGAGGATCCCGGAATGATGGGGATATTCTTATATACATATTGTGAATGTCGCTTACCAGGTGTTCAATCCATATGAATGATATTTTTGTCTCTATGCATGGGACGTTTATTTATGAGAATTGGAAATATGAAATCTTGTGGTCTATTAAAATTATGAAATGATTGTTTATGATAAACTAATGAACTCACCAACCCTTTTGGTTGACACTTTAAAGAATGTTCATTCTCAGGTATGAAAGAAATCTTCCGCTGTGCATTTGCTCATCTTAGAGATATTACTTGGAGTCATTCATGACATATTTCAAAAGACGTTGCATTCGAGTCGTTGAGTTCTTCAAGATTATTATTAAGTCAAAAATAGTTGGATGTATTATGAAATGGTATGCATAATGTCAACTTTCGATGAAAAGAAAGTTTGTCTTTTAAAAACGAATGCAATGTTTGTAAAATGTATCATATAGAGGTCAAATACCTCGCAATGAAAACAACTATGGTGAATCATTTATAATCGATATGGACTTCGTTCGGATAAATTAGGACGGGTCACTTCACTATGATCTCACCTCGAGTGCACGAGTATAAATGTACTTCACAAAGTAAATGTGTGCATGATAGTTTCTTAGCCTTGACCTAAACAAGTAAGTTGTATTAATTAACCGATTATGACACAAGGTCAGGCGAAATGTGTTCAATTAGTCCTATATTACTACTCGATTAGTATAGCATGTGAATCACGTTGTCAAGTTTCATGCAAGAATCAAGTATAAAATACGATTAAAACGATTGCATAAGTGTTTGGTTAAGTTTGACTAAAAGTCAAACTTGGTCAAATTCAAAGTCAAAGTTAACGGGGTCGGGTCGGGTATCCGACAATTTTCCCATGATGAGAAAGTATATATAAACATGTTTGCCAAGTTTCATGTTAATCGGAGTTACTAGTAAGCGGGGGTGAAAGTGTGAAAAACAAAAAGAAATTGGGTCAGGCCCAAATGGCGCGCCGCTCCAATTTTGCTGATCTGCAAGTCTGGCAGTTTTCACACTCAAGCACGAATCCAACTTCAAATACACATAAATCATAAACCGTAAACATCCAAAACAAGTATCTTATATCGTTGGAAAGGTATTTTGATAAGGAATACAACTAACCACTTTTCATCAAGCAAAAACATCATTTACAATAGCCGAAAATCTCGTCAAGTGATCATTAAATGTTCAAAATCATCGTTTCAAGTTTACAAAATGTATTTTAAGATTTGGGAATCCAATTCACACATGTGATATGCCGTTTTGAAGGTAATGAAACATACATTACAACTAAACACTTATCAATAACATTAACAAGCATTCGATGCATCAAAAGTTCATTTTAAAGCTTTCAAACCCTAACTAAACTTCACAAACTCATTAATCATGTTCTTGAAGTTTTATTACTCAACCTACGCATCAAAACGAAGCTAGTGATACTAGTAACACAATTAAAACATGAACTTTAACAATTTAACAACATTAACTCATCCAAAATCAAAGATTAAGCACACCCATTTCAAATGTTCAAACTAGTTACTCAAAATAACAAATCGAGCAAACAAAACATATATTCATGTTATACACGAGCCATAGACACTAACTAACATCATTTCAAGTCAAAAACATGAATTTAGAGAAATCTAGAGTTTTTAGGAAGTTACCCAAACGAGATGAAATTGGTACCAAAATGTAGAGGATGAAGAGAGGATCACGAATATGTAATTTGTTTTGATGTTTGCCTCTTGATTCGGATTTAGATGATGATTTTTGTGAGTTGGGTGTTTAAGTTCAAAAATGGAAGATGAGAAAGGAGAGAAAAGAGATGAGGAGGTGAGTGGAAGTGAATGGGTGGATGAGGTGGGTTGACTAGTTGACCTAGTCAACTAGTTTGCCCACTTGGCAACCTCGGTCCCTCAAGTTTCAAAGCGGGTGCGGAAATTATCCAAAGTAATATTTTAAAAACGCTCGAGTAAACGAGTGATGTTATAATTAAATAACGAGAATATTATGAACGTTTGTCAACGGAATCTACGAATTTAAATAACGAAATATATTATTTAAAAAAAAAGATAGTGTTAAAAATAAATTTAACGGTAAAACGTGGGATGTTACAAGTAGAGTTAGGGAGTTTCGATGTGATAATTGGCATGGATTGATTGAAAAAGGAGAGAGCAGAGGTTGTATGTTACAAAAATGCGATTCGCATTGTAAGTGAAAAAGGAAAACCCTTAATGGTGTACGGAGAAAAGAGCAACGCGAAGTTAAATCTTATTAGTAGTTTGACGGCGCAAAAACTAATAAGAAAAGGTTTCTATGTCATTCTAGCACACATCGAGGAAGTCAAACCCGAAGAAAAGACTATCAGTGATGTTCCCTTCACAAAAGAATTTCCCGATGTATTTCCGAAAGAATTACAGAGACTACCTCCACATCGATCTGTTGAATTTCAAATAGATCTTGTACCCGGAGCTGCACCGATAGCTCGTGGCCCATACAGACTCGCACCCAGCGAAATGAAAGAGTTACAAAGTCAATTACAAGAACTTTTAGAGCGTGGTTTCATTCGACCAAGCACATCACCGTGGGGAGCTCCTGTTTTGTTTGTCAAAAAGAAGGATGGTACATTCAGGCTGTGTATCGACTATTGAACAAACTTACCATCAAGAACCGTTATCCACTATCGAGAATCGACGACTTATTCGATCAACTACAAGGTTTGTCGGTTTATTCAAAGATCGATTTACGTTCCGGTTATCATCAAATGCCAGTGAAGGAGGCTGATATTCCGAAGACTGCTTTCAGAACGCGTTACGGTCATTATGAGTTTATGGTTATGCCGTTTGGCTTAACTAACGCACCAACCGCATTCATGGACCTCATGAACCGAGTGTGTGGACCATATCTTGACAAGTTTGTCATTGTCTTTGACATACTTATTTACTCTAAAAATGATCAAGAGCACGAAGAACATTTGAGAAAAGTGCTAGAATTGTTAAGAAAAGAAAAACTGTATGCCAAGTTTTCAAAGTGTGCATTTTGGTTGAAAGAAGTTCAATTCCTCGGTCACATAGTGAGCAAAGAAGGTATTCAGGTTGATTCGGCAAAGATTGAAACCGTTGAGAAATGGGAAACCCCGAAAACTCCGACGCAGATACGCCAATTTTTAGGACTGGCTGGTTACTACAGAAGGTTCATCCAAGATATTTCAAAAATAGCAAAACCCTTGACTGCATTAACACATAAAGGGAAGAAATTTGATTGGAAGGATGAGCAGGAGAAAGTGTTTCAATTGTTGAAGAAAAAGTTAACTACGACACCTATATTGTCATTGCCTGAAGAGAATGATGATTTTGTGATATATTGTGACGCCTCAAAGCAAGCCCTCGGTTGTGTCTTAATGCAACGAACAAAGGTAATTTCCTATGCGTCCAGATAATTGAAGATTCACGAGCAAAATTATACAACTCACGATTTGGAATTGGGCGCTGTTGTTTTTGCATTAAAAACTTGGAGGCACTACTTATATGGGGTCAAAAGTATCATATATACCGACCACAAAAGTCTCTAACATATATTTGATCAGAAACAACTGAACATGAGGCAGCGTAGGTGGATTGAATTGTTAAATAATTACGATTTTGAGATTCGTTACCACCAGGGGAAGGCGAATGTGGTAGCCGACGCTTTGAGTAGAAAGGACAGAGAACCTATACGGGTAAAAGCTATGAATATAATTATTCGTACTAACCTTACTACTCAAATAAAGGAGGCGCAACAAGGAGTTTTAAAAGAAGGAAATTTGAAGAAGGAAATACCCAAAGGATCGGAGAAACATCTTAATATTCGGGAAGACGGAACTCCATATAGGGCTGAAAGAATTTGGGTACCAAAGTTTGGAGATGTGAGAGAAATGGTACTTAAGGAAGCACATAAAACCAGATACTCAGTACATCCCGGAGCGGGAAAGATGTATAAAGATCTCAAGAAACACTTTTGGTGGCCGGGTATGAAAGCCGATATTGCTAAATACGTAGGAGAATGTTTGACGTGTTCTAAGGTCAAAGCTGAACATCAGAAACCATCAGGTCTACTTCAACAACCTGAAATCCCAGAATGGAAATGGGAAAACATTACCATGGATTTCATTACTAAATTGTCAAGGACTGCAAGTGATTATGATACTATATGGGTAATAGTCGATCGTCTCACCAAATCAGCACACTTTCTACCAATGCGAGAAGATGATAAAATGGAAAAGTTAGCACGAATATACTTGAAGGAACTCATCTCCAGACACGGAATACCAATCTCTATTATCTCTGATAGGGATGGTAGATTTGTTTCAAGATTTTGGCAGACGTTACAACAAGCATTGGGAACTCGTCTAGACATGAGTACTACCTATCATCTACAAACTGATGGGCAGAGTGAAAGGACGATACAGACCCTTGAAGACATGCTACGAGCATGTGTTATTGATTTTGGAAACAGTTGGGATCGACATCTACCATTAGCAGAATTTTCATACAACAACAGTTACCACTCGAGTATTGAGATGACACCGTTTGAGGCACTTTATGGCAGAAAGTGCATGTCTCCGATTTGTTGGAGAGAAGTGTGGGATAGACAAATTACGGGTCCAGAGATAATCCAAGAAACGACCGATAAAATTATTCAAATTCAACAACGGTTGAAAACCGCACAGAGTCGACAAAAGAGCTACGCGGACATTAAGAGAAAAGATATAGAATTTGAGATTGGAGAGATGGTCATGCTTAAGGTTTCACCTTGGAAAGGCGTTGTTCGATTTGGTAAACGGGGGAAACTAAATCCAAGGTACATTGGGCCATTCAAGATTATAGATCGTGTCGGACCAGTAGCTTACCGACTTGACTTACCTCAACAACTCGCCAGGGTACATAATACTTTTCATGTCTCGCAACTGAAGAAATGTTTTGCTAAAGAAGATCTCACTATTCCATTAGACGAAATCCAAATCAATGAAAAACTTCAATTCATCGAAGAACCCGTCGAAATAATGGATCGTGAGGTTAAAAGACTTAAGCAAAATAAAATACCAATTGTTAAGGTTCGATGGAACGCTCGTAGAGGACCCGAGTTCACCTGGAAACGTGGAGATCAGATGAAGAAGAAATACCCGCACCTATTTCCAGAAGATACGTCAACACATCCAACAGTTTAAAATTTCGGGACGAAATTTATTTAACGGGTAGGTACTGTAGCGACCCGAACTTTTCCATGATTATATATTAAATGAAAACTATATTTGCATGATTAAATGTTTTCAATATGTTAAGCAATCAAACTTGTTAAGACTTGATTAACTGAAACGGATATAGTGTTAGCATTTGATCACCCAGTTTGCCTGATGATTCACGAACGTCATAACTTGTGATAATTATATAATCGTTTTATTTATTTTATGATATAAGTTTTTATTATATATATATATATATATATATATATATATATATATATATATATATATATATATATATATATATATATATATATATATATATATATATATATATATATATAAGAAATACAATTAAATCAAAGATGTACAGTAAAACACTATTTGCTACAGTAAAATACTATTTACTACAGTAAATTTTCGCTTTACTATAGTAAAACACTATTTGCTACAGTAAAATGCTATTTGCTACAGTAACACTATTTACTATAGTAACACACTATTTACTCGTATTTAATTCGTATTCGTACTCGTACATTACCTAGTTTATAGAAGTATATACTATTGGTATATACACTCAATGATCAGCTCCTTAGCAGCCTTAATGAGTCAACAAACATGTGGAAACCATTATTTGGCAACTAGCATGAATGATTACACTAAAAATCAAACTAATGGAGCCTATATACACATGCATACATTCACGTGAATGATGAACACACACACATTTTCAATCAACTTCCATACATCAAACTCATCTCTCTCAAGTTCTCTCTTGATGTTCTAATTGTTCTTCATCATCTTCATCAAAATCTACATCAATCTAGCTCAAAAATCCATACATAAATCAACTTACAAAATAACTACTTAAGAAAACTTCAAGAACACTTTCAAGTTTGCAAGTCTACTTCCAAGCTTTCTAATCTATTCCAATCAATCATCTAAGATCAAGAAACCTTTGTTATTTACAGTAGGTTATCTTTCTTATTCAAGGTAATATTCATATTCAAACTTTGATTCGATTTCTATAACTATAACTATCTGAATTCGAGTAGTAATCTTACTTGAAATTATTTTCGTGTCATGGTTCTACTTCAAGAACTTCCAAGCAATCAAAGATCCATTCAAGCTCAAGATTATTTGTTTTCATTTCTAGTAGGTTTACCTACTATACTTGTGGTAGTGACGATGTTCATAACATTATTCGATTAATATATATAACTATCTTATTCGAAGATTATAACTTGTAATCACTAGAACATAGTTTAGTGAATTCTAAACTTGTTCGCAAACAAAGTTAATCCTTCTAACTTAACTTATAAAATCAATTAAACACATATTCTATATCTATATTATATGCTAACTTAATGATTTAAAACCTGAAAACACGAAGAACACCGTAAAACCGGACATACGCCGTCATAGTGAAACCGGGGGCTATTTTGGGTTAGATAATTAAAAACTATGATAACCTTTGATTTAAAAGTTGTTCTTCTAGAGAAATGATTTTTCTTATGAACATGAAACTATATCCAAAAAATCATGGTTCAACTCAAAGTGGAAGTATATTTTTCAAAATGGTCATCAAGACGTCGTTCTTTCGACTGAAATGACTACCTCTTAAAAAATGACTTGTAACTTGTATTTTTGACTATAAACTTATACTTTTTCTGTTTAGTTTCATAAATTTCAGTTCATTATGAAACCATAGCAACTTGATTCACTCAAAACCGATTTAAAACGAAGAAGTTATGGGTAAAACAAAATTGGTTAAAATGATTAATTTGAATACGGGATGAATTTACAAAAACCCATACTAACCATAAATTAACTAACTTGTATTGTATTATACATGTAGTCTAACATATATTATGTAACCTTGATAGACCATAGACACGTATACAATGTTTTGACATATCATATCGACGTCATCTATATATATTATTTGGAACAACCATAGACACTCTATATGCGGTAATGTTCGAGTTAGCTATACAGGGTTGAGGTTGATTCCAAAATAATATATATACTTTGAGTTGTGATCGAGTCTGATGTAGTGACACAAAATTTTCCATGTTTATATATATTAAATGAAATTGATATTTACATGATTAAGTATTTCCAACATGTTAAGCAATCAAACTTGTTAAGACTTGATCAATTGAAATAGGTTTCATATAGACAATTGACCACCTAAGTTGACCAGCGATTCACGAACGTTAAAACTTGTAAAAACTATATGATGACATATATATGGATATATATATATAGTTAACATGATATTATGATAAGTAAGTATCTCATTAGGTATTTTAACAATGAGTTATATACATAAAAATGAGACTATTGAATTAAGAAACTCGAAAATGATATATATAACGATTATCGTTATAACAACGTCTTACTAAATACATATGAACCATATTAAGATATTGATACACTATATTTAAACATGATAAATGATAAGTAAACATATCATTAAGTGTATTAATAATGAACTACATATGTAACTACAAGACTACTAACTTAATGATTTCGAAACGAGACATATATGTAACGATTATCATTGTAATGACATTTAAGTGTATATATATCATATTAAGATATATTAATACATCATAATATCATGATAATGTAATAATTTAACATCTCATTAGATATAATAAACAATATGTTAACAACATTTAACAAGATCGTTAACTTAAAGGTTTCAAAACAACACTTACATGTAACGACTAACGATGACTTAACGACTCAGTTAAAATGTATATACATGTAGTGTTTTAATATGTATTCATACACTTATGAAAGAATTCAAGACACTTATCAAAGTACTTCTACTTAACAAAAATGCTTACAATTATATCCTCATTCATTTTCATCAACAATTCTACTCGTATGCACTCGTATTTGTACTCATACAATACCCAGCTTCTAAATGTATTTACTATTGGTATATACACTCCAATGATCAGCTCTTAGCAGCCCTTGTGAGTCACCTAACACATGTGGGAACCATCATTTAACATCTAGCAAGAAGTATCTAACAAAATAAAAAACTAATGGAGCCTATATGGGATGCTTAAGTTCACGTGAATATGAGAGCTCACAAACACATTCACTTTGCAATTTTATTGAATCAAATTACTCTCTTTCAAGTGTTCTTCCATTGTTCTAAGTGTTCTTCATCATCTTCATCAAAAACTAGCTCAATCTAGTTCATAAATCCATACATAAACCAAGTTACAAAACAACTACTCAAGAACACACCAACAACACTTCCAAGTTTGCTAGCTTACTTTCAATCTTGCAAATCCATTTCAAGTGATCATCCAATCTCAAGAAATCTTTCTTATTTATAGTAAGATATCTTTCTAATACAAGGTAGTACTCATATTCAAACTTTGATTCAATTTCTATATCTATAACAATCTTATTTTGAGTAGAAATCTTACTTGAACTTGTTTTCGTGTCATGATTCTACTTCAAGAACTTTCAAGCCATCCAAGGATACTTTGAAGCTAGATCTATTTTTCTCATTTCCAGTAGGTTTATCCACAAAACTTGAGGTAGTAATGATGTTCATAACATCATTCGAATCATATATATAAAACTATCTTATTCGAAGGTTTAAACTTGTAATCACTAGAACATAGTTTAGTTAATTCTAAACTTGTTCGCAAACAAAGTTAATCCTTATAACTTGACTTTTAAAATCAACTAGACACATGTTATATATCTATATGATATGCTAACTTAATGATTTAAAATCGGAAAACACGAAAAACACTGTAAAATCGGATATACGTCGTCGTAGTAACACCGCGGGCTGTTTTGGGTTAGTTAATTAAAAACTATGATAAAGTTTGATTTAAAAGTTGTTCTTCTGGGAAAATGATTTTTCTTATGAACATGAAACTATATTCAAAAATCATGGTTAAACTCAAAGTGGAAGTATGTTTTTCAAAATGGTCATCAAGACGTCGTTCTTTCGACTGAAATGACTACCTCTTATAATATTGACTTGTAACCTGTATTTTCGACTATAAACTTATACTTTTTTTGTTTAGATTCATAAACTTAAGTTCAATATGAAACCATAGCAACTTGAATCACTCAAAACGGATTTAAAACGAAGAAGTTATGGATAAAACAAGATTGGATAATTTTGTTTGTTGTAGCTACGTAAAAATTGGTAACAAATCTATATTAATCATATCCTAGCTACGTAAAAATTGGTAACAAATCTATATTAATTTTGCTTGTTGTAGTCACGTATACAAATGTTTTGACATATCATATCGACCCATGTATATATATTATTTGGAACAACCATAGACACTCTATATGCAGTAATGTTTGAGTTAGCTATACAGGGTTGAGGTTGATTCCAAAAATATATATACTTTGAGTTGTGATCTAGCCCGAGATGTGTATACACTGGGTCGTGGATTGATTCAAGATAATACATATCGATTTATTTTCGTACATCTAACTGTGGACAACTAGTTGTAGGTTACTAACGAGGACAGCTAACTTAATAAACTTAAAACAGTAAAACGTATTAAAAATGTTGTAAATATATTTTGAACATATTTTGATATATATGTAAATATTTGTTATAGGTTCATGAATCGACCAGTGGCCAAGTATTACTTCCCGATGAAGTAAAAATCTGTGAGAGTGAGTTATAGTCCCACTTTTAAAATCTAATATTTTTTGGATGAGAATACATGCAGTTTTATAAATGTTTTATGAAATAGACACAAGTAAATGAAACTACATTATATGGGTGAATGATCGAAGCCGAATATGCCCCTTTTTGCTTGGTAGCCTAAGAATTAGTAAACTGGTCTACTAATTGACGCGAATCCTAAAGATAGATCTATTGGGCCTAACAAACCCCATCCAAAGTACTTCGAATTCGTTTTTATCATGTCCGATGGATTTCCCAGAATGATAGGGGATATTCTTATATGCATCTTGTTAACGTTGTGATGACCCGGAAATTTTCGACCAAATTTAAACTTAATCTTATATGATTTCGACACGATAAGCAAAGTTTATTTAATTGAATCTCAAAATTTTTGAACTATTTTTCATGAATTCGTTGACCTTCGACCGCTCTCGATGATTCACGAACCACTATTTGTAAATAGATACATATATATTTAAATATATGAATTTGAAATATAAATTGAAATATTGTATGACGTAATTGTTAGAACTAATAATGTAAAATAAAATAATATATAATAACTATTATTTAAAAGGTATCTATATATGTAAATGAAGTATATTTAGTATATATATATATTTTTGAATTTATTTTGTAATCGACAGTAACGCTCAATTGTAATTCGATCAATATTAAACGAACTAAAAATGAATATATGTGATTTTAAAATAAACGGTTATCCGAAAATGAGTTCTATAAATTTTAGGCTTATTAAAAGTGTATTTAGGAACTATTGGTTAAGTTTTGACACTTTTTATATTTTACCCATAAATGAGAGGGACAGTTGATGTAATTTTTATTTATTAAATTAATGACTGAATTTTATACCATAATGACAAAAATAAATAAATATAGCTAATATAAAAATTTGGAATTTTTCTGAAGGACCTTTTATCCGCCACTGACTAACAACGGAGTACGATATAGCCATTCGACTGTCGGCACATATATACAAGAATTAAGGCTGCTACATTATTCACTTTACTGTATTTGCACGTTTGAAATTGTAATCTTTACTATATTACTTTCTTTCATGTTAAAAACTTATATGCACATATATATGCTCCTTAATACAGATATACATATAGACATATGGGAGGATAGAGCACACATCATCTTTCACCCTTGAACATCCGGCAACCATCATAACCATCTACGCCACCACCCATGACCACCGTAAACCACCATGAAACCCTCATATATAAATATATACATATTCAAATCTGAAGGTATTTCGTATGCCCGAGAGACATATTAAATTAATGTGGCGAACATGTTATGATCCAAGTCAGGTCATACCCAATAACAAGCTTACCGACACCTTATATGTATTTAATCTTTAACGAATGGATCGTTAAATGAATACGCGACACTTGGATTTTAGAATATGGGTTTTCTAAAATATAATCACTTGAGATAAATTATTTGGATAATTTATATATGATATGGATATAATTATTTATAGGTTTAAATAATTATGTTGTGTTATATTTTATAAAATGGTTTATAAAATGTAAATAAATTAACTAGTGCATGGTATTTAATAACAAGTTCATGCATTTATAAACTTGTTTATAAGTTGCAAATCTTGTTATTAAATAAACTAATGTGTGCAGATTTTGGGACTCCAAGAAGGCACACCCATGCTTATTCTTGTTACTTTTAAGACTACACAAGTTCATATATGCATGTGCAACTCTTGGACCAAAGTAAGACTAATTCTCTCAAGTGTAACTAGAGATTCCAAGCTTAAAAAAAAAAAAACTGCATTTCCAGCTCCTGCTGCTGTCCAAAAACCGTGGGGTATTGGCACTTCAAAGGAGGTTCTAAGTTTTTTTTTAAGCTCACATCAAGTGTTAAATAAAATCCTAACTATAAGGAAAGGTGTTGGGGTTAATTGCTTGGGGTATTACTTGCTTGAGGCTTCAAGTTAGAAGCTTTCTTGCCATCATCTTCATCCTCATATCCTGCTATCCAAATTCAGCTCATTACTCATCATTGAGGAGGTATAATCTTCTTCTCTACTTGTTTTATATGTAAGCATGTATCCAAGACTTGATAGTATCATGGAATTTAACTTAATAGCTTAACATGTTAACATGGACTTTACATAATGCTTCCGCTTGTTTAACTACATTTAATTGGTTTTATGATCAAGTTAACTATATGAACATGTTGTTTTGAAACTTGTTAAATTCCATCAATGGTATCTAGAGCCGAGGTCTATGGATTATGCTTCTTATATTGTCTTTAAATCCACTAATTTTGCATTCCATGTACATGCATGAAAATGGAATACAAAAATTGTTGGGTTTGGGAGGGTTGTTTGATTTGGCCAAAATTTTAGGGGTTCCAAAATGGGTTTTGGTTCTTCCATTTTGGTCATATTTGGTTGCATGTTCATGTTCACAATCATAGCCTTGACCTTGTGTTTGGTTGGATGTTTGAATGATTTATATTTATTCATTTGGTATGTAATATTAATTCATTCATTTGGTTTGTAATAATATTCATTTGATTATGTAATTTATTTTATATTTGGTATGTAAAATAGATTAGGTTGTATTTCATTTTCTAGACAAAATGTATTAGGATATATTTTGTAAAAATAAAGATACAAGAAGATGACAATGAAGAACACAAGGAAGGATGCAAGATTAAGTGGGAGATTTTGAAATCTTCTACTTTGTGTTATAACCCTTAACCGGTGGCATTTGTTTTCGGCTAAACAAATGCCTACCAAAATGGCTTGATTGTGAACATATTTGTTTTGCATGTGTGGTTGTTTATTTTATGATTGTGGATTGTATGTTTATATGCTACAAGTTAATCACACAAGTTACCAACAAGTAAAATGGCAATTTAATTGGTTAAATTAAACATTATCAACGACATGCAAAACGTCAATTTAAATGGTTAAATTAAAAATGGCTAAAAGGACATTAATAAACGGTTATTAAGAACATGATAAGGATCATATATATAAAATGGTTTATATCAAGTAATTGGCTAAAATTACAAGACTTGAAATTGGATTTCAAATGAACCATACACTAAATGCATGTTGGTGTATGGCATAAAAGTTTTCTCAAACTAGAAATAATGAAAACTTAAAATCCCTTTTAAACAAGGTAAACAAGTTAAACGCCATCCTTTTGTGCAAAACTTAAAAATATTAGGGATCTCATATTGGGATAAAGGTCACCTAACCGTTATGAGCAAACTAATATGATTAAGGCGAATTTCGCACACTTGTGGGATAAAGGTCACCTAACCACTTGTATGTTAAATTTACACGTTTACACAAGTAGGACGACTTGATTTGGGAATCATGAACTTAGGGTCACCGACGCGTGAGGAACAAATAGGCGTTGATGGGATAAATATGCCATGCAAAAGGATTGCATGATCCCATAACTTAGAAGTTGCAAAAGGATTGCAATTGTCATACAATGACTACCTAGCTAAATCAAATGACGGGATAAAGGTCACCTAACCGAAATTTGGTTTACCGTTGGATTTTAAAATTTAATAAATATCAATTGAATTTAAAGGGTATTGATTGTTAAATTAAAATTAATACTTAAACAACTTTGTTAAAATTTTGTAGATGGCCGCCAATAACAACAACAACATTCCAAACGCACCTATCAACTTTAACAACCTATCGTTGAGGTCAATCCTCGAAAAGGAAAAACTCAACCATACGAACTTCATGGATTGGTTCCGCAATCTAAGAATTGTCCTCAAACTAGAGGATAGGGCGTATGTGTTGGAAGACCCCATTCCCGATCAACCCGATGAGGATGATACGGAAGGCATGGCTTATTGGGAGAAATATTGCACCGATTCGGTGCAAGTTTCTTGCCTCATGCTTGGGACTATGATACCAGAACTCCAAAAGGATTTCGAGCATCATAGTGTATATGACATGATCACACAGTTGAAGGAGATGTTCCTTCAACAAGCTCGTGTCGAGCGCTTTGAAACGGTCTGAGCGCTTCATGCATGTCGGATGGACGACTCCCAATCCGTTTCATCTTATGTCCTTAAGATGAAAAGCCTAATTGATCGAGCGAACCGTCTAAACTACAATGTGTCTAATGAATTAGCCACGGACCTTATCCTTAACTCCTTGCCAAAGAGGTTTGACACATTTGTAATGAATTACAACATGAATGGATGGGATAAGAGCATTGGCGAATTACATGCCATGCTAAAGACGGCCGAAGCGAGCATGGGTAAAAGGGCTTCACCCATGTTTATGATCAATGAAGGCGGGTCCAAAAAAAATAACACTTCTAAGCTGAAGGCAGCTAAGAGGAAAGGACCCGCCTACCAAGGCAAGGGCAAGGGAAAGGGGAAGATGGTCACCCCAACCAACAACAACAAGAAGCAAAAGGTTGCCGGTAAAGCTTACCCCAAGGAAGATCCGTGTTTTGGTTGCGATGAAATGGGTCACTAGAAACGCAACTGCCCGGTCTACCTAAATGAGTTGATTGAAAAGAGGGATGCAGGGCAAACCTCAGGTAATGTAAATATGGTATACATTGAGCTTAGTATTACTTCTTCTAATACATGGGTATTAGACACAGGATGTGGAACTCATATTTGCAATTCTTTGCAGGGGTTCAAAAGAAGTGATCAAGATGCGGGAACAACAAGTCTCTTCATGGGAAATGGAGCAAGGGTGCAAGTGAAAGCTCAAGGAGACTTTGTTTTAAAGCTACCAAGTGGTTTGGAGCTTATTTTGAAAAATGTTTTGTATGCACCCGATTTATCTCGAAACATTATTTCTGTATCTCGTTTGAAACAATATGGTTTTAATCTTAATTTCATTAATGATGATATCCATGTTTCTTTAGATAATGTGTTCTATTTTAAGGCTTCGCCTTCGAATGGTATTTACGAATTGGTTCATGATGACACATCATACAATAGCTCAATGTTCCATGCAAACACCAAGAAACTCAAAAGGGATTTGAGTGATTCCTACTTATGGCATTGTTGCCTTGGTTACATAAACAAGAATCGAATGCATACACTTCAAAAGAATGGACTTTTGAAATCAAATGAACTAGACTCGTTTGATGTATAAGAATCTTGTTTACAAGGCAAAATGACTAAAGCACCTTTCAAAGGGACCTATGAAAGGGCTAAAGACTTATTAGGATTAATACATTCGGATGTATGTGGACCTTTTAAGCCCATGACTAGGAAAGGTGAAAGATACTTCGTCACTTTCATTGATGACTTCAGTCATTTCGGATATGTCTATTTATTAAGGCACAAGGACGAAACTTTTGAAGCATTCAAAGAATATCAAAACGAAGTACAAAATCAACTCAACAAGACAATCAAGGTACTTCGTACCGATAGAGGAGGTGAATACCTAAGCGATGCTTTCCAAGATCATCTTAGAAGTTGTGGGATTATCTCGCAACTTACTCCACCCGGGACAACACAGCTTAATGGTGTATCTGAAAGGAGGAACCGAACCCTAATGGATATGGTTCGATCTATGATGGCTAGAAGCTCGTTTCCTCTATCATTTTAGGGTTATTGTCTATGCTCCACGGCTCGTATTCTAAATATGGCCCCAACCAAGAAAGTGGAACGAACTCCTCATGAGATGTGGTTTGGAAAACCTCCATCTCTATCATACTTAATGGTATGGGGATGTGAAGCTTATCCTAAGTGTTACGTCCCTAATAAGTTGAATGCTCGATCCACGAAGTGTATCTTCATAGGATATCCCAAGGATGATATGGGATACTATTTCTATGATCCAACCGAGCAAAATGTATTTGTTGCTTGAAAGGCTGAATTCCTTGAAACTAAGTTCCTAATGGAAGGAAATAGTGAAAGGAAGATAGATCTTGAAGAGGTTCAAGATCAAGTAGATGATACACAATTGGTTGACACTAGCACTCAACATGAAAATGTTGAGAGTGATCAAATGGATGATCAAAATACACAAGACGTTCGCAGATCTGGTAGGATTAGTAATCCTCCTGAGAGATATGGGTTTCTCATGGATGGTTGCTATGTGGTTGATTTGGATAAAACAACAAACTACCAAGATGCTTTATTAAGGATTGATAAGGATAAATGGAAGGAAGCCATGAACGCTGAGATGCAATCCATGTATGACAACCAAGTTTGGGAACTTGTTGAACAACCTACTGGCTCAAGGCTAGTTGATTGTAAATGGCTTTTCAAAATGAAAACTGACATACATGGAAACTTGGATACATATAAAGCTAGACTTGTAGTAAAAGGTTTCACTCAAACTCAAGGGGTTGACTATGATGAAACTTTTTAGCCTGTGGCAATGCTAAAGTCTATTAGGATATTACTTGCCATTGCTGCTCATTATGATTATGAAATATGGCAAATGGATGTCAAGACCGCTTTCCTAAATGGACATCTTGAGAAAGATATCTATATGGTTCAGCCTGAAGGTTTTGTTGATCCTAAATATCCTAAAAAGGTATGCAAGTTAAAAAAGTCAATCTACGGATTGAAACAAGCATCTAGAATGTGGAATCATCGTTTTAATGAGGAAGCCAAGAAATTTGGCTTCATTAAAAATGGTGATGAAGCTTGTGTATACAAGAAAGCTAGTGGGAGCACTATCATGTTCCTTGTACTATATGTGGATGACATATTGTTATTTGAAAATGATATTCCGAAAATGGAAGGTGTTAAAACATGGCTAAGTAAATGCTTCTCCATTAAGGATCTTGGAGAAGCACAGTACGTTTTGGGGATTGGGATCTACAGGGATAGACCCAATAAACTGATAGGTTTGAATCAAAGTGCATACATTGAAAAGATCTTGAAAAGGTTCAAGATGGAGAACTCTAAGAAAGGGTTGGTACCTATTTAAAAGGGAACACTTCTTAGTTCATCTCAGTGCCCCACCACGAAAGATGAACAAGAGAGAATGAAGAAAGTCCCGTACGCATCTGCTATTGGGTCAATCATGTATGCAATGATACGCACTAGACCGGATGTGTCATGCGCTCTTAGCCTGACAAGTAGATACCAAAATAACCCAGGTAACAGTCATTGGATTGCTATCAAAAGTATATTGAAATACCTTAGGAGAACTAAGGATATGTTTCTAATATATGGGTCTGGTGAGGAGGAACTCGCTGTAAAAGGTTACATGGATGCGAGTTTCCAAACTGATCGAGATGATTCTCGATCACAATCCGGTTATGTCTTCACGTTAAATGGAGGTGCAGTCGCTTGGAAGAGTTTAAAACAGGATGTTATTGCATTATCCACTACAGAGTCGAAGTACATTGCCGCCTCATTGGCAGCTCAAGAAGCTGCATAGATGAAGAAATTCATCGACGACTTAGGAGTAGTCCCTTCCATTCAGGACCCTCTTGAGATCTTTTGTGACAACGAGGGTACGATTGCTCAAATCAAGGAACCTCGTGCTTACCAAAAGACCCGTCACATTGTGTGGAGATTCAACTACATAAGGGATGAAGTTGAAAAGGGAAAGATATGTATTCGCAAAGTTCACACAGATCTTAATATAGCGGATCCACTCACGAAGCTCTTACATGGTGCAAAACATCAAGGACATGTTAGTGCATTAAGGCTTTGATATTCTAGTGATTGGTTGTGATCTGTTTTAAGTATTGTAACGGAACGAAATTGTTCAAACTCATTAATATAATTATGGTATTAATTTATTTTGATTCAAGTTCCTATTTTGCATATTTTATCCATGAATAAGTAATTATTCTAAATTCTGTAGTCGATCACATTTGTGGGAACAAGTGTGAGGTTTAGAATATTATGAACTTGGATTGGTATACATTCGCGGGATGAATGTGGGGCAAGGTTGCAACCAAGGTTCATAGATATTTGTGGGATACAAATATTGGAAGACCCGCCCTCAAGATTTACTAAATGGAGCCTTTGTGGTTAATCACATGTAATCTTGAGTAAAGGCGAATATCATTGTATCCTCTAACCTGAGATACATATTGTGTTCGGATATTCACCAAGTATCGTGCCTTGATTCTTTCCTTCGCTATTCTGAAATATGGTAGTTCACAAGGAAGAGCTCAGGCATAATGCAAGGTACATATTTAGGACGTATGTAGTCAATATGGAATTTGTCCCTCCTATTCGTTGAGAGTCAGATGTCTAAGGCCTGATAAAGTTAAATCTAAAAGAGAGTGATCATTCTATGTCTCTTGGATTTAACATGACATCTAAGACGAAAGGATATAATGAAAAGATTCACCTATTCATATTCAAGATGGGAACTCGAAAGGGATGATGTTATTGAATGGCACAAAGTCATAACATATTGGGGGTGATGGACGGTAGTTAGGTGGTATCCATCACTTGCATTAATTTCTTATGTTTCTCGTGCAAGTGGGAGATTGAAGGTATTTCGTATGCCCGAGAGACATATTAAATTAATGTGGCTAACATGTTATGATCCAAATCGGGTCATACCCAATAACAAGCTTACCAACACCTTATATGTATTTAATCGTTAACGAATGGATCGTTAAATGAATACGCGACACTTGGATTTTAGAAAATGGGTTTTCTAAAATATAATCACTTGAGATAAATTATTTGGATAATTTATATATGATATGAATATAATTATTTATAGATTTAAATAATTATGTTGCGTTATATTTTATAAAATGGTTTATAAAATGTAAATAAATTAACAAGTGCATGGTATTTAATAACAAGTTCATGCATTTATAAACTTGTTTATAAGTTGCAAATCTTGTTATTAAATAAACTAATGTGTGCAGATTTTGGGACTCCGAGAAGGCACACCCATGCTTATTCTTGTTACTTTTAAGACTACACAAGTCCATATATGCATGTGCAACTCTTGGACCAAAGTAAGACTAATTCTCTCAGGTGTAACTAGAGTTTCCAAGCTTAAAAAAAAAACTGCATTTCCAGCTCCTGCTGCTGTCCAAAAACCGTGGGGTATTGGCACTTCAAAGAAGATTATAAGTTTTTTTTAAGCTCACATCAAGTGTTAAATAAATCCTAACTATAAGGAAAGGTGTTGGGGTTAATTGCTTGGGGTATTACTTGCTTGAGGCTTCAAGTTAGAAGCTTTCTTGCCATCATCTTCATCCTCATATCCTGCTGTCCAAATTTAGCTCATTACTCATCATTGAGGAGGTATAATCTTCTTCTCTACTTGTTTTATATGTAAGCATGTATCCAAGACTTGATAGTATCATGGAATTTAACTTAATAGCTTAACATGTTAACATGGACTTTACATAATGCTTCCGCTTGTTTAACTACATTTAATTAGTTTTATGATCAAGTTAACTATATGAACATGTTGTTTTGAAACTTGTTAAATTCCATCAAAATCGATATATACAAACACCATAACTGATACATGATACTCACACACCATCTCCTTTTCGATTAATCATCACCTCACGTCCACTATCACCGGAACAACCTCCAACCACCATCCTCCACTCACCAAGTCAAAAACCCACCACCACGAACCCTTTTAATATGATACTTATATTCGTTTTCTTTCTGATTCGGATCGAAGAGATAACTAACACAACCATCATTAAACCAAAACCAACTGATACATGATAAAGCAAAAAGTTGTGCTACTGTTCGCATCTAATGCCCACCGATACCTTCACCATATTTTTCTTCTTTTCTTTCTTTTCCTTCATTTCTACTATTCTCGTTGCTCCTAGTTGAGCTCCTTAAACCATCAATCTTAACTGCTACGGTTATGCTCCTGCTACTGGTTATCGAACGAGATGGAAAAGGTTAATGACGATGAACAGTGACAATGGAGGCCATCAACAAACTAAATTATTCATGTTACTATTACTAACTATTGCTTGCTCTATTATGTTAAACAACAAAGAAGATGGAGGATAACTAACGGAGAGATAATCACGATTGGTTATGGGGTAATTAAAATGATAATTTTGAGAATATGGTAACAGTTTCATACGGGTTATATAGTTAATTGTGGGTATTAAAAACAGAAAGATCAAAGTGGATGAGTGGTTATGGGAGGTGTTGAGTGAGCGGGTGGTCGCGGGTTCGAGTCCCGTTTTGGACATTTATTTTTACAAGCTAGTTTTAAGGTAGTTTTTCATTTTTAAATTCATTATTATTATTATTATTATTATTTTTATCATTATTATTAATATTATTATTATTATTAGTATTATTATTATTGTTATTATCATTAATATCAATATCAATATCAAAGTTAATATTACTACCGTTATTATTATTGAAATTATTATATAAAGTATTGTTATTATAATTACTAAGCATATTATTATATTTATCATCATTAGCATGTTATTATCAAAATTATCATTTTTATTAAGAATTAGTATTATTATTAAAAAGTACCATTATTATTATAATTATTGTTATCATAGTTATTATAATTCAACTAAGTATTATTATCATTATTAATATCATTATCCTTATTAACAATATTATTATTACTACTCTTATCGTTATTATTATATATATCATTATTATTAATATTAGTATTATCAAAGTTATTAACTTCACAAACAAATGATTTTCATATAAAAAGATAATTAATATATATAACTTAACTATATTAATATTTATATATATATATATATATATAAAATGGAGTTATTTAGTTAAATAATAAAATATCTAAGTTATTGATATAAAAATCATATCTAATATAATAATATATAAAAGCTTGTTCGATTACAAGTATATGTTTTAATATATATACGAATAATATAGGTTCGTGAATCCGAGGCCAACCCTGCATTCTGCAATATAGACTTATGTATTTTTACTACAAAATACAGTATGGTGAGTTCATTTGATTCCCTTTTACTCTTTACATTTTTGGGACTGAGAATACATGCGTTACTTTTACAACTGCTTTATTAAATGCTTTTGAAATACATTTTGAACTGCGAATACATGAAATGCTTTTATAAATGTTTGACGAGATAGACACAAGCAAAACATTCCTCGAATGAATTATGTGGATGTGATAATTGCCACCTTTGAATTATGTGGATGTGATAATTGCCACAATTGATATGAATATTTTTCCCCTGATTATTATTGCTTGATAACCTAAGAATTATGGAACATCACTAATTTTGAGAATTAGTGCACGCCTAATTGACGCGAATCCTAAAGGTAGCTACCGGGTTTAACACCCCCACCCAGAATGTTCACTAGATGGAAGGGCTAGTGGGCGTGGTGTTTAGTACTTCGAAGTTTATATGATTATTATACAGACGAGATGTTCTATTTTGGGGATATTATTATGCGCATTATATGTTAAGGTCGGTTACAAGCCAAGTTATGAAAGAAATGAAAAGTGAATGTTATGTATCGAGAGAATGATTTTATACACAGGTTATGTGTATGTTATTTTGTGCACGAGATATGTGTACGGTTACTAAGATTTATGAAAATGGTTTCGTACACGAGAAATGTGTATTGTATTTAAAAGATATCGCATGTACATTACAGGTGGGTATAGGATTAGGGCCCATTTGTACCATGCAGCATTTAAATCTTGTGGTCTATCAAAATGATGAATTTTATTGTTTTATGATAAACTTATGAACTCACCAACCTTTTGGTTGACACTTGAAAGCATGTTTATTCTCAGGTATGAAAGAAACCTTTCGCTGTTCATTTACTCATTTTAAAGACATTATTTGGAGTCGATCATCGCAATGGGACCAGATGTTGGTGACCTTGTCCAGATGGATTAGGACGGGGTATGACATGTGTTATCAGAGCGGCGGTCTTAGCGAACCAGGTCTTGCATTAGTGTGTCTAACTGATAGTCGTTAGGATGCATTAGTGAGTCTGGACTTCGACCATGTCTGCATGTCAAAAGTTTTGCTTATCATTTTTGTCGGAAATCATCTGCTTATCATCCTTAGGAAATTACCTGCTCATTATTCTTAGTCTAAACACGTTTTACTGCGTTGACTGCATGAATAGTCTACAGACAAAAATTCATATCTTAGCGTATCTGTTACTGTAGACCTTGCCTGATATCTCTCGTAAACCTCTTCGTAATTTAAGGGATCCTGGTACTATATATATCTATGCATACTATGCATTGAGAATACATCCAACTATCAATTACTGTCACTAAACTCTTCATAACAAAAATATTTTCTGTGATCGCGTAAGATGGCCTCTACGAATCGACCACGTTCCTCTGACTCCGAAGACAGCGTGACAGGAGCACACCAACCAATCAACTATCGTGATTACTGGATAAAATGGGGGTGGGTTCACGACATACTCACTCTATGGAGAAGGGAAGAAGGTACTCCATATCATGAACCGAATCTACCACCTAACCTTGGAGTACTCGACCCGCTCACCGGCGAACCTGTTCGCAACACCGTTTATACCCTTTTTGCCAGAATTTTTTGTCTTGAGACTACCATTAACGGAAATAGAGAAGATATCCGACCTCCACCTCACACTGATAACCAACCAGGGTTAGTAGAAGAAGTTAAAGAACTCCGAGCTCGATTGTTAACTTTAGAGAGCACGGTACACAATTTGCAAGCACCAGCAGTATCACCAACACCAGTAACATCACCAACCTCAGCACCAACATCACTAGTACCACCAACAACAACATTTGCATCACCAGCTTCGACATCTCATTCTGTACCTCGAGTATAATCATCGTTCTACATGACGTTCTACATCATTTATCTTCGTTCGACATGGCGATTATGTAATATCTAATGTTTTAGAGATTATATATTCTTATTCTAACGGTAAATCAAATGAGTCTAATATCATATTGACTCATTAAAATCCATGATTACATCTGAAGAAAATATATATGTAAGTATATTTTCATAAAGATTGTAATTAAAAATTCTTTCGTACAAACTGTTAATAATGAAAATATTATAACGGGTAGGTAATACCCGAGGAATATTTAGATTTCACATTAATAAGTTATACTGTACATTCTTCGAACTTGATTCAACAGTCATTTACTATCCTACTTACATCCACAAATATATGTATCCGTTCACCGCAGAATAACCATTTTTATTCAAATTCATATTTGGATTTTGATTTATCAGAATCCAACAAGTGGCATAATGAAGAAAACATTTGACAAAATAAAATTTGTTAGAAACAAACAAATTAACTAAGAGAAATTTTGTTAAGAATCCATGCTAACTGTTCCTAGCTAACTGTTCCTAGCTAACTGTTAATTCCGTATTACATTTTATTTATCGCAATTTATTTACTGCATTTTATTTATCGCAATTTTAATTCTCGCAATTTTATTTATCATCATTTAATTTCTGTTATTTATTTTACGCACTTTAAATATCGGGACACATATACAAGGTTTTGACATATCATGTCGACGCATCTATATATAATATTTGGAATAACCATAGACACTCTATATGCAGTAATGCTGGAGTTAGCTATACATGGTTAAGGTTGATTCTACAATAAAATATAAAGTTTGAGTTGTGATCGAGTCTGAGACATGTACACGGGTCACGATATGTATTAATTAATTCGAATATTATATAATAAACTATATATGAATTATTGGACTATTAACTGTGGACTATTGACTGTGGACTAATAACATTGGACAATTAAAATGAATTAAAATATTGATTATAACATATGAAACTAAACATTTCTTCAAGTTTGCCACTTGATTTCATTTTAAACCTCATTTGTATCTTGACGATTACAATCCGCGTTCAAACCTTTTGTGATTCTTGAAAACACCTCAATCGAGAGGATGAACTAACTGTACTTCATCTATGGAAGAAAAGATTGATGCATATAGTTATGCACATGAAAACACTCGGAACCGAATAAACGCTTAACACGTATCTGTGCTAGCTCTTTTGGCATTTATTACCAAAAACAACTTTTTAATTCCTTTTTCAAAGTAGCAAATTTGGTCACAGCGCCAACAAGTCAACTTGACTTTTCATATGGATTAGCCTTATTATAACCGTGATATATAAGTTACCCTTTTCGTCATCGTTGCCGGAGAACCATTTACATCCCACCACGTTAGCAGTAAACTTACCAGCAACTTCATAAACCTTTGACTTTCTGAGAAATCATTATATTCATTGAAACCCTGTCATATACTCATCCACACCTTATAATGAGAATTGCTACACTAATTACCGAGAATTAGCACTCAATATTTTGAAATCTCGCAGCATGTCTACATCAACAGTTATATGTATACATATAACCTTTATCTCTTGGAACTACAATCTTCAACTCTAAAAATTTGAAAAGCACCCAGTCTGCGAATTAATACTTTGAATTTTGAAAAGTTGATTGCAACAACAAAAACTGTAAACGACCTCAACAGCCAAAAGTTGGTGATAAAGAATTGTATGTTGGCAAAGCTCAGAAAAAGTTTGAAACTAAAAAAAAACTGATTGAGCAAACTATGAAGGAGTCTCTGAACAAATCACAAGGACTAAACTTGTACATTAACAATCCTGATGATTCTGTTTCTGATGAAATCTTTAGCAAATACCTTGCTTCTGACTCCAAACTCTTGCGGACAAATTTTCTTCACTATCCTTCGATATTAGAAATTCCAAGATATCATAGTATCTTTCATTATAAATATCTTCCATATTTCTAAAGATATTTTCATAATTATTCTTATCCGAAATCATTAATCTCTTCGTGCTATCAGTGTTACATCATATAGAAACTGTTAGTTTCTATATTCTGTAAACTTTCGAGCTTAAAATATGAATGTTATTGAAGTAATGTTGAGAACTGATGCATGAGTTAGTATAATATAATGACACTTGATCAACGTGATTATATTACAGTAAGTCATGCAGAGTTTCTAAATAGAACATGATGATTCACAGACTATAACGTCATCATGTGTCATGTTACACGAATCTTACATTCTACCTAATCTCTAAACATATCAAGAACATATCTCCTTGATAGTTCTATCTTTTTTCTTGAATTCTGATAATTTAACTAATCAAATCGTGCTATTACAATTCTTCTGCTTAGTATATTATGATCATTCAAAAATTTCATACATATGAATTCTGGACCATTAATCGCTTAACTTGGAGTCGGGAAGAGAAAACAAGAGCATGGAGCTTCGAAATATAAAGGAAAATATAAAGTCGATCACAAACACAGAAATCACAAACCGTGTATATCAATGTGTATAGCAATATAAAGACCCGGAAGAATGATAAAAACAATAATCCCTAGAGCATAGTAGAAGTAAATAGATTCCTTTGGTGGTAGTTGAAAAAGAAGAGCGATTGATACGATAATCAAGAAAATATCGAGGATCAGAACTGAATTAAGCATTTTTACAATCTTTTGGATATATGAACCGGGAAAGAAAGTATAGAAGTGGTGGGAAGTACTGGAAGAGAAGAAGTTCATTTATAGTGGAAATACCGGACCGAGCAATCGAGGCAAATCATCGCATTTAATTAAAAAAATCTTAATTTCCTTTTTCACTAAAAAATTAAATTTTATATAGATTTTAAAGATTATCTCTAAATTCCTTGAATCCCAGAAATCCACCGTGACTATGTCAAAAGTTAAATCTCTATCTCAAACTTTTGTGACAGCTTCACTCGTACGCTTCGCATAATTGAACCGTTTTATCTAAATTAATCAATGATGATAAAAACTTATTTATCAACTCATATTCGTCATGAAAACATTCTTATTGTTGTCCATGACCACCTTACTCAAATTTCGGGACGAAATTTTTTTAACGGGTAAGTACTGTGATGACCCGCAAATTTTCGACCAAATTTAAACTTAATCTTATATGATTTCGACACGATAAGCAAAGTCTATTTAATTGAATCTCAAAATTTTTGAACTATTTTTCATGAATTCGTTGACCTTCGACTGCTCTCGACGATTCACGAACCACTATTTGTAAATAGATACATATATATTTAAATATATGAATTTGAAATATAAATTGAAATATTGTATGACGTAATTGTTAGAACTAATAATGTAAAATAAAATAATATATAATAACTATTATTTAAAAGGTATCTTTATATGTAAATGAAGTATATTGAATATATATATATATATATATATATATATATATATATATATATATATATATATATATATATATATATATATATATATATATATATATATATATATATATATATATATATATATTTTCGAATTTATTTTGTAATCGACAGTAACGCTCAATTGTAATTCGATCAATATTAAACGAACTAAAAATGAATATATGTGATTTTAAAATAAACGGTGATCCGAAAATGAGTTCTATAAATTTTAGGCTTATTAAAAGTGTATTTTGGAACTATTGGTTAAGTTTTGACACTTTTTATATTTTACCCATAAATGAGAGGGACAGTTGATGTAATTTTTATTTATTAAATTAATGACTGAATTTTATACCATAATGACAAAAATAAATAAATATAGCTAATATAAAAATTTGGAATTTTTCTGAAGGACCTTTTATCCGCCACTGACTAACAACGGAGTACGATATAGCCATCCGACTGTCGGCACATATATACAAGAATTAAGGCTGCTACCCTATTCATTTTACTGTATATGCACGTTTGAAATTGTAATCTTTACTATATTACTTTCTTTCATATTGAAAACTTATATGTTACATATATATGCTCCTTAATACAGATATACATATAGACATATGGGAGGATAGAGCACACATCATCTTTCACCCTTGAACATCCGGAAACCATCATAACCATCTACGCCACCACCCATGACCACCGTAAACCACCATGAAACCCTCATCTATAAATATATACATATTCAAATCGATATATACATACACCATAACTGATACATGATACTCACACACCATCTCCTTTTCGATTGATCATCACCTCACATCCACTATCACCGGAACAACCTCCAACCACCATCCTCCACTCACCAAGTCAAAAACCCACCACCACGAACCCTTTTAATATGATACTTATATTCGTTTTCTTTCTAATTCTGATCGAAGAGATAACCAACACAACCATCATTAAACCAAAACCAACCGATACATGATAAAGCAAAAAGTTGTGCTACTGTTCGCATCTAATGCCCACCGACACCTTCACCATATTTTTCTTCTTTTCTTTCTTTTCCTTCATTTCTACTATTCTCGTTGCTCCTGGTTGAGCTCCTTAAACCATCAAGCTTAACTGCTACGATTATGCTCCTGCTACTGGTTATCGAACGAGATGGAAAATGTTAATGGTGATGAACAGTGACAATGGAGGACATCAACAAACTAAATTATTCTTGTTACTGTTACTAACTGTTGGTTGCTCTATTCTGTTAAACAACAAAGAAGAAGGAGGATAACTAACGGAGAGATAATCACAATTGGTTATGGGGTAATTAAGATGATAATTTTGAGAATATGGTAACAGTTTCATACGGGTTATATAGTTAATTGAGGGAATTAAAAACAAAAAGATCAAAGTGGATGAGTGGTTATGGGAGGTGTTGAGTGAGCGGGTGGTCGCGGGTTCGAGTCCCGTTTTGGACATTTATTTTTACAAGCTAGTTTTAAGGTAGTTTTTCATTTTTAAATTCATTATTATTATTATTATTATTATTATTATTTTTATCATTATTATTAATATTATTATTATCAGTATTATTATTATTGTTATTATCATTAATATCTATATCAAAGTTAATATTACTATCGTTATTATTATTGAAATTATTATATAAAGTATTGTTATTATAATTACTAAGCATATTGTTATATTTATCATCATTAACATGTTATTATCAAAAATTATCATTTTTATTAAGAATTAGTATTATTATTAAAAAGTACCATTATTATTATAATTATTGTTATCATAGTTATTATAATTCAACTAAGTATTATTATCATTATTAATATCATTATCCTTATTAACAATATTATTATTACTACTCTTATCATTATTATTATAAAATATCATTATTATTAATATTAGTATTATCAAAGTTATTAACTTCACAAACAAATGATTTTCTTATAAAAAGATATTAAATATATATAACTTAACTATATTAATATTTTTGTATATATAAAATGGAGTTATTTAGTTAAATAATAAAATATCTAAGTTATTGATATAAAAATCATATCTAATATAATAATATATAAAAGCTTGTTCGATTACGAGTATATGTTTTAATATATATGCGAATAATATAGGTTCGTAAATCCGAGGCCAACCCTGCATTCTGCAATATAGACCTATGTATTTTTACTACAAAATACAGTATGGTGAGTTCATTTGATCCCCTTTTACTCTTTACATTTTTGGTACTGAGAATACATGCGCTACTTTTACAACTGCTTTATTAAATACTTTTGAAATAAATTTTGAAATGTCAATACATGAAATGCTTTTATAAATGTTTGACGAGATAGACACAAGCAAAACATTCATCGAATGAATTATGTGGACGTGATAATTGCCACCATTGAATTATGTGAATGTGATAATTGCCACAATTGATATGAATATTTTTCCCCTGATTATTATTGCTTGGTAACCTAAGAATTAGGGAACATCACTAATTTTGAGAATTAGTGCACGCCTAATTGACGCGAATCCTAAAGGTAGCTATCGGGTTTAACACCCCCACCCAGAATGTTCACTAGACGGAAGGGCTAGTGGGCATGGTGTTTAGTACTTCGAAGTTTATATGATTATTATACAGACGAGATGTTCTATTTTGGGGATATTATTATGCGCATTATATGTTAAGGTCGGTTACCAAGCCAAGTTATGAAAGAAATGAAAAGTGAATGTTATGTATCGAGAGAATGATTTTATACACAGGTTATGTGTATGTTATTTTGTGCACGAGATATGTGTACGGTTACTAAGATTTATGAAAATGGTTTCGTACACGAGAAAGGTGTACTGTATTTAAAAGATATCGCATGTACATTACAGGTGGGTATAGGATTCGGGCCCATTTGTACCATGCAGCATTTAAATCTTGTGGTCTATCAAAATGATGAATTTTATTGTTTTATGATAAACTTATGAACTCACCAACCTTTTGGTTGACACTTGAAAGCATGTTTATTCTCAGGTATGAAAGAAACCTTTCGCTGTGCATTTGCTCATTTTAAAGACATTATTTGGAGTCGATCATCGCAATGGGACCAGATGTTGGTGACTTCATCCAGATGGATTAGGACGGGGTATGACAAATGTCGGTTACAAGGTGTTCACCATATGAATGATTTTTATCTCTATGTATGGGATGTATATTGAAATATGAAATCTTGTGGTCTATTATTACGATTTGATAAATATATAGGTTAAACCTATAACTCACCAACATTTTTGTTGACGTTCAAAGCATGTTTATTCTCAGGTGATTATTAAGAGCTTCCGATGTTGCATGCTAAAATATGGACAAGATTTGGTGTCAGCATGCTTGTATAATATTGTTTAAAACTGTATTCGAGATTTACTTTGTTGTAACATATTAATATTGTAAACCAATATGTGTTGGTAGTGTGTAAGTGTGATATTTTTAGATTATCATTTCTTGATAATCTAGGTGGTGTCCTTTTAACCTTGTCGATAAAATAAAGGTTATGGTTTGTTTTAAAAACGAATGCAGTCTTTGAAAAACGTCTCATATAGAGGTCAAAACCTCGCAAAGAGATCAATTAATATGAAACATTTATAATCAATATGAATGGGACATTTCATCTGAGACTTGTATACACTGGTCGTGGATTGATTCGAGATAATATATATTGATTTATTTCTGTACTACTAACTATGGACAACTAATTGTGGACTACTAACGTTGGACTATTAACTTAACAAACTTAAATTATTAAAACATAATAAAAAATGTTTTGAATATATTTCGATCATACTTTGATATATATATATATATATATATATATATATATATATATATATATATATATATATATATATTGATCATTTTGATCTGTTTAATGTTGTATAATTGGAACTTCGATATATGTATATATATATTTGTTATAGGTTCGTGAATCGACCCATGGCCACGTCTTATTTCCGACGATTTGAAAATCTGTGAAAGTGAGTTATAGTACCATTTTTACTATCTAATATTTTTGGGATGAGAATACATGCAGTTTTATAAATGTTTTACAAAATAGATACAAGTACTTTAAACTACATTCTATGTTGGATTATCGGAATCGTATATCGCCCTTTTTAGCTTGGTAACCTAAGAATTAGGGAACCGTACCCATAATTGACGCGAATCCTAAAGATAGATCTATGGGCCTAACAAACCCCATCCGAGGTACGGATGCTTTAGTACTTCGATTTTTATACAGACGAGAGGATTCTGTTATACAGACGAGAGGATTTTGTTTTGGGGATATTCTATATGCATCTTGTTAATGTCGGTTACCAGGTGTTCATCATATGAATGATTTTTATCTCTATGCAGTTTGCGAAATGCCTGATATGAGATGGATGTTTATGGAAAATGAAATCTTGTGGTCTATTATTATAATTTGATATATATAGATTAAACCTATAACTCACCAACATTTTTGTTGACGTTTAAAGCATGTTTATTCTCAGGTGATTAAAAAGAGCTTCCGCTGTTGCATGCTAATTAAAGACAAGAATTGGAGTCAGCATGCTTGTATGATATTGTTTAAAAACTGCATTCGAAAAATAAATTGTTGTAAAATATTATTGTAAACTATTATGAAATGGTCGTGTGTAAAAGCTGAATTTTAGATTATCATTACTTGATAATCTATGTTATGTCTATTAAACCTTTATCGATAGAATAAAGTTTTTGGTTTGTTTAAAAAAAACGAATGCAGTCTTTGAAAAACGTCTCATATAGAGGTCAAAATCTCGCAACGAAATCAATTAATATGAAACGTTTATAATCAATATGAACGGGACATTTCACCTAATGCTCGAGACTACTATGCAAAAGTTTAACAAAAGTCAACTTGACTCAAAAATGATTTCCAAAATTTATACCTGATTATTATATAGTTTAAATATAGTCATTTTATATTTTTAAATATTTTTAACGAATTTATTAGAGTAAATAATATAATTCATTTATTAATACATAAAGTTTTATATTAAAATTTATATAATAAAATATACTTTTATATATCTTAAGTAATAGAATTTATAAAGTTCATTTAATATCATAAAAATAATATGATAGGTATTATTAATGTAACTGTATTACACGTAGTAAAATATCTTAGTATCACATATTTATGTGATAAAATAATATCGATAATAACAATAATAAGTAAAAGTTGTATTATTTTATAATAATAATTATTATTATTCTACTAATAATAACAATATTTATTTTCACTAAAAATGACATTTTAATAAAATGATAATTTTTATTAAAAAGATAATAATAATGATATTTTATATTACAATGATATTCCTATAAATAATAATTTTTGTAAAAATGATAATTTGTATATTAATAATACTTTTAATAATAATATGATAAAAATAATGAAAACGATATTTTTATCTAAATCAATACCTTTCAATATTTTAATTTCATCATGATACATATATTCATTATTTCCTAATCAATTTGTTAATAGTTGTTAGTCGTTTTTTATATCGCGTTCATAATGATGATAACAAGATTGAAGGTACGCGCTACGCGGCTATGAATTATTGATTGCTATTGTTTAAAGATAACGATTGTGAAAGTATATAGAATCAACTCTAATTTAAATAACAGTGAACATGAAACCAATTGATTATTTCAAGACTAAATATTAAAAGTTAAAATTTGGAAACTGAAAACAATTTCAACAACTATCACATTTTATTAACAGTCAAATACTCAAATCTCCTCTTCATAAAACACTATGCACTTTGAGAAAAATTTATTTTAGTTTAGTCGATAAATGGGTCTATATTACCACATTCACATGAACCATGTCATTTAACTTATGAATTCAACAACTGAAGATCATATGAAAAACTTTATAAGCGAAAAGAAAGGTCGCAATAGATTAGAACATCAAAATGGTTTCTTACAAATGTTAACTTCTACGAATGCATACATCAATCAGATAGAATATATCAGGAGCAGCCAAATATGTAACCAAAACATAGCATGATTCGTTTCCTGATCACGACCCAAAAACAGAAACCATAATTTACAAATCGCACTCGCTGTCATCATCAAAAAAGTTGATCCCGCTGACCAACTAACAAAACTAACCAAAAAGGATCAACGATCTAACTACCCTGCAGATAAATCGGCCTATAGCAACCAAAACACTCTTACGGAATTAACAAAGTTTAGACTAGTAAATAAAAGACGCTAAAAAAAGTACTTACATGTTCGTTGTCTGTTTCGATCTCGTTCTTACAAAATCCCAACTACGTTCCTGTATCATTGAAAGTCATTTACACTTATTATCCCAAGACATTAATAAAATATTATAACATTACAGAGTAACATTAATACAACAACAATAAAGGAACCTAATTAATATAAGATGCATTTTATATTTACTCATAAGAGCTGCAGCACCATAACCCAAAGCATAGCAGTAGTTTGAGTTAAAATTTGAAGGCAACCCACATCTACCTTCATAACTGCATAAAAAAGTAAACAATTATAATAAATTATTATTTTTTTTGAAAAGCAAATAAAGAATATTACTTACCCAAAAAAGTGTGGCTACCCTTTGAAATCCTTGTTATATGTACCCGCCTTTTTCCTACTTTCTAGTTCAGCTTCCACCATTTGAATGAGCATCTTTTCAGTTTCTTTTTTTGCAACCTGTACAAGTACAGTTCAAAACAGGTAAAAAGTGAATCAGGCATGATTATCAAATAACCAAACTATTCAGCAACATTCAAGCACAATACTACCTGCATTTCCATGAGGATCTCTTTCAAGAAGCAGTTGTTCCTGAATTGCTTTCGGTAGTATCTCGAAGAGCTCGTGAGATTGGCTTCTAAGTTTCTTTTTCCACGCACCTTCTTGATCAACAACATCATGAGCCAAAAATTCATTGAGCTCAGCAATAAGTTGTTGCACCTGCAGATCATAATGCAAAATAACACCAGTAAGTGATAAATGACAGTCAATATTCGATTAGTTCCACATGTTATCTCAAGTTTTTAAATTTAAATACCTCTGGAATGAAATCAATCAGGCCTTCTGGAATGAGGATAATAACATAATTATAACCAGTGTTTGCACGGTTGCAAATTATATTTGTTATATAATCTGTAACACTTTTCAGTGTCTGCTTTTGTTCAGCAACCTGCAACAAAAGAGATCAAACATGCAAATAACATATACATAAACGTAATTAAGCCATCTGTCACATGATGTAAGCCAAAACAAAAAATAGCATATCTCTTCTCCAATGATTGTTATGTTTGGATGAGTCTGCAAAGAACATTCTAGAGTAATATGTGATCCAGCACGGCCCATTAACCTTACAACTGCAGATATTAAGAGAATGCAAGTGTAATTTATAGTTTGAAACAGGATAACACATGAGCAAGCAACAACAATGTATCAAAGCTTTAGTAAACTGAAAAATGCAACAAAAAATATAATATCAGCATACATACAGAGATAATGTTACCAAGTATGCCACCATAACGATAAGCATAAGCAGTAAGTTGTTCGTCATGATATTCACAAGTCACTCATGATTCTATCTAATCGATGATTCTTCAAAAGTAGTTTCATTAATATCATCAATCAACAAATGATTTCAATTTTTGATAACTCATGTGCCAACTTTTTTATAGCTCATATCTCTTAGAATGCCTAACTGCTTTAAAGTTATACCAACAATTTGGGGTTATAGGAGCCCATAACCAACAGAATACGAACATTCGTAATCATGACAAAAATCAAACCCAAAAACTCAGCGACAAAGGTTAAACAGCAAAAGAGGATTAAAAACACTTACTAAACGTCGGAGACGATGAACCCCAAGAATCGTTCAAGGATTTCCATCAACAGAGTCGATGGTGATGGTATTAAAAGAAAAAAAAAACAGAAAATAAACCCTAACCTATTACCATCATCAATGGCTGCAAATTAAACCCTAACCTTTTGTGACAACCCGAAAATTTCCAACCAAATTTAAACTTTATCTTTATATTATTTCGACACGATAAGCAAAGTTTGTTAAGTTAAATCTCAAGAATTTTAAATTGTGTTCATACATTCCTTATAACCTCGACCAAATTCCGACAATTCACGAACCATTATATATAAATAAATATGTATATATATGTATATATATATTATAACTTGAGAATATTAATAAAGTATTAAACGTATAATACTTTACATGAACGTATTTGTTTCAATATGTTTATCGATGGAATTAGAAGATAATATCAAATAATTGATTTATCAGATACATTATGATATGATTACGGGTCTATGTTATGAGGTCCACTGTGATTTAAGAAATCTATTCTTTTTGACAACATTCGGAAAATAGTAAAGTGATTTATAAGTAAGAACGTGAAGTGTAAATAACTTAGATGTTGGATATCGACAAGTTAAGTAACTCGACATTTTTCATTAAGATGATTTCATACGTTTATTTAACCTTTGAACTTTATCTCATGCTTCACCAACAAACTGTAATTTAAAAACTTGAAACCTATTATGAATATATATGATTATACTTTTCTAAAACATTTTATGATATAACGATTTCCATTATTTAACCTTTAAACAAAATAATTCTTAAAAATATATTTGGTTTTGGAAAACAAAATTATTATATTTATTTGATTTAGTTTCAAACGTACAAAAACGTTTTCAGTTTAAAAAGAACATTATTATTAAAACGTATATAACTTTTATAAATATCTAGAACCACTTTTGACAACTCATTACGTAACCAGTATGATAAAGATAACGATATTTATATTTTATTTTATTAAATATATATAACGATTTAAATTAATATTATATATATTTATACGCGTATTATACGTACATAGTTTTATACTTTTACTATACTTAAACTTTACCTTTACTTTATTTTTACTTTACTTTAACTTTAATAATTCACTTTAATAATTCACTTTAATAATTCATACTTTAATAATTCACTTTAATAATTCATACTTTAATAATTCACTTTAATAATTCATACTTTAATAATTCACTTTAATAATTCATACTTTAATAATTCACTTTAATAATTCAAAAATCTATTATAAATAGAATTCAATAGGTTTCATTATTTCATAGAAACTTGAAAATATTTTTCTCTAAACTCTCTCAATCGATTTACATATATATATTTACTCCGTATTATTTCAAGATATTATTAGTATACATAAAATATTACGTCAGAGTGCTGTCCGAGTGATTTCGAAATTGTTTTTTAAATGGGATTGGATTAAGGAAATTATGGGTTATAGCTATGGAGGTGATTGGGTATGGTTCATGGGTATGCTCGTGAGGTCAATATAGTGTTTATCATCTCCGTTGCGTCTACGTACCTTTCCTGCAATATTGAATCTCAATATTGATACGTGAGTACTCATAATTTAACTTTTACATACTAATAGTGTATCCCTGACTAGTGCTCAAGTATATAGGATTATGCGTGTTTGTACTTTTGATATTGCCTTTAGTTAGGTTATGTTGAATCCTGAATTAGTTATATATGCGACTGAGATAAGGTATAAGATATGCATGTCGTTAGAAAGCTAGCGAAAAATTAAGAACTTTTCATTTAGATATCGAATGATTTCGATGAACGGATTTGAAGTTATAGTCCATCGAATTTTTGTATTATTATTAAAAATGATTATTATTATCGTCGTTATTATTATCGTTTTAGTTTTATCTTATTATTATTATTATCTTTATCAATAAAAGGATTTATCATTAAAAAAAATTGTTATTTTTTTTATTATTACTATCGTTATTATCGTTAAAGTTATAATTAGTATTATTATTATTATTATCCAATTATTATTATTATTATTATTATTATTATTATTGGTATTATTATTATTAATATCATTATTAATATATATATCATTATTTAAAAATAGTTATTGTTATTATTAATATTATTATTACTATATTATCATTAAGATAATTATTAGTATTATCGTTAATAATGTTATAGTAACTATCATTATTAATATTAGTGTAATTAAAACAAATATTTGTAACACCTAATTATTTTGATTACTATTATTATCATTATTACGAACACGATATAAAAGACGATTAAAAGCAATTAAACGAAACGATTAGGAAATAATGGGTAAGAGTATCATGATGAAATTAAAATATTATAAGATATTGATTTAGATAAAATTATCGTTCTTATTATTTTTATCATTACTATTATTATTAAAATTATCGTTAGTATTAAAACTATCATTTTAAGAAAAATTATCATTTTAATAAGAATGTCATTGTTACTATAAAATATCATTATTATTATTATTATTATTTTAAATAGAATTATTATTTTAAAGATAATATTAAAAATTATCGTAAATATTAAAGTTATCATAATTAGAATTATCGTTTTATCATAATGTCATCTTAGTAATAATAAATATTGATATTTTTATAATAATTATTATTATTACAAAAATAATACAACTTTTACTTACTATCATTATAGATATTATTTTATCAAATAAATATTTGATACAAACATATTTTACTACGTGTAATAACTTACTTTAATAATACCTATCATATTATCTTTATAATATTAAATGAACCCTATAAATTTTATTACTTAATATATATAAAAGTATATTTTATTATATAAATATAATATAAAATTTTATTTATTAATAAATAAATTATATTATTTACTCTAATAAATCTTTTAAAAATATTTAAAAATATAAAACGACGATATTTAAACTATATATTAATCATGTATAGATTTTTGGAAATTATTTAGAGTCAAATTTACTTTTGTTGACTTTTGCATATTAGTCTCGAGCATTAGGATTGTGGTACACTATGACTTGACCTAATTTGTTAGACAAATATTGACCAACACATAAATATATATAATTAATTTAGGTTCGTGAATCCGAGGCCAACCTTGCACTTGTTCAATGACGTTATATGTATTTTTACTACGAAATACAGTATGGTGAGTTTCATTTGCCTTTTTACCCTTTATATTTTTGGGACTGAGAATACATGCACTTTTATAAATGTTTGATGAAATAGACACAAGTAATTGAAACTACATTCTATGGTTGAATTATCGAAATCGAATATGCCCCCTTTTTATTAAGTCTGGTAATCTAAGAATTAGGGAACAGACACCCTAATTGACGCGAATCCTAAAGATAGATCTATTGGGCCTAACAAACCCCATCCAAAGTACCGGATGCTTTAGTACTTCGAAATTTATATCATGTTCGAAGGAGGATCCCGGAATGATAGGGGATATTCTTATATGTATCTAGTTAATGTCGGTTACCAGGTGTTCACCATATGAATGATTATTTTTTGTCTCTATGCATGGGACGTATATTTATGAGAACTGGAAATGAAATTCTTGTGGTCTATTAAAATGATGGAAATAAATGATTATGATAAACTAATGAACTCACCAACCTTTTGGTTGACACTTTAAAGCATGTTTATTCTCAGGTGTTAAAGAAATCTTCCGCTGTGCATTTGCTCATTTTAAAGATATTACTTGGAGTCTTTCATAGCATATTTCGAAGAACGTTGCATTCGAGTCATTGAGTTCATCAAAGATTATTATTAAATCAATTTATAGTTGCATAGTGGATATTATGAAATGGTATGCATGCCTGTCAATTTTTGATGTAAAGAAAGATTGTCTTTTAAAAACGAATGCAATGTTTGTAAAATGTATCATATAGAGGTCAAATACCTCGCAATGTAATCAACTATTGTGAATCGTTTATAATGTATATGAACGGGTCCTTTCACCTTTGACCATCATCGGTCGCTTCAACGGATCGTTTGTCGATTACATCGTAGGTAACACTATTTTCCGACAACGATTACGAAATCGAATCAAAAGAACTGGTAATCGAAAGAAATAGGGAAACACTGATAAGTGAGTAACCAAAAAGTATGAACAATCAAAAACATATCAGTGTGAACAACGCACCGTTGTATAAGAAAAATTACTCAAATCAATACTTACATAAAGTAAACGGCCATTGAATGCCTTGAAACCTTATTGTTTTTTTCCACCGATTAATGAACATTTACAAAGTTTTAAAATTATCACATATGTACAATAATAACCTATATGATGTGTATATTTAGCATCAACAATCAACAATATATATTATCTATAAAAAATTACAAAACAAAAATAAAAACAAAAAAATTGTAGAAACCATACCTTGATGAGAGCTTTGAAGCAATTGAATCGTACCACTTGCTAGCAGATGGATACAGATCTGCACGAGGTTTCTTTGACACAGCTGCGCATACCTTCATAGCATCTTTCGTGATTTGATTCCTATAACATTAAAGGATAGAAATGAAAAAAAAATTTACATTAAACCCCAGCTTAAAGCATTCTAGATTAATACAGAGTAATTAATGGTAATCACCTAAACATGATTACATGAACACACCAACCAAAAATTTGGACGTAATAGAGATCACGAATCTAAGACCTGTAACAATATATCACAGTATTTATTTCTATGATGTAACAAATTGGGCAAAAAAACAATAGAAAAAAGGTCACCCTGAAACACAAAATACGTCCCAAAAGGCGCAGATATTAGGTAACAACCTGCAAGAAATTGCATAAAGTGAAAAAATTAGGAGAAATAATAAACAAACACAAATGAATCAAACGGTTGGTAACTGTCCCCATATCTATTAACAACAAAGCATTCAATCTCTCAATGACATAATAGCAAGTCTGCAACAACACCACAAAGGCACGTAAACCAGTTTTCCGATTAATTAAAACAACTAAGAATGACAACTCAAGGTCGTATTGTAAAATACAACAACTACCAACTATATTTGAGGGCTTTTTATCGAACTCGGCAGTTATCAAACACCCTAATAACCCATCACTAATTATCATTTATTAACATAAATTGAAAGAAGTACACTACAATAATTCATAGTTGATTACTAAAAGGTAAAACAAATAATTCATTTATTTACTACTTACCTATTAGTTATAGAAATAACAATTCACGTTATTACCTTCAAATCCCTGCATCACCATCAATGTAGCAAATTGATGATCGACAGGAACATTGTTGAGATACCCATGATCATAAAGATTCAAACTCTTATCATTATCACTGATAAACACTGAACATCAAAAACTTCATTATCTGATATGAAACAAATCAAAGGACTAAGAAGAAAAACTATTTGTTAGTATAAGAGATTAATTCACCCCATCAAAACAAATTTATGATTTTAGAATATCAACTACACAAATACACCTAAAAATAATCAATCAAGAAATACTGATATTAAAATTATCGATAAACATAAATCAAGTCAGTGAGGGTTAACTCAATTGATACGTAAACCAACAACTATGATTCGTTCTATCAACTTCAACCCAACAGCCTATTAAATTAACTATGTGATGATAACAACAGTTAAAACTTCTTACCAAATTTAGCAGACTACTGCATATCAAAAGCGTCCAAACACTTTCTAATTAATTTGGAAATTGAACAACAAATTAGTCAAAACATATCTTAAATGTTGTGAAATGAAACAACTATTCGAAACTTATATCATAAATACTATCGTTACCACCGGAAGATCGTTTATAAGGAAAAAAACCGAATTGATGTCATAGATGGCTTTTTACATAGCCTATACGATCAACGAAAACCTAAATACGAATAGATATTAAAATATAAATTACCTGCAAAGTTCAATTATGGTATGCGAATTCTTGTGCTATTACCGTATGTGAATTTGATGTAGGTGAAGGAAAAATTCATCCTCGAATTTGATGGTTGTCGTGTATTTTTTATAGAGGAAATTAGGTTTTTTCCTTCTTGTTTGATCGTGAATGGAAGAGTAGGTATGGCTGTCATCATGAATGGAATGAAGAATAGAAGGGTATGGGTTGAAGAAGATGAGAGGTATGGAGATGCCTGACATCGTAACGTGAAACACAAAAATAAAAAAAAAATTACTCCAACAGCGTGAACAGTAATTTCATGTGGGGGGAACTGCCACGCGGACTAATCAGATTGCAACGTTTACTTTCCCTAATAGAAGATGGGTAATAATAGTAATCATAATAATTAGATGTTACTAATATTATCTTTAATTACAATAATACTACTAATAATAATAAATATTATGATAATACTAATGATAATGCTAATAACTATTTTTAATGATAATGATAATAATAATAATAATTATTATAACCTTAACAATAATAACGATAGTAATATTAATAAAAAATAACAATTTTTAATTCCTTTTATTAATAACGATGATGATAATAATAATAATACTAATAATAATTAGGCAATTACAACGACGATAATAACGACGATAATAATAATCATTTTTAATAATAATACAAAAATTCAATTTATTATAACTTCTAATCCGTTCATCGAAACCATTCGATATCTAAATGAAAAGTTCTTAATTTTTCGCTAGCTTTCCAACGACATGCATATCTTATATCTTATCCTAGTGGCATATATATTAAATTCAGGATTCAACATAACCTATCTAACGACAATATAAAACGTACAAGCATGCATAATCATATATACTCGAGCACTAGTCAGGGATACACTAATAATATATAAAAGTTAAGTTATGAGTGCTCACGTATCAATATTGAGATTCAATATTGCAGGAAAGGTACGTAGATGCAATAGAGATGATAAACACTAGATTGACCTCATGAGCATACCCTCGAACATTACCCATAATTTCCATAGCTATAACTCATAATTTCCTTAGCCCTATCCTACTCGAAAACCAGTTTTAAATAATATTAATACTAATAATAATAATAATAATAATATTAATCTTAATAACAATAATAATAATAATAATAATAATAACAATATAAATAATAAAAATATTGAGAGCAGAGGGAGTAATATATATCGGATGTATATGTGTGTGCACAAATGAAATGAATTCGTTCAATTTAAGGACTTAGCCACACATACCTTGCCATGCGATCGCATGGTTGTTGTGTGGAGAGCCCATGTGACTGCATGGAGCTCGATTCCAGCTGGTATCCATCATTTAATCTTGCTGACACTCGATTAATAATAAATATAATTTAATAATAAATATTTATATAATTAATTATATATTATATAATATTTACATATATAGTAGACTTGTAATTTTTGTTCCAAAGTCTCGTATGTTGGCACTCGACTAATGTCTCAGTTTCGGTTTCTCGAATACACGTTCGTACATTTAGAAAACTAACACTTCACGTTACGCGATGAGTACCTTTAACAATAATAAGATTTAAACATCGATGAATCATAATATAAGAAATGTAACTTATAGATTTGAGGGTTGTGATCATTTGCTTCTATAAATCAGTGGCTCGTTGTATATCAAAATATATTATTTTAAATTAATCGTTTTACGACTAAATAATATTATAGTTTATCACTTTGTAAAATGTATAAATATATTCATTTGAGATATAAATTTATATATATTAGAAATATCTACATAATATTTAGTTTTTCAAAACTAACTATATTTCAAAATTGGTTTAGAAAATATTATAACACGTAACATTTATACTTTAAACTCGTTTTAATAATAGAAGTTATTATATCAAATAATATTCTTAATATTATTAAGACTAAATAATTAAGTTGCCAAGGGACACGAGTTAATCACTGAAAAGCATGCTTTTGAAATTTAAATAAGAATATCCACTAACCTTTTGACTACTCTCGTTAATGGACATATTGTCCTTTCTTGAAAATCACTTTATCATTATTTTTTGAATATCGTTAAAATGGAAAGGTTTCCTAAATTAAAGTGGACCTCTCAATAGGGACTCGTAATCATCATTCAATGTATCTGATAATTTAATCATTTGATATTATCTTCTAGTTTCACTGATAAATATATTTTGAAACAAATACGTTCATATAAAGTATTATACGTTTAATACTTTGTTAATATTCTCAAGTTATAATATATACATATATATAAATATTCACATTCAAAAATGGTTCGTGAATCGTCGGGATTTGGTAGAGGTCAAATGAATGTATATACGAAAACAGTTCAAAATTTTGAGATTCAATTAAATAGACTTTGCTTATCATGTCGAAACCATATAAAGAATAAGTTTAAATTTGGTCAAAAATTTCCGGGTCATCACAAAACTGACAGAAGGACTCGAATTGCTAAATTTTACAATTTAAAGGACTCGAAAATCTAAAAAAAAAAAAAACTTGAGGTACTCGGATTTCAATGTGTATAAATGAAGGACCAACGGAGCAAAAAAATCAATTTCAACTATCACTAATACATACATGCAAATGGGTCATCAACCCATGACCCAGATCCAAGATCTACCCATGACTCAAATTTCAAAACGGATCTGATCCGACCCAGCTCCATATGATGTTAATATACATATGATGTTCTAACACAGTTTTGAAGTCAAAGTATAGCTTTGAAAGATGTAGGAATCTAAGAGTGATGATACTGGTTATATCTTGAATTGAATTCTGCGATTTCAAAATCAGAATATGTAATTGAATTTGAATGAGTATGGTTTTTTTGATTTCTATGAATGTATATTGGAGTGATTATAGCTAGTGATTGATGAATCAGATTCGAAGATTGAAACATATTAATTGTGAATTTATCTATCTCTCAGGCATTACCTACCCGTTAAAAAAGAAATTTTCACAAGTAATATTTTGTACAAAAGAATTTTATTACAGTCTTTATGAAAATATATATGTGTATATTTTCTTTAGATGTAACATAGATTTAATGAGTTAATATTAAATTAAACTCATTAGATTTACGGTTGAAATTAGAATTGAATAGCCCATAAAACTTTAGAAATTTCATAAGTATTTCTTCAATGATATTGAAATTATAAATCAATACTTTGTTATTTGTTGATGCATGATGTTGGTTTTCGTGAAATTCTTGTGAATTTCGCAAGGTACGAATGATGTTATTTGAAAAGTTTCGAGTACATCGATGATGAAAGTGTAAAATCAAATATATATTTAAATAATACACTTGTTTTATTATGAATTGAAATTTATTGAATTGAGACAGAGATTATAGTTAACAATGGTTATGTTGCGAACGAAGGACGTACATTATTGCATATTAGTAATATGAATTAACCGAGTAGTTAAGATTCACACATAATAGCTTAGTACAAAAAGATTTATTATGGTTTAAAAATTTATATATATAAGATATACATATAAATCCTTCAGTGGAAATGAGTTAATACTTTATAACTCGTTGAGATGACATACTTGTTGTTGATTTATAATGATATCCACGGTGAGTCTTGAACTGGCGGGGCTTGTGATGTTAGAGGTGCTGCTGATTTCTGACGATGTTGACGGTACTGTTGATGTTGATGATGATGGTACTGGTTATGCTAGTGGTGCTGCTGCTGGTGTTTGTAACCTTTGCACCATATTCTCCAAAGCCACTACCCGAGCACGAAGCTCGTTGACTTCTTCTATTACACCGGGGTGATTATCGGTTCGAACGAGCGGATAAATAAAATCTAGAATTTGATGTAGTAAATAATCGTGACGAGATACTCTGGAAATGAGAGAGAAAATGGTGTTACGGACAGGTTCGCTGGTAAGTGCTTCAGGTTCTTCACCAAGAGGGTAATGTGGTGGATGGAAGAGATCACCTTCTTCTGGTCTCCAATGATTGAGGTGGCTACGAACCCATCCCTAATTCATCCAGAATAGATGATGGCTGATTGGTTGATCCATTCTAGTCACACTGCTTTCGGAGCTTGAGTGGGATTCCATTTCGAAATCCGAGGGACTTGAACTAATGACGAATTCCATTTCGTACGGTTGAATAAAGAAACTTTCGTTATGAAATGATTTTCCAGCTATCGGGTGGTATTCTAATTACATAGAATATCTATATATATAGAGTAAAAGATTTCGTAGATTACGGATAAATTTACGGAATATGTCAGGCAAAGTTTACAGTAACAGATATACTAAGATATGAATTAGCAGATATGCTAAGATATGAATTTTGTCTACATACTATTCTTGCAATCAATGCTTTAAGATGTATCTGGACTAAAAATGATAAGCAGGCAATTTTCCGACAAAAATGATAAGCAAAACTTTTGACATGCAGACACGGTCGAAGTCCAAACTCACTAATACATCCTAACGACTATCAGTTAGACACACTAATGTAGACCTGGTTCGCTAAGACCACCACTCTGATACCACATGTAATGACCCGTCCTAATCTAAAAGGATGAATACAATAACATATGATTACATTGCGAGGTATTTGACCTCTAAATGATACATTTTACAAATATTGCATTCGTTTTCAATAGACAACATTTCATTACATCGAAAGTTAACAGGCATGAATACCATTTCATAATATCCAACCTATAAATGACCTAATCTGTCATAATAATCTTTATTGTACTCAACGACTTGAATGCAATGTCTTTTGAAATATATCATGAATGACTCCAAGTAATATCTCTAAAATGAGCAATTGCACAGCGGAATATTTCCTTAATACCCGAGAATAAACATGCTTTAAAGTATCAACCAAAAGGTTGGTGAGTTCATTAGTTTATCATAACCATTCATTTCCATCATTTAAATAGACCACAAGATTTCATATATTGACACGCGTAACTCGCGAATTAAAATTCATTCATATGGTGAACACCTGGTAACCGACCTTAACAGGATGCATATAGAATATCCCCATCATTCTGGGACTCTCATCGGACATAATAAATCGAAGTACTAAAGCATCCGAAACTCAGATGAGGCTTGTTGGGCTAAATAGATCTATCTTTAGGATTCGCATCAATTGGTGGCAATTATCATAAACACCAATTCTTAGGCTACCAAGCTAAAAAGGGGCATATTCGGTTTGATAATCCAACCATAGAATGTAGTTTTGATCACTTGTGTCTATTTCGTAAAGCATTTATAAAAGCAACGCATGTATTCTCAGTCTCAAAAATATATATTGCAAAAGCATTTAAAAAGGGAGCAAATGAAAACTCACAAAATTGTATTTTGTAGCAATAATGCATATGACGGCACTTGAACAAGTGCAAGGTTGGCCTCGGATTCACAAACCTATATTAAGTATATATATATTTATATAATGATCAATATCTGTCTAACAATTTAGGTCAAGTCATAGTGTATCACAATCCTAATGCTCGAGACTACTATGCAAAAGTTTAACAAAAGTCAATTTAACTCAAAAATGATTTCCAAAATTTATACATGATTATTATATATTTTAAATATAGTCGTTTTATATTTTTAAATATTTTTAACGAATTTATTAGAATAAATAATATAATTCATTTATTAATAAATAAAATTTTATATTAAAATTTATATAATAAAATGTACTTTTATATATCTTAATTAATAGAATTTATAAAGTTCATTTAATATTATAAAATTAATATGATAGGTATTATTAATGTAACTGTATTACACATAGTAAAATATCTTAGTATCACATATTTATGTGATAAAATAATATCGATAATAACAATAATAAGTAAAAGTTGTATTATTTTGTAATAATAATTATTATTATTCTACTAATAATAACAATATTTATTTTCACTAAAAATGACATTTTAATAAAATGATAATTTTTATTAAAAAGATAATAATAATGATATTTTATATTACAATGATATTACTATAAATAATAATTTTTGTAAAAATGATAATTTTTATATTAATAATACTTTTAATAATAATATGATAAAAAATAATGAAAACGATATTTTTATCTAAATCAATACCTTTCAATATTTTAATTTCATCATGATACCTATACTCATTATTTTCTAATCAATTTGTTAATAGTTGTTAGTCGTCTTTTATATTGCGTTCATAATGATGCTAATAATAGTAATCATAATAATTAGATGTTACTAATATTAGTTTTAATTACAATAATACTAATAATAATAAATATTATGATAATACTAATGATAATGCTAATAACTATTTTTAATGATAATAATAATAATAATAATAATAATAATAATAATAATAATAATAATAATAATAATAATAATAATAATAATAATAATAATAATAATTATAATAATAATAATAAAAATAATAATTAGGTAATTACAACGACGATAATAACGACTATAATAATAATCATTTTTAATAATAATACAAAAATTCAATTGATTATAACTTCTAATCCGTTCATCGAAACCATTCGATATCTAAATGAAAAGTTCTTAATTTTTCGCTAGCTTTCCAACGACATGCATATCTTATATCTTATCCTAGTGGCATATATATTAAATTCAGGATTCAACATAACCTATCTAATGATAATATCAAATGTACAAGCATGCATAATCCTATATACTCGAGCACTAGTCAGGGATACACTAATAATATATAAAAGTTAAGTTATGGGTGCTCACGTATTAATATTGAGATTCAATATTGCAGGAAAAGTACGTAGATGCAACGGATATGATAAACACTAGATTGACCTCACGAGCATACCCTCGAGAATTATCCATAATTTCCATAGCTATAACTCATAATTTCCTTAGCCCTATCCTACTCGAAAACCAGTTTTGAAAATAATCCACTCATGACCTCGTCGTAGTATTTTAGGTATAAATAATAATAATAATAATAATATTATTATTATTATTAATCTTAATAATAATAATAATAATAATAATAATAATAATAATAATAATAATAATAATAATAATAATAATAATAATAATAATATAAATAATAAAAATATTGAGAGCAGAGGGAGTAATATATATCGGATGTATATGTGTGTGCACAAATGAAACGAATTCGTTCAATTTAAGGACTTGGCCACACATACCTTGCCATGCGATCGCATGGTTGTTGTGTGGAGAGCCCATGCGATCGCATGGAGCTCGATTCCAGCTGGTATCCATCATTTAATCTTGCCGACATTCGATTAGTAATAAATATAATTTAATAATTAATAATTTATATAATTAATTATATATTATATAATATTTACATATATAGTAGACTTATAATTTTTGTTCCAAAGTCTCGTATGTTGGCACTCGACTAATGTCTCAGTTTTGGTTTCTCGAATACACGTTCGTACATTTAGAAAACTAACACTTTACGTTACACGACGAGTACCTTTAACAATAATTAGATTTAAACATCGATGAATCATATTATAAGAACTGTAACTTATAGATTTGAGGGTTGTGGTCATTTGCTTCTATAAATCAGTGGCTCATTGTATATCAAATTATATTATTTTAAATCAATCGTTTTACGACTAAATAATATTATATTTTATCACTTTGTAAAATGTATAAATATATTCATTTAAAATATAAATTTATATATATTAGAAATATCTATATAATATTTAGTTTTTCAAAACTAACTATATTTCAAAATTGGTTTAGAAAATATTATAACACGTAACATTTATACTTTAAACTCGTTTTAATAATAGAAGTTATTATATCAAATAATATTCTTAATATTATGAAGACTAAATAATTAAGTTGCCAAGGGACACGGTCAATCACTGAAAAAGCATGCTTTTGAAATTTAAACAAGAATCTCTACTAACCTTTTGACTACTCTCGTTAATGGACACATTGTCCTTTCTTGAAAATCACTTTATCATTATTTTCCAAATATCGTTAAAATGAAAAGGTTTCCTAAATTAAAGTGGACCTCTCAATAGGGACTCGTAATCATCATTCAATGTATCTGATAATTCAATCATTTGATACTATCTTCTAATTCCACCGATAAATATATTTTGAAACAAATACGTTCATGTAAAGTATTATACGTTTAATACTTTGTTAATATTCTCAAGTTATAATATATACATATATATACATATTCATATTCAAAAATGGTTCGTGAATCGTCGGGATTTGGTCGAGGTCAAATGAATGTATATATGAAAACAGTTCAAAATTTTGAGATTCAATTAAATAGACTTTGCTTATCATGTCGAAACCATATAAAGATTAAGTTTAAATTTGGTCAGAAATTTTCGGGTCATCACAAAACTGACAGAAGGACTCGAATTGCTAAATTTTGCAATTTAAAGGACTCTAAAATCCAAAAAAAGCTTGAGGGACTCGGATTACAATTTCGTGTATAAATGAAGGACCAACGGAGCAAAAAAGTCAATTTCAACGATCACTAATACATACATGCAAATGGTTCATCAACCCATGACCCAGATCCAAGATCCGCCCATGACCCGAATTTCAAAACGGATCTGATCCGAACCCAGCTCTATACCCATGTTATTTATTAACACTGTTAGTCCCTGCAATTAATTAATTTAACAGCTATTAATTCCCAGGGACTATCAATGAAAAGTTTTGAAAACTTTTTCAATATTTTCATTTTCAGTCCCTATACTTTCTGAAAATTTTATTTTCAGCCCCTGAACTTTGGAAAATTTACACTTTTGGTCCCTAAAGTTTCAAGTTTTATACTTTTAGTCCCTTAAGTTTTCGTGAATTTTTCAACCATGGTCCTTGAAGCTTGTGAGTGATAATATTTTTCAACCATGGTCCTTTTATGCTTAAAGATCAACAAAATAGCCATGAAATAAAGGAAGGTCAAGTTAATGTTTCCGGATTTGATTCTGCAACTCGATTTAACCCACGACCTTATGTGTTTATCAACCAACAAAGTCATTAATACCGATTGATGTATGATCGAGATGTGATCGAGATGTGATCAAGAGATGATTGAGATGTGATTGTATCGAGAAGCGTACGAGAAGGTGATGTGTGCAGGAAATATAAATTAAGCTTACACATTTGAGGATCTAGTCCTTACTGGTTATGATGTATGAAATGTGTTAGTAGGTTAATTTCCAGAACGTAGTGGTAGTTAATTGAGTGCATTCGCACAAAAGTTGAACAACCAAGATCTGAAGTCGACCGCTACTGTTCTTTCTGAAACAACCGGTTTGCACACCAGAAGTAACAACACGACATCATATGCAGTTGTGATGTCACACGTATCTTATTTTGATTCGTGCGTAGCTACTTTGGATTTTTAATCGTGGGTGTAATTATAAGACGCACAATCAACATCGACCTACTCAAGCGTTTTTGATAGTGAGAGAAGATGTTTACTATTCACTGAAGCATTGATATCAAAGTTTAGTGGACAACCTCCTCAGTCCGTTGAACTTATTTAGTAAGTGTTTACGTAATGCACTTGTGTTATGCGAAGATTAGTGGGGCAGCCAGGAGCATCTGACTGTTTATGGGCCAACAACGTGTTTAATTCCGCATCGTCCTTGCAAGATGAGTACACGAGACAATAGTGTTCTGAAGATTTTTTGTGGGGTAATCAGATGATCTGATTATTTATGGGACGATAACGTTTTAAATTCCCAATTTCGAGAGTTCCATCGTGTGATGGAAGCTGATTGTGGAAATTCCGCGGGATATAGAGCATGTGTTTGAGAAGATTCCACTCTGTCAAGGGAATTGATGAGAGTGATGCGCAATCATGAGATACCAAATTGACGACGTGTGATGAATCAGATAAACTGTGGATCGGATTTCTCTGATATTTTGCCCATTACAGTAGGCAAGTCGTGATGAAGACGTTTAGGCTTGATTAAAGTATTAAGAGAATGGGATACTGATAATGCTAAAAATGAACATATATTTTATAGCATTATCCCTCAAGAAATATAAGCTTTTAGTTGCAATTGTTCTATTTACAAGTGATATTCGTTTAAATAATAAAAGGTGAAGACAAAAGACAGATTCGACGAATTGAAGACGCAAACGACCAAAAAGCTCAAAAGTACAAAATACAATCAAAGTGGTTCCAATTATTGATGAGAAACGTCTCAAAATTACAAGAGTACAAGACGCGAAACGCAAAGTACAAGATATTAAATTATACGCAAGGACGTTCGAAAATCCGGAACCGGGACCAGAGTTAACTCTCAACGCTCGACGCAACGGACTAAAAATTACAAGTCAACTATGCACATGAATATAATATAATATATAATTATTTCTTAAAATTAATATCTATATATTATATTATATTATATTATAAAACCGTCGGCAAGCTAGGAGCCAAGCTTGTGTGAGCTGGAATCCACAGCTCCGCACTCGTGGAGCTTATAAAGGCAAAAACCTCCGCACTCGCGGAGGTCAAATAGTATTACGTGGGCCTATAAAAGGCCGAGCATTCGGCCGAAATTTACACACCTTTTTCATTTTCATCATACGTAAAATATATATATATATATATATATATATATATATATATATATATATATATATATATATATATATATATATATATATATATATTATAATTTTAATTTTAATTTTAATTTTAATTTTAATTTTAATCCTAATAATAAGGGTATGTTAGCGAATATTGTAAGGGTGTAAGTCGAAATTCTATCCGTGTAACGCTACGCTATTTTTAATCATTGTAAGTTATGTTCAACCTTTTTAATTTAATGTCTCGTAGCTAAGTTATTATTATGCTTATTTAAAACGAAGTAATCATGATGTTGGGATAAATACTAAAATTGGGTAATTGGGCTTTGTACCATAATTGGGGTTTGGACAAAAGAACGACACTTGTAGAAATTAGACTATGGGCTATTAATGGGCTTTATATTTGTTTAACTAAATGATAGTTTATTAATTTTAATATAAAGATTTACAATTGGACATAGCTATAAATAACCATATACACTCAATCGGACACGATGGGCGGAATATTTATAAGTACGAATAATCTTTCATTTAACCGGACACGGGAATGGATTAATAGTCACTAGAATTATTAAAACATGGGTGAAATTATGTACAAGGACACTTGGCATAATTGATAACAAAGTATTAAAACCTTGGGTTACACGCAGTCGATATCCTGGTGTAATTATTAAACAAAGTATTAAGACCTTGTTACAGTTTAAGTCCCCAATTAGTTGGAATATTTGACTTCGGGTATAAGGATAATTTGACGAGGACACTCGCACTTTATATTTATGACTGATGGACTGTTATGGACAAAAACCAGACGGACATATTAAATAATCCAGGACAAAGGACAATTAACCCATGGGAATAAACTAAAAATCAACACGTCAAACATCATGATTACGGAAGTTTAAATAAGCATAATTCCTTTATTTTCATATTTAATTGCACTTCTAATTATTGCACTTTTATTTATTGTTATTGTATTTAATTGCACTTTTATTTATTGTCATTGTATTTAATTGCACTTTTAATTATCGTAATTTTATTTTATCGCACTTTTATTTATCGCAATTTCATTATCGTTATTTACTTTACGCTTTAAATTAAGTCTTTTATTTATTTAATATTTTAGATTAGGTTTTAACTGCGACTAAAGTTTTAAAATCGACAAACTGGTCATTAAACGGTAAAAACCCCCTTTTATAATAATAATATTACTTATATATATATATATATATATATATATATATATATATATATATATATATATATATATATATATATATATATATATATATATATATATTTGTATTTTCACAATTTTATAGCGTTGAGCTTGTTTAAAAGATTCCCTGTGGAACAAACCGGACTTACTAATAACTACACTACTGTACGATTAGGTACATTGCCTATAAGTGTTGTAGCAAGGTTTAGGTATATCCATTCAATAAATAAATAAATATCTTGTGTAAAATTGTATCGTAGTTAATAGTATTTCCTAGTAAAAATAAAGCTATTTCATATACACCTCGCATAACATCAAGTATTTTTGGCGCCGCTGCTGGGGAACTTAAACGCCGAAAGCGCAACGCTAATGATATAAAAAAAATAATAATAATAATATAATTTTGTAAAAGTTTTTATTAAGTCCTTCGTATAAAAATATAAGTTTTTTTTTTAAAATATAAAAATATAAAAATACAAAAAGAGTTTGTTAAAAAATATATAAAGTTTAAAAAAAAAGTATTTTTACTTTTGAGTTTAAAAATAAGTATTTTATTATTATATAAAAATATTTAGTTATATTTATATTTTATATATATTTGATAAAACAGAAAAACATAAAAAAAAAACTGAACCTGTGAAAAAACGAACCCCTTTTCAGCCTAAATTTGACCCTCCGTGACTCGCGGAGCTTTTGAACTGGACCTAACCGCACTCGCGGAGGTCAATCTGACAGGTCAACCTAGGATTGCAATTAATACGAAATTAGGGTTTAATTAATTTAATTATTTAGTTTTTAGGGTTTTATTTAATTAGTTAATTTAGTTTTATTATTTATTTTGTATTTTTAGTTTATTTAGTTTTAATTAAATTATAAAATTAATAGTTTTATTAAATAAATAATATTTTTATAAAAATTGTACTTTTTACAACTTTAAGTATATTTTTATATTTTGTACTTTTTTTATTTATTCGTTTTAGCGTAATATTTGTATTTTTCGCTCGTATTTAGTTTTAAATCATAGTATTTGCCATAGTTATTTTTATTTCTAGATTTTTAGGCTTTACCGTAAAATCCCTTAAGTGCTTTTTCTTTAGACTAAGATCTAGGTGCTTTAGAATTTTGCGACACCGTTTTTAGTTTTTAGTTCCTTTTTAAGTTATTGCCATTTGGGATATAGTATTTCTTTTAAGCTTTAATAATTTTAGACGCAACTTTTAATTTTTAGTTTTTAGTGCCTTATTAAGTTTAGACGCGCTACTTTCTTATTTTTATTTTTCGACGCCTATTATTTCTCGACATTCTAGTTTTTAGGACTTAGAATTTTCTCTATTTCTTATCTAATATTTCTTTAAATTTCAAATGAAAATTTATTTTAAGTGATTAAATTGATAGACATCAAAATTTTCTGGTTCGTAGTAATAGTTGGATTTGTACGTGGACCGGGTTATTGGAGCCAAACAGTACTCAATTATATTGAGACCAAACGAATCCTGCCCCTCTGCTGCATCTTTTGGCTATTCGAAACGTGGGCAAAATCAGAAAAGTCTATTAATTGGATAACTTATATAATTTTTCCTCCATTTTAAAAACTAATAGGATATTCAGTGAATGCACCGAGCAAAACGTTCACCACCTTTTATACGTTCACCACCTGTAACTCGATCAAGACATCTAGCAAATATTGTCGCCGTTGATTATTCTTTAGAATCATCATCCAGTCGACCAAGTACTCCAATTCAAATTTCCGATAATCTATTTTTTAAACCCGACCTCACAATTGAGAACCCGGAGAATATTCAGGGACGATTCCGAGATCCTGAACCATTAATTTTTCCTCCGGAACCACCAATCATTCAAACAGAGATTGTTGAGGAACGAACCATTAAATCAGAATCCTCTAGTGATTCAGATTCAACAAATTCAATCATGGAAAATCTGGAACCTTTAAGTAAGGAAGACCGAATGAGAGCTAAACGCACCGGCCAAGGTCACGTAATTACTCATCCTGACATTAATGCGCCAGATTATGAAATCAAAGAACAAATTCTACACATGGTGACTAATCAATGCCAATTTAGTGGTGCACCGAAGGAAGATCCAAATGAACATCTTCGTACCTTTAATAGGATCTGCACTCTGTTTAAAATAAGAGAAGTTGAAGATGAACAGATATATATCTCATGTTATTTCCCTGAACTTTAAAGGGAGAAGCCAAAGATTGGTTAGAATCGTTACCTGAAGGGGCGATTGATACATGGGACGTTTTAGTTGAAAAATTTCTTAAACAATTCTTTCCGGCATCTAAAGCCGTAAGACTTCAAGGAGAAATTGGTACGTTCACACAAAAGCCAAATGAAACTCTATATGAGGCATGGACAAGATTTGGAAAGTTATTGAGAGGATGTCCGCAACATAGTTTAGACACTTGTCAAATAGTACAAATATTCTACCAAGGATGCGACATCACTACAAGGAAAGAAATCGATATAGCAGCTGGTGGTTCCATTATGAAGAAAATAGAAACTGACGCTTATAAGATTATTGATAACACTGCTTTCCACTCACATGAGTGGCACCAAGAAAAAGATATCGTTAGATCATCTAAAGCAGCTAGAGCCGATTCTAGCCATGACTTAGATTCTATTTTCGCAAAGATAGATGCTGTCGAGAGACGAATGGAAAAGATGACTAAAGATATTCACTCAATACGAATTAGTTGTGAGCAGTGTGGAGGACCACATTTGACAAAAGATTGTCTCAGTATTGAACTAACAATGGAACAAAGAGAGAATGTTTCATACATAAACCAAAGGCCTGGAAATAATTATCAGAATAATTATCAACCGCCAAGACCGATTTACAATAAAAACCAGAATTATAATTGCAATGTTCCATAAAACAACCAACAAGGTCCTAGTAATCAACAAGTATCCAATAATACTTACAATCAGCAAAGACCTAATTTTCAAAATAAATCACCACAAACCGATGATAAAAAGCCAAATTTAGAAGACATGATGACGAAGCTAGTTGAATCTCAAACACAGTTTTTCACATCTCAGAAACAAACCAATGAACAAAATGCTCTAGCATTTAGAAATCAACAAGCTTCTATTCAAGATCTGGAACAAGAAGTAAGTAACCTAGCAAGTTTAATAGGTGAAAGAAAACCGGAAAGTCTACCTAGTGATTCAAATGCTAACCCCCGGAATGAAACAGCTAAAGCCATTACCACAAGAAGTGGTATTACACTTAAACCACCTGAAATACCTGTAATTTCTGATGAAGCTATTCCTACTCCACAAGAACCATAACCTGAACAAGATAAGGAAAAAGAACCGGTAGTTGAAAAGGTTAATGAAGATAACACAGTTAAGGCTAAACCTTATGTTAAACCATACCAACCACCACTTCTTTACCCAAGTAAAATGAGAAAAGAGAGACTTGAAGCCGAGCAATCCAAATTCTTGGATATGTTTAAACAGATAAATGTAAATCTTCCTTTCATTGATGTGATTTCAGGAATGCCTAGATATGCTAAATTTCTGAAAGATCTGATCACAAATAGAAAGAAAATGGAAGAACTCTCGGCCGTTACTATGAATGCTAATTGTTCAGCAGTGCTGTTGAATAAGATACCAGAAAAATTATCAGATCCAGGAAGTTTCACAATTCCATGTTTTCTGGGTAGTCTTAGTTCAATAGAAGCATTGGCAGACTTAGGTGCTAGTATAAATTTAATGCAGTATTCATTATACATTAAACTAGACCTTGGAGAATTGAAACCAACACGAATAAGTATACAACTAGCCGATAGATCAATAAAATATCCTAGAGGGATAATAGAGAACATGCTAGTTAAAGTTGGTACTTTAGTATTTCCAGTAGATTTTGTTGTTCTGGACATGGAAGAAGACTCTCAAGTTCCACTCATATTAGGAAGACCATTTTTAAATACGGCTAAAGCAATGATAGACGTGTTTGGTAAGAAACTAACCCTAAGTATAGAGGACGAGAGTGTTACCTTTTCAGTTGATAGAGCAATGAAACAACCGCAATCTGCAGATGATACATGCTATTATATTCAAACTATAGAATCACATGCAGAATTGTTAGAAGAATTTCCAGAATTACAAGGAACAGGAGAATGTTCTGTAGGAGAAGGAACTGAACCAATTGATGAAACTGAAATGTTAGCTACACTTATGGCTAATGGATATAAACCAACAACAGAAGAAATTCAAATGCTAAAAGAAGAAGACAGATATCGATATAAATCATCGATAGAAGAACCACCGAAATTAGAGTTAAATCCACTTCCAAACCATTTTGAATACGCTTATTTACATGGTGAATCTGAATTATCTGTAATAATATCGTCTTCTCTTACTGAAAATGAAAAATCTCAACTCATTTCTGTGTTAAAAGCTCATAAACTAGCTATTGCATGGAAGATTCATGACATTAAAGGAATAATTCTTTCGTATTGCACACATAAAATCCTTATGGAAGAAGGTCATAAAACGTATGTGCAACGCCAACGAAGACTAAATCCTAATATGCAAGATGTTGTTAAGAAAGAAATTATTAAACTACTAGATGCAGGTTTAATTTATCCAATTTCTGATAGTCCATGGGTAAGCCCAGTTCAATGCGTGCCTAAGAAGGGTGGCATGACTGTCATTACAAATGAGAAAAATGAGCTTATTCCTACTAGGACTGTAACAGGATGGCGTGTATGTATTGATTATAGAAAATTAAATGACGCCACCAGAAAAGATCACTTTCCCTTATCTTTCATTGATCAAATGTTGGAAAGATTAGCCGGAAATAGTTACTATTGTTTTTCTGATGGTTTTTCCGGATATTTTCAAATTCCAATAGCACCCGAGGACCAAGAAAAAACCACGTTCACGTGCCCTTATGGTACTTTTACTTACAAATGCATGCCATTTGGACTTTGCAACGCCCCTGCAACCTTTCAAAGGTGCATGATGGCAATTTTTCACGACATGATAGAAGAATGCATGGAAGTTTTCATGGATGACTTTTCAGTCTTCGGTGATACATTTGAATCATGTCTAGTTAATCTTGAACGAATGCTTATTAGATGCGAACAATCAAATCTAGTCCTTAATTGGGAAAAATGCCATTTCATGGTTAAAGAAGGCATCGTTCTTGGACATAAAATTTCAAAGGAAGGAATTGAAGTGGATAGAGCTAAAGTAGATGTAATTGCTAAACTTCCACATCCTACCAATGTTAGAGGAGTTAGGAGTTTTCTAGGGCATGCCGGTTTTTACCGACGTTTCATAAAAGATTTTTCTAAAATTGCCACTCCTATGAATAAACTCCTAGAAAAGGATGCTCCATTCATCTTTTCAGATGAATGTATCAAAAATTTTAATATACTTAAAGATAAACTCACTAATGCGCCGATCATGATAACTCCAAATTGGAATCTACCATTTGAACTAATGTGCAATGCAAGTGATTTTGCAATGGGAGCCGTTTTAGGACAAAGGATTGAAAAACGATTTCAACCTATATATTATGCTAGTAAGACGTTACAAGGAGCACAAACAAATTACACAACTACTGAAAAAGAACTCCTTGCTATTGTCTTTGCTTTTGACAAATTTCGATCATATCTCGTTCTAGCTAAAACGGTGGTCTATACCGACCATTCTGCTCTTAGATACCTATTTTCGAAACAAGATGCTAAACCACGATTAATCCGTTAGATCTTACTCTTACAAGAGTTTGATATTGAAATCCGAGATAAAAAGGGAGCAGAAAATCTCGCCGCTGATCATCTTTCTCGTCTTGAAAATCCCGAATTAGAAGTTCTAAATGAATCGGCCATACAAGACAACTTTCCTGATGAATATCTATTGAAGATAGATTATAATGAAATTCCATGGTTTGTAGACTATGCAAACTATTTAGTATGTGGATTCCTTGAAAAAGGATTGTCGTACCAAAAACGAAAGAAATTCTTTAGTGATATAAAACACTATTTCTGGGAAGATCCACATTTGTTTAAAAGTTGTCCCGATGGAATAATACGCCGATGTGTATTCGGGGAGGAAGCTAGTAAAATCTTAAACCATTGTCACACAGGACCAACAGGAGGGCATTATGGGCCTCAACTAACAGCAAGAAAAGTTTACGATGCTGGATTCTATTGGCCTACAATTTACAAAGACGCACACCTTCTTTGCAAATCCTGTGATGCATGTCGAAGGGTCGGAAAAATAAGTCAACGTGATGAAATGCCACAAAATGTCATTCAAGTATGTGAAGTATTTGACATTTGGGGTATTGACTTTATGGGTCCATTTCCAAAATCTCATAATAATCTCTATATTCTCGTAGCCATTGATTATGTATCTAAATGGGCGGAAGCACAAGCTCTCCCAACTAACGATGCACGAGTTGTAGTCAACTTTTTAAAACGCTTTTTTGCTAGGTTTAGAACACCGAAAGCTTTAATAAGTGATCGGGGTACTCATTTCTGTAATAATCAACTTGAGAAAGTTCTCAAAAGATATGGAGTAACTCATAAAATCTCCACTGCTTATCATCCACAGACAAGTGGACAAGTTGAAAATACCAACCGAGCATTAAAACGTATTCTAGAGAAAACCGTAGGATCAAATCTGTGACGACCCGGAAATTTCCGACCAAATTTAAACTTTAATCTTTATATTATTCCGACACGATAAGCAAAGTTTGTTAAGTTAAATCTCAAGAATTTTAAACTGTGTTCATACATTCATTATAACCTCGACCAAATTCTGACGATTCACGAACCGTTATATATAAATAGATATGTTATGTATATATATATTATAACTTGAGAATATTAATAAAGTATTAAAGGTATAATACTTTACACGAATGTATTTGTTTCAATATGATTTTCCACGAAATTAAAAAAAAATATATTAAATGAATGAATTATCAGAAACATTGAATTATGATTACAAGTCTCTGTTGAGAGGTCCACTATGATTTGAGAAAATCTATTCCTCTTAACGATATTCAGAATAATTTGTAAAGCTATTTATAAATAAAAACAAAAAGTGTCATTTACGAAAGTTAGACAAAAGTTAGTGGAGAATTGGTTTCCATAATATTCTATTAATCTATTTTCAAACGTACAAAGACGTTTTCAGTTTAAAAAGAACTTTATTATTAAAATGTATATAACTTTTATAAATATCTAGAATCACTTTTGACAACTCATTACTTAACCAGTATAATAAATATAACGATATTTATATTTTATTTCATTAAATATATATAACGATTTAAATTAATATTATATATATTTATACGCGTATTATACATACATAGTTTTTATACTTTTACTATACTTTAACTATACCTTTACTTTACTTTTACTTTTACTTTACTTTAACTTTAATATTTCATACTTTAATAATTCACTTTAATAATTCATAATTCACTTTAATAATTCATACATTAATAATTCACTTTAATAATTCATACTTTAATAATTCACTTTAATAATTCATACTTTAATAATTCACTTTAATAATTCATACTTTAATAATTCACTTTAATAATTCATACTTTAATAATTCACTTTAATAATTCAAAAATCTATTATAAATAGAATTCAATAGGTTTCATTATTTCATAGAAACTTGAAAATATATTTCTCTAAACTCTATCAATCGATTTATGTATATATATATATATATATATATATATATATATATATATATATATATATATTTTCTCTGTATTATTTCAAGATATTATTAGTATACATAAAATATTACGACGGAGTGCTGTCCGAGTGATTTCAAAATAGTTTTTTTGAATGAGTCGAAGCTAAGGAAATTATGGGTTATAGCTATGGAGGTGATGGGTATGGTTCATGGGTATGCTCGTGAGGTCAATCTAGTGTTTATCATCTCCGTTGCGTCTACGTACTTTCCTGCAATATTGAATCTCAATATTGATACGTTCGTGAATCCGAGGCCAACCTTGCACTTGTTAAATGACGTTATATGTATTTTTACTACGAAATACAGTATTGTGAGTTTTCATAGCTCCCTTTTTAAATGCTTTTGCATTATATATTTTTGGGCTGAGAATACATGCATATTTTATAACTGTTTTATGAAATAGGCACAAGTACTAAAACTAATTCTACGTGGGTTTAAACCAGAAATATCCCCTTAGCTTGGTAACTATAACTACTGGTGTATGACTGGTAGGCGCGAATCCTAAAGATAGATCTATTGGGCCTAACAAACCCCATCCTGACTATGGGATGCTTTAGTACTTCGAGGTTTATATAACACACCTGATTCGGTGTACTTTCAGAGGGTAAAACATGAACGTTAAGGCTTGTTACTAGGTGCCTACAACTTATAGAATACTTTTATACACTTGCGCGTGTACATATATTTATAAACGGAAATCTTGTAGTCTATTAATATATTGAAATGATTGTTATGATAAACCTATGAACTCACCAACCTTTTGGTTGACACTTTAAAGCATGTTTATTCTCAGGTATTAAAGAAATCTTCCGCTGTGCATTAGCTCATTTTAAGGATATTACTTGGAGTCATTCATGGCATATTTTGAAAGACGTTGCATTCGAGTTATTGAGTTCATCAAGATTATTATTAAGCCAATTATAGTTGGATGTATTATGAAATGGTGTGCATGCCGTCAACTTTCGTTGTAAAGAAAGTTTGTCTTTTAAAAATGAATGCAATGTTTGTAAAATGTATCATATAGAGGTCAAATACCTCGCGATGTAATCAACTATTGTGAATCGTTTATAATGTATATGAACGGGTCCTTTCAGTTGGTATCAGAGCGGTGGTCTTAATGAACCAGGTCTGCATTAGTGTGTCTAACTGATATTCGTTAGGATGCATTAGTGAGTCTGGACTTCGACCGTGTCTGCATTTCAAAAGTTTTGCTCATCATTCTTATCGAAAATTACCTGCTTATCATTCTTAGTCTAGACACATCTTATTGCATTGATTGCATGAATAGTGTATAGACAAAATTCATATCTTAGCGTATCTGCTAATTCATATCTTAGCGTATCTGTTATGTAAACTTTGCCTGATATATTCCGTAAATTCCTCCGTAATCTACGAAACCTTTTGCTCTATATAATTAGAATACCACCCGATAGCCAGAAAATCATTTCATATCGAAAAATTCTTTATTCAATCGTACGAAATGGAATTCGTCATTAGTTCAAGTCCCTCGGATTCCGAAATGGAATCCCACTCAAGTTTCGAAAGCAGTGTGACCGGAATGGATCAACCAATTAGTCATCATCTATTCTGGATGAATTGAGGATGGGTTCGTAGCCTCCTTAATCATTGGAGACAAGAAGAAGGTGATCCCTTCCATCCACCACATTGCCCTCTTGGCGAAGAACCTGAAGCACTTACCGGCGAACCTATCCGAAACACCATTTTATCTCTTATTTCTAGAGTATCTCGTCACGATTACATACTACACCAAATTCTAGATTTTATTTATCCGCTCGTCCGAACCGACAATCACCCCAGTGTAATAGAAGAAGTGAACGAGCTTCGCGCTCGGGTAGTGGCTTTGGAGAATATGGTGCAAAGGTTACAAACACCAGCAGCAGCACCAGCAGCATAAACAGTACCACCATCAGCAACACCAACAGTACCATCACCACCACCAATAACAACATCCACATCCCACACCGCAACATCACAATCTGTATCTCAAACATCAACGTCATACCCCCTGTAAATATCCAGGAATATCAACAACAACAAACGATGAAGTATTAATTCATAAACTTCATTGAAGAGATATCTCTGCGGCAGTTATGAAATCTCCTCAATCTTAGAGATTATTTAATTCTGACCGTAAATCGGATGAGTGAACGGAGATGGTAGAGTAGAAACTTTGATCGAAAATGGTGTACGATTTACAAGCTAGATTTGTTTTACCAACAGCATCAACAGGACCGTAGCATCATCAACACAGTCAGTGCCGTCAGTATCGTCAGAATCAACAGCACCTGTAACATCACAAACTCTGTCAGTTCAAGAATCATTGTGGACATCATTACGAATCAACAACAAATATATTGTATCAACGAGTTATGAAGTATTAACTCATTTCCAATCGAAAGATTTATATCTATATTTTATATGTATAAATTTTTAAACCATAATAAATCTTCCCGTACTAAGCTATTATGTGTGAATCTTAACTACTCAGTTAATTCATATTACAAATATGCAATGATGTACGTCCTTCGTTCGCAACTTAACCATCGTTAATTACAATCTCTGTCTCAATTCAATAAAAATCCAATTCATAATAAATCAAGTGTATTATTCGAATATATGTTTGATTTTACACTGTCATCATCGATGTACTCAAAACTTTTCAAATAATATCATTCGTACCTTGCGAAGTTCACAAGAATTTCACGAAAACCAACAAATAACAAAGTAATGATTCATAATTTCAATATTATTGAAGAAATACTTATGCAATTTATAAAGTTTTAGGGATTACTCAATTCTAGTTCCAACCATAAAACAAATGAGTTTAATTTAATATTAACTCATTAAATCTATATTACATCTAAAGAAAATATACACATATATTTTCATAAAGACTGTAATAAACTTCTTTTGTACAAAATATTAATTGTAAAAAATTTTTAACGGGTAGGTAATACTCGAGAGATATATAAATTCACAATTAATATATTACAATTTTTGAAATTAATTCTGCAATCATCAACTATACTCCCTACTTTCACAACAATATCCATTCTTTCATATAAATCAAAACAATCATACTCATTCAAATTCAATTACATATTCTGATTTTGAAATCGCATAATTCAATTCGAAATATAACCAGTATCATCACTCTTAGATTCCTATATCTTTCAAAGCTATACTTTGACTTCAAAACTGTGTTAGAACATCATATGTATTAACGATTACAATATGTGCTCAAACCCTTCGAAATTCCTGAAGACACTTCAACTAAGGAATAATCGAGATGATGATCCAACCACATGTTACCCACAGTTATACACCTGAAAAACTCTCAAAACCCAAGTCATAGTTCGACACGTATCCGTGTTAGACCCTTTGGCATTTACTAGCTAAAATAACTTTTCAATTCCGTTTCAAAATAGACAGTTTTGTCACATCTCCAGCAAGTCAACTTCGACTTCTCAATCAAAACAGTCTTATTATAACCTCAATAGATACGTTGCCCTTTCGCCAATGTTACCGGGGAATCGTTTATATTCACCACATTAGCAATAAACTTACCAACAACTTCACTGATCTTTGACTTTCAAAAAAAAAATCATTATAATTATCGAAACCCTATCATATACTCATTCGTACCTTATAACAAGAATTGCCATACCAATTATTGAGAATCAGCAATCAGTGTTTTGAAACCACGCAACATGTCTGCATCAACAATTACATATACACACAACGTCTACCTCCAAGACTTACATTCTTTGAATGAGAAATTTCTGAAAAACACCCTAAACTGCGAACCAGTTCTCGAAATTTTGAAAAATGCTAATGAAGCAGCAAAAACTGTAAACGACCTTAACAGTAAAAAGTTGGATGATAAAGGATAGTATATTGGCAAAGCTCAGAAAAAGAGAAGCTTTGGAACTGGAAAACGGATTGAGCAAAGTATGAAGGAGGCTGTGGACAAATCACAAAGGCTGAACCTGCCTTCAAAGAATCCAAATGATTCAGTATTTGCTGAAGTCATTAACGAATACCTTGCTCCTGACTCTAAATCCCTGCGGATAATATCCTTCATCATCCTCTGATATTAGACATTCTAAGATATCATCGTATCTTTCATTATAAATATCATCCATACTTCTGAAGATATTTTTATAATTATTCTTATTTGAAATCATTTACCTCTTCGCGCTATCTGTATTATATCATAAAAGAAACTATTTTAGTTTCTAAATTCTGAAACATTCGAGTTTAAAATAGGAATATTCTTGAAGAAGTGTTGGGAGCTGAAGCATGAGTTAGTATAATATAATGACACTTGATCAACGTGATTATATTACAGTAATTCATGCTGAGTTTCTAAATGGAACATGATGATTCACAGATCATAACGTCATCGTGTGCTATGTTTCACGACTCTTGTATTCTCTTTGATCTCTAAATATCAAGAAAATATTTCTTGATGATTCGGCCTTTTCCGAGGTATTCTGGTAATTTAACAAGTCAAGATCGTGTCATTACAATTTCCTTCCTAGAACATTAACAATGTTCATTCTGAAATTTATATCTGCGAATTCTGGACCATTACAAGCGGTGCTTAATCGCAAGAATAAGAAACGAAAGGACAAAGCTCCGAACTAGAAATGGGAGTATAAATCATAGCAAATAGAAGAGAGCATTAACTGTGGATGACAATGATTATAGAAGAAGCAAGGACTTTGAAATATAAGGGAAGATATAAAACCCAACAACAACCCAGAAATCACAAACCGTATATATCAATGCATATAGCAATATAAAGACACAGGAGAACTAAAAACACTATAAAACCAAGAGTATAGTAGAAGTAAATAGATTCTTCCGGAGGCAGATGAAAAAGAAGAGCGACAGATATGAAAGTGAGGAGTATATCAAGAATCAGCACTGGATGAAGCATATTGACAAATACTTTAAAATATGAGTTGAGAAGGTGTGAGTTGTAAGAAAACAAATGAGGTGGATTTATAGTGAAATATCCGACATAGAAATCAAAATAGATTATCGCATTAATTCGAAGAGGATCATAATTTCCTTAATCTCCGAATAATCAAATCCAATATCGATTACAAAGATTTTCTTTTCGGAGATCAATCGTGATGACGTTAAAAGATACAACAAATCACTATTATCGTATTTCATTCATTTACGATAACTTCACTCACACGCTTCGAGTAATCGAAATATTTTATCCATTCTTCTTGAACATGATAAAACTCTATAATCGTTATAATAACATTCTCATTGTTAGTCATGACGACCTCTATCAAATTTCGGGGACGAAATTTCTTTAACGGGTAGGTACTGTGACGACCCGGAAATTTCCGACCAAATTTAAACTTTAATCTTTATATTATTCCGACACGATAAGCAAAGTTTGTTAAGTTAAATCTCAAGAATTTTAAACTGTGTTCATACATTCATTATAACCTCGACCAAATTCCGACGATTCACGAACCGTTATATATAAATAGATATGTTATGTATATATATATTATAACTTGAGAATATTAATAAAGTATTAAACGTATAATACTTTACATGAACGTAGTTGTTTCAATATGATTTTCCACGAAATTAAAAAAAATATATATTAAATGATTGAATTATCAGAAACATTGAATTATGATTACAAGTCTCTGTTGAGAGGTCCACTATGACTTGAGAAAATCTATTCCTCTTAACGATATTCAGAATAATTTGTAAAGCTATTTATAAATAAAAACAAAAAGTGTTATTTACGAAAGTTAGACAAAAGTTAGTGGAGAATTGGTTTCCATAATATTCTATTAATCTATTTTCAAACGTACAAAGACGTTTTCAGTTTAAAAAGAACTTTATTATTAAAACGTATATAACTTTTATAAATATCTAGAATCACTTTTGACAACTCATTACTTAACCAGTATAATAAATATAACGATATTTATATTTTATTTCATTAAATATATATAACGATTAAAATTAATATTATATATATTTATACGCGTATTATACATACATAGTTTTTATATTTTTACTATACTTTAACTATACATTTACTTTACTTTTACTTTATTTTAACTTTAATAATTTATACTTTAATAATTCACTTTAATAATTCATAATTCACTTTAATAATTCATACTTTAATAATTCACTTTAATAATTCACTTTAATAATTCATACTTTAATAATTCACTTTAATAATTCATACTTTAATAATTCACTTTAATAATTCATACTTTAATAATTCACTTTAATAATTCAAAAATCTATTATAAATAGAATTAAATAGGTTTCATTATTTCATAGAAACTTGAAAATATATTTCTCTAAACTCTATCAATCGATTTATGTATATATATATATATATATATATATATATATATATATATATATATATATATATATATATATATATATATATATATATATATATATTTGCTCTGTATTATTTCAAGATATTATTAGTATACATAAAATATTACGACGGAGTGCCGTCCGAGTGATTTCAAAATAGTTTTTTTGAATGAGTCGAACCTAAGGAAATTATGGGTTATAGCTATGGAGGTGATGGGTATGGTTCATGGGTATGCTCGTGAGGTCAATCTAGTGTTTATCATCTCCGTTGCGTCTACGTACTTTCCTGCAATATTGAATCTCAATATTGATACGTTCGTGAATCCGAGGCCAACCTTGCACTTGTTAAATGACGTTATATGTATTTTTACTACGAAATACAGTATTGTGAGTTTTCATAGCTCCCTTTTTAAATGCTTTTGCATTATATATTTTTGGGCTGAGAATACATGCATATTTTATAACTGTTTTACGAAATAGGCACAAGTACTAAAACTAATTCTACGTGGGTTTAAACCAGAAATATCCCCTTAGCTTGGTAACTATAACTACTGGTGTATGACTGGTAGGCGCGAATCCTAAAGATAGATCTATTGGGCCTAACAAACCCCATCCTGGCTATGGCATATTTTGAAAGACGTTGCATTCGAGTTATTGAGTTCATCAAGATTATTATTAAGCCAATTATAGTTGGATGTATTATGAAATGGTGTGCATGCCGTCAACTTTTGTTGTAAAGAAAGTTTGTCTTTTAAAAACGAATGAAATGTTTGTAAAATGTATCATATAGAGGTCAAATACCTCACGATGTAATCAACTATTGTGAATCGTTTATAATGTATATGAACGGGTCCTTTCAAAATCCGAAGGAATGGTCCATTAAATTGGAGAATGCACTCTGGGCTTTTAGAACAGCCTACAAAACTCCAATTGGAACCACACCTTTTAAACTCGTTTACGGAAAAGCATGTCATCTTCCAGTAGAAATTAAACACAAAGCATTTTGGGCTTTGAAGACATGTAATCGTGATTTACTTGAAGCTGGACGTCTACGGTTAAGTCAATTAAATGAATTAGAAGAATTAAGACAAGAAGCATACGAAAATTCGTTAATCTATAAGGAAAGAACGAAGAAATGGCATGATAAAAGAATCAGAAGTTCAAAAGAATTTAAGGAATGAGATGGTCTGGACCATTCATAGTCAAAAGAGTTTTCCCATACGGAACAGTAGAATTGATAAATTCAAATCAGATTGAATTTAAGGTTAATGGTCACAGAGTTAAACATTACATAGATAGTCCGATGGAAGTTGACAACGAAGTTAATCACAATTTCGACACCACAGCTAACTAAGTGTGGGGAGAATCAAGTCTTTTCAAGGATAATATGTATTTCTGTTAGAGTTAGATTTTTTGTTTTCGTGTAGTTCTCGAAAATGGAACCCGAATGGTCTTTCCCTAGCAGACCCTAAAGAACTAGTCTTCTCCCCCATTCTAAATTTTTATTTTTTTTTGGTTTTACGAGATGAAGACTTCCTGTGAATTAAACCATGGTCTAATGCTACACGCTTTGATCACTAAACGTAGTAATGACACACTTCCAAGTGAAATAGTATCATTAATCAGAGTTAAATTGGACAAAGTAAGAAAAGAATCCTGATGCGAAAATAATAAGTTATAATTTGGTAAAGGAAAATCAAAATCCGCAGCGAAAAGAAGAGCACGACACCTTGAAAGATGTCACAAATGCGGAAAATGGTCACGCGAAGGAAAATGCTCGACGAATCAGACATATTCCAATACCGAATTTGTTACTCTATGCAGAGACGGACCGTTCATATGTTTAGAAGAAAAACATTAAATGCTCGAGGTTACGCCTATGTAGCCATGGAAAATCAATTAGTCCGGCTATCTTATGAGTGGGCTAGAGCATATCACTAAGAAATATATTTCAGAGGTAAGTTTGTACAGTTTTCATTTTTATTTTTATTTTTAACCTTTTGATAATAAAAGATAATTTGTTTGCTATAAAGTATTAAATTGGTATTCGATAAAATTAGGTCTTGCGACTGAAATTATTGATATCATACAAAAATTTATTACATCACTGCGAAATTTAACGATTATTCTTAAGGTATAAATATCTTTAATCAATCAACCAAAAATATTTCAAAAATTCGTCATGAGTTAAATTAGGTCATGGAACCGAAATTACTTTACCGAAAAGAGGGGCGCATATTTTTGATAATATTTGATTGCTTAAAGTGGGATAAAAGCCAAACAGATTTTTAATTTTATTTTTACCATGTTTTTAAAATTAATATATAAATATTAAATTAATATTGTGAATTTTTTTTAAAATCAATATATTTAAGTTTGTAAATATTTGAAAATTTTAATATTTTTAATATAAGTTTGTATGTATAAAAACAAAAATATAATATAAGTTTGGTGTGAATTTTTAATTATTAATATGAATTTTCAATTTTATGCATTTTTAATTTAAGTTTGGTGTGATTATAAAAAACAAAAATTTACTTTATTTCGCTAGAGTTGTAATCACTTACATCCATTAATTTGCTTGAAAATCAAGGGACCAATGAGAGCGCAACATGTGGCGCGAAAATCACATGTGATTGGAAAAAAATAAAAAATTTCCCAAAAAAAAAAAATTCGCAAATTTTTTTTCAAATTTTTTTTTTCGAAATTTTTTTTTCCCAAAGTTTTTTTTCTAAATTTTTTCTACAATCAGATGTGATTCTGCATGTCAATCACATGTGATTGTAAACCCAATCACATGTGATTATGCATGTCAAATCCAATCACATGTGATTGTATAATTCAATCACATGTGATTGTGCAGGTAAATCACATGTGATTGTAAAGAAAAATTCGAAAAAAAATTCTTAAAAAAAAAAATTTCGAAATTTAAAAAAAAAATTTCGAAAAAAAAAAATTTTTGAATTTTTTTTAATCACGTGTGATTTTCGTGCCACATGTCACGCTCTCATTGGTCCCTTGAATCTCAACTTAATTTATGGATTCAAATGAATATTCCTCTATTTCGCTAAGTTAAAAATATGATTTTTAAAATTCGTCGTAAGTTGAAGACTAGGTCGTTGAACCGAAATTGCTTTACCCGAGGGAGGGATGAGAACTTTTATTATCATTATTTTTAATCTTATTGAATTAAAGTATGCCAAAAACATTAAAAAAAACAAAAATCTTTGCTTTTAAAACCGCGCTTAAAAATGACAAATTTTAAATTTTTTGTTGAGGGACGGACTAGGACATCGATCCGAAACGCCCTCATCCTAAAAAGAAACAAAATTTTAATTTTTAAATTAATTTTATATTTTATAAAGTTATAAGGTTTTATAAAAAAAAAAAAAAAAAAAAAAATATCGCCGGACTCGCGGTGCTTTGTGGGTTCCCACCACCGCACTCGCGGAGCATCAAAAATTCAGAAAAAAATATAACTGGTCGAACAGACCAGTTTGCACACTCACACCCATTTTTCTGCGAAAAACTCACGAAAAATCATCACAAATTCGCCATTTTTCGTCATTTTTCATCAAATCTTTCATAAAATCGCAATGAGGAGACTATTATCAAGGAATTACACAAGGAAATCGGTAAATTTCTACACCTAAACACCATTTAATCCGAATTTTAGTGTTCTTGAACAATTTCATACATAATTCGATTTTGATGCTTTCTAGTGTAATAATGCTTCAATTGTTTGTGTATTATGCTTGTATAACCTAGATTGATGCTATTTAACATGATTAGAAGCTTTGAACTTCAATTTTTGAATAATCTAGGGTTTGTGTTCTTGAGCAAAATTAGGGCTTTTTGATATAAACAGGTTATGGCCGAATTTTGTTGTTAGTTTATGCTAAATTGCGTAGCGTAACATGTTTAGGTTGCTAAATGATCAAAACTTTGATCCTAAACATGATTTATGAAGATTAAAGTGGACTTTTTGAACCAAAATTGCATGAACTTGATTTAATTGATATGAATGCCATGAGGAACTTATTTAATTGTTATAATGATTGTTTTTGACATGTTTTAAAAGATAAATGCGAAGGAACTTTGTGTACATTTTTGTAAAAGTATATTTGTAAAAGTGTAGAATTGTTAATATTTTGAAAATGTGTATAGAGTTTAATATGGATTAAACATGTCATTGTAATTGTTTAGATTTATGATTTTGCTAAAACTAATGCATATTTGGATGCACAAAAATTGTGTTTGATATATTTTGCAGACTGAAAGGGGTGAATCTTCATCCCAGGCTCGCAATGCTCCTCCGGAAGATGCAGATCAACAGAAAATTAATAACCAATACCGACAAGATATGCCTCACCCAATTGTTTCATATTCAAACATTCATGAGGCAGATTTACATCCGAATTTGAGATTTGATAGATATTGGATAGACTATCCAAAATATCAAAAGAACCTGCACAATTAGGGAATTACTTACTCAAAGGTATGGTAATTCTACTTTTAGTGATTGGGTAAGTTTATTCAACATGCGTAGACCTGTGTATAGAGAATGGTGTATAGAGTTATTGTGTACTATTGAAATAAATGATCGGGTAGATACTTTAACCGATCGTAGTTTTATTAGATTTTTATTAGGAGGGGAGATGCGCCATATGTCCTTACTAGACATAGCTAGGGCTTTAGGTATATATACGCCCGAGGAGCTAGCATCTTATGATTGCCAGAGGTTAATAGTTTATGGTAGGAGGGTGGATGAGAATTTTGATACAAATGACGTATGGAGTAGGATGACTAGCCATCGCCGATTCCAGGGGGATTATACTCTTATCTTGATATTGATAGAGCTGAATTAAGAGTAATCCATAGGTTTTAGGCCAATTCGATTACACAACGAGGTAAGAATAAGGAAAAGGTAAATGAACAGGATTTCTTTTACCACATGTGTATTCGAGACCCACACAGCGCTGTAAGTATACCTTTTTGTGTGGGTTATTATTTATTGACTATGGTTAGGGGTATGAGGCTTGGTAGCATAATAGGAGGTGGTATATTTATTACTTTAATTGCTGAATATCTCGGTGTGGATAGAAGTCGGGGGGGATTATTAATGGCAGAACCAGAACCCCGCGAAAGAATAGATTTGCGTGTTTATCATGGTGCTAAGGTCTTAAAGAAACGAAACAACGCGGCAACATGTTATGATGGAAGGCATCCACAGGTTGAGAGAGATCAACAGCAAGGTCAACCGGGAGGGGGTAATCCAATGACGGAAATGCAAATTTTTATGGCTCGACACGAGTATGAAATGGCTATACAAAAAGCATTTCAAGATTGGCAGTATCATCAAAGCCAAATCATAAGTCATTGTACACACGTAGGTAGAGACTACGTTCCTATCGTTATGCCCGAATTTGCACCTTGGACTTTAGAGAGCCGACCACCATATCCTACATATGACCCGGCCCAAGCATTTTACAGCATTTATGGATACGCTTGGGACCCATACTGGAACCATCCTCCTCATCCGTAATTTTCTTATTTTATATTTTTGTTTATTTTATTGTAATGTTACTAATTCTTAATTTTCTTATTTCTTATTTTATTATTATTATAACTTTTTCTAACTTTATTAGATTTTAATAATTTTTGAATGTGGTGTGAAAACCCAACTTCAAAAATATGTATATATGTGTTTGTAGTTTATCTCATGTACAAAACAGGGTAAAACAACGCATTTTCAAAGACTGGCATTAAGTTCAGCAAAAGCTATTAATTTTGACGACAAAACGAAAAACAAATGTGATGTACCAACAGACGGAATGAACAAATGATGTGCACCATTTATCATTCAGCAAACAAACGCCAATATGTTTGGAAATATTGGTAAAATTTAATCATTTTTCTACGCTAATCACCCTCAATAATTTAAATTGTTACTGATTTCTTGCAAATGAGGGCATTGCAAGATTTTAAGTGTGGGAAGGGGTTAAATTCATTCGGATTTTTAAAATTTTTAACTTAAACACTTGGTTACCATTAAAAATACTAGTAACGTAGTAGTTGTATTAGAATCTAGTGCTCTCTGATAACAAAGAACAGCCCTAGTCTTATATACTGACTACCCACTTCTAGTAAAATTTTTCAAAATTTTCAATTAAATGAACTCAAAATCATATTTATACATATTTATGAACGATAAAACTAGGTGTTAACACCGAAATTATTGTTACCTCGGAAAGGACATAAATTGAGAAACAAACTAAAATGTTAGAATTCATTTAAAATGGAATAGAGGACAATAAAAAGGCAAATAAAAGAAAATAAAAAGCCAAGTGTGGGAAAATTTACCAAGTTATCTTAAACATATGTCACATATTTCTGTAACAAATAATTGAAGATACTTTTGCTTTGGACTAAACTAAACAGTTTAACCCGATTTACTGTAAGAAAGATGGATCTACACGATGAATCAATTCCACCACTTAAAGGAAGTAAAGTCTTCCGAAAAAGAAACGCGCTTCTTGATTTAGGTCATGAAGTTGTCGTCCAGACCGGCTATAGAGTCTACGAAAAACCATGAAAAGTTTTTTCAAAAATTAGCTGGAAATCCACGGACCTCAGCATCAAACAGGGTCGCCAAGTGGTCATACTTATCCTAACCATGAGAGGATCTGTCTTGTAAAATGGGGAGGACGACGTGCAAATTAGCTTGATAAGACTAATGAATCAGACCCCCAGAAAGGATAATCTCCTTAAAAGATCAAAAATCAGCTTTTAAGCCTGATATTACTCAATCCTTGAGATTGACCTTAAAGATTGAGAATTACAAACTCATGGAATTTGATGATATCTAAACTCGAGCTTGAACGAGAAAATATTTTGATCAAAATTACAAACCGATTTGTTTTCTAAAAACCCATTTTCAATGCGTTCATTACCATTGAACGTAAAATCCTAGGAATTCACCTGGAATTCATTAGGTCACCTGAACCAAATCGGGTGTCAACCGTAAGAACGGTGGTTGCATAGCATGGTCAAAGACAGGACCTTGTGCAAGACCGAAAAATTATAAGGGTGAGCTTTACTATTGCTCCTACCAAGGATAGTAATTGCGTCCGACACGTTATAGACCATAATTAAAATCATGTCAGGGGACATTGCCTTAACAATTGCTTGTTCAACGCTTTCCTTTACAACCGGATGGTAGTTTCCCAAAAGGTAATATTTGGAGCAAGTATACTGGACTTATTGCTTTCCCAATACAAGGTTAGCAAGTGAGTGACACAAAACCACAAGTTTTGAGCTAAAATTTTCAAATCTGAAACCCACCAAACCCACAAAAATATTTTGCAAACATCGGTGAAGGGTTATTCTGGAAAACTTATCTAGGGTAAAAGCTAGATTTAATTTTCAAAAGATCAAATGTTTTCATAAAGATCTAATTTCCTTAAAGGATCTAAATTTTCATAGTCATGTGGGACTGTAAACCACATCGTTACTACCATTGTTCATGCCGCCGTATAGAAATCACTGATGTACAAAGTGTGAAGAATAAAGAAGTGATTCTAGTATATTTCAAAACTATATTGCTTGAGGACAAGTAATGAAATGTCCCGTTCTTATTGATTAAAAACGTTCCATATTAATTGATTTCGTTGCGAGGTTTTGACCTCTATATGAGACGTTTTTCAAAGACTGCATTCATTTTAAAACAAACCATAACCTTTATTTCATCAATAAAGGTTTAAAAAGCTTTACGTAGATTATCAAATAATGATAATCTAAAATATCCTGTTTACACACGACCATTACATAATGGTTTACAATAAAAATATGTTACAATAAAATAAGTTTCTTGAATGCAGTTTTTACACAATATCATACAAGCATGGACTCCAAATCTCGTCCTTATTTAAGTATGCGACAGCGGAAGCTCTTAGTATTCACCTGAGAATAAACATGCTTTAAACGTCAACAAAAATGTTGGTGAGTTATAGGTTTAACCTATATATATCAAATCGTAACAATAGACCACAAGATTTCATATTTCAATACACATCCCATACATAGAGATAAAAATCATTCATATGGTGAACACCTGGTAACCGACATTAACAAGATGCATATATAAGAATATCCCCATCATTCCGGGACACCCTTCGGATATGATATAAATTTTGAAGTACTAAAGCATCCGGTACTTTGGATGAGGTTTGTTAGGCCTAATAGATCTATCTTTAGGATTCGCGTCAATTAGGGTGTCTGTTCCCTAATTCTTAGATTACCAGACTTAATAAAAAGGGGCATATTCGATTTCGATAATTCAACCATAGAATGTAGTTTCACGTACTTGTGTCTATTTTGTAAATCATTTATAAAACCTGCATGTATTCTCATCCCAAAAATATTAGATTTTAAAAGTGGGACTATAACTCACTTTCACAGATTTTTACTTCGTCGGGAAGTAAGACTTGGCCACTGGTTGATTCACGAACCTACAACAATATATACATATATATCAAAGTATGTTCAAAATATATTTACAATTCTTTTAATATATTTTGATGTTTTAAGTTTATTAAGTCAGCTGTCCTCGTTAGTAACCTACAACTAGTTGTCCACAGTTAGATGTACAGAAATAAATCGATAAATATTATCTTGAATCAATCCACGACCCAGTGTATACGTATCTCAGTATTGATCACAACTCAAACTATATATATTTTGGAATCAACCTCAACCCTGTATAGCTAACTCCAACATTCACATATAGAGTGTCTATGGTTGTTCCGAAATATATATAGATGTGTCGACATGATAGGTCAAAACATTGTATACGTGTCTATGTTATCTCAAGATTACATAATATACAATACAAGTTGATTAAGTTATGGTTGGAATAGATTTGTTACCAATTTTCACGTAGCTAAAATGAGAAAAATTATCCAATCTTGTTTTACCAATAACTTCTTCATTTTAAATCCGTTTTGAGTGAATCAAATTGCTATGGTTTCATATTGAACTCTATTTTATGAATCTAAACAGAAAAAGTATAGGTTTATAGTCGGAAAAATAAGTTACAAGTTGTTTTTTTAAAGGTAGTCATTTCAGTCGAAAGAACGACGTCTAGATGACCATTTTAGAAAACATACTTCCACTTTGAGTTTAACCATAATTTTTGGATATAGTTTCATGTTCATAATAAAAATCATTTTCTCAGAATAACAACTTTTAAATCAAAGTTTATCATAGTTTTTAATTAATTAACCCAAAACAGCCCGCGGTGTTACTACGACGGCGTAAATCCGGTTTTACGGTGTTTTTCGTGTTTCCAGGTTTTAAATTATTAAGTTAGCATATCAGATAGATATATAACATGTGTTTAGTTGATTTTAAAAGTCAAGTTAGAAGGATTAACTTTTGTTTGCGAACAAGTTTAGAATTAACTAAACTATGTTCTAGTGATTACAAGTTTAAACCTTCGAATAAGATAGCTTTATATATATATGAATCGAATGATGTTATGAACATCATTACTACCTTAAATTCCTTGGATAAACCTACTAGAAAATAGAAAAATGGATCTTGCTCCAATGGATCCTTGGATGGCTCGAAGTTCTTGAAGCAGAATCATGACACGAAAACAAGTTCAAGTAAGATCATCACTTGAAATAAGATTATTATAGTTATAGAAATTGAACCAAAGTTTGAATATGATTATTACCTTGTATTAGAATGATAACCTACTGTAAAAAACAAAGATTTCTTGAGGTTGGATGATCACCTTACAAGATTGGAAGTGAGCTAGCAAACTTGAAAGTATTCTTGATTTTATGTAACTAGAACTTGTAGAATATATGAAGAACACTTAGAACTTGAAGATAGAACTTGAGAGAGATTAATTATATGAATAAAATTGAAGAATGAAAGTTTTTGTAGGTGTTTTTGGTCGTTGGTGTATGGATTAGATATAAAGGATATGTAATTTTGTTTTCATGTAAATAAGTCATGAATGATTACTCATATTTTTGTAATTTTATGAGATATTTCATGCTAGTTGTCAAATGATGGTTCCCACATGTGTTAGGTGACTCACATGGGCTGCTAAGAGCTGATCATTGGAGTGTATATACCAATAGTACATACATCTAAAAGCTGTGTATTGTACGAGTACGAATACGGGTGCATACGAGTAGAATTGTTGATGAAACTGAACGAGGATGTAATTGTAAGCATTTTTGTTAAGTAGAAGTATTTTGATAAGTGTATTGAAGTCTTTAAAAAGTGTATAAATACATATTAAAACACTACATGTATATACATTTTAACTGAGTCGTTAAGTCATCGTTAGTCGTTACATGTAAGTGTTGTTTTGAAACCTTTAGGTTAACGATCTTGTTAAATGTTGTTAACCCAATGTTTATAATATCAAATGAGATTTTAAATTATTATATTATCATGTATGAATATCTCTTAATATGATATATATACATTAAATGTCTTTACAACGATAATCGTTACATATATGTCTCGTTTAAAAATCATTAAGTTAGTAGTCTTGTTTTTACATATGTAGTTCATTGTTAATATACTTAATGATATGTTTACTTATCATAGTATCATGTTAACTATATATATATCCATATATATGTCATCATATAGTTTTTACAAGTTTTAACGTTCGTGAATCACCGGTCAACTTGGGTGGTCAATTGTCTATATGAAACATATTTCAATTAATCAAGTCTTAACAAGTTTGATTTCTTAACATGTTGGAAACATTTAATCATGTAAATATCAATCTAAATTAATATATATAAACATGGAAAAGTTCGGGTCACTACAGTACCTACCCGTTAAATAAATTTCGTCCCGAAATTTTAAGATGTTGAAGGTGTTAACGAATCTTCTGGAAATAGATGCGGGTATTTCTTATTCATCTGATCTTCATGCTCCCAGGTGAACTCGGGTCCTCTACGAGCATTCCATCGAACCTTAACAATTGGTATCTTGTTTTGCTTAAGTCTTTTAACCTCACGATCCATTATTTCGACGGGTTCTTCGATGAATTGGAGTTTTTTGTTGATTTGGATTTCATCTAACGGAATAGTGAGATCTTCTTTAGCAAAACATTTCTTCAAATTCGAGATGTGGAAAGTGTTATGTACAGCCGCGAGTTGTTAAGGTTACTCAAGTCGGTAAGCTACTGGTCCGACACGATCAATAATCTTGAATGGTCCAATATACCTTGGATTTAATTTCCCTCGTTTACCAAATCGAACAACGCCTTTCCAAGGTGCAACTTTAAGCATGACCATCTCTCCAATTTCAAATTCTATATCTTTTCTTTTAATGTCAGTGTAGCTCTTTTGTCGACTTTGAGCGGTTTTCAACCGTTGTTGAATTTGGATGATCTTCTCGGTAGTTTCTTGTATAATCTCCGGACCCTTAATCTGTCTATCCCCCACTTCACTCCAACAAATCGGAGACCTGCACTTTCTACCATAAAGTGCTTCAAACGGTGCCATCTCAATGCTTGAATGGTAGCTGTTATTGTGGGAAAATTCTGCTAACGGTAGATGTCGATCCCAACTGTTTCCGAAATCAATAACACATGCTCGTAGCATGTCTTCAAGCGTTTGTATCGTCCTTTCGCTCTGCCCATCAGTTTGTGGATGATAGTCAGTATTCATGTCTAGACGAGTTCCTAATGCTTGCTGTAATGTCTGCCAGAATCTTGAAATAAATCTGCCATCCCTATCAGAGATAATAGAGATTGGTATTCCATGTCTGGAGATGACTTCCTTCAAATACAGTTGTGCTAACTTCTCCATCTTATCATCTTCTCTTATTGGTAGGAAGTGTGCTGATTTGGTGAGACGATCAACTATTACCCAAATAGTATCAAAACCACTTGCAGTCCTTGGCAATTTAGTGATGAAATCCATGGTAATGTTTTCCCATTTCCATTCCGGGATTTCGGGTTGTTGAAGTAGACCTGATGGTTTCTGATGCTCAGATTTGACCTTAGAACACATCAAACATTCTCCTACGTATTTTGCAACATCGGCTTTCATACCCGGCCACCAAAAATGTTTCTTGAGATCCTTGTACATCTTCCCCGTTTCAGGATGTATTGAGTATCTGGTTTTATGAGCTTCTCTAAGTACCATTTCTCTCATATCTCCAAATTTTGGTGCCCAAATCCTTTCAGCCCTATACCGGGTTCCATCTTCCCGAATATTAAGATGCTTCTCCGATCCTTTGGGTATTTCATCCTTTAAATTTCCCTCTTTTAAAACTCCTTGTTGTGTCTCCTTTATTTGAGTAGTAAGGTTATTATGAATCATTATATTCATAGATTTTACTCGAATGGGTTCTCTGTCCTTCCTGCTCAAGGCATCGGCTACCACATTTGCCTTCCCCGGGTGGTAACGAATCTCAAAGTCGTAATCATTCAATCCACCTACGCTGCCTCATATTCAGTTGTTTCTGATTAAATATGTGTTGAAGACTTTTGTGGTCGGTATATATAATACTTTTGACCCCATATAAGTAGTGCCTCTAAGTCTTTAATGCAAAAACAATCGCGCCTAATTCCAAATCATGCGTCGTATAATTTTGTTCGTGAATCTTCAATTGTCTAGACGCATAAGCAATCACCTTCGTTCGTTGCATTAATACACAACCGAGACCTTGCTTTGATGCGTCACAATAAATCACAAAATCATCATTCCCTTCAGGCAATGACAATATAGGTGCCGTATATAACAACCATCACTTTTCGACTTTCGATTTTACTAAAATACCTAGAGTTGTTATATACGAATAAATTTAACGTTGACCGAATAAACGTACGCTTAAAATAAATAATATAATTATAAATATTATAAATAAGATTATGATATATAATATAACATAATTACATCAATGAATATATATATAATATTTATATTACTTTTGTTATTTAGTTAATAGAATATATAATTAACTAAATAATACATAATATTATAACATTTATAAAACTAATAAAAACTATAAATTAATAATCATAAATTTTAATTTTTATAAAAACTAAATATAATAATAATTTTTATATAAAATTCGTATTTAATAATTAAACAAATATAGAAATAAAATGTTAAATGTTCTTAGAAATATATTAAACAAATTTTTTTTTAGAATTTTATACAAAAAAAAAAATCAAAACTATATCTACTTTTAATAAATAAATACAAAAATACAAACTACTTTTTCTTTTAAGATTTACTTTTAATAAAAATACAAACTACTTTTATTTTAAGATTTACTTTTAATAAAAATACAAAATACTTTTTCTTATTTTAACTTTTAAGATTTTACTTTTAATAAAAATACAAACTACTTTTTCTTATTTTAACTTTTAAGATTTTACTTTTAATAAAAATACAAACTACTTTTTTTTATTTTAACTTTTAAAATTTACTTTTAATAAAAATACAAAATACTTTTTCTTATTTTAACTTTTAAGATTTTACTTTTAATAAAAATACAAACTACTTTTTCTTATTTTAACTTTTAAGATTTTACTTTTAATAAAAATACAAACTACTTTTTCTTATTTTAACTTTTAAGATTTTACTTTTAATAAAAATACAAAATAATTTTTCTTATTTTAACTTTTAAGATTTTACTTTTAATAAAAATACAAAATACTTTTTCTTATTTTAACTTTTAAGATTTTACTTTTAATAATAATTTTTCTTATTTTAACTTTTAAGATTTACTTATTTTATTTTAATTTTTTTTACCTAACATTTTCAACTATAAATACCACATACATTTCTCATTTCAAACTTACACCTTAATCTCTCATTTCTCTCTTAAAGAACTACTTCTAGTTGATATCTCGGTCACTTACTTGCTTTACTTTCCTTTCTTGCGTGGAATACTTCAACTGCTATTTAAGGTGAGTTTCATTTGCTCCCTTTTTATATATATTTTTGGGCTGAGAATACATGCACTGATTTATAAATGTTTTACGAAATAGGCACAAGTACTAAAACTAATTCTATGTGGGTTTAAACCAGAAATATACCCTTAGCTTGGTAACATTAAACTACTTGTCTATGTACGGTAGGCGCGAATCCTAAAGATAGATCTATTGGGTCTGACAAACCCCATCCTGACTATGGGATGCTTTAGTACTTCGAGGTTATTTTAAACACACCTGATCTGGTGTACTTCAGAGGGTAAAACATGAACGTTAAGGCTTGTTACCGGGTGCCTACAACTTATAGAATGCTTTTATACACTTTCTAGTGTACGGATATTTATGAAATTGAAATCTTGTGGCCTATTATTATAACGGAAATGATTGATTTTGATAAACTAATGAACTCACCAACCTTTTTGGTTGACACTTTAAGCATGTTTTGTCTCAGGTGACGAATAAGATGATTACCATGATTGCTACCTGATGAATTGAATGCTGCTACATGGAGTCTTCATTTCATTACATTTACTTTGCATTAAGACTATTATTATTATTATTTCAGTTTAAATTTGATGTAAAACTTTTAATGCTTCCGCTGTTTTATTAATAAATGTTTTATTCAAAACGTCTCATATAGAGTTGTTCTCGTTTATACAACTGTGATTTGATATAATTAGTCACAAATACACTAGGCCCTAATTTGGGGGTGTGACAGATTGGTATCAGAGCAGGTTGTTGTAGAGAACCAGGATTGCATTTTATGTGTGCCTTATACAATTAGGTACCTTAGCAATGTAGGACTACAACTTTCCTTGACCATAGTGCCTTTAATTGTTGCCTTTAATTGATAAATGCTACACTATACCTTAGAAACTATACTTAAATCTTAAGATTATAACATACACGATAATGTGAAATTACTCGAACGTCAACGCTACTTAAGGCCTAGGGTGATCCTTGGTACCACTATGGGACGCTTGTGGATTTCGAATGCCAAACTTAGATTTTGGTCGAGAATTCCTGGGCCAACCGGTAACAATTGATCATTCAAGTGACTCGGCGGTGGCATAGATGTTTGGGTATGGTGCACAATATCAAACCTGACTATAGTGATCATACAACACTTAGTCACTTACGCACTTAATAAGTGGTGAACTTATTAAGAACAACTCACCTAGTCATCTATCCTGGTTTTGTGTATTACATATGTATTACATGAAATATTATCCAAGATTTTTGAAACTCCTATAATTCATACTCAAACGTATATAACTCCCTGTTATATCACGAACCTATATGCCTTATGCCTTTATGCATCGGTTTGCGAACCGGGAAATGTCATTGGGTTAACACAGTATACGAATTGAAAGTCTTTAAACGAAAGATTATTAGATTACATACTTATCATTTTATAATCTCGACACGTCATACTGCCATTATTAGAGTATAGACAAATCATATCTTAGCATATCTATTCCCAATAGACCTTGTCTAACACTTTTCCTAAATTTCCTCCGTAAATTACAGAAATCTTTCTGCTATATATACGTATTCAAGGAGATGAATATATCATTCAATATTCAACACCCATTTCATATCAAACCCTATTCCAAACACATAATATGGATTTCTCACCTAATTCCTCAAGTTCTTCTAGCTCCAAAGATAGCGTGACAGGAGCACACCCACCGATCAATTACCGTGATTTCTTTAGAAAATGGGGATGGGTTCGCGAAATACTCATCCTATGGAGAAATGAAGAAGGTACTCCTTATCACGAGCCAAACTTACCACCAAACGTCGGAGTACTCGATCCTCTTACTGGCGAACCTGTTCGCAATACCGTTTTCACTCTTTTCACAAGGATTTTCCGCCTCGAAAGTCGACTCGATGTAACCAACGACAATATTCGTCCTCTACTCTCGAATTCTAACCCAAAAGGGTTATTAGAAGAAGTTAGAAGACTTCGAACTAAATATCAAGAATTGACAAACCTTACAGAGGAATGGGTAGAACAAATCCATAGACTCGAGCGTAAAGTAGAAACCCTGGAGGAAATAGTGCGCGATTTGGTAGCTAGGCTCACACTTACTAACCAAGTACCACAAGCAGCACCAACAGCAGCACCAGCACCAGCACCAGCAGTACTATCAGCATCACCACCAACAGCATCAGCTTCACCAACAACAACATCAGCATCCCACGTCTCAACATCATAATCGTTACCTCAAACATCGACATCATACGCCCATAGATACTAAGGAATATTAGTAATAATGAGTTAAGATGTATTGACTCATTCTTCCTGAAGAATTATATATGTATACTTTATATATATATGGTTTGGAACAATAATAAATCTTTTCGTACTAAACTATTACGTGTGAATCTTAACTAGTATGTACTACTTGGTTAATTCATATCACTAATACGCTATGATGTACATCCTTCGTTAATGACTTAACAATCATTAATCACTGCTTCAGTACAATAAACTCTATTTCATAATAAACTAAGTGTATTATTCAAATGCATGTGTGATTTTACACTCCTATTTTTCGATGTACTCGAAAATTTCTCGAAAACATCATTTGTGCCTTATGAATTTCACAAGAAATTCACGAGCATCAACATCATTTACTGAGGTATATTAATAACAATGAACGATGAAGTATTGATTCATAACTTCATTAAAGAAATATTCCGCGACGATTATGTAATCTCTAAAGTTTTGGAGATTATTTATTCTCGTTTCAATCGTAAATCAAATGAGTTTAATATTATATTAACTTATTAAATCCATAATTACATCTGAAGAAAATATATATGTATGTATATTTTCATAAAGATTGTATTTAAAAATTCTTTTGTACAAACTGTTAATTGTGAAAATATTTTAACGGGTAGGTAATACCCAAGAAATATCTAACATTCACATTAATATATTACATTGAACATTCTTCAAAATCCTTGAAAACGTATCAGATTGATAATCAATGATTCAGATCAGTTAACCTTGAGAATGCTGATGAAGCAGCAAAAGCTGTAGATGGCCTTAATGACCAGAAGCTTGATAATAAAGAATTGTGTGTTGGAAAAGCTCAAAAGAATATCTGGTATTGAAAGATGGATTGAGCAAAACATGAAGGAGACCAAGGACAAATCCCAAGGACTAAACCTATAACCAAAGAATCTAGATGATTCGATTTCTGAAGGAAATCACAGAAGATCTTTTTACGCATTCTAAATCCTTACAGAAGAATTTCTTCATTATCCATCGATTTTAGAAATTCTAAAATATCATCATATCTTTCGTTATAAATATCTCGATATTTCTAAAGATATCTTCATAACGATTCTTGTCCGCAATTAATTATCTCTTTGCAATATCTTTATTACATCATAAAGGAAAACTGTTTAAGTTTCTATATTCCGTAAAATTTAAATTTAAATTTTGAATGATTTGAAGTAGTGTTGAGAATTGAAGCATGAGTTAGTATAATATAATGACGTCAGGCCAACATGATTATATTACAGTAAGTCATGCTAAATTTTTAATGGAAGATGATGATTCATAGACTTTATAATCATCATTTGCCATGTTACACGACTCTTACATTCTACTTAATCTCTGAACATATCAAGCAAATATATTCTTGATAGTTCTATCCTCAGTAATTCTGGTAATTTACCAAATCAAATCGTGATATTACGCTTAGAACAGTAGGTCCATTCGAAACTTCATACCTACAAATTCTGGACCATTACTCGCTTTACTTAGAGTCGAGAGGAGAATAAAAAGGCAAAGAGCTCCGACATATAAGGGAAAATATGTAGCCCGATAACGATACCGAAATTACAAACCGTGTATATCAATACGTATTGCAACGTAAAGACATGGAAGAATTAAAAACACTATAACCCCAAGGTAATAGTAGAAGAAAACAAATTCCTCTAGTGGTAAATGAAAAAGAAGAATGACTGAAATGATAGTCAGAAAAATATCCAGGATAAGAACTGGATGGAGCATTCTCACAATCTTTGGAAGTATGAATTGAGGAAGAAAGTATAGAAGTGGTGAAGATAATGAAACGGAAGAAGCTAATTTATAGCAAAATTCCAAACACAGCAATTGAAGCAATTCACCTCATTTAATCAAAGAAAATTTCAAATTCCTTAATTACCGGAGAATCAAATCTTATGGATTACGAAGATTTCCTTTAATCCCTTGAATTCCAAAAATCAATTGTGACTACGTCAAAAGTTAAGGCGAACATTTAATTTCTCATTCACTCTTTTACAATAGCTTCGTTTATATGCTTCCTATAATCAAATCGTTTTATCCATATTATTCAGTAGTGATAAAACTTTATTTTTTCAACTTATATTCATCATTACAATATTCTTGTTGTAAACAATGATGATCTCTATCAAACTTCATGACTATAATTTTCATGACCTACTCTCTGTTTTGTCTACCCTAATATTGTGACATAAACACTCAAAGTTTTAAATAAGCTCAATACTATTCATAATACATTTCATGTGTTCAGTTTACTAAAATGCTCGTATAACACCATCATCCCTTTTGAGGATAACCTAGTCAAATGACACTCTTATTAATCCTTTAGATAACCTCCGCATTAATGATAAAATGCACTTTATAGAAGAACCTGTAAGAAATTAGGGTTCGTATTATTTAAATGCATGAAACAGAACAATATTCTATCCGTTGGAATTCACGAAAGGCCCCGAACCTACCTGGGAACGTGAAGACCAGATAAAACGTAAATATCCTCGTTTAGGTACGAACAACGCTGATTGATGGCAAAAACTAAATTTCGGGGCGAAATTTCTTTTAACGGGTAGGTACTATAACAACCATCACTTTTCGACTTCCGATTTTACTAAAATACCTAGAGTTGTTATATACGAATAAATTTAACGTTGACCGAATAAACGTACGCTTAAAATAAATAATATAATTATAAATATTATAAATAAGATTATGATATATAATATAACATAATTACATCAATGAATATATATATAATATTTATATTACTTTTGTTATTTAGTTAATAGAATATATAATTAACTAAATAATACATAATATTATAACATTTATAAAACTAATAAAAACTATAAATTAATAATCATAAATTTTAATTTTTATAAAAACTAAATATAATAATAATTTTTATATAAAATTCGTATTTAATAATTAAACAAATATAGAAATAAAATGTTAAATGTTCTTAGAAATATATTAAACAAATTTTTTTTTAGAATTTTATACAAAAAAAAAAATCAAAACTATATCTACTTTTAATAAATAAATACAAAAATACAAACTACTTTTTCTTTTAAGATTTACTTTTAATAAAAATACAAACTACTTTTATTTTAAGATTTACTTTTAATAAAAATACAAAATACTTTTTCTTATTTTAACTTTTAAGATTTTACTTTTAATAAAAATACAAACTACTTTTTCTTATTTTAACTTTTAAGATTTTACTTTTAATAAAAATACAAACTACTTTTTTTTATTTTAACTTTTAAAATTTACTTTTAATAAAAATACAAAATACTTTTTCTTATTTTAACTTTTAAGATTTTACTTTTAATAAAAATACAAACTACTTTTTCTTATTTTAACTTTTAAGATTTTACTTTTAATAAAAATACAAACTACTTTTTCTTATTTTAACTTTTAAGATTTTACTTTTAATAAAAATACAAAATAATTTTTCTTATTTTAACTTTTAAGATTTTACTTTTAATAAAAATACAAAATACTTTTTCTTATTTTAACTTTTAAGATTTTACTTTTAATAAAAATACAAACTACTTTTTCTTATTTTAACTTTTAAGATTTACTTTTAATAAAAATACAAACTACTTTTTCTTATTTTAACTTTTAAGATTTACTTTTAATAAAAATACAAAATAATTTTTCTTATTTTAACTTTTAAGATTTACTTATTTTATTTTAATTTTTTTTACCTAACATTTTCAACTATAAATACCACATACATTTCTCATTTCAAACTTACACCTTAATCTCTCATTTCTCTCTTAAAGAACTACTTCTAGTTGATATCTCGGTCACTTACTTGCTTTACTTTCCTTTCTTGCGTGGAATACTTCAACTGCTATTTAAGGTGAGTTTCATTTGCTCCCTTTTTATATATATTTTTGGGCTGAGAATACATGCGCTGATTTATAAATGTTTTACGAAATAGGCACAAGTACTAAAACTAATTCTATGTGGGTTTAAACCAGAAATATACCCTTAGCTTGGTAACATTAAACTACTTGTCTATGTACGGTAGGCGCGAATCCTAAAGATAGATCTATTGGGTCTGACAAACCCCATCCTGACTATGGGATGCTTTAGTACTTCGAGGTTATTTTAAACACACCTGATCTGGTGTACTTCAGAGGGTAAAACGTGAACGTTAAGGCTTGTTACCGGGTGCCTAAAACTTATAGAATGCTTTTATACACTTGCTAGTGTACGGATATTTATGAAATTGAAATCTTGTGGCCTATTATTATAACGGAAATGATTGATTTTGATAAACTAATGAACTCACCAACCTTTTTGGTTGACACTTTAAGCATGTTTTGTCTCAGGTGACGAATAAGATGATTACCATGATTGCTACCTGATGAATTGAATGCTGCTACATGGAGTCTTCATTTCATTACATTTACTTTGCATTAAGACTATTATTATTATTATTTCAGTTTAAATTTGATGTAAAACTTTTAATGCTTCCGCTGTTTTATTAATAAATGTTTTATTCAAAACGTCTCATATAGAGTCGTTCTCGTTTATACAACTGTGATTTGATATAATTAGTCACAAATACCCTAGGCCCTAATTTGGGGGTGTGACACCGTAGTTAGCTTTTTCTTCAATAACTGAAACGCTTTCTCTTGTTCATCATTCCATTCAAATTTCTTCCCTTTATGCGTTAATGTAGTCAAGGGTTTTGCTATTCTGGAAAAGTCTTGGATGAACCTTCTATAGTAACCAGCTAGTCCTAAAAACTGGTGTATGTGTTTCGGAGTTTTCGGGGTTTCCCACTTTTCAACAGTTTCTATCTTTGTCGGATCCACCTTAATACCTTCTTTGTTCACTATGTGACCGAGGAATTGAACTTCTTCCAACCAAAATGCACACTTTGAAAACTTAGCGTACAATTCTTCCTTCCTCAATACTTCTAACACCTTTCTCAAATGTTCACCGTGTTCTTGGTCATTCTTTGAGTAAATAAGTATGTCATCAATGAAAACAATGACAAACTTGTCAAGGTATGGTCCACACACTCGGTTCATAAGGTCCATGAACACAGCTGGTGCATTAGTTACACCAAACGGCATGACCATAAACTCGTAATGACCGTAACGTGTTCTGAAAGCAGTCTTTGGAATATCATCTTCTTTCACCCGCATTTGATGATATCCGGAACGTAAGTCAATCTTTGAATAAACAGACGATCCTTGTAGTTGATCAAATAAGTCGTCGATTCTCGGTATTGGGTAGCGGTTCTTGATGGTAAGTTTGTTCAACTCTCGGTAGTCGATACACAACCTGAATGTACCATCTTTCTTCTTGACAAACAAAACAGGAGCTCCCCACGGTGATGTGCTTGGTCGAATGAAATCACGCTCTAAAAGTTCTTGTAATTGGCTTTGCAGTTCTTTCATCTCGCTGGGTGCGAGTCTGTAAGGAGCACGAGCTATTGGTGCAGCTCCTGGTACAAGATCTATTTGAAATTCAACGGATCGATGTGGGGGTAATCCCGGTAATTCTTTCAGAAATACATCGGGGAATTCTTTTGCAATGGGAACATCATTGATGCTCTTTTCTTCAGTTTGTACTTTCTCGACGTGTGCTAGAACAGCATAGCAACCTTTTCTTATTAGTTTTTGTGCCTTCAAATTACTAATAAGATGTAGCTTCGTGTTGCCCTTTTCTCCGTACACCATTAAGGGTTTTCCTTTTTCTCGTATAATGCGAATTGCATTTTTGTAACAAACGATCTCTGCTTTCACTTCTTTCAACCAGTCCATACCGATTATCACATCAAAACTCCCTAACTCTACTGGTATCAAATCAATCTTAAATGTTTCGCTAACCAGTTTAATTTCTCGATTCCGACATATATTATCTGCTGAAATTAATTTACCATTTGCTAATTCGAGTAAAAATTTACTATCCAAAGGCGTCAATGGACAACTTAATTTAGCACAAAAATCTCTACTCATATAGCTTCTATCCACACCCGAATCAAATAAAACGTAAGCAGATTTATTGTCAATAAGAAACGTACCCGTAACAAGCTCCGGGTCTTCCTGTGCCTCTGCCGCATTAATATTGAAAACTCTTCCGCGGCCTTGTCCATTCGTGTTCTCCTAGTTCGGGCAATTTCTAATAATGTGGCCCGGTTTTCCACATTTATAACAAACTACATTGGCATAACTTGCTCCGACACTACTTGCTCCGCCATTACTCATTCCGACACCATTTGTTCCTTTCGTTCTATTAACATCTGGTCCGTAGACCTCACACTTCGTTGTGCTATGACCATTTCTTTTACACTTGTTGCAAAATTTGGTGCAGAACCCCGAGTGATACTTTTCACACCTTTGGCATAGCTGCTTCTGATTGTTGTTGTTGTTGCGGTTATTATTGTTGTTGGGATGATTGTTGTAGTTGCTGTTGTTGTTGTTGTTGTTGTTGTTGTTGTTGGGCCATTTGTTGTAGTTGCGATTGATGTTGCGATTGTTGGGATAATTGTTGCGATTATTGTTGTAATTGCTGTTGTTGTTGTATTGGTGATTCTTATCACCGTTTTCCTCCCACTTTCTTTTGACTTGCTTCACATTGGCCTCTTCAGCAGTCTGTTCTTTAATTCTTTCTTCAATCTGGTTCACTAGTTTGTGAGCCATTCTACATGCCTGTTGTAAGGAGGCGGGCTCGTGTGAACTTATATCTTCTTGGATTCTTTCCGGTAATCCTTTCACAAACGCGTCGATCTTCTCTTCCTCATCTTCGAATGCTCCCGGACACAATAGGCACAATTCTGTGAATCGTCTTTCGTACGTGGTAATATCAAATCCTTGGGTTCGTAACCCTCTAAGTTCTGTCTTGAGCTTATTGACCTCGGTTCTGGGACGGTACTTCTCGTTCATCAAGTGCTTGAATGCTGACCACGGTAGTGCGTACGCACCGTCTTATCCCACTTGCTCTAGATAGGTATTCCACCATGTTAACGCAGAACCTGTGAAGGTATGCATAGCGTACTTCACTTTGTCCTCTTCAGTACACTTACTTATGGCAAACACCGATTCGACCTTCTCGGTCCACCGTTTCAATCCGATCGGTCCTTCGGTTCCATCAAATTCCAAAGGTTTGCAGGCAGTGAATTCTTTGTAGGTGCATCCTACACGATTTCCTGTACTGCTAGATCCAAGGTTATTGTTGGTATGTAGCGCAGCCTGTACTGCGGCTATGTTTGAAGCTAGAAAAGTACGGAATTCCTCTTCATTCATATTCACGGTGTGTCGAGTAGTCGGTGCCATTTCCTTCAAAATAGTCAAATGGAACAAGTTAATCATACAGAATATTAAGAGTAGTTAATAGTATTTCATAGCATAATATGAACTCATTTATAAAAGCTTTTTCTTCATATTAGCATTTTATAAGTTTAAATTCGGGTAGTACCTACCCGTTAAGTTCATACTTAGTAGCTAATATACAATTCAACTACTACAATTCTATATGAAAAACTGATTATAATAATATTTCGCGTTCAAACTTTTACATAATATTTTACAAACTTACAATACCGCTTATTTTACATATAGCATGAAATATAGCACACAATAAATTTGATACAAGATTGGTTGTGAAGATAATTCTAGCTAGTACACAAGTCGTTCAGCAAAGGCAATAAAGATACGTAATTCATACGTCCAGAAACAAGTCATGCATTCTGGTTTTACTATGACTACTTCCCATCCTTGGTCTTATGGAACATAACCGTTATGGTCGTTGATAAGACAGCGTGTTGTAACGTCGTCAAAGGGACGACGGTTACGTAATGTCCAACAGTCCCGTAACAATCTAAAAACCTCATTTCTTACCCCAATTACCGACTCCGTCACTTGTGAGAACGTTTTGTTTAATAGTTGTAGCCCGATGTTCTTATTCTCACTTTGGTGAGAAGCGAACATTACTAATCCGTAAGCATAACATGCTTCTTTATGTTGCATGTTAGCTGCTTTTTCTAAATCACGAAGTCCAATATTCGGATATATTGAGTCAAAATAATTTCTTAACCCATTGCATAAAATAGCATTTGGGTTCCCCGCAATATATGCGTCAAAGTAAACACATCGTAACTTATGGATTTCCCAATGTGATATCCCCCATCTTTCGAACGAAAGCCTTTTATAAACCAAGGCATTCTTGGAACGTTCTTCGAATGTCTTACAAACTGATCTCGCCTTAAATAGTTGTGCCGAAGAATTCTGACCGACTCTAGACAAGATTTCATCAATCATGTCTCCGGGTAGGTCTCTTAAAATATTGGGTTGTCTATCCATTTTGTGTTTTTATACTGTAAAATAGACAAGAGTTAGATTCATAAAAAAAAATACTTATTAATACAAGCAATTTTTTTTACATATATCATAAAGCATAAGCACACTATATTACATATATTACACCACACGAATACAACTATCTTATTCCGACTCGCTCGTTTCTTCTTCTTCGGTTTTGGTTCATTTTGCCAAGTTTCTAGGGATATATGATGTTCCCCTAATACGAGCCGTCATTTTCCACATTGGTTTAGAAAAACCTGGTGGTTTAGAGGTTTCCGGGTCATTGTTACAACTTAAGGACTTCGGGTGTTGACGATACATATAAAGTTCATCGGGTTTGGAATTAGATTTCTCTATTTTTATGCCCTTTCCCTTATTATTTTCTTTTGCCTTTTCAAATTCAGTTGGGGTAATTTCTATAACATCATCGGAATTCTCGTCGGAATCCGATTCATCGGAGAATTGGTAATCCTCCCAATATTTTGCTTCCTTGGCGGAAACACCATTGACCATAATTAACCTTGATCGGTTGGTTGAGGATTTTCTTTTACTTAACCGTTTTATTATTTCCCCCACCGGTTCTATTTCTTCATCCGGTTCCGATTCTTCTTCCGGTTCCGATTCTTCTTCCGGTTCCGACTCTTCTTCCGGTTCCTCTTCGGGAACTTGTGAATCAGTCCACGAATCATTCCAATTTACATTTGACTCTTCATTATTATTAGGTGAGTCAATGGGACTTGTTCTAGAGGTAGACATCTATCACATAATATCAAACGCGTTAAGAGATTAATATATCACATAATATTCACATGTTAAAAATATATAGTTTCCAACAAAATTTGTTAAGCAATCATTTTTCAAGTAAACACGGTCGAAGTCCAGACTCACTAATGCATCCTAACAAACTCGATAAGACACACTAATGCAAAATTCTGGTTCTCTAAAACCAACGCTCTGATACCAACTGAAATGTCCCGTTCTTATTGATTAAAAACGTTCCATATTAATTGATTTCGTTGCGAGGTTTTACGTAATGTTTTGATTAAAAACGTTCCATACAATGTTTCGACCTATCATTTCATCAATAAAGGTTTAAAAAGCTTTACGTAGATTATCAAATAATGATAATCTAAAATATCCTGTTTACACACGACCATTACATAATGGTTTACAATAAAAATATGTTACAATAAAATAAGTTTCTTGAATGCAGTTTTTACACAATATCATACAAGCATGGACTCCAAATCTCGTCCTTATTTAAGTATGCGACAGCGAAAGCTCTTAGTATTCACCTGAGAATAAACATGCTTTAAACGTCAACAAAAATGTTGGTGAGTTATAGGTTTAACCTATATATATCAAATCGTAACAATAGACCACAAGATTTCATATTTCAATACACATCCCATACATAGAGATAAAAATCATTCATATGGTGAACACCTGGTAACCGACATTAACAAGATGCATATATAAGAATATCCCCATTATTCCGGGACACCCTTCGGATATGATATAAATTTCGAAGTACTAAAGCATCCGGTACTTTGGATGGGGTTTGTTAGGCCCAATAGATCTATCTTTAGGATTCCCGTCAATTAGGGTGTCTGTTCCCTAATTCTTAGATTACCAGACTTAATAAAAAGGGACATATTCGATTTCGATAATTCAACCATAGAATGTAGTTTCACGTACTTGTGTCTATTTTGTAAATCATTTATAAAACCTGCATGTATTCTCATCCCAAAAATATTAGATTTTAAAAGTGGGACTATAACTCACTTTCACAGATTTTTACTTCGTCGGAAAGTAAGACTTGGCCACTGGTTGATTCACGAACCTATAATAATATATACATATATATCAAAGTATGTTCAAAATATATTTACAACTCTTTTAATATATTTTGATGTTTTAAGTTTATTAAGTCAGCTGTCCTCGTTAGTAACCTACAACTAGTTGTCCACAGTTAGATGTATAGAAATAAATCGATAAATATTATCTTGAATCAATCCACGACCCAGTTTATACGTATCTCAGTATTGATCACAACTCAAACTATATATATTTTGGAATCAACCTCAACCCTGTATAGCTAACTCCAACATTCACATATAGAGTGTCTATGGTTGTTCCGAAATATATATAGATGTGTCGACATGATAGGTCGAAACATTGTATAAGTGTCTATGGTATCTCAAGATTACATAATATACAATACAAGTTGATTAAGTTATGGTTGGAATAGATTTGTTACCAATTTTCACGTAGCTAAAATGAGAAAAATTATCCAATCTTGTTTTACCCATAACTTCTTCATTTTAAATCCGTTTTGAGTGAATCAAATTGCTATGGTTTCATATTGAACTCTATTTTATGAATCTAAACAGAAAATGTATAGGTTTATAGTCGGAAAAATAAGTTACAAGTCGTTTTTGTAAAGGTAGTCATTTCAGTCGAAAGAACGACGTCTAGATGACCATTTTAGAAAACATACTTCCACTTTGAGTTTAACCATAATTTTTGGATATAGTTTCATGTTCATAATAAAAATCATTTTCTCAGAATAACAACTTTTAAATCAAAGTTTATCATAGTTTTTAATTAATTAACCCAAAACAGCCCGCGGTGTTACTACGACGGCGTAAATCCGGTTTTACGGTGTTTTTCATGTTTCCAGGTTTTAAATTATTAAGTTAGCATATCATATAGATATATAACATGTGTTTAGTTTATTTTAAAAGTCAAGTTAGAAGTATTAACTTTTGTTTGCGAACAAGTTTAGAATTAACTAAACTATGTTCTAGTGATTACAAGTTTAAACCTTCGAATAAGATAGCTTTATATATATGAATCGAATGATGTTATGAACATCATTACTACCTTAAATTCCTTGGATAAACCTACTGGAAAAGAGAAAAATGGATCTTGCTTCAACGGATCCTTGGATGGCTCGAAGTTCTTGAAGCAGAATCATGACACGAAAACAAGTTCAAGTAAGATCATCACTTGAAATAAGATTGTTATAGTTATAGAAATTGAACCAAAGTTTGAATATGATTATTACCTTGTATTAGAATGATAACCTACTGTAAAAACAAAGATTTCTTGAGGTTGGATGATCACCGTACAAGATTGGAAGTGAGCTAGCAAACTTGAAAATATTCTTGATTTTATGTAACTAGAACTTGTAGAATATATGAAGAACACTTAGAACTTGAAGATAGAACTTGAGAGAAATCAATTATATGAAGAAAATTGAAGAATGAAAGTGTTTGTAGGTGTTTTTGGTCGTTGGTGTATGGATTAGATATAAAGGATATGTAATTTTGTTTTCATGTAAATAAGTCATGAATGATTACTCATATTTTTGTAATTTTATGAGATATTTCATGCTAGTTGCCAAATGATGGTTCCCACATGTGTTAGGTGACTCACATGGGCTGCTAAGAGCTGATCATTGGAGTGTATATACTAATAGTACATACATCTAAAAGCTGTGTATTGTACGAGTACGAATACGGGTGCATACGAGTAGAATTGTTGATGAAACTGAACGAGGATGTAATTCTAAGCATTTTTGTTAAGTAAAAGTATTTTGATAAGTGTATTGAAGTCTTTAAAAAGTGTATAAATACATATTAACACACTACATGTATATACATTTTATCTGAGTCGTTAAGTCATCGTTAGTCGTTACATGTAAGTGTTGTTTTGAAACCTTTAGGTTAACGATCTTGTTAAATGTTGTTAACCCAATGTTTATAATATCAAATGAGATTTTAAATTATTATATTATCATGATATTATCATGTATGAATATCTCTTAATATGATATATATACATTAAATGTCTTTACAACGATAATCGTTACATATATGTCTCGTTTAAAAATCATTAAGTTAGTAGTCTTGTTTTTACATATGTAGTTCATTGTTAATATACTTAATGATATGTTTACTTATCATAGTATCATGTTAACTATATATATATCCATATATATGTCATCATATAGTTTTTACAAGTTTTAACGTTCGTGAATCACCGGTCAACTTGGGTGGTCAATTGTCTATATGAAACATATTTCAATTAATCAAGTCATAACAAGTTTGATTGCTTAACATGTTGGAAACATTTAATCATGTAAATATAAATCTCAATTAATATATATAAACATGGAAAAGTTCGGGTCACTACTAGTAACGCTCAAGTGTGGGAATATTTGATAATGCTAAAAACGAACATATATTTCATAGCATTATCCCTCAAGAAAGACAAGCTTTTAGTTGCAATTGTTCTATTTACAAGTGATATTCGTTTAAATAATAAAAGGTGAAGACAAAAGACAGATTCGACGAATTGAAGATGAAAACGACCAAAAAGCTCAAAAGTACAAAATACAATCAAAGTGGTTCCAATTATTGATGAGAAACGTCTCAAAATTACAAGAGTACAAGACACGAAACGCAAATTACAAGATATTAAATTATACGCAAGGACGTTCGAAAATCCGGAACCGGGACCAGAGTCAACTCTCAACGCTCGACGCAACGGACTAAAAATTACAAGTCAACTATGCACATGAATATAATATAATATATAATTAATTCTTAAAATTAATATATATTATATTATATTATAAAACCGTCGGCAAGCTAGGAGCCAAGCTTGTGTGAGCTGGAATCCACAGCTCCGCACTCGCGGAGCTAATAAAGGCAAAAACCTCCGCACTCGCGGAGGTCAAATAGTATTACGTGGGCCTATAAAAGGCCGAGCATTCGACCAAAATTTAGACACCTTTTTCATTTTCATCATACGTAAAAAATATATATATATATATATATTATAATTTTAATTTTAATTTTAATTTTAATCCTAATAATAAGGGTATGTTAGCGAATATTGTAAGGGTGTAAGTCAAAATTCTGTCCGTGTAACGCTACGCTATTTTTAATCATTATAAGTTATGTTTAACCTTTTTAATTTAATGTCTCGTAGCTAAGTTATTATTATGCTTATTTAAAACGAAGTAATCATGATGTTGGGCTAAATACTAAAATTAGGTAATTGGGCTTTGTACCATAATTGGGGTTTGGACAAAAGAACGACACTTGTGGAAATTAGACTATGGGCTATTAATGGGCTTTATATTTGTTTAACTAAATGATAGTTTGTTAATTTTAATATAAAGATTTACAATTGGACATACCTATAAATAACCATATACACTCGATCAGACACGATGGGAGGAATATTTATAAGTACGAATAATCGTTCATTTTACCGGACACGGGAATGGATTAATAGTCACTAGAATTATTAAAACATGGGTGAAATTATGTACAAGGACACTTGGCATAATTGATAACAAAGTATTAAAACCTTGGGTTACACGCAGTCGATATCCTGGTGTAATTATTAAACAAAGTATTAAGACCTTGTTACAGTTTAAGTCCCCAATTAGTCGATATCCTGGCACTTTATATTTATGACTGATGGACTGTTATGGACAAAAACCAGACGGACATATTAAATAATCCAGGACAAAGGACAATTAACCCATGGGAATAAACTAAAAATCAACACGTCAAACATCATGATTACGGAAGTTTAAATAAGCATAATTCCTTTATTTTCATATTTAATTGCACTTCTAATTATTGCACTTTTATTTATTGTTATTGTATTTAATTGCACTTTTATTTATTGTCATTGTATTTAATTGCACTTTTAATTATCGTACTTTTTAATTATCGTAATTTTATTTTATCGCACTTTTATTTATCACAATTTCGTTATCGTTATTTACTTTACGCTTTAAATTAAGTCTTTTATTTATTTAATATTTTACATTAGGTGTAAACTGCGACTAAAGTTTTAAAATCGACAAACCGGTCATTAAATGGTAAAAACCCCCTTTTATAATAATAATATTACTTATATATATTTTTGTATTTTTACAATTTTATAGCGTTGAGCTTGTTTAAAAGATTCCCTGTGGAACGAATCGGACTTACTAATAACTACACTACTGTACGATTAGGTACACTGCCTATAAGTGTTGTAGCAAGGTTTAGGTATATCCATTCAATAAATAAATAAATATCTTGTGTAAAATTGTATCGTATTTAATAGTATTTCCTAGTAAAAATAAAGCTATTTCATATACACCTCGCATAACATCAGATACATTGAACGCTGAGAAAGAAGATCCTGCAGTCAAGATACTTTGAGAGTGTCTTTTATCTGAAGAGTTCGTCAGAGATATAAGTGTCGTGAGATGGTAATCTGAATGACTAGTTAAGTTAGAGATTCGAAGAAGTTTCTACATCATATGGGGAGTTTGACGATCAAGCTACCAAACCAATAGCCACTGGTCGACTACGAAATCATTGGGACTACCTGCAGGAGCCAATGATCGAGCTTAAAAGATGAGCCCATGTACTTTTAAAGGGAAGCTTCAGAATTTCGACACTTCTACTTCATGTCAAGCAAAGATTTATCTCATTTCAGTCTTAGGGAGGGTACTACTGCAATTGGTTCTGTGGGTAAGTGCAAGTGGATTTGAAGTATCTTCAAGAATAACTGGGAATTCGTCTACCCGGACTCAATGACCTAAAATCATTGAGGGGCGAAGTTTCAGTATATCAAATGCAAATTCATGCGTCATGGCTCAATGACCAAAAATCATTGAGGTACGAAGTTCAGTATTATAGGCATTCAAGAAGATCTTTAATGAAACCTGAAGATTCGGAAGACCCGATACCATTGCAGAGACTGATTGAAGATTGCAAGAGGTGTTTTCAACGACTTAACGACAGCAACAGATTCTCCAGCAATGTCCAAGGGGGAGTTGTTAGTGCACTAAATGGATTTGTCCATCGCTGTTGAACAACCTGAGAATGGTTTAGGTCTACGTTGTACACCTAGGGATGGTTTGAACTAGAAAACTCATGTCGCAGGAGCGTATGTGACCAAACGTGTAATATAGGTCTGTCATACGAGTGACTAAAGTCACTCGTACAGGTGACAACTGTCAGCCGTACGGTTGAGACCTCAACCGTGCGTGTGAGCTGACAGATGACAGACACTATAAATAGAGTTTTCCTTGTTCATGTTCATTTGAGGTTTTCCACCAAGATCACTTGAGTGTGTATGAGGTGAGTGCTCCTCCTCTTCACCTTCATGGTGGAGAGGATCCATGGTGGATTGATGCTCCAACCACCATGGAAATGGCAAAGTGACTAGATTAGATTCTTGTAATTGTTATTGTAATTTGTTCATTGATCTATTACATGTAATCTTAATCTATAATCAGCTGAGTATCACTTGTTTGTTTGTGTTCATCTCATATTCATCTTTGTTCATCATCTTATCACATATTAATGCTCAAATTGCTAATCGATGCTTGTTTCTTGATCCAAAGATCCTAGCAACTGAAGCAAGGGATCCAACAAAATTGCTGACTGACGTGGTTCCTGAAACTGAGGCTCCTAACACAGATGAGCCTCCCAAGAGACTGAGTTGAGAATGAGTTGTGAATGCCTTAGAGTTGTGATGGTATTGCATGCTTGTGTTTTTATTTTATTTTTGTGTTTTTGTATAGATAAAATCAAAAAGCCATAAAAATTATAAAACCAGAAAATCAAATAAAAAGTTGAATACTTGAAAAACCCATAAAAATTAAAAAATTCAGAAAATGAGTTGCTTATTCTATTTGTAGGAAAGTGATTGCAATACTGAACTGACATGTATAGAGGATGATTGATAGTATATTGGTAAACTTTTTTGACATAATCCTGGATAGAGATGATCACAATAACAACGCGCAAATATCATGATGAGGAAACCGTGGAAAGGTTTACAGCGGTTGAGGGTAGTCACCTACTTATCACTGAATATGTACTGAGAAATGGTTGTTCAGAAACTCAACAGACGGTTGAGGTCCCCCCTACTACGATTTATACTCGGTAGAAAAGGATAAGTTTGTAAGTCCCAAGGTGAGCATACTTTGTCTAGGATGCATACTTGTTTCTATTTACCTTTATTGCTTTGACCGAAAGTCAACAAAACACATGTCGGGTATCCAAAAGGAGGCATTCTCTGTAGATGCGTTGAGAAGTGCAATTCTGTATCACAGACATAGAATGATTTAAACAAAGCAACGTCATCAGGTTATAGACTTCAACATCAGAAGATTGATTTTTCGTGCAGATACTTCAGAAGTCAATGATAATGGTGCATCAGCATGAATAGTTGTATTTCTTTTATTTATTTTGTTTATATTTTGTAATCTAGCATGGAGATAATTGCAATATCAGAAAATCTAAAAAAATAAATAAATAAATAAATAACTTGGCTTATGTTTTGTTACTCAAGTTGTAAATCAATCGATGCACCATATTATTGCAAGAGAATCATGGATCAAGAATTGAACAAGTTTGAAGGATTTAAATAGATATTTCAATGCGAGAACAGTTTGGATGATTTAATTAGCTACATCCGAGGGGGAGACATATATCAGATCTTCAGATATAGAGAACTTAAATCATTCTGTGATATGGGATTGTACCTATTGACCTGGATAGTAGGGGATATCGTCTGGAGGATATCTTAGCATTCCATCACTCAAATATATATCACTACCATCCATCCAACATCGTACATCATACGATTTCCATTTAAGTATGGGATTTATAGCGACCGGTATGCATCTTTTCAAAGTATGCAATAAATTCGAGATAAACAATGTTATCTGAAACAAAAAGTATAAGTTTAAGGTAGAAGTTCATTGCTGACAGGGTTACTAGAAACATCGGGAGATGGTTCTGTTCAATCAAATTGAAAGTACATTGATGTAATAAGAGGACAACGTCAATATATTTGTGCTAAATTGCTCTACCTGAAACATCGTGCGATCTCAAATGAGGACTGACTTTGTGATCAAAATCTAACATTGAAAGATGTTAAAGTGATTAATCTAACGTGATCATCAAAGTCTAAGGTGATTGTTTGTAAATGTTTATTGATATACTTGAAAGTTATTCTATTTATGTTATAAAATGAACGAATCATGTCAACATAGTTCAGTTCTGATCCCTAAAATCAAAAGATCAAATCAATTTGGTATCTCAACTCACAAAAATATGTATTATGTTCTTCTTAGTGTTGTTCATAAAAATGATATATTGATCGATGAAACTGATACTAATAGCTGAATGATTGCAGACATGTAAGGTTTCATATTTGCTGAATATGATGGATATAATATTATTTAACATGACACACTGGATCGTGTATAAGTTTTCTTTCTTTGTAACTTTGCTTTCATGTGCTTATATATCTGAAAAACCCAAAAATATTTACATCTTTAGTTAGTTGCATGTGCATTTAAGTGTTTAAGTATTAAGCTTGTTAACTCAGTTCTTTGAAGAGTTCACTGTGAAAGGAATCCCGCGTTTTCTTTAACCTTGAAAATAATATGTTTTGAGCTTAATGGAACAAAGCGTGTTTAATTTTTCTACCGTTGAGATCTGTCCCAGGGGGAGTGGATGTGAAAAAGAAGGTAAAAGTTGAAATGCAGTTAATTATGAAATTTTTCAAAACCAAGACTAATGGCCAACTGTCAAGACCTTCGGCCGAAGGTAAAGACTATCGACCGATTGTCAAGACCATCGGGCCATAGGACTTGACCATCGACCAATGGTCACTGAGTGGGTATAAAAAGACCCAGACTCAATCGGGCCAGTCACTTTATGCTTTTAGAGTGATTTTTACATTTGATTTTCAAGTTTGAGCGATAGGAGTTTTCATCCGTTTATTGTGTGCTTCTTTTCATTGTGATTTCAGCGCCATAAAAAAGGTATCATAATTCGATTTCGTTTGTTAGGTATTGTTGATTTTAGGTATGAAAAGTTGAAACCCTTAATGTCTAAATTGTTGATGTTTATGTTATTCTGTGATAATTGATTGAGTTATATATGTTAATCGGTTTGTTTTGTTGCATATCCACTGGTTTTCAATCAAAATTTCAGTGAATTGATGAAAAAGGGTAATTTTATTTGGGACAGATCTGATGAACTACTCTCGTCCGAAGGTCTCTGACCCTCGACTGATGGAGTCTTATACTCGACTGTGGGACCTTACCTTCGACCGTAGGTCCCTAAGTTGAACAGATGGTAGAATTTTATGACATTGTTGAGACCAACTGCCGTAGGTCTAAACCATCGGACCGATGGTCTACTCCATCGACTGATGGTCACTCAATTGGACCGATGGTGCAGTTTTGTGTTTGATTTGACTGAATTTTAGGTTTCTTGTAATCTCTGTTACACCTATCTAATGCTAGTGCTTGTAGTTTGAATAAGAATGCCAGGTGGTTCTTTTGTTGGATAATGGATGTTTGACATTTAGCGTAGGAGAATTCTAGCTAGTAATCGACGCATTCTAATGGAACAAAAGGTCATCTCAACTCAACAGACCTATGCTCTGTGGCGACCCGAAAAAAATCGTCATTGACGACGTCGCTAACTGAGGTCCCGAAACGTGGTCGTAGTCCCTATATGAGACTCGTTTGACCAAAATTATGTCGCATTCTTTTGAAACGTATCATGCTTGCAAAGTTTAGTTTACAAAACCGTTCGACAACAATTTTAAGTTTGCAAAAGTATAAATTATAAATGAGGTAACTTGTGACATAATTAGTTTAAAATCGCGGTTGCTATAAATAGCGTAAGTATGTAAACAATATGTTTGAATCCAAAGGTGCTATCACTAGCGTATGTATGTATGTATGTATGCTTGACCCCAAGCAAGAAATCAGAGTGTATGCATGCATGCTTGACTCCAAGCAAATATGAGTGTACGCGGAAGCATGTATCAAATAGCCAAGTATGAACCTGAGAAACATATAGAAAACTGTCAACGAAAAACGTTGGTGAAATCATAGGTGTTTTAGTAAACGTTGTATTTGAACCACAAGATTTAGTATAAGATGATTATCAAAATCATTTGCATTCCAAAGTTGTTGTTTGTATCCCGGGCACCCAATTATCAAACTTAACTGTTTTGCACCCTTTGCGTAGTGTTAGAACATACACTAGACCCGAAAATATATTTCATCCGCTAACGGTAGCGAACCGTCCGAATGAGGCTCGTCAAGCCCATGTGATCACATAATATAAGTTCACGTTTACACCCTGCAAGTGTAACTAATGATAATTTAATTGAGGCTTTTTGTTCAAACCCGTACGTGGAATGTTCGTTTTCGTACTTGTGTTCAATGTATAAAAGTATGATACGTATATGTTTCTCATCCCATAGTTTAAAGCATAAAAGTTGTTTGAAAGATGAGACTATGATCTCACCTTGAGTGCACGAGTATAAAAGTACTTCAAAAAGTAAACGTGTGCATGATAGTTGCTTAGCCTTGACCTAAACAAGTAAGTTGTATTAATTAACCGGTTACGTCACAAGGTCGGGCGAAATGTTTTCAATTAGTCCTATGGCTCGTTACGACTCGATTAAATATAGCATGTGAATCAATTTGTCAAGTTTCATGCAAGATACAAGTATAGAACAATCATTTGGTTAAGTTTGACAAAAAGTCGAACTTCGGTCGGTCAAAGTCAATGAAAAGTCAACACGTTCGGGTCGGGTCCCGAACTATTTTTCTGAGGTTTTTAATCATATATGAGCATGTTAGAACAAGTTACATGTGAATCGGAGGTGCGTAGCATAGCAAACATTATTCAAAAATCGACAAAGTTGGACAGACCACTTTGGCGCGCCGCGCGGGTATATGGCGCGCCGCGCCATTACCTGTGCAGAGAATTCTGGCAGTTTTTAAGTTTTATGCACGAACCTAACTTCAACCAATCACCATTTATGACCCGCAAACAACCAAAGCATGTATCTTATATCATCGGAAAGGTATTTTGACAAGGAATACAACTAACCACTTTTCATCAAGCAAAAACATCATTTACAATAGCCGAAATCTCGTCAAGTGGTCATTAAATGTTCAAAACCATCGTTTCAAGTTTACAAACGCACTTTAAGATTCGGGAATGCAATTCACACATATGATATGCCGTTTTGAAGGTAATGAAACATACAATACAACTAATCACTAACTAATAACATTTCATGGCATTCAATGTAGTGACCCGAACTTTTCCATGTTTATATATATTAATTGAGATTGATATTTACATGATTAAATGTTTCCAACATGTTAAGCAATCAAACTTGTTAAGACTTGATTAATTGAAATAGGTTTCATATAGACAATTGACCACCCAAGTTGACCGGTGATTCACGAACGTTAAAACTTGTAAAAACTATATGATGACATATATATGGTTATATATATAGTTAACATGATATTATGATATGTAAACATATCATTAAGTATATTAACAATGAACTACATATGTAAAAACAAGACTACTAACTTAATGATTTTGAAACGAGACATATATGTAACGATTATCGTTGTAACGACATTTAATGTATATATATCATATTAAGAGATATTCGTACATCATAATATCATGATAATATAATAATTTAAAATCTCTTTTGATATTATAAACATTGGGTTAACAACATTTAACAAGATCGTTAACCTAAAGGTTTCAAAACAACATTTACATGTAACGACTAACGATGACTTAACGACTCAGTTAAAATGTATATACATGTAGTGTTTTAATATGTATTCATACACTTTTGAAAGACTTCAAGACACTTATCAAAATACTTCTACTTAACAAAAATGCTTACAATTACATCCTCGTTCAGTTTCATCAACAATTCTACTCGTATGCACCCGTATTCGTACTCGTACAATACACAGCTTTTAGATGTATGTACTATTGGTATATACACTCCAATGATCAGCTCTTAGCAGCCCATGTGAGTTACCTAACACATGTGGGAACCATCATTTGGCAACTAGCATGAAATATCTCATAAAATTACAAAAATATGAGTAATCATTCATGACTTATTTACATGAAAACAAAATTACATATCCTTTATATCTAATCCATACACCAACGACCAAAAACACCTACAAACACTTTCATTCTTCAATTTTCTTCATCTAATTGATCTCTCTCAAGTTCTATCTTCAAGTTCTAAGTGTTCTTCATAAATTCCAAAAGTTCTAGTTTCATAAAATCAAGAATACTTTCAAGTTTGCTAGCTCACTTCCAATCTTGTAAGGTGATCATCCAATCTCAAGAAATCTTTGTTTCTTACAGTAGGTTATCATTCTAATACAAGGTAATAATCATATTCAAACTTTGGTTCAATTTCTATAACTATAACAATCTTATTTCAAGTGATGATCTTACTTGAACTTGTTTTCGTGTCATGATTCTGCTTCAAGAACTTCGAGCCATCCAAGGATCCATTGAAGCTAGATCCACTTTTCTCTTTTCCAGTAGGTTTATCCAAGGAACTTAAGGTAGTAATGATGTTCATAACATCATTCGATTCATACATATAAAGCTATCTTATTCGAAGGTTTAAACTTGTAATCACTAGAACATAGTTTAGTAAATTCTAAACTTGTTCGCAAATAAAAGTTAATCCTTCTAACTTGACTTTTAAAATCAACTAAACACAAGTTCTATATCTATATGATATGCTAACTTAATGATTTAAAACCTGGAAACACGAAAAACACCGTAAAACCGGATTTACGCCGTCGTAGTAACACCGCGGGCTGTTTTGGGTTAGTTAATTAAAAACTATGATAAACTTTGATTTAAAAGTTGTTATTCTGGGAAAATGATTTTTATTATGAACCTGAAACTATATCCAAAAATTATGGTTAAACTCAAAGTGGAAGTATGTTTTCTAAAATGGTCATCTAGACGTCGTTCTTTCGACTGAAATGACTAACTTTACAAAAACGACTTGTAACTTATTTTTCCGACTATAAACCTATACTTTTCTGTTTAGATTCATAAAATAGAGTTCAATATGAAACCATAGCAATTTGATTCACTCAAAACGGATTTAAAATGAAGAAGTTATGGGTAAAACAAGATTGGATAATTTTTTTCATTTTAGCTACGTGAAAATTGGTAACAAATCTATTCCAACCATAACTTAATCAACTTGTATTGTATATTATGTAATCTTGAGATACCATAGACACGTATACAATGTTTCGACCTATCATGTCGACACATCTATATATATTTCGGAACAACCATAGACACTCTATATGTGAATGTTGGAGTTAGCTATACAGGGTTGAGGTTGATTCCAAAATATATATAGTTTGAGTTGTGATCAATACTGAGATACGTATACACTGGGTCGTGGATTGATTCAAGATAATATTTATCGATTTATTTCTGTACATCTAACTGTGGACAACTAGTTATAGGTTACTAACGAGGACAGCTGACTTAATAAACTTAAAACATCAAAATATATTAAAAGTGTTGTAAATATATTTTGAACATACTTTAATATATATGTATATGTATATATTGTTATAGGTTCGTGAATCAACAGTGGCCAAGTCTTACTTCCCGACGAAGTAAAAATCTGTGAAAGTGAGTTATAGTCCCACTTTTAAAATCTAATATTTTTGGGATGAGAATACATGCAGGTTTTATAAATGATTTACAAAATAGACACAAGTACGTGAAACTACATTCTATGGTTGAATTATTGAAATCGAATATGCCCCTTTTTATTAAGTCTGGTAATCTAAGAATTAGGGAACAGACACCCTAATTGACGCGAATCCTAAAGATAGATCTATTGGGTCTAACAAACCCCATCCAAAGTACCGGATGCTTTAGTACTTCGAAATTTATATCATATCCGAAGGGTGTCCCGGAATGATGGGGATATTCTTATATATGCATCTTGTTAATGTCGGTTACCAGGTGTTCACCATATGAATGATTTTTATCTCTATGTATGGGATGTGTATTGAAATATGAAATCTTGTGGTCTATTGTTACGATTTGATATATATAGGTTAAACCTATAACTCACCAACATTTTTGTTGACGTTTAAAGCATGTTTATTCTCAGGTGATTATTAAGAGCTTCCGCTGTCGCATACTTAAATAAGGACGAGATTTGGAGTCCATGCTTGTATGATATTGTGTAAAAACTGCATTCAAGAAACTTATTTTGTTGTAACATATTTGTATTGTAAACCATTATGTAATGGTCGTGTGTAAACAGGATTTTTTTTAGATTATCATTATTTGATAATCTACGTAAAGCTTTTTAAAACCTTTATCTATGAAATAAAGGTTATGGTTTGTTTTAAAAATGAATGCAGTCTTTGAAAAACGTCTCATATAGAGGTCAAAACCTCGCAACGAAATCAATTAATATGGAACGTTTTTAATCAATAAGAACGGGACATTTCAGTTGGTATCCGAGCGTTGGTCTTAGAGAACCAGAAAATTTGCATTAGTGTGTCTTATCGAGTTTGTTAGGATGCATTAGTGAGTCTGGACTTCGACCGTGTTTTCTTTAAAAATGATTGCTTAACATTTTTGTTGGAAACTATATATTTTTAACATATGAATATTATGTGATATATTAATCTCTTAACGTGTTTGATATTATGTGATAGATGTCTACCTCTAGAACAAGTCCCATTGACTCACCTAATAATAACGAAGAGTCAAATGTAAATTGGAATGATTTGTGGACTGATTCACAAGTTCCCGAAGAGGAACCGGAAGAAGAGTCGGAACCGAAAGAAGAATCGGAATCGGAAGAAGAATCGGAACCGGATGAAGAAATAGAACCGGTGGGGGAAATAATAAAACGGTTAAGTAAAAGAAAATCCTCAACCAACCGACCAAAGTTAATTATGGTCAATGGTGTTTCCGCCAAGGAAGCAAAATATTGGGAGGATTACCAATTTTCCGATGAATCGGATTCCGACGAGAATTCCGATGATGTTATAGAAATTACCCCAACTGAATTTAAAAAGGCAAAAGAAAATAATAAGGGAAAGGGCATAAAAATAGAGAAATCTAATTCCAACCCCGATGAACTTTATATGTATCGTCAACCCCCGAAGTCCTTAAGTTGTAACAATGACCCGGGAACCTCTAAACCACCAGGTTTTTCTAAACCAATGTGGACAACGACGGCTCGTATTAGGGGAACATCATATATCCCTAGAAACTTGGCAAAACGAACCAAAACCCAACAAGAAGAAACGAGCGAGTCGGAATAAGATAGTTGTATTCGTGTGGTGTAATATATGTAATATAGTGTGCTTATGCTTTATGATATATGTAAAAATTGCTTGTATTAATAAGTATTTTTTTTATGAATCTAACTCTTGTCTATTTTACAGTTTAAAATCACAAAATGGATAGACAACCCAATATTTTAAGAGACCTACCCGGAGACATGATTGATGAAATCTTGTCTAGAGTCGGCCAGAATTCTTCGGCACAACTATTTAAGGCGAGATCAGTTTGTAAGACATTCGAAGAACGTTCCAAGAATGTCTTGGTTTATAAGAGACTTTCGTTTGAAAGATGGGGGATATCACATTGGGAAACCCATAAGTTACGATGTGTTTACTTTGACGCATATATTGCGGGGAACCCAAATGCTATTTTACGCAACGGGTTAAGAAATTATTTTGACTCAATATATCCGAATATTGGACTTCGTGATTTAGAAAAAGTGGCTAACATGCAACATAAAGAAGCATGTTATGCTTACGGATTAGTAATGTTCGCTTCTCACCAAAGTGAGAACAAGAACATCGGGCTACAACTATTAAACAAAACGTTTCCACAAGTGACGGAGTCGGTAATTGGGGTAAGAAATGAGGTTTTTAGATTATTACGGGACTGTTGGACATTACGTAACCCTCGTCCCTTTGATGACGTTACAACACGCTGTCTTATCAACAGCCATAACGGTTATGTTGCACAAGACCAAGGATGGGAAGTAGTCCTAGTAAAACCAGAATGCATGACTTGTTTCTAGACGTATGAATTACGTGTCTTTATTGCCTTTGCTGAACGACTTGTGTACTAGCTAGAATTGTCTTCACAACTATCTTGTATCAAAGTTATTGTGTGCTATATTTCATGCTTTATGTAAAATAAGCGGTATTGTAAGTTTGTAAAATATTGTATAAAAGTTTGAACGCGAAATATTATTATAATCAGTTTTTCATATAGAATTGTAGTAGTTGAATTGTATATTAGCTACTAAGTATGAACTTAACGGGTAGGTACTACCCGAATTTAAACTTATAAAACGCTAATATGAAGAAAAAGCTTTTATAAATGAGTTCATATTATGCTACGAAATACTATTAACTACTCTTAATATTCTGTATGATTAACTTGTTCCATTTAACTATTTTGAAGGAAATGGCACCGACTACTCGACACACCGTGAATATGAATGAAGAGGAATTCCGTACTTTTCTAGCTTCAAACATAGCCGCAGTACAGGCTGCGCTACATACCAACAATAACCTTGGATTTAGCAGTACAGGAAATCGTGTAGGATGCACCTACAAAGAATTCACTGCCTGCAAACCTTTGGAATTTGATGGAACCGAAGGACCGATCGGATTGAAACGGTGGACCGAGAAGGTCGAATCGGTGTTTGCCATAAGTAAGTGTACTGAAGAGGACAAAGTAAAGTACGCTACGCATACCTTCACAGGTTCTGCGTTAACATGGTGGAATACCTATCTAGAGCAAGTGGGACAAGACGATGCGTACGCACTACCGTGGTCAGCATTCAAGCACTTGATGAACGAGAAGTACCGTCCCAGAACCGAGGTCAATAAGCTCAAGACAGAACTTAGAGGGTTACGAACCCAAGGATTTGATATTACCACGTACGAAAGACGATTCACAGAATTGTGCCTATTGTGTCCGGGAGCATTCGAAGATGAGGAAGAGAAGATCGACGCGTTTGTGAAAGGATTACCGGAAAGAATCCAAGAAGATATAAGTTCACACGAGCCCGCCTCCATACAACAGGCATGTAGAATGGCTCACAAACTCGTGAACCAAATTGAAGAAAGAATTAAAGAACAGACTGCTGAAGAGGCCAATGTGAAGCAAGTCAAAAGAAAGTGGGAGGAAAACGGTGATAAGAATCACCAATACAACAGCAACAGCAATTACAACAATAATCGCAACAATTATCCCAACAATCGCAACATCAATCGCAACTACAACAAACGGCCCAACAACAACAACAACAACAACAACAACAACAATTACAACAATCATCCCAACAACAATAATAACCGCAACAACAACAACAATCAGAAGCAGCTATGCCAAAGGTGTGAAAAGAATCACTCGGGGTTCTGCACCAAATTTTGCAACAAGTGTAAAAGAAATGGTCATAGCGCGGTGAAGTGTGAGGTCTACGGACCAGGGGTTAATAGAACGAAAGGAACAAATGGTGTCGGAACGAGTAATGGCGGAGCAAGTAGTGTCGGAGCAAGTTATACCAATGTAGTTTGTTATAAATGTGGAAAACCAGGCCACATTATTAGAAATTGCCCGAACCAGGAGAACACGAATGGACAAGGCCGTGGAAGAGTTTTCAATATTAATGCGGTAGAGGCACAGGAAGACCCGGAGCTTGTTACGGGTACGTTTCTTATTGACAATAAATCTGCTTACGTTTTATTTGATTCGGGTGCGGATAGAAGCTATATGAGTAGAGATTTTTGTGCTAAATTAAGTTGTCCATTGACGCCTTTGGATAGTAAATTTTTACTAGAATTAGCAAATGGTAAATTAATTTCAGCAGATAATATATGTCGGAATCGAGAAATTAAACTGGTTAGCGAAACATTTAAGATTGATTTGATACCAGTAGAGTTAGGGAGTTTTGATGTGATAATCGGTATGGACTGGTTGAAAGAAGTGAAAGCGGAGATCGTTTGTTACAAAAATGCAATTCGCATTATACGAGAAAAAGGAAAACCCTTAATGGTGTACGGAGAAAAGGGCAACACGAAGCTACATCTTATTAGTAATTTGAAGGCACAAAAACTAATAAGAAAAGGTTGCTATGCTGTTCTAGCACACGTCGAGAAAGTACAAACTGAAGAAAAGAGCATCAATGATGTTCCCATTGCAAAAGAATTTCCCGATGTATTTCCGAAAGAATTACCGGGATTACCCCCACATCGATCCGTTGAATTTCAAATAGATCTTGTACCAGGAGCTGCACCAATAGCTCGTGCTCCTTACAGACTCGCACCCAGCGAGATGAAAGAACTGCAAAGCCAATTACAAGAACTTTTAGAGCGTGGTTTCATTCGACCAAGCACATCACCGTGGGGAGCTCCTGTTTTGTTTGTCAAGAAGAAAGATGGTACATTCAGGTTGTGTATCGACTACCGAGAGTTGAACAAACTTACCATCAAGAACCGCTACCCACTACCGAGAATCGATGACTTATTTGATCAACTACAAGGCTCGTCTGTTTATTCAAAGATTGACTTACGTTCCGGGTATCATCAAATGCGGGTGAAAGAAGATGATATTCCAAAGACTGCTTTCAGAACACGTTACGGTCATTACGAGTTTATGGTCATGCCGTTTGGTTTAACTAATGCACCAGCTGTGTTCATGGACCTTATGAACCGAGTGTGTGGACCATACCTTGACAAGTTTGTCATTGTTTTCATTGATGACATACTTATTTACTCAAAGAATGACCAAGAACACGGTGAACATTTGAGAAAGGTGTTAGAAGTATTGAGGAAGGAAGAATTGTACGCTAAGTTTTCAAAGTGTGCATTTTGGTTGGAAGAAGTTCAATTCCTCGGTCACATAGTGAACAAAGAAGGTATTAAGGTGGATCCGGCAAAGATAGAAACTGTTGAAAAGTGGGAAACCCCGAAAACTCCGAAACACATACGCCAGTTTTTAGGACTAGCTGGTTACTACAGAAGGTTCATCCAAGACTTTTCCAGAATAGCAAAACCCTTGACTGCATTAACGCATAAAGGGAAGAAATTTGAATGGAATGATGAACAAGAGAAAGCGTTTCAGTTATTGAAGAAAAAGCTAACTACGGCACCTATATTGTCATTGCCTGAAGGGAATGATGATTTTGTGATTTATTGTGACGCATCAAAGCAAGGTCTCGGTTGTGTATTAATGCAACGAACGAAGGTGATTGCTTATGCGTCTAGTCAATTGAAGATTCACGAACAAAATTATACGACGCATGATTTGGAATTAGGCGCGGTTGTTTTTGCATTAAAGACTTGGAGGCACTACTTATATGGGGTCAAAAGTATTATATATACCGACCACAAAAGTCTTCAACACATATTTAATCAGAAACAACTGAATATGAGGCAGCGTAGGTGGATTGAATTATTGAATGATTACGACTTTGAGATTCGTTACCACCCGGGGAAGGCAAATGTGGTAGCCGATGCCTTGAGCAGGAAGGACAGAGAACCCATTCGAGTAAAATCTATGAATATAATGATTCATAATAACCTTACTACTCAAATAAAGGAGGCGCAACAAGGAGTTTCAAAAGAGGGAAATTTAAAGGATGAAATACCCAAAGGATCGGAGAAGCATCTTAATATTCGGGAAGACGGAACCCGGTATAGGGCTGAAAGGATTTGGGTACCAAAATTTGGAGATATGAGAGAAATGGTACTTAGAGAAGCTCATAAAACCAGATACTCAATACATCCTGGAACGGGGAAGATGTACAAGGATCTCAAGGAACATTTTTGGTGGCCGGGTATGAAAGCCGATGTTGCTAAATACGTAGGAGAATGTTTGACGTGTTCTAAAGTCAAAGCTGAGCATCAGAAACCATCAGGTCTACTTCAACAACCCGAAATCCCAGAATGGAAATGGGAAAACATTACCATGGATTTCATCACTAAATTGCCAAGGACTGCAAGTGGTTTTGATACTATTTGGGTAATAGTTGATCGTCTCACCAAATCAGCACACTTCCTGCCAATAAGAGAAGATGACAAGATGGAGAAGTTAGCACGACTGTATTTGAAGGAAGTCATCTCCAGACATGGAATACCAATCTCTATTATCTCTGATAGGGATGGCAGATTTATTTCAAGATTCTGGCAGACATTACAGCAAGCATTAGGAACTCGTCTAGACATGAGTACTGCCTATCATCCACAAACTGATGGGCAGAGCGAAAGGACGATATAAACGCTTGAAGACATGCTACGAGCATGTGTTATTGATTTCGGAAACAGTTGGGATAGACATCTACCATTAGCAGAATTTTCCTACAACAACAGCTACCATTCAAGCATTGAGATGGCTCCGTTTGAAGCACTTTATGGTAGAAAGTGCAGGTCTCCGATTTGTTGGAGTGAAGTGGGGGATAGACAGATTACGGGTCCGGAGATTATACAAGAAACTACCGAGAAGATCATCCAAATTTAACAACGGTTGAAAACCGCCCAAAGTCGACAAAAGAGCTACGCTGACATTAAAAGAAAAGATATAGAATTTAAAATTGGAGAGATGGTCATGCTTAAAGTTGCACCTTGGAAAGGCGTTGTTCGATTTGGTAAACGAGGGAAATTAAATCCAAGGTATATTGGACCATTCAAGATTATTGATCGTGTCGGACCAGTAGCTTACCGACTTGAGTTACCTCAACAACTCGCGACTGTACATAACACTTTCCACGTCTCGAATTTGAAGAAGTGTTTTGCTAAAGAAGATCTCACTATTCCGTTAGATGAAATCCAAATCAACGAAAAACTTCAATTCATCGAAAAACCCGTCGAAATAATGGATCGTGAGGTTAAAAGACTTAAGCAAAACAAGATACCAATTGTTAAGGTTCGATGGAATGCTCGTAGAGGACCCGAGTTCACCTGGGAGCGTGAAGATCAGATGAAGAAGAAATACCCGCATCTATTTCCAGAAGATTCGTCAACACCTTCAACAGCTTAAAATTTCGGGACGAAATTTATTTAACGGGTAGGTACTGTAGTGACCCGAACTTTTCCATGTTTATATATATTAATTGAGATTGATATTTACATGATTAAATGTTTCCAACATGTTAAGCAATCAAACTTGTTAAGACTTGATTAATTGAAATAGGTTTCATATAGACAATTGACCACCCAAGTTGACCGGTGATTCACGAACGTTAAAACTTGTAAAAACTATATGATGACATATATATGGTTATATATATAGTTAACATGATATTATGATATGTAAACATATCATTAAGTATATTAACAATGAACTACATATGTAAAAACAAGACTACTAACTTAATGATTTTGAAACGAGACATATATGTAACGATTATCGTTGTAACGACATTTAATGTATATATATCATATTAAGAGATATTCGTACATCATAATATCATGATAATATAATAATTTAAAATCTCTTTTGATATTATAAACATTGGGTTAACAACATTTAACAAGATCGTTAACCTAAAGGTTTCAAAACAACATTTACATGTAACGACTAACGATGACTTAACGACTCAGTTAAAATGTATATACATGTAGTGTTTTAATATGTATTCATACACTTTTGAAAGACTTCAAGACACTTATCAAAATACTTCTACTTAACAAAAATGCTTACAATTACATCCTCGTTCAGTTTCATCAACAATTCTACTCGTATGCACCCGTATTCGTACTCGTACAATACACAGCTTTTAGATGTATGTACTATTGGTATATACACTCCAATGATCAGCTCTTAGCAGCCCATGTGAGTTACCTAACACATGTGGGAACCATCATTTGGCAACTAGCATGAAATATCTCATAAAATTACAAAAATATGAGTAATCATTCATGACTTATTTACATGAAAACAAAATTACATATCTTTTATATCTAATCCATACACCAACGACCAAAAACACCTACAAACACTTTCATTCTTCAATTTTCTTCATCTAATTGATCTCTCTCAAGTTCTATCTTCAAGTTCTAAGTGTTCTTCATAAATTCCAAAAGTTCTAGTTTCATAAAATCAAGAATACTTTCAAGTTTGCTAGCTCACTTCCAATCTTGTAAGGTGATCATCCAATCTCAAGAAATCTTTGTTTCTTACAGTAGGTTATCATTCTAATACAAGGTAATAATCATATTCAAACTTTGGTTCAATTTCTATAACTATAACAATCTTATTTCAAGTGATGATCTTACTTGAACTTGTTTTCGTGTCATGATTCTGCTTCAAGAACTTCGAGCCATCCAAGGATCCATTGAAGCTAGATCCACTTTTCTCTTTTCCAGTAGGTTTATCCAAGGAACTTAAGGTAGTAATGATGTTCATAACATCATTCGATTCATACATATAAAGCTATCTTATTCGAAGGTTTAAACTTGTAATCACTAGAACATAGTTTAGTAAATTCTAAACTTGTTCGCAAATAAAAGTTAATCCTTCTAACTTGACTTTTAAAATCAACTAAACACAAGTTCTATATCTATATGATATGCTAACTTAATGATTTAAAACCTGGAAACACGAAAAACACCGTAAAACCGGATTTACGCCGTCGTAGTAACACCGCGGGCTGTTTTGGGTTAGTTAATTAAAAACTATGATAAACTTTGATTTAAAAGTTGTTATTCTGGGAAAATGATTTTTATTATGAACCTGAAACTATATCCAAAAATTATGGTTAAACTCAAAGTGGAAGTATGTTTTCTAAAATGGTCATCTAGACGTCGTTCTTTCGACTGAAATGACTAACTTTACAAAAACGACTTGTAACTTATTTTTCCAACTATAAACCTATACTTTTCTGTTTAGATTCATAAAATAGAGTTCAATATGAAACCATAGCAATTTGATTCACTCAAAACGGATTTAAAATGAAGAAGTTATGGGTAAAACAAGATTGGATAATTTTTCTCATTTTAGCTACGTGAAAATTGGTAACAAATCTATTCCAACCATAACTTAATCAACTTGTATTGTATATTATGTAATCTTGAGATACCATAGACACGTATACAATGTTTCGACCTATCATGTCGACACATCTATATATATTTCGGAACAACCATAGACACTCTATATGTGAATGTTGGAGTTAGCTATACAGGGTTGAGGTTGATTCCAAAATATATATAGTTTGAGTTGTGATCAATACTGAGATACGTATACACTGGGTCGTGGATTGATTCAAGATAATATTTATCGATTTATTTCTGTACATCTAACTGTGGACAACTAGTTATAGGTTACTAACGAGGACAGCTGACTTAATAAACTTAAAACATCAAAATATATTAAAAGTGTTGTAAATATATTTTGAACATACTTTAATATATATGTATATGTATATATTGTTATAGGTTCGTGAATCAACAGTGGCCAAGTCTTACTTCCCGACGAAGTAAAAATCTGTGAAAGTGAGTTATAGTCCCACTTTTAAAATCTAATATTTTTGGGATGAGAATACATGCAGGTTTTATAAATGATTTACAAAATAGACACAAGTACGTGAAACTACATTCTATGGTTGAATTATTGAAATCGAATATGCCCCTTTTTATTAAGTCTGGTAATCTAAGAATTAGGGAACAGACACCCTAATTGACGCGAATCCTAAAGATAGATCTATTGGGTCTAACAAACCCCATCCAAAGTACCGGATGCTTTAGTACTTCGAAATTTATATCATATCCGAAGGGTGTCCCGGAATGATGGGGATATTCTTATATATACATCTTGTTAATGTCGGTTACCAGGTGTTCACCATATGAATGATTTTTATCTCTATGTATGGGATGTGTATTGAAATATGAAATCTTGTGGTCTATTGTTACGATTTGATATATATAGGTTAAACCTATAACTCACCAACATTTTTGTTGACGTTTAAAGCATGTTTATTCTCAGGTGATTATTAAGAGCTTCCGCTGTCGCATACTTAAATAAGGACGAGATTTGGAGTCCATGCTTGTATGATATTGTGTAAAAACTGCATTCAAGAAACTTATTTTGTTGTAACATATTTGTATTGTAAACCATTATGTAATGGTCGTGTGTAAACAGGATTTTTTTTAGATTATCATTATTTGATAATCTACGTAAAGCTTTTTAAAACCTTTATCTATGAAATAAAGGTTATGGTTTGTTTTAAAAATGAATGCAGTCTTTGAAAAACGTCTCATATAGAGGTCAAAACCTCGCAACGAAATCAATTAATATGGAACGTTTTTAATCAATAAGAACGGGACATTTCATTCAAAGCATCAAAATTTCCTTTTAGAGTTCATCAAACCCTAATCAAGAATCACAAAACCAATAATCATGTTAATGATGTTTTCTAAATCAACCTACACATCAAATTGATGCTAAAGATGCTAGTAACACTTTTAAAACATAAACTCTAACAATTTAACAACATTAACTCATCCAAAATCAAGGATTAAGCACACCCATTTCAAATGTTCAAACTAGTTACTCAAAACAACGAATTGAGCAAACAAAACATATATTCATGTTATACACGAGCCATAGACACTAACTAACACCATTTCAAGTCAAAAACACGAATTTAGAGAAATCTAGAGTTTTTAGGAACTTTACCCCAAGCTATGAAATTGGTACCAAATCGAAGAGGATGAAAAGAGGATCACGAAAATGTAATTTGTTTTGATGTTTGCTTCTCCAATCGGATTTAGATGATGAATTTTTGAGTTGGGTGTTTATGGTTCAAAAATGGAAGAGAGAAAGGAGGTAGAAGGAGAAGAGGAAAAATGAATGGATGAGATGGGGAGGTGGTGACTAGTCACTAAACATTTGGCCAAATGCCAAGATTAGTCCCTCAAGTTTGTTGTCGGGTGCGGGAATTAACCAAACGAATATTTTAAAAACGCTCGAGTAAACGAGTGATGTTATAATTAAATAACGGGAAAATTAAGAACGTTGGTCAACGGAAACTACGAATTTAAATAACGAAAGGTATTATTAAAAAAAAAAGATAGTGTTAAAAATAAATTTAACGGAAAAACGCGGGATGTTACATTACCTACACCTTAAAAGAAATTTCGTCCCGAAATTTAGTTGGAAGTAGTAGTCATTGTTTCTTCCTCGAGATCTTGCGTTGTCGGTTCTACGAATAAGTGAAGGTACTCCCTCGGGTATTTCAACGAACTTCGACAGTCGCAATTTTACGTTGGTTTAAAGTTTGGTTCCACGATTTATAATTTTAACCGGTCCTCCTTGGAAGTGAGGTTTATCATTGATAGTAAGTTCATCGAAGAGGATAACAAGTTCTTGTCTCGCAAGACACGCCTTTAAGTTTGATACACAGAATGTAGGATGAACGGAATTTGTTTGAGTCGGAAGTTCGAAGCGGTAAGCAACGGGCACAACACACCCCAAAATTTCAAAAGGACTAAAAATATCGCGAATTTAGCTTTCTACGTTTCCGAAATGGACTACACCTTTTCAAGGTGCGACTTTTAACGTTACGCAGTTTCCCACTTGGAATTCGAGAGGTTTACGTTTAACCCTTGTATGGCTCTTTTGGCGACTACGGGCCGTCTTGAGCCTTTCCTGGAATTGAAAAATTTTCCGGTTGTTTCATGAATGAATTCGGGTCCGGTGGTTCGCTTGTCACCTACTTCGGTTCAACAATTAAGAAAATGACATTCACAGCTATACGGGTCCTCGAAAAGTGTGACGTTAATACTCGAATGAAAATTATTGTAGTAAGAGAATTTGACTAAAGGCAAGTACTTTTCTCAAGTAAATTTGAAGTCGATAACACGAACTCGTATTATGGTTTCCAAAGTTTGAATCATATGTTTGCTCGGTCCGTCGGGTTGTGGTTGATGTGTTGTACTCATGTTTAAGCGTGGTCCCGAGGCTTTTTGTAAGGCACTCCAAAAATCTAGAAGTGAAATGAGAATCTCGATCCAAAACGAGGTACATTTCTTTAAGGTATATTTGAAAAAGTTTGTTAGGACTTGAAAACGTTAGATAGAACAAGTTTCTCAAGAAATTCGCGCCGCGGAAGATTTATCGATTTTCGAAAATGTTCGTTAGGTCTATTCACTCTCGTGGCGAATTCTTGTATAGTGTGAAGAGTCTCTCTCTCCATTGAGAATTTAGGTAGAAGGTTTCTTTATACGAAAGTACGAGTGTAATGCGGGAGAAGTTTCCGCCTCAATATGAGCATAACAAGCATATCGTAGTTCGTCGATAAAACTGTGCCAAAACGAGATAGTATACACGTGTAACATATGTTTGAAAATGAAAGAATTTGTCATTCCTTCGGAAGCATGGGTATGGTTCGATAATAATCGAAGATGTGTCCCTGGTATGGTTGTTATCAACATTCTCGGAGTTTTTGGATATTCAAACAAGAAAAATGAAGTCATGTACATGGCACATGGTGGTGATTAGGTTGATCGAGTCCAATCACCATCACGAGTCATTAGAACTTTGGTATGGCTTACCGTAATATAACCACGTTGATCGAGTGTCGTTATATTACGCTAACTCATACCTCCATTCCCACATCACTCCATAACATCAAGTTCGTGTAACTGTGAAGATCTAGAATGAACAAAGTGTAACGACGTCTCAAACGTGACTCGTATTAAATCGAAAGAATTTCTGCAACTCTAAAGAAGCGTTCCCCGAGGGAAGTGTATAAATGTTTGTTCACGTCAATGCAGTTCGAGTCAGATAATAATGTATTCAGGTATGAAAAGAGTAACGAGTCATGATAACGAGTAGCATGCAACCGTAGTGATAAATGTTGATGACGATACTCACCTAGAGTAGTGATGGTAGTAACACCAAAAAGTAGATAGTAAGAAACACCAGTGGGAAACCGATAGTAAGTTGAAACGGTGGCAAATAACAATCCGGGAGACAGAGTTCCCGAACAAGTGTGACTAATGAAGTCGTTGTCATCCATACGTGTATGAATCTTGAATTTACGTGTGTTACCAGAAAGTGGCAGAATACGGATTCGTATGATGAAAGCTTGGTACCATCAAGAAGTTTTCCTAAGAATGATTTAAGTATAATGCACAAGTAGTCAAGTAAGTGCTATCTATAGCAAATGTATGTCAGAATGCAATGGCTAACTATCCGGTTGTAGTCTAGATTCACTAATGCATCCCAACGACTCTGTCAGACACACTAATGCACATCCTAGTTCCCTACAACCAACGCTCTGATACCATCTGTGGCGACCTGAAAAAAATCGTCATTGACGGCGTCGCTAACTGAGGTCCCGAAACGTGGTCGTAGTCCCTATATGAGACTCGTTTGACCAAAATTATGTCGCATTCTTTTGAAACGTATCATGCTTGCAAAGTTTAGTTTACAAAACCGTTCGACAACAATTTTAAGTTTGCAAAAGTATAAATTATAAATGAGGTAACTTGCGACATAATTAGTTTCAAATCGCGGTTGCTATAAATAGCGTAAGTATGTAAACAATATGTTTGAATCTAAAGGTGCTATCACTAGCGTATGTATGTATGTATGCTTGACCCCAAGCAAGAAATCAGAGTGTATGCATGCATGCTTGACTCCAAGCAAATATGAGTGTACGCAGAAGCATGTATCAAATAGCCAAGTATGAACCTGAGAAACATATAGAAAACTGTCAACGAAAAACGTTGGTGAAATCATAGGTGTTTTAGTAAACGTTGTATTTGAACCACAAGATTTAGTATAAGATGATTATCAAAATCATTTGCATTCCAAAGTTGTTGTTTGTATCCCGGGCACCCAATTATCAAACTTAACTGTTTTGCACCCTTTGCGTAGTGTTAGAACATACACTAGACCCGAAAATATATTTCATCCGCTAACGGTAGCGAACCGTCCGAATGAGGCTCGTCAAGCCCATGTGATCACATAATATAAGTTCACGTTTACGCCGTGCAAGTGTAACTAATGATAATTGAATTGAGGCTTTTTGTTCAAACCCGTACGTGGAATGTTCGTTTTCGTACTTGTTTTCAATGTATAAAAGTATGATACGTATATGTTTCTCATCCCATAGTTTAAAGCATAAAAGTTGTTTGAAAGATGGGACTATGATCTCACCTCGAGTGCACGAGTATAAAAGTACTTCACAAAGTAAACGTGTGCATGATAGTTGCTTAGCCTTGACCTAAACAAGTAAGTTGTATTAATTAACCGGTTACGTCACAAGGTCGCGCGAAATGTGTTCAATTAGTCCTATGGCTCGTTACGACTCGATTAAATATAGCATGTGAATCAATTTGTCAAGTTTCATGCAAGATACAAGTATAGAACAATCATTTGGTTAAGTTTGACAAAAAGTCGAACTTCGGTCGGTCAAAGTCAACGAAAAGTCAACACGTTCGGGTCGGGTCCCGAACTATTTTTCTGAGGTTTTTAATCATATATGAGCATGTTAGAACAAGTTACATGTGAATCGGAGGTGCGTAGCATAGCAAACATTATTCAAAAATCGACAAAGTTGGACAGACCACTTTGGCGCGCTGCGCGGGTATATGGCGCGCCGCGCCATTACCTGTGCAGAGAATTCTGGCAGTTTTTAAGTTTTATGCACGAACCTAACTTCAACCAATCACCATTTATGACCCGCAAACAACCAAAGCATGTATCTTATATCATCGGAAAGGTATTTTGACAAGGAATACAACTAACCACTTTTCATCAAGCAAAAACATCATTTACAATAGCCGAAATCTCGTCAAGTGGTCATTAAATGTTCAAAACCATCGTTTCAAGTTTACAAACGCACTTTAAGATTCGGGAATGCAATTCACACATATGATATGCCGTTTTGAAGGTAATGAAACATACAATACAACTAATCACTAACTAATAACATTTCATGGCATTCAAAGCATCAAAATTTCCTTTTAGAGTTCATCAAACCCTAATCAAGAATCACAAAACCAATAATCATGTTAATGATGTTTTCCAAATCAACCTACACATCAAATTGATGCTAAAGATGCTAGTAACACTTTTAAAACATAAACTCTAACAATTTAACAACATTAACTCATCCAAAATCAAGGATTAAGCACACCCATTTCAAATGTTCAAACTAGTTACTCAAAACAACGAATTGAGCAAACAAAACATATATTCATGTTATACACGAGCCATAGACACTAACTAACACCATTTCAAGTCAAAAACACGAATTTAGAGAAATCTAGAGTTTTTAGAAACTTTACCCCAAGCTATGAAATCGGTACCAAATCGAAGAGGATGAAGAGAGGATCACGAAAATGTAATTTGTTTTGATGTTTGCTTCTCCAATCGGATTTAGATGATGAATTTTTGAGTTGGGTGTTTATGGTTCAAAAATGGAAGAGAGAAAGGAGGTAGAAGGAGAAGAGGAAAAATGAATGGATGAGATGGGGAGGTGGTGACTAGTCACCAAACATTTGGCCAAATTCCAAGATTAGTCCCTCAAGTTTGTTGTCGGGTGCGGGAATTAACCAAACGAATATTTTAAAAACGCTCGAGTAAACGAGTGATGTTATAATTAAATAACGGGAAAATTAAGAACGTTGGTCAACGGAAACTACGAATTTAAATAACGAAAGGTATTATTAAAAAAAAAGATAGTGTTAAAAATAAATTTAACGGAAAAACGCGGGATGTTACATTACCTACACCTTAAAAGAAATTTCATCCCGAAATTTAGTTGGAAGTAGTAGTCGTTGTTTCTTCCTCGAGATCTTGCGTTGTCGGTTCTACGAATAAGTGAAGGTACTCCCTCGGGTATTTCAACGAACTTCGACAGTCGCGATTTTAGGTTGGTTTAAAGTTTGGTTCCACGATTTATAATTTCAACCGGTCCTCCTTGGAAGTGAGGTTTATCGTTGATAGTAAGTTCATCGAAGAGGATAACAAGTTCTTGTCTCGCAAGACACGCCTTTAAGTTTGATACACAGAATGTAGGATGAACGGAATTTGTTTGAGTCGGAAGTTCGAAGCGGTAAGCAACGGGCACAACACACCCCAAAATTTCAAAAGGACTAAAAATATCGCGAATTTAGCTTTCTACGTTTCCGAAACGGACTACACCTTTTCAAGGTGCGACTTTTAACGTTACGCGGTTTCCCACTTGGAATTCGAGAGGTTTACGTTTAACCCTTGTATGGCTCTTTTGGCGACTACGGGCCGTCTTGAGCCTTTCCTGGAATTGAAAAATTTTCCGGTTGTTTCATGAATGAGTTCGGGTCCGGTGGTTCGCTTGTCACCTACTTCAGTTCAACAATTAAGAAAATGACATTCACGGCTATACGGGTCCTCGAAAAGTGTGACGTTAATACTCGAATGAAAATTATTGTAGTAAGAGAATTTGACTAAAGGCAAGTACTTTTCTCAAGTAAATTTGAAGTCGATAACAAGAACTCGTATTATGGTTTCCAAAGTTTGAATCATATGTTTGCTCGGTCCGTCGGGTTGTGGTTGATGTGTTGTACTCATGTTTAAGCGTGGTCCCGAGGCTTTTTTTAAGGCACTCCAAAATCTAGAAGTGAAATGAGAATCTCGATCCAAAACGAGGTACATTTCTTTAAGGTATATTTGAAAAAGTTTGTTAGGACTTGAAAACGTTAGATAGAACAAGTTTCTCAAGAAATTCGCGCCGCGGAAGATTTATCGATTTTCGAAAATGTTCGTTAGGACTATTCACTCTCGTGGCGAATGCTTGTATAGTGAGAAGAGTCTCTCTCTCCATTGAGAATTTAGGTAGAAGGTTTCTTTATACGAAAGTACGAGTGTAATGCGGGAGAAGTTTCCGCCTCGATATGAGCATAACAAGCATATCGTAGTTCGTCGATAAAACTGTGCCAAAACGAGATAGTATACACGTGTAACATATGTTTGAAAATGAAAGAATTTGTCATTCCTTCGGAAGCATGGGTATGGTTCGACAATAAGCGAAGATGTGTCCCTGGTATGGTTGTTATCAACATTCTCGGAGTTTTTGGATATTCAAACAAGAAAAATGAAGTCATGTACATGGCACATGGTGGTGATTAGGTTGATCGAGTCCAATCACCATCACGAGTCATTAGAACTTTGGTATGGCTTACCGTAATATAACCACGTTGATCGAGTGTCGTTATATTACGCTAACTCATACCTCCATTCCCACATCACTCCATAACATCAAGTTCGTGTAACTGTGAAGATCTAGAATGAACAAAGTGTAACGACGTCTCAAACGTGACTCGTATTAAATCGAAAGAATTTTTGCAACTCTAAAGAAGCGTTCCCCGAGGGAAGTGTATAAATGTTTGTTCATGTCAATGCGGTTCGAGTCAGATAATAATGTATTCAGGTATGAAAAGAGTAACGAGTCATGATAACGAGTAGCACGCAACCGTAGTGATAAATGTTGATGACGATACTCACCTAGAGTAGTGATGGTAGTAACACCAAAAAGTAGATAGTAAGAAACACCAGTGGGAAACCGATAGTAAGTTGAAACGGTGGCAAATAACAATCCGGGAGACAGAGTTCCCGAACAAGTGTGACTAATGAAGTCGTCGTCATCCATACGTGTATGAATCTTGAATTTACGTGTGTTACCAGAAAGTGGCAGAATACGGATTCGTATGATGAAAGCTTGGTACCATCAAGAAGTTTTCCTAAGAATGATTCAAGTATAATGCACAAGTAGTCAAGTAAATGCTATCTATAGCAAATGTATGTCAGAATGCAATGGCTAACTATCCAGTTGTAGTCTAGATTCACTAATGCGTCCCAACGACTCTGTCAGACACACTAATGCACATCCTAGTTCCCTACAACCAACGCTCTGATACCATCTGTGGTGACCTGAAAAAAATCGTCATTGACGGCGTCGCTAACTGAGGTCCCGAAACGTGGTCGTAGTCCCTATATGAGACTCGTTTGACCAAAATTATGTCGCATTCTTTTGAAACGTATCATGCTTGCAAAGTTTAGTTTACAAAACCGTTCGACAACAATTTTAAGTTTGCAAAAGTATAAATTATAAATGAGGTAACTTGCGACATAATTAGTTTAAAATCGCGGTTGCTATAAATAGCGTAAGTATGTAAACAATATGTTTGAATCCAAAGGTGCTATCACTAGCGTATGTATGTATGTATGCTTGACCCCAAGCAAGAAATCAGAGTGTATGCATGCATGCTTGACTCCAAGCAAATATGAGTGTACGCGGAAGCATGTATCAAATAGCCAAGTATGAACCTGAGAAACATATAGAAAACTGTCAACGAAAAACGTTGGTGAAATCATAGGTGTTTTAGTAAACGTTGTATTTGAACCACAAGATTTAGTATAAGATGATTATCAAAATCATTTGCATTCCAAAGTTGTTGTTTGTATCCCGGGCACCCAATTATCAAACTTAACTGTTTTGCACCCTTTGCGTAGTGTTAGAACATACACTAGACCCGAAAATATATTTCATCCGCTAACGGTAGCGAACCGTCCGAATGAGGCTCGTCAAGCCCATGTGATCACATAATATAAGTTCACGTTTACACCCTGCAAGTGTAACTAATGATAATTGAATTGAGGCTTTTTGTTCAAACCCGTACGTGGAATGTTCGTTTTCGTACTTGTGTTCAATGTATAAAAATATGATACGTATATGTTTCTCATCCCATAGTTTAAAGCATAAAAGTTGTTTGAAAGATGGGACTATGATCTCACCTCGAGTGCACGAGTATAAAAGTACTTCACAAAGTAAACGTGTGCATGATAGTTGTAGCCTTGACCTAAACAAGTAAGTTGTATTAATTAACCGGTTACGTCACAAGGTCGGGCGAAATGTGTTCAATTAGTCCTATGGCTCGTTACGACTCGATTAAATATAGCATGTGAATCAATTTGTCAAGTTTCATGCAAGATACAAGTATAGAACAATCATTTGGTTAAGTTTGACAAAAAGTCAACACGTTCGGGTCGGGTCCCGAACTATTTTTCTGAGGTTTTTAATCATATATGAGCATGTTAGAACCAGTTACATGTGAATCGGAGGTGCGTAGCATAGCAAACATTATTCAAAAATCGACAAAGTTGGACAGACCACTTTGGCGCGCCGCGCGGGTATATGGCGCGCCACGCCATTACCTGTGCAGAGAATTCTGGCAGTTTTTAAGTTTTATGCACGAACCTAACTTCAACCAATCACCATTTATGACCCGCAAACAACCAAAGCATGTATCTTATATCATCGGAAAGGTATTTTTACAAGGAATACAACTAACCACTTTTCATCAAGCAAAAACATCATTTACAATAGCCGAAATCTCGTCAAGTGGTCATTAAATGTTCAAAACCATCGTTTCAAGTTTACAAACGCATTTTAAGATTCGAGAATGCAATTCACACATATGATATGCCGTTTTGAAGGTAATGAAACATACAATACAACTAATCACTAACTAATAACATTTCATGGCATTCAAAGCATCAAAATTTCCTTTTAGAGTTCATCAAACCCTAATCAAGAATCACAAAACCAATAATCATGTTAATGATGTTTTCCAAATAAACCTACACATCAAATTGATGCTAAAGATGCTAGTAACACTTTTAAAACATAAACTCTAACAATTTAACAACATTAACTCATCCAAAATCAAGGATTAAGCACACCCATTTCAAATGTTCAAACTAGTTACTCAAAACAACGAATCGAGCAAACAAAACATATATTCATGTTATACACGACCCATAGACACTAACTAACACCATTTCAAGTCAAAAACACGAATTTAGAGAAATCTAGAGTTTTTAAAAACTTTACCCCAAGCTATGAAATTGGTACCAAATCGAAGAGGATGAAGAGAGGATCACGAAAATGTAATTTGTTTTGATGTTTGCTTCTCCAATCGGATTTAGATGATGAATTTGTGAGTTGGGTGTTTATGGTTCAAAAATGGAAGAGAGAAAGGAGGTAGAAGGAGAAGAGGAAAAATGAATGGATGAGATGGGGAGGTGGTGACTAGTCACCAAACATTTGGCCAAATGCCAAGATTAGTCCCTCAAGTTTGTTGTCGGGTGCGGGAATTAACCAAACGAATATTTTAAAAATGCTCGAGTAAATGAGTGATGTTATAATTAAATAACGGGAAAATTAAGAACGTTGGTCAATGGAAACTACGAATTTAAATAACGAAAGGTATTATTAAAAAAAAGATAGTGTTAAAAATAAATTTAACGGAAAAACGCGGGATGTTACATGCTCCTTGGGAACGAATTGAGTGTCAGGATTTCCTAGACATCGGGGATTACTTTTGTCCCGTGTTGTTACGTGAATTCTATGCCAATGTGGCACTAGAAGATGGTAAGAGGAGGTTTGTTCACTCCACCCTTTTGAGTAACAGTACATATGGACCATGGTGGAATTTTCAAATCTGTTGAATGTTCCTCACACTGGTGTTAAGATTCTATATCCTAGCAAAAACATAAGGAAGATTCCCAACAAGTTCAACCTGTCTGATCTAATTGCAAAAATATACAAGGCAGGGAAAGAAGTTAGTATCGGTAGGATTGAGATTAGTGACGACGATGTGTTACCTCATCTTGAACTTCACCTAAGGATAATCAAGAAAAATATCACTTTTAGGAATTACGAAGACAATCTGTTGAGTGGTACTGAAGCTTTATTATTGTTTTGTTTGCTTGAGGGCATTCAGGTTCACATGGGCCACTTTCTGATCAATGTGATGAAAGATTTTCTTGAGTTTGAGGAACCATTTACTTATGCAGCACTATTGCATAACATGTTTGAAAAACTTGGCATGGTGCAATATGTCACGAGGGTGGTGCCAGAGAATCCCATTGTGGGATAAGTGATTCTGAATTTCTGCTTATCTGTTTGTTCTTGTCTTATTGTATTTTTATATTGGTTTGTAATTTGATGACGCTAGCCTGTTAGCATTGATACATTACTCTGAGTCTGTAATAATTCTATTTGGGACATGTAATCGTATAATCATGACCTTGATCTACTAGGCTAAATAATGTAATATATTCTGTGATGATTACACTGTATTATCTAATAGGTCATGAATATACAATGCTGATTTGAATTGTGTTTGCAGTTATTTCATAATGTCAGGTGTTCAAGCTGATCTAGAGAATGTTGCACACGGATCCGATACTGAATCTTTGGAAGGTCCATTATCTACTGATCTTCCAGGACTGAAAGCTAACAGTGGTTCCAATCTCACTGCATGTTTAAATGCGAAAGGACCTAATGATAGTAAATACAAGGGTGTGATCGAATTTCTAAAACATTCAAGGGTGTTTGTAGCTATCTCCATGCCATGTACAGCATGTTACTCACATCAGAGAGAGTTCTGGGAACATGCAAGGATTGAAATCGAGAATGATAAGAAGGTGATTGTAAGTACTGTTTGTGATCAGGAGGTAAAGATATCTGAGGATACGATTCAAAACACATTCTTGTTTGAATATGATGAGAACATGGTGAAGATGCTATCAAATACTAAGATTACTGGGTGTGTGCTGAGGTGCAGATATGATGGTGATATCTCGAAGGCCACGATCAAACGAAGTGGATTCACTCCACCATACAGATACTTGTCATTGGTTGTGGTTAAATGTTTAAGTCCGTTACAAGGAGGTTTTGATGAATTAAGTGAGGTTTAACAAGGAATGTTTGCTTCATTGGTGTTAAAGGTGGATTACAATTTCTCAGGAGTTATCTTTGATTTGTTGGTGGAAAATGTGACAAGTCAGTTGTACTTGATTTATCCGAGGTTCTTGCAGATTATGATCAATTGTCAAACTGTAGATTTTCCTAGAGTGAAGAAATATTTCATCGAACTGAAGCATATGACAGATCTTACTTTCAATATGCTGAACCAAAAGAAGTGTGCTGTCGATGTCAATCTTGTGTGTCATCTTGCTAAAGAAAACTATCAGTGTCCTCTAGGAAAGAAGTGGAGAAATGAGACTAGTGTATCTGATAGAGAGCCCGATTTCAAAGTGGCTAATAGTGATGAGGAAGTGGAACAACCAATGAATACTCAAGGTGCTGGTAGATCTGGTACTGGTGGGTTAGTCGAGGAGACAAGAGTTGTTCATCCTGATGCTAATGTTGGGGATGCTTCGAGAGGTGTGAGAAGGAGAATGGTTGACGATGAGGGTTCTCAGGTGTCAACAAAGTTCAAACTGAAAAAGACGTTCAGGTTTTTTTATAAAGATACCGGTGGATCATCTGCTGGTACTACTCAGGGAACACCACCACCAACTCAAGCACAACAACTACCACAACAACAAACACAATCAACTCATCAGTCACCTCCCGTGACTCAACAAGTTTCTCAGGAGACTGTTTCTACCCCTACTCCTGATGCTTCTTCACATGCTGGGATAGAAGGAGGTGTTGGTTCCATAGCTCTCCGTACTTTAAATGATTTGTATGTTCAAGCTATGGCTGACAATTTGTAGTGCCCCGTCTCAATCCATCTGGACGAATACATTACATTTGGTTACCTCTATATGATACATTTTACAAACATTGCATTCGTTTTTAAAAGACAAACTTTCATTACATCGAAAGTTGACGGCATGCATACCATTTCATAATATATCCAACTATAATTGACTTAATAATAATCTTGAAGAACTCGACGACTCGAATGCAACATCTTTTGAAATATGTCATGAATGACTTCAAGTAATATCTCTAATATGAGCAAATACACAGCGAAAGATTTCTTTCATACCTGAGAATAAACATGCTTTCAAGTGTCAATCAAAAGGTTGGTGAGTTCATTAGTTTATCATAATCATTCATTTTCATCATTTTAATAGACCACAAGATTTCATATATTGTCACGCGTAACTCGCGAATTAAAATTCATTCATATGGATTGAACACCTGGTAACCGACCTTAACAGGATGCATATAGAATATCCCCGTCATTCCGGGACTCACATCGGACATGATAAATCGAAGTACTAAAGTAGTTCAAATTCTCTGACCGGGGCTTGTCAAAGCCCATATATCTATCTTTAGGATTCGCGTCAATTGGTGGCAATTATAATAAACACCAATTCTTAGGCTACCAAGTTCAACAAGGGGCATATTCGGTTCGATAATTCAACCATAAAATGTATTTTCGATTACTTGTGTCTATTTCGTAAAGCATTTATAAAAGCAGCGCATGTATTCTCAGTCCCAAAAATATATATTGCAAAAGCATTTAAAAAGGGAGCAAATGAAACTCAGTATCTAATATTTTGTAGTAAAAATATTCATACGACAAAACTGAACAATGCAGGGTTGGCCTCGGATTCACGGACCTATATCATTTATATATATTAACACATATAATCACAATCAAACAAGTTTTTATATATTATAATTATATAATATATTACTTATTTATTTTAATAATATTTTTGTTATTTCAATTATTATATATATATATATATATATATAGATATATGTTATATTGTATATATATAAATATAATTTAATTAATTTTATATTAATATAAATTATAATATATTAGTTAATATATTAAAACATATTATTATGTAATATTAGTATACTTGCAATATATAATTATCATTTGTTTGTTTAAATAATAATATAATAATAATAATAATAATAATAATAATAATAATAATAATAATAATAATAATAATAATAATAATAATAATAATAGTAATATTGTAAAAATAATAATATAGTTCTTATAATAATAATAATTTTACTAGTAATAGTAAAAATAATAGTAATAATAATAATGTTAATAATAATGTTAATGTTAAAATTTATAATAATAATAATAATAATAATAGTGATGATAATAATAATTATAATATTCATAAAATTAATATTTATTTTCATAAAAATAATAATAAAGATAATAATGTTAAAAATAATGATAATTCTAATAATAATACTAATTTTAGTTTTAAAAAAATGACAATTTTAATAGTGACGATAATACTAATACTTATCTTTAATAATAATAATGATGTGATAATAATAATATCAATAATAATAAAAGTAATAATAATAATGATAACAATAATAATAATAATAATAATGGTAATAGTATTAATAATAATAATAATAATCATAATAATATTAATAATACTTATATTAGTAATAATAGTAGTAGTAGTAATAATAATAATAATAATAATAATAATAATAATAATAATAATAATAATAACAATTATGTTAATAATAATAATAATGATAATAAACAATAATAAAATTTTATGATAATGAGAGTTATACCCTCCTAAACGTCATCGATCATAATTGTCATTCATCATCACCGTCGTCCATGATCATCACGATCTTCATTATCGTCATCATCATACTCAATTCATAATCATAAAAATAATAATATTAATAATAATTATGAGGAAATAATAATAATAATAATAATAATAATAATAATAATAATAATAATAATAATAATAATAATAATAATAATAATAATAATAATAATAATGGTAAAAGATATACCATCATCATTATCATTTTCATGTTTCATTATCATTATCATCGCATACCCACGGCATCATCATCATCATAGTCCACGGCATCATCATCATCATACCTCGGCATCATCATCGTAACAGTAGTAGCAACTTATAAATATTAAGGAATTACACGGATCGAGTGATTCCATAAGCGAAACGCGTGACTTCCTTGCAACCTACACAGAACGTGTTCCTATCTAGGCGAATCGTGTAATTCGGTGACAAGAATACTGTAGCATCGTCATCTTCAACTTTCGCATTTTAAATTTCGATAGAAACAGGAAAAAAGGGAAACAGGAACTTAGATGGTAATGGCCTGGTTTCAATAGAAACCTTTAGTAGTAGCGAAAAACAGTAGGTACAACAGTTTGGTTTCACTATTCATCGTCTTCCTTTGTAACACCAAAATATTTATGGTACAAAGAGTTATAATGATGTACGTATAGTGGGTAAAGCGTAGTTTAAATTTAAAAGCTGACTGTCTGATCTGAGCTTAGTGCACGCCGCGCACCTTTAAGAGTGCGCTCAGCGCACTCACCTGGCGAAAGTTTTCTGTCTTTTTCTTTTTGAATTAAATGATGGGCATTTTGGTCATTTCACTTGGGGCCAGTTTGGAGCCTTCAAAGCTGATCCATTGATCATCTTATCCTCATTTCTACACCATAAACACTCTCATCTTCAACCTTTAAGATAGAAGAGGTTTTAGAGAGAGAGCTTCATTTGGGGAAGAAGGAGTTGGATTCTCACCAAAGCTCGGGTTTTAAAGTTGTTCATCTCGTTCACGGCTACGTTGTGGTAGTTTTGGTAAGTTCAAACTCCGAATTTCATTGTTTGATTTTGATTTTCAAGTTAGGGTTTGAACTTAAATTGTTAGGAAACCCATTTAAACTCTTGAAGTGAGTTTATTGATGCTAGTAATCGGGTTATTGGTTGTTGTTGGTGGATTTTGGGTTGGTGAACAAATTGGCCATGATTAGGACTTGTATTTGGGTTTAATCACTAGGATTAGTGATTATGGAAGTGTTAGAACCCATTTTGTGTATTTGAAAGACTAATTTTTGAAATGAGTCAAAATTGGGGTTTTGGTTGATTTTGAGAATGATAAGTGTTTAACACTTAAGATTGGGTTCAATTGGCATAATAAGACCATTTTCACTTGTGTTAGTGATTATTGGTTAGTTTGGGCGCGTTTTAGGTTTGTAAGTGCAATTGGTCGAAATTGCACTAAGGATCGAATTGAGTTGGTTTGTGATGTCAAAGCTAAGGGGTATAAAATACTATTGAAGTTTACAACGAAACACTATTAAATACGATACAATTTTACACAAGATATTTATTTATTTAGAGAATGGATATACTTAAACCTTGCTACAACACTTATAGGCAGTGTACCTAATCGTACAGTAGTGTAGTTTTTAGTAAGTCCGGTTCGTTCCACAGGGAAATCTTTAAACAAAGCTTAACGCTATATTAGTTTACTTTTATAAAAATACAAATATATATATAAGTAATATTATTATTATAAAGGGGGGTTTTTACCGTTTAATGACCGGTTTGTCGATTTTAAAACTGTAGTCGCAGTTAAAACCTAATGTAAAATATAAAATAAATACAAGACTTAAATTAAAGCGTAAAGTAAATAACGATAATGAAATTGCGAATAATAAAAGTGCGATAAAATAAACTTGCGATAATTAAAAAGGACGATAATTAAAAGTGCAATTAAATAACAATAAATAAAAGTGCCATAATTAGAAGTGCAATTAAATATAAAATAAAGGAAATTAAATATGAAATAAAAGAATTATGCGTATTTAAACTTCCGTAATCATGATGTTTGACGTGTTGATTTTAGTTTTATGCCCATGGGTTAATTGTCCTTTGTCCTGGATTATTTAATATGTCCGTCTGGTTTTTGTCCATAACAGTCCATCAGTCGTAAATATAAAGTGCGAGTGTCCTCGTCAAATTATTCTTATACCCGAAGTTAAATATTCCAACTAATTGGGGATTCGAATTGTAACAAGGTTTTAATACTTTGTTTAATGAATACACCAGGTTATCGATTGCGTGTAAACCAAGGTTTTACTACTTTGTTAACAATTACACCAATTACCCTTGAATGTAATTCACCCCTGTTTCAACAAGTTTATTAACTATTAATCCATTTCTGTGTCCGGTTAAATGAACGATTATTCGTACATATAAATACCCCGCCCATCGTGTCCGATCGAGTGTATATGGTAATTTATAGGGACGCCCAATTGTAAATCTTTATATTAACATTAACAAACTATCATTTAGTTAAACAAATATAAAGCCCATTAATAGCTCATAGTCTAATTTCCACAAGTGTCGTTCTTTTGTCCAAACCCCAATTATGGTACAAAGCCCAATTACCCAATTTTAGTAATTAGCCCAACATCATGATTACTTCGGATTAAATAAGCATAATAATAACTTAGCTACGAGACATTAATATAAAAAGGTTGAACATAACTTACAATGATTAAAAATAGTGTAGCGTTACACGGACAGAATTTCGACTTACACCCTTACAACATTCGCTAACATACCCTTATTATTAGAATTATAATTAAAATTAAAATATAAATTATAAATATATATATATATATATATTTTACGTATGATAAGAGAAGAAAAAGATTGATATAATTAATTATAGGCAGTTTTTCATTTTGGTTGGCTTTATAGGCAGTTTTTCATTTTGGGGCTCCGCGACTCGCGGCCAATTTTGCCTTTAAACTCCGCGAGTCGCGGAGGTTACTTTTACAGCTCATAGGAGTTTGGCTCTTTGTTTACCGACGGTTTATAATATATGTATAATATATATATAATTAATATAATTAATTATATATTATATTATATTTATATACATAGTTAACTTGTAATTTTTAGTCCGTTGCGTCGAGCGTTAAGAGTTGACTCTGGTCCCGGTTCCGGATTTTCGAACGTCCTTGCGTACAATTTTATATTTTGTACTTTGCGTTTTGAATCTTGTACTCTTGTAATTTCGAGACGTTTTTTATCAATAATTGGAACCTCTTTGATTGTCTTTTGTTCTTTTGAGCTTTTTGGTCGTTTGCGTCTTCAATTCGTCGAATCTGTCTTTTGTCTTCACCTTTTATTATTTAAACGAATATCACTTGTAAATAGAACAATTGCAACTAAAAGCTTGTCTTTCTTGAGGAATAATGCTATGAAATATATGTTCGTTTTTAGCATTATCAAATATTCCCACACTTGAGCGTTGCTTGTCCTCAAGCAATATCGTCTTGAAATACAAGAATCACTTCTTTATTCTTCACACTTTGTACATCAGTGATTTCTATACGGTGATATAAACAATGGTAGTAACGATATGGTTTACAGTCCCACATGACTATAAAAATTTAGATCCATTAAGGAAATTGGATCTTTATGAAAACATTTGATCTTTTGAAATCTAGTTTTTATCCTAGATAAGTTTTCCGGAATAACCCTTTACCGGTGTTTACAAAATATTTTTGTGGGTTTGGTGGGTTTCAGATTTGAAAATTTTAGCTCAAAACTTATGGTTTTGTGTCACCCACTTGCTAACCTTGTATTTGGAAAGCAACACGTCCAGTTTACTTGTCCCGTATATTACCTTTCGGTAAACTACCGTCCGGTTGTAAAGGAAAGCGTTGAACAAGCAACTGTTAAGGCAATGTCCCCTGACATGATTTTAATTATGGTCTATAACGTGTCGAACGCAATTACTATCCTTGGTAGGAGCAATAGTAAAGCTCACCCTTATAATTTTTCGGTATGGCACAAGGTCCTGTCTTTGACCACTATGCAACCACTGTTCTTACGGTTGACACCCGATTTAGTTCAGGTGACCTAATGAATTCCAGGTGAATTCCTAGGATTTTACGTTCAATGGTAATGAACGCATTGAAAATAGGGTTTTCAGAAAACAAATCGGTTTATAATTTTGATCAAAATATTTTCTCGTTCAAGCTCGAGTTTAGATATCATTGAATTCCATGAGTTTGTAATTCTCAATCTTTAAGGTCAATCTCTAGGATTGAGTAATATCAGTCTTAAAAGCTGATTTTTAATCTTTAAGGAGATTATCCTTTCTGGGGATCTGATTCATTAGTCTTATCCAGCTAATTTGCATGGTGCCCCCCCATTTTACAAGATAAATCCTTCTCATGGTTAGGATAAATCTGACCACATGGCGACCCTGTTTGATGCTGAGGTCCGTGGATTTCCTGCTGATTTTAGAGATGACTTTTCTAGATTTTTCGTCAACCTACAGCTGGTCTGAACGACAACTTCTTGACCTAAATCAAGAAGCGCGTGTCTTTTTCGGAAGACTTTACTTCCTTTTAATGATGGAATTGATTCATCGTGTAGATCCATCTCTTCTTTTCTTTCATCGGGTAAAACAGTTTAGTTTAGTCCAAAGCAAAAGTATTTTCAGTTATTTGTTACAGATATATGTGACATATGTTTAAGATAACTTGGTAAATTTTCCCACACTTGGCTTTTATTTTCCTTTTTATCGTCCTCTATTCCATTTTAAATGAATTATAACATTTTAGTTTGTTTCTCAATTTATGTCCTTTCCGAGGTAACAATAATTTCGGTGTTAAAACCTAGTTTTATCGTTCATAAATATGTATAAACATGATTTTGAATTCATTTAATTGAAAATTTTGAAAAATTTTACTAGAATTGGGTAGTCAGTATATAAGACTAGGGCTGTTCTTTTTTTATCAGAGAGCACTAGATTCTAATACAACTACTGCTTTACTAGTATTTTTAATGGTAACCAAGTGTTTAAGATAAAAATTTTAAAATCCGAAAGAATTTAACCCCTTCCCACACTTAAGATCTTGCAATGCCCTCATTTGCAAGAAATCAGTAACAATTTAAATTATTGAGGGAGATTTGTGTGAAAATGATTAAATTTTTACCAAAGTTTCCAAATATATTGGCGTTTGTTTGCTGAATGATAAATGGTGCACATCATTTGTTCATTCCGTCTTGTTGTTATTTCACATATATTTTGCATCTTGTCGTCAAAATTAGTTGCTTTTGCTGAACTTAATTCCAGTCTTTGAAAATGCGTTGTTTTACCCTGTTGTGTACATAAGATAAACTGCAAACATATATACATATTTTTGAAGTTTGGTATATTACCCCACATTCAAAAATTATTAAAATCTAAGAATAAAAGTTAGATAATTATAAAAATGATTACAATATTAACAAAAGTATTAAACGTATCAATAATTACAAATTACAAAATAAAAAAAAAAATAATAAGTAAACTAAGGATGATATTGGTACCAATAGGGGTTCCAGGCATAACCATAGGTGCTATAGAATGCTTCGGCAGGGTCATACGTAGGATACGGTGGCTGCATCTCTATAGACCAGGGAGGGAAGATGGGTTTCGGTGTAGGAATATAGTTTCTACCTATATGTTGGCAATGAGCTATGATTTGGTTCTGATGAACTTGCCAATCTTCAAATGCTCTCTGTCTAGCATTTTCGTATTCCTGAGAAGCTATAAACCTATGCATTTCTTGCATCTCATTCCCCCCTCCTACATTACCTTGCTGTTGGTTTCTCTCCACCTGTGGATGTCTACCATGGTATCGTACTGCGGCGTTATTTCGCCTCTTCAAAACTTTCGCACCATGGTATACATTTAAACCTATAGTATCGCGGGGTTCTGGTTCTTCTACTAATAATCCCCCCGACTTATATCCACACCGAGATATTCACCAATCAAAGTAATAAAAATACCACCTCCTATTATGCTATGCGGTCGCATCCCCCGAACCATAGCTGATAAATAATAACCCACACAATATGGTATACTTACAGCGCTTTGTGGGTCTCGAATACACATATGGTAAAACAAATCCTGTTCATTTACTTTTTCCTTGTTCTTACCCCTTTGTGTAATCGAATTAGCTAAAAACCTATGTATCACTCTTAATTCGGCTCTATCTATATCCAAATAAGAGTAATTTCCCCCTTTGAAACGGTGATGGCTTGTCATTTGACTCCACACACCGTGTGTATCAAAATTTTCATCTATCTTTCTACCGTTTAGTATCAATCCTCTACAATCGGCAGACGCTAACTCCTCAGGCGTATATATACGTAAAGCCTGAGCCATGTCCAGTAAAGACATGTGGCGCATCGAACCGCCTAACAAAAATCTAATAAAATAACGATCGGTTAAACTAGCTACCCGATCATTCAACTCTATACTACACAACAATTCTTCACACCATACTTTATATACAGGTCTACGCATGGTGAATAAACGTACCCAGTCATTAAAAGTAGAATTACCATACCTCTGTACAAGTAATTCCCTAATTGGCCCGGCCAATTCTACAGCTTCTAAGGGTCCCCATTCTATGACCCTTGGTACCTCAACAACCTTAGAATGAAGAGTATGCAAACCCCTTTGATATTTTGGATAATCTATCCAAAGTCTGTCAAATCTCAGGTTCGGGTGCAACTCTTCCAAGTGCATATCAGAAAAGGTCATGACTGGATGAGGTATATCCTGCTTGTAGTAGTTATCCACCTCCTGTTGTTCCAAATTCTCAGCAGGAGCATTGCGGGCTTGGGATGAAGATTCACCCCTTTCATTCTGTAAAACACATCAAACACAATTTTTGTGCATCCAAATATGCATTAGTGTCAGCAAAATCATCAATCAAAATAATTACAATGACATTATCAATTTATATCAAACTTAAGCTCATTTTCACATTTTTATCAAATCTACACTTTTTCAAATAAGCATATACGAAAATGTTCGCCAAGTTCATAAGCATTCAACTCAAATAACATGTCAAAATAATCATTACTAGCAATTAAACAAGTCTCAAATGGCATTATCTTTCAAAAATTAAGTTCATGAATTTTAGACTTGAAAAAGTCCACTTTAATTCTCAAAAATCATATTTAGGCTCAAAGTTTGGATCATTTAACTACCTAGACATGTTACACTACTTATTTTAGCAACAATTCATGACAAAAATCGGCCATAACCTGTTTATATCAAAAAGCCCCAAATTTGCTCAAGAACACAAACCCTAGATTACTCAAAATTTGAAGTTTAAGGCTTCTAATCATGTTAAACAGCATCAATCTAGGTTATACAAGCATAATACATAAACAATTTAAGCCTAATTACACTAAAAAGCATCAAAATCAAATTGGGAAAAAAATGACTCAAGAACACCAAATTTCGGATTAAATGGTGTTTAGGTGTAGAAATTTACCGTTTTTCTTGAGTAATTCTTAGATAGCATCCTTCTCAACATGATTTTAGCAAAAGATTTGGTGATTAACGGTTAAAAATTGTGATTTTGAGGTGTATTTTTCGGGTTTTTCGCGTGCAGTTTTTCGCAGGTTTTTATTGTTTTGGGGTTGGGACTGATCTGTTCCAGCTCTTTATTTTTTTTCTGATTTTTCATCCCTCCGCGAGTCGCGGAGATTTAAGCTCCAAACTCCGCGAGTCACGGAGTTTGGTATATTTTTTTTTTTTTTTTTTTTTATAATCATTAACTTATGAAAACAATTAAGTAATTAATTTTAAAATTTTGTTTCCCTTGTTATTTAGGACGAGGTCGTTTCGGGTCGATGTCCTAGTCCGTCCTTCGACAAAATTTTAAAATTTGTCTTTTTGTAGCGATTGTTTTAAAAGCTAAGATTTTTGAGTTTTTTCAATGTTTTTGGCATACTTTAATTCAATAAGATTAAAAATAATGATAATAAAAGTTCTCGTCCCTCCCTCGGGTAAAGCAATTTCGGTTTAAAGACCTAGTCTTCAACTTATGACGAATTTTAAAAATCATATTCTTAACTTAATGAGATAAAGTAAATTTTTGTTTTTAAATTCATACAACTTAAATATAAAATTCAAAATTAATATTAAAAATTCACACCAAACTTAAAATTTGAAATGCATAAAATTAAAAATTCATATTTTAAAAATTAAAAGTTCACACCAATATTAATTTAAAAATTCATATTATAAATTTACACCAAACTTATATTAATTTTTTTTCAAATATTTACAATTTTAAATATATATTTTTTTTACAAAGTTTACAATATTAATTTAAGATTTAAATATTAATTTTAAAAACATGGTAAAAATAAAATTAAAAATCTTTTTGTCTTTTTATCCCACTTTAATCAATCAAATATTATCAAAAATATGCGCCCCTCTTTTCGGTAAAGTAATTTCGGTTCCAAGACCTAATTTAACTCATGACGAATTTTTGAAATATTTTGGGTTGATTGATTAAAGATATTTATACCTTAAAAATAAACGTTAAATTTCGCAGTGATGTAATAAATTTTTGAATGATATCAATAATTTCGGTCGCCAAACCTAATTTTATTCAATACCAATTTAATACTTTTTAGCGAACAAATTAGCGTTTATTATCAAAAGGTTAAAAATAAAAATAAAAAATAAAAACTGTACAGACATACCTATGAGATAGATTTCTTAGTTATATGATCTATCCCATTTATAAGATAGTCGGTTTAATTAATTTTCCATGGCTACATAGGCGTAACCTCGAGCATTCAGTGTGTTTTCTTCTAAACATATGAACGGTCCGTCTCTGCATAAAGTAACAAATTCGGTATTTGAATAGGTTTGATTATTTGAACATTTACCTTCATGTGACCATTTTCCGCATTTGTGACATCGTTCTAGGTGTCGTGCTCTTCTTTTCGCTGCGGATTTTGATTTTCCTTTACCAAATTGTAACTTATTATCTTCGCATCTAGATTCTTTTCTAACTCCGTCCATTCTTTCTCTGATTACTGATACTAATTCACTCGGTAGTATGTCATTATTTCTTTTAGTGATCAAAGCGTGTAGCATTAGACCATGGTTTAGTTCACAGGCAGTCTTCATTTCGTAAAAACCTAAAAAAAATAAAAATTCAGAATGGGGGGAGAAGACTAGTTCTTTAGGGTCTGCTAGGGAAAGACCATTCGGGATCCATTTTCGAGAACTATACGAAAACAGACAATCTAACTCTAACAGAAATACATATTATCCTTTAAAGACTTGATTCTCCCCACACTTAGTTAGCTGTGGTGTCGAAATTGTGATTAACTTCGTTGTCGACTTCCATCGGACCATGTATGTAATGTTTAACTCTGTGACCATTAACTTTAAATTCAATCCCATTTGAATTTATCAATTCTATCGTTCTGTATGGGAAAACTCTTTTGACTATGAATGGTCCAGACCATCTTGATTTCAATTTTCCAGGAAATAGCTTGAATCGTGAATTGAAAAGAAGAACTCTGTCTCCTTCTTTAAATTCTTTTGAACTTCTGATTCTTTTATCATGCCATTTCTTCGTTCTTTCTTTATAGATTAACGAATTTTCGTATGCTTCATGTCCTAATTCTTCTAATTCGTTTAGTTGACTTAATCGTAGACGTCCGGCTTCATGTAAATCAAGATTACATGTCTTCAAAGCCCAAAATGCTTTGTGTTCAATTTCTACTGGAAGATGACATGCTTTTCCATAAACAAGTCTAAAAGGTGTGGTTCCAATTGGAGTTTTGTAGGCTGTTCTAAAAGCCCAGAGTGCATCCTCCAATTTAATGGACCATTCCTTCGGATTTGATCCTACGGTTTTCTCTAGAATACGTTTTAAAGCTCGGTTGGTATTTTCAACTTGTCCACTTGTTTGTGGATGATATGCGGTGGAGATTTTATGAGTTACTCCATATCTTTTAAGAACTTTCTCAAGTTGATTATTACAGAAATGAGTACCCCGATCACTTATTAAAGCTTTCGGTGTTCCAAACCTTGCAAAAAGACGTTTTAAAAAGTTGACTACAACTCGTGCATCGTTAGTTCGGAGAGCTTGTGCTTCCGCCCATTTAGATACATAATCAATGGCTACGAGTATATATAGATTATTATGAGATTTTGGAAATGGACCCATAAAGTCAATACCCCAAATGTCAAATACTTCACATACTTGGATGACATTTTGTGGCATTTCATCACGTTGACTTATTTTTCCGGCCCTTTGACATGCATCACAGGATTTGCAAAGAAGGTGTGCGTCTTTGTAAATTGTAGGCCAATAGAATCCAGCTTCATAAACTTTTCTTGCTGTTAGTTGAGGCCCATAATGCCCTCCTGTTGGTCCTGTATGACAATGGTTTAAAATTTTACTAGCTTCATCTCCAAATACACATCGGCGTATTATTCCATCGGGACAACTTTTAAACAGATGTGGATCTTCCCAGAAATAGTGTTTTATATCACTGAAGAATTTCTTTCGTCTTTGGTACGATAATCCTTTTTCAAGGAATCCACAAACTAAGTAGTTTTCATAGTCTGCAAACCATGGTATTTCTTTATAATCTATCTTCAATAGATATTCATCAGGAAAGTTGTCTTGTATGGCCGATTCATTTAGAACTTCTAATTCGGGATTTTCAAGACGAGAAAGATGATCAGCGGCGAGATTTTCTGCTCCTCTTTTATCTCGGATTTCAATATCAAACTCTTGTAAGAGTAAGATCCAACGGATTAATCTTGGTTTAGCATATTGTTTTGAAAATAGGTATCTAAGAGCAGAATGGTCGGTATAGACCACCGTTTTTGCTAGAACGAGATATGATCGAAATTTGTCAAAAGCAAAGACAATAGCAAGGAGTTCTTTTTCAGTAGTTGTATAGTTCGTTTGTGCTCCTTGTAACGTCTTACTAGCATAATATATAGGTTGAAATCGTTTTTCAATCCTTTGTCCTAAAACGGCTCCCATTGCAAAATCACTTGCATCGCACATTAGTTCAAATGGTAGATTCCAATTTGGTGTTATCATGATCGGTGCATTAGTGAGTTTCTCTTTAAGAATATTAAAAGATTTGATACACTCATCTGAAAAGATGAATGGAGCATCCTTTTCTAGGAGTTTATTCATAGGAGTGGCAATTTTAGAAAAATCTTTTATGAAACGTCGGTAAAAACCGGCATGCCCTAGAAAACTCCTAACTCCTCTAACATTGGTGGGATGTGGAAGTTTAGCAATTACATCTACTTTAGCTCTATCCACTTCAATTCCTTCTTTTGAAATTTTATGTCCAAGAACGATGCCTTCTTTAACCATGAAATGGCATTTCTCCCAATTAAGTACTAGATTTGATTTTTCGCATCTAATTAGCATTCGTTCCAGATTAATTAGACATGATTTAAATGTATCACCGAAGACTGAAAAGTCATCCATGAAAACTTCCATGCATTCTTCTATCATGTCGTGAAAAATCGCCATCATACACCTTTGAAAGGTTGCAGGGGCGTTACAAAGTCCAAATGGCATGCGTTTGTAAGCAAAAGTACCATAAGGGCACGTGAATGTGGTTTTCTCTTGGTCCTCGGGTGCTATTGGAATTTGAAAATATCCGGAAAATCCATCTAGAAAACAATAGTAGCTATTTCCGGCTAATCTTTCCAACATTTGATCAATGAAAGGTAAGGGAAAGTGATCTTTTCTGGTGGCGTCATTTAATTTTCTATAATCAATACATACACGCCATCCTGTTACAGTCCTAGTAGGAATAAGCTCATTTTTCTCATTTGTAATGACAGTCATGCCACCCTTCTTAGGCACGCATTGAACTGGGCTTACCCATGGACTATCAGAGATTGGATAAATTAAACCTGCATCTAGCAGTTTAATAATCTCTTTCTTAACTACATCTTGCATATTAGGATTTAGTCTTCGTTGGCGTTGCACATACGTTTTATGACCTTCTTCCATAAGGATTTTATGTGTGCAATACGAAGGACTTATTCCTTTAATATCATGAATCTTCCATGCAATGGCTGGTTTATGAGCTTTCAACACAGAAATGAGTTGTGATTTCTCATTTTCAGTAAGAGAAGACGATATTATTACAGGTAATTCAGATTCACCATGTAAATAAGCGTATTCCAAATGGTTTGGAAGTGGCTTTAACTCTAATTTCGGAGGTTCTTCTATCGATGATTTATATCGATATCTGTCTTCTTCTTTTAGCATTTGAATTTCTTCTGTTGTTGGTTCATATCCATTAGCTATAAGTGTAGCTAACATTTCAGCTTCATCAATTGGTTCATTACCTTCTCCTAAAGAACATTCTCCTGTTCCTTGTAATTCTGGAAATTCTTCTAATAATTCTGCATGTGCATATATAGTTTGAATATAATAACATGTATCATCTGCAGATTGTGGTTGTTGCATTGCTCTATCAACTGAAAAGGTAACACTCTCATCCTCTATACTTAGGGTCAGTTTCTTACCGAACACGTCTATCATTGCTTTAGCCGTGTTTAAGAATGGTCTTCCTAATATGAGAGGAACTTGAGAATCTTCTTCCATGTCCAGAACAACAAAATCTACTGGAAATACTAAAGTACCAACTTTAACTAGCATGTTCTCCATTATCCCTCTAGGATATTTTATTGATCTATCGGCTAGTTGTATGCTTATTCTGGTTGGTTTCAATTCTCCAAGGTCTAGTTTAGTGTATAGTGAATACGGCATTAGATTTATACTAGCACCTAAGTCTGCCAATGCTTTTATTGAACTAAGACTACCCAGAAAACATGGAATTGTGAAACTTCCTGGATCAGATAATTTTTCTGGTATCTTATTCAACAGCACTGCTGAACAATTAGCATTCATAGTAACAGCCGAGAGTTCTTCCATTTTCTTTCTATTTGAGATTAGATCTTTCAAGAATTTAGCATATCTAGGCATTCCTGAAATCACATCAATGAAAGGAAGATTTACATTTATCTGTTTAAACATATCCAAGAATTTGGATTGCTCGGCTTCAAGTTTCTCTTTCTTCATTTTACTCGAGTAAGGAAGTGGTGGTTGGTATGGTTTAACATAAGGTTTATCCTTAACTGTGTTATCTTCATTAACCTTTTCAACTACCGGTTTTTTTTCCTTATCTTGATCAGGTTGTGGTTCTTGTGGACTAGGAATGGCTTCATCAGAAGTTACAGGTATTTCAGGTGGTTTAAGTGTTGTACCACTTCTTGTGGTAATGGCTTTAGCTGTTTCATTCCGGGGGTTAGCATTTGTATCACTAGGTAGACTTCCCGGTTTTTTTTCACCTATTAACCTTGCTAGGTTACTTACTTCTTGTTCCAGATTTTGAATAGAAGCTTGTTGATTTCTAAATGCTTGAGCATTTTGTTCATTGGTTTGTTTCTGAGATGTGAAAAACTGCGTTTGAGTTTCAACTAGCTTTGTCATCATATCTTCTAAATTTGGCTTTTTATCATCGGTTTGTTGTGGTGGTTTGTTTTGAAAATTAGGTCTTTGCTGATTATAAGTATTATTGGATACTTGTTGATTGCTAGGACTTTGTTGGTTGTTGTATGGAATATTCCGGTTATAATTCTGGTTTTGATTGTAAATCGGTCTTGGCGGTTGATAATTATTCTGATAATTATTTCCAGGCCTTTGGTTTATGTATGAAATATTCTCTCTTTGTTCCATTGTTAATTCAATACTGAGACAATCTTTTGTCAAATGTGGTCCTCCACACTGCTCACAACTAATTCGTATTGAGTGAATATCTTTAGTCATCTTTTCCATTCGTCTCTCCACAGCATCTATCTTTGCGGAAATGGAATCTAAGTCATGGCTAGAATCGGCTCTAGCTGCTTTAGATGATCTAACGATATCTTTTTCTTGGTGCCACTCATGTGAGTGGGAAGCAGTGTTATCAATAATTTTGTAAGCATCAGTTTCGGTTTTCTTAATAATAGAACCACCAGCTGCTATATCTATGTCTTTTCTTGTAGTGATGTCGCATCCTTGGTAGAATATTTGTACTATTTGACAGGTGTCTAAACCATGTTGCGGACATCCTCTTAATAACTTTCCATATCTTGTCCACGCCTCATATAGAGTTTCATTTGGTTTCTGTGTAAGCGTAACAATTTCTGCTTGAAGTCTTACGACTTTAGATGCAGGAAAGAATTGTTTAAGAAATTTCTCAACTAAAACATCCCATGTATCAATCGCCCCTTCAGGTAATGATTCCAACCAATCTTTGGCTTCTCCCTTTAAAGTCCAGGGAAATAACATGAGATATATCTGTTCATCCTCCACTTCTCGGATTTTAAATAGTGTGTAGATCCTATTAAAGGTACGTAAATGTTCATTAGGATCTTCCTTCGGCGCACCACTAAATTGGCATTGATTAGTCACCATGTGTAGAATTTGTCCTTTGATTTCATAATCTGGCGCATTAATGTCTGGATGAGTAATTGCGTGACCTTGGCCAGTGCGTTTAGCTCTCATTCGGTCTTCCATACTTAAAGGTTCCAGATTCTCCATAATTGAATTTGTTGAATCGGTATCACTAGATGATTCTGATTTAATGGTTCGTTCCTCAACAATCTCTGTTTGAATAATTGGTGGCTCCGGAGGAAAGTTTAATGGTTCAGGATCTATGAACCGTTCCTGAATATTCTCCGGATTCTCAATTGTGAGGTTGGGTTCAAAAAATGGATTATCAGAAATTTGAACTGAAGTACTTGGTCTACTGGATGACGATTCTAAAGAAAAATCAACGGCGGTTATATTTGCTAAATGTCTTGATCTAGTTACAGGTGGTGAACGTACAAAAGGTGATGAACGTCTTGCTCGATGCATTCACTGAATATCCTATTAGTTTTAAAAAGGAAAGAAAAATTATAATAAGTTATCCAATTAATAGACTTTTCTGATTTTGCCCACGTTTCGAATAGCCAAAAGATGCAGCAGAGGGGCAGGATTCGTTTGATCTCAATATAATTGAGGACTGTTTGGCTCCAATAACCCGGTCCACGTACAAATCCAACTATTACTACGAACCAGAAAATTTTGATGTCTATCAATTTAACCACTTAAAATAAATTTTCGTAATTTTAAGAAATTTAGAGAAGAAGTAGAAAAAATTCTAAGTCCTAAAAACTAGAATGGAGAGAAATAAGAGAGAAAAAGAGTTCGTCGCAAAAGGTCGAAAAAGAAAAAAGGTTGAAAAATAAAAGGTGACGGAAAAATAAAAGAAACTTATAAAAACTTAAAAATACTTGACTAACCTAACCTTATTACTACAACTAACTTAAAATTATAATCGCAAATTGAAATTACTAATTGGAATGATAATTGATACATAGTAAAAGTTGTCTAAAAATATTAAAGCTTACAGGAAAAACTAAATCCCAAATGGAAATAACTTAAAAAGAAACTAAAACTTAAAAAGGCGTCGCAAAATTCTAAAGTACCTAAATCTTAGTCTAAAGAAAAAGCACTTAAGGAATTCTACGGCAAAGCCTAAAAATCTAGGAGTAAAAATGACTATGGCAAAAACTAAGTTTAAAATTAAATATGAGCTAAAAATACAAATATTACGCTAAAATGATTAAAAAGGGACAAAATATAAAAATATACAAAAAGTTGTAAAAAGTACAATTTTTATAAAAATATTATTTTTATATTATTTATTTTATTAAACTATTAATTTTACAATTTAAATAAATTAATTAAACTAAAAATACAAATTAATTAAAAAGTAAAAGTTAAAATAAAACTAATAATAATAATAATAATTATTAGGGTTAAATAATAATAATAATAATTAATAATCCGTAATAAATGTTGAATTAGGGTTCTGTCGCATGTCAGAGTCACTCCGCGAGTTGCGGTAATAAAAGCATCAAACCCCGCGAGTCGCGGGGTTCAGAAATTCAGATGACAGCTTATTAAATTCGACGCGTTTTTTCTTTATTTATTTATTTTTTTTATTTTCTGTTTTCTGTTTTTATATAAATAAAAGATATTTAAATAAAACTTATATTTTTTATAAACTAAAATAAAAATAAAGAAACTTAATCAACTTAAATATTTAACAAAATCTTAAAAATACTTATATTTTTGTTTTTCTTTTTATATTTTCGAATATTTAAAACATATTTTTACAAAAGCGACTTTTAATAGAAGTAAACTAAAAATCTTTTTTTTTTATTAGCGTTGCGCTTCCGGCGTTTAAGAGTGTCCCCGGCAGCGGCGCCAAAAATACTTGATGTCAAAGCTAAGGGGTATAAAATACTATTGAAGTTTACAACGAAACACTATTAAATACGATACAATTTTACACAAGATATTTATTTATTTAGAGAATGGATATACTTAAACCTTGCTACAACACTTATAGGCAGTGTACCTAATCGTACAGTAGTGTAGTTTTTAGTAAGTCCGGTTCGTTCCACAGGGAAATCTTTAAACAAAGCTTAACGCTATATTAGTTTACTTTTATAAAAATACAAATATATATATAAGTAATATTATTATTATAAAGGGGGGTTTTTACCGTTTAATGACCGTTTTGTCGATTTTAAAACTTTAGTCGCAGTTAAAACCTAATGTAAAATATAAAATAAATACAAGACTTAAATTAAAGCGTAAAGTAAATAACGATAATGAAATTGCGAATAATAAAAGTGCGATAAAATAAACTTGCGATAATTAAAAAGGACGATAATTAAAAGTGCAATTAAATAATAATAAATAAAAGTGCGATAATTAGAAGTGCAATTAAATATAAAATAAAGGAAATTAAATATGAAATAAAAGAATTATGCTTATTTAAACTTCCGTAATCATGATGTTTGACGTGTTGATTTTAGTTTTATGCCCATGGGTTAATTGTCCTTTGTCCTGGATTATTTAATATGTCCGTCTGGTTTTTGTCCATAACAGTCCATCAGTCGTAAATATAAAGTGCGAGTGTCCTCGTCAAATTATTCTTATACCCGAAGTTAAATATTCCAACTAATTGGGGATTCGAATTGTAACAAGGTTTTAACACTTTGTTTAATGAATACACCAGGTTATCGACTGCGTGTAAACCAAGGTTTTACTACTTTGTTAACAATTACACCAATTACCCTTGAATGTAATTCACCCCTGTTTCAACAAGTTTATTAACTATTAATCCATTTCCGTGTCCGGTTAAATGAACGATTATTCGTACATATAAATACCCCGCCCATCGTGTCCGATCGAGTGTATATGGTAATTTATAGGGACGCCCAATTGTAAATCTTTATATTAACATTAACAAACTATCATTTAGTTAAACAAATATAAAGCCCATTAATAGCTCATAGTCTAATTTCCACAAGTGTCGTTCTTTTGTCCAAACCCCAATTATGGTACAAAGCCCAATTACCCAATTTTAGTAATTAGCCCAACATCATGATTACTTCGGATTAAATAAGCATAATAATAACTTAGCTACGAGACATTAATATAAAAAGGTTGAACATAACTTACAATGATTAAAAATAGTGTAGCGTTACACGGACAGAATTTCGACTTACACCCTTACAACATTCGCTAACATACCCTTATTATTAGAATTATAATTAAAATTAAAATATAAATTATAAATATATATATATATATTTTACGTATGATAAGAGAAGAAAAAGATTGATATAATTAATTATAGGCAGTTTTTCATTTTGGTTGGCTTTATAGGCAGTTTTTCATTTTGGGGCTCCGCGACTCGCGGCCAATTTTGCCTTTAAACTCCGCGAGTCGCGGAGGTTACTTTTACAGCTCATAGGAGTTTGGCTCTTTGTTTACCGACGGTTTATAATATATGTATAATATATATATAATTAATATAATTAATTATATATTATATTATATTTATATACATAGTTAACTTGTAATTTTTAGTCCGTTGCGTCGAGCGTTAAGAGTTGACTCTGGTCCCGGTTCCGGATTTTCGAACGTCCTTGCGTACAATTTTATATTTTGTACTTTGCGTTTTGAATCTTGTACTCTTGTAATTTCGAGACGTTTTTTATCAATAATTGGAACCTCTTTGATTGTCTTTTATTCTTTTGAGCTTTTTGGTCGTTTGCGTCTTCAATTCGTCGAATCTGTCTTTTGTCTTCACCTTTTATTATTTAAACGAATATCACTTGTAAATAGAACAATTGCAACTAAAAGCTTGTCTTTCTTGAGGAATAATGCTATGAAATATATGTTCGTTTTTAGCATTATCAGTTTGTAAATCCACTCTAAGTGTGTTGTTGTATTTGTGATGATGAAATAGGTACATTCCATCGACGAGTTGCGGATTATTCGGTAGCATTTCATCAAGGCGACAAGGTGAGTGGAATGATTATACATGTGTGTATATAATGTATTTACTTGTACAAGATTCGATGTGGGTTTAAGTTCGGGCGGTCGATACCACATCGGGTCAATATATGATATGGGTTTAAGTTCGGGCGTTCGATACCATGTCATGTATGTGTGTGGGCGTGTATAGTGGCTTTAAAGTTCGGGCGTTCGATACCACATTACACGTGACGGGTGGGTTTAAAGTTCGGGCGATCGATACCACTCCGGGGTTAGTGTTATAATTCGTTGTACGCTAACGGTTGTTGGGAACACCGATGGGAAATTCGAAGTACGATTCCTTTGTACTATTGGTTAACCATGGTTGTGTGTTGTAGTGTAGCATATTATATTATTCGAGTTATATATATGTTGATGTTGTGCTAGCTTGTAGTCTTGAAGAATTTAGAGTTATACTTGCGAAGGTATGCTATGTAAATTTGCTAGCGTGTATGAGGTATTTGTGTGAGTGTTTGTAAGTAGGTATATTATATATGTATATGTATAATTATTGCATTCACTAAGCGTTAGCTTACCCTCTCGTTGTTTACCTTTTTATAGATTTGCATTGGAGGCAGTGGCTCGGGTGAGCGCGGGGATTAGTGGACTTGCTTTTGGATTTGATTAGGATTGGGTAGCGTATCCCCAATTGCCATGCTCGGCTTTTATTTTGTGTTAGAAACATGTGGTCGAAAATTGTATTTCGTACTTAATTCGTAAAACGGGCCGATGTGGGCCCGTTGTCGTAAAACTTGTTTATTATCAAAACGTGTTAGTTTTACTTACGGTAATGTGTTGTTAAAAGCGTTTCGTCTAAAAGTGTCGGGAAGTGGTAGATCTTTTAGCGTAAAACGAATAATTTGATAAGACCTGTCCCAGCCCACTGTGCGTGCCGCACACTGGGTGGGGTGCGCTCGGCGCACTACACTGTGTAAAAAAAAAAATTATTGCTGCGTATTTGGTTGGATAACGGGTTGGGATGTTACATCCTTAATAGGTTTCAATGTTTTAGGGTTTTTGGCTGTGGAAACAGTAAATAGGTTAACGGGTTGTGTTTGTGGTGATTCTTGGCTTGACTTAAATAGAAACAGAAAGTAGAAACATGATGTGCAGCTGTCTTCGGTTTTTGTGTGGTTGTTCTTGATGGTTTTCAAAACTGAAACACATGAGTATGCAACAGTTCGAGAAGGTTTTTGGGGTGGGTTTATGGTGGTCTTTGAGTTTGTGAACTAGTGAAAGATAGAAACTAAGAGCAGCAGTAACAGCTCATTTGTTGGCGGCTGTTTTGACACACTGTAGTAGCAGTGACAGCTTAAAAACAGAAAGAACAGGAACAGTGGCAGTAGAGTGGTGGTGAAGTGGTGGTTTGGTGAAGAAGATGGTGTTGTGAAGTGGGTGTTTAATGGTGGTCTCGGTTACAAAAATAATACGACGGTACTTCGATGATCTTGATGAAATGGGTTCGTTGGTGATGGTGGCTCGTACGATGGTGGCCGGTGGTGTAGAGGTGGCGATGGTGGTTGTGGAGAAGAGGAGTCGTGTATGTAGTGTGTGTGATTATACTTATATATGTGTGTATGTGGTGAATATGTTTAAATATGTAAATGCATACATAAATGAATCAATCATTTAACACAGTAATAAATAGTAAACCAGCCATTACCTATGTCCTATTGTACCGATAGTTTATCATAGATATGATATCGTGTCCATTGCTAAACAGTTAACGTATAAAAGTGTTCCTAAATATTCCAAATTTTTAGATTAAACATATATATTTATTTCACTCATTAACTGTTTGAAACCTGATCAAAAAGGTTCGATAGTTATTTATTTTCTGTTCCAATTTATATGTACGGAGTACTAATATTCAAACTTAAAAAGGTAAAAATATTTTTAACAAATCTAAAATCTTCGTAATCAATTTACAGTTCAACTTTTATCTTAATCTTTAATATATATGTATTAGATCTACATGAACACTAGCGAAACGCCAACCGAGTAATACAATCGTTTACTATTTAAGCTCGAAATCGTTAAATTTTAATATATTCTCTTTCTATATATAAACAGTTTTAAATAGCAAGTTTAACTACTAAAATAAATATATTATATATTCTTAAACAAATAGATTATTTATATATTTACAAGTAATATTTATACACATAATATATATATATATATATATATATATATATATATATATATATATATATATATATATATATATATATATATATATATCTATATATTTATAATAATAGTTTTTATTATATCGCATATTATTTTACATATTTATTTCCAACAAATAAATCATATATTATTTCAAATAATATTTCAAATTATAATATTTAGATACATATGTATCTATTTACAAATAGTTGTTCGTGAATTGTCGGGAATTGGTCGAGGTTAAATGAATGTATGAACATTGTTTCCAAAGTTTTCTAAACTTAACATTACATACTTTGCTTATCGTATCGAAATCATATAAAGATTAAGTTTAAAGAAATTTCGTCCAGAAATTTGAGTGAGGTGGTCATGGCTAACAATAAAAATATTTTCGTGACACATATGAGTTGATAAATAGAGTTTTATCATCATTGAGTAATATGGATAAAACAATTTGATTATTCGAAGAGTACGAATGAAGCTATTACAAAAGAGTGAAATGAGTAAATAATGTTTCGTCATATCTTTTGATGTAGATATGGTTGATTTCCGGAACTCAAGGGATTCAAAAGAAAATCTTAGAAATCTATAAGATCTGATTCTTTGAGATTTAAGGAAATTAGGATCTCTTTAATTAAATGCGACGATCTGTCTCGATTACTACATCTGATATTTCTATTATAAATTTACCTTTTCCGTTCCATTAATTTTCACCATTTCTATACTCAATTCCTAAATTCAAAAGATTGTGAAAATGTTTAATCCAGTTCTGATCCTTGTCCTTATCCTGGCTATCGTCACAATCATTTTCCTTTTCCAACTTCCACCGGAGGAATCTGTTTACTTCTACTTCGCTCTTGGGGTTATTGTGTTTATCATACTCCCGTGTCTTTATACTGCTATTCGTATTAATGTACACAATTTGTGATTTCGGTGTTGTTGTCAAGTTTTGTATCTTCTCTTATGCTTCGAAGCTCTTTGCCTTTTTATTCTCCTCTCGATCTCTAGTAAAATGAGTAACGGTCCAAAATTCATAAGTATGGAGTTTCGAATGAACTTAATGTTCTAAACAAGAAAGTAAGTAATATCACATTTTGATTTGTCAAATTACCAGAGTCACTGAGAATAGAACTATCAAGAATATACTTTCTTGATATGTTTAAGCAGAATGAAAGAGTTGTGTAACATGACACATGATGACGTTATGATCTGTGAATCATCACGTCCCATTAGAAACTCAGCATGACTTACTGTAATATAATCAAGTTGATCAAGTGTCATTATATTATACTAACTCATGCTTCAGTCCCCAACACTACTTCAAAATCATTCATATTTTAAACTCGAAGGTTTCAGAATTTAGAAACTAAAATAGTTTCTTTTATGATGTAACACCGATAGCAGGAAGAGATAACTAATTTCGAATAAGAAGAGTTGTGAAAATATCCTCAGGAATATTGAAGATATTTATGATGATATTTTCAGAATTTCTAAGATCTAAGGTTGTTGAAGAAAGATTTTCCACAAGATTTAACATGACTTCGGAGCAAGATATTCTCTAAAAATTTCAACGGATCCAGAATTATCTGGATTCTTTGTATATAGGGTATGGTTCTTGTATTTGTCCTTGGTCTCCTTCGTGGTTAGCTCAATCCGTTTTCCAGTTCCAACTTTTCTGAGCTTTTCCAACATACTATTCTTTATCATCAAACTTCCGATGATTAAGGTCGTTTACGGTTGTCTACAGTTTCTGCTGCTTCATTCAGCTTTTTCAAAGTTTAATGTATTGATTCGTAGGCTGGGTGCTTTTCAAAATTTCAGAATGGAAGGTCATAATTCTAAGAGATAAGGCTATACATATAACTCTTGATATAGATATGCTGTGAGTTTTCAAAGTACTGACTGCTGATTCCTGGTAATTGGTATGGCAGTTCTTGTTATAAGATGCAGTTGAGTATATGTTAGGGTTTTAATGAACAATTATAATGGTTCTTCGGTGCGACTTAAGCCAATGAGTAATGAAGTTGCTGGTAAGTTTACTGCTAATGTGGTGGAATATAAACGGTTTTCCGATAACGATGATAAAATAACAACGTATATATTGAGGTTATAATAAGGCTAATCTGAATGGAAGTCGAAGTTGATTTGCTAGAGCTGTGACGAAATTAGCTAATTGAAAAGGAATTGCAATGTTATTTTCGGTAATAACAATGCAAAAGGAGCTAGCACAGATACGTGTTAAACGTTTACTCAGGTTTCGAGTGTTTTTAGGTGCAAAACTATATGCATCAATCTTTTCTTCCGTAGATGGAGTGATGTTGGTTCATCCTTTCAATTGAGGTGTTTTCAAGAATTATGAAAGGTTTGAATGTGGATTGTAATCGTCAAGATACGAATGAGGTTTAAGATGAAATCAAGTGGCAAACTTGAAGAATTGTTTAGTTTCATATGTTATAACAATATTTTAATTCATTTTAATTGTCCAATGTGAAATGTCCCGTTCATATTGATTATAAACGTTCCATATTAATTGATTTCGTCGCGAGATTTTGACCTCTATATGAGACGTTTTTCAAAGACTGCATTCATTTTTAAAACAACCATAACCATTATTTTATCTATAAAGGTTTAAAAAGCATTACGTAGATTATCAAATAATGATAATCTAAAATATACCGTTTACACACGACCATTACATAACGGTTTACAATAAGAATATATTACATCAAAAATAAGTTTCTTGAATGCAGTTTTTACATAATATCATACAAGCATGGACTCCAAATCTTGTCCTTATTTTAGTATGCAACAGCGGAAGCTCTTAATAATCACCTGAGAATAAACATGCTTAAAACGTCAACAAAAATGTTGGTGAGTTATAGGTTTAACCTATATATTATCAAATCATAATAATAGACCACAAGATTTCATATTTCAATATACATCCCATACCTAGAGATAAAAATCATTCATATGGTGAACACCTGGTAACCGACATTAACAAGATGTATATAAGAATATCCCCTATCATTCCGGGAAATCCTTCGGACATGATAAAAACGAATTCGAAGTACTAAAGCATCCGGTACTTTGGATGGGGTTCGTTAGGCCCAATAGATCTATCTTTAGGATTCGCGTCAATTAGTAGATCAGTTTACTAATTCTTAGGTTACCAAGCAAAAGGGGCATATTCGGCTTCGATCATTCACCCATATAATGTAGTTTCAATTACTTGTGTCTATTTCATAAAACATTTATAAAACTGCATGTATTCTCATTCCAAAATATTATATTTTAAAAGTGGGACTATAACTCACTTTCACAGATTTTTACTTCGTCGGGAAGTGAGACTTGGCCACTGGTCGATTCACGAACCTATAACAAATATGTACATATATATCAAATTATGTTCAAAATATATTTACAACATTTTTAATACGTTTTACTGTTTTAAATTTATTAAGTCAGCTATCCTCGTTAGTAACCTACAACTAGTTGTCCACAGTTAGATGTACAGAAATTATTCGATATATACTATCTTGAATCAATCCACGACCCAGTGTATACACGTCTCAGGCTAGATCACAACTCAAAGTATATATATATTTTTGGAATCAACCTCAACCCTGTATAGCTAACTCTAACATTACTGCATATAGAGTGTCTATGGTTGTTCCAAATAATATATATACATGGGTCGATATGATATGTCAAAACATTTGCATACGTGTCTATGGTATCCCAAGATTACATTAGAATACATGTATAATACAATATAAGTTAGCTAGGATATGATTTGTATAGAATTGTTACAATATTTCCCGTAGCTACAACAATCAAAAAATATCCAATCTTGTTTTACCCATAACTTCTTCGTTTTAAATCCGATTTGTGTGAATCAAATTGCTATGGTTTCATATTGAACTATATTTTATGAATCTAAACATAAAAAGTATAGGTTTATAGTCGGAAAAATAAGTAACAAGTCGTTTTTGTAAAGGTAGTCATTTCAGTCGAAAGAACGACGTCTAGATGACCATTTTGGAAAACATACTTCCACTTTGAGTTTAACCATGATTTTTGGATATAGTTTCATGTTCATAAGAAAAATAATTTTCCCAAAAGAACAACTTTAAAATCAAAGTGTATCATAGTTTTTAATTAACTAACCCAAAACAGCCCGCGGTGTTACTACAACGGCGTATATCCGGTTTTACGGTGTTTTTCGTGTTTTCCGATTTTAAATCATTAAGTTAGCATATCATATAGATATAGAACATGTGTTTATTTTATTTTAAAAGTCAAGTTATAAGGATTAACTTTTGTTTGCGAACAAGTTTAGAATTAACTAAACTATGTTCTAGTGATTACATGTTCAAATCTTCGAATAAGATAGTTTTAAATGTATGAATCGAATGATGTTATGAACATCATTACTACCTCAAGTTTAGTAGGTAAACCTACTGGAAGTGACAAGAAATGATCTAGCTTTAAAAGATCTTGGATGGCTTGAAAGTTCTTGAAGTAGAATCATGACACGAAAACAAGTTCAAGTAAGATTATCACTCGAATTAAGATAGTTATAGTTATAGGAATTGAATCAAAGTTTGTATATGAGTATTACCTTGATTTAGAATGATATCTTGCTGTAAACAATATGGATTTCTTGAGGTTGGATGATCACTTTACAAGATTGGAAGTGAGCTAGTAAACTTGGAAGTATTCTTGATTTTATGAAACTAGAACTTGTAGAATTTATAAAGAACACTTAGAACTTGAAGATGGAACTGAGAGAGATCAATTAGATGAAGAAAATTGAAGAATGAAAGTATTTTTAGGTGTTTTTGGTCGTTGGTATATTTTTTAGATGTAAAGGATGTGTAATTTTGATTTAATGTAAATAAGTCATGAATGATTACTCATATTTTTGTAATTTTATGAGATATTTCATGCTAGTTACCAAATGATGGTTTCCACATATGTTAGGTGACTCACATGGGCTGCTAATATCTGATCATTGGAGTGTATATACCAATAGTACATACATCTAAAAGCTGTGTATTGTACGAGTACGAATACTGGTGCATACGAGTAGAATTGTTGATGAAACTGAATGAGGATGTAATTGTAATCATTTTTGTTAAGTAGAAGTATTTTGATAAGTGTCTTCAAGTCTTTCAAAATTGTATGAATACATATTAAAACACTACATGTATATACATTTTAACTGAGTCGTTAAGTCATCGTTAGTCGTTACATGTAAATGTTGATTTGAAACCTTTAAGTTAACGATCTTGTTGAATATTGGTAACCCAATGTTTATTATATCTAATGAAATGTTAAATTATTATATTATCATGATATTATGATATATTAATATATCTTAATATGATATATATACATTTAAATGTCGTTACAACGATAATCGTTACATATATGTCTCGTTTCGAAATCCTTAAGTTAGTAGTCTTGTTTTTACATATGTAGTTCATTGTTAATATACATAATGACATGTTTACTTATCATTTATCATGATTAAACATAGTGTAACAATATCTTAATATGATTCATATGTAATTAGTAAGACGTTGTTATAATGATAATCGTTATATATATATCGTTTCGAGTTTCTTAATTCAATAAACACAATTTTATGTATATAACTCATTGTTAAAATACCTAATGAGATACCCACTTATCATAATATCATGTTAACTATATATATAATCATATATATGTCATCATATAGTTTTTACAAGTTTTAACGTTCGTGAATCACCGGTCAACTTGGGTGGTCAATTGTCTATATGAAACCTACTTCAATTAATCTAGTCTTAACAAGTTTGATTGCTTAACATGTTGGAAACACTTAATCATGTAAATATCAATTTCATTTAATATATATAAACATGGAAAAGTTCGGGTCACTATAGTACCTACCCGTTAAATAAATTTCGTCCCGAAATTTTAAGAAGTTGGAGGTGTTGACGTATCTTCTGGAAATAAGTGTGGGTATTTCTTCTTCATCTGATCTTCTCATTCCCAGGTGAACTCGGGTCCTCTACGAGCATTCCATCGAACCTTAACAATTGGTATCTTGTTTTGTTTAAGTCTTTTAACCTCACGATCCATTATTTCGACGGGTTCTTCGATGAATTGAAGTTTTTCGTTGATTTGGATTTCGTCTAATGGAATAGTGAGATCTTCTTTAGCAAAACATTTCTTCAAATTCGAGACTTGGAAAGTGTTATTTACAGCCGCGAGTTGTTGAGGTAACTAAAGTCGGTAAGCTACTGGTCCGACACGATCAATAATCTTGAATGGTCCAATATACCTTGGATTTAATTTCCCTCGTTTACCAAATCGAACAACGCCTTTCCAAGGTGCAACCTTAAGCATGACCATCTCTTCAATTTCAAATTTTATATCTTTTCTTTTAATGTCGGCGTAGCTCTTTTGTCGACTTTGGGCGGTTTTCAACCGTTATTGAATTTGGATGATATTCTCGGTAGTTTCTTGTATTATCTCCGGATCCGTAATCAATCTATCCCCCACTTCACTCTAACAAATTGGAGACCTGCACTTTCTACCATAAAGTGCTTCAAACGGCGCCATCTCAATGCTTGAATGGTAACTGTTGTTGTAGGAAAATTCTGTTAACAGTAGATGTCAATCCCAACTGTTTCCGAAATCAATAACACATGCTCGTAGCATGTCTTCAAGCATTTGTATCATCCTTTCGCTCTGCCCATCAGTTTGTGGATGATAGGCAGTACTCATGTCTAGATGAGTTCCTAATGCTTGCTGTAATGTCTGCCAGAATCTTGAAATAAATCTGCATCCCTATCAGAGATAATAGAGATTGGTATTCTATGTCTGGAGACGACTTCCTTCAAATACAGTCGTGCTAACTTCTCCATCTTGTCATCTTCTCTTATTGGCAGGAAGTGTGCTGATTTGGTGAGACGATCAACTATTACCCAAATAGTATCAAAACCACTTGTAGTCCTTGGCAATTTAGTGATGAAATCCATGTTAATGTTTTCCCATTTCCATTCTAGGATTTCGGGTTGTTGAAGTAGACCTGATGGTTTCTGATGCTCCACTTTGACCTTAGAACACGTCAAACATTCTCCTACGTATTTAGCAACATCAGCTTTCATACCTGGCCAGCAAAAATGTTTCTTGAGATCCTTGTACATCTTCCCCGTTCTAGGATGTATTGAGTATCTGGTTTTATGAGCTTCTCTAAGTACCATTTCTCTCATATCTCCAAATTTTTGTACCCAAATTCTTTCAGCCCTATACCGGGTTCCATCTTCCTGAATATTAAGATGCTTCTCCGATCCTTTGGGTATTTCATCCTTTAAATTTCCCTATTTTAAAACTCCTTGTTGCGCCTCCTTTATTTGAGTAATAAGGTTAGTGTGAATCATTATATTCATAGCTTTAACTCGAATGGGTTCTCTGTCCTTTCTGCTCAAGGCATCGGCTACCACATTTGCCTTCTCCGAGTGGTAACGAATCTCAAAGTCATAATCATTTAACAATTCAATCCACCTACGCTGCCTCATATTCAGTTATTTCTGATTAAATATGTGTTGAAGACTTTTGTGGTTGGTATATATAATACTTTTGACCCCATATAAGTAGTGCATCCAAGTCTTTAATGCAAAAACAACCGCGCCTAATTCCATATCATGCGTCGTATAATTCTGTTCGTGAATCTTCAATTGTCTAGACGCATAAGCAATTACTTTCGTTCGTTGCATTAATACATAACCGAGACCTTGCTTTGAGGCGTCACAATATATCACAAAATCATCATTCCCTTCAGGTAATGACAATATAGGTGCCGTAGTTAACTTTTTCTTTAACAATTGAAATGCTTTCTCTTATTCATCTTTTCATTTAAATTTCTTCCCTTTATGCGTTAATGCAGTCAAGGGTTTTTCTATTCTGGAAAAGTCTTGGATGAACCTTCTGTAGTAACCAGCTAGTTCTAAAAACTAACGTATGTGTTTCAGAGTTTTCGGGGTTTTCCACTTTTCAACGGTTTCAATCTTTGCTAGATCCACCTGAATACCTTCTTTGTTCACTATGTGACCGAGGAATTGAACTTCTTCCAATCAAAATGCACACTTTGAAAACTTAGCGTATAGTTTTTCTTTTCTCAGCAACTCTAGCACTTTTCTCAAATGTTCTTCATGCTCTTGATCATTCTTCGAGTAAATAAGTATGTCATCGATGAAAACAATGACAAACTTGTCAAGATATGTCCCACACACTCGGTTCATGAGGTCCATGAACACAGCTGGTGCGTTAGTCAATCCAAACGGCAAAACCATAAACTCATAATGACCGTAACGCGTCCTAAAAGCAGTCTTTGGAATATCATCCTCCTTCACCCGCATTTGATGATATCCAGAACGTAAATCGATCTTCGAATAAACAGACGAGCCTTGTAGTTGATCAAATAAGTCGTCGATTCTCGGTAGTGGGTAGCGGTTCTTGATAGTAAGTTTGTTCAACTCTCGGTAGTCGATACACAATCTAAATGTACCATCTTTCTTCTTGACAAACAAAATAGGAGCTCCCCATGGTGATGTGCTTGGTCGAATGAAACCACGCTCTAAAAGTTCCTGTAACTGACTTTGTAATTCTTTCATTTCGCTGGGTGCGAGTCTGTATGGAGCACGAGCTATTGGTGCAGCTCCTGGTACAAGGTCTATTTGAAATTCAACAGATCGATGTAGGGGTAATCCCGGTAATTCTTTCGAAAATACATCGGGAAATTCTTTTGCGACGGGAACATCACTGATGTTCTTTTCTTCAGGTTTAACTTCCTCGATGTGTGCTAGAATGACGTAACAACCTTTTCTTATTAGTTTTTGCGCCTTCAAACTACTAATAAGATTTAATTTCGCGTTTTTCTTTTCTCCGTACACCATTAAAGGTTTTCCTTTTTCACGCATAATGCGAATTGCATTTTTGTAACAAACGACATCTGCTCTCACCTTTTTCAACCAGTCCATGCCAATTATTACATTAAAACTTCCTAACTCGACTGGTATTAAATCAATTTTAAACGTTTCATTCCCCCAGTTTAATTTCTCTCTCCCGACATATATTATCTGCTGAAATTAATTTACCGTTTGCTAATTCGAGTAAAAATTTACTATCCAAAGGCGTCAATGGGCAACTTAATTTAGCACAAAATTCTCTACTCATATAGCTTCTATCGGCACCCGAATCAAATAAAACATAAGCAGATTTACCGTCAATAAGAAACGTACCCGTAACAAGCTCCGGGTCTTCCTGTGCTTCTGCCGCATTAATATTAAAAACTCTTCCACGGCCCTGCCCATTAGTATTCCCCTGATTCGGGAAATTTCTAATAATGTGGCCAGGTTTTCCACATTTATAACAAACAGCGTTGGTATTACTTGCTCCGACACTACTCGTTTCGGCATTACTTGTTCTGACATTATTTTATTCCTTTAGTTCTGTTAAACTTTGGTCCGTAGACCTCACACTTTGTCGCGATATGACCATTTCTTTTACACCTGTTGCAAAATGTCGTGCAAAACCCCTGATGATTTTCTTCACACCTATGACATGGCTGTTTTTGGTTTTTGTTGCCGTTGTTGTTATTGAGGTTGTTGTTGAGATTGTTATTGTTGTTGAAACGGTTGTTGTAGTTGTTGTTGTTGTTGGGATGTTTGTTGTAGTTATTGTTAGGATTGCGGTTATTGTTGCGATTGTTGTTGCGGTTGTTGGGATAGTTGTTGCGATTGTGGTTGTAATTGTTGTTGTTGTTGTACTGGTGACTCTTTTCATCGTTTTCCTCCCACTTCCTCTTGAGTTGTATCGTGTTGGCTTCTTCGGCCGCCTGCTCTTTAATTCTTCCCTCAATCTGATTTATGAGTTTATGAGCCATTCGACTTGCCTTCTGTATAGACGCGGGCTCGTGTGAACTCACATCTTTTTGAATCCTTACTGGTAACCCTTTTACAAACGCGTCGATCTTCTCTTCTTCATCTTTGAATGCTCCCGGACACAATAGGCACAACTCTGTGAATCGTCTTTCATATGTGGTAACGTCGAACCCTTGTGTTCGTAACTTTCTAAGTTCTGCCTTGAGTTTATTGACTTTGTTTCTAGGACGGTACTGCTCGTTCATCAATTGCTTGAATGCCGACCACGGTAGTGCGTAAGCAGCATTTTGTCCTACCTGTTCAAGATAGGTGTTCCACCACGTTAACGCGGTATCTGTGAAGGTATGCGTAGCGTACTTAACTTTGTCCTCTTCAGTACACTTACTTATGGCAAACACCAATTCGACATTCTCAGTCCACCGTTTCAATCCAATTGGCCCTTCGGTTCCATCAAATTCCAAAGGTTTGCAGGCAGTGAATTCTTTGTAGGAGCATCCTACACGATTTCTTGTGCCGTTAGCTGCATTGCTAGATTCAGAATTATTGTTGGTATGTAGCGCAGCCTGTACTGCGGCTATGTTTGCAGCAAGAAAGGTACGAAATTCCTCTTCGCCCATATTCATGGTGTGTCGAGTAGTCGGTGCCATTTCCTTTAAAATAGCCAACTGAATCGAGTTAATCATACAGAATATTAAGAGTTGTCAATATTATTTCGTAGCATAATATGAACTCATTTATAAAAGCTTTTTCTTCATATTAGAGTTTTATAACTTTAAATTCGGGTACTACCTACCCGTTAAGTTCATACTTAGTAGCTATATATACAATTCAACTACTACAATTCCATATGAAAATCTGATTATAATAATATATCACTTATAAATATTCTTCAAACTTACAACATCGCTATATTACATATAACATGAAATATAATACACTTTGATACAGGACAGTTTTGAAGATAAATCTAGTTAATACGCAAGTTGTTCAACAAAGGAAATAAAGACACGTAATTCATAAGTCCAGAAACAAGTCATGCATTCTGGTTTTACTAAGACGACTTCCCATCCTTGGTCTTGTAGAAAATAACCATTATGACCATTGGCTAGGCAGCATGTTGTAATGTCGTGAAAAGGACGAGGGTTTCGTAATGTCCAACAGCCCCGTAATAATCTAAAAACCTTTTTTCTCACCCCAACTACTGAATCCGTTACTTGTGGGAAGGTTTTATTTAAAAGTTGCAATCCAATGTTCTTTTTCTCACTTTGGTAAGAAGCGAACATCACTAACCCCTAAGCATAACATGCTTCTTTATGTTGTATGTTAGAAGCTCTTTCTAATTCACGAAATCCTATGTTGGGATATGTTGAGTCAAAATAGGTTCTTAACCCGTAGCGTAAAATTGCATTTAGGTTCCCCGCATTTAACGCTTTAAAGAAAACACGGCGTAACTTACGGTCTCCCCAATGTGATATACCCCACCTATCAAAGGAAAGCCTTTTATAAACTAAGGCATTTCTGGAAAGTCTTTCAAATGTTTGACAAGTTAATTTCACCATAACTAAATGTGCTGATGAATTCTGACCGACTCTAGACAAGATTTCCTCAATCATATCCTCTGGTAGGTCTTCTAAAATATTCGGCTGTCTACCCTTAACGTCCATTTTGTTTTTATACTGTAAAATAGACAAGGATTAGATTTGTAAAAGATAATTAACAAACAATACAAGAGATTTTTACATAGAACATAAAAGTACAAGCACACTACAATACATATAATACACAACATGATTACAACCTTCTAATCTGAATCATTAGTTTCTTCTTCTTCGGACTTGGTTCGTTTTCCTAATTTTCTAGGAATATATGTTGTTCCTCTAATACGAGATGTCATTTTCCATAATGGTTTAGAAAAACCTGGTGGTTTAGAGGTTCCCGGGTCATTGTTACATTTTAGGAAATACGGATGTTGTCGATACATATAAAGTTCATTGGGGTTGGAATCGGGTTTCTCTATTTTTATACCTTTTCCCTTATTATTTTCTTTCGCTTTATTAAATTGGGTCAAGGTAATTTCTATAACATCATCGGAATCCTCATCAGGATCCGATTCATCGGAAAATTAGTAATCTTCCCAATATTTTGCTTCCTCGGCGGAAACACCATTGACCATTATTAACTTTGGTCCGTTGGTTGAGGATTTTCTTTTATTTAATCAATTTACTATAGGTATCAATATTTCTTCCTCCGGATCCTCTTCTTCTTCTGGTTCCTCCTCTTCCGATCCATCCTCTTCTGGTTCCTCTTCTTCCGGTTCCTCCTCTTCCGGTTCCTCCTCTTCCGGTTCCTCCTCTTCCGGTTCCTCTTCGGGAATTTGTAAATCTTCCCAAAATATATTCGACTCTTCATTATTATTAGGTGAATCAATGGGATTTGTACTAGAGGTAGACATCTATCACACACTATCAAACACGTTAAGAGATTAATATATCACATAATATTTACATGTTAATAATATATAGTTTCCAACAAAAAAAATGTTAAGCAATCGTTTTTGAAGAAAAACACGGTCAAAGTCCAGACTCACTAATGCATCCTAACAAACTCTGTAAGACACAGTAATGCAATTTTCTGGTTCTCTAAGACCAACGCTCGGATACCAACTGAAATGTCCCGTTCATATTGATTATAAACGTTCCATATTAATTGATTTCGTCGCGAGGTTTTGACCTCTATATGAGACGTTTTTCAAAGACTGTATTCATTTTTAAAAACAACCATAACCTTTATTTTATCTATAAAGGTTTAAAAAGCATTACGTAGATTATCAAATAATGATAATCTAAAATATACCGTTTACACACGACCATTACATAATGGTTTACAATAAGAATATATTACATCAAAAATAAGTTTCTTGAATGCAGTTTTTACATAATATCATACAAGCATGGACTCCAAATCTTGTCCTTATTTTAGTATGCAACAGCGGAAGCTCTTAATAATCACCTGAGAATAAACATGCTTAAAACGTCAACAAAAATGTTGGCGAGTTATAGGTTTAACCTATATATTATCAAATCATAATAATAGACCACAAGATTTCATATTTCAATATACATCCTATACATAGAGATAAAAATCATTCATATGGTGAACACCTGGTAACCGACATTAACAAGATGCATATAAGAATATCCCCTATCATTCCGGGAAATCCTTCGGACATGATAAAAACGAATTCGAAGTACTAAAGCATCCGGTACTTTGGATGGGGTTCGTTAGGCCCAATAGATCTATCTTTAGGATTCACGTCAATTAGTAGATCGGTTTACTAATTCTTAGGTTACCAAGCAAAAGGGGCATATTCGGCTTCGATCATTCACCCATATAATGTAGTTTCAATTACTTGTGTCTATTTCGTAAAACATTTATAAAACTGCATGTATTCTCATCCCAAAATATTAGATTTTAAAAGTGGAACTATAACTCACTTTCACAGATTTTTACTTCGTCGGGAAGTAAGACTTGGCCACTGGTCGATTCATGAACCTATAACAAATATGTACATATATATCAAAGTATGTTCAAAATATATTTACAACATTTTTAATACGTTTTACTGTTTTAAATTTATTAAGTCAGCTGTCCTCGTTAGTAACCTACAACTAGTTGTCCACAGTTAGATGTACAGAAATAAATCGATATATACTATCTTGAATCAATCAATGACCCAGTGTATACACGTCTCAGGCTAGATTACAACTCAAAGTATATATATTTTTGGAATCAACCTCAACCCTGTATAGCTAACTCCAACATTACTGCATATAGAGTGTCTATGGTTGTTCCAAATAATATATATACATGGGTAGATATGATATGTCAAAACATTTGCATACGTGTCTATGGTATCCCAAGATTACATTAGAATACATGTATAATACAATATAAGTTAGCTAGGATATGATTTGTATAGAATTGTTACAATATTTCCCGTAGCTACAACAATCAAAAAATATCCAATCTTGTTTTACCCATAACTTTTTCGTTTTAAATCCGATTTGAGTGAATCAAATTGCTATGGTTTCATATTGAACAATATTTTATGAATCTAAACATAAAAATTATAGGTTTATAGACGGAAAAATAAGTTACAAGTCATTTTTGTAAAGGTAGTCATTTCAGTCGAAAGAACGACGTCTAGATGACCATTTTGGAAAACATACTTCCACTTTGAGTTTAACCATGATTTTTGGATATAGTTTCATGTTCATAAGAAAAATAATTTTCCCAGAAGAATAACTTTTAAATCAAAGTTTATCATAGTTTTTAATTAACTAACCCAAAACAGTCCGCGGTGTTACTACAACGGCGTATATCCGATTTTACGATGTTTTTCGTGTTTTTTGATTTTAAATCATTAAGTTAGCATATCATATAGATATAGAACATGTGTTTAGTTGATTTTAAAACTCAAGTTAGAAGGATTAACTTATGTTTGCGAACAAGTTTAGAATTAACTAAACTATGTTCTAGTGATTACATGTTCAAATATTCGAATAAGATAGTTTTATATGTATGAATCGAATGATGTTATGAACATCATTACTACCTCAAGTTTAGTAGGTAAACCTACTAGAAGTGACAAGAAATGATCTAGCTTCAAAAAATCTTGGATGGCTTGAAAGTTCTTGAAGTAGAATCATGACACGAAAACAAGTTCAAGTAAGATTATCACTCAAATTAAGATAGTTGTAGTTATAGGAATTGAATCAAAGTTTGTATATGAGAATTACCTTGATTTAGAATGATATCTTACTGTAAACAACAAGTATTTCTTGAGGTTGGATAATCACTTTACAAGATTGGAAGTGAGCTAGTAAACTTGGAAGTATTCTTGATTTTATAAAACTAGAACTTGTAGAATTTATGAAGAACACTTAGAACTTTAAGATGGAACTTGAGAGAGATCAATTAGATAAAGAAAATTGAAGAATGAAAGTGTTTGTAAATGTTTTTGGTCGTTGGTATATGGATTAGATATAAAGGATGTGTAATTTTGTTTTCATGTAAATAAGTCATGAATGATTACTCATATTTTTGTAATTTTTTGAGATATTTCAAGCTAGTTTCCAAATGATGGTTCCCACATGTGTTAGGTGACTCACATGGGCTGCTTAGAGCTGATCATTAGAGTGTATATACCAATAGTACATACATCTAAAAGCTGTGTATTGTACGAGTACAAATACGGGTGCATACGAGTTGAATTGTTGATGAAACTGAACGAGGATGTAATTGTAAGCATTTTTGTTAAGTAGAAGTATTTTGATAAGTGTCTTGAAATCTTTCAAAAGTGTATGAATACATATTAAAACACTACATGTATATACATTTTAACTGAGTCGTTAAGTCATCCTTAGTCATTACATGTAAATGTTGATTTGAAACCTTTAAGTTAACGATCTTGTTAAATGTTGTTAACCCAATGTTTATTATATCTAATGAGATGTTAAATTATTATATTATTATGATATTATGATATATTAATATATCTTAATATGATATATATACATTTAAATGTCGTTACAATGATAATCGTTACATATATGTCTCGTTTCGAAATCCTTAAGTTAGTAGTCTTGTTTTTACATATGTAGTTCATTGTTAATATACATAATGACATGTTTACTTATCATTTATCATGATTAAACATAGTGTAACAATATCTTAATATGATTCATATGTAATTAGTAAGACGTTGTTATAACGATAATCGTTATATATATCGTTTCGAGTTTCTTAATTCAATAAACACAATTTTATGTATATAACTCATTGTTAAAATACCTAATGATATAATTACTTATCATAATATCATGTTAACTATATATATAATCATATATATGTCATCATATAGTTTTTACAAGTTTTAACGTTCGTGAATCACCGATCAACTTGGGTGGTCAATTGTCTATATGAAACCTACTTCAATTAATCAAGTCTTAACAAGTTTGATTGCTTAAAATGTTGGAAACACTTAATCATGTAAATATCAATTTCATTGAATATATATAAATATGGAAAAGTTCGGGTCACTACACAATGTTGGCAGTCCACAGTCGATAGTCCACAGTTAACAGTCCAATAATTCATATATAGTTTAATATATAATATTCGAATTAATTAATACGTATCGTGACCCGTGTACATGTCTCAGACTCGATCACAACTCAAAGTATATATATTATTTAGAATCAACCTCAACCCTGTATAGCTAACTCGGTCATTACTGCAGATAGAGTGTCTATGGTTATTCCAAATAATATTTATAGATGCATCGATATGATATGTCAAAACCTTGTATACGTGTCCCGATATTTAAAGTGCGTAAAATAAATAACAGAAATTAAATGACGATAAATAAAATTGCGAGAATATAAATTGCGATAATTAAATTGCGATAAATAAAATGTAATCAGTTAGCTAGGAACAGTTAGCTAGGAACAGTTAGTGTGGATTCTTAACAAAATTTCTCATAGTTAATTTGTTTGTTTCTAACAAATTTTATTTTGTTAAATGTTTTCTTCATTATACCACTTGTTGGATTCTGATAGGTTAAAATCCAAATATGAAATTGAATGAAAATGGTTACTTGTGGTGAACGGATTTGTATATCTATGGATGTAAGTAGGATAGTAAATGACCGTTGAATCAGATTCGAAGAATGTACAGTGTAACTTGTTAATGTGAAATCTAAATATTCCTCGGGTATTACCTACCAGTTAAAATATTTTTACCATTAACAGTTTGTACGAAAGAATTTTTAATTACAATCTTTTTGAAAATATACTTACATATATATTTTCTGCAGATGTAATCATGGATTTAATGAGTTAATATGATATTAATCTCATTTAATTTTCATTTGGAACTAGAATAAATAATCTCTAAAACTTTAGAGATTACGTAATCGCCATGAAGAGCGAAAATAATTGATGTAGAACGATATGTAGTATGATGATTATACTTGACGTACAGAATGAGATGTTGAGGCATGGATTGTTGATGGTACTGGTGCTGTTACGGATGGTACTATTGGTGTTGGTGATGTTGTTGAAGCTGGTAAATTTTTGCACCATATTCTCCAAAAATTATTACACAGGCGCGAGGCTCGGTGAATTCTTCGATTACTCCGGGATGATTGTCAGTAAGAACGAGCGAATGAATAAGGCTTAGATGTGATGACCCGGGAATTTTCGACCAAATTTAAACTTTAATCTTTATATGTTTCCGACACGATAAGCAAAAATCTTTAATGTTGAGTCTCGAAAGTTTTGAAATCTATATTCATGTAATCAATTACCCTCTGACCATGCCTGACGATTCATGAATAATTGTTTGTAAATAAATAGGTATAAATATATATATATATATATATATATATATATATATATATATATATATATATATATATATATATGTAAGTATACATAATAATTTGAAAATTTAATTTAAACAAAATTAAGTATGTAAAATAAGATAAAAAAAATAATAATAATTAAGTGTAATTTAAAATGAATATATATATGATTACTATGTACAACTATTATATTGTAATACATATATAATTTATAAATAATAAATATTTAATAAAAGTTAATATTATGTGATTACTAAGTTTATATAATTAATAATAATAAGTTAAAGATATAATTGTTATAGTAATATTTAATACTTCATTATCATAACTAACTAATATTAAAACTAATAGCAGTATTAGTTATATTATTATAGATACTATATAAATATGAAATTTAACACATTTAAATTGCTATCTTTACTAATATTAATTACTTTCATTATGAATATTGATATCGGTATTAGTAAATTAAATATGAAATTTGATAAGCTTAACTTATTATATTATTAGTGTTGCTATTACTAAAATAATTATTATTAATATTAATGGTAAGTTATGATTGTTGTCAAATTTTTTTTTTGTATTTCATTATGACTATAAAAATTAATAGTTAATATTAATATTTGTATAATTAACATTATTAATATTACTATGTTTCCTTATATATTTAATATACAAATATATATATAGTTATACAAATAAAGATATATAAATACATACATATACAAATTTTAATTATAAATATATATATATATAGATAAAATACTAATATATATACGGTACTATATATACATACATACCAATATATGCTAAATAAAAAAAACATCAGACATATACAGATATGTATATACTGATATATACCTAAAAATCAGTATTATTATTTTATTAATAATTAATATTATATATATATATATATATATATATATATAGATATATATATATATATATATATATATATATATATATATATATATATATATATATATATATATATATATATATATATATATATAATCAGGTTTGAGAAATCGTATTCTGTTAACATCGCTATCCAACTGTGAGTGATTCTTATTAGTGTCTAAAACTTGCTACAATCCGAATCACTACAGACAATAATCTGTTACACATCCTTATCCCTTTTATTTTTTTTCTTATTTTTCTGTATCTGCTTTTGATTCTGTCGACATTACTCTATTAAATAACAAAATCAATTTTACTATGATTAACAGCTACAAATATTCGAATACATTTTATTTATAGTATCAATCATTACTGTAATTGGGTGATCAAAACAGAAAACCAAGAGAAACCGACTGCGACCTCCTCTGTTCTTGGAGAATTTAGCCAAAATCCGAATTTGAGTGTTACTTCAAAATCTATTAATGCAATCTTGTTAGCTTTCCTTTCCTCAAACTACCTGCAAAATTTCAAATGCTAAATATCAAGTTTCAATTTTGAAGTCAAAGAAATTTACAAAAAGGTCAACAATCTTGTTCATCACTAAATTCATTCTTGTTTTGATGTTTCTATTAAAATTGATAATTGATAAAGTTTGTAGGGATGATTTGAAACACACTTTGTGTTATAACCTTTGTCCAAAACAATCTAGATTGTGAAATCAAATATTTTTTTTTTTTTTAAGAAAAGCCGACGGCAACAGTAAGGGAGCTGTTTGATTTAATTTTTTTTTTCATTCCCGTGTCTGTTCAATTAACATAACTATTATAACTGGTTTATGTTTTGAATTAGAATCATAAATTAGAACTGAGTTTATGTTAAGATGAGTTTTAATCAAATGAAGTTGGTGAAAGAAGGAGAAGAAAAAGATACAGAGAATTTACGGGTTAAATATTTATGTGTTCTACAATCTTTCGGATAAATGGGCACAGCCCAGCTGGTTAAGTGAAGTAACGGGTTTTCCGGAGGTCGTAGGTTCGAGCCCGGGCGAGGGCAAGTATTTTTTTGGGACTCCTTTTATTTGAGGTAGTCTTTATTTTTTTTCTTACTTATTATTATTATTATTATTATATATTATTATTATTGTTGGTTTGTAATTGTTATTATTATTATTATTAGTACTAATTATTATTGTTATAATTGTTATTATTACTAAAGTTATTATAATTACTTAGTATTATTATTATTATTAAGCATTAGGATTATTATTGTTATTATTATCATTATTTGGAACATAATAAAGTTATCATTATAAACATTATATTTAGTAACAAAATAATGCAACTTATTATTATATATATATATATATATTTTTTTTGTAAATATTAATAATTGTACCATTTTTAGTACTATTATTATTATTAGGAATATGTTTAGGATTATTATTAGTGTTATTATAAAACAATACAAGTTATTATTACTCTCACTAATATTAGTATAAATATCATTATCGTAATTATTAGTTTTAATATTATTATTATTAACATAAGTATCAATTTTAACAATATCGTTATTGATAGTAGTATTATCAATATTAAGAAAGTTATTATTATTATTATTAGTAAATCATTATTATCAAAACTATCATTTTCGTTACAAATAAATATTTTGTACCTAAAATATACTTAATACATATATTATAATCATATTAAAAGTTTATACATATCACATATCAAATATAATAACATTATTTATATAAATACTTATATATAACGAATTAAAAATATTTCATTTAATACTAACCATATACATATATAGAGATATATTAATATAACTAAATATATAGATATTAAACATTTTAAATATATACACAAACTAAATAAGTATAATATATAATTCAAGTTATCCTATATAAATTTGTTCGAATAACAATTATATGTATTAATATACATATGAATGATATAGTTTCATGAATCCGAGGCCAACCTTGCATTGTTCAATATAGTCATATGTATTTTTACTACAAAATACATTAGGTGAGTTTCATTTGTTCCCTTTTTAAATACTTTTGCAATATATATTTTTGGGACTGAGAATACATGCGCTGCTTTTATAAATGTTTTACGAAATAGACACAAGTACATGAAACTACATTCTATGGTTGAATTATCAAAATCGAATATGCCCCTTTTTATTAAATCTGGTAATCTAAGAATTAGGGAACAGACACCCTAGTTGACGCGAATTCTAAAGATAGGTCTATCGGGCCAAACAAGCCCCATCCAAAGTACCGGATGCTTTAGTACTTCGAAATTTATATCATGTCCGAAGGAGGATCCCGGAATGATGGGGATATTCTTATATACATATTATGAATGTCGGTTACCAGGTGTTCAATCCATTTGAATGATATTTTGTCTCTATGCATGGGACGTATATTTATGAGAACTGAATATGGAAATCTTGTGGTCTATTAAAATATTGATAATGGTTATTTATGTTAAACTAATGAACTCACCAACCTTTTGGTTAACACTTTAAAGCATGTTTATTCTCAGGTACGAAAGAAATCTTCCGCTGTGTATTTGCTCATTTTAGGGATATTACTTGGAGTCATTCATGACATATTTCAAAAGACGTTGCATTCGAGTCGTTGAGTTCATCAAGATTAATATTAAGTCAATTATAATTAGATATATTATGAAATAATATGCATGCCGTTAACTTTCGATGTAATGAAATATTGTCTTTTCAAAAACGAATGAAATGTTTGTAAAATGTATCATATAGAGGTCAAGTACCTCGCGATGAAATCAACTATTGTGAATTATTTATAATCGATACGGACTTCGTCCGGATAGATTAGGACGGGTCCTTTCAGTTGGTATCAGAGCGGTGGTCGTAGCGAACCAGGTCTTGCATTAGTGTGTCTAACTAGGAGTTGTTAGGATGCATTAGTGAGTCTGGACTTCGACTTAATAGTTGTTAGGTTACTCTAAGGAGTCTGGACTTGAACCTGGTCTGCATGTCAAAAGTTTTGCTTATCATTTCGTGTCGAAAATTACCTGCTTATCATTCTTAGAGAATCACTTGCTTATCATTCTTAGTCTAAACACGTTTTACTGCATTGACTGCATGAATAGTGTATAGACAAAATTCATATCTTAGCGTATCTGCTACTTCATATCTTAGCGTATCTGTTACTGTAACTTTGTCTGACATATACCGTAGATTCCTCCGTAACTTATGGGATTTTAGTATTATATATGCATATGTAAATTATGTATTGCAGGGTACTAATCTACATCCTATAATCTATTTCTTATCAAAAATCCTTCATCTGATCGTACGAGATGAATCCCTCAACTAGATCGAGTCCCTCGGATTCCGACAGCTATTCCGATAGTTATCCCGACAGTTATTTAGATTGGATAGTCATCTAAGCTCTGGAAGTAATGACACCAGAATGAATCAACCAATCATCCATTCCCAATTCATCTGATGGATTCATAGTCGACTTAATCAATGGAGACGCGCAGAAGGCGATCCCATCCACTAACCGAATTCACCTTTTGGCGAAGAACCTGAAGCACTTACCGGCGAACCTATTCGTAACACCATTTCACCCTCATTTCCCAAATATCTCGCCACGACTATATCATAACTCAGATTCTAAACCTTATTTATCCGCTCGTTCCGACCGACAATCTTCCCGGGGTAATCGAAGAAGTCAACGAGCTTCGCGCTCGAGTAATCAATTTGGAGAACATGGTGCAAAACTTACCAGCTTCAGCAACATCATCGGCATCAACAGAATCATCAGTAACAACACCAGTACCATCAATAATCCATGCTTCGACATCTCATTTTGTACCTCGAATATAATTATTGTTCTACGAATCGTTCTACATCATTTATCTTCGTTCGACATGGTGATTATGTAATCTCTAATATGTTAGAGATTATATATTCTTGTTCTAATGATAAATCAAATGAGTTTAATATCATATTGACTCATTAAATCCATGATTACATCTGAAGAAAATATAGATGTATTTATGTTTTCAAAAAGATTGTAATTAAAAATTCTTTTGTACAAACTGTTAATGGTGAAAATATTTTAACGGGTAGGTAATACCCGAGGAATATTTAAATTTCACATTAATAAGTTACACTGTATATTCTTCGAATCTGATTCAACGGTTATTCACTATCCTATTTACAACCACCGAGATACGTATCCGTTCAACAAAGAATAACTATTTTCATTCAAATTCAATTCCATATTTGAATTTTGACCTATCAGAATTCAACAAGTGGCATAATGAAGAAATAATGGACATAATAAAAATTGATTAGAAACTGAATAATTAACAATATTAAGTTTTATTAAGAAACCACGCTAACAAAATCCTAGCTAACTGTTCCTAGCTAGCTGTTAATTCCGTATTACATTTTATTTATCGCAATTTAATTATCGCAATTTATTTTATCACAATTTATATTCTCGCAATTTTATTTATTGTCATTTAATTTCTGTTATTTACTTTACGCACTTTATTTATCATTATTTAATTTCTGTTATTTATTTTACGCACTTTAAATATCGGGACACGTATACAAGGTTTTGACATATCATATCGACACATCTATATATATTATTTGGAATCACCATAGACACTCTATATGCATTAATGATCGAGTTCTCTATACATGGTTGAGGTTGATTCTACAATAATATATATACTTTGAGTTGTGATCGAGTCTGAGACATGTGCACGGGTCACGATACATATTAATTAATTCGAATATTATATAATTATTGAACTGCTAACTGTGGACTATCAACTTTGGACTACCATTATTGGACAATTAAAATGAATTAAAATATTGATTATAATATATGAAACTAAACAATTCTTCAAGTTTGCCACTTGATTTCATCTTAAACCTCATTTGTATCTTCACGATTACATTCTGCGCTCAAAATCTCTCATGATTCTTGAAAACACCTCAATCGAAAGGATGAACCAACTGCACATTACCTACGGAAGAAAAGATCGATGCATATTGTTATGCACCTGAAAACTCTCGAAAATTGAGTAAACGTTTAACGCGTAGCTGTGCTAATTCCTTTCGCATTATTATTATCGAAAATAACTTTGCGATCTTTTTCCAAATTAGCCAATTTTGTCACAGCTCCACCAAGTCAACTTCGACTTTCAATTTGAAACAACCTTATTATAACCTTGATATATATACGTGCTCTTTTATTGTTACCGGGAAACCTTTCATATTTTACCATATTACCAGCAGACGTACCAGCAACCTCGTTGCTTCTTGGTTTAAATCTCTCCGATAAATCATTATATTTATTCATTGAAACCTTATCATATACTCATCCGCTTCTTGTAACGAGAACTGCCATACCAATCACCGGGAATCAGCTATCAGTACTTTGAAAACTCACAGCATACCTACATCAACAGTTATATGTATCCATATAACATTTATCTCTTAGAATTATGATCTTTCATTCTGAAATTCTAAAAAGCACTCAGTCTGCAAATCAATAATCTGAATGTTGAAAAAGCTGAATGAAGCAGCAGAAACCGTAGACAATCGTAAACGACCTTAGTCATCAAAAGTTTGATGATAAAGAATAGTATGTTGGAAAAGCTCAGAAACGTTGGAACTGGAAAACGGATTGAGCTAACCATGAAGGAGACCAAGGACAAACACAAGGACCATACCCTATATTCAAAGAATCCAGATAATTCTGGATCCGTTGAAATCTTTAGAGAATATCTTGCCCCGAAGTCATGTTAAAATCTTGCGGAAAATCTTTCTCCATCAACCATCGAACTTAGAAATTCCAAAATATCATCATCAATATCTTCGATATTTTTGAGGATATTTTCATAAATATTCTCGTCCGAAATTATATACCTCTTCGTGCTTCTTGTGTATCATTGTATTGGAAACATTCAAGAGAAAATTTAGTACCGAAAAGTAGATTATGCGAAACTATGAAGAAAGCCGTGGACAAATCACAAAGAATAAGTTTGACTTCAAAGAATCCAAATGATTCAATGTCTGCTAAAGTCTTTAGTGAATATCTTGCTCCTTACTCTAAACCCTCGCAGACAGTAGTTTCTATCATCCTCTGATCTTAGATATTCCGAAATATTATCGAATCTTTCATTATAAATATCATCTATATTGCTGGAGATATTTTTATAACTATTCTTATCTGAAATCATTAATCTCTTCGTGCTATCAGTATTACATCATATAGAAACTGTTAGTTTCTATATTCTGTAAACTTTCGAGCTTAAAAAAAAATGAATGTTATTGAAGTACTGTTGGGAACTAATGCATGAGTTAGTATAATATAATGACACTTGATCAACGTGATTATATTACAGTAAGTCATGCTGAGTTTCTAATGGGACGTGATGATTCACAGATCCTAACGTCATCACGTGCCATGTTACATAACTCTTTCATTATGCTTAACTTCTGAACATATCAAGAAAGTATTTTCTTGATAGTTCTATTCTCAGTGATTCTGGTAATTTGATAAATCAAATCGTGCTAATACATTAGTTCTTATTTAGAACACGATGTTTATTCGAAATTCTATACTTACGAATTCTGGACCATTACTCGCTTTACTAGATGTCGGGAGGATAATAAAAAGGCAAAGAGCTCCAAAATATAAGAGAAAATATAAAGCCCAACAACAACACCGAAATTACAAACCGTGGATATTAGTGCGTATAGCAATATAAAGACACGGGAGGATTATAAATACAATAATCCCTAAAGCATAGTAGAAATAAACGGATTCCTCCAGTGGAATTTGGAAAAGGAGAATGATTGTTGCGATAATCAGGATGAGGACAAGGATCGGAACTGGATTAAGCATTTCACGATCTTTTGAATTTGGGAATTGAGTATTGAAGGGGTGAAGATTAATGGAACGGAAAAAGTAAAATTTATAGTGAAAATATCAGACAGAGAAATCGAGGCAGATCACCGCATTTAATTATAGAAATCTAAATTTCCTTATTCGCAGAAGAATCAAATCTTTTAGATTTCGAAAATTTTCTTCAAATCCCTTAAATTCCGGAATTCAACCAAAACAACGTCAAAAGTTAAGACGCATCCTGTTTTCTAAATTCAATCGTGACTACGTCAAAAGTTAAGATGCATCTTACTTTCAAAATTCAACCTTGACTCTGTCAAAAGTTACGAAGAATTCTTTACTTATCCTATTTCAATCTTTTGTGATAATTTCACTCGTACGCTTCGAATAATTGAGTTGTTTTTATTCAAATCACCTGATGGTGATAAAAATTTAATTATTGACTCATATTCGTCATGAAAACATTTTTATTGTTAGCCATGACGACCACACTAAAATTTCGGGACGAAATTTCTTTAACGGGTAGGTACTGTGATGAGCCGGGTATTTCCGATCAAATTTAAACTTTAATCTTTACATGTTTCCGACACAATAAGTAAAAATCTTTAATGTTGAGTCTTGAAAGTTTTGAAATCTATATTCATGTAATCAATTACCCTCCGACCATGCCTGACGATTCATGAACAATTGTTTGTAAATAAATAGGTATATATATATATATATATATATATATATATATATATATATATATATATATATATATATATATATATATATACATAATAATTTGAAAATTTAATTTAAACAAAATTAAATATGTAAAATAAGATAAAAAAATAATAATAATTAAGTGTAATTTAAAATGAATATATATATGATTACTATGTACAACTATTATATTGTAATACATATATAATTTATAAATAATAAATATTTAATAAAAGTTAATATTATGTGATTACTAAGTTTATATAATTAATAATAATAAGTTAAAGATATAATTGTTATAGTAATATTTATAATACTTCATTATCATAACTAACTAATATTAAAACTAATAGCTGTATTAGTTATATTATTATAGATACTATATAGATATGAAATTTAACACATTTAAATTGTTATCTTTACTAATATTAATTACTTTCATTATGAATATTGATATCGGTATTAGTAAATTAAATATGAAATTTGATAAACTTAACTTATTATATTATTAATGTTGCTATTACTAAAATAATTATTATTAATATTAATGGTAAGTTATGATTGTTGTCAAAATTTTTTTTTGTATTTCATTATGACTATAAAAATTAATAGTTAATATTAATATTTGTATAATTAACATTATTAATATTACTATGTTTCCTTATATATTTAATATACAAATATATATATAGTTATACAAATAAAGATATATAAATACATACATATACAAATTTTAATTATAAATATATATATATAGATAAAATACTAATATATATACGGTACTATATATACATACATACCAATATATGCTAAATAAAAAAAAACATCAGACATATACAGATATGTATATACTGATATATACCTAAAAATTCGTATTATTATTTTATTAATAATTAATATTATATATATATATATATATATATATATATATATATATATATATATATATATATATATATATATATATATATATATATATATATATATATATATATATATATATATATATATATATAATCAGGTTTGAGAAATCGTATTCTGTTAACATCGCTATCCAACTTTGAATGATTCTTATTAGTGTCTAAAACTTGCTACAATCCGAATCACTACAGACAATAATCTGTTACACATCCTTTTCCCTTTTTTTTCTTATTTTTCTGTATCTGCTTTTGATTCTGTCGACATTACTCCATTAAATAACAAAATCAATTGTACTATGATTAACAGCTACAAATATTCGAATACATTTTATTTATAGTATCAATCATTACTATAATTGGGTGATCAAAACATAAAACCAAGAGAAACCGACTGCGACCTCCTCTGTTCTTGGAGAATTTAGCCAAAATCCGAATTTGAGTGTTACTTCAAAATCTATTAATGCAATCTTGTTAGCTTTCCTTTCCTCAAACTACCTGCAAAATTTCAAATGCTAATTCTCAATATCAAGTTTCAATTTTGAAGTCAAAGAAATTTACAAAAAGGTCAACAATCTTGTTCATCACTAAATTCATTCTTGTTTTGATGTTTCTATTATAATTGATAATTGATAAAGTTTGTAGGGATGATTTGAAACACACTTTGTGTTATAACCTTTGTCCAAAACAATCTAGATTGTGAAATCAAATTTTAATTTTTTTTTTTAAGAAAAGCCGACGGCAACAGTAAGGGAGCTGTTTGATTTAAATTTTTTTTTCATTCCCGTGTCTGTTTAATTAACATAACTATTATAACTGGTTTCTGTTTCGAATTAGAATCATAAATTAGAACTGAGTTTATGTTAAGATGAGTTTTAATCAATTGAAGTTGGTGAAAGAAGGAGAAGAAAAAGATACAGAGAATTTACGGGTTAAATAATTATGTGTTCTACAATCTTTCGGATAAATGGGCACAGCCCAGCTGGTTAAGTGAATTAACGGGTTTTTCGGAGGTCGTAGGTTCGAGCCCGGGCGAGGGCAAGTATTTTTTTGGGACTCCTTTTATTTGAGGTAGTCTTTATTTTTTTTTTCTTACTTATTATTATTATATATTATTATTATTGTTGGTTTGTAATTGTTATTATTATTATTATTAGTACTAATTATTATTGTTATAATTGTTATTATTACTAAAGTTATTATAATTACTTAGTATTATTATTATTATTAAGCATTAGGATTATTATTGTTATTATTATCATTATTTGGAACATAATAAAGTTATCATTATAAACATTATATTTTGTAACAAAATAATGCAACTTATTATATATATATATATATATATATATATATATATATATATATATATATATATATATATATATTTTTGTAAATATTAATAATTGTACCATTTTTAGTACTATTATTATTATTAGGAATATGTTTATGATTATTATTAGTGTTATTATAAAACAATACAAGTTATTATTACTCTCACTAATATTAGTATAAATATCATTATCGTAATTATTAGTTTTAATATTATTATTATTAACATAAGTATCAATTTTAACAATATCGTTATTGATAGTAGTATTATCAATATTAAGAAAGTTATTATTATTATTAGTAAATCATTATTATCAAAACTATCATTTTCGTTACAAATAAATATTTTATACCTAAAATACACTTAATACATATATTATAATCATATTAAAAGTTTATACATATCACATATCAAATATAATAACATTATTTATATAAATACTTATATATAACGAATTAAGAATATTTCATTTAATACTAACCATATACATATATAGAGATATATTAATATAACTAAATATATAGATATTAAACATTTTAAATATATACACGAACTAAATAAGTATAATATATAATTCAAGTTATACTATATAAATTTGTTCGAATAACAATTATATGTATTAATATACATATGAATGATATAGGTTCGTGAATCCGAGGCCAACCTTGCATTGTTCAATATAGTCATATGTATTTTTACTACAAAATACATTAGGTGAGTTTCATTTGTTCCCTTTTTAAATGCTTTTGCAATATATATTTTTGGGACTGAGAATACATGCGCTGCTTTTATAAATGTTTTACGAAATATACACAAGTACATGAAACTACATTCTATGGTTGAATTATCAAAATCGAATATGCCCCTGTTTATTAAGTCTGGTAATCTAAGAATTAGGGAACAGACACCCTAGTTGACGCGAATTCTAAAGATAGATCTATCGGGCCAAACAAGCCCCATCCAAAGTACCGGATGCTTTAGTACTTCGAAATTTATATCATGTCCGAAGGAGGATCCCGGAATGATGGGGATATTCTTATATACATATTTTGAATGTCGGTTACCAGGTGTTCAATCAATTTGAATGATATTTTGTCTCTATGCATGGGACGTATATTTATGAGAACTGAATATGGAAATCTTGTGGTCTATTAAAATATTGATAATGGTTATTTATGTTAAACTAATGAACTCACCAACCTTTTGGTTGACACTTTAAAGCATGTTTATTCTCTGGTACGAAAGAAATCTTCCGCTGTGCATTTGCTCATTTTAGGGATATTACTTGGAGTCATTCATGACATATTTCAAAAGACGTTGCATTCGAGTCGTTGAGTTCATCAAGATTAATATTAAGCCAATTATAATTAGATATATTATGAAATGGTATGCATGCCGTTAACTTTCGATGTAATGAAATATTGTCTTTTCAAAAACGAATGCAATGTTTGTAAAATGTATCATATAGAGGTCAAGTACCTCGCGATGAAATCAACTATTGTGAATTGTTTATAATCGATACGGACTTCGTCCGGATTGATTAGGATGGGTCCTTTCATTAGAATTGTGGATAGAATATAATCGTGGCGAGATATTCGGGAAATGAGGGTGAAAATGGTGTTTCGGACTGGTTCGCCGGTAAGTGCTTCAGGTTCATCGTCAAGAGGTGAATTCGGTTAATGGAAAGGATCAGCTTCTTCTTGTCTCCAATGAATAAGTAGACTACGAACCCATCAGATGAATTGGAGATGGATGATTGGTTGATTCATTCTGGTGACCCTGCTTTCGGAGCTTAGGGTGAACATCCATGTCGGAATAGATGTCGGAACCCAAGGAATTTGAACTAGTAACGAGTTCCATTTCGTACTTTCGAATAAAGGATTTTTCAATATGAATTGATTTCCGGCTATCAGATGATATTTTAATTACATAGAATATCTATATAGAGCAAAAGATTTCGTAGATTACAGAGGAATTTACGACATATGTCAGGAAAGTCTACAGTAACAGATGCACTAAGATATGAATTATCAGATACGCTAAGATGTGAATTTTGTCTATACACTATTCATGCAATCAATGCAGTAAGATGTGTTTAGACTAAGAGTGATAAGCAAGTGATTCTCTAAGAATGATAAGCAGGTAATTTTCTCAGAATGATAAGCAGATACTTTTCGACATGAAATGATAAGCAAAACATTTGACATGCAGACACGATCGAAGTCCAGACTCACTATTGCATCTAAATAACTATCAGTTAGACACACTAATGCAAGACCTGGTTCGCTAAGACCACAGCTCTGATACCACCTGTAGATAGTGGGGACGCGTCCCACTCAGTGCCTTCCCAGCTAACCGCCTGGTGACCACTGAGCGTACCTCAGACACTAATTTTACGGCCCTGCCTCTCGGCAAAACCAACCATATTCGGACCGCGAGGAGTAAGAGCCAATGCTTCATCACAGGTAACACTGTGAGAACTCCCTCTATGATTAAGCCGACGACACATCTTAAACTAGCTCTGATACCACCTGTAGTGCCCCGTCCCAATCCATCTGGATGAATAAATTACATTTGGTTACATCGCGAGGTACTTGACCTCTATATGATACATTTTACAAACATTGCATTCGTTTTTAAAAGTCAAACTTTCATTACATCAAAAGTTGACGGCATGCATACCATTTCATAATATATCCAACTATAATTGACTTAATAATAATCTTGAAGAACTCGATGACTCGAATGCAATATCTTTTGAAATATGTCATGAATGACTCCAAGTAATATCTCTAATATGAGTAAATGCACAGCGGAAGATTTCTTTCATACCTGAGAATAAACATGCTTTCAAGTGTCAACCAAAAGGTTGGTGAGTTCATTATTTTATCATAATCATTCATTTTCATCATTTTAATAGACCATAAGATTTCATATATTGTCACGCGTAACTCGCGAATTAAAATTCATTCATATGGATTGAACACCTGGTAACCGACCTTAACAGGATGTATATAGAATATCCCCATCATTCCGGGACTCACATCGGACATGATAAATCGAAGTACTAAAGCAGTTCAAATTCTCTGACTGGGGCTTGTCAAAGCCCATAGATCTATCGTTAGGATTCGTGTCAATTGGTGGCAATTATAATAAACACCAATTCTTAGGCTACCAAGTTCAACAAGGGGCATATTCGATTCGATAATTCAACCATAGAATAACCATAGAATGTAGTTTCGATTACTTGTGTCTATTTCGTAAAGCATTTATAAAAGCAGCACATGTATTCTCAGTCCCAAAAATATATATTGCAAAAGCATTTAAAAAGGGGGCAAATGAAACTCACTATCCAATATTTTGTAGTAAAAATATTCATACGACGAAACTGAACAATGCAGGGTTGGCCCCGGATTCACGAACCTATATCATTTATATATATTAACACATATAATCACAATCAAACAATTTTTTATATATTATAATTATATAATATATTACTTATTTATTTTAGTAATATTTTTGTTATTTCAAATGTTATATATATAGATATATGTTATATTGTGTGTGTGTGTATATATATATATATATATATATATATATATATATATATATATATATATATAATTTAATTAATTTTATATTAATATAAATTATAATATATTAGTTAATATATTAAAATATATTAATATATTAACTAAATTGAACTCCAAGCATGTTCTAAACCCAAGGAAATTTGATTCTACCATTTTCATGGCGTCTTTATTTATTTATTTATCTATTTTTTTTAAATCCCCTCTACTTTTTGGCCGGAGGTTCGCTTAGAAGCAATCTCTTTATCTGGTGAATCGAGAGAGGGATGACTCTCTCTACTCTTGTGAGTGTTTCACTCAGGGTGGAGAAATGATTTCTCTTTATTCAAGGATAGAGGAAGGATTGTCTACGTCCCACCTCCCCCATACCCCATACATATGGGATTGGGTTTTGTTGTTGTTGTATATTATTATGTAATATTAGTATACTTGTAATATATAAATATCATTTTCTTTGTTTAAATAATAATAATAATAATAATAATAATAATAATAATAATAATAATAATAATAATAATAATGATAATAATAATAATAATAATAATAATAATAATAATAATAATAAAAGTAATATTGTAAAAATAATAATATAGTTCTTATAATAATAATGTTACTAGTAATAGTAAAAATGATAGTAATAATAATAATGTTAATAATAATATTAATGTTAAAATTTATAATAATAATAATAATAGTGACGATAATAATAATTATAATATTCATAAAATTAATATTTATTTTCATAAAAATAATAATAAAGATAATAATGATAAAAATAATGATAATTCTAATAATAATATTAATTTTAGTTTTAAAAAAAATGACAACTTTAATAGTGACGATAATACTAATACTTATCTTTAATAATAATAATGATGTGATAATAATAATATCAATAATAATAAAAGTAATAATAATAATGATAACAATAATAATAATAATGGTAATAGTATTAATAATAATAATAATAATAATAATCATAATCATAATATAATACTTATATTAGTAACAATAGTAATAATAATAATAACAATTATGTTAATAATAATAATAATAATGATAATAAAAAATAATAAAATTTTATGATAATGAGAGTTATACCCTCCTAAACGTCATCGATCATAATTGTCATTCATCATCACCGTCGTCCATGATCATCACGATCTTCATTATCGCCATCATCATACTCAATTCATAATCATAAAAATAATAATATTAATAATAATTATGAGGAAATAATAATAATAATAATAATAATAATAATAATAATAATAATAATAATAATAATAATAATAATAATAATAATAATAATAATAATAATGGTAATGGTAAAAGATATACCATCATCATTATCATTTTCATGTTTCATTATCATTATCATCGCATACCCACGACATCATCATCATCATACTCCACGACATGATCATCATCATACCTCGGCATCATCATCGTAACAGTAGCAGCAACTTATAAATATTAAGGAATTACATGGATCGAGTGATTCCATAAGTGAAACGCGTGACTTCCTTGCAACCTACACGGAACGTGTTCCTATCTAGGCGAATCGTGTAATTCGGTGACAAGAATAATGTAGCATCGTCATCTTCAACTTTTGCGTTTTAAATTCCGATAGAAACAGAAAAAAGGGAAACAGGAACTTAGATGGTAATGGCCTGGTTTCAACAGAAACCTTTAGCAGTAGCGAAAAACAGTAGGTACAACAGTTTGGTTTCACTGTTCATCGTCTTCCTTAATGGGTTTCAATGTTTTCGGGTTTTTGGCTGTGGAAATAGTAAACAGGTTAACGGGTTGTGTTTGTGGTGATTCTTGGCTTGAATCAAATAGAAACAGAAAGTAGAAACAGGAAGTGCAGCTGTCATCAGTTTTTGTGTGGTTGTTCTTGATGGTTTTCAAAATCGAAACACATGAGTATGCAACAGTTCGAGCAGGTTTTTGGGGTGGGTTTATGGTGGTCTTTGAGTTTGTGAACTAGCGAAATACAGAAACTAAGAGCAGTAGTAACAGCTCATTTGTTGGCGACTGTTTTGACACATTGTAGCAGCAGTGACGGCTTAAAAACAGAAAGAACAGGAATAGTGACAATAAAGTGGTGGTGAAGTGGTGGTTTGGTGAAGAAGATGGTGTTGTGAAGTGGGTGTTTGATGGTGGTCTCGGTTACAAAAATAATACGGCAGTTTTTCGACGATCTTGATCAAATGGGTTCGTTGGTGATGGTGGCTCGTACGATGGTGGCCGGTGGTGTAGAGGTGGCGATGGTGGTTATGGAGAAGAGGAGTCGTATATGTAGTGTGTGTGATTATACTTATGTATGTGTGTATGTGGTGCATATGTTTAAATATGTAAATGCATACATAAATGAATCAATCATTTAACACAGTAATAAACAGTAAAGCAGCCATTACCTATGTCCTATTGTACCGATAGTTTATCATAGATATGATATCGTGTCCATTGCTAAACAGTTAACGTATAAAAGTGTTCCTAAAAATCCCAAATTTATAGATTAAACATATATATTTATTTCACTCATTAACTGTTTGAAACCTGATCAAAAAGGCTTGATAATTATTTATTTTCTGTTCCAATTTATATGTACGGAGTACTAATATTTAAACTTAAAAAGGTAAAAATATTTTTAACAAATCTAAAATCTTCGTAATCAATTTACAGTCCAACTTTTATCTTAATCTTTCATATATATGTATTAGATCTACATGAACACTAGCCAAAACGCCAACCGAGTATTACAATCGTTTACTATATAAGCTCGAAATTGTTTAATTTTAATATATTCTCTTTCTATATATAAACAGTTTTAAATAGCAAGTTTAACTAATAAAATAAATTTATTATATATTCTTAAACAAATAGATTATTTATATATTTACAAATAATATTTATACACATAATTATATATATATATATATATATATATATATATATTTATTTATTTATTTATAATAATAGTTTTTATTATATCGCATATTATTTTACATATTTATTTCCAACAAATAAATCATATATTATTTCAAATAATATTTCAAATAATATTTCAAATTATAATATTTAGATACATATGTATCTATTTACAAATAGTTGTTCGTGAATCGTCGGGAATTGGTCGAGGTTAAATGAATGTATGAACATCGTTTCCAAAGTTTTCTAAACTTAACATTACATACTTTGCTTATCGTATCGAAATCATATAAAGATTAAGTTTAAATTTGATCGGAAATTTCCGGGTCATCACAGTATTTGAGAATGAGAAAGGAGATGGATGAAAAGTTTGAGAAGCTGAAAAAGGAAAACCGAGTTAAATCTAAGGATGTTACACGGTTATCTATGCAAGTTGATCTGTTGCAGAAGAAGGTTGGTGATCAGTCCTTGCTATTGACTGATGCAAAGAGAGAGGCTGCACAGGCTAGAGAGTTGGCAGCATCAGCTATTGCCAAGGTGACTGCTTGGGAAGAAAAGTTTGATTTGATTGAGATTACTGAAGATGAGCCTGAGAACAGAATAGTGGAGGCTCCTGGTTCTTCAAATGCCACTCCATTGTCAGTAATTCCTCTTAAAATTGATTATAGTTTTAGTGATTTCTTTTCTAAGCAGGATGAGCTCAAGCATTCTATTATTTATGATGATTTAGAAGAGGGAGAGATCCCTCACAACTTCTCTAGAGAAGAGCTGGACGAAATGGTGCATCTAGAGCAAGAGGAAGCTAAAGCAGCTGACGCACAGTCCCACGATTCTCCATCTGAGGATGAATCTTTTAGTCCAGAGATCACTGAGGATTTGAGTGACAGAGATGTGGATGATTTAGGTGAGGATGTAACTCATGAAGAGTTTCTTACGTATCAAAATGATAAGAATGAAGATCTTCCTGGTTTTGAGGAATTGTTTAGAACTAATGATGAGCTTTTGGATCGAAAGTGTAAAGAGAAAGAACGAACTGAAGTTTTTCCTGAAGGATTCTTGCCAGTTAAATATAAGAAGGAAAGAACAGAAAAGTTGGAAGTTGATTGGAGGGATATTTTGAGAATTAGGAAATATTGTGAGAAACCAAAGCTTGAGCCAAAGTATTTGAAGATGATTAATTTGAGAAAAGTTGCGAAGGGAAGAATTCTAGCCTGGGCATACATTGAAGAATTCAACATGTTTGCAGTGAAACGAGAATTTGGAGTTGATTACTTTAAGCATGGTCATGAATTCAAATCTAAAATGTCCCATTCATATTTATTATAAAAATTCCATATTAATTGATTTCTTTGCGATGTTTTGACCTCTATATGAGACATTTTTCGAAGACTGCATTCATTTTTAAAACAAACCATAACCTTTATTTTATCGACAAGGTTAAAAGGACACCACCTAGATTATCAGAAATGATAATCTAAAAAATATCACACTTACACACTACCAATACATATTGGTTTACAATATTAATATGTTACATCAAAGTAAATTTCGAATGCAGTTTTAAACAATATTATACAAGCATGTTGACTCCAAATCTTGTCCATATATTAGCATGCAACATCGGAAGCTCTTAATATTCACCTGAGAAGAAACATGCTTTAAACGTCAACAAAAATGTTGGTGAGTTATAGGTTTAACATATATATTTATCAAATCGTAATAATAGACCACAAGATTTCGTATTTCAATATACATCCCATACATAAAGATAAAAATCATTCATATGGTGAACACCTGGTAACCGACATTAACAAGATGCATATAATGAATATCCCCATCATTCCGGGACATCCATCGGACATGATATAAAACTCGAAGTACTAAAGCATCCGGTACTTTGGATGGGGTTCGTTAGGCCCAATAGATCTATCTTTAGGATTCGCGTCAATTAGGCGTGCACTAATTCTCAAAATTAGTGATGTTCCCTAATTCTTAGGCTACCAAGCAAAAAGGGGCATGTTCGGCTTCGATCATTCCACCATAGAAAGTAGTTTCATGTACTTGTGTCTATTTTGTAAAACATTTATAAAGCTGCATGTATTATCATCCCAAAAATATTAGATTTTAAAAGTGGGACTATAACTCACTTTCACAGATTTTTACTTCATCGGGAAGTAAGATTTGGCCACTGGTCGATTCACGAATCTATAACAAATATGTACATATATATCAAAGTATGTTCAAAATATATTTACAACATTTTTAATACATTTTAATGTTTTAAGTTTATTAAGTGAGCTGTCCTCGTTAGTAACCTACAACTAGTTGTCCATAGTTAGATGTACAGAAATAAATTGATATATATTATCTTGACCCAATCCATGACCCAGTGTATACACGTCTCAGGCTAGATCACAACTCAAAGTATATATATTTTTGGAATCAACCTCAACCCTGTATAGCTAACTCCAACATTACTGCATATAGAGTGTCTATGGTTGTTCCATATAATATATATAGATGGGTCGATATGATATGTCAAAACTTTTGCATACGTGTCTATGGTATCCCAAGATTACATAATATATTAGAATACATGTATAATACAATATAAGTTAGCTAGGATATGATTTGTATAGAATTGTTACAATATTTCCCGTAGCTACAACAATCAAAAAAATATCCAATCTTGTTTTACCCATAACTTCTTCGTTTTAAATCCGTTTTGAGTGAATCAAATTGCTATGGTTTCATATTGAACTATATTTTATGAATATAAACAGAAAAAGTATAGGTTTATAGTAAGAAATATAAGTTACAAGTCGTTTTTGTAAGAGGTAGTCATTTCAGTCGAAAGAACGACGTCTTGATGACCATTTTGAAAAACATACTTCCACTTTGAGTTTAACCATGATTTTTGGATATAGTTTCATGTTCATAAGAAAAATCCTTTTCCTAGAATAACAATTTTTAAATCAAAGTTTATCATTGTTTTTAATTATCAAACCCAAAACAGCCCGCGGTGTTACTACGACGGCGTATGTCCGATTTTTTTCGTGTTTCCAGGTTTTAAATCATTAAGTTAGCATATCATATAGATATAGAACATGTGTTTAGTTGATTTTAAAAGTCAAGTTAGAAGGATTAACTTTTGTTTGCGAACAAGTTTAGAATTAACTAAACTATGTTCTAGTGATTTCAAGTTTAAACCTTCGAATAAGGTAGTTTTATATATATATATGAATTGAATGATGTTATGAACATCATTACTACCTCAAGTTTTGTGGATAAACCTACTGGAAATGAGAAAAATAGATCTAGCTTCAAAGGATCCTTGGATAGTTTGAAAGTTCTTGAAGCGAAATCATGACACGAAAACAAGTTCAAGTAAGATTTCCACTCGAAATAAGATTGTTATAGTTATAGAAATTGAATCAAAGTTTGACTATGAGTATTACCTTGTATTAGAAAGATATCTTACTATAAATAAGAAAGATTTCTTGAGGTTAGATGATCACTTTACAAGATTGGAAGTAAGCTAGCAAACTTGGAAGTATTCTTGATTTTATGAAACTAGAACTTATAGAATTTATGAAGAACGCTTAGAACTTGAAGATAGAACTTGAGAGAGATTAATTAGATGAAGAAAATTGAAGAATGAAAGTGTTTGTAGGTGTTTTTTTTCGTTGGTATATGGATTAGATATAAAGGATGTGTAATTTTGTTTACATGTAAATAAGTCATGAATGATTACTAATATTTTTGTAATTTTATGAGATATTTCATGCTAGTTACCAAATGATGGTTCCCACATGTGTTAGCTGACTCACATGGTCTGCTAAGAGCTGATCATTGGAGTGTATATACCAATAGTACATACATCTAAAAGCTGTGTATTGTACGAGTACGAATACGGGTGCATACGAGTAGAATTGTTGATGAAACTGAACGAGGATGTAATTGTAAGCATTTTTGTTAAGTAGAAGTATTTTGATAAGTGTCTTGAAGTCTTACAAAAGTGTATGAATACATATTAAAACACTACATGTATATACATTTTAACTGAGTCGTTAAGTCATCGTTAGTCGTTACATGTAAATGTTGTTTTGAAACCTTTAGGTTAACGATCTTGTTAAATGTTGTTAACCTATTTTTTATTATATCTAAAGAGATGTTAAATTATTACATTATCATGATAATATGATGTATTAATATATCTTAATATGATATATATACAGTTAAATATTGTTACAACGATAATCGTTACATATATGTCTCGTTTCGAAATCCTTAAGTTAGTAGTCTTGTTTTTACATATGTAGTTCATTGTTAATATACTTAATGATATGTTTACTTATCATAATATCATGTTAACTATATATATATATATATATATATATATATATATATATATATATATATATATATATATATATATATATATATATATATATATATATATATATATATATATATATATATATATATCCATATGTATGTCATCATATAGTTTTTACAAGTTTTAACGTTCGTGAATCACCGGTCAACTTGGGTGGTCAATTGTTTATATGAAACCTATTTCAATTAAACAAGTCTTAACAAGTTTGATTGATTAACATATTGGAAACACTTAATCATGTAAATATCAATTTCATTTAATATAAATAAACATGGAAAAGTTCAGGTCACTACAGTACCTACCCGTTAAATAAATTTCGTCCCGAATTTTTAAGCAGTTGGAGGTGTTGACGTATCTTCTGGAAATAAGTGTGGGTATTTCTTCTTTATCTGATCTTCTCATTCCCAGGTGAACTCGGGTCCTCTACGAGCATTCCATCGAACCTTAACAATTGGTATCTTGTTTTGCTTAAGTCTTTTAACCTCACGATCCATTATTTCGACAGGTTCTTTAATGAATTGAAGTTTTTCGTTGATTTGGATTTCGTCTAACGAAATAGTGAGATATTCTTTAGCAAAGAATTTCTTCAAATTCGAGATGTGGAAAGTGTTATGTACAGTTGCCAGTTGTTGAGGTAACTCAAATCGGTAAGCTACAGGTCTAACACGATCAATAATCTTGAATGGTCCAATATACCTTGGATTTAATTTCCCTCATTTACCAAATCGAACAACGCCCTTCCAAGGTACAACTTTAAGCATGACCATCTCTCCAATTTCAAATTCTATATCTTTTCTTTTAATATCAGCGTAGCTCTTTTGTCGACTTTGGGAGGTTTTCAACCGTTGTTGAATTTGGATGATCTTCTCGGTAGTTTCTTGTATTATCTCCGGACCCGTAATATATCTATCCCCCACTTCACTCCAATAAATCGGAGACCTGCACTTTCTACCATAAAGTGCTTTAAACGGCGCCATCTCAATGCTTGAATGGTAGCTGTTGTTGCAGGAAAATTCTGCTAACGGAAGGTGCCGATCCTAACTGTTTCTGAAATCAATAACACATGCTCATAGCATGTCTTCAAGTGTTTGTATCATCCTTTCGCTCTGCCCATCAGTTTGTGGATGATAGGCAGTACTCATGTCTAGACGAGTTCCTAATGCTTGCTGTAATGTCTGCCAGAATCTTGAAACAAATCTGCCATCCCTATCAGAGATAATAGAGTTTGGTATTCCATGTATGTAGACAACTTCCTTCAAATATAATCGCGCCAACTTCTCCATTTTATCATCTTCTCTCATTGGCAGAAAGTGTGCTGATTTGGTGAGACGATCGACTATTACCCAAATAGTATCAAAACCACTTGTAGTCCTTGGCAATTTAGTGATGAAATCCATGGCAATGTTTTCCCATTTCCATTCTGGGATTTCGGGTTGTTGAAGTAGACCTGATGGTTTCTGATGCTCTTCTTTGACCTTAGAACACGTCAAACATTCCCCTATGTATTTAGCAACGTCGGCTTTCATACCTGGCCACCAAAAATGTTTCTTGAGATCCTTGTACATCTTCCCCGTTCCAGGATGTATTGAGTATCTGGTTTTATGAGCTTCTCTAAGTACCATTTCTCTCATATCTCCAAATTTTGGTACCCAAATTCTTTCAGCCCTATACCGGGTTCCGTCTTCCCGAATATTAAGATGCTTCTCCGATCCTTTGGATATTTCATTCTTTAAATTTCCCTCTTTTAAAACTCCTTATTGCGCCTCCTTTATTTAAGTAGTAAGGTTATTGTGAATCATTATATTCATAGATTTTACTCGAATGGGTCCTCTGTCCTTTCTGCTTAAAGCATCAACTTCCACGTTTGCCTTCCCTAGGTGGTAACGAATCTCAAAGTCATAATCATTCAACAATTCAATCCACCTACGCTGCCTCATATTCAGTTGTTTCTGATTAAATATGTGTAGTATACTTTTGTGGTCGGTATATATAATACTTTTAAACCCATATAAGTAGTGCCTCTAAGTTTTTAATGCAAAAACAACCGCGCCTAATTCCAAATCATGCGTCGTATAATTTTGCTCGTGAATCTTCAATTGTCTAGACGCATAAGCAATTACCTTCGTTAGTTGTATTAATACACAACCGAGACCTTGCTTTGGGGCGTCACAATATATCACAAAATCATCATTCCCTTCAGGTAATGACAATATATGTGTCGTAGTTAACTTTTTCTTCAACAATTGAAATGCTTTCTCTTGTTCATCCTTCCATTCAAATTTCTTCCCTTTATGCGTTAATGCAGTTAAGGGTTTTGCTATTTTGGAAAAATCTTGGATGAATCTCCAGTAATAACCAGCCAGCCCTAAAAATTGGCGTATGTGCTTCGGAGTTTTCGGGGTTTCCAACTTTTCAACGGTTTCAATCTTTGCCGGATCCAATTGAATACCTTCTTTGTTCACTATGTGACCGAGGAATTGAACTTCTTCCAACCAAAATGCACACTTTGAAAATTTAGCGTACAGTTTTTCTTTTCTCAATAACTCTAGCAGTTTTCTCAAATGTTCTTCGTACTCTTGATCATTCTTTGAGTAAATAAGTATGTTATCGATGAAAACAATGACAAACTTGTCAAGATATGGCCCACACACTTGGTTCATGAGGTCCATGAACAAAGCTGGTGCGTTAGTCAACCCAAACGGCATAACCATAAACTCGTAATGACCGTAACGCGTCCTGAAAGCAGTTTTCGGAATATCATCCTCCTTCACCTGCAATTGATGATACCCAGAACGTAAATCAATCTTCGAATAAACTGACGAGCCTTGTAGTTGATCAAATAAGTCATCGATTCTCGGTAGTGGGTAGCGGTTCTTGATGGTAAGTTTGTTAAACTCTCGGTAGTCGATACATAACCTAAATGTACCATCCTTCTTCTTGACAAACAAAACAGGAGCTCCCCACGGTGATGCGCTTGGTCGAATGAAACCACGCTCTAAAAGTTCTTGTAATTAGCGCTGAAGTTCTTTCATTTCATTAGGTGCGAGTCTGTATGGAGCACGAGCTATTGGTGCAGCTCCCGGTACAAGATCTATTTGAAATTCAACAGATCGGTGTGGAGGTAGTCCCAGTAATTCTTTCGAAAATACATCGGGAAATTCTTTTGCGACGGGAACATCACTGATGTTCTTTTCTTCGGAATTGACTTTCTCGACGTGTGCTAGCACAGCATAGTAACCTTTTCTTATTAGTTTTTGTGCCTTCAGGTTACTAATAAGATTTAACTTCGCATTACTCTTTTCTCCGTACACCATTAAGGGTTTTCCTTTTTCTCAAATAATGCGAATTGCATTTTTGTAACAATCTCTGCTTTCACTTCTTTCAACCAGTCCATACCGATTATCACATCAAAACTCCCTAACTCGACTAGTATTAAATCAATTTTAAATGTTTCGCTAACCAGTTTCATTTCTCGATTTCGACATATATTATCTGCTGTAATTAATTCACCATTTGCTAATTCGAGTAAAAATTTATTATCCAAGGGCGTCGGTGAGCAACTTAGTTTAGCACAAAAATCTCTACCCATATAGCTTCTATCCGCACCCGAATCAAATAAAACATAAGCAGATTTATTGTCAATGAGAAACGTACCCGTAACAAGCTCCGGGTCTTCCTGCGCTTCTGCCGTATTAATATTGAAAACTCTTCCGCGGATCTGTCCATTAGTATTTCCCTGATTCGGGCAATTTTTAATAATGTGACCCGGTTTTCCACATTTATAACAGACTACGTTGGTAGTACTTGCTCCGACACTACTTGCTCTGACATTACTCGTTCCAGCATTATTTGTTCCTTTAGTTCTGTTATACATTGGTACGTAGACCTCACACTTTTTCGCGCTATGACCATTTCTTTTACACCTGTTGCAAAATGTTGTGCAGAACCCCGGGTGATTCTCTTCACACCTTTGCCATTGCTATTTCTGATTATTGTTGTTGTTGCGGTTGTTATTGTTGTTGGGACAATTATTGTAATTGTTGTTGTTGGGACATTTGTTATAGTTGTTATTATTGGGATTGTGATTGTTGTTGTTGCGATTTATGTTGCGGTTGTTGGGATAGTTGTTGCGATTGTGGTTGTAATTGTTGTTGTCGTTGTTGTACTGGTGACTCTTGTCACTTTTTCCTCCTACTTCCTCTTGAGTTGTTTCGTATTGGCTTCTTCAGCCACCTGTTCTTTAATTATCCCCTGAATCTGATTTATGAGTTTATGAGCCATTCGACTTGCCTTCTGTATGGAAGCGGGCTCGTGTGAACTCACATCTTCTTGAATCCTTACTGGTCAAACACGTCGATCTTCTCTTCTTCATCTTCGAACGTTCCCGGACACAATAGGCACAACTCTGTGAATCATCGTTCATACGTGGTAATGTCGAACCCTTGTGTTCGTATCTCTCTAAGCTCTGCCTTGAGCTTATTGACCTCGTTTCTAGGACGGTACTGCTCGTTCATCAATTGCTTGAATGCTGACCATGGTAGTGCGTAAGCAGCATCTTGTCCTACCTGCTCAAGATAGGTATTCCACCATGTTAACGCCGTACCTATAAAGGTATGCGTAGCGTACTTAACTTTATCCTCTTCAGTACACTTACTTATGGCAAACACCAATTCGACCTTCTCGGTCCACTGTTTCAATCTAATTGGCCCTTCGGTTCCATCAAATTCTAAAGGTTTGCGGGCAGTGAATTCTTTGTTGGAGCATCCTACACGATTTCTTGTGGAATTAGATCCACTGCAAGATCAAGAGTTATTGTTATTTTACATTGGAGCCTGTACTGCAGCTATGTTTGCTGCAAGGAAAACACAGAAGTCTTCCTCACTCATGTTCAAATTCTGACGAGTTACCGGAGCCATTTCCTTCAAAAATAGCCAAAAGAATTGAGTTAATCATATAGAATTTAAGAGTAGTCAATAGTATTTCGTAGCATAATATGAACTTATTTATAGAAGCTTTTTCTTCATACTAGCATTTTATAGTTTTAATTCGGGTAGTACCTACCCGTTAAGTTCATACTTAGTAGCTACTATACAATTCAACTACTACGATTCTATATGAAAAAAACTTATTACATTAATAATTCGCATTCAAACTTTATAAAATAATTTACAAACTTACAATACCACCATTATACATATAGGATGAAATATATCACATAATAGCATTGCTACTCGGCAGCCATAAAGACAATTCTAGTTAATACGCAAGTTGTTCAGCAAAAGAAATAAAGACACGTAATTCATAAGTCCAGAAACAAGTCATGCATTCTGGTTTTACAAAGACGACTTCCCATCCTTGGTTTTGTGGAAAGTAACCGTTATGACCATTGGCTAGGCAGCATGTTGTAATGTGGTCAAAAGGACGAGGGTTTCGTAATGCCCAACAGCCCCGTAACAATCTAAAAACCTTGTTTCTCATCTCAACTACCCAGTCCGTCACTTGTGAGAATGTTTTATTTAAAAGTTGCAACTCAATGTTCTTTTTCTTAATTTGATGAGAAGCAAACATTATTAACCCGTAAGCATAACATGCTTCTTTATGTTGCATGTTAAAAGCTCTTTCTAATTCACGAAATCCTATGTTGGGATATGTTGAGTCAAAATAGGTTCTTAACCCGTAGCGAAAAATTGCATTTGGGTTCCCCGCATTTAACGCTTTAAAGAAAACACGGCGTAACTTACAGTCTCCCCAATGTGATATACCCCACCTATCAAAGGAAAGCCTTTTATAAACTAAGGCATTTCTGGAAAGTCTTTCAAATGTTTGACAAGCTAATTTCACCATAAATAAATGTGCTGATGAATTCTGACCAACTCTAGACAAGATTTCCTCAATCATATCCTCTGGTAGGTCTTCTAAAATATTCGGTTGTCTACCCTTAACGTCTATTTTGTTTTTATACTGTAAAATAGACAAGGATTAGATTCGTAAAAGATAATAAACAAACAATACAAGTAATTTTTACATAGAACATAAAAGTACAAGCACACTACAATACACATAATACACAACATGATTACAACCCTCTAATCTAAATCACTGGTTTCTTCTTCTTCGGACTTGGTTCGTTTTCCTAATTTTCTAGGGATATATGGTGTTCCTCTAATACGAGCCGTCGTTTTTCACAATGATTTAGAAAAACCTGCTGGTTTAGAGGTTCCCGGGTTATTGTTACAATTTATAAAATACGGACGTTGCCGATACATATAAAGTTCATCGGGGTTGGAATCAGGTTTCTCTATTTTTATACCTTTTTCCTTATTATTTTCTTTTGCTTTATTAAATTGGGTCGAGGTAATTTCTATAATATCATCGGAATCCTCATCGGGATCCGATTCATCGTAAAATTGGTAATCTTCCCAATAATTTGCTTCCTCGGCGGAAACACCATTGACCATTTTTAACGTTGGTCCGTTGGTTGAGGATTTTCTTTTATTTAATCGATTTACTGTATGTATCAATATTTCTTCCTTCGGAACCTCTTCTTCTTCTGGTTCCTCCTCTTCCGGTTCCTCTTCTTCCGGTTCCTCCTCTTCCGGTTCCTCCTCTTCTGGTTCCTCTTCTAGAATTTGTGAATCTTCCCAAAGTATATTCGACTCTTCATTATTATCGGGTGAGTCTATGGGATTTGTACTAGTGGTAGACATCTATCACAAAATATCAAACATATTAAGAGGTTAATATATCACATAATAATTACATATAGTTTCCAACAAAATTGTTAAGCAATCGTTTTTAAAGAAAACACGGTCGAAGTCCAGACTCACTAATGTATCCTAACAAACTCGATAAGACACACTAATGCAAATTGTTGGTTCTCTAAGACCAACGCTCGGATACCAACTGAAATGTCCCGTTCATATTTATTATAAACGTTCTATATTAATTGATTTCCTTGCGTGGTTTTGACCTCTATATGAGACGTTTTTCAAAGACTGCATTCGTTTTTAAAACAAACCATAACCTTTATTTTATCGACAAGGTTAAAAGGACACCACCTAGATTATCAGAAATGATAATCTAAAAAATATCACACTTACACACTACCAATACATATTGGTTTACAATATTAATATGTTACATCAAAGTAAATTTCGAATGCAGTTTTAAACAATATTATACAAGCATGCTGACTCCAAATCTTGTCCATATATTAGCATGAAACAGCGGAAGCTCTTAATATTCACCTGAGAATAAACATGCTTTAAACGTCAACAAAAATGTTGGTGAGTTATAGGTTTAACCTATATATTTATCAAATCATAATAATAGACCACAAGATTTCATATTTCAATATACATCCCATACATAGAAATAAAAATCATTCATATTGTGAACACCTGGTAACCGACATTAACAAGATGCATATAAGAATATCCCCATCATTCCGGGACATCCATCGGACATGATATAAAAATCGAAGTACTAAAGCCTCCGGTACTTTGGATGGGGTTCGTTCGGCCCAATAGATCTATCTTTAGGATTAGCGTCAATTAGGCATGCACTAATTCTCAAAATTAGTGATGTTCCCTAATTCTTAGGCTACCAAGCAAAAAAGGGCATATTCGGCTTCGATCATTCAACCATAGAAAGTAGTTTCATGTACTTGTGTCTATTTTGTAAAACATTTATAAAGCTGCATGTATTCTCATCCCAAAAATATTAGATTTTAAAAGTGGAACTATAACTCACTTTCACAGATTTTTACTTCGTCGGGAAGTAAGACTTGGCCACTGGTCGATTCACGAACCTATAACAAATATGTACGAATATATCAAAGTATGTTCAAAATATATTTACAACATTTTTAATACATTTTAATGTTTTATGTTTATTAAGTCAGCTGTCCTCGTTAGTAACCTACAACTAGTTGTCCATAGTTAGATGTACAGAAATAAATTGATATATATTATCTTAACCCAATCCACGACCCAATGTATACATGTCTCAGGCTAGATCACAACTCAAAGTATATATATTTTTGGAATCAACCTCAACCCTGTATAGCTAACTCCAACATTACTGCATATAGAGTGTCTATGGTTGTTCCAAATAATATATATAGATGGGTCGATATGATATGCCAAAACATTTGCATACCTGTCTATGGTATCCCAAGATTACATAATATATTAGAATACATGTATAATACAATATAAGTTAGCTAGGATATGATTTGTATAGAATTGTTACAATATTTCCCGTAGCTACAACAATCAAAAAAATATCCAATCTTGTTTTACCCATAACTTCTTCGTTTTAAATCCGTTTTAAGTGAATCAAATTGCTATGGTTTCATATTGAACTCTATTTTATGAATCTAAATAGAAAAAGTATAGGTTTATAGTCGGAAATATAAGTTACAAGTCATTTTTGTAAGAGGTAGTTATTTAAGTCGAAAGAACGACTTCTTGATGACCATTTTGAAAAACATACTTCCACTTTGAGTTTAACCATGATTTTTGGATATAGTTTCATGTTCATAAGAAAAATCATTTTCAAAGAAGAAAAACTTTTAAATCAAAGTTTATCATAGTTTTTAATTATCAAACCCAAAACAGCCCGCTGTGTTACTACGACGGCGTATGTCCGGTTTTACGGTGTTTTTCCTGTTTCCAGGTTTTAAATCATTAAGTTAGAATATCATATAGATATATAACATGTGTTTAGTTGATTTTAAAAGTCAAGTTAGAAGGATTAACTTTTGTTTGCAAACAAGTTTAGAATTAACTAAACTATGTTCTAGTGATTTCAAGTTTAAACCTTCGAATAAGGTAGTTTTATATATATGAATTGAATGATGTTATGAACATCACTACTATCTCAGGTTTTGTGGATAAACCTACTAGAAATGAGAAAAATAAATCTAGCTTCAAAGGATCCTTGGATGGCTTGAAAGTTCTTGAAGCAGAATCATGACACGAACACAAGTTCAAGTAAGATTTCCACTCGAAATAAGATTGTTATAGTTATAGAAATTGAATCAAAGTTTGAATATGAGTATTACCTTGTATTAGAAAGATATCTTACTATAAATAAGAAAGATTTCTTAAGGTTGGATGATCACTTTACAAGATTGGAAGTAAGCTAGCAAACTTGGAAGTATTCTTGATTTTATGAAACTAGAACTTATAGGATTTATGAAGAACACTTAGAACATGAAGATAGAACTTGAGAGAGATCAATTAGATGAAGAAAATTGAAGAATGAAAGTGTTTGTAGGTGTTTTTGGTCGTTGGTATATGGATTAGATATAAAGGATGTGTAATTTTGTTTACATGTAAATAAGTCATGAATGATTACTAATATTTTTGTAATTTTATGAGATATTTCATGCTAGTTGCCAAATGATGGTTTCCACATGTGTTAGGTGACTCACATGGGCTGCTAAGAGCTGATCATTGGAGTGTATATACCAATAGTTCATACATCTAAAAGCTATATATTGTACGAGTACGAATACGGGTGCATACGAGTAGAATTATTGATGAAACTGAACGAGGATGTAATTGTAAGCATTTTTGTTATGTAGAAGTATTTTGATAAGTGTCTTGAAGTCTTTTAAAAGTGTATGAATACATATTAAAACACTACATGTATATACATTTTAACTGAGTCGTTAAGTCATCGTTAGTTGTTACATGTAAATGTTGTTTTGAAACCTTTAGGTTAACGATCTTGTTAAATGTTGTTAACCCATTGTTTATTATATCTAAAGAGATGTTAAATTATTACATTATCATGATAATATGATGTATTAATATATCTTAATAGGATATATATACAGTTAAATATTGTTACAATGATAATCGTTACATATATGTCTCGTTTTGAAATCCTTAAGTTAGTAGTCTTGTTTTTACATATGTAGTTCATTGTTAATATACTTACTGATATGTTTACTTATCATAATATCATGTTAACTATATATATATCCATATGTATGTCATCATATAGTTTTTACAAGTTTTAACGTTCGTGAATCACCGGTCAACTTGGGTTGTCAATTGTTTATATGAAACCTATTTCAATTAATCAAGTCTTAACAAGTTTGATTGCTTAACATGTTGGAAACACTTAATCATGTAAATATCAATTTCATTTAATATAAATAAACATGGAAAAGTTCGGGTCACTACAAAATCGTTACCTTATTTTGAGCTGATGCAAATTGCCAGGTTGAGAATGTTGTATTGTGGTATGTTTGATCGATCTTCGCTGTTGGTAAAGAAGATTCGAATTGCATTTAATTCGAAGAATTGGGAAGGTTTTCGATCACAGTTTCCTAGGATTAGCTACAGAGTTGATCAGAGAACCGGCGAATTTAAACGAATTGTAAAGTACAAGCGAGCAAAGACTATGAAGAAAGTACCCTTGAGGAAATTGCCACAGAACTGTAGTCAGAGATTTAGATGGTGGTTTTATGATGATCGCTCGGAGGAAGCTGTGATCGTACTTGATAAGGTGAGTGCGAATGATATTGATTGCATTCATGTGTTGGATTCGATTTAAATGCAAAACTGTACCGAGGCTGATATTTTCACATTGTATTATAATCGTATGCTTTATCGACGCGAGAATAAGGTGCAGGCTGAACGGTATGTGAAAGTGGCTAAACTGTGCTACTTGAACAATATGATGATTGATCCGTACGAATGAATCTGCTGATGACTGAAGACTTTTGATATAGAACTAGGTCTTAGGGGGAGTTTGTTGGTGCATAATCCCGAGTTCTATAATTGTAATATGTTCTATTCGTATTGTCGTTATTGTTTCAGTCATGTATGAATATTGTCATTGATACATTGTGTTTGAGTTGATTAATCAAATGACATGTAATGGTTTAGAGCTGATTGGTTGGCAGCTCAGACCATCGACCAATGGTAGGGAACCATCGGTCGAGGGACAAACTCTACCAGCCGAAGGTCACTGTAACTATATATATATAGGGAAGTCAGGTTACATTGTTAGGTTACATACCCTACACCCTATTGCCGTCGTATTTCACTATTGCAGTCGTCCTAGACCATACCCAACCGAATACAATCTCTAAGGCATCGATTATATCAACATATTATTGGTTAGATTGATCCCAAGGTGAACTAGTATTCGCTTGATCCTAGATTAGTGTATTCCGCCTCTATTCTAGTCATAATGTTTGATCTAAGATTCTTAGTACGTCTACAAAGTGAAATATGACGGCAAGAATCGATTATACCACTTTGTAGACATACTAAGAATCTTAGATCAAACGTTATGACTTGAATAGAGGCGAAGTACACTAATCTAGGATAAATCGAATACTAGTTCACCTTGGGATCAATCTAACCAACAATATGTTGATATAATTGATGCCTTAGAGATTGTATTCGGTTAGGGTATGGTCTAGGACGACTGTAATAGCGAAATATGATGGCAATAGGGTGTAGGGTGTGTAACATAACAATGTAACCCGACTTCCCTATATATATATATATAGTTACAGTGACCATCGGCCAATGGTCTCTGACCTTCGACCGGTGGAGTTTGTCCCTTGATCAATGGTTCCCTGCCATCTGTCGATGGTCTGATCTGCAAACCAATCAGCTCTAAACCATTACATGTCATTTGATTAATCAACTCAAACACAATGTATCAATGACAATATTCATACATGACTGAAACATTAACGACAATACGAATAGAACATATTACAATTATAGAACTCGGGATTATGCACCAAAACCACCCACATGTTGTATCATCACATCCTAAAGACCCTCTTCTTTGCATACATTACGAATACTAGCCATCATATGTACATCTTTGGGAAATTTACCAATAATGACTCCATAGGATTAGAAATCTATACTATCTCTTGTTCTTGAAGTGTCACTCTCTTCTTTGGTACAGACGAACTGCCAGAATTCGATGCACGTGACACGGCATTAGTGTACATCTTTATCACTATATTGTTGGAAGACACAGGAATTGCATTCATATTCACTAGTTCCTACATATGATCTCGTTTCGTCAATGATTTATCATCTTGAAATCCCTGTTTAATCTCTTGTTTCCCTTTTTGAAATCTGGCCACAATAGCAAACAATCTAGTCCCCTGTACCAAGATCGTTAATAACATTTTGGCAAACATCTCACCATATTTCACCTCCTCAAACCCAATGGATCCATAAGTTATACTTAATTTCAATTTTTTAAAGGCACATAGGAATCCACTATCTTACCCTACGGCTCACAAATTTTCCATAGCCTTTTACGATCGAATTGATCGGGGACACTTGTAATATAAAAGGACATGGGAGGTTTTTTCGATTTGGACTCGTAAGGGTTGGGAATCAATCCATTGTTACTGTTACAGTGTTACATAACTGTTGGTCCCAAAATTACAACATATTGTAGAGGGGAGGGGTGAATACAATTCTTTTTGTTTAAACATATGTTATAACAGTTAAGTATATTTAAATAAGTAATTAAATAAGAGTCATGGATAATTTTTAACTTATTCTTTTATTGATATAAATCTTAAAGAATCACAACTATTCAAAGGCGGAATAAATAGTTGGGTCCCACAACACCCATTTTACCCATTTCAAGGTCAATACTTACATTTAGGTCGACCATAATCCCTAATAACACCCATTTCACTAACACATAAATGTGCTAGTGATCCAACAAAAAATTAAGACTCACAAACCCCCAATTACAACATCAAACCCTAGATTATGACTCTTTAGGTCTATGTTCACAAATCTTACCCAAAATCCCCAGTTTATCACGGAAATTGAGCTTACACCTAACCCATGAACAAAACCCTAGCCATAACTCAAATTAAATACTAGAATTTGAAATTGGAACTTACCGCAACACCAAAACTGTAACGACCCAACCCGTATGCAACCCGACAAATTTTGTTTTAAAATAATAAACCATTAACGCCCAATTAAATAGTTACATAAAGTAAATCGTTACATACAACTCGTTTAAACATACGACGAGTTTAAAGTTTACAAAGAAGGCCCTTAATCAAATGTAATGTAACTTTGACTCGTTAACATGATAGTTTTAATCCAAACAACAGCTGAGCATGGTTTGGGGCTAAACTACCCAAAACACTAGGTCAACTTCTAAAAGCTTCAACAAGCATCTAACAAGGGACATCTAGTGCCCAACAACTGTAGTGACCCGAACTTTTCCATGTTTATATATATTAATGGAGATTGATATTTACATGATTAAATGTTTCCAACATGTTAAATAATCAAACTTGTTAAGACTTGATTAATTGAAATAGGTTTCATATAGACAATTGACCACCCAAGTTGACCGGTGATTCACGAACGTTAAAACTTGTAAAAACTATATGATGACATATATATGGATATATATATAGTTAACATGATACTATGATAAGTAAACATATCATTAAGTATATTAACAATGAACTACATATGTAAAAACAAGACTACTAACTTAATGATTTTTAAACGAGACATATATGTAACGATTATCGTTGTAAAGACATTTAATGTATATATATCATATTAAGAGATATTCATACATGATAATATCATGATAATATAATAATTTAAAATCTCATTTGATATTATAAACATTGGGTTAACAACATTTAACAAGATCGTTAACCTAAAGGTTTCAAAACAACATTTACATGTAACGACTAACGATGACTTAACGACTCAGTTAAAATGTATATACATGTAGTGTTTTAATATGTATTTATACACTTTTGAAAGACTTCAAGACACTTATCAAAATACTTCTACTTAACAAAAATGCTTACAATTACATCCTCGTTCAGTTTCATCAACAATTCTACTCGTATGCACCCGTATTCGTACTCGTACAATACACAGCTTTTAGATGTATGTACTATTAGTATATACACTCCAATGATCAGCTCTTAGCAGCGCATGTGAGTCACCTAACACATGTGGGAACCATCATTTGGCAACTAGCATGAAATATCTCATAAAATTACAAAAATATGAGTAATCATTCATGACTTATTTACATGAAAACAAAATAACATATCCTTTATATCTAATCCATACACCAACGACCAAAAACACCTACAAACACTTTCATTCTTCAATTTTCTTCATCTAATTGATCTCTCTCAAGTTCTATCTTCAAGTTCTAAGTGTTCTTCATAAATTCCAAAAGTTCTAGTTTCATAAAATCAAGAATACTTTCAAGTTTGCTAGCTCACTTCCAATCTTGTAAGGTGATCATCCAACCTCAAGAAATCTTTGTTTCTTATAGTAGGTTATCATTCTAATACAAGGTAATAATCATATTCAAACTTTGGTTCAATTTCTATAACTATAACAATCTTATTTTAAGTGATGATCTTACTTGAACTTGTTTTCGTGTCATGATTCTGCTTCAAGAACTTCGAGCCATCCAAGGATCCATTGAAGCTAGATCCATTTTTCTCTTTTCCAGTAGGTTTATCCAAGGAACTTAAGGTAGTAATGATGTTCATAACATCATTCGATTCATACATAAAAAGCTATCATATTCGAAGTGGTAAACTAGTAATCACTAGAACATAGTTTAGTTAATTCTAAACTTGTTCGCAAATAAATTTAATCCTTCTAACTACACTTTTAAAATCAACTATACACATGATCTATATCTATATGATATGCTAACTTAATTATTTAAAACCCGGAAACACGATAAACACCATAAAACCGGATTTACGCCGTCGTAGTTACAACCGGGGGCTGTTTTGGTTTGGATAATTAAAAACTATGAAAAACTTTGATTTAAAAGCTATACTTCTGGGAAAATGATTTTTATTATGAACATGAAACCATATCCAAAAATCATGGTTAAACTCAAAGTGAAGGTATGTTTTTCAAAACAGTCATCAAGATGTCGTTCTTTCGACGGAAATGACTACCTCTTTCAAAAACGACTTGTAACTTGTATTTCCAACTATAAACCTATACCTTTTCTGTTTAGTTTCATAAAGTCAAGTTCAATACGAAACCGTGGCCGCTTAAATCACTCAAAACGGATTAGAAACGAAGAAATGGCGAGCAAAACAAAATTGGTAAAAACTACTCATTTTAGCTACGTGAAAATTGGTAACAAATCTATTCTAACCATAACTTAATCAACTTGTATTGTATATTATGTAATCTTGAGATACCATAGACACGTAAACAATGTTTCAACCTATCATGTCGACACATCTATATATATTTCGGAACAACCATAGACACTCTATATGTGAATGTTGGAGTTAGCTATACAGGGTTGAGGTTGATTCCAAAATATATATAGTTTGAGTTGTGATCAATACTGAGATACGTATACACTGGGTCGTGGATTGATTCAAGATAATATTTATCGATTTATTTCTATACATCTAACTGTGGACAACTAGTTGTAGGTTACTAACGAGGACAGCTGACTTAAGAAACTTAAAACATCAAAATATATTAAAAGTGTTGTAAATATATTTTGAACATACTTTGATATATATGTATATATTGTTATAGGTTCGTGAATCAACCAGTGGCCAAGTCTTACTTCCCGACGAAGTAAAAATCTGTGAAAGTGAGTTATAGTCCCACTTTTAAAATCTAACATTTTTGGGATGAGAATACATGCAGGTTTTATAAATGATTTACAAAATAGACACAAGTACGTGAAACTACATTCTATGGTTGAATTATCGAAATCGAATATGCCCCTTTTTATTAAGTCTGGTAATCTAAGAATTAGGGAACAGACACCCTAATTGACGCGAATCCTAAAGATAGATCTATTGGGCTTAACAAACCCCATCCAAAGTACCGGATGCTTTAGTACTTCGAAATTTATATCATATCCGAAGGGTGTCCCGGAATGATGGGGATATTCTTATATATGCATCTTGTTAATGTCGGTTACCAGGTGTTCACCATATGAATGATTTTTATCTCTATGTATGGGATGTGTATTGAAATATGAAATCTTGTGGTCTATTATTATGATTTGATATATATAGGTTAAACCTATAACTCACCAACATTTTTGTTGACGTTTTAAGCATGTTTATTCTCAGGTGATTATTAAGAGCTTCCGCTGTCGCATACTTAAATAAGGACGAGATTTGGAGTCCATGCTTGTATGATATTGTGTAAAAACTGCATTCAAGAAACTTATTTTGTTGTAACATATTTGTATTGTAAACCATTATGTAATGGTTGTGTGTAAACAGGATATTTTAGATTATCATTATTTGATAATCTACGTAAAGCTTTTTAAACCTTTATTGATGAAATAAAGGTTATGGTTTGTTTTAAAATGAATGCAGTCTTTGAAAAACGTCTCATATAGAGGTCAAAACCTCGCAACGAAATCAATTAATATGGAACGTTTTTAATCAATAAGAACGGGACATTTCAGTTGGTATCCGAGCGTTGGTCTTAGAGAACCAGAATTTTGCATTAGTGTGTCTTATCGAGTTTGTTATGATGCATTAGTGAGTCTGGACTTCGACCGTGTTTACTTGAAAAATGATTGCTTAACAAATTTTGTTGGAAACTATATATTTTTAACATGTGAATATTATGTGATATATTAATCTCTTAACGCGTTTGATATTATGTGATAGATGTCTACCTCTAGAGCAAGTCCCATTGACTCACCTAATAATAATGAAGAGTCAAATGTAAATTGGAATGATTCGTGGACTGATTCACAAGTTCCCGAAGAGGAACCGGAAGAAGAGTCGGAACCGGAAGAAGAATCGGAACCGGAAGAAGAATCGGAACCGGATGAAGAAATAGAACCGGTGGGGGAAATAATAAAACGGTTAAGTAAAAGAAAATCCTCAACCAACCGACCAAGGTTAATTATGGTCAATGGTGTTTCCGCCAAGGAAGCAAAATATTGGGAGGATTACCAATTCTCCGATGAATCGGATTCCGACGAGAATTCCGATGATGTTATAGAAATTACCCCAACTGAATTTAAAAAGGCAAAAGAAAATAATAAGGGAAAGGGCATAAAAATAGAGAAATCTAATTTCAACCCCGATGAACTTTATATGTATCGTCAACGCCCGAAGTCCTTAAGTTGTAACAATGACCCGGGAACCTCTAAACCACCAGGTTTTTCTAAACCAATGTGGACAACGACGGCTCGTATTAGGGGAACATCATATATCCCTAGAAACTTGGCAAAATGAACCAAAACTGAAGAAGAAGAAACGAGCGAGTCGGAATAAGATAGTTGTATTCGTGTGGTGTAATATATGTAATATAGTGTTCTTATGCTTTATGATATATGTAAAAATTGCTTGTATTAATAAGTATTTTTTATGAATCTAACTCTTGTCTATTTTACAGTTTAAAAACACAAAATGGATAGACAACCCAATATTTTAAGAGACCTACCCGGAGACATGATTGATGAAATCTTGTCTAGAGTCGGCCAGAATTCCTCGGCACAACTATTTAAGGCGAGATCAGTTTGTAAGACATTCGAAGAACGTTCCAAGAATGTCTTGGTTTATAAGAGACTTTCGTTTGAAAGATGGGGGATATCACATTGGGAAACCCATAAGTTACGATGTGTTTACTTTGACGCATATATTGTGGGGAACCCAAATGCTATTTTACGCAACGGGTTAAGAAATTATTTTGACTCAATATATCCGAATATTGGACTTCGTGATTTAGAAAAAGCGGCTAACATGCAACATAAAGAAGCATGTTATGCTTACGGATTAGTAATGTTCTCTTCTCACCAAAGTGAGAACAAGAACATCGGGCTACAACTATTAAACAAAACGTTTCCACAAGTGACGGAGTCGGTAATTGGGGTAAGAAATGAGGTTTTTAGATTATTACGGGACTGTTGGACATTACGTAACCCTCGTCCCTTTGACGACGTTACAACACGCTGTCTTATCAACGGCCATAACGGTTATGTTGCACAAGACCAAGGATGGGAAGTAGTCCTAGTAAAACCAGAATGCATGACTTGTTTCTGGACGTATGAATTACGTCTCTTTATTGCCTTTGCTGAACGACTTGTGTACTAGCTAGAATTATCTTCACAACTATCTTGTATCAAAGTTATTGTGTGCTATATTTCATGCTTTATGTAAAATAAGCGGTATTGTAAGTTTGTAAAATATTGTATAAAAGTTTGAACGCGAAATATTATTATAATCAGTTTTTCATATAGAATTGTAGTAGTTGAATTGTATATTAGCTACTAAGTATGAACTTAACGGGTAGGTACTACCAGAATTTAAACTTATAAAACGCTAATATGAAGAAAAAGCTTTTATAAATGAGTTCATATTATGCTACGAAATACTATTAACTACTCTTAATATTCTGTATGATTAACTTGTTCCATTTAACTATTTTGAAGGAAATGGCACCGACTACTCGACACACCGTGAATATGAATGAAGAGGAATTCCGTACTTTTCTAGCTTCAAACATAGCCGCAGTACAGGCTGCGCTACATACCAACAATAACCTTGGATCTAGCAGTACAGGAAATCGTGTAGGATGCACCTACAAAGAATTCACTGCCTGCAAACCTTTGGAATTTGATGGAACCGAAGGACCGATCGGATTGAAACGGTGGACCGAGAAGGTCGAATCGGTGTTTGCCATAAGTAAGTGTACTGAAGAGGACAAAGTAAAGTACGCTACGCATACCTTCACAGGTTCTGCGTTAACATGGTGGAATACCTATCTAGAGCAAGTGGGACAAGACGATGCGTACGCACTACCGTGGTCAGCATTCAAGCACTTGATGAACGAGAAGTACCGTCCCAGAACCGAGGTCAATAAGCTCAAGACAGAACTTAGAGGGTTACGAACCCAAGGATTTGATATTACCACGTACGAAAGACGATTCACAGAATTGTGCCTATTGTGTCCGGGAGCATTCGAAGATGAGGAAGAGAAGATCGACGCGTTTGTGAAAGGATTACCGGAAAGAATCCAAGAAGATATAAGTTCACACGAGCCCGCCTCCATACAACAGGCATGTACAATGGCTCACAAACTCGTGAACCAAATTGAAGAAAGAATTAAAGAACAGACTGCTGAAGAGGCCAATGTGAAGCAAGTCAAAAGAAAGTGGGAGGAAAACGGTGATAAGAATCACCAATACAACAACAACAGCAATTACAACAATAATCGCAACAATTATCCCAACAATCGCAACATCAATCGCAACTACAACAAACGGCCCAACAACAACAACAACAACAACAACAGCAACTACAACAATCATCCCAACAACAATAATAACCGCAACAACAATCAGAAGCAGCTATGCCAAAGGTGTGAAAAGAATCACTTGGGGTTCTGCACCAAATTTTGCAACAAGTGTAAAAGAAATGGTCATAGCGCGGCGAAGTGTGAGGTCTACGGACCAGGGGTTAATAGAACGAAAGGAACAAATGGTGTCGGAACGAGTAATGGCGGAGCAAGTAGTGTCGGAGCAAGTTATGCCAATGTAGTTTGTTATAAATGTGGAAAACCGGGCCACATTATTAGAAATTGCCCGAACCAGGAGAACACGAATGGACAAGGCCGTGGAAGAGTTTTCAATATTAATGCGGCAGAGGCACAGGAAGACCCGGAGCTTGTTACGGGTACGTTTCTTATTGACAATAAATCTGCTTACGTTTTATTTGATTCGGGTGCGGATAGAAGCTATATGAGTAGAGATTTTTCTGCTAAATTAAGTTGTCCATTGACGCCTTTGGATAGTAAATTTTTACTCGAATTAGCAAATGGTAAATTAATTTCAGCAGATAATATATGTCGGAATCGAGAAATTAAACTGGTTAGCGAAACATTTAAGATTGATTTGATACCAGTAGAGTTAGGGAGTTTTGATGTGATAATCGGTATGGACTGGTTGAAAGAAGTGAAAGCAGAGATCGTTTGTTACAAAAATGCAATTCGCATTATACGAGAAAAAGGAAAACCCTTAATGGTGTACGGAGAAAAGGGCAACACGAAGCTACATCTTATTAGTAATTTGAAGGCACAAAAACTAATAAGAAAAGGTTGCTATGCTGTTCTAGCACACGTCGAGAAAGTACAAACTGAAGAAAAGAGCATCAATGATGTTCCCATTGCAAAAGAATTTCCCGATGTATTTCCGAAAGAATTACCGGGATTACCCCCACATCGATCCGTTGAATTTCAAATAGATCTTGTACAAGGAGCTGCACCAATAGCTCGTGGTCCTTACAGACTCGCACCCAGCGAGATGAAAGAACTGCAAAGCCAATTACAAGAACTTTTAGAGCGTGGTTTCATTCGACCAAGCACATCACCGTGGGGAGCTCCTGTTTTGTTTGTCAAGAAGAAAGATGGTACATTCAGGTTGTGTATCGACTACCGAGAGTTGAACAAACTTACCATCAAGAACCGCTACCCACTACCGAGAATCGACGACTTATTTGATCAACTACAAGGCTCGTCTGTTTATTCAAAGATTGACTTACGTTCCGGGTATCATCAAATGCGCGTGAAAGAAGATGATATTCCAAAGACTGCTTTCAGAACACGTTACGGTCATTACGAGTTTATGGTCATGCCATTTGGTTTAACTAATGCACCAGCTGTGTTCATGGACCTTATGAACCGAGTGTGTGGACCATACCTTGACAAGTTTGTCATTGTTTTCATTGATGACATACTTATTTACTCAAAGAATGACCAAGAACACGGTGAACATTTGAGAAAGGTGTTAGAAGTATTGAGGAAGGAAGAATTGTACGCTAAGTTTTCAAAGTGTGCATTTTGGTTGGAAGAAGTCCAATTCCTCGGTCACATAGTGAACAAAGAAGGTATTAAGGTGGATCCGACAAAGATAGAAACTGTTGAAAAGTGGGAAACCCCGAAAACTCCGAAAAACATACGCCAGTTTTTAGGACTAGTTGGTTACTACAGAAGGTTCATCCAAGACTTTTCCAGAATAGCAAAACCCTTGACTGCATTAACGCATAAAGGGAAGAAATTTGAATGGAATGATGAACAAGAGAAAGCGTTTCAGTTATTGAAGAAAAAGCTAACTACGGCACCTATATTGTCATTGCCTGAAGGGAATGATGATTTTGTGATTTATTGTGATGCATCAAAGCAAGGTCTCGGTTGTGTATTAATGCAACGAACGAAGGTGATTGCTTATGCGTCTAGACAATTGAAGATTCACGAACAAAATTATACGACGCATGATTTGGAATTAGGCGCGGTTGTTTTTGCATTAAAGACTTGGAGGCACTACTTATATGGGGTCAAAAGTATTATATATACCGACCACAAAAGTCTTCAACACATATTTAATCAGAAACAACTGAATATGAGGCAGCGTAGGTGGATTGAATTATTGAATGATTACGACTTTGAGATTCGTTACCACCCGGGGAAGGCAAATGTGGTAGCCGATGCCTTGAGCAGGAAGGACAGAGAACCCAATCGAGTAAAATCTATGAATATAATGATTCATAATAACCTTACTACTCAAATAAAGGAGGCGCAACAAGGAGTTTTAAAAGAGAGAAATTTAAAGGATGAAATACCTAAAGGATCGGAGAAGCATCTTAATATTCGGGAAGACGGAACCCGGTATAGGGCTGAAAGGATTTGGGTACCAAAATTTGGAGATATGAGAGAAATGGTACTTAGAGAAGCTCATAAAACCAGATACTCAATACATCCTGGTACGGGGAAGATGTACAAGGATCTCAAGAAACATTTTTGGTGGCCGGGTATGAAAGCAGATGTTGCTAAATACGTAGGAGAATGTTTGACGTGTTCTAAGGTCAAAGCTGAGCATCAGAAACCATCAGGTCTACTTCAACAATCCGAAATCCCGGAATGGAAATGGGAAAACATTACCATGGATTTCATCACTAAATTGCCAAGGACTGCAAGTGGTTTTGATACTATTTGGGTAATAGTTGATCGTCTCACCAAATCAGCACACTTCCTGCCAATAAGAGAAGATGACAAGATGGAGAAGTTAGCACGACTGTATTTGAAGGAAGTCGTCTCCAAACATGGAATACCAATCTCTATTATCTCTGATAGGGATGGCAGATTTATTTCAAGATTCTGGCAGATATAACAGCAAGCATTAGGAACTCTTCTAGACATGAGTACTGCCTATCATCCACAAACTGATGGGCAGAGCGAAAGGACAATACAAACGCTTGAAGACATGCTACGAGCATGTGTTATTGATTTTAGAAACAGTTGGGATCGACATCTACCGTTAGCAGAATTTTCCTACAACAACAGCTACCATTCAAGCATTGAGATGGCGCCATTTGAAGCACTTTATGGTAGAAAGTGCAGGTCTCTGATTTGTTGGAGTGAAGTAGGGGATAGACAGATTACGGGTCCGGAGATTATACAAGAAACTACCGAGAAGATCATCCAAATTCAACAACGGTTGAAAACCGCCCAAAGTCGACAAAAGAGCTACGCTGACATTAAAAGAAAAGACATAGAATTTGAAATTGGAGAGATGGTCATGCTTAAAGTTGCACCTTGGAAAGGCGTTGTTCGATTTGGTAAACGAGGGAAATTAAATCCAAGGTATATTGGACCATTCAAGATTATTGATCGTGTCGGACCAGTAGCTTACCGACTTGAGTTACCTCAACAACTCGCGGCTGTACATAACACTTTCCACGTCTCGAATTTGAAGAAATGTTTTTTTAAAGAAGATCTCACTATTTCGTTAGATGAAATCCAAATCAACGAAAAACTTCAATTCATCGAAGAACCCGTCGAAATAATGGATCGTGAGGTTAAAAGACTTAAGCAAAACAAGATACCAATTATTAAGGTTCGATGGAATGCTCGTAGAGGACCCGAGTTCACCTGGGAGCGTGAAGATTAGATGAAGAAGAAATACCCGCATCTATTTCCAGAAGATTCGTCAACACCTTCAACAGCTTAAAATTTCGGGACGAAATTTATTTAACGGGTAGGTACTGTAGTGACCCGAACTTTTCCATGTTTATATATATTAATGGAGATTGATATTTACATGATTAAATGTTTCCAACATGCTAAATAATCAAACTTGTTAAGACTTGATTAATTGAAATAGGTTTCATATAGACAATTGACCACCCAAGTTGACCGGTGATTCACGAACGTTAAAACTTGTAAAAACTATATGATGACATATATATGGATATATATATAGTTAACATGATACTATGATAAGTAAACATATCATTAAGTATATTAACAATGAACTACATATGTAAAAACAAGACTACTAACTTAATGATTTTTAAACGAGACATATATGTAACGATTATCGTTGTAAAGACATTTAATGTATATATATCATATTAAGAGATATTCATACATTATAATATCATGATAATATAATAATTTAAAATCTCATTTGATATTATAAACATTGGGTTAACAACATTTAACAAGATCGTTAACCTAAAGGTTTCAAAACAACATTTACATGTAACGACTAACGATGACTTAACGACTCAGTTAAAATGTATATACATGTAGTGTTTTAATATGTATTCATACACTTTTGAAAGACTTCAAGACACTTATCAAAATACTTCTACTTAACAAAAATGCTTACAATTACATCCTCGTTCAGTTTCATCAACAATTCTACTCGTATGCACCCGTATTCGTACTCGTACAATACACAGCTTTTAGATGTATGTACTATTGGTATATACACTCCAATGATCAGCTCTTAGCAGCCCATGTGAGTCACCTAACACATGTGGGAACCATCATTTGGCAACTAGCATGAAATATCTCATAAAATTACAAAAATATGAGTAATCATTCATGACTTATTTACATGAAAACAAAATAACATATCCTTTATATCTAATCCATACACCAACGACCAAAAACACCTACAAACACTTTCATTCTTCAATTTTCTTCATCTAATTGATCTCTCTCAAGTTCTATCTTCAAGTTCTAAGTGTTCTTCATAAATTCCAAAAGTTCTAGTTTCATAAAATCAAGAATACTTTCAAGTTTGCTAGCTCACTTCCAATCTTGTAAGGTGATCATCCAACCTCAAGAAATCTTTGTTTCTTACAGTAGGTTATCATTCTAATACAAGGTAATAATCATATTCAAACTTTGGTTCAATTTCTATAACTATAAAAATCTTATTTTAAGTGATGATCTTACTTGAACTTGTTTTCGTGTCATGATTCTGCTTCAAGAACTTCGAGCCATCCAAGGATCCATTGAAGCTAGATCCATTTTTCTCTTTTCCAGTAGGTTTATCCAAGGAACTTAAGGTAGTAATGATGTTCATAACATCATTCGATTCATACATATAAAGCTATCATATTCGAAGTGGTAAACTAGTAATCACTAGAACATAGTTTAGTTAATTCTAAACTTGTTCGCAAATAAAGTTAATCCTTCTAACTACACTTTTAAAATCAACTATACACATGATCTATATCTATATGATATGCTAACTTAATTATTTAAAACCCGGAAACACGATAAACACCATAAAACCGGATTTACGCCGTCGTAGTTACAACCGGGGCTGTTTTGGTTTGGATAATTAAAAACTATGAAAAACTTTGATTTAAAAGCTATACTTCTGGGAAAATGATTTTTATTATGAACATGAAACCATATCCAAAAATCATGGTTAAACTCAAAGTGAAGGTATGTTTTTCAAAACAGTCATCAAGATGTCGTTCTTTCGACGGAAATGACTACCTCTTTCAAAAACGACTTGTAACTTGTATTTCCAACTATAAACCTATACCTTTTCTGTTTAGTTTTATAAAGTCAAGTTCAATACGAAACCGTGGCCGCTTAAATCACTCAAAACGGATTAGAAACGAAGAAATGGCGAGCAAAACAAAATTGGTAAAAACTACTCATTTTAGCTACGTGAAAATTGGTAACAAATCTATTCTAACCATAACTTAATCAACTTGTATTGTATATTATGTAATCTTGAGATACCATAGACACGTAAACAATGTTTCGACCTATCATGTCGACACATCTATATATATTTCGGAACAACCATAGACACTCTATATGTGAATGTTGGAGTTAGCTATACAGGGTTGAGGTTGATTCCAAAATATATATAGTTTGAGTTGTGATCAATACTGAGATACGTATACATTGGGTCGTGGATTGATTCAAGATAATATTTATCGATTTATTTCTATACATCTAACTGTGGACAACTAGTTGTAGGTTACTAACGAGGACAGCTGACTTAAGAAACTTAAAACATCAAAATATATTAAAAGTGTTGTAAATATATTTTGAACATACTTTGATATATATGTATATATTGTTATAGGTTCGTGAATCAACCAGTGGCCAAGTCTTACTTCCCGACGAAGTAAAAATCTGTGAAAGTGAGTTATAGTCCCACTTTTAAAATCTAATATTTTTGGGATGAGAATACATGCAGGTTTTATAAATGATTTACAAAATAGACACAAGTACGTGAAACTACATTCTATGGTTGAATTATCGAAATCGAATATGCCCCTTTTTATTAAGTCTGGTAATCTAAGAATTAGGGAACAGACACCCTAATTGACGCGAATCCTAAAGATAGATCTATTGGGCTTAACAAACCCCATCCAAAGTACCGGATGCTTTAGTACTTCGAAATTTATATCATATCCGAAGGGTGTCCCGAAATGATGGGGTAATTCTTATATATGCATCTTGTTAATGTCGGTTACCAGGTGTTCACCATATGAATGATTTTTATCTCTATGTATGGGATGTGTATTGAAATATGAAATCTTGTGGTCTATTATTATGATTTGATATATATAGGTTAAACCTATAACTCACCAACATTTTTGTTGACGTTTTAAGCATGTTTATTCTCAGGTGATTATTAAGAGCTTCTGCTGTCGCATACTTAAATAAGGACGAGATTTGGAGTCCATGCTTGTATGATATTGTGTAAAAACTGCATTCAAGAAACTTATTTTGTTGTAACATATTTGTATTGTAAACCATTATGTAATGGTCGTGTGTAAACAGGATATTTTAGATTATCATTATTTGATAATCTACGTAAAGCTTTTTAAACCTTTATTGATGAAATAAAGGTTATGGTTTGTTTTAAAAATGAATGCAGTCTTTGAAAAACATCTCATATAGAGGTCAAAACCTCGCAACGAAATCAATTAATATGGAACGTTTTTAATCAATAAGAACGGGACATTTCAACAACCCCTTTCCCTTTCTCCGCACCTGCATCTAAAAAGTGAACAACGAGAGGGGTAAGCTAATGCTTAGTGAGTGCAATAATTATACATATACATATATAATCTATTTACTTGCAATCACTTACACAATACCGCATACAAGCTAGCAATTCAATTAGCATACCAATCTCAAGTATAAGGCTACTAACCTCCGACAACAAAAGCTAGCATAACAATAGCATGTAACACGAACAATATAATATGCTACACTACAACACACAACCATGGTTAACCAATCGTACAAAGGAATGGTACTCGAATTTCCCATTGGTGTTCATAACAATCTGTTAGTGTACAATAACATATATCACTAACTCGTGGGTAATAAGGACAACGCATATCCATCCCATACAAATAAATACATTATATACATACACGCATACTTATTCCACTCACCTTATCACGCCGTTGGTAATTTAGACACTTCCGTGAGCTTCAAGCGAAGTACCTAATACATTGAGTACCCAAATCAACATACAAACTAGTGGAACTAACCACCAATACTTAACTCTTGAGCATTTAATGACCCAATGCATTAAATGACCCATTTACACCAAAGCCGCCCATTTAAGGCCAAGACTCATCATTAATCACTAAAAGCTAATGATTAAAGTCTACTAACACCAACTAACACAAACTTAGGGTGTTTCACACCCATCTCACCCCATTTAGGTCAACCATTACCCATTTGACCCATTTTAACACTTAGACTTACAAATTTGGTCAAACATGAACCTATTAACAACCTTTCACTAATTCACAAGTGTACTAGTGTTTTTATCAACAAAAGTAACACTTACAAACACCAAATTTATGACCAAACCCTAGATTATAACCATTAGGGTTTCCTTTCATCAATCTAACCCAAGCTTACCCATTTAACCCCCAAATGGGTCTTACAAGTCTCAAATGGAACAAATCCTAGCCATAAATCAATTAAAACTCAAAACTCGGAGTTAAAACTTACCGACACTATCACAACGTAGCTAGAGACGTAGGGAACAACTTTAAAACTTGGACTCGGGTGAGATTAGATCTCCTTCTTCTCCAAGTGAGCTCTCTCTCTCACTAAAACTAACTATCTCTCTCTAAAATTGAATGTGGTGTAGGTGAAAGGGTGTTAAATGAATTAGGATAAGATTGTATCATTTTTTCAGTCCCCAAAACTGCTCACCATGTAAAAAGACTAAAACACCCTAAAGATACCATTTAAAATCAGGTTAAAATAGTCAAACAGCGACATATGTCGCGATCCGCGACTCCACATCGCGATACGTGATGACCAAATCGATACAGGTATCCTTACTACGCGATAAATGCACCACGAGGGGGTTCCAGAATGCGTCACATTTTAAGCTAGTGTGTCGCGGTACGCGATGGTCCTGAACGCGATGATTCAACTCCAAACGCGACATGGTAACAGTAGGTTCCCCAAACTCACATTTCTAACATTTAAACTCATGTAAAATCGATCATGGTTTCAATATTAAACATACACGAGATTAAGTACGCACCTTAAATCACATACGGGGAAACGGGATGTTACAACTCTCCCCCACTTGAATCGGAGCGCGTCCTCGCGATCCAAGCCGCATCACAAGCCGGAAGATAACCCAAAACAAATTCTTCGGATTCCCACGTAAACTCGAAACCCTTTCGATGCTGCCATTGGACCTTGAAAGTCCTCACCTCCTTGTTACGCAACATTTTAACCTTCTCATCAAGAATGGCTATCGGTTCTTTAACATACTCTAGCTTGTTGTTCAAAGTAATCTCATCTAACGGTACCCAAGTCGAGTCATCCGCAAGACACTTACGGAGATGGTAAACATGAAATGTGTTATGAATTCCTGCAAGTTCTTCGGGTAACTCTAGTCCATACGCAACCTCGCCAAAACTTTGAAAGGGCCAATAAACCGAGGAGCTAACTTCCCTCGTTTTCGAAAATGAATAATACCTTTTCATGGCGAAACTTTAAGCATCACCATGTCAACTTCATGGAACTCAATCGGTCGCCTTCATTTATCGGCATAAGATTTTTGTCTATCTTGCGCCGCCTTAAGTCGAGCCCGAATCATCTCAATCTTACTATTCGTCTCTAAAACCAAATCGGTACTCCGGATTTCCCTTTGTCCCACTTCGCCCCAACAAATAGGAGTTCGACACCTTCGCCCATAAAGCATCTCATACGGTGGCATTCCAATACTAGCATGATAGTTATTGTTGTACGAGAATTCCACCAAGGGTAAGTGCTCATCCCAACTACCACCGAAATCAATAATACATACCCGTAACATATCCTCCAATGTTTGATTTGTACGTTCGGTTTGAGCGTCTGAAATGCCCCGTTCTTATCGATCATAAACGATTCACAATAGTTGATTACATCATGAGGTATTTGACCTCTATATGATACATTTTACAAACATTGTATTCATTTTTAAAAGACAAACTTTCATCACATCAAAAGTTGACGGCATGCATACCATTTCATAATATATCCAACTATAAATGACTTAATAATATTCTTGATGAACTCATCGACTCGAATGCAACGTCTTTTGAACTATGCCATGGATGACTCCAAGTAAAATCTTTAAAATGAGCAAATGCACAGCGGAAGATTTCTTTCATACCTAAGAATAAACATGCTTTAAAGTGTCAACCAAAAGGTTGGTGAGTTCATTAGTTTATCATAATCAACCATTTCCATAATTTTAATAGACCACATTAACAAGATGCAATTTACATAAAAATCATTCATATGGATTGAACACCTGGTAACCGACATTAACAAGATGCATATAGAATATCCCCATCATTCTGGGACACCCATCTGACATGATAATTTCGAAGTACTAAAGCATTTCAAATTCCAGAATGGGGCTTGTTGAGCCCGATAGATCTATCTTTAGGATTCGCGTCAATTTGGGGGTCTGTTCCCAAATTCTTAGGCTACCAAGCTAAAAAGGGGCATATTCGACTTCGATCCATTTAACCATATAATGCAGTTTCAATTACTTGTGTCTATTTCGTAAAACAGTTATAAAAATAGCGCATGTATTCTCAGTTCCAAAAATATATATTGAAAAAGCATTTAAAAAGGGAGCAAATGAAACTCACCATACTGTATTTTATAGTAAAAATACATATGACGTCATTGAATAAGTGTAGGGTTGGTATCAGATTCACGAACCTATTATTCAATTATGTATATTAATACATGTAATGATAATCGAATAATTATATATATATATATTACTAGTGATTTTACTAGTTATTTTATATCATGTGTTTTATTAATTGCTTATTTAGATATATTTATCTTTATGTAGATAATTAACATTTATTACAAAAGTATTAATATAGTTAGGTTTTATGTCATAAATAAATTTTTATATAGAAAATCTTCATTTGATATATTAATAGTACTAATAATAATAATGATAAAAATAATACTAATTATGATAAAAATTATGGTAATTCTAATAATAATAAAAATGATAATTTTAATATTAATATTAATGATAAAGATAGTACTAGTAATAATAATGTTTGTAATGATAATACTAATGACGTTTAATGATGATACTAATAATTATGATATAATTTTGTTAATAATAATAAATAATCTATCAATAATAATAATAATAATAATAATAATAATAATAATAATAATAATAATAATAATAATAATAATAATAATAATAATAATAATAATAATAATAATAATAATAATAATAATAATAATAATAATAATAATAATGATAATAATGATAATGATAATAATAATGATAATGAAAATACTACCTCAATAGAAGTAGCCCTTAAAAAAATGCCCAAGTCCGGGTTTGAACTTGCGACGTCCCACTAACCCGATAACGCCCTTAATTATTCGTCCATTAATGTTTTTCTGATCTAATCTCAGATTTATATTGATATAACTCATCACATCGATTATCTTAATCACCATTATAACTATCATGATCATAACATCATCCTCATGATCATCATCAATATCTTATCGTCTCACTTTACTTAGCATGCCTCGTGATCATCACATACATCATTAACAATCACGAATCCATCTCGTTCATATAGCATGATCATCATCATAACTCATAATCATAATTATAAACTATAATCATAATTCATAACCATAATTATAAATCATAATTATAATTCATGATCGTTATTATAAATCATAAGCATATTCAATCATAAGTATTTCCATTATCATTTATCACTTATCATAATCATCATTATGCCTGGGATCACAATTGATAAACAGTGACAGCTACAGAAGTGAACGAGACAGGAAAAAAATAAAACAGTTGCAGCGGTTCATATATCGACTAGCAAGGGCCATAGATGGTGGTTTTCTGCTGGCCCAATAGAAGAACTCTCGGTCCATCAGGAGAGTGACTATATCTCGGCCCAATTATTAATACGAGTTTACGGACCATCTGTCACCTCAGTCCAATTACCAACTTGTCCCAATTCTGTTGTATTGCACGACTTTAAAAGCAATTTCCAAATATAAATATTAAGACAGCTCAAAAGTTTATCAAGTGGTGAGTGGGGTTTGTTGGTCAAAAAGAAAATGAAGGAATACGTATGCAGTCCACATGACTAGGATTCCATAAATCTGGGTCCCATACTTCTAATAAACTTTGCTGGTACCGAATCGAGATACAATATAATTGTATGTAGGGTCTTCAGTAGAAACGGACAAGTAGTAGAAACAAAATCGTGACCCTCACCATCAAAAATTCGCAACTGTAACAGAATGGGTTTTGCAGCAATTTATAGAGTGTGTATGATGGATTGATGGTTGTTTGTGTATTCTTCAACTCGAACAGAAAGTAACAACAAACACAGCCGGTTTATTAAGTTGTTGATGAGTTTCGAATATGAAGAAAACAGTAGCGTCGTATTGGTGGGTTGAGGTTCTTGGTTGATTCGAATATGAATAGAAAAATAGATACGTTCGTATGGATTTTGGCGATGGGGTTGGTTGTAATAGTAACTAAGGTTTGTTCTTGACTCCATTAAATGAAAAAGGTGGTTTCTAATGGCCTTATAGCGGCGCCACAGAAAATGTGAGTTAGACCTCGGCCCAATAGAAGATGTAAGTTGGACCTTGGCCCAACAGTAAGTATTGCCAGATTCAAGTTTTGAATTGGTTAAATTAAGGAAGCAGGTGTCGGTTGATTTAGTATCCAATGTATATGTCTCTATCAACTTTTGTATCATTATGTATCATCATTAAGTGGGTTTCTTGCTCGAACTGTTCAAACAGAAACAAAAGCAGCAGCTAACTGTAGCTTGGTTCGAAGATATAATAGCAAAAATTGATGGTGTTTTACGAGGTGGGTTGTGGCTGTTATTGGTGGTGGTTAACGGTTATAAAACAGAAAATAATTAGTGGCTTTGTAACAATGGTATTGGTGACTTACAATGGTGTTTGAAATAGAAAGACAAACGCGTGCAGCTAACCGAAAACTTGCTGGTGGTGATGGCGTGTTCATGGGGGTTTGTAGGGTGGTGTAAACGTGGTGATCATTATGGTTGGAACGAATAACAAAGAAGATGGTGATTAAATGGTTGTTTGTTATTATAGTGGTGATGGGTTTCATCATAAAAAAAATGGCGATGGGTTTAGTGATGGTGTACCGTTTAAAGTGATAGAGATGGTGAGGTGGTGGTAGCCGGCTTTGGTTCACGGTGGTGATGATGGTGGCCGTGAGGTGATGGCGGGTTGTCTAATGAGAAGAAGAAGTTATAAGGGTGATGGATGGTAGTTCATTGATTATAGAGGAAAGGAAGTAATAAGGAAAAAGAAAGAAGATTGGTGATGGGTAATGCGTTCATTTGCTTGGTGAATTGTATAGGTATATGCTATATATTAGATTAGATAGATAGATGGTGGCTAGTTAAATGGTTTAAGTGATAGTGTGAAGGTTAGGTAAATCAAATAGATATATAGATACATATATGTCGATACATATATATTAGGCATGTGATTATGTATATTAAATACACATATATTATTTAGTGGAAGAACACAAACAAAACAGAAAACAGTACACTTAAATTGTTAGCCGCCTCTAATAATGTTTTAATTTTCGAACTGGATTTCGTGCCCCTTTGTTAATCAGTGGCGGAATTAAAGTCCACCAAATAATCCTAAATTTTTAGATTAACTATTTTTATTTATATTGGTCATTATGGTATAACATTCGATCCTTAATTTAATAAATAAAAATGACATCAACCGTCCCTCTCAATTATGAGTAAAATATAAAAAAAATGTTAAAATTTAATAACTAAATCCTAAATACATTTTTGGTAAGCCTAAAATTTATAGAACTCATTTGTCACCGTTTATTTTAAAAATCATATAAGTTTGAATTTAACTTACTTAATATCAATCAGGATAACAAATGAGTATTACAATTATTTAATATTTATTTTTTAATATACCTTATTTATATATATAGATATATTTTAAATAATAAATTATTATAATATCCTATTTCTATTTTATTTTACATAAATAAATTTTTAATAGCAACAACATATTATATTTCAAATTATATTTTCAATTACCATTTATATATAATATATAAATATATATATATATATATATATATATATATATATATATATATATATATATATATATATATATACACACACACATATCTATTTACAATTGATGGTTCGTGAATCGTCAAAATTGGTCGAAGGTAATTGAATAAATTAACATAGTTCCAAATTTTTTTTCGAGACTCAACATTATAGACTTTGCTTACCGTGTTGGAAACATATAAAGCTCAAGTTTAAATTTGGTCGGAAATTCCCGAGTCATCACAGTACCTACCCGTTAAAGAAATTTCGTCCCGAAATTTGAGTAAGGTGGTCATGGCTAACAATAAAAATGTTTTCATGACGAATATGAGTTGATAAGTAGAGTTTTATCATCGTTGAGTAATGTGGATAAAATAATTCGATTATTTGAAGAGTACGAATGAAGCTATCAAAAAAGAGTGAAATGAGTAAATAAATATTCGCCTTAGCTTTTGACGTAGTCACGTTTGAATTCCGGAATTCAAGGGATTTAAAAGAAAATTTTGGAAATCTATAAGATCTGATTCTTCGGGATTTATGGAAATTAAGATCTCCATACTTAAATGCGATTATCTGTTTCGATTGCTTTGTCTGGTATTTTCTCTATAAATGAACTTCTTCCGTTCCATTATTTTCACCACTCCAATACTTTCTTTCTCGATCCATACTTTCAATGATTGTGAATATGCTTAATTCAACTCTGGTTCTTAACCTCATTCTGACTATCACAACAATCATTCTTCTATTCCAACTCCCACCAGAGGAATCTGTTTACTTCTACTTCGCTCTTGGGGTAATTGTGTTATCATACTCCCGTGTCTTTATATTGCTATTCGTATTAATGTAAACTATTTGTCATTTCAGAGTTGTTGTCGAGTTTTATATCTTCCCTTATGTTTCGGAGCTCTTTGCCTTTTTATTCTCTTATCGACCTCTAGTAAAACGAGTAACGGTCCAGAGTTCGTAAGTATGGAGTTTCAAATGAACTTAATGTTCTAAACAAGAAAGAAGGTAATAGCATGATTTGATTTGTCAAATTAACAGAATCACTGAGAATAGAACTATCAAGAATATATTTTCTTGATATGTTCAGAGGTTAAGTAGAATGAAAGAGCTATGTAACATGGTTCATGATAAAGGTATGATCTGTGATCCTTTATCACGTTCCATTAGAAACTCAGCATGACTTACTGTAATATAATTACGTTGGCTGGGCGTCATTATATTATAATAACTCATGCTTCAATCCCCAACACTTCTCCACAATTCATTCATAATTTATACTTAAATTTTACAGAAGTTTCCAATATAATGGAATACATAAAACATGAGGAGGTAGATAATTTTGGACAGGAATATTTATGAAAATATCCTCAGAAATATCGAAGATATTTATGATGATATTTTGGGATTGCAAAGTTCGAAAGTTGATGAATAAAAATTTTTCGCAAGATTTTAACATGACTTCGGAGCAAGATATTCTCTAAAGATTCCATCGGATCCAGAATTTCCTGGATTCTTTGAATATAGGGTTTGGTCCTTGTATTTGTCCTTGGTCTCCTTCATGGTTAGCTCAATCCGTTTTTCAGTACCAAATTTTCTATCGAGCGTTCCCAACACTCCATTCTTTATCCTCAAACTCTTGGCCATTTAGGCCATCTACAATTTTACTGTTTCCTCTTCATTTAATGCAACCATATCTGAATCGTTGGTTATCAATACGAGGTGGTTTCAGGAGAATTGTGTTTTCAGATGATTAAACGCTGATGGTAATATGGTGGAATATAAAAGGATCTCCGATAACGATGATGAAAGGACAATCGTATATATCAAACTTATAATAAGACTTATTCGAATGAAAGGTCGAAGTTGCTCTGTTGGAGCTGTGACAAAATTGGCTAATTTGGAGAGGAATTGCAAAGTTATTTTCGGTAATAACAATGCCAAAGGAGCTAGCACAGATACGTGTTATACGTTTACTCAAGTTCCGAATGTTTTCAGGTGCATAACTATATGCATCAATCTCTTCTTCCGTAGATAAAGTGTGGTTAGTTCATCCTCTAGATTGAGGTGTTTTCAAGAATCATGAAATGTTTGAACGCATATTGTAATCGTCAATATACAAATGAGGTTTAAGATGAAATCAAGTGGCAAACTTGAAGAATCGTTTAGTTTCATATGTTATAATTAATATTTTAATTCATTTTAATTGTCTAATGTTGGTAGTCCACAGTTAGCAGTCCACAGTTACTAATTCAAGAATTCATATATAGTTTATAATATTCGAATTAATTAATACGTATCGTGACCCGTGTACATGTCTCAGACTCGATCACAACTCAAAGTATATATATTATTATAGAATCAACCTCAACCCTGTATAGCGAACTCTAGCATTACAGCATATAGAGTGTCTATGGTGATTCCAAATAATATATTTAGATGAGTCGATATGATATGTCAAAACCTTGTAAACGTGTCCTGATATTTAAAGTGCGTAAAATAAGTAACATAAATTAAATGACGATAAATTAAATTGCAAGAATATAAATCACGATAAATAAATTGCGATAAATAAAATGTAATCAGTTAGCTAGGAACAGTTAGCTAGGAACAATTAGCTAGGAACAGTTAACGTGGATTCTTAACAAATTTTCTCATAGTTAATTTGTTTGTTTTTAACAAATTTTATTTTTGTCCAATGTTTTCTTCATTATGCCACTTGTTGGATTCTGATAAGTCAAAATCCAAATATGAAATTGAATGAAAATGGTTATTCTGCGGTGAACGGATTCGTATCTTTTAGATGTAAGTAGAATAGTAATTGAATGTTGAATCAGATTTAATGAATGTACAATGTAACTTATTAATGTGAAATCTAAATATTTCTCGGGTATTACCTACCCGTTCAAATATTTTCACCATTAACAGTTTGTACAAAGGAATTTTTCAATTACAATCTTTATAAAAATATATATACATATACATTTTCTTCAGGTGTAATCATGGATTTGATGAGTTAATATGATATTAAACTCATTTCATTTACCGTTAGAACAAGAATATATAATCTCTAAAACATTAGAGATTACATATTCGCCATGTAGAACGAAGATAAATGATGTAGAATGATACGTAGTACGATGATTATACTCGAGGTACAGAATGAGAAGTTGAGGCATGGATTGTTGATGGTACTGGTGCTGTTACTGATTGTACTGTTGGTGCCGGTGATGTTGCTGAATGTGGTAAATTTTTCACCATATTTTCCAAAGCTATAACTTAGGCGCGAAGCTCGTTGACTTCTGCTATTACTCCAGGATGATTGTCGGTTCGGACGAGCGAATGAATAAGATCTAGAATCTGAGATAGTATATAATTGTGACGAGATACTCTGGAAATGAGGGTGAAAATGGTGTTTCGGATAGGTTCGCTGGTAAGTGCTTCAGGTTCATCGCCAAGAGGTGAATTTGGTTGATGGAAAGGATCGCCTTCTTCTCGTCTCCATCGGTTAAGTCATCTACGAACCCATCCCCAATTCATCCAGAATTGAAGATGACTAGTTTGGTTGATCCATTTCATTTACACTGCTTTCAGAGCTTAGGTGAATATCCATGTCGGAATAGCTGTCAGAATAACTATCGAAATAGCTATCAGAATCTAAGGGAATCGAACTAGTTGAGGGATTCAATTCATACGATCAGATGAAGGATTTTCGATAAGAAATAGATTATAGGATGTAGATTAGTACCCTGCAATACATAATTTACATATATATATATATATATATATATATATATATATATATATATATATATATATATATATATATATATATATATATATATATATATATATAATACTAAAATCCCATAAGTTACGGAGGAATCTACTGAAGCTGTCAGACAAAGGTAACAATAACAGATACGCTAAGATATGAATTAGCAGATACGCTAAGATATGACTTTTGTCTATACACTAATCATGCAATCAATGCAGTAAGACGTGTCTCGAATAAGAATAATAAGCAGGTAATTTACTAAGGATGATAAGTAGATGATTTCCGACACGAAATGATAAGCAAAACTTTTGACATGCAGACACGGTCGAAGTCCAGACCCACTAATGCATCTAAACAACTATCAGTTAGACACACTAATGCAAGACCTGGTTCGCTAAGACCACCGCTCTGATACCAACTAAAATGCCCCGTTCATATCGATCATAAACGATTCACAATAGTTGATTATATCATGAGGTATTTGACCTCTATATGATACATTTTACAAATATTGCATTCGTTTTTAAAAGACAAACTTTCATCCCATCGAAAGTTGACGGCATGCATACCATTTCATAATATATCCAACTATAAATGACTTAATAAAATTCTTGATGAACTCATCGAATCGAATGCAACGTCTTTTGACATATGCCATGAATGACTCCAAGTAATATCTTTAAAATGAGCAAATGCACAGCGGAAGATTTCTTTCATACCTGAGAATAAACATGCTTTAAAGTGTCAACCAAAAGGTTGGTGAGTTCATTAGTTTATCATAATCAACCATTTCCATAATTTTAATAGACCACAAGATTTCATATTTCCATTTTTCAATAACATGCAATCTGCATAAAAATCATTCATATGGATTGAACACCTGGTAACCGACATTAACAAGATGCATATAGAATATCCCCATCATTCCGGGACACCCATCGAACATGATAATTTTGAAGTACTAAAGCATTCCAAATTACAGAATGGGGCTTGTTGGGCCCGATACATCTATCTTTAGGATTCGCGTCAATTTGGGGGTCTGTTCCCAAATTCTTAGGCTACCAAGCTAAAAAGGGGCATATTCGGCTTCGATCCATTCAACCATATGATGTAGTTTCAATTTCTTGTGTCTATTTCGTAAAACAGTTATAAAAATAGTGCATTTATTCTCAGTCCCAAAAATATATATTGCAAAAGCATTTAAAAAGGGAGCTAATTAAACTCACCATACTGTATTTTGTAGTAAAAATACATATGACGTCATTGAATAAGTGTTGGGTTAGTCTCGGATTCACGAACCTATTATTCAATTATGTATATTAATACATGTAATGGTAATCGAATAATTATATATATATATATATATATATATATATATATATATATATATATATATATATATATATATATATATATATATATATATATATATTATTAGTGATTTTACTTGTTATTTTATATCATGTGTTTTATTAATTGCTTATTTAGATATATTTATCTTTATGTAGATAATTAACATTTATTATAAAAATATTAATATAGTTAGGTTTTATGTCATAAATATATTTTTATATAGAAAATCTTCATTTGATATATTAATAGTACTAATAATAATAATAATGATAAAAATAATACTAATTATGATAAAAATTATGGTAATTCTAATAATAATAAAAATGATAATTTTAATATTAATGATAAAGATAGTACTAATAATAATAATGTTTGTAATGATAATACTAATGACGTTTAATGATGATACTAATAAGTATGATATAATTTTGTTAATAATAATAAAAAATCTAGCAACAATAATAATAATAATAATAATAATAATAATAATAATAATAATAATAATAATAATAATAATAATAATAATAATAATAATAATAATAATAATAATAATAATAATAATAATGATAATGAAAATACTACCTCAATAGAAGTAGCCCTTAAAAAAAGCCCAAGTTCGGGTTTGAACTCGCGACGTCCCACTAACCCGATAACGCCCTTAATTATTTGTCCATTAATGTTTTTCTGATCTAATCTCAGATTTATAATGATATAACTCATCACATCAATTATCTTAATCACTATTATAACTATCATGATCATAACATCATCCTCATGATCATCATCAATATCTTATCGTCTCACTTTACTTAGCATGCCTCTTGATCATCACATACATCATTAACAATCACGAATCCATGTCGTTCATATAGCATGATCATCATCATAACTCATAATCATAATTATAAACTATAATCATAATTCATAACCATAATTATAAATCATAAGTATAATTCATGACCATTATTATAAATCATAATCATATTCAATCATAAGTATTTCCATTATCATTTATCACTTATAATAATCATCATTATGCCTGGGATCACCATCGATAAACAGTGGCAGCAACTGTAACATCCCGCCTTTTTCCATTTACTTTTCCGTTATACTAATATAAAGTCCGTTATATGTTTATAACATCTCCCGTTGATACGCGTTTTAAATTATCTCGTTTAGGTAATTCCCGCACCCGAACGAAAGTTGAGGGACTAAACTTGACAATGGATCAAACCCTTGACTAGGTCAAAGGGTCAAACCCCTTTCACCCATTCATTATCATCTCCATCTCTCTCTCTTTCTCTCTAGCAAGAACACACACCCATTTACCAAATTCATTCAATCATCATCTAAATTCGATCTAGGAGGCTTACAACAAAATAAACTACATATTTGTGATCCTCTCTTCATCCTTTTCATTTTGGTACCAACTTCATCTCATTTGGGTAACTTTCTAAAATCACTAGATTTTGTGTTCTTGATGTTTTTAACTTATAAAAGTGTTAATTAGTGTCTATGGCTCAAGTCTAACATGAATATATGATTTATATGCTCGATCTCGTTCTTTTAGTGTAACTAGCATGAACTTGAATTTTGGTGTGTTGTTCTTGAATTTTGGATGATCATATGTTGTTAGATGTTAAAAGTTGATGTTTTAATTGTGTTACTAGCATCACTAGCTTCAATTTGATGTGTAGGTTGCCTTAGAAAACTTCATGAACTTGATTATTGATTTTGGTGAATTTGGGTTAGGGTTTGATGAACTTGAAATGGACTTTTGATGCATTGAATACCATGGATTATTATTGGTAAGTGTCTAGTTGGATTGTATGCTTGATTACCTTCGAAACGGCATATCATTCATGTAAATTGGTTGCCCGAATCATTGAATTGCATTTATGAACTTGTATGCGGTTAATGTTAAGCATTAGATGCGGTTTTGGTTGTTGTTAGTGATGAATTGCTTGATGAAATGTGTTTAGTTGTTTTCCTTGTCAAATTACCTTTCCAACGATATATAGTATGCATTTTGGATGTTTTCGGTTCATAAAATATGTTAATTTGAGTTTTGGTTCGTGACTTGGACCATTTTTCTGCAAACTGCATGTTTCCCAGGTATTGCGCGCCGCGCATATACCCGCGCGCCGCGCAGAATTTGAAATCCCAAATGTTTGCCTTCGTGGTTAAGTTCTGACCAGGATTTACACTTGGGTGCGCGCCGCGCAACCCATTGCGCGCCGCGCATATGCCCAGCTCATTGTTGTTTTTATTTTTCCTTTCACAAAATGTTTCCCGCTTAACCGTAACTCCGATTAACATGAAACTTGGCCATTCTGCTCATAAATGATTTCTCATCATGGGAAAATTGTCGGATACCCGACCCGACCCCGTTGACCTTGACTTTGACCAAGTTTGACTTTTAGTCAAACTTAACCAAACGATTATACAATCGTTCTAACATACTTAACTACTTGTATCGTGCATGAAACTTGACAAATTGATTCACATGCTATATAAATCGAGTCGTAACGAGCCATAGGACTAATTGAACATCTTTGACCAATCGTGACTATCGTTATTGATACAACCTATTTGTTTAGGTCAAGACTAGCATTGTTCTTTGCACACATTTACTTGTTGAAGTACTTTACTACTCGTGCATTCAAGGTGAGATCATAGTCCCACTTTTACTCTTTTTGAACTTACATTTGGGATGAGAAAACATAAACATTTCTTTACTAAGTGAACACAAGTACAGGAAAACAAACATTCTACATACGAGTTTAGAACAAAATCCTCAATTCGATTATCATTAGTTACACTTGCCGGGTGTAAGCGAGAACTTATGTTGTATGGATCCATATGGGTTTGACAAACCCTCATTCAAACGGTTCGCTACCGTTTACGAATGAAATATATTTTCGAGGAACAGTGTATGTTCTAGCACTAAGTGATGGGGTTCAATGGAAGGAAATGTTAAGCATTGATAATTGGGTGCTCGTGAAACAAACTTTTGGAATGTATTACTATTATTTCATTGATGCAAATCTTGTGGTTCACTTGTACTTACTTACTTAAACCTATGATTTCACCAACGTTTTCGTTGACAGATTTCTATGTTTTTCTCAGGTCCTTGAACGATACATGATACATGCTTCCGCTCATTATTTTGATACTTGCATTGGATGTCGAGTATATATGCATACATGGAGCGTCTTTTGGATACTTTTAAATTGTGTCGCATAAGTTTCATTTGTACTTAAAACTTTGTATCGTAACTTGTGGTGGAACTATTCTCGTAAACTTTGAACAATCTTTACATTTGAAATGAATGCGACATATCTTTTGGTCAACGTTGTTTTAAAGACTTATGACCACGTAACGGGACCTAAGTAGACGGCGCCGTCAATGACGATTTGGTCGGGTCGCTACAGATGGTATCAGAGCGTTGGTTGTAGGGATTTAGAGTTCATTGGTGTCAACCTCGAGTCATAGGGTACATTGATGAGTCTAGACTACAACCGGCATATAGACTTGAAGTAGGAATTACTTGACTACTTGTGCATTTATACTCGAACGCTTCTACTCATATCTACTCTTAGTTCATCTTAATCTCACGTTGTTTAATTTGATTGACACGCCACCTTGACTTTATAGAATAATGTCGAATGCACATATGAATCAGGGTAATATAATTTCCGGGATTATATTGCGGTGACTCATATGAACGTTCCGACATTATGGCATAAAGAATTTAAGGCGAGTCGAGGAAAAACTTCTCTTTATCTTTATTCTATATCACGGTTAGTATTATTGAGAATACTAATCAATGATATTCTTGTGTCTTGAAGGAACAATGGCTCCTCGTCGTGTACGCCGCAATGAAACTCCCGAACAAGCTCTCGAACGGATGATAGCCACCGCCGTAGATGCGGCCATGGCCGGTCACTCATCCAACAACAATAATAATAACAACCACAACAACAACAACAATGGAACCGGAAACTCAAACGAGGGATGCTCCTATAAAGCTTTCATGGGGTGCAAACCTCACACTTTTGATGGAACCGGGGGACCGGTCGTGCTCACCCGATGGTTTGAGCAAACGGAAGCCGTCTTTAGCATAAGCGGTTGTCGGGATCAACACAAGGTCAAATACTCCACTCACACTTTCTCCGGAATTGCTCTAACATGGTGGAACACCTATGTTCAATCGGTGGGTACCGACGAAGCTCATGCCCTCTCTTGGGCCGATCTAAAGGAAAAGATGATTGTTGAATATTTTCCGCGCGAAGAAACCCGAAAGCTTGAGGAAGAACTAAGAGCTTTGAAAGCGGTCGGAAACGATCTTAAAGCTTATAATCAACGTTTCGCTGAACTATCCTTGATGTGTCCTAATCTTGTTAACCCCGAATCTCAAAGGATTGAGCTCTACATGCTCGGTCTTCCAAAAAGCATCAAACAAGGGGTGATGTCATCCAAACCCACTACTCATCAAGCCGCTATGAACATGGCTCGCCAACTAATTGAAACGGTTGACGAAATCGTAGTTCCGGCACCTAAGGCCGAGGATAAATCGGGCGGCAACAAAAGAAAGTGGGAACCCTCCCAATCAAGCAACAACAACTTTGCTAAGAAGCCTTACACCAACGACGGCAAGAGGGGTTATGCCGGGAACCTACCTCTTTGCAACAAATGCAACAAACATCACTTTGGTGAATGTGGCAAGTTAATTTGCCACCGGTGCCAAGGAGTTGGTCATAAGGCCAACGATTGTAAAAGTGCCACTCCCGTTGCTCGAAAGTGGCCCAATGCACCAAAGACGGGCACTTGTTACGAATGTGGTCAAACGGGTCATTATAGAAATGCATGCCCAAAGAAGAAAGCCAACCCCAACAACCGAGGCCGAGCCTTTAACATCAACACCGAGGAAGCCCGAGATGACAATGAACTAGTCACGAGTACGTTTCTTCTCAACAACTCTTATGTTACTTGCTTATTCGATTCGGGTGCCGATAAATGTTTTGTGTCCAAGACTTTAGCTCCTACCCTTTGCACTCCACCACACCCTTTAGATACTACTTATTCCATCGAAGTGGCTGACGGAAAACTCTTAAGTGCCGACACATATTACCGGGGGTGTACTTTGAACATTTTGGGTAAGGAATTTGAAATTGACTTGATACCCATGGAACTAGGAAGCTTTGATGTAATAATCGGTATGAATTGGTTAGTCAAAACGAAATCTCACATTCTTTGTGATCTTAACGCAATCCGAATTCCTATCGAGAATGGTGAACCTTTGATCGTCTATGGCGATAAGAGTTGCACCGGACTCAACCTCGTTTCGTGTATTAAAGTTAGAAAACTACTCCGTAAGGGTTGTTTTGCGATCCTTGCTCACGTTAAGAAATTCGAGTCCGATGAGAAGCACATCGATGATGTGCCAATTGTTAGTGACTATTCCGATGTATTTCCCGACGAATTGCCGGGTCTTCCGCCTCATCGACCGGTTGAATTCCAAATCGATCTTATTCCGGGAGCCGCACCCGTAGCGCGTGCACCATATAGACTCGCTCCATCTGAAATGCAAGAATTGCAAAGTCAAATCCAAGAACTACTTGATCGTGGTTTTATCCAACCTAGCCATTCACCTTGGGGCGCTCCGATTTTGTTTGTTAAAAAGAAAGACGGATCCCTACGAATGTGCATTGATTATCGTGAACTAAATAAATTGACGGTTAAGAACCGATATCCTCTTCCTCGCATCAATGACCTCTTTGATCAACTACAAGGGTCTTGTGTATATTCGAAAATCGATCTCCGCTCGGGTTATAATCAATTGAGGGTTAAGGGGGAAGATGTCTCCAAAACCGCTTTCCGAACTCGTTATGGTAGTTATGAATTCCTTGTCATGCCATTTGGTCTCACTAACGCACCGGCGGTGTTCATGGATCTTATGAACCGCGTGTGCAAACCGTATCTCGATAAATTCGTTATTGTGTTCATCGATGACATATTGATCTATTCTAAAAATGAAGAAGAGCACGAACAACATCTCCGACTTGTGCTTGAACTTTTAAGACAAGAACAACTCTATGCCAAATTCTCCAAGTGTGAATTTTGGTTAAAGGAAGTTCAATTTCTTGGTCATGTTGTAAGTGACCAAGGTATTAAAGTCGATCCCACGAAGATCGAAGCCATTAGTAAATGGGAGACTCCTACTACTCCTACTCACATTCGTCAATTTTTGGGTCTCGCCGGGTACTATCGTAGATTCATCGAAAATTTCTCTTTGGTTGCACGTCCTCTAACCGCATTGACTCACAAGGGAAAGAAATTCATTTGGGCGACCGAACATGAATCCGCATTCCAAATCTTGAAAACGAAGCTAACCACCGCTCCTATCTTGTCACTTCCCGAAGGCAATGATGACTTTGTTGTATATTGCGATGCCTCAAAACATGGTTTTGGGTGTGTGTTGATGCAACGAACGAAAGTCATTGCTTATGCTTCTCGACAACTCAAAATTCATGAACGAAACTATACGACACATGATCTCGAACTCGGAGCCGTTGTCTTTGCACTTAAAATGTGGAGACACTATCTTTATGGAACCAAGAGTACTATCTTCACCGATCACAAAAGCCTTCAACACATTTTCGATCAAAAGCAACTAAACATGAGACAACGAAGGTGGATTGAAACCTTAAACGATTACGATTGCGAGCTTCGTTACCATCCCGGGAAGGCAAATGTAGTAGCCGATGCCTTAAGTCGAAAAGAAAGAGCGGTGCCTCTTCGTGTCCGAGCCTTAAACATCACCATTCACACCAACCTTAATAGCCAAATTCGGGTAGCCCAAGATGAGGCTCTCAAGGATGAAAACATCTCTCTCGAACACTTGAACGTCCTCACCTCTCGATTCGAAGTTAAAGAAACCGGACTCCGATATTTCGCCGGAAGAATTTGGGTGCCTAGTTATTGGGATCTACGAAGCCTTATTTTAGATGAAGCCCATAAGTCACGATACTCGATTCACCCCGGTGCCAATAAGATGTACCACGACCTTAAACAACTATATTGGTGGCCGAACATCAAAAGGGACGTAGCTACTTATGTTTCCAAGTGTTTGACATGTTCCAAAGTCAAAGCCGAACACCAAAGACCGTCCGGACTACTTCAACAACCCGAGATCCCGCAATGGAAGTGGGAAAGGATAACGATGGATTTTATCACCAAGCTACCAAAAACGACGGGCGGTTATGATACCATTTGGGTTATTGTTGACCGTCTCACCAAATCCGCACACTTCCTTGCCATGAAAGAAACGGACAAAATGGAGAGACTTGCACAACTTTACATTAAGGAGATCGTAGCCCGACACGGTGTACCTTTATCGATTATCTCCGACCGAGATGGCCGTTTCGTTTCTAGATTTTGGCGTACATTGCAAGAAGCGTTGGGAACGCGTTTAGACATGAGCACCACATATCATCCTCAAACCGATGGACAAAGCGAACGTACAATTCAAACCTTAGAGGACATGTTACGAGCTTGCGTGGTTGATTTCGGAAAAGCTTGGGACAAGCACTTACCTCTCGCCGAGTTCTCTTACAACAATAGTTATCACGCGAGTATTAAAGACGCACCTTTTGAAGCGCTATATGGCCGCAAATGTCGTTCACCTCTTTGTTGGGCCGAGGTAGGCGACGTGCAAATCACCGGACCCAAACTCATTCACGAAACCACCGAGAAAATCGTTCAAATCCGAGATAGGCTTAGGACGGCCCGAAGTCGTCAAAAGAGCTATACCGACAAACGACGCAACGATCTTGAATTTCAAGTCGGTGACCGAGTAATGTTAAAAGTCGCACCTTGGAAGGGTGTAATCCGTTTTGGGAAACGCGGAAAGCTAAATCCGCGGTATATTGGTCCTTTCGAAATCTTGGAGCGTATTGGAACCGTTGCTTATCGTTTAGATCTTCCGCCTCAATTGAACTCCGTTCATCCTACCTTCCATGTATCTAACTTGAAAAAGTGTCTTGCCGAACCCGATATCGTCATCCCTCTCGAAGAACTTACTATTGATGACAAACTTCATTTTGTGGAGGAACCGGTTGAAATTGTAGACACCTCCGTCAAGACATTGAAACAAAGCCGAATCCCGATTGTCAAGGTTCGTTGGAATGCCAAAAGAGGACCCGAGTTTACTTGGGAAAGACAAGATCAAATGCAAGGGAAGTATCCTCATCTATTCGTGAATTCGGAAACGCAAGATCTCGAGGAAGAAACAACGACTACTACGCCTACTTAAATTTCGGGACGAAATTTCTTTTAAGGAGTAGGTAATGTAACATCCCGCCTTTTTCCATTTACTTTTCCGTTATACTAATATAAAGTCCGTTATATGTTTATAACATCTCCCGTTGATACGCGTTTTAAATTATCTCGTTTAGGTAATTCCCGCACCCGAACGAAAGTTGAGGGACTAAACTTGACAAGGGATCAAACCCTTGACTAGGTCAAAGGGTCAAACCCCTTTCACCCATTCATTATCATCTCCATCTCTCTCTCTTTCTCTCTAGCAAGAACACACACCCATTTACCAAATTCATTCAATCATCATCTAAATTCGATCTAGGAGGCTTACAACAAAATAAACTACATATTTGTGATCCTCTCTTCATCCTTTTCATTTTGGTACCAACTTCATCTCATTTGGGTAACTTTCTAAAATCACTAGATTTTGTGTTCTTGATGTTTTTAACTTACAAAAGTGTTAATTAGTGTCTATGACTCAAGTCTAACATGAATATATGATTTATATGCTCGATCTCGTTGTTTTAGTGTAACTAGCATGAACTTGAATTTTGGTGTGTTGTTCTTGAATTTTGGATGATCATATGTTGTTAGATGTTAAAAGTTGATGTTTTAATTGTGTTACTAGCATCACTAGCTTCAATTTGATGTGTAGGTTGCCTTAGAAAACTTCATGAACTTGATTATTGATTTTGGTGAATTTGGGTTAGGGTTTGATGAACTTGAAATGGACTTTTGATGCATTGAATACCATGGATTATTATTGGTAAGTGTCTAGTTGGATTGTATGCTTGATTACCTTCGAAACGGCATATCATTCATGTAAATTGGTTGCCCGAATCATTGAATTGCATTTATGAACTTGTATGCGGTTAATGTTAAGCATTAGATGCGGTTTTGGTTGTTGTTAGTGATGAATTGCTTGATGAAATGTGTTTAGTTGTTTTCCTTGTCAAATTACCTTTCCAACGATATATAGTATGCATTTTGGATGTTTTCGGTTCATAAAATATGTTAATTTGAGTTTTGGTTCGTGACTTGGACCATTTTTCTGCAAACTGCATGTTTCCCAGGTATTGCGCGCCGCGCATATACCCGCGCGCCGCGCAGAATTTGAAATCCCAAATGTTTGCCTTCGTGGTTAAGTTCTGACCAGGATTTACACTTGGGTGCGCGCCGCGCAACCCATTGCGCGCCGCGCATATGCCCAGCTCATTGTTGTTTTTATTTTTCCTTTCACAAAATGTTTCCCGCTTAACCGTAACTCCGATTAACATGAAACTTGGCCATTCTGCTCATAAATGATTTCTCATCATGGGAAAATTGTCGGATACCCGACCCGACCCCGTTGACCTTGACTTTGACCAAGTTTGACTTTTAGTCAAACTTAACCAAACGATTATACAATCGTTCTAACATACTTAACTACTTGTATCGTGCATGAAACTTGACAAATTGATTCACATGCTATATAAATCGAGTCGTAACGAGCCATAGGACTAATTGAACATCTTTGACCAATCGTGACTATCGTTATTGATACAACCTATTTGTTTAGGTCAAGACTAGCATTGTTCTTTGCACACATTTACTTGTTGAAGTACTTTACTACTCGTGCATTCAAGGTGAGATCATAGTCCCACTTTTACTCTTTTTGAACTTACATTTGGGATGAGAAAACATAAACATTTCTTTACTAAGTGAACACAAGTACAGGAAAACAAACATTCTACATACGAGTTTAGAACAAAATCCTCAATTCGATTATCATTAGTTACACTTGCCGGGTGTAAGCGAGAACTTATGTTGTATGGATCCATATGGGTTTGACAAACCCTCATTCAAACGGTTCGCTACCGTTTACGAATGAAATATATTTTCGAGGAACAGTGTATGTTCTAGCACTAAGTGATGGGGTTCAATGGAAGGAAATGTTAAGCATTGATAATTGGGTGCTCGTGAAACAAACTTTTGGAATGTATTACTATTATTTCATTGATGCAAATCTTGTGGTTCACTTGTACTTACTTACTTAAACCTATGATTTCACCAACGTTTTCGTTGACAGATTTCTATGTTTTTCTCAGGTCCTTGAACGATAAATGATACATGCTTCCGCTCATTATTTTGATACTTGCATTGGATGTCGAGTATATATGCATACATGGAGCGTCTTTTGGATACTTTTAAATTGTGTCGCATAAGTTTCATTTGTACTTAAAACTTTGTATCGTAACTTGTGGTGGAACTATTCTCGTAAACTTTGAACAATCTTTACATTTGAAATGAATGCGACATATCTTTTGGTCAACGTTGTTTTAAAGACTTATGACCACGTAACGGGACCTAAGTAGACGGCGCCGTCAATGACGATTTGGTCGGGTCGCTACAGCAACAGAAGTGAACGAGACAGGAAAAAAAAATAAAACAGTTGCAGCGGTTCATATATCGACTAGCAAGGGCCATAGATGGTGGTTTTCTACTAGCCTAATAGAAGAACTCTTGGTCCATCAGGAGAGTGACTATATCTCGGCCCAATTATTAATACAAGTTTACGGACCATCTGTCACCTCAATCCAATTACCAACTTGTCCCAATTCTGTTGTATTGCACGACTTTAAAAGCGATTTCCAAATATAAATATGAATACAGCTCAAAAGTTTATCAATTGGTGAGTGGGGTTTGTTGGCCAAAAAGAAAATGAAGGAATATGCATGCAGTCCACACGACTAGGATTCCATAAATCTGGGTCCCATACTTTTAATAAACTTTGCTGGTACCGAATCGAGATACAATATAATTGTATGTGGGGTCTTCGGTCTTCAGTAGAAACGGACAAGTAGTAGAAACAAAATCGTGACCCTCACCATCACAAATTCGTAGTTGTAACAGAATGGGTTTTGCATCAATTTATAGAGTGTGTGTGATGGATTGATGGTTGTTTGTGTATTCTTCAACTTGAACAGAAAGTAACAACAAATGCAGCTGGTTTATTAAGTTGTTGATGATTTTCGAATATGAAGAAAACAGTAGCGTCGTATTTGTGGGTTGAGGTTCTTGGTTGATTCGAATATGAATAGAAAAACAGATACGTTCGTATGGATTTTGGCGATGGGGTTTGGTTGTAATAGTAACTAAGGTTTGTTCTTGACTCCATTAAACGCAAAAGGTGGTTTCTAATGGCCTTATAGCGGCCCAACAGAAAATGTGAGTTAGACCTCGGCCCAATAGAAGATGTAAGTTGGACCTCGGCCCAACAGTAAGTATGGCCCGATTCAAGTTTTGAATTGGTTAAATTAAGGAAGCAGGTGTCAGTTGATTTAGTATCCAAGGTATATGTCTCTATCAACTTTTGTATCATTATGTATCATCAGTAAGTGGGTTTCTTGCTCGAACCGTTCAAACAGAAACAAAAGCAGCAGCTAACTGTAGCTTGGTTCGAAGATATAATAGCAAAAATTGATGGTGTTTTACGAGGTGAGTTGTGGCTGTTATTGGTGGTGGTTAACGGTTATAAAATAAAAAATAATTAGTGGCTTTGTAACAATGGTATTGGTGACTTACAATGGTGTTTGAAATAGAAAGACAAACGCGTGCAGCTAACCGAAAACTTTTAGGTAGTGATGGCGTGTTCATGGGGGTTTGTAGGGTGGTGTAAACGTGGTGATCATTATGGTTGGAACGAATAACAAAGAAAATGGTGATTAAATGGTTGTTTGTTATTGTAGTGGTGATGGGTTTCATCATAAAAAAAATGGCGATAGGTTTAGTGATGGTGTACCATTTAAAGTGATAGAGATGGTGAGGTGGTGGTAGCCGGCTGTGGTTCACGGTGGTGATGAAGGTGGCCGTGAGGTAATGGCGGGTTGTCTAATGAGAAGAAGAAGTTATAAGGGTGATGGATGGTAGTTCATTGATTATAGAGGAAAGGAAGTAATAAGGAAAAAGAAAGAAGATTGGTGATGGGTAATGCGTTCATTTGCTCGGTGAATTGTATAGGTATATGCAATATATAATATTAGATTAGATAGATAGATGGTGGCTAGTTAAATGGTTTAAGTGATAGTGTGAAGGTTAGGTAAATCAAATAGATATATGGATACATATATGTCGATACATATATATTAGGCATGTGATTATATATATTAAATACACATATATTATTTAGTGGAAGAAGACAAACAAAACAGAAAACAGTACACTTAAATTGTTAGCCGCCTCTAATAATGTTTTAATTTTCGGACTGGATTTTCTGCCCCGTTGTTAATCAGTGGCGGAATTAAAGTCCACCAAATAATCCCAAATTTTTAGATTAACTATTTTTATTTATATTGGTCATTATTGTGATGCCCCGTACAAAACCATCGTGTACGAATCATCAATAACAGGATCATTACAAGGTCAAACACTATATGCAATTTCAAAATACGTTTGCATTCATGATAAAAGGTGATGTCATAACGAACGTCAAGTGTTTTACAACCAAAGTATGCTTCAATGAACAGAAGCAAATAAAATAGTACGTGACCCTTAGGTCGTTACAAATCAAAGTTTCAAATGTAATTAAGTTTGAATGCAAGATAAAGTAGTTCATGCAGTGACATCTCTAAAGCAGCGGGTGTCTACAGCAAGACTAGTACACAGCAGAAGCAACCTTAAGCACCTGAGAAAAACATGCTTAAAAACATCAACACAAAGGTTGGTGAGCTATAGTTTAAGTATAACAGTATGTAAGGTAGGCCACGAGATTTCAGTGCTACAAAGAGCGTTTCAAAACAGTATGATAAAGTATATGTTAACCGTGGGCACTTGGTAACTAACTTAACGTTTATACCCCCTAAAAGTACACTTGGCAAGTGCGTATATTTACGAAGTATTAAACACCCGTTAAATGCTAGCGCTACTAGCCCGAGTGGGGATGTCAAACCCTATGGATCCATATCTAAGATTCGCGTTCACCGGTTCAAAAACCAATGACTAAACGTTACCGAGCTAAAGGGAATGTTTATGCCGTTGTATAACCCACACCTATATAAGTTTAATTACTCGTACCTAGTATGTAAAACATAAAATGCGCATGTAATCTCAGTTCCGAAAATAGTTGAAGTAAAAAGGGAATGCTATAACTCACAATGATAAAGTAGCGGTAAAGTATGACTCGGGAAAAAAGCAAGTGTGTAGGTCTGGAAAGTCCTCAACCTAAGTCAAATAGTACTAAGTTAGTAAATTGACTCAAAAGGGTTAAAATTATGTAAATACGGTCTTAAGGGTCATCATCATTCATCATCAAACAAAAGGTGTAAAGTAAGTTTCATTCATGAAAGTAGTTTAAAACAAAGGCTGAGTTCGGTCAGTCACCACGGACTCAATACCTACTGAAATAAGATGAGACCAATGGCCATGGCTCCGTATATGAGTCCTTTAGTTGTGGTAAAAATCCCAGAAGTAAACTCGTGTTCTTTTGACCGTGACGACGGTCTAAGTGCGAGTAGGTCAAAATTTTCAGCACAACGTTAAAATGACATAGTGACGATCGGAGGGCCATAAATCCTAAACTGTAACTCGGATTAAGACGAGTCTTAAATGAAAAGTTATCTACACGAACTTACCTATTGAAAATCGAGGTTACAGTAGCCCAGGTTTACTGGTCAGTTATAGAAACCAGAAAACAGAAAACAGAAAAATAATGGGTTCCGGTGGGTTTTTGGAACTCGATGCTTATCACGGTTCTCATCCTTGATGCATATAGCTTCAAGTGTACAACTCGTTGATGTGTTTACATCATCTTAACTAAGGTTTCACCATCATAACCCAAGTGCAAGTCTAAGACATGTAGCACAACACAATCAAGTGTTGCAAGTGTTTTGATGAACCAAAGTTAGATCAAAGTCTTAGAATAAAGGTAGAATCATGCACTTTCATCTTTTAAAACAATAAAGGTAGAATCATAAACTAGTAAGTTTATATTTTTGTTTGTTCTTGTAAATACAAGAAAAATGAAGAACAAACTAGCAAGCTTGATTCTTGATAATTAGTAAGTAAACAACAAGTAACAAAGTAACAACAACTAACATGTATCAAACAACAAACAAAGAACAAAAGATGATGATGACATGTATGTATACATGTCACGGTTTTAATGAAGAAAATAGAGAAGAGAATCTAAGCTTGTTACTTACAAACTTGAGAGAAAAAGAGAGTAAAAATGAAAGCAAGTGAATGTGTGTGTTTGAAATGAGAGAATGGAAATGAGAAGTAATACAAAAAGTGAAACTAACTCTCCCCTTGTAGCAATGAGAGTGGACGGTTTTTCAAAGGGGGAGGGGAAGAAGTTTGTCCACAAGATCCTTGCATGCTAAAGTCTTAAAAGTTTGTTAATGTGGGTGTTTTCATGGGAAAGAACAAGTAACAAGATTCTTTACTAAGTTAAGTCTTCTAGTTTAGTTCCAAGTATTACTTACATGAATTAGTGGGCTAACAAGTTCATTAAAGAAGTAGGGTGGGCTCTTAAGTCCATTAACTATTAATAAAAGCTCATGTTCAAGTAATTAACAAATAAATCCAACAAAAGCCCAAGTAATTAACTAGTATCCATAGTTAATCAAAATGATTAATAAAACTTAATCATGAATGTAAATAATATCTAGAAATATTATTTGTATAATGTACGTGTGTCACAAAGACGTTTCGGGCATTTAAAGTCAATATGATCAATCAAAGTAACAAGTAAATGTATAATAATACATTCGTTTAATCACAAGTATTAATAAATAAACGTTGGAAAATCCAGGGTCGTTACATTACCCACCTGTTAAAGAAAATTTCATCCCGAAATTTTAAGCTGAGGTAGATGGATGAGTCGGGAAAAGGTGAGGATACTTCCACATCATTTGATCCTTTCGTTCCCAAGTAAACTCAGGTCCTCGTTTGGCATTCCATCGTACCCGGACGATCGGAATCTTGTTGCATTTCAAAGTCTTGACCTCACGGTCCATAATTTCAACAGGCTCTTCCACGAAGTGGAGTTTGTCTTCAATCGTAAGTTCTTCCAATGGTATGATAAGTTCGGGTGCAACAAGACACTTCTTCAAGTTTGACACGTGGAAGGTAGGATGAACTGAGCTCAATTGTGCTGGTAGATCCAAACGGTAAGCAACGGGTCCAACACGTTCCAAGATTTCAAAAGGACCAATGTATCGTGGGTTTAACTTCCCACGTTTTCCAAAGCGAATCACATCTTTCCAATGTGCAACCTTCAACATTACACGGTCACCAACGTTGAATTCAAAGTCTTTACGTTTAAGATCGGCATAACTCTTTTGACGGTCACGAGCAGTCTTAAGTTTAGCTTGAATCTGAGCAATCTTGTCCGTTGTTTCATGGACTACCTCGGGTCCGGTGATTTGCTTTTCTCCTACGTCAGCCCACCAAATAGGAGATCAGCACTTACGGCCATACAATGCTTCAAAATGTGCGGCATTAATGCCTTTCCCAGGCCTTTCTGAAATCAATGACACATGCACGTAACATGTATTCCAATGTCTGAATCGTTCGTTAACTTTGTTCGTCGGTCTGTGGGTGATAAGCAGTACTCATTTCAAGACGGGTTCCCATGGCTTCTTGTAAAGAACGCCAAAATCTAAAAGCAAAATGGGGATCGTGATCAGAGATGATCGATAACGGTACACCATGACGAGATACAACCTCCTTGATTTATAGTTGAGCAAGTCTCTCCATTGTATCTGTTTCCTTCATTGCTAGAAAGTGTGCAGATTTGGTAAGGCGGTCAACAATAACCCAGATGGTATCGTATCCGCCCACCGTCTTTGGTAGCTTGGTGATGAAATCCATAGTTATCCTTTCCCACTTCCATTGCGGGATTTCCGGCTGTTGAAGTAACCCAGAAGGTCTCTGATGTTCGGCCTTAACTTTCGAACAAGTCAAACACTTTCCAACATAAGTTACAACGTCTTTCTTAAGATTCGGCCACTAATACTGTTCTTTAAGATCATGGTACAATTTGCCCGCGCCGGGATGAATCGAATATCTCGATTTGTGTGCTTCATCAAATATAAGGTTCTGTAGATCTCCATAAAGAGGTACCCAAATTCTTCCGGCATAACATCGGATTCCAGACTCCCTATGTGATGCCCCGTACAAAACCATCGTGTACGAATCATCAACAACAGGATCATTACAAGGTTAAGTACTATATGCTATAATTAAAGAAGTTGCATTCACGATAAAAAGGTGATGTCATAACCGACATCAAATGTTTTACATTTCAAAAGCATGCTTCATTAAGTAGAAGCAAATAATAAGTGTATGTGACCACAATGGTCGTTACAAGTCATAGTTCAAAAGTACTAATGTTTGAATGCAAAATAAAGTAGTTCATGCGATAACAACTCTAAGCAGCGGGTGTCTACAGCACGACTAGTACACAGCGGAAGCTAACCTCAAGCACCTGAGAAAAACATGCTTTAAAACATCAACACAAAGGTTGGTGAGCTATAGTTTAAGTATAACAGTATGTAAGGTAGGCCACGAGATTTCAGTGCTACAAAGAACGTTTCAAAATAGTATGATAAAGTATATGTTAACCGTGGGCACTTGGTAACTAACTTAACGTTTATACCCCCTGAAAGTACACTTGGCAAGTGCGTATGTCTACGAAGTATTAAACACTCGTTAAATGCTAGCGCTACTAGCCCGAGTGGGGATGTCAAACCCTATGGATCCATATCTAAGCTTCGCGTACACCGGTTCAAAAACCAATGACTAAACATTACCGAGCTAAAGGGAATGTTTCTGCCGTTATATAACGCACACATATATAAAGTTTAAGTACTCGTGCCTAGTATGTAAAACGTAAAATGCGCATGTATTCTCAGTTCCCAAAATAGTTAAAGTAAAAAGGGAATGCTATAACTCACAATGATAATGTAGTCGCAAAGTCGGTTCGGAAAAGGTGTGCAAGTAATCAGTCCGAAGGTCCTCAACCTAAGTCAAATAGTACTAAGTCAGTAAATCATCTTAATAGGTTTAAAAGTATGTAAATAAGGTCTTAAGGGTCATCATCATTCATCATCAAACAAAAGGCGTAAAGTAAGTTTCGTTTATGAAAGTAGTTTAAAACAAAGGCTGACTTCAGTCAGTCACCACGGCCTCTACCCTTACTGAATTAAGGTGAGACCAGTGGCCATCGCTCCTTATATGAGTCTTTTAAGTGTGGTAAAATTTACAGAAGTAAACTCATCTTCGTTTGACCGTGGTGACGGTTTAAGTGTGAGTAGGTCAGAAATTTCTGCACAACGTTAAAGGACATAGTGACGATCGGAGGGCCATAAATCCTAAACCGTAACTCGGATTAAGACGAGTCCTATATGAAAAGTTATGTAATCGAAAGGATATATTTGAAAATAATAACCACAACAGCCCAGGTCTACTGGTCTGTTACGGAATCAGCAAAACAGTAGGGTTTGGACAGAAACAGTAAGTTTAAGTGAGTTCCGGTGGTCTTGGTGCTTGATGTTCATCATGGTTCTCATCCTTGATGCATATAGCTTCAAGTGTACAACTCATTGATGTGTCTACATCATCTCAACCAAGTCTTGACCATCATAACACTAGTGCAAGTCTAAGACATGAAGCACAACTCACTTAAGAGTTGCATGTAGTTTGATGAACCAAAGTTACATCAAAGTCTTAGGTTTGACACTTACATGAACTATAAAAGAAATATTGAACTATAAACTTGAAAGTATACTAACTAATCAAGATCTTAAGATGTAGAACATAGTTCTTAGTTAGATCTTGAAGATCCAAGACCCAAAAGTCTAGATCAAGCATAAGTATACAAAGTTATATTTAAAGAAAGCTTATTTTCATGTTCTTGAACTTTTAAGTTAACTTTTAGTTCCAAGAGATATGAGATCAAGACTAACTTGTAGTACTTGACCAACAACAACCAAAATCATAAAATTAAAGTGCAAGTAAAACTAAATAAACAAGTAAATAAGTTCATGAGTTTCATACTTTAAAGATTTAGAAAGTAAACATTAAGTTCACTTCATGTACTTCAAGTATGAGTTACAACACAAGAACTTTGAATCTTTTGACATAATGTATGTAGAACATAACTAGAAAGTTAGTTCTTGTATGTTCTTGAAAATACAAGATTAATATGAAGAATCTAACTAGAAAGTTGATTCTTGTAACAAGTATGTAACAACAACAAGTAAGTAACAATAAACTTCAAGTAACTTAAACAACAACCAAATACAAGTAGCAAACAATGAATGATGATGATAAATGGGGTGTTTGAAATCGGTTTCAATAAGAAAAGAAGAAAGAAAGAAAGAATTGTAACTTACAAAGTTTAGAGAGAAAGGAGAGGAAAAAAAAAAGTGTGCAAGTGTGTGTTTGGAATGAATGAAGTGTGAGAGAACTAGTAGCCAAGTTTTCAAAATTTGAAAGCCAAAAACACCTCCCCATGAGGCCTAGCTCACGGCCAGCAGCAGAAAAAGAAGTGGGGAGGAGAAGTTCAGTGGTTACTTGGATGAAAAGCTTACAAAAGATGGATATTAGATGGGGTTTCATGGGGATTATATGTTAAATAGATTCTTAATGAAGTAACTAGCTAGTTTCCATGTACAAGTACTACTTACAAGTCTTATGGGCTAATTAAGTCCATTTAAAAAGGTAGGGTGGGCTTGGAAGCCCAATATTCAAGAGTCCATTACACTAATCAAAGCCCAAGTTCAATAATTAACAAATAAAGTCCAACAAAAGCCCAAGTAATTAACCAACAACCTTAGTTAATTAAAATGATTAATAAAACTAATCATGAATGTAAATAATATCTAAAAATATTATTCGTGAAAGTTCCGGGTGTCACAAAGACGTTTCGGGCAATTAAAGTCAAGTTCGGGCAATCATGGCAACATGTAAATGTAATAACATACATTCATTTTATCACACGTATTAATAATAATAATAATTAATAAATAAACGTTGGAAATTCCAGGGTCGTTACATTACCCACCTGTTAAAGAAAATTTCGTCCCGAAATTTTAAGCTGAGGTAGATGAAGGAGTCGGGAAAAGGTGAGGATACTTCCGCATCATTTGATCCTCTCGCTCCCAAGTAAACTCAGGTCCTCGTTTGGCATTCCATCGCACTCGGACGATCGGAATCTTTTTGCGTTTCAAAGTTTTGATCTCACGATCTATAATCTCAACTAGTTCTTCCACAAAGTGAAGTTTGTCGTCAATTGTAAGTTCTTCCAATGGTATGATAAGTTCAGGTGCAGCAAGGCACTTCTTCAAGTTTGACACGTGGAAGGTAGGATGAACTGAGCTCAATTGTGCTGGTAGGTCCAAACGGTAAGCAACGGGTCCAACACGTTCCAGGATTTCAAAAGGACCAATGTATCGTGGGTTTAACTTTCCACGTTTTCCAAAACGGATCACACCTTTCCAAGGTGCAACCTTCAACATTACACGATCACCAACGTTGAATTCAAAGTCCTTACGTTTAAGATCAGCATAACTCTTTTGGCGGTCACGAGCAGTCTTTAGTCTAGCTTGAATCTGAGCAATCTTTTCCGTGGTTTCGTGGACTACCTCGGGTCCGGTGATTTGTTTTTCACCTTCGGCCCAACAAATAGGAGATCGGCACTTACGGCCATACAATGCTTCAAAAGGTGCGGCATTAATGCTTGAGTGATAACTGTTGTTGTACGAGAATTCGGCGAGTGGCAAATGCCTTTCCTAGGCCTTTCCAAAATCAATGACACATGCACGCAACATGTCCTCCAAGGTCTGAATCGTTCGTTCACTTTGCCCGTCAGTCTGAGGGTGATAAGCAGTACTCATGTCGAGACGAGTTCCCATGGCTTCTTGCAAAGAACGCCAAAATCTAGAAGCAAAACGGGGATCGCGATCGGAGATGATCGATAAAGGTACACCATGAAGAGATACAACCTCCTTGATGTATAATTGAGCAAGTCTCTCCATTGTATCCGTTTCCTTCATCGCTAGAAAGTGTGCAGATTTGGTGAGGCGGTCAACAATAACCCAAATGGTATCGTATCCGCCCACCGTCTTTGGTAGCTTGGTGATGAAATCCATTGTTATCTGTTCCCACTTCCATTGTGGGATTTCTGGTTGTTGAAGTAACCCAGAAGGTCTCTGATGCTCGGCTTTAACCCTCGAGCAGGTCAAACACTTTCCAACATAAGTCGCAACGTCCTTCTTGAGATTCGGCCACCAATATTGTTCTTTAAGGTCATGGTACATCTTGCCCGCTCCAGGATGAATCAAATATCTCGATTTGTGTGCTTCATCAAGTATCAGGTTTCGTAGATCTCCATAACAAGGTACCCAAATTCTTCCGGCATAACATCGGAGTCCGGACTCCCTAACCTCGAATCGAGAGACAAGTATGTTCAAATGTTCGTGAGATATGTTCTCCTCCTTGAGAGCCTCATCTTGGGCTACTCTGATCTGGCTGTTGAGGTTCGAATGGATGGTGATGTTCAGAGCCCTAACACGAAGAGGTGCCGTCCTTTCCTTTCGGCTTAAAGCGTCAGCTACAACATTGGCCTTGCCAGGGTGATAACGGAGTTCACACTCGTAGTCGTTGAGCATCTCGATCCATCGACGATGCCTCATATTCAGTTGCTTCTGATCGAAGATGTGCTGGAGACTCTTGTGATTGGTGAAGATAGTACTCTTAGTTCCATACAAATAATGTCTCCACAATTTGAGCGCAAAGACAACGGCTCCAAGTTCAAGATCATGAGTAGTGTAGTTCCGTTCGTGAATCTTCAATTGTCGAGAAGCATAGGCAATAACCTTTGATTGTTGCATCAGTGCACAACCAAAACCACTCTTCGATGCATCACAATAAACAACAAAGTCGTCACTGCCTTCGGGAAGTGATAGGATAGGTGCGGAGGTTAACTTCTTCTTCAAAGTTTGAAATGCTGATTCGTGTGCGGGATCCCAAATGAACTTCTTGCCCTTGTGTGTCAGCGCGGTCAAAGGACGCGCAATCAGAGAAAATCCTTCGATGAATCTTCGGTAGTAACCGGCGAGACCTAGGAATTGGCGAATATGAGTCAGAGTAGTGGGGGTCTCCCACTTGCTGATGGCTTCAATTTTGGCGGGATCAACTTTGATACCCTGGTCGCTCACAACATGACCCAGAAACTGGACTTCCTTCAACCAAAATTCACACTTGGAGAATTTGGCGTAAAGTTGCTCTTGTCTCAAGAGTTCAAGTACTAATCGGAGGTGTTGCTCATGTTCTTATTCGCTTTTAGAGTAGATGAGGATATCATCTATGAAGATAATAATAAACTTATCCAAGTACGGCTTACAGACACGATTCATGAGATCCATGAACACGGCATGTGCATTTGTCAAACCGAATGGCATCACGAGAAATTCATAATGACCATAACAGGTCCTGAATGCAGTTTTCATCACGTCACTTTCCTTCACCCTCAGCTGGTGATATCCGGATCGCAAATCGATCTTTGAGTAGACACTCGATCCTTGTAGTTGATCAAAAAGATCGTCAATTCTAGGAAGAGGATATCGATTCTTGATTGTCAATTTGTTGAGTTCACGATAGTCGATACACATACGGAAGGATCCATCCTTCTTATTCACAAATAACACAGGTGCACCCCAAGGCGAGAAGCTTGGTTGGATAAATCCTCGATCAAGTAGTTCTTGTAGTTGGCTTTGTAGTTCTTGCATCTCGGAAGGTGCGAGTCTATAAGGTGCGCGAGCTACAGGTGCAGCTCCTGGCACTAAATCAATATGAAATTCTACTGATCTCTGCGGCGGCAATCCAGGCAATTCCTCCAGAAAGACATCAGAAAATTCGTTCACAATTCGAACATCGTTCACGCTCTTTACCTCAGTTTCCACTGCTTTCACATGTGCTAGGACAGCAAAACGTCCCTTCTTCATAATCTTTTGCACTTTCACGCAACTAATGAGGTTCAACATCGAGGTACATCTCTCTCCATAGATAACCAGTGGTTCGCCATCTCCTTGTGGTATGCGAAGTGCTTTATCTCCACAGATAACATCGGCCTTTATCTTGCTCAACCAATCCATACCGATGATCACGTAAAAACTTCCCAGTTTGATAGGTATCAAATCAATTTCGAAATCTGCACCAGCTATGTTGATAATAGCTCCACGACTAATATGGTCAACCTTTTCAAGTTTTCCATTGGCGACCTCGACAAGCATGCTCTCTTTTAACGGGACTAATGACCAATTAATCTTATCGCAAAAATGTCTACATACATAACTTCTATCCGCACCAGTATCAAACAAGACAGAAGCTAAAAGATTGTTGATTGTGAATATACCTGTTACCAAGTCGGGGTTATCGCGTGCATCCCTTGCATTAACATTAAAAGCTCTACCACGGGGTGGCCCGCCATCTTTTCGCTTGTTTGGGAACGCATTTTTGAAATGGCCCGTCTGTCTACATTCGTATCACTTCTTAGGTCCATTGGTGTTCGGCTTCCCATTCAAAGTGGTGACCTTGCAGTCTTTTCCGATATGCCCAGACCGTTGGCACTTCTCGAAGACAACATTGCAATACCCAGTGTGGTATTTGTAGCACCGTTTGCATTGTGGTAAGGTTCCCTTGTAGTTCGGGTTGGAGTTGGTGTTGTTGTTGGGATTAGGGTTTCCACCGTTGTTGTGGCTCTTGGCGGGGGTTTGATCGTAGTTTCTCCCCCTGTTGTTGTTGTTGTTGTTGTTGTTGTTGTGGTTGTTGTGGTTGTTGTGGTTGTTCTCCCATTTCCTCTTTTCGCTACTACCAGCCTCAAACTTAGCCTTCTCCGGCTCATCAATAATGATTTGGTTCATGAGAGTATGCGCCATGTGCATTGCTTCGGGAACATTCAGTGGTTTGGACAATGTGACGTTTCCTTTGATGGACTTAGGGAGTCCCCAGAAGTATCTCTCCATACGCTTGAATTCCGGGGTGACCATTGTCGGACACATAAGAGCTAGTTTCAAAAATCTCCTGTTGTAGCCATCAAGGTCGTTCCCAATGGCCTTTAACTGCATAAATTCGATTTCCATCTTCTGAATTTCGGTTCTCGGACAATACTCATCAATCATAGCAGCCTTGAATTCCTACCATGGCGTAGCATACGCCTCAACGATGCCTTTCGCTTGAGCTAACGTGTTCCACCACGTTAGCGCTGTCAGATAGCGTGCACGAAGCAAACTTGGTCTTGTTGTCCTCCGAACAGTTGCTAACTCGGAATACTGATTCAAGTTTCTCGAACCATCTGGTGAGACTAACCGGTCCCTCGGTTCCACTGAAGTTATGCGGTTTGCAGCTCTGGAATTCCTTGTAAGTACACCCATTTCGAACGGGTGGGATAACCGGTGGTGGTGGTGGTGGAGCTTGGAGATTTCTTTCTGCTAGGGCTGCGGCTACACGTTCTTGGATCATCTCTTCAATTTGAGCAGCAGTAGGTGTGGATCGACCGTTAGCCATGATGTTCTAAACAAAATTTTTGACTCAAGTCAAAATCCAGCATGCAAGTAGTAATAATACAGTATATATTGACCAACATGGAATCAAAACGTCACATGTTATTAAATAACGCATCTAGGTACAAATACCACAGAATCATCGTACAGTAATGTAAATAGAACATCATGCAAGAATTAAATAACGCAAAGTTCCATTAATAATAATAAGTTCCATACATCTGAATAAGTCCGTACAATGCATAAATAATACAAGAAGCTACAACTAGATTACATCATGAAATCTAATACAAAAGTCCTACGGTGGAGGTGGGTGTAGGATGTCTAAAACCTGAGCCAACTGCTCCTCGAGCTCCGTAACCCGAGCTCGAAGAATTTCCACTTCCCTTGTCAGTTCCTCGACAGTGGGAGTTGGTGGGGCAGGCAGTGCCGGCGGTGCAGGTGGTGCGGGTGGAGCAGATGGTGCAGACCGCACGAAACGGGGTGCAGATGTCCCAGCTCCAGAAATAGTCAGCACGTAACGAGGTGCCTTATGTATGAGTGGGTCGGCATGGTGCGGCACAAGCCGCTTACGGGCAGTAACCCTCCGACGCCGACCAAAAGCGTCAGTGAAAGCACGTCCTCCATTCACCCCTGGAATAATGGTGCCATCAGGATGGTACCGCTTCTTTGGCGGGGTGGAGGGTGCCTGTATAGGTATATCAGCAAGGTCCTCGTCATCACTGGAGTCTGATGAAGAATTATCTGATGAAGAATCGGCGGATGATGAACCATCCGAATCATGTGGTGGTGACACGGGTGGCTGAACTGGCAATCCGAAGGCGGCCAACATCTCTCTGTGTCTGCCTGGCAGAATCGGCACTAAACGTCCATCTGGAGTGCGTCGGCACGGCATGCGCATATGGTTGCGGAATGGCCCTTCCCCGAACTCTGCAGGGATCACAACTCCACCGATGCGGGGCTGTGAATCCGAGGGTCCGGGAGCAGACGGAGCTGGAATCTCCGTAGGGCTCACGTGTCCATCAGAAGTAGCCACTGGTGCAGGCGGCTAGCTGCTAGTCCCGGAAGATGAAGCGCCGGGGTCACTCGTGCGTACCGGGATCGGTGGATCGGCAACGGTGGTAGGTGGAGTAGATGAAGAGTCTAAACTGCCCAAAACGCTAGCAGGTGGTACATCCGACATCTGAACAAGGAAAAATAAATTTTCCATGTCAGTAAGTCATAAAGCAAGAACGTATTAGGCCAACAGTTTAAATCATGTATAACAATAAGTAGCATGGCAATAACAGCAAATCGTACGAAGGTAGCATGCAATCGAAAGCAAGTAATATCATACAAAAGTGAAATCATGTAGTAGCATACGGCATATAGTGGTAAAAGTAAGCAGCAGCATGCAGTAAGTTCAGCGGAAACACGTAAACTAGCAAGTTGTAGATTAGTCCTATTAGTGAATCCTACTCGGGTCGGTCTTAGACTCACTAATGCAACCTAATTCCCTACAACCAATGCTCTGATACCAAATGTGATGCCCCGTACAAAACCATCGTGTACGAATCATCAACAACAGGATCATTACAAGGTTAAGTACTATATGCTGTAATTAAAGAAGTTGCATTCACGATAAAAAGGTGATGTCATAACCGACATCAAATGTTTTACATTTCAAAAGCATGCTTCACTAAGTAGAAACAAATAATAAGTGTATGTGACCACAATGGTCGTTACAAGTCATAGTTCAAAAGTACTAATGTTTGAATGCAAAATAAAGTAGTTCATGCGATAACAACTCTAAGCAGCGGGTGTCTACAGCACGACTAGTACACAGCGGAAGCTAACCTCAAGCACCTGAGAAAAACATGCTTTAAAATGTCAACACAAAGGTTGGTGAGCTATAGTTTAAGTATAGCAGTATGTATGGTAGGCCACGAGATTTCAGTGCTACAAAGAGCGTTTCAAAACAGTATGATAAAGTATATGTTAACCGTGGGCACTTGGTAACTAGCTTAATGTTTATACCCCCTGAGAGTACACTTGGCAAGTGCGTATGTCTACGAAGTATTAAACACTCGTTAAATGCTAGCGCTACTAGCCCGAGTGGGGATGTCAAACCCTATGGATCCATATCTAAGATTCGCGTTCACCGGTTCAAAAACCAATGACTAAACGTTACCGAGCTAAAGGGAATGTTTCTGCCGTTATATAACCCACACATATATAAAGTTTAAGTACTCATGCCTAGTATGTAAAACGTAAAATGCGCATGTATTTTTAGTTGCCAAAATAGTTAAAATAAAAAGGGAATGCTATAACTCACAATGATAATGTAGTCGTAAAGTCGGTTCGGAAAAGGTGTGCAAGTAATCGGTCAGAAGGTCCTCAACCTAAGTCAAATAGTACTAAGTCAGTAAATTGTCTTAATAGATTTAAAAGTATGTAAATAAGGTCTTAAGGGTCATCATCATTCATCATCAAACAAAAGGCGTAAAGTAAGTTTCGTTTATGAAAGTAGTTTAAAACAAAGGCTGACTTCAGTCAGTCACCACGGCCTCTACCCTTACTGAATTAAGGTGAGACCAGAGGCCATGGCTCCGTATATGAGTCCTTTAAGTGTGGTAAAATTTAAAGAAACAAACTCGTCTTCGTTTGACCGTGGTGACGGTTTAAGTGCGAGTAGGTCAGAAATTTCTGCACAACGTTAAAGGACATAGTGACGATCGGAGGGCCATAAATCCTAAACCGTAACTCGGATTAAGACGAGTCCTATATGAAAAGTTATCTACTCAAAAAGATATATTTGAAAATAATAACCACAACAGCCCAGGTCTACTTATCTGTTACAGAATCAGCAAAACAGTAGGGTTTGGACAGAAACAGTAAGTTTAAGTGAGTTCCGGTGGTCTTGGTGCTTGATGTTCATCATGGTTCTCATCCTTGATGCATATAGCTTCAAGTGTACAACTCATTGATGTGTCTAAATCATCTCAACCAAGTCTTGACCATCATAACACTAGTACAAGTCTAAGACATGAAGCACAACTCACTTAAGAGTTGCATGTAGTTTGATGAACCAAAGTTACATCAAAGTCTTAGGTTTGACACTTACATGAACTATAAAAGAAATATTGAACTATAAACTTGAAAGTAAACTAACTAATCAAGATCTTAAGATGTAGAACATAGTTCTTAGTTAGATCTTGAAGATCCAAGACCCAAAAGTCTAGATCAAGCATAAGTATACAAAGTTATATTTAAAGAAAGCTTATTTTCATGTTCTTGAACTTTTAAGTTAACTTTTAGTTCCAAGAGATATGAGATCAAGACTAACTTGTAGTACTTGACCAACAACAACCAAAATCATAAAATTAAAGTGCAAGTAAAACTAAATAAACAAGTAAATAAGTTCATGAGCTTCATACTTTAAAGATTTAGAAAGTAAACATTAAGTTCACTTCATGTACTTCAAGTATGAGTTACAACATAAGAACTTTGAATCTTTTGACATAATGTATGTAGAACATAACTAGAAAGTTAGTTCTTATATGTTCTTGAAAATACAAGATTAATATGAAGAATCTAACTAGAAAGTTGATTATTGTAACAAGTATGTAACAACAACAAGTAAGTAACAATAAACTTCAAGTAACTTAAACAACAACCAAATACAAGTAGCAAACAATGAATGATGATGATAAATGGGGTGTTTGAAATCGGTTTCAACAAGAAAAGAAGAAAGAAAGAAAGAATTGTAACTTACAAAGTTTAGAGAGAAAGGAGAGGAAAAAAAAAGTATGCAAGTGTGTGTTTGGAATGAATGAAGTGTGAGAGAACTAGTAGCCAAGTTATCAAAATTTGAAAGCCAAAAACACCTCCCCATGAGGCCTAGCTCACGGCCAGCCGCAGAAAAAGAAAAGGGGAGGAGAAGTTCAATGGTTACTTGGATGAAAAGCTTACAAAAGATGGATATTAGATGGGGTTTCATGGGGATTATATGTTAACTAGATTCTTAATGAAGTAACTAGCTAGTTTCCATGTACAAGTACTACTTACAAGTCTTATAGGCTAATTAAGTCCATTTAAAAAGGTAGGGTGGGCTTGGAAGCCCAATATTCAAGAGTCCATTACACTAATCAAAGCCCAAGTTCAATAATTAACAAATAAAGTCCAACAAAAGCCCAAGTAATTAACCAACAACCTTAGTTAATTAAAATGATTAATAAAACTAATCATGAATGTAAATAATATCTAAAAATATTATTCGTGAAAGTTCCGGGTGTCACAAAGATGTTTTGGGCAATTAAAGTCAAGTTCGGGCAATCATGGCAACATGTAAATGTAATAACATACATTCGTTTTATCACACGTATTAATAATAATGATTATTAATAAATAAAAATTGGAAATTCCAGGGTCATTACACCCTAACCTCGAATCGAGAGACAAGTATGTTCAAATGTTCATGAGATATATTCTCCTCTTTGAGAGCCTCATCTTGGGCTACTCTGATCTGACTGTTGAGATTCGAATGAATGGTGATGTTCAGAGCCCTAACACGAAGAGGTTCCATCCTCTCCTTTCAGCTCAAAGCGTCAGCTACAACATTAGCCTTGCCAGGATGATAGCGAAGTTCACAATCATAGTCATTTAGCGTCTCGATCCATCGACGCTGTCTCATATTCAGTTGCTTCTGGTCAAAGATGTGCTGGAGGCTCTTGTGATCGGTGAAGATAGTGCTCTTAGTTCCATACAAATAGTGTCTCCACAATTTGAGCGCAAAGACAACTGCTCCAAGTTCAAGATCGTGAGTAGTGTAGTTCTGCTCGTGAATCTTCAGTTGGCGAGAAGCATAGGCAATAACCTTTGATCTTTGCATCAGTACACAACCAAAACCACTTTTTGAAGCATCGCAATAAACAACGAAATCGTCACTGCCTTCTGGAAGAGATAAGATAGGTGCGGTGGTCAACTTCTTCTTCAAGGTTTGGAATGCTGATTCGTGTGCGGGTTCCCAAATGAACTTCTTCCCTTTGTGAGTCAGTGCGGTCAAAGGACGCGCAATCAGAGAAAATCCTTCAATAAACCTTTGGTAGTAACCGGAGAGACCTAGGAATTGGCATATGTGAGTTGGAGTAGTGGAGGTCTCCCACTTGCTGATAGCTTCAATCTTGGCGGGGTCAACTTTGATACCCTGGTCGCTCACAACATGACCCAGAAATTGGACTTCCTTCAACCAAAATTCACACTTGGAGAATTTGGCGTAAAGTTGCTCTTGTCTCAAGAGTTCAAGTACTAGTCGGAGGTGTTGCTCATGCTCTTCTTCGCTCTTAGAGTAGATGAGGATATCATCTATGAAGACGATAACAAACTTATCCAAGTACGGCTTGCAGACACAGTTCATGAGGTCCATGAACACGGCAGGTGCGTTGGTTAATCCGAATGGCATCACGAGAAACTCATAATGACCATAACGGGTTCTGAATGCAGTCTTCATTACATCACTTTCCTTCACCCTCAACTGGTGATAGCCGGATCGCAAATCGATCTTTGAGTAGACACTAGATCCTTGTAGTTGATCAAAAAGATCGTCAATGCGGGGAAGAGGATACCGATTCTTAATCGTCAATTTATTGAGTTCACGGTAGTCGATACACATACGGAAGGATCCATCCTTCTTCTTCGCAAATAACACAGGTGCGCCCCAAGGCGAGAAACTTTGTTGGATAAATCCACGATCAAGTAGCTCTTGTAGTTGACTCTGTAATTCTAGCATCTCGGAAGGTGCGAGTCTATAAGGTGCGCGAGCTACAGGTGCTACTCCAGGCACTAAATCAATCTGAAACTCTACTGCTCTCGGCGGCGGTAATCCAGGCAATTATTCAGGGAAGTCATCGGAGAATTCGTTCACAATTCGAACATCGTTCACGCTCTTCACCTCAGTCTCTACCGTTTTCACATGCTCTAGGACAGCAAGACGTCCCTTCTTCATAATCTTTTGCGATTTCACGCAACTAATGAGGTTCAGCTTCGAGGTACATCTCTCTCCATAGATGATCAGTGGCTCACCGTCTCTGTGTGGTATACGAAGAGCTTTATCTCCACAAATAATATCGGCTCTTATCTTGCTCAACCAATCCATACCGATGATCACATCAAAACTTCCCAATTTGATGGGTATCAAATCAATTTTGAAATCTGCTCCAGCTATGTTGATAATAGCTCCTCGACTAATATGGTCAACTTTCTCAAGTTTTCCATTGGCGACCTCGACAAGCATACTCTCTTTTAACGGGACTAATGACCAATTAATCTTATCGCAAAAATGTCTACATACATAACTTCTATCGACACCAGTATCAAATAAGACAGAAGCTAATAGATTGTTGATAGTGAATATACCTGTCACCAAGTCAGGATTCTCGCGTGCATCCCTTGCATTAACGTTATAAGCTCTACCTCGCGGTGGACCGTCTGTCCGCATTCGTAGCACTTCCTCGGTCCTGTGGGGTTCGACTTCACATTCAAAGTAGTGACCTTGCAGTCTTTCCCGATATGCCCAGTCCGTTGGCACTTTTTACAAACAACATTAAAATATCCAGTATGGTGCTTGTAGCAACGCTTGCATTGTGGTAAGGTTCCCTTGTAGTTCGGGTTTGAGTTGGTGTTCAGATTGGGGTTTCCACCATTGTTGTTTCCTCTGAAACCCTCATGTCGTTTTGCCGGGTTCTGATCATAGGTCCTTCCCCTGTTGTTATCCCATTTGCGCTTCTCACTACTACCCGCTTCAGACTTAGCCTTCTCTGGTTCATCGATAATAATTTGGTTCATTAAAGTATGCGCCATGCGCATTGCCTCCGGGACATTAGGTGGCTTGGACGAGGTGACGTTTTCCTTAATGCTCTTAGGAAGTCCCGAGAAGTACCTTTCCATTCGTTTGAACTCCCGTGTAACCATAGTAGGATACATCAGGGCTAGTTCTAAAAATCCCCGGTTGTAGCTATCAAGGTCGTTCCCAACGGCCTTTAACTGCATAAATTCCATTTCCATCCCCTGGATTTCGGTCCTAGGGCAATATTCCTCAATCAGCACCCCTTTGAAATCCTCCCATGGAGTAGCAAACACCTCATCAATATCTTTCGCTTGAGCTAACGTGTTCCACCACGTTAGTGCGCCGTCAGATAGCGTGCACGAAGCAAACTTGGTTTTATTCTCCTCTGAACAGTTGCTAACTCGGAACATAGATTCAAGTTTTTCAAACCATCTAGTGAGACCAACTGGCCCTCGGTTCCGCTAAAGTTATGTGGTTTACAGCTTTGGAACTCTTTGTACGCACACCCATTACGAATGGGTTGAATAACCTGTGGCGATGGCGGTGGAGCTTGGGGTTGCATTTCTGCAATGGCTGCGGCTACCCTTTCGGCAATCTTCTCCTCGATTTGGGCTGCGGTAGGGGTTGATGTTGATTGTCCGTTGGCCATGATGTTCTAAACAAAAATTTTGACTCAAGTCAAAATCCAGTATGCAAATAGTAATAATACAGTATATATAACCAACACGGACTCAACACATACATGTTTATTAAGTAATGCAATCCAGGTACAAATACCACAGAATCATACAGTAACGTAAATAGAACATCGTGCAAGAATTAAATAACCCAAAGTTCCATTCATTAATAATAATAAGTTGCATACATCTGAATAAGTTCGTACAATACATAAGTGAAACATAAACCTACAAATAGATTACATAATGAAATCTAAATACAAAAGCCCTACGGTGAAGGTGGGTGTAGGATATCCAATACATGGGACATCTGGTCCTCGAGCTCAGTAACTCGGGCTCGGAGGATCCCCACCTCCATTGTCAATTCCTCGACAGTGGGAGATGGTGGGGCAGGCGGTGCTGGCGGTGCAGGTGGTGCCGGTGGTGCAGATGGTGCCGGTGGTGCAGATGTAGACGGTCCGACTCCAGAAATAGTCAGTACGTAACGGGGTGCCTTACGCACGAGTGGGTCGGCAGGGTACGGCACAAGCTGCTTACGGGCAGTAACTCTACGACGCCGACCAAATGCATCAGTGAATGCTCGTCCCCCGTTGATCCCCGGAATAATAGTACCGTCAAAGCGATACCGCTTCTTCGGCGGGGTGGAGGGTGGCTGTACAGGTGCATCAGGGTCCTCCTCGTCGGAGTCATCGTCACTCGAGTCATTTGTGGATGAGTCATCGGATGAAGGATCAGCGGATGATGGGTCGTCCAAATCATGTGGTGGTGACTGCATGGGCGGCCCTCCTTGGGCGGCTATCATCTGTTGGTAACGGGCAGGTCAGATCGGAATGAGACGTCCATCAGGGGCACGTCGGCACCAATGGCGATACCGGTTACAGAATGGACCTTCCTCAAATTCCGCGAGAATCACATTCTCACCGGAGCGGGGATGTGACACCGAGGGTTCGGGGGCAGATGGAGCTGGAATCTCCGGAGGGTCCTGGGTTTCGTTAGAAGTAACCACTGGGGCAGGAGCATGGCTGCTAGCTCCAGAAGATGAAGCGCCGGGGTCACTAGTAGGCAAAGGGATCGGTATGTCGGCAGCAGCAGTAGGTGGGGTGGCTGACGAGTCTGAACTGCCCAAAATGATAGCAGGTGGAATATCCGACATCTGAACAAGAAAAAATAAATTTTTCATGTTAGTAAGTCATAAAGCAAGCACGTATTAGGCCAACAGTCTAAATCATGTGAAACAGTAAGTAGCATGGCAATAACAACAAGTATCATGCAATTGAAAGCAGATAATAGCATGCAGTAGTGAAATCATGTAATAGCATACGGCATATAGTAGTAAAAGTAAGCAGCAGCATGCAGTAAGTTCAGCAGAAACAAGTAAACTAGCAAGTTGTAGATTAGTCCTATTAGTGAATCCTACTCGGGTCGGTCTAGACTCACTAATGCAACCTAATTCCCTACAACCAATGCTCTGATACCAAATGTGATGCCCCTTACAAAACCATCGTGTACGAATCATCATTAACAGGATCATTACAAGGTCAAACACTATATGCTATTTCAAAATACGTTTGCATTCATGATAAAAGGTGATGTCATAACGAACATCAAGTGTTTTACAACCAAAGTATGCATCAATGAACAGAAGCAAATATAATAGTACGTGACCCTTAGGTCATTACAAATCATAGTTTCAAATGTAATTAAGTTTGAATGCAAGATAAAGTAGTTCATGCAGTGACATCTCTAAAGCAGCGGGTGTCTACAGCAAGACTATTACACAGCGGAAGCAACCTTAAGCACCTGAGAAAAACATGCTTAAAAATGTCAACACAAAGGTTGGTAAGCTATAGTTTAAGTATAACAGTATGTAAGGTAGGCCACGAGATTTCAGTGCTACAAAGAGCGTTTCAAAACAGTATGATAAAGTATATGTTAACCGTGGGCACTTGGTAACTAACTTAACGTTTATACCCCCTAAAAGTACACTTGGCAAGTGTGTATGTTTACGAAGTATTAAACACCCATTAAATGCTAGTGCTACTAGCCCGAGTGGGGATGTCAAACCCTATGGATCCATATCTAAGATTCGCGTTCACCGGTTCAAAAACCAATGACTAAACGTTACCGAGCTAAAGGGAATGTTTATGCCGTTGTATAACCCACACATATATAAGTTTAAGTACTCGTGCCTAGTATGTAAAACATAAAATGCGCATGAAATCTCAGTTCCCAAAATAGTTGAAGTAAAAAGGGAATGCTATAACTCACAATGATAAAGTAGCGGTAAAGTATGACTCGAGAAATAAGCAAGTGTGTAGATCCGGAAAGTCCTCAACCTAAGTCAAATAGTACTAAGTCAGTAAATCGTCCCAAAAGGTTTAAAAGTATGTAAATAAGGTCTTAAGGGTCATCATCATTCATCATCAAAAAAAAGGTGTAAAGTAAGTTTCGTTCATGAAAGTAGTTTAAAACAAAGGCTGAGTTCGGTCAGTCACCACGGCCTCAATACCTACTGAAATAAGGTGAGACTAGTGGACATGGCTTCGCATATGAGTCCTTTAGTTTTGGTAAAAATCCCAGAAGCAAACTCGTCTTCGTTTGACCGTGGCGACGATCTAAGTGCGAGTAGGTCAGAATTTTCAGCACAACGTTACAAGGACATAGTGTCGATCGGAGGACCATAAATCCTAAACCGTAACTCGTTGATGTGTTTACATCATCTTAACAGAAACCAGAAAACAGAAAGTAGAAGACAGAAAATAGAAAAATAATGGGTTCCGTTGGGTTTTTGGTACTCGATGCTTATCACGGTTCTCATCCTTGATGCATATAGCTTCAAGTGTACAACTCGTTGATGTGTTTACATCATCTTAACCAAGGTTTCACCATCATAACCCAAGTACAAGTCTAATACATGTAGCACAACACAATCAAGTGTTGCAAGTGTTTTGATGAACCAAAGTTAGATCAAAGTCTCAGATTTAACACATACATGAAATATAAAAGTAATGTAGAACTACAAACTCGAAAATAAACTAACTAATCAAGATCTTAAGATGTAGAACATAGTTCTTAGTTAGATCTTGAAGATCCAAGACCCAAAAGTCTAGATCTAAAGTTATTAAGTTAAATCTAACACAAGTGTATGAAGTTATAACTAAAGAGTTACACTTCCATGTTCTTCAACTTTCAAGTTAACTTTTAGTTCCAAGAAGTATGAGATCAAGACTAACTTGTAATACTTGACCATTTAACAACAAACATGAATTTAAATGTACAAAAAATGAAGTAGTAAACTAAATATACAAGTAACAAGTCATGGTTGTTCATACTTTAAAGATTTAAACCAAGGTTTGATCTTTAAGAAAAGTAAACTTTAAGTTTACAATCATGATTCACAAGTATGAGTTTAACAACACATGCACTTTCATCTTTTAAAACAATAAAGGTAGAATCATAAACTAGTAAGTTTATGTTCTTGTTTGTTCTTGTAAATACAAGATAAATGAAGAACAAACTAGCAAGTTTGATTCTTGATAATTAGTAAGTAAACAACAAGTAACAAAGTAACAACAACTAACAAGTATCAAACAACAAACAAAGAACAAAAGATGATGATGATATGTATGTATACATGTCACGATCTTAATGAAGAAAAAAGAGAAGAGAAGCTAAGCTTGTTACTTACAAACTTGAGAGAAAAAGAGAGCAAAAATAAAAGCAAGTAAATGTGTGTGTTTGAAATGAGAGAATGGAAATGAGAAGTAATACAAAAAGTGAAACAAACTCTTCCCTTGTAGCAATGAGAGTGGACAATTTTTCAAAGGGGGAGGGGAAGAAGTTTGTCCACAAGATCCTTGCATGCTAAAGTCTTAAAAGTTGGTTAATATGGGTGTTTTCATGGGAAAGAACAAGTAACAAGATTCTTTACTAAGTTAAGTCTTCTAGTTTAGTTCCAAGTATTACTTACATGAATTAGTGGGCTAACTAGTTCATTAAAGAAGTAGGGTGGGCTCTTAAGTCCATTAACTATTAATAAAAGCCCATGTTCAAGTAATTAACAAATAAATCCAACAAAAGCCCGAGTAATTAACTAGTATCCATAGTTAATCAAAATGATTAATAAAACTTAATCATGAATGTAAATAATATCTAGAAATATTATTCGTATAATGTACGTGTGTCACAAAGACGTTTCGGGCATTTAAAGTCAAGTATGATCAATCAAAGTAACAAGTAAATGTATAACAATACATTCGTTTAATCACAAGTATTAATAATAAATATTAATAAATAAAAGTTGGAAAATCCAGGGTCGTTACAATTATGGTATAACATTCGATCCTTAATTTAATAAATAAAAATTACATCAACCGTCCCTCTCAATTATGAGTAAAATATAAAAAAAATGTTAAAATTTAATAACTAAATCCCAAATACATTTTTGGTTAGCCTACTTTTTATAGAACTCATTTGTCACCGTTTATTTTAAAAATCATATAAGTTTGAATTTAACTTACTTAATATCAATCAGGACAACAAATGAGTATTACAATTATTTAATATTTATTTTTAATATACCTTATTTATATATATAGATATATTTTAAATAATAAATTATTATAATATCCTATTTCTATTTTATTTTACATAAATAAATTGTTAATAGCAACAACATATAATATTTCAAATTATATTTTCAATTACCATTTATATATATATATATATATATATATATATACACACACATATCTATTTACAATTGATGGTTCGTGAATCTTCGAAATTGGTCGAAGGTAATTGAATACATGAACATAGTTCCAATTTTTTTTTCGAGACTCTACATTATAGACTTTGCTTACCATGTCGGAAACATATAAAGCTCAAGTTTAAATTTGGTCAGAAATTCCCGGGTCATCACAGTACCTACCCGTTAAAGAAATTTCGTCCCGAAATTTGAGTAAGGTGGTCATGGCTAACAATAAAAATGTTTTCATGACGAATATGAGTTGATAAGTAAAGTTTTATCATCGTTGAGTAATGTGGATAAAATAATTCGATTATTTGAAGAGTACGAATTAAGCTATCACAAAAGAGTGAAATGAGTAAATAAAGATTCGCCTTAGCTTTTGATGTACTCACGTTTGAATTCCGGAATTTAAGGGATTTAATAGAAAATTTTGGAAATCTATAAGATCTGATTCTTCGGGATTTATGGAAATTAAGATCTCCATACTTAAATGCGATTATCTGTTTTGATTGCTTTGTCTAGTATTTTCTCTTTAAATGAACTTCTTCCGTTCCATTATTTTCACCACTCCAATACTCTCTTTCTCGATCCATACTTTCAATGATTGTGAATATGCTTAATTCAACTCTGGTTCTTAACCTCATTATGACTATCGCAACAATCATTCTTCTATTCCAACTCCCACCAGAGGAATCTGTTTACTTCTACTTCGCTCTTGGGGTAATTGTGTTATCATACTCCCGTGTCTTTATATTGCTATTCGTATTAATGTACACTGTTTGTGATTTCAGAGTTGTTGTCGAGTTTTATATCTTCCCTTATGTTTCGGAGCTCTTTGCCTTTTTATTCTCTTATCGACCTCTAGTAAAACGAGTAACGGTCCAGAGTTCGTAAGTATGGAGTTTCGAATGAACTTAATGTGCTAAACAAGAAAGAAAGTAATAGCACGATTTGATTTGTCAAATTAACAGAATCACTGAGAATAGAACTATCAAGAACATATTTTCTTGATATGTTCAGAGGTTAAGTAGAATGAAAGAGTTATGTAACATGGTTCATGATAAAGGTATGATCTGTGATCCTTTATCATGTTCCATTAGAAACTCAGCATGACTTACTGTAATATAATCACATTGGTCGGGCGTCATTATATTATACTAACTCATGCTTCAATCCGCAACGCTTCTCCACAATTCATTCATAATTTATACTTAAATTTTACAGAAGTTTCCAATACAATGGAATACAGAAAACATGAGGAGGTAGATAATTTCGGACAGGAATATTTATGAAAATATCCTCAGAAATATCGAAGATATTTATGATGATATTTTGGGATTGCAAAGTTCGAAAGTTGATGAAGAAAAATTTTTCGCAAGATTTTAACATGACTTCGGAGCAAGATATTCTCTAAAGATTCCATCGGATCCAGAATTTCCTGGATTCTTTGAATATAGGGTTTGGTCCTTGTATTTGTCCTTGGTCTCCTTCATGGTTAGCTCAATCCGTTTTTCAGTACCAAATTTTCTATCGAGCGTTCCCAACACTCCATTCTTTATCCTCAAACTCTTGTCCATTTAAGCCATCTATAATTTTACTGTTTCCTCTTCATTTAATGCAGCCATATCTGAATCGTTGGTTATCAATACGAGGTGGTTTCAGGAGAATTGTGTTTTTAGATGATTAAACGCTAGTGGTAATATGGTGGAATATAAAAGGTTCTCCGGTAACGATGATGAAAGGGCAATCGTATATATCAAAGTTATAATAAGACTTATTCGAATGAAAGGTCGAAGTTGCTCTGTTGGAGCTTTGACAAAATTGGCTAATTTGGAGAGGAATTGCAAAGTTATTTTCGGTAATAACAACGCCAAAGGAGCTAGCACAGATACGTGTTATACGTTTACTCAAGTTTCGACTGTTTTCAGGTGCATAACTATATGCATCAATCTCTTCTTCCGTAGATAAAGTGTGGTTAGTTCATCCTCTCGATTGAGGTGTTTTAAAGAATCATGAAATGTTTGAACGCATATTGTAATCGTCAAGATACAAATGAGGATTAACATGAAATCAAGTGGCAAACTTGAAGAATCGTTTAGTTTCATATGTTATAATCAATATTTTAATTCATTTTAATTGTCCAATGTTGGTAGTCCACAGTTAGCAGTCCACAGTTACTAATTCAAGAATTCATATATAGTTTATAATATTCGAATTAATTAATACGTATTTTGACCCGTGTACAAGTCTCAGACTCGATCACAACTCAAAGTATATATATTATTATGGAATCAACCTCAATCCTGTATAGCGAACTTTAGCATTACAGCATATAGAGTGTCTATGGTGATTCCAAATAATATATTTAGATGCGTCGATATGATATGTCAAAACCTTGTATACGTGTCCCGATATTTAAAGTGCGTAAAATAAATAACAGAAATTAAATGACGATAAATTAAATTGCGAGAATATAAATTACGATAAATAAATTGCAATAAATAAAATGTAATCAGTTAGCTAGGAACAGTTAGCTAGGAACAGTTAACGTGGATTCTTAACAAATTTTCTCATAGTTAATTTGTTTGTTTCTAACAAATTTTATTTTTGTCCAATGTTTTCTTCATTATGCCACTTGTTGGATTCTGATAAGTCAAAATCCAAATATGAAATTGAATAAAAATGGTTATTCTGCGGTGAACGGATTCGTATCTTTTTAGATGTAAGTAGAATAGTAATTGAATGTTGAATCAGATTTGAAGAATGTACAATGTAACTTATTAATGTGAAATCTAAATATTTCTCGGGTATTACCTACCCGTTAAAATATTTTCACCATTAACAGTTTGTACAAAGGAATTTTTCAATTACAATCTTTATGAAAATATATATACATATACATTTTCTTCAGGTGTAATCATGGATTTAATGAGTTAATATGATATTAAACTCATTTTATTTACCGTTAGAACAAGAATATATAATCTCTAAAACATTAGAGATTACATATTCGCCGAACGAAGATAAATGATGTAGAACGATACGTAGTACGATGATTATACTAGAGGTACAGAATGAGAAGTTGAGGCATGGATTGTTGATGGTACTGGTGCTGTTACTGATGGTATTGTTGGTGCCGGTGATGTTGTTGAATGTGGTAAATTTTGCACCATATTTTCCAAAGCTATAACTTGGGCGCGAAGCTCGTTGACTTCTGCTATTACACCAGGATGATTGTCGGTTCAGACGAGCGAATGAATAAGATCTAGAATCTGAGATAGTATATAATTGTGACGAGATACTCTGGAAATGAGGGTGAAAATGGTGTTTCGGATAGGTTCGCCAGTAAGTGCTTCAGGTTCATCGCCAAGAGGTGAATTTGGTTGATGGAAAGGATCACCTTCTTCTCATCTCCATCGGTTAAGTCATCTACGAACCCATCCTCAATTCATCTAGAATTGAAGATGACTAGTTTGGTTGATCCATTTCATTTACACTGCTTTCGGAGCTTAGGTGAATATCCATGTCGGAATAGCTGTCGGAATAACTATCGGAATAGCTATCGGAATCTAAGGGAATCGAACTAGTTGAGGGATTCAATTCATACGATCAGATGAAGGATTTTTGATAAGAAATAGATTATAAGATGTAGATTAGTACCCTGCAATACATAATTTACATATGTATATATAATACTAAAATTCCATAAGTTACGGAGGAATCTACTGAAGCTGTCAGACAAAGGTAACAATAACAGATACGCTAAGATATGAATTAGCAGATACGCTAAGATATGAATTTTGTCTATACACTAATCATGCAATCAATACAGTAAGACGTGTCTCGACTAAGAATAATAAGCAGGTAATTTACTAAGGATGATAAGTAGATGATTTCCGACACGAAATGATAAGCAAAACTTTTGACATGCAGACACGGTCGAAGTCCAGACCCATTAATGCATCTAAACAACTATCAGTTAGACACACTAATGCAAGACCTGGTTCGCTAAGACCACCGCTCTGATACCTACTGAAATGCCCCGTTCATATCGATCATAAACAATTCACAATAGTTGATTACATTACAAGGTATTTGACCTCTATATGATGCATTTTACAAACATTGCATTCGTTTTTAAAAGACAAACTTTCATCCCATCGAAAGTTGATAGCATGCATACTCCAACTATAAATGACTTAATAATATTCTTGATGAACTCATCGACTCGAATGCAACGTCTTTTGAAATATGCCATGAATGACTCCAAGTAATATCTTTAAAATGAGCAAATGCACAGCGGAAGATTTCTTTCATACCTGAGAATAAACAAGCTTTAAAGTGTCAACCAAAAGGTTGGTGAGTTCATTAGTTTATCATAATCAACCATTTCCATAATTTTAATAGACCACAAGATTTCATATTTCCATTTTTCAATAACATGCAATCTGCATAAAAATCATTCATATGGATTGAACACCTGATAACCGACATTAACAAGATACATATAGAATTTCCCCATCATTCCGGGACACCCATCGGACATGATAATTTTGAAGTACTAAAGCATTCCAAATTCCAGAATGGGGCTTGATCTTTTGGATTCGCGTCAATTTGGGGGTCTGTTCCCAAATTCTTAGGCTACCAAGCTAAAAAGGGGCATATTCGGCTTCGATCCATTCAACCATATAATGTAGTTTCAATTACTTGTGTCTATTTCGTAAAATAGTTATAAAAATAGCGCATTTATTCTCAGTCCCAAAAATATATATTGCAAAAGCATTTAAAAAGGGAGCAAATGAAACTCACCATACTGTATTTTGTAGTAAAAATACATATGACGTCATTGAATAAGTGTTGGGTTGGTCTCGGATTCACGAACATATTATTCAATTATGTATTTTAATACATGTAATGGTAATCGAATAATTATATATATATATATATATATTATTAGTGATTTTACTTGTTATTTTATATCATGTGTTTTATTAATTGCTTATTTAGATATATTTATCTTTATGTAGATAATTAACATGTATTACAAAAGTATTAATATAGTTAGGTTTTATGTCATAAATATATTTTTATATAGAAAATCTTCATTTGATATATTAATAGTACTAATAATAATAATGATAAAAATAATACTAATTATGATAAAAATTATGGTAATTCTAATAATAATAAAAATGATAATTTTAATATTAATGATAAAGATAGTACTAATAATAATAATGTTTGTAATGATAATACTAATGACGTTTAATGATGATACTAATAATTATGATATAATTTTGTTAATAATAATAAATAATCTAATAATAATAATAATAATAATAATAATAATAATAATAATAATAATAATAATAATAATAATAATAATAATAATAATAATAATAATAATAATAATAATAATAATAATAATAATAATAATAAAAATAATAATAATAATAATAATAATAATAATAATAATAATAATAATAATAATGATAATGAAAATACTACCTCAATAGAAGTAGCCCTTAAAAAATGCCCAAGTCCGGGTTTGAACTCGCGACGTCCCACTAACCCGATAATGCCATAACTATTCGTCCATTAATGTTTATAGTTTATAGTTATAGAAATTGTAAATAGTTTATAGTTATAGAAATTGTAAATAGTTTATAGTTATAGAAATTGCAATTCGAGTAAGATTTTTTTTACTCGAATTAAGATAGTTTATAGTTATAGAAATTGTATCAAAGTTTGAATATGAGTATTACCTTGAATAAGAAAGATAACCTACTATAAATAACAAAGGTTTCTTGATCTTGGATGATTACTTGGATTGGATTAGAAAGCTTGGAAGTAATCTTGTAAACTTGGAAGTGTTTATGAAGTGTTCTTGAGTAGTTGTTTTGTATGTTGATCTATGTATGAATTTTTGAGCTAGATTGAGCTAGATTTTGATGAAGATGATGAAGAAAACTTAGAACAATATGAGAGAACTTGAGAGAGAGTAGTTTGATGCATGTAAGTTGCAAAATGAAAGTGTTATTGGTGATGCTCATTCACGTGAATGGAGGCTTGTCATATAGCCTCCATTAGTTTGTAATTTTGTGAGATATTTTATGCTAGTTTCCAAATAATGGTTCCCACATGTTTTGGAGACTCACAAGGGCTGCTAATATCTGATCATTGAAGTGTATATACCAATAGTATGTACTTCTAGGAGCTGTGTATTGTACGAGTACGAATACGGGTGCATAGAAGTAGAATTGTTGATGAGAATGAATGAGAATGTAATTGTAAGAATTTTTATTAAGTAGATGTACTTTGATATGTGTCTTGAAGTCTTTCAAAAGTGTACTAATACATCTTAATATACTACATGTATATACATTTTAACTGAGTCGTTAAGTTATCGTTAGTCGTTACATGTAAGTGTTGTTTTGAAACCTTTAAGTTAACGATCTCATTTAATGTAGTTAATTCATTCTTTATTATATCTAATGAGATTTTAAATTATCATATTATCATGATAACATGGTGTATGAATATATCTTAGTACTATATATATATATATATATATATATATATATATATATATATATATATATATATATATATATATATATATATATATATATTAAAATGTTATTACAACAATAATCGTTACATATATAACTTGATTCAAAATCCTTAAGTTAGTAGTCTTGTTTTTTACATATATAGTTCATTGTTAACACGCTTTACTTAATTATCATTTTATCATGTTAAACATAATGTATCAATATCTTAATATGATTCATATGTATTTAGTAAGACGTTGTTATAACGATAATCGTTAATATATCGTTTCGAGTTTCTTAATTCAATAATCTCATTTTTATGTATATTACTCATTGTTAATATACTTAGTGATATACTTACTTATCATAATTTCATTTTAACCATATATATCCATATATATATCATCATGTAGTTTTTACAAGTTTTTAACGTTCGTGAATCGCCGGTCAACTTGGGTGGTCAATTGTCTATATGAAACCTATTTCAATTAATCAAGTCTTAACAAGTTTGATTGCTTAAGATGTTGGAAACATTTAATCATGTAAATATCAATTTCATTTAATATATGTAAACATGGAAAATTTCGGGTCACTACAGTACCTACCCGTTAAATAAATTTCGTCCCGAAATTTTAAGCGGTTGGAAGTGTTAACGTATCTTCTGGAAATAGGTACGGGTATTTTAGCTTCATCTGATCTTCACGCTCCCAGGTGAACTCGGGTCCTCTACGAGCATTCCATCGAACCTTAACAATTGGTATCTTGTTTTGCTTAAGTCTTTTAACCTCACGATCCATTATTACGACGGGTTTCTTCAATGAATTTTAGTTTTTCATTGATCTTGATTTCATCTAAAGGAATAGTGAGATCTTCTTTGGCTAAGCATTTCTTCAGATTCGAGACATGAAAAGTATTATGTACATTGGCAAGTTGTTGAGGTAATTCAAATCGATAATCTACTGGTCCAACACGATCAATAATCATGAATGGCCCAATGTATCTCGGGTTTACTTTTCCCCGTTTTCCAAAACGAACAACGCCTTTCTAAGGTGATACTTTAAGCATGACCATGTCACCGATTTTAAATTCCAAATCCTTTCTTCTAATGTCCGGCGTGGCTCTTTTTACCGATTCTGAGCGGTTTTCAACCGTTTTTGAATTTGGATGATTTTCTCGGTAGTTTCTTGGATTATTTCCAGTCCCGTAATTTTTCTATCCCCTACCTCACTCCAACAAATCAGAGACCTGCACTTTCTACTATAAAGTACCTCAAATGGTGCCGTTTCAATACTTGAATGATAACTGTTGTTGTAGGAAAATTCGGCTAACGGTAGATGTCAATCCCAACTGTTTCCAAAATCAATAACACATGCTCATAGCATGTCTTCAAAATTCTGTATCGTCCTTTCACTCTGCCCATCGGTTTGTGGATGATAGGCTGTACTCATGTCTAGACAAGTTTCCAATGCTTGTTGTAATGTCTGCCAGAATCTTGAAATAAACTTCCCATCCCTATCAGAGATAATAGAGACTGGTATTCCATGTCTGGAGATGACTTGTAAGACCCTAATCTGTATTGTACAGCAGTGTAATTATGTTTCATAAAGTATGGGCACTTTTGTAGAATTAAACCAAAGTCAGATTCTGCCCAGCTCTTTGTGCGCGCCGCGCACATGTAGTGGTGCGCTCCGTGTACTGCTACTGTTGACGAATTCCAGCTTTTGTTTAAAAGATTAAATGAGGGGTAATCTTGTCTTTTCACATGGGGACGAGCTAGGGCTGTAAAGGCCAGCTTGGATGGTGGTTGAAGGCATATTCAACACTCCACCAACCTTATCATCTCTCCCATTCAATTCTAGAGTGAGAAACCCTTTAAGTGAGAGAAAGCTTAAATCCAAGAGGAAGAAGTTGCTTTCGGGTCAAATCGCGTGCTTTAAAGTTGTTCGTCTCATCACTAGCTACGTTATGATTGTGGTGGTAAGCTCTAATCTTAATTTCCTTGTTTTAATTGGTTTAAGGGTTAGGGTTTGGATTAATGATGAACATAAAACCCATATGTGATGATTTTGGGTGTTCTTGGGTAAGATTGAGTCATTAAGACTCAATGGTAACTAACCTAGGGTTTCAAAGTATTAAATGATGTTTATGATTCCCAATTGATTAGTAAATTACTAGCACACATAGCTAATTGGTAAATGGGTGTTATTTGGGTATATGGGTGACCTAAAAGGGTGTGTTGATCTTAAAATGGGTCAAAATGACACTTGAATGGTGTGTGAGTTGGTTGACCAACTTGATTTATATGCCTAATGTAATAGGTACGTCGCGTTGAAGGTTACGAGTTTGATTTCTCACCAAGGCGTTAAGGTGAGTGGAATAATTATATATTTGCGTATATAGTGTATTTGTTTGCGGGCTTGTGGTTAGTGTTATCCGGGAGTGTGGATTCACTATAGTGTTATCCGGACGTGTGGATTCACTACTCTTTTGTACGATGGGGACCACATGTGCGTGAAGGGTGGTTCGGTAAGTGCGGACGTCCACCTAGGGGGTTAGTGCGTACCAACGGTCATTATGCGAGTACCATTCCCTTGTGTGTGTTATGGTTAACAATGGTTATTGTGTTGTAAGCAAAAGCATATTATATTGTTCGAGTTATATATATTTATGTGATTGTTATGCTAGCTTGTGGTATTGGAGGTTGGTAGCCTCGTATTGATGATAAGCTAATTGTGTTGCTAGCATGTATCCGGTATGTGTATTGAGTGGTTGCAAGTAGGTATATTATATATGTATGTGTATAATTATTGCATTCACTAAGCTTTGCTTACCCTCTCGTTGTTTATCTTTTTATAGGATCCGGTGTTGACAAGGGTAAGGGCATTCGTTTGGATTAGAGATCCCACTTGTTTCTTAGGGGACGCTTTTGGGATGTTATAGCTTTTGGTGTTTGACCGAGATTTGGGTAGTTTAACCCCCAAACACCATGCTCATAGTGTCGTTTGGAAATTAAACTCTTATGGTCGAACTTTTATCCTCTTGAACGAAACTCGTAAAACGGCCGATGTGGGCCCCGTTATGTAAAACTCATTTTATGTTTAAATCGTATGAGTTTTTCATATTAGAACATGTTGTGAAAAGCGTTTCGTCTAAATATGTCGAGAAGTGGGAGATCTTTATGCGTGTTCGATTGTATATTGGGTTGGGTTGTTACAAGTGGTATCAGAGCATGGTCTAAGGGATTTAAGCGACTTGAGATAGGTGCCTAGACTTAGATTTATTTGTATATGCGCTTTATGCGGGACTTGTAGGAGACGGGTCGGACCGGGAGTTGATTAGTGCTTAGGTTTATGTGAACTAACCTTGCGCTAATTGTTTTGTGTTGTGTTAGCAATCATCAAGCGAGATAGACGTTGTACTAGCAAGTTAGTGCAATGTGCTCGCGTAACAATGATTAGCTACCATTGTTACATGTTCAAATCGTGTCAAACAAGCGATGTACGACGATTGTTGAGCAAGATGGGGTAGTGTAGTGTATATGTATATACATATGTGTTAAGTCCTTTCGTTTCGTTGCTTAATTTTACTTCGTTTTATAGAATGAAGATGAGAAATGGACTCAACACCAATGACAGAAGTACGAGTGAGGACGTTGAACTCACGGCCAAGGCTGAGGCCATCTTTAAAAGGCTAAAAAAGGATTTTCTCGACGATGTTCGAAAGGTCTTCTAAGAGTCGGTTGATGGACAAGTGACCGAAATGATCAATGAACGAATGAAAGCCGCGATCGAGGAGGCTTTAGAAGCTAGAAACATTTATCCTCGAGGCAAAGGGGGTGAAGGTAATGGTGGGGGTGGAAGGCGGGACTTCCACTACAAAAATTTCAAGGATACTCAACCTCCGATGTTTAATGGGGTTAGGGATCCATTGAAAAGCACTTGTTGGATTTCCGATATCGAGGGGGCGTTCCGTACCACGGAGTGTCCTCCCGAGAAGAAGACGAGGTATGGGTCTAGTATGTTGCGCGAAGAGGGCAAGTTATGGTGGGACGATAAAATCAAATTATATGGTGAAGAGCAATGCATGAGCTTGACATGGGAGGAGTTTAAGAAGGAATTTTTCCAAGAATACTGAACTCCTTCCGACCTTGATAAAATCCGAGACGAGTTACACAATTTGCAACAAGGTTCAATGGACTTGGTTACTCTCAAGTCTACCTTCTTGGCAAAGACTCGTTTTTGTCCGGAGTATGTTGGTGATGACCACAAGTTGATGCTAGATTTTTATCGTATACTAAGCGACGAGTTAAAGCGTAAGATTAGTAGGGGTATGGCTAAGTCTTTTGACGAATTGTTTGAGTTAGCCCGGGGCTTCGAACCGGAAGTTCCAAGACAAAGTGATTTCTCCTTTTCTAAGAGAAAATTTGAAGGTTCGAGCCAATCGAACTTTTCAAGCAAGAGGAACAAGAAGGTCTCCGAGAGTGTTGGTAGTGTAAAGAAGGGCGGTTCTAAAGAGTTCAACCCTAGGTGTTATAATTGTGGGCAATACGGTCATCTATCCCATGATTGCACGAACCCAGCAACGACAAAGTTCAATTGTTTTAATTGTAACAAGGAAGGACATAGGAAGTCGGAGTGTCCCGAGTTGCAGGGTGATCATGTGAAGAAGTTGGAGAAAGCGGCGGGCACGGCTAGGGGTCGCAACTATTTGATGACGAATGAGGAGGCCAAGCAATCCAACGAAGTTGTTTCAGGTACTTTCATTGTTAACTCTAATCCGGCACGAATCCTATTTGATAGTGGTGCCAATTTATCGTTTGTTTCTCCAAGATTCGTGCCTAAGTTAAATAAACCGCTAGTTAAGTTAAGTCGTCTGGTAGAAGTTGAAATAGCAGATGGCAAGACGGCGCTAGTGGTTGATGTGTGTAAAAATTGTAACGTTGTGTTTGGTGCCGAAAATTTTAAAATCGATCTCATTCCGATGACTTTGGGTGATTTTGATATCGTCGTTGGTATGGATTGGCTCGATAATAATAGAGCCGATATTGCATTCCATGATAAGTTAATTCGAGTAAAAACCCCAAGTGGGGGAGAGTTAATTATTCATGGCGATAAGCGGAGAAGACTTGTGCCGATATGCACTTTTGCAAGGGCACGTAGTTTCCTTGTTAGTGGTGGCATGGCTTTTCTAGCCCATGTTATTGATACTCGAGATGAACCACCATCCATTCGTGAAATTCCGATGGTGAATGAATTTGAAGACGTTTTTCCGGATGAGTTACCAAGTGTTCCGACGTAAAGACAAGTTGAATTTCGCATTGAGTTGGTTCCGGGGGCTACCCCCATTGCTAAAACTCCTTATCGTTTAGCGCCGACGGAAATGCAAGAGTTGTTAAATCAAACCCAAGACTTGCTTGAGAAGGGTTTTATTCGACCGAGTGCTTCGCCATGGGGCGCTCCGGTTTTATTCGTGAAGAAGAAGGATGGTAGTATGCGGATGTGCATCGATTATCGGGAGTTGCACAAAGTGACGATCAAGAATCGTTATCCATTTCCTAGGATTGACGATTTATTCGACCAACTCCAAGGTGCAACGTATTTCTCTAAAATTGAACTACGGTCCGGCTACCACCAAATGCGGGTCCGTGAGGAAGACATCGAGAAAACAGCTTTTCGAACGCGTTATGGGCATTTTGAATTCGTAGTTATGCCTTTTGGTCTTACGAATGCACCGGCGGAATTCATGGATCTTATGAACCGAGTATGCCAACCTATGTTGGACAAGTTGGTGATTGTGTTCATTGACGACATACTTGTCTATTCGAAAAGTATGAAGGAACATGAACATCATTTGAGGGGTGTGTTAAAGACGTTGCGGAAGGAAAAGTTGTATGCTAAATTCTCCAAATGTGAATTTTGGCTAAGGGAAGTTCAATTCCTTGGCCATATCATGAACGAAAATGGTATTCAAGTAGACCCGGGGAAGATTGAGACGGTAAAGAGTTGGGGATGACCGACTACGCCTACGGAAATCCGAAGTTTTCTCAGATTGGCCGGTTATTATCGTCGGTTTATCCAAGACTTTTCTAAGATCGCTTCTACATTGACGAAATTGACAAGAAAGAACGCGAGATTTAATTGGGAGAACGAGCAAGAAATTGCTTTTCAATTGTTAAAAGAGAAGTTATGTCAAGCTCCGGTGTTAGTGTTGCCGGAAGGTGTGGAAGACATGACGGTTTATTGTGATGCTTCTTTAAATGGGCTCGGGTGTGTTCTAATGCAAAGAGGTAAAGTCATCGCTTATGCCTCTCGACAATTAAAGGAACACGAAACGAGATATCCGACTCATGATCTTGAGTTGGCGGCGGTTGTGCATGTGTTGAAAATTTGGCGCCATTACTTGTATGGTGTCAAGTGTACGATTTATTCGGATCACAAGAGTTTGAAACATCTTTTTGATCAAAGAGATTTGAATTATCGTCAACGTAGATGGATGGATGTGGTGAAAGATTATGATTGTGAAATACTTTATCATCCGGGCAAGGCGAATGTGGTTGCGGATGCGTTAAGTCGAAAGAGTCATCACCTGGTGTTACGATTGGAATTGTTACATATGATTATTACTAACGATTTTCTTGAAAAACTTTGTGTGATTCAAATAGAGGCTTACGTTCACAACAAGCATGCGGAACGAATTGTGGGGCAATCGGAATTCATTACTATGGGCTCGCGTGGTTTGTTGTTTTTTCAAGGAAGAGTGTGGGTGCCTAATATGGGTGATTATCGACAAGTGCTACTTGATGAAGCACATAAGTCAAAGTATTCCATTCATCCGGGCGCGACGAAAATGTATCTTGATTTAAGGAAAGATTATTGGTGGCCGGGCATGAAACGTGATGTTGTAAAGTATGTTGAGCAATGCGTCACGTGTTTGCAAGTTAAGGCCGAGCACCAACAGCCGTATGGTAAGTTACAACCGTTAGAAATACCGAAGTGAAAATGGGAGCACATTACCATGGATTTCATCAAAAAGTTACCTAAAACGGCGAGAACCCAATTCGATTCGATTTGGGTGATAGTTGATCGATTGACGAAGAGTGCCTTGTTTCTTCCCATTCGGGAAGCGATATCATCGGAGACTTTGGCTAAATTGTTTATCAAAGAGGTAGTCGCTCGACATGGGGTTCCTATATCTATTATTTCGGATCGAGATACCCGTTTTACATCTCGGTTTTGGGAAAAGTTTCATGAAGATATGGGCACACAATTGAAATTGAGCACGGCGTATCATCCTCAAACGGACGGTCAAACCGAACGTACGAATCAAACTTTGAAGGATATGTTACGGGCGTGTATTATTGATTTCGGTGGTAGTTGGGATGAGCACTTACCTTTGGTGGAATTCTCGTACAATAATAGTTATCATACTAGTATCGGGATGCCACCTTATGAGATGCTTTATGGGCGAAGATGTCGAACTCCAATTTTTTGGGGTGAGATTGGTCAAAAAGAAATCGGGAGTACCGATTTGGTCTTAGAAACGAATAGCAATATTGATATGATTCGGGATCATTTGAAAAAGGCTCAAGATAGACAAAAGTCGTATGCCGACAAGCGTAGATGAATGATCGAATTTCAAGAAGGTGACATGGTGATGCTTAAGGTTTCGCCATGGAAAGGTGTTATTCGGTTTCGAAAATGGGGAAAGTTAGCTCCTCGATTTATTGGTCCTTTTAAAATTTTAGCTCGTGTTGGTGAAGTCGCGTATCGTTTGGAATTACCCAAAGAGCTTGCGGGGATCCATAATACATTTCATGTTTCCCATCTCCGTAAGTGTCTTGCGGATGATTCATCATGGGTGCCGTTAGACGAGATTGAGCTAAACAATAAGTTAGAATATATTGAGGAGCCGATTGCCATACTTTATGAGAAGGTCAAAGGGTTGAGAAATAAAGAAATGAGAACTTATAAAGTTCAATGGCATCATAGTAAAGGTTCTGAGTTTACTTGGGAGCCCGAAGAATTCGTGTTAGTTTATCTCCCCTCTTGTCATGCGGCTTGGATCGCGAGGACGCGCTCCGATTCAAGTGGGGGAGAGTTGTAAGACCCTAATCTATATTGTACAGCAGTGTAATTATGTTACATAAAGTATGGGCACTTTTGTGGAATTAAACCAAAGTCAGATTCTGCCCAGCTCTTTGTGCGCACCACGCACATGTAGTGGTGCGCGCCGCGCACTGCTACTGTTGACGAATTCCAGCTTTTGTTTAAAAGATTAAATGAGGGGTAATCTTGTCTTTTCACATGGGGACGATTTAGGGCTGTAAAGGCCAGCTTGGATGGTGGTTGAAGGCATATTCAACACTCCACCAATCTTATCATCTCTCCCATTCAATTCTAGAGTGAGAAACCCTTTAAGTGAGAGAAAGCTTAAATCCAAGAGGAAGAAGTTGCTTTCGGGTCAAATCGCGTGCTTTAAAGTTGTTCGTCTCATCACCAGCTACGTTGTGATTGTGGTGGTAAGCTCTAATCTTGATTTCCTTGTTTTAATTGGTTTAAGGGTTAGGTTTTGGATTAATGATGAACATAAAACCCATATGTGATGATTTTGGGTGTTCTTGGGTAAAATTGAGTCATTAAGACTCAATGGTAACTAACCTAGGGTTTCAAAGTATTAATTGATGTTTATGAGTCCCAATTGGTTAGTAAATTACTAGCACACCTAGCTAATTGGTAAATGGGTGTTATTTGGGTATATGGGTTGAAATGTCCCGTTCTTATTGATTAAAAACGTTCCATATTAATTGATTTCGTTGCGAGGTTTTGACCTCTATATGAGACGTTTTTCAAAGACTGCATTCATTTTAAAACAAACCATAACCTTTATTTCATAAATAAAGGTTTAAAAAGCTTTACGTAGATTATCAAATAATGATAATCTAAAATATCCTGTTTACACACGTCCATTACATAATGGTTTACAATACAACTATGTTACATCGAAATCAGTTTCTTGAATGCAGTTTTTACACAATATCATACAAACATGGACTCCAAATCTTGTCCTTATTTTAGTATGCAACAGCGGAAGCTCTTAGTATTCACCTGAGAATAAACATGCTTTAAACGTCAACAAAAATGTTGGTGAGTTATAAGTTTAACCTATATATATCAAATCGTAACAATAGACCACAAGATTTCATATTTCAATACACATCCCATACATAGAGATAAAAATCATTCATATGGTGAACACCTGGTAACCGACATTAACAAGATGCATATATATAAGAATATCCCCATCATTCCGGGACACCCTTCGGATATGATATAAATTTCGAAGTACTAAAGCATCCGGTACTTTGGATGGGGTTTGTTAGGCCCAATAGATCTATCTTTAGGATTTGCGTCAATTAGGGTGTCTGTTCCCTAATTCTTAGATTACCAGACTTAATAAAAAGGGGCGTATTCGATTTCGATAATTCAACCATAGAATGTAGTTTCACGTACTTGTGTCTATTTTGTAAATCATTTATAAAACCTGCATGTATTCTCATCCCAAAAATATTAGATTTTAAAAGTGGGACTATAACTCACTTTCATAGATTTTTACTTCGTCGGGAAGTAAGACTTGGCCACTGGTTGATTCACGAACCTATAACAATATATACATATATATCAAAGTATGTTTAAAATATATTTACAACACTTTTAATATATTTTGATGTTTTAAGTTTATTAAGTCAGCTGTCCTCGTTAGTAACCTACAACTAGTTGTCCACAGTTAGATGTACAGAAATAAATCGATAAATATTATCTTGAATCAATCCACGACCCAGTGTATACGTATCTCAGTATTGATCACAACTCAAACTATATATATTTTGGAATCAACCTCAACCCTGTATAGCTAACTCCAACATTCATATATAGAGTGTCTATGGTTGTTCCGAAATATATATAGATGTGTCGACATGATAGGTCGAAACATTGTATACGTGTCTATGGTATCTCAAGATTACATAATATACAATACAAGTTGATTAAGTTATGTTTGGAATAGATTTGTTACCAATTTTCACGTAGCTAAAATGAGAAAAATTATCCAATCTTGTTTTACCCATAACTTCTTCATTTTAAATCCGTTTTGAGTGAATCAAATTGCTATGGTTTCATATTGAACTCTATTTTATGAATCTAAACAGAAAAAGTATAGGTTTATAGTCGGAAAAATAAGTTACAAGTCGTTTTTGTAAAGGTAGTCATTTCAGTCGAAAGAACGACGTCTAGATGACCATTTTAGAAAACATACTTCCACTTTGAGTTTAACCATAATTTTTGGATATAGTTTCATGTTCATAATAAAAATCATTTTCTCAGAATAACAACTTTTAAATCAAAGTTTATCATAGTTTTTAATTAACTAACCCAAAACAGCCCGCGGTGTTACTACGACGGCGTAAATCCGGTTTTACGGTGTTTTTCGTGTTTCCAGGTTTTAAATCATTAAGTTAGCATATCATATAGATATAGAACATGTGTGTAGTTAATTTTAAAAGTCAAGTTAGAAGGACTAACTTTTGTTTGCGAACAAGTTTAGAATTAACTAAACTATGTTCTAGTGATTACGAGTTTAAACCTTCGAATAAGATAGTTTTATATATATGAATCGAATGATGTTATGAACATCATTACTACCTCAAGTTTAGTAGGTAAACCTACTGGAAGTGACAAGAAATGATCTAGCTTCAAAGGATCTTGGATGGCTTGAAAGTTCTTGAAGTAGGATCATGACACAAGAACAAGTTCAAGTAAGATTTTTACTCGAATTAAGATAGTTTATAGTTATAGAAATTGAATCAAAGTTTGAATATGAATATTACCTTGAATAAGAAAGATAACCTACTGTATATAACAAAGGTTTCTTGATCTTAGATGATTACTTGGAATGGATTAGAAAGCTTGGAAGTAAATTAGTAAACTTGAAGGGATTTTTGAAGTGTTCTTGAAGTGTTCTTTCTATGATGATTATAGCTTGATTCTTGAAGTGATTTTTTATGAAGATGATGATTAACTACTGGAACAATACGTTCATAATAGTGTGTGTGTGTTGAGAGAGAATTATAAAGAGAATTGGAAGTGAAATGGAGTGAATGATGAGTGGTAATTGGTGAGTGGTGAGTGGGGTTAAAAGGAGTTCTAGTTAGTTGACTAGCTTATGGTAGAAGTTAAAATTGATTAGTTATACATGACATAATCAAGAGTGGAATCCCATGCTAGTTCCTATTGGTATATACCCATAGTAAGTACGTTTTGAAGCTGTGTATAATACGGGTAAGAATACGACTAGAATTCTTGATGAAAGAAAAGAATGGGAAAGTAACTGTAACCATTTTCGTTAAGTATGAGTGTTTTGATATATGTCTTGAAGTATTCCAAAAGTATTTTAATACATCTAAATACACTACATGTATATACATTTTAACTGAGTCGTTAAGTCATCGTTAGTCGTTACATGTAAGTGTTGTTTTGAAACCTTTAAGTTAACGATCTCAGTTAATGTTGTTAACCCATTATTTATTATATCTAATGAGATGTTAAATTATTATATTATCATGATATTATGATATATTAATATATCTTAATATGATATATATACATTTAAATGTTGTTACAACGATAATCGTTACATATATGTCTCGTTTCGAAATCCTTAAGTTAGTAGTCTTGTTTATATGTATATAACTCATTGTTAATATACTTATGGAGATACTTACTTATCATAATCTCATTTTAACCATATGTATATCCAGATATATATCGTCATGTCGTGTTTACAAGTTTTAACGTTCGTGAATCGCCGGTCAACTTGGGTGGTCAATTGTCTATATGAAACATATTTCAATTAATCAAGTCTTAACAAGTTTGATTGCTTAACATGTTGGAAACATTTAATCATGTAAATATCAATCTCAATTAATATATATATAAACATGGAAAAGTTCGGGTCACTACAGTACCTACCCGTTAAATAAATTTCGTCCCGAAATTTTAAGCTGTTGAAGGTGTTGACGATTCTTCTGGAAATAGATGCGGGTATTTCTTCTTCATCTGATCTTCACGCTCCCAGGTGAACTCGGGTCCTCTTCGAGCATTCCATCGAACCTTAACAATTGGTATCTTGTTTTGCTTAAGTCTTTTAACCTCACGATCCATTATTTCGACGGGTTCTTCGATGAATTGGAGTTTTTCGTTGATTTGGATTTCATCTAACGGAATAGTGAGATCTTCTTTAGCAAAACATTTCTTCAAATTCGAGACGTGGAAAGTGTTATGTACAGCCGCGAGTTGTTGAGGTAACTCAAGTCGGTAAGCTACTGGTCCGACACGATCAATAATCTTGAATGGTCCAATATACCTTGGATTTAATTTCCCTCGTTTACCAAATCGAACAACGCCTTTCCAAGGTGCAACTTTAAGCATGACCATCTCTCCAATTTCAAATTCTATATCTTTTCTTTTAATGTCAGCGTAGCTCTTTTGTCGACTTTGGGCGGTTTTGAACCGTTGTTGAAGTTGGATGATCTTCTTGGTAGTTTCTTGTATAATATCCGGACCCGTAATCTGTCTATCCCCCACTTCACTCCAACAAATCGGAGACCTGCACTTTCTACCATAAAGTGCTTCAAACGGCGCCATCTCAATGCTTGAATGGTAGCTGTTGTTGTAGGAAAATTCTGGTAATGGTAGATGTCGATCCCAACTGTTTCCGAAATCAATAACACATGCTCGTAGCATGTCTTCAAGCGTTTGTATCGTCCTTTTGCTCTGCCCATCAGTTTGTGGATGATAGGCAGTACTCATGTCTAGACAAGTTCCTAATGCTTGCTGTAATGTCTGCCAGAATCTTGAAATAAATCTGCCATCCCTATCAGAGATAATACAGATTGGTATTCCATGTCTGGAGACGACTTCCTTCAAATACAGTCGTGCTAACTTCTCCATCTTGTCATCTTCTCTTATTGGCAGGAAATGTGCTGATTTGGTGAGACGATCAACTATTACCCAAATAGTATCAAAACCACTTGCAGTCCTTGGCAATTTAGTGATGAAATCCATGGTAATGTTTTCCCATTTCCATTCCGGGATTTCGGGTTGTTGAAGTAGACCTGATGGTTTCTGATGCTCAGCTTTGACCTTAGAACACGTCAAACATTCTCCTACGTATTTAGCAACATCGGCTTTCATACCCGGCCACCAAAAATATTTCCTGAGATCCTTGTACATCTTCCCCATTCCAGGATGTATTGAGTATCTGGTTATGAGCTTCTCTAAGTACCATTTCTCTCATATCTCTAAATTTTGGTACCCAAATCCTTTCAGCCCTATACCGGGTTCCGTCTTCCCGAATATTAAGATGTTTCTCCGATCCTTTGGGTATTTCATCCTTTAAATTTCCCTCTTTTAAAACTCCTTGTTGCGCCTCCTTTATTTGAGTAGTAAGGTTATTATGAATCATTATATTCATAGATTTTACTCGAATGGGTTCTCCGTCCTTCCTGCTCAAGGCATCGGCTACCACATTTGCCTTCCCCGCGTGGTAACGAATCTCAAAGTCGTAATCATTCAATAATTCAATCCACCTACGCTGCCTCATATTCAGTTGTTTCTGATTAAATATGTGTTGAAGACTTTTGTGGTCGGTATATATAATACTTTTGACCCCATATAAGTAGTGCCTCCAAGTCTTTAATGCAAAAACAACCGCGCCTAATTCCAAATCATGCGTCATATAATTTTGTTCGTGAATCTTCAATTGTCTAGACGCATAAGCAATCACCTTCGTTCGTTGCATTAATACACAACCGAGACCTTGCTTTGATGCGTCACAATAAATCACAAAATCATCATTCCCTTCAGGCAATGACAATATAGGTGCCGTAGTTTGCTTTTTCTTCAATAACTGAAACGCTTTCTCTTGTTCATCATTCCATTCAAATTTCTTCCCTTTATGCGTTAATGCAGTCAAGGGTTTTGCTATTCTGGAAAAGTCTTGGATGAACCTTCTGTAGTAACCAGCTAGTCCTAAAAACTGGCGTATGTGTTTCGGAGTTTTCGGGGTTTCCCACTTTTCAACAGTTTCTATCTTTGCCGGATCCACCTTAATACCTTCTTTGTTCACTATGTGACCGAGGAATTGAACTTCTTCCAACCAAAATGCACACTTTGAAAACTTAGCGTACAATTCTTCCTTCCTCAATACTTCTAACACCTTTCTCAAATGTTCACCGTGTTCTTGGTCATTCTTTGAGTAAATAAGTATGTCATCAATGAAAACAATGACAAACTTGTCAAGGTATGGTCCACACACTCGGTTCATAAGGTCCATGAACACAGCTGGTGCATTAGTTAAACCAAATGGCATGACCATAAACTCGTAATGACCGTAACGTGTTCTGAAAGCAGTCTTTAGAATATCATCTTCTTTCACCCGCATTTGATGATACCCGGAACGTAAGTCAATCTTTGAATAAACAGACGAGCCTTGTAGTTGATCAAATAAGTCGTCAATTCTCGGTAGTGGGTAGCGGTTCTTGATGGTAAGTTTGTTCAACTCTCGGTAGTCGATACACAACCTGAATGTACCATCTTTCTTCTTGACAAACAAAACAGGAGCTCCCCACGGTGATGTGCTTGGTCGAATGAAACCACGCTCTAAAAGTTCTTATAATTGGCTTTACAGTTCTTTCATCTCGCTGGGTGCGAGTCTGTAAGGAGCACGAGCTATTAGTGCAGCTCCTGGTACAAGATCTATTTGAAATTCAACGGATCGCTGTGGGGGTAATCCCGGTAATTCTTTCGGAAATACATCGGGAAATTCTTTTACGACGGGAACATCATTGATGCTCTTTTCTTCAGTTTGTACTTTCTCGACGTGTGCTAGAATAGCATAGCAACCTTTTCTTATTAGTTTTTGTGCCTTCAAATTACTAATAATATGTAGCTTCGTGTTGCCCTTTTCTCCGTACACCATTAAGGGTTTTCCTTTTTCTCGTATAATGCGAATTTCATTTTTGTAACAAACGATCTCTGCTTTCACTTCTTTCAACCAGTCCATACCGATTATCACATCAAAACTCCCTAACTCTACTGATATCAAATCAATCTTAAATGTTTCGCTAACCAGTTTAATTTCTCGATTCCGACATATATTATCTGCTGAAATTAATTTACCATTTGCTAATTCGAGTAAAAATTTACTATCCAAAGGCGTCAATGGACAACTTAATTTAGCACAAAAATCTCTACTCATATAGCTTCTATCCGCACCCGAATCAAATAAAACGTAAGCAGATTTATTGTCAATAAGAAACGTACCCGTAACAAGCTCCGGGTCTTCCTGTGCCTCTGCCGCATTAATATTGAAAACTCTTCCGCGGCCTTCTCCATTCGTGTTCTCCTGGTTCGGGCAATTTCTAATAATGTGGCCCGGTTTTCCACATTTATAACAAACTACATTGGCATAACTTGCTCCGACACTACTTGCTCCGCCATTACTCGTTCCGACACCATTTGTTCCTTTCGTTCTATTAACCCCTGGTCCGTAGACCTCACACTTCGCCGCGCTATGACCATTTCTTTTACACTTGTTGCAAAATTTGGTGCAGAACCCCGAGTGATACTTTTCACACCTATGGCATAGCTGCTTCTGATTGTTGTTGTTGTTGTGGTTATTATTGTTGTTGGGATGATTGTTGTAGTTGCTGTTGTTGTTGTTGTTGTTGTTGTTGTTGTTGTTGGGCCGTTTGTTGTAGTTGCGATTGATGTTGCGATTGTTGGGATAATTGTTGCGATTATTGTTGTAATTGCTGTTGTTGTTGTATTGGTGATTCTTATCACCGTTTTCCTCCCACTTTCTTTTGACTTGCTTCACATTGGCCTCTTCAGCAGTCTGTTCTTTAATTCTTTCTTCAATCTGGTTCACTAGTTTGTGAGCCATTCTACATGCCTGTTGTATGGAGGCGGGCTCGTGTGAACTTATATCTTCTTGGATTCTTTCCGGTAATCCTTTCACAAACGCGTCGATCTTCTCTTCCTCATCTTCGAATGCTCCCGGACACAATAGGCACAATTCTGTGAATCATCTTTCGTACGTGGTAATATCAAATCCTTGGGTTCGTAACCCTCTAAGTTCTGTTTTGAGCTTATTGACCTCGGTTCTGGGACGGTACTTCTCGTTCATCAAGTGCTTGAATGCTGACCACGGTAGTGTGTACGCATCATCTTGTCCCACTTGCTCTAGATAGGTATTCCACCATGTTAACGCAGAACCTGTGAAGGTATGCGTAGCGTACTTCACTTTGTCCTCTTCAGTACACTTACTTATGGCAAACACCGATTCGACCTTCTCGGTCCACCGTTTCAATCCGATCGGTCCTTCGGTTCCATCAAATTCCAAAGGTTTGCAGGCAGTGAATTCTTTGTAGGTGCATCCTACACGATTTCCTGTACTGCCAGATCCAAGGTTATTGTTGGTATGTAGCGCAGCCTGTACCGCGGCTATGTTTGAAGCTAGAAAAGTACGGAATTCCTCTTCATTCATATTCACGGTGTGTCGAGTAGTCGGTGCCATTTCCTTCAAAATAGTCAAATGGAACAAGTTAATCATACAGAATATTAAGAGTAGTTAATAGTATTTCGTAGCATAATATGAACTCATTTATAAAAGCTTTTTCTTCATATTAGCGTTTTATAAGTTTAAATTCGGGTAGTACCTACCCGTTAAGTTCATACTTAGTAGCTAATATACAATTCAACTACTACAATTCTATATGAAAAACTGATTGTAATAATATTTCGCGTTCAAACTTTTATACAATATTTTACAAAATTACAATACCGCTTATTTTACATAAAGCATGAAATATAGCACACAATAACATTGATACAAGATAGTTGTGAAGATAATTCTAGCTAGTACACAAGTCGTTCAGCAAAGGCAATAAAGACACGTAATTCATACGTCTAGAAACAAGTCATGCATTCTGGTTTTACTAGGACTACTTCCCATCCTTGGTCTTGTGGAACATAACCGTTATGGCCATTGATAAGACAGCGTGTTGTAACGTCGTCAAAGGGACGAGGGTTACGTAATGACCAACAGTCTCGTAATAACCTAAAAACCTCATTTCTTACCCCAATTACCGACTCCGTCACTTGTGGGAACGTTTTGTTTAATAGGTGTAGCCCGATGTTCTTGTTCTCACTTTGGTGAGAAGCGAACATTACTAACTCGTAAGCATAACATGCTTCTTTATGTTGCATGTTAGCCGCTTTTTCTAAATCACGAAGTCCTATATTCGGATATACTGAGTCAAAATAATTTCTTAACCCGTTGCGTAAAATAGCATTTGGGTTCCCCGCAATATATGCGTCAAAGTAAACACATCGTAACTTATGGATTTCCCAATGTGATATCCCCCATCTTTCGAACGAAAGCCTTTTATAAACCAAGGCATTCTTGGAACGTTCTTCGAATATCTTACAAACTGATCTCGCCTTAAATAGTTGTGCCGAGGAATTCTGACCGACTCTAGACAAGATTTCATCAATCATGTCTCCGGGTAGGTCTCTTAAAATATTGGGTTGTCTATCCATTTTGTGTTTTTATACTGTAAAATAGACAAGAGTTAGATTCATAAAAAAATACTTATTAATACAAGCAATTTTTACATATATCATAAAGCATAAGCACACTATATTACATATATTACACCACACGAATACAACTATCTTATTCCGACTCGCTCGTTTCTTCTTGTTCGATTTTGGTTCGTTTTGCCAAGTTTCTAGGGATATATGATGTTCCCCTAATACGAGCCGTCGTTGTCCACATTTGTTTAGAAAAACCTGGTGGTTTAGAGGTTCCCGGGTCATTGTTACAACTTAAGGACTTCGGGGGTTGACGATACATATAAAGTTCATCGGGGTTGGAATTAGATTTCTCTATTTTTATGCCCTTTCCCTTATTATTTTATTTTGCCTTTTTAAATTCAGTTGGGGTAATTTCTATAACATCATCGGAATTCTCGTCGGAATCCGATTCATCGGAGAATTGGTAATCCTCCCAATATTTTGCTTCCTTGGTGGAAACACCATTGACCATAATTAACCTTGGTCGGTTGGTTACTACGACGGCGTAAATCCGGTTTTTAATTAACTAACCCAAAACAGCCCGCGGTGTTACTACGACGGCGTAAATCCGGTTTTACGGTGTTTTTCGTGTTTCCAGGTTTTAAATCATTAAGTTAGCATATCATATAGATATAGAACATGTGTGTAGTTAATTTTAAAAGTCAAGTTAGAAGGACTAACTTTTGTTTGCGAACAAGTTTAGAATTAACTAAACTATGTTCTAGTGATTACGAGTTTAAACCTTCGAATAAGATAGTTTTATATATATGAATCGAATGATGTTATGAACATCATTACTACCTCAAGTTTAGTAGGTAAACCTACTGGAAGTGACAAGAAATGATCTAGCTTCAAAGGATCTTGGATGGCTTGAAAGTTCTTGAAGTAGGATCATGACGCAAAAACAAGTTCAAGTAAGATTTTTACTCGAATTAAGATAGTTTATAGTTATAGAAATTCAATCAAAGTTTGAATATGAATATTACCTTGAATAATAAAGATAACCTACTGTATATAACAAAGGTTTCTTGATCTTAGATGATTACTTGGAATGGATTAGAAAGCTTGGAAGTAAATTAGTAAACTTGAAGGGATTTTTGAAGTGTTCTTGAAGTGTTCTTCCTATGATGATTATAGCTTGATTCTTGAAGTGATTTTTGATGAAGATGATGATTAACTACTGGAAAAATACGTTCATAATACTATGTGTGTGTTGAGAGAGAATTAGAAAGAGAATTGGAAGTGAAATGGAGTGAATGATGAGTGGTAATTGGTGAGTGGTGAGTGGGGTTAAAAGGAGTTCTAGTTAGTTGACTAGCTCATGGTAGAAGTTAAAATTGATTAGTCATACATGACATAATCAAGAGTGGAATCCCATGCTAGTTCCTATTGGTATATACCCATAGTAAGTACGTTTTGAAGCTGTGTATAATACGGGTAAGAATACGACTAGAATTCTTGATGAAAGAAAAGAATGGGAAAGTAACTGTAACCATTTTTGTTAAGTATGAGTGTTTTGATATATGTCTTGAAGTCTTCCAAAAGTATTTTAATACATCTAAATACACTACATGTATATACATTTTAACTGAGTCGTTAAGTCATCGTTAGTCGTTACATGTAAGTGTTGTTTTGAAACCTTTAAGTTAACGATCTCAATTAATGTTGTTAACCCACTGTTTATTATATCTAATGAGATGTTAAATTATTATATTATCATGATATTATGATATATTAATATATCTTAATATGATATATATACATTTAAATGTCGTTACAACGATAATCGTTACATATATGTCTCGTTTCGAAATCCTTAAGTTAGTAGTCTTGTTTATATGTATATAACTCATTGTTAATATACTTATGGAGATACTTACTTATCATAATCTCATTTTAACCATATGTATATCCATATATATATCGTCATGTCATTTTTACAAGTTTTAACGTTCGTGAATCGCCGGTCAACTTGGGTGGTCAATTGTCTATATGAAACATATTTCAATTAATCAAGTCTTAACAAGTTTGATTGCTTAACATGTTGGAAACATTTAATCATGTAAATATCAATCTCAATTAATATATATAAACATGGAAAAGTTTGGGTCACTACATGGGTGACCCAAAAGGGTGTGTTGATCTTAAAATGGGTCAAAATGACACTTGAATGGTGTGTGAGTTGGTTGACCAACTTGATTGGGTGATTGATTTGTATGCCTAATGTAATAGGTACGTCGCATTGAAGGTTACGAGTTTGATTTCTCACCAAGGCGTTAAGGTGAGTGGAATAATTATATATGTACGTATATAGTGTATTTGCTTGCGGGCTTGTGGTTAGTGTTATCCGGGCGTGTGGATTCACTATAGTGTTATCCGAGCATGTGGATTCACTACTCTTTTGTACGATGGGAACCACATGTGCGTGAAGGGTGGTTCGATAAGTGCGGACGTCCACCTAGGGGGTTAGTGCGTACCAACGGTCATTGTGCGAGTACCGTTCCCTTATGTGTGTTATGGTTAACAATGGTTATTGCGTTGTAAGCGAAAGCATATTATATTGTTCGAGTTATATATATTTATGCGATTGTTATGCTAGCTTGTGGTATTGGAGGTTGGTATCCTCGTATTGATGATAAGCTAATTGTGTTGCTATCATGTATTCGGTATGTGTATGGAGTGATTGCAAGTAGGTATATTATATATGTATGTGTATAATTATTGCATTCACTAAGCTTTGCTTACCCTCTCGTTGTTTATCTTTTTATAGGCTCCGGTGTTGACAAGGGTAAGGGCATTCGTTTGGATTAGAGATCTCGCTTGTTGCTTAGGGGACGCTTTTGGGATGTTATAGCTTTTGGAGTTTGACCGAGATTTGGGTAGTTTAACCCCCAAACACCATGCTCATAGTGTCGTTTGGAAATTAAACTCTTATGGTCGAACTTTTATTCTCTTGAACGAAATTCGTAAAACGGCTGATGTGGGCCCCGTTTTGTAAATTCATTTTATGTTTGAATCGTATGAGTTTTTCATATTAGAACATGTTGTGAAAAGCGTTTCGTCTAAATATGTCGGGAAGTGGGAGATCTTTATTTGAAAAATTGAAAAATCGGACAGAACTGAAAATAGACCTATGCGCGCTGCGCACCCTGAGGTGGTGCGCGTGGCGCACTCCCCTGTAATAAAAAAAAATTTCTTATGCGTGTTCGATTGTATATTGGGTTGGGTTGTTACATGACTTCTTTCAAGTATAATCGTGCTAACTTCTCCATTTTATCATCTTCTCTCATTGGCAGAAAGTGTGCTAACTTGGTAAGACGATCGACTATTACCCATATAGTATCATAACCACTTGCAGTCCTTGGCAATTTAGTAATGAAATCCATGGTAATGTTTTCACATTTCGATTCTGAAATTTCAGGTTGTTGAAGTAGACCCGATGGTTTCTGATGTTCAGCTTTTACCTTAGAACACGTCAAACATTCTCCTACGTATTTAGCGATATCGGCTTTCATACCCGACCACCAAAAGTGTTTCTTGAGATCTCTGTACATTTTTCCCGCTCCAGGATGTATTGAGTATCTGGTTTTATGTGCTTCCTTAAGTACCATTTCTCTCACATCTCCAAACTTCGGTACCCAAATTCTTTCAGCCCTATATCGAGTTCTCTCTTCCCGAATATTAAGATGTTTCTCCGATCCTTTGGGTATTTCCTTCTTCAAATTTCCTTCTTTTTAAACTCTCTGTTGCACCTCCTTTATTTGAGTAGTAAGGTTAGTATGAATAATTATATTCATAGCTTTTACCCGCATAGGTTCTCTGTCCTCTCTACTCAAAGCGTCGGCTACCACATTCGCCTTCCCCGGGTGGTAACGAATCTCAAAATCGTAATCATTTAACAATTCAATCCACCTACGCTGCCTCATGTTCAGTTGTTTCTGATCAAATATATGTTAGAGACTTTTGTGGTCGGTATATATGATACTTTTGACCCCATATAAGTAGTAACTCCAAGTTTTTAATGCAAAAACAACAGCGCCCAATTCCAAATCGTGAGTCGTATAATTTTGCTCGTGAATCTTCAATTGTCTGGACGCATAGACAATTACCTTTGTTTGTTGCATTAATACAAAACCGAGACTTGCTTTGAGGCGTCACAATATATCACATTATCATCATTCCCTTCAGGCAATGACAATATAGGTGCCGTAGTTAACTTTTTCTTCAGCATTTGAAACGCTTTCTTCTGCTCATCCTTCCATTCAAATTTCTTCCCTTTATGTGTTATTGAATTCAAGGGTTTTGCTATTTTGGAAAAATCTTGGATGAACCTTCTCTAGTAACCAGCCAGTCCTAAAAATTGGTGTATATGCTTTGGAGTTTTCGGGGTGTCCCATTTTTCAACGGTTTCAATCTTTGCCGGATCCAGCTGAATACCTTCCTTGTTTACTACGTGACCGAGAAATTGAACTTCTTTCAACCAAAATGCACACTTTGAAAACTTAGTGTATAATTTTTCTTTCCTCAACAATTCGAGCACTTTTCTGAAATATTCTCCATGCTCTTGTTCATTCTTTGAGTAAATAAGTATGTCATCGATGAAAACAATGACACACTTGTCAAGATATGGCCCACACACTCAGTTCATAAGGTCCATGAACACAGCTGGTGCGTTAGTTAATCCAAACGGCATAACCATAAACTCATAATGACCGTAACACGTTCTGAAAGCAGTCTTCGGAATATCATCCTCCTTCAACCTCATTTGATGATACCCAGAACGTAAATCAATCTTTGAATAAACTGATGAGCCTTGTAGTTAATCAAATAAGTCATCAATTCTTGGTAGTGGGTAACGGTTCTTGATGGTAAGTTTGTTCAACTCTCGGTAGTCGATACACAACCTGAATGTACCATCCTTCTTTTTGACAAACAAAACAGGAGCTCCCCACGGTGATGTACTTTGTCGTATGAAACCACGCTATAAAAGTTCTTTTAATTAGCTTTGGAGTTCCTTCATTTCGCTGGGTGCGAGTCTGTATGGAGCACGAGCTATTGGTGCAGCTCCTGGTACAAGATCTATTTGAAATTCAAAAAATCGGTGTGGAGGTAGTCCCGGTAATTCTTTCGAATATACATCGGGAAATTATTTTGCGACAGGAACATCATTGATGTTTTTTTCTTCGGAATTGACTTTCTCGACGTGTGCTAGAACGGCATAACAACCTTTTCTTATTAGTTTTTGTGCCTTCAGCTTACTAATAAGATTTAGCTTCATGTTGTTTTTTTCTCCGTACACCATTAAAGGTTTTCTCTTTTCGCGCATAATGCGTATCGCATTTTTATAACAAATAATTTTTACTTTTATCTCTTTCAACCGGTCCATGTGAATTATAACATTAAAACTCCCTAACTCTACTGGTATCAAATCAATCTTAAACGTTTCGCTAACCAGTTTAATTTCTCGATTCCGACATATATTATCTGCTGTAATTAATTTATCATTGGCTAATTCGAGTAAAAATTTATTATCCAAAGGCTTCAATAGACAACTTAATTTAGCACACAAATCTCTACTCTTATAGCTTCTATTCCCACCCGAATCAAATAAAACATAAGCAGGTTTATTGTCAATAAGAAACGTACCCGTAACAAGCTCCGGGTCTTCCTGCGCTTCTTCCGTATTAATATTGAGAACTCTTTCGTGGCCCTGCCCATTAGTATTCCCCTGATTCAGGCATTTTCTATTAATGTGGCCCGATTTTCCACATCCAAAACAAACTACGGCTGCATTATTTATTCCGACATTATTTGTTCTTTTAACTCTGTCATTCATCGTTTCATAGTCCTCACACTTCGCCGCACCATGACCTTTTCTATTACACTTGGTGCAAAATTTTGTGTAGAACACATTCGGATGGTACTCTTCACACCTTATACATGGTTGTCTCGGCTGTTTGTTGTTATTGAAATGGATTTTATTGCGATTATTATTATTGTTGGGACGGTGGTTGTAGTGGTTATTGTTGTTGGGATGGTTGTTGTTGCGTCTGTTGTTGCGAAAATTGGTGCGATTGTAGTTGTGATTGTTGTGTTGATTGTTGAAATTTTGACCCTTGTCACTGGTTTCTTCCCACTTTCTCTTTACTTGTTTTGTGTTGGCCTCTTCGGCCGCCTGTTCCTTAATCCTCCCCTCAATCTGATTTATGAGTTTGTGAGCCATTCGACTTACCTTTTGTATAGAGGCGGGCTCGTGTGAACTCACATCTTCTTGAATCCTTTTTGGTAACCCTTTTACACATGCGTCGATCTTCTCTTCTTCATCTTCGAACACTCTTAGATACAATAGGCACAACTCTGTGAATCGTCGTTCATACGTGGTGATATCGAAACCTTGCGTTCGTAATTCTCTAAGCTCTACCTTGAACTTGTTGACCTCGTTTCGGGGACGGTACTGCTCATTCATCAAGTTCTTGAATGCTGACTACGGTAGTGCGTAAGTAGCATCTTGTCCCACCTGCTTGAGATAGGTGTTCCACCATGTTAACGCAGTACCTGTGAAGGTATGCGTAGCGTATTTTACTTTGTCTTCTTTAGTACATTTACTTATGGCAAACACCGATTCAACCTTTTTGGTCCAACATTTTAATCCGATTGGACCCTCGGTTCCATCGAATTTCAAAGGTTTACAGGTAGTGAATTCTTTGTAGGAGCATCCTACATGATATCTTGTGGAATTAGTTCCACTGCTAGAACCAGAGTTATTGCTGTTATTTTGCATTGTGGCCTGCACTGCGGCTATGTTCGCAGCAAGGAAAACACAGAAATCTTCCTCAGTCATGTTCAAGTTTTGACGAGTTGTTGGTGCCATTTCCTTCAAAAATAGCCAAAATAATTGAGTTAATCATATATAATTTTAGAGTAGTCAATAGTATTTTGTAGCATAATATGAACTTATTTATAAAAGCTTTTTCTTCATATTTGCCTTTTATAGTTTTAATTCAGGTAGTACCTACCCGTTAAGTTCATACTTAGTAGCTACTATACAATTCAACTACTACGATTCTATATGAAAAACTAGATATAATAATATTTTGCGTTCAAACTTTTATACTATTTTTACAAATTTACAATACCGCTATTTTACATATAGCATGAAGTATAACACACAATAACCTTGATACAAGGCAGTTACGAAGACAATTCTAGTTAATACGCAAGTCGTTCAGTAAAGGCAATAAAGACACGTAATTCATAAGTCTTGAAACAAGTCATGCATTCAGGTTTTTCTAGTATTATTTCCCATCCTTGGTCTTGTGGAAAATAACCGTTGTGACCGTTGGCTAGGCAGCATGTTGTAACATTGTCAAAAGGAAGAGGGTTACGTAATGCCCAACAACCCCGTAACAATCTAAAAACCTTGTTTCTCACCCCAACTACCGAATCCGTCACTTGTGGGAAGGTTTTATTTAGCAGTTGTAATCCGATGTTCTTTTTCTCAATTTGGTGAGAAGCGAACATCACTAACCCGTAAACATAACTTTCTTCACTAAGTTGCATGTCGGAAGCTCTTTCTAAAGAATGAAGTCCTATGTTGGGATATGTGGAGTCAAAATAGGCTCTCAACCCGTAGCGTAAAATTGCATTTAGGTTCCCCGCATTTAATGCTTTAAAGTAAACACGGCGTAACTTAAAGTCTCCCCAATGTGATATACCCCATCTTTCAAAGGAAAGCCTTTTATAAACTAATGCATGTCTGGAACGTCTTTCAAATGTTTGAAAAACTAATTTCGCCATAAATAATTGTGCCGATGAATTCTGACCGACTCTAGACAAGATTTCATCCATCATGTCCCCTGGTAGGTCTTCTAAAATATTCGGTTGTCTATCCTTAACGTACATTGTGTGTTTTTATGCTGTAAAATAGACGAGGATTAGATTCGTAAAAGATAATTAACAAACAATACAAGCAATTTTTACATATAACATAAAAGTACAAGCACACTTCTATACATATATTACACATCATGGTTACTACTCTTCATTCCGACTCACTTGTTTCTTCCTCTTCGGACTTGGTTTGTTTCGCTAATTTCCTAGGGATATATGGTGCTCCCCTAATACGAGCCGTTGTTTTCACAAATGGTTTAGAAAAACCTGGTGGCTTAGATGTCCCCGGGTTATAGTTAAAACTTAAGAAATACGAGTTTTGACGGTATTTCTCATCGGGATATTTCATCTTAACATAAAGTTCATCGGGGTTGGAATTAGGTTTCTCTATTTTGATGCCTTTTCCCTTATTGTTTTCTTTTGCTTTTTCAAATTGGGTCGGGGTAATTTCTATAACATCATCGGAATCCTCATCGGAATCCGATTCATCAAAAAATTGTTAATTTTCCCAATATTTTGCTTTCTCGGCGGAAACCCCATTGACCATTTTTAACTTTGGTCCATTGGTTGAGGATTTTCTTTTATTTATCTGATTTTCTGTGGTTCCTAATATTTCCTCCTCCGGAACCTCTTCTTCTTCCGTTTCCTCTTCTTCTGGTTCCTCTTCTTCCGGTTCCTCTTCGGGAATTTGTGAATCTTCCCAATATGTATTTGACTATTCATTATTATTAGGTGAGTCGATGGGATTTGTATTAGAGGTAGACATCTATCACACAATATCAAACACGTTAAGAGATTAATATGTCACATAATATTTACATGTTAATAATATATAGTTTCCAACAAAAATGTTAAGCAATCGTTTTTAAAGAACACATGGTCGAAGTCCAGACTCACTAATGCATCCTAACAAACTCGATAAGACACACTAATGCAATTTTCTAGTTCTCTAAGACCAACGCTCGGATACCAACTGAAATGTCACGTTCATATCGATTATAAACGTTTCATATTTATTGGTTTCGTTGCGAGGTTTTGACCTCTATATGAGACATTTTTTAAAGACTGCATTCGTTTTTAAAACAAACCATTACCTTTATTCTATCGATAAAGGTTTAATAATTATAGCGTAGATTATCAAGTAATGATAATCTAAAATATCACGCTTACACACGACCATTACATAATGGTTTACAATAATTAATATGTTACAACAAAGTAAACTCTCGAATGCAGTTTTTAAACAATATTAAACCAACATGGACTCCAAATCTTGTCCTTAATTTAGTATGCAATAGCGAAAGCTCTTAACAATTACCTGAGAATAAACATGCTTAAAACGTCAACAAAAAATGTTGGTGAGTTATAGGTTTAACCTATATATTTATCAATCGTAATAATAGACGACAAGATTTCCTTTTCATTTCTCATAAATACACATCTCATATCAGGCATTTCGCAAACTGCATAGAGATAAAAATCATTCATATGGTGAACACCTGGTAACCGACATTAACAAGATGCATATAGAATATCCCCATCATTCCGGGACATCCATCGGACATGATAACTTCGAAGTACTAAAGCATCCGCAACATGGATGGGGTTTGTTGAGCCCAATAGATCCATCTTTAGGATTCGCGTCAATTTGGGTGTCTGTTCCCTAATTCTTAGATTACCAGACTAAAAGGGGCATATTCAGTTTAATAATTCAACCATAGAATGTAGTTTCACATACTTGTGTCTATTTTGTAAAATATTTAAAAAAAAACTGCATGTATTCTCATCCCAAAAATATTAGATTTTAAAAGTGGGACTATAACTCACTTTCACAGATTTTCACTTCGTCGGAAATAAGGCTTGACCACGGGTCAATTCACGAACCTATAACAATATATACACATATATCAAAGTATGATCAAAATATATTCACAACATATTTTATTATGTTTTAACTATTTAAGTTTGTTAAGTTAACAGTCCACGTTAGTAGTCCACAATTAGTTGTCCACAGTTAGTAGTACAGAAATAAATCAATATATATTATCTCGAATCAATCCATGACCCAGTGTATACAAGTCTTAGACTCGATCACAACTCAAAGTATATATATTATTTTGAAATCAACCTCAACCCTGTATAGCTAACTCGAACATTACCGCATATAGACTGTCTATGGTTGTTCCAAATAATATATATAGATGACGTCGATATGATATGTCAAAATATTGTATACGTGTCTATGGTCTATCAAGGTTACATATTATATGTTAGACTACATGTATAATACAATATAAGTTAGTTAAGTTATGGTTAATATAGGTTTTTGTAAATTCATCCCGTAGTCAAATTAACGATTTTAACCAATTTTGTGTTACCCACCATTTCTTCGTTTTAAATCCGTTTTGAGTGAATCAAATTGCTATGGTTTCATATTGAACTGAAATTTATGAAAATAAACAGAAAAAGTATAAGTTTATAGTCGGAAATATAAGTTAAAAGTCGTTTTTGTAAGAGGTAGTCATTTTAGTCGAAAGAACGACGTCTTGATGACCATTTTGAAAAACATACTTTCACTTTGAATTTAACCATGATTTTTGGATATAGTTTCATGTTCATAAGAAAATCATTTTTCCGAACGAAAAACTTTTAAATCAAAGTTTATCATAGTTTTTAATTATCTAACCTAAAACAGCCCCCGGTTTTACTACGACGTCGTATGTCCGGTTTTAGGGTGTTGTTCGTGTTTCCAGGTTTTAAATCATTAAGTTAGCATATCATATAGATATAGAACATGTGTTTAGTTGATTTTAAAAGTTAAGTTAGAAGGATTAACTTTGTTAGCGAACAAGTTTAGAATTAACTAAACTATGTTCTAGTGATTACATGTTCAATTCTTCGAATAAGATAGTTATATATATATGAATCGAATGATGTTATCAACATCATTACTACCTCAAATATAGTAGGTAAACCGACTAGAAGTGACAAGAAATGATCTAGCTTCAAAGGATCTTGAATGGCTTGAAAGTTCTTGAAGTAGAATCATGACACGAAAACAAGTTCAAGTAAGATTTTTTTTTACTCGAATTAAGATAGTTTATAGTTATAGAAATTGTATCAAAGTTTGAATATGAGTATTACCTTGAATAAGAAAGATAACCTACTATAAATAACAATGGTTTCTTGATCTTGGATGATTACTTGGATTGGATTAGAAAGCTTGGAAGTAATCTTGTAAACTTGGAAGTGTTTTTATGAAGTGTTCTTGAGTAGTTGTTTTGTATGTTGATCTATGTATGGATTTTTGAGCTAGATTGAGCTAGATTTTGATGAAGATGATGAAGAACACTTAGAAAAATATGAGAGAACTTGAGAGAGAGTAGTTTGATGCATGTAAGTTGCAAAATGAAAGTGTTATTTGTGAAGCTCATTCACGTGAATGGAGGCTTGTCACATAGCCTCCATTAGTTTGTAATTTTGTGAGATATTTTATGCTAGTTGCCAAATGATGGTTCCCACATGCGTTGGTGACTCACAAGGGCTGCTAAGAGCTAATCATTGAAGTGTATATACCAATAATAAATACATCTAAACGCTGTGTATTGTACGAGTACGAATACGGGCGTATACGAGTAGAATTGTTGATGAAAATGAATGAGAATGCAATTGTAAGCATTTTTGTTAAGTAGAAGTACTTTGATATGTGTCTTGAAGTTTTTCAAAAGTGTACTAATACATCTTAATATACTACATGTATATACATTTTAACTGAGTCGTTAAGTTATCGTTAGTCGTTACATGTAAGTGTTGTTTTGAAACTTTTAAGTTAACGATCTCATTTAATGTAGTTAATTCATTGTTTATTATATCTAATGAAATTTTAAATTATCATACTACCATGATAACATGGTGTATGAATATATCTTGGTACGATATATATATTAAAACGTTATTACAACGATAATTGTTACATATATAACTTGTTTCAAAATCCTTAAGTTAGTAGTCTTGTTTTTTACATATGTAATTCATTGTTAATGAAAGGACCCATCCTAATCCATCCAGACGAATACATTACATTTGGTTACATCGCGAGGTACTTGACCTCTATATGATACATTTTACAAATATTGCATTCGTTTTTAAAAGACAAACTTTCATTACATCGAAAGTTGACGGCATGCATACCATTTTATGATATATCCAACTATAATTGACTTAGTAATAATCTTGATGAACTCAACGACTCGAATGCAACATCTTTTGAAATATGCCATGAATGACTCCAAGTAATATCTCTAAAATGAGCAAATACACAGCGGAAGATTTTTTTCATACCTGAGAATAAACATGCTTTCAAGTGTCAACCAAAAGGTTGGTGAGTTCATAAGTTTATCATAAACAATAAAATTCATCATTTTGATAGACCACAATATTCAAATACAGTACACCTATCTCGTGTACGAAATCATTTTCATAAATCTTAGTAACCGTACACATATCTCCTGTACAAAATATCATACACATAACCTGTGTATAAAATTATTCTCTCGATACATAACATTCACTTTTCATTCATTGCTTGACTTGGTAACCGATCTTAACATATAATGCGCATAAATAATATCCCCAAAATAGAACAACTAGTCTGTATAATAATCATATAAAATTCGAAGTACTAAACACCACACCCACTAGCTCTTCCGTCTAGTGAACATTCTGGGTGGGGGTGTTAAACCCGGTAGCTACCTTTAGGATTCGCGTGAATTAGGGTCATACCTTATTCTAATTCTTAGGTTACCAAGCAATAATAATCAGCGGAAATATTCACAACAATTAGTGGCAATTATCACGTCCAACTAATTCAATAATAATCCACATAACTTCTGTCTGCATAATAATTCATTCGAGGAATGTTTTGCTTGTGTCTATCTCGTCAAACATTTATAAAAGCATTTCATGTATTCGCAGTTCAAAATATATTTCAAAAGCATTTAATAAAGCAGTTGTAAAAACAACGCATGTATTCTCAGTCCTAAAAATGTAAATAATAAAAGGGAGCAAATGAACTCACTATACTGTATTTTGTAGTAAAAATACATATAACAATATTGAACAACGCAGGGTTGGCCTTGGATTCACGAACCTATATTATTCATATATATATTAAAACATATAATCGTAACTGAACAAATTTATCTATTATATCTTTAATTTATATATTATATATGTTTAATTTGTGTATATATTCATAACGGTTAATATTTATATAATTATATTAATATATCTATATTTATAAACATAATGGTTTAATGTTATATTTAAAAATCGATAGTTTGTTATTTGTATTATTTATATAAATAATATTAATAGGTTTGATATATATAGTTATGTGAAATTTTAATATAATTATAATATATGTAACAAGTATATTTTATGTACAAATGTAACGACCCAACCCGTTACCATCCAAAAACGTGCTAAATAAAAAAAAAAATTCTAGGACAGTTCATCTGAACGGCGTCCAGTTATCTGGACGGTGTCCAGTTCGGAAGACCAGGAAGACGTCCATCCATCTGGGACGGCGTCCAGTTGTACTAAAATGTTCTGATCAGTTTTTCAAACACATGCGAGCAGAAAACCCGCTTCCCAACACTTTTAAACCAAAACACTTTCACAATATGTTATAATAATTAAAACTAAGAGTTTTCCATAATAAAACCGAGTTTTACAATCCCCGGGCCCACATCGAACCAAATTACAACCAAGTGACCATAGATCGGGCATGGGATTGGGGATACGCTACCCAATCCTAATCAAATCCAAAAGCAAGTCTTCTAAAGCAAACTACGCAAGTCCACTAGTTCCCACGCTTACCCGAGCCACCGTTTCCATGCAAATCTATAAAAATGTAAACAACGAGAGGGTAAGCTAACACTTAGTGAGTGAGAATATACTACATACATATATATGCATAAAATGGACACGCCACACAAATAATCAAATACCGCATACTGGTGCATCCAAGCATAAAGGCAAACTAGTCTAAGCATACCGTACGATCACTAAGCAACAAGCTAAGAAGAATAAAGTAAGTTCACCAACGACGATGTGAAACAACGCCAAATAGCTACACTCGGAGGGCTAGCTACATCACAACAATACATTAATATATATATATATATATATATATATATATATATATATATATATATATATATATATATATATATATATATATATATATATATATATATATATATATATATATATATATATATATATATAAACGTCCAAGGTTAACCCCTTAAACCAATACTGAAAACCAACTACCGCAATGAAGATTTGGCCGAACTACACGAGCCTTAGTAAATCGGCATCCACACGAGACTACTATCTTCACTAACACAACAACATCGAGGTTGGCCGAACTACCCGAGCCTTAGTGAATCCGAACTACACGAGATCACTACCTCAATAAGATGACCGAACTACACGCGTCATCATCAATCCGAACTACACGAGATTCACTTCCGATAAGATGACTGAACTACACGAGTCATCGTGAATCCGCATCCACACGTGATCCACTTCTCCAACTCAAAACCCACGGTCACGGGATTATAAAATCCACCACATTGGGGTTATTGAAAGGACTCGTCCTTATCCACCTGGATGAAGTCTTCATCATTTGGTCCCATTGCGAGGTACTGATCTAAATATGCCATGAATGACTCCAAGTAATATCCTTAAAATGAACTAATGCACAGCGGAAGGTTTAATTCGTACCTGAGAATAAACATGCTTAAATGTGTCAACCAAAAGGTTGGTGAGTTCATAGGTTTATCATAACAATCATTTCCATATGTTAATAGACCACAAGATTTCATGTATATAAACGTTTTAATAAAAATATTCTAAGTGGTTGAGCACTTGGTAACCATACTTAACATTTAATCAACGTCGCATATCCATTTATTATGAAATCTCCCTACACTGTACCAAGTGTAGTAACGAAACGAAGTACTGTGCAACCGTTGAATACTGGTCGTCCGGTCCGGGTGGGGTTGTCAAGCCCGATAGATCTATCAACAGGATTCGCGTTTACAATACCCATGTAAATAGTAGTTACCAAGCTACAGGAAATATGCCAGTGGTACAACTCAACGTAGAATATATTTTTAAGTACTTGTGTCTATTTCGTAAACATTTATAAAAGCAGTGCATGTATTCTCAGCCCAAAAATATATATTGCAAAAGCAATTAAAAAGGGAGCAAATGAAACTCACCATAATGTATTTTGTAGTAAAAATACATATGACAATATTGAACAACTGAACAATGCAGAGTTGACCTCAGATTTACGAACCTATTATTCATTCATGTATATTAATACATGTAATGGTAATCGAACAAATATATATATTATTAGTGATTTTATTTGTTATTTTATATCATGTGTTTTATTAATAACTTAATTAGATAAATTTATCTTTATATAGCTAATTAACATTTACTACAAAAGTATTAATATGGTTAGATTTTATATCATAAATATATATATATATATTTTTTAATATAGAAAATCTTTATTTGATATATTAATAGTACTAATAATAATAATGATAAAAATAATATTAATTATGATAAAATTTATGATAATTCTAATAATAGTAATAATGATAATTTTAATATTAATGATAAAGATAGTACTAATAATAAAAATTGTTTGTAATGATAATACCAATAACGTTTAATGATAATATTAATAATTATGATATAATTGTGTTAATAATAATAAATAATCTAACAATACTAACAATAATAATAATAATAATTAAAACTACCTTAAAAGCTCTCCTAAAAAAATATGCCTCTGCCTAGGCTCAAACCTACAACCTCTCGAATAAGCACACAATCGCTAACCACTTGCTCTGTCTGTTTATTTCTGAATTAATTCACCCATTAAATTCTCTTAACCTTTACTTGTCTGTTCTCATCTTATCAAACATCATTACTCATGATAAATATAAACATCGTGTGTTTTTATCTTTTAATCCTCATCGTCAATATCATCACAGTTAACATAATCATCATCATTTAATTATCATCTAATCACAACTTAGTCATCATCTAAACTTTATGAACTTAACATCATAATCATTTATCATGATCATTACGCTCGTTATTCATCACCATTCTTCACCTTGTCTATCATCAACTTCGTCATCATACCCGATGTCATCCCATTAAGTATCACCATCCATATCTAATATATAGGCCCGAAGAGAAAGAAAAGAATCTCGGCCCAACAAGTGTAAGCCCAATCGGCTTACTTGTGAAAAGAAATTAATTGGCCCAATCTAGTAATCTATGGCCCAAAAGAAAAAAAATATATAAGATTTATGTTCCTGGTTAAAGCTTGAAGTGGGAAACAGATAACAAATCGAAGAAAAAAAATAATACGCAATCATTGACACTCCCTGGCCTGTCACCATCCCATTGTTGTAAAAGTGAACATAGCATCCTTTAGACATAATTTGGTGACAAAAAAGAAAAAAAATAAAAAAAAATAACAAAAATATAGCGGGTTGGAGGTGGTAACGTGCTCAGCTAGTAGCAGCATCGGAACAGTGATAGTGGTGGTTGTCGTGGTTTCAACAGGAACTCAAAGCGTGCAGGTGGTGGAGGTGAAGGTGTTCATGGTTGGATGTAGTAAAACGATGATAATGGTGATGGTGTTTCTCGGACTAGAATAGGAGAGAGAGATAGATGAGAGAGTTTGGGAGAGGAGTGATGGCGGTTCTTAGTGGTGGAGGTCACGATGGTGATGGTTGTAGTGGTTGTGTTAAAGTGATGACGGTGGAAGTGGTGGTAGTTAAATGGTTATCGTGGGTTATTGGAGAAGGAGTAACATAAGTGGGTTTGTCAATGGTGATCATAGGGTGGTTGCCGATTTTTGGTGTCATAGTCGCCGGTGGTTTGATGGTGGCGGAGATGATATAGGGTGGAGGCGGAAGGTTTAGAGATGGTAATGATTAAACTATCTCTATGGCTTGTATATGTATTATATCTCTTAGTTATATTCATATATATATATATTAGGTATATATTAGGTAGTTGTTGATAAATTGAAAAGCTGAAATGTAATATTATAATAAATATTAACTTAAATGTATGATCTTTAATATTAATACTGCCGACAGTTTTTCAGGGAATATATCAGTGGCGGATAAAAAGTCCTCTGAAAAATCTCATATTTTTAAATTAAATGTCTTTATTTATTTCAGTCATTATGGTATAAAATTTGATCATTAATTTATAAATAAAAATTACATCAATCGTCCCTCTCATTTATGGGTAAAATATAAAAAGTGTTAAAACTTAACAAATAGTTCCTAAATACATTTTAAATAAGCCTAAAATTTATATAACTCATTTTCGAATCACCGTTTATTTTAAAATAATATTAGTTCGTATTTTACTCATGTAATATCCATCAAATGTTAATTAAGTGAAATTAGTCATTTACTAAATAGATTCGAAATCACAAAATATATATTTAATATACATTATTTATATATAGACATGTTTTTAAATAATAATTATCATAGTATCATAATTACATTTAATAAGAACAATATATAATATTTTAGATCAATATATATAAATATATATATACACACACATATCTATCTACAATTAAAGGTTCATGAATCGTCGGGAATAGTCGAAGTAAAATGAATATATCAAACAGTTCAAAATTTTTTGAGACTCAACTATACAGACTTTGATTATCGTGTCAAAAATACAATATTGTTTCGAGAGTTTGATTTAAAATTAGTCAAAATTTTCCAGGTCATGACAGTACCTACCCGTTAAAGAAATTTAATTTGTGTTAGGTCGTCATAGCTAACAATAAAAATGTTTTCATGATGAATATGAGTTGATAATTAGAGTTTTATCATTATTGATTAATATAGATAAAACGATTCGATCATGTGAAGCGTACGAGTGAAGCTATCACAAAAGAGTGAAAAGTTTCGTCTGAACTTTTGACGTAGTCATGGTGGATTTCCTGAATTCAAGGAATTTAAGGAAATCTTCTAATCAGAAAGAAATGTAATAGCACGATTTATTAGCAACCTTGTGGAATTACGGAAGAACAGAAATATGAAGAAAATATTTCCGTGATATGCTTAGAGCTTAAGTAGAATGGAAGAGTCATGTAACATGGCACATGATGAGTGTAAGATAAGTGAACCATCATCACGTTCTATTAGAAATTTAGCATGACTTACTGTAATATAATCACGTTGGCCAAGCGCATTATATTATACTAACTCATGCATCAGTTCCCAACACTTCTCCACAATTCATTCATAATTTATACTTAGATTTTATAGAAGTTTCCAATATAATAGAATACAGAAAACATGAAGAGGTTTGATAATTTCGGACAAGAATATTTATGAAAATATCCTCAGAAATATCGGAGATATTTACGATGATATTTTGGAATTTCTAAGTTTGAAAGTTGATGAGGAAAAATTTTCCGCAAGAGTTTTAACATGAATTCGGAGCAAGATATTCTCTAAAGATTTCGGCGGATCCAGAAATTCCTGGATTCTTTGAATATAGGGTTTGGTCCTTGTATTTGACCTTGGTCTCCTTCGTGGTTAGCTCAATCAGTTTTTCAGTATCAAATTTTATATCGCGCATTCCATTCTTTATTATCAACTTTTGGCCATTAAGGCAATCTACAACATGCTGCTTCGTCAGCATTTTTAAAGTTAACGGATATGGGTCATCGGTTATCAAACTGAGGTGGTTTCAGGAGAATTGTGTTTTTAGATGATTAAACGCTGATGGTAATATGGTGGAATATAAAAGTATTTCCAGTAACAATAAAGAGTACGCATATATATCAAGGTTATAGTAAGGTTGTTTCGGATGACAAGTTGGAGTTGACTTGCTGGAGCTGTGACAAAATTGACTACTTTGAAAAGGGATTGTAAAGTGATTTTTCGGTGATAACAACGCCAAAGGTGCTAGCACAGATACGTGTTAAACGTTTGCTCAGGTTTCGAGTGTTTTTCAGGTGCATAACTATATGCATCAATCTTTTTCTTTCGTAGATGAAGTGCGGCTGATTCATCCTCTCGATCGAGGTGTTTTCAAGAATCATGAAAGATTTGAACATGGATTGGAATCGTCAAGATTCAAATGAGGTTTAAGATGAAATCAAGTGGGAACTTGAAGAATTGTTTAGTTTCATATGTTATAATTAATATTTTAATTCATTTTAATTGTCCAATGTTGATAGTCCAATAATAGGTTTATATATATATATATATATATATATATATATATATATATAATCCCACGACGTATTGTATACGTATTGTTTTTGCATCAACCCTGAGACGTATTGTAGACGTATTGTCTTAAAATTAACTAAGACGTATTGTGTATGTATTGTCTTAGGATTTATCAAAACGTATTGTATACTTATTGTGTTAGGGTGTAACAAATATTCAAATTAATAAATACGTATCATGACCCGTGTACAACTTATTATCTCAGAATTAATCCGATGTATTGTGTACATGTGTCCCGATTTATCCGACGATATGTAAAGTGCGTAAAATAAATAACAGTAATTAAATGACGGTAAATAAAGTTACGATAAATACATTGCGATAAATAAAATGTAATAAGTTAGCTAGGAACAGTTAGCGTGGATTCTTAAAAAAATTCTTTATAATTAATTTGTTTGTTTCTAACAAATTTTATTTTGTCCAATGTTTTCTTCATTATGCCACTTGTTGGATTCTGATAGGTCAAAATCCAAATATGAAATTGAATAAAAATGGTTATTTTACGGTGAACGGATTCGTATCTTTGTGGATGTAAGTAGGATAGTAAATGACTGTTGAATCAGATTTGAAGAATGTACAGTGTAACTTATTAATGTGAAACCCAAATATTCCTCGGGTATTACCTACCCGTTAAAATATTTTCATCATTAACAGTTGGTACAAAAGAATTTTTAATTACAATCTTTATGAAAATATACATACATATATATTTTCTTCAGATGTAATCATGGATTTAATGAGTCCATAAGATATTAAACTCATTTGATTTACTGTTAGAACGCGAATATATAATCTCTAAAACATTAGAGGTTACATAATTGCCACGTAGAAAGAAGATAAATGATGTAAAACGATACGTAGAACGATGATTATGCTCGAGGTACAGAATGAGATGTTGAGGCGTGTGATGTTGAAACTTGGGTTGTTGGTGGTACTGTTGGTGCCAGTGATATTGCTAAAGCTATAAAGTTTTGCACCATATTCTCCAAATTGATTACTCGAGCGTGAAGTTCGTTAACTTCTTCTATTATTCCTGGATGATTGTCGGTTGGAACGAGCGGATGAATAAGGTTTAGAATTTGAGATAGTATACAATCATGGCGGATACTCTGGAAATGAGAGAGAAAATAGTATTACGAACAGGTTCGCCGATAAGTGCTTCAGGTTCTTCGCCAAGAGGTGAATTCGGTTGGTGAAAAGGATCGTCTTCTTCGCGTCTCCATTGGTTAAGTAGACTACGAACCCAACAAATAAATTGGGGATACCTGATTGGTTGATTCATTCTAGTGATGTTGTTTTCAGAGCTCGAGTGAAAATACATATTGGAATCCGAGGGACTTGAACTAGTGGTGAGTTTCATTTCGTACGATTAGATAAAGGGTTTTCGATATGAAAAGAATTTCGGATATCAGATGATATTCTAATTACATAGAATACTTATGTTCAGTATAGAAGATCCCGTAGATTACGGAGAGAATTAAGGAAACGTGTTAGACAAGACTTAATGTGATGGGATGTGAATTTGTCTGTACACCGTCTATGCAATAATTATAATAAGACGCGTCGAGACTGAAAATGACAAGTAGAAATTTTTTGACAAATGGTGGTAAGCAAACAATTTTAACATGCAGACCAGGTTCAAGTCTATACTCATTAACATAACCTAACAACTACTAGGTCGACGTCCAGACTCATTAATGCATTCTAACAACTACTAGTTAGACACACTAATGCAAGACCTGGTTCGCTATGACCACCACTCTGATACCAAGTGAAAGGACCCGTCCTTATCCACCTGGACGAAGTCTTCATCATTTGGTCCCATTGCGAGGTACTGATCTAAATATGCCATGAATGACTCCAAGTAATATCCTTAAAATGAGCTAATGCACAACGGAAGATTTAATTCGTACCTGAGAATAAACATGCTTAAATGTGTCAACCAAAAGGTTGGTGAGTTCATAGGTTTATCATAACAATCATTTCCATATGTTAATAGACCACAAGATTTCATGTATATAAACATTTTTATAAAAATATTCTAAGTGGTTGAGCACTTGGTAACCATACTTAACATTTAATCAACGTCGCATATTCCCTTTATTATGAAATCTCCCTACACTGTACCAAGTGTAGTAACGAAATGAAGTACTGTGCAACCGTTGAATACTGGTCGTCCAGTCCGGTTGGGGTTGTCAAGCCCGATAGATCTATCAACAGGATTCGCGTTTATAATACCGATGTAAATAGTAGTTACCAAGCTACAGGGAAATATGCCAGTGGTACAACTCAACGTAGAATATATTTTTAAGTACTTGTGTCTATTTCGTAAACATTTATAAAAGCAGCGCATGTATTCTCAGCCCAAAAATATATATTGCAAAAGCAATTAAAAAAGGAGCAAATGAAACTCACCATGATGTATTTTGTAGTAAAAATACATATGACGATATTGAACAACTGAACAATGCAGGGTTGACCTCGGATTTACGAACCTATTATTCAATCATGTATATTAATACATGTAATGCTAATCGAACAAATATATATATTATTAGTGATTTTATTGGTTATTTTATATCATGTGTTTTATTAATAACTTAATTAGATAAATTTATCTTTATATAGCTAATTAACATTTACTACAAAAGTATTAATATGGTTAGATTTTATATCATAAATATATATATATATTTTTTTATAGAGAAAATCTTTATTTGATATATTAATAGTACTAATAATAATAATGATAAAAATAATATTAATTATGATAAAATTTATGATAATTCTAATAATAGTAATAATGATAATTTTAATATTAATGATAAAGATAGTACTAATAATAAAAATTGTTTGTAATGATAATACCAATAAAGTTTAATGATAATATTAATAATTATGATATAATTGTGTTAATAATAATAAATAATCAAACAATACTAACAATAATAATAATAATAATAATAATAATAATAATAATAATAATAATAATAATAATAATAATAATAATAATAATAATAATAATAATAATTAAAACTACCTTAAATGCTCTCCTAAAAAAATATGCCTCTGCCTAGGCTCGAACCCACAACCTCTCGAATAAGCACACAATCGCTAACCACCTGCACTGTCCGTTTATTTCTGAATTAATTCACCCATTAAATTGTCTTAACCTTTACTTGTCTGTTCTCATCTTATCAAACATCATTACTCATGATAAATATAAACATCGTGTGTTTTTATCTTTTAATCCTCATCGTCAATATCATCACAGTTAACATAATCATCATCATTTAATTATCATCTCATCACAACTTAGTCATCATCTAAACTTTATGAACTTAACATCATAATCATTTATCATGATCATTACGCTCGTTATTCATCACCATTCTTCACCTTGTCTATCATCAACTTCGTCATCATACCCGCTGTCATCCCATTAAGTATCACCATCCATATCTAATATATCGGCCCGAAGAGAAAGAAAAGAATCTCGGCCCAACAAGTGTAAGCCCAATCAGCTTACTTGTGAAAAGAAATTAATTGGCCCAATCTAGTAATCTATGGCCCAAAAGAAAAAAAAATATATAAGATTTATGTTCTTGGTTAAAGCTTGAAGTGGGAAACAGATAACAAAGCGAAGAAAAAAAAATAATACGCAATCATTAACACTCCCAGGCCCGTCACCATCCCATTGTTGTAAAAGTGAACATAGCATCCTTTAGACATAATTTGGTGACAAAAAAGAAAAAAAAAATAACAAAAATATAGCGGGTTGGAGGTGGTAATCATAGGGTGGTTGTCGTGGTTTCAACAAGAATTCGGAACAGTGATAGTGGTGGTTGTCGTGGTTTCAACAGGAACTCGAAGCATGCAGGTGGTGGAGGTGAAGGTGTTCATGGTTGGATGTAGTAAAACGATGATAATGGTGATGGTGTTTCTCGGACTAGAATAGGAGAGAGAGATAGATGAGAGAGTTTGGGAGAGAAGTGATGGCGGTTCTTGGTGGTGGAGGTCACGATGGTGATGGTTGTAGTGGTTGTGTTAAAGTGATGACGGTGGAAGTGGTGGTAGTTAAATGGTTGTCGTGGGTTATTGGAGAAGGAGTAACATAAGTGGGTTTGTCAATGGTGATCATAGGGTGGTTGCCGGTTTTTGGTGTCATAGTCGCCGGTGGTTTGATGGTGGCGGAGATGATACAGGGTGGCGGTGGAAGGTTTGGAGATGGTAACGATTAAACTATCTCTATGCCTTGTATATGTATTATATCTCTTAGTTATATTCATATATATATTAGGTATATATTAGGTAGTTGTTGATAAATTGAAAAGCAATCACAGTGAAATGTAATATTATAATAAATATTAACTTAAACGTGTTATCTTTAATATTAATACTGCCGACAGTTTTCCGGGGAATATATCGTACTCCGTTGTGAATCAGTGGCGGATAAAAAGTCCTCTGAAAAATCTCATATTTTTAAATTAAATGTCTTTATTTATTTCAGTCATTATGGTATAAAATTTGATCATTAATTTATAAATAAAAATTACATCAATCGTCCCTCTCATTTATGGGTAAAAATATAAAAAGTGTTAAAACTTAACAAATAGTTCCTAAATACATTTTAAATAAGCCTAAAATTTATAGAACTCATTTTCGAATCAACGTTTATTTTAAAATAATATTAGTTCGTATTTTACTCATGTAATATCCATCAAATGTTAATTAAGTGAAATTAGTCATTTACTAAATAGATTCGAAATCGGAAAATATATATTTAATATACATTATTTATATATAGACATGTTTTTAAATAATAATTATCATAGTATCATAATTACATTTAATAAGAACAATATATAATATTTCAGATTAATATATATAAATATATATATACACACACATATCTATCAACAATTAAAGGTTCGTGAATCGTCGGGAATAGTCGAAGTTAAATGAATATATCAAACAGTTCAAAATTTTTGAGACTCAACTATACAGACTTTGCTTATCGTGTCAAAAATACAATATTGTATCGAGAGTTTGATTTAAAATTAGTCAAAATTTTCCGGGTCGTGACAGTTATCTACATCACAACAATATCAAACCTTCGCCATTGGGGTTATATACTCCACATCACAAACACGTGTGATAACGTACACGCAAAATGTGTACCTCGCCGAAGGTGGTCAACCAAAACGCACAACCGTGCCAATTGGACCTAAATGCAAGTCCATCAAATCCACCTATATGTGAAGTGAGATCTATAATCGAGAATCACTTCACCCGACCCACACCCATCCTACACAAACATATACACATAGGATATTAACACTCACCTTGTAGCCTTGATGAATGCTACCGAAATCCACAACTAGCCGATGGAATGTACCTATTCCATTATCACAAACATAACAACACAATTAGGGTGGATTTACAAACCAACCCAATTGACACTTAGTGCAAATTTGACCCAATTGCACTTCCAAACACAAACCGCGCCCAAACTAACCAATAATCACTAACACAAGTGAAAATGGTCAAAACACACCAATTAAACTCGAACACGAGTTTTAAACACGGGTCTCGCACATTTTGCCACCAAAACCCTAATTTTGACCCATTTCAAAATTAGTCAACCAAATACACCCAAAAGGGCTCTAACACTTCCATAATCACTAAACCTAGTGATTAAACTCATTATCAAAGCCTAATTAAGGCCAAATCGTCAACCAACCCAAAACCCGCCAAGTGACAAGAATAACTAGTCACCATAAACCCATTTCATCATCTAAGAGGGTTTCACAACAAACTAGCTCAAAAGCCTAACTTGAATTTCAAATATAACAAATGAAATTCGGAGTTTAAGCTTACCAATACTACCACAACATAGCTAGGAGCGAGATGAACAACTTTAGAACCCGAGCTTTGGTGAGAATCTGACTCCTTCTTCTCCAAATCAAGCTCTCTCTCTCTCTCTAAACTCTTACTCCCTCACTAGAACAAGATGAGAGGGTTTGTGTGGGTGATAGTGGAGCAAATGAGGCTCCTAGAACTGATCTTGTGGCCTTAACTCTTTCCATATGTGAAAATACCATTTTTCCCCTCTAAATATCTTTAAGTAAAACAGCTGGCCCGTCAGTTATATTGGACGGCGTCCCAAATATTGGACGACGTCCCATTCTTCTTTGCTAGACGGCGTCCCGAAGTTTGGACTGTAGTGACCCGAACTTTTCCATGTTTATATATATATTAAATGAAATTGTTATTTACATGATTAAGTGTTTCCAACATATTAAGCAATCAAACTTGTCAAGACTTGATTAATTGAAATAGGTTTCATATAGACAATTGACCACCCAAGTTGACCGATGATTCACGAATGTTAAAACTTGTAAAAACTATATGATGACATATATATGGTTATATATATAGTTAACATGATATTATGATAAGTAAAAATATCATTAAGTATATTAATAATGAACTACATATGTAAAAACAAGACTACTAACTTAATGATTTTGAAACGAGACATATATGTAACGATTATCGTTGTAACGACATTTAATGTATATATATCATATTAAGAGATATTTGTACATCATAATATCATGATAATATAATAATTTAAAATCTCATTTGATATTATAAACATTGGGTTAACAACATTTAACAATATCGTTAACCTAAAGGTTTCAAAACAACACTTACATGTAATGACTAATGATGACTTAACGACTCAGTTAAAATGTATATACATGTAGTGTTTTAATATGTATTCATACACTTTTGAAAGACTTCAAAACACTTATCAAAATACTTCTACTTAACAAAAATTCTTACAATTACATCCTCGTTCAGTTTCATCAACAATTCTACTCGTATGCACCCGTATTCGTACTCGTACAATACACAGCTTTTAGATGTATGTACTATTGGTATATACACTCCAATGATTAGCTCTTAGCAGCCCATGTGAGTCACCTAACACATGTGGGAACCATCATTTGGCAACTAGCATGAAATATCTCATAAAATTACAAAAAATATGAGTAATCATTCATGACTTATTTACATGAAAACAAAATTACATATCCTTTATATCTAATCCATACACCAACGACCAAAAACACCTAAAAACACTTTCATTCTTCAATTTTCTTCATCTAATTGATCTCTCTCAAGTTCTATCTTCAAGTTCTAAGTGTTCTTCATAAATTCTACAAGTTCTAGTTTCATAAAATCAAGAATACTTCCAAGTTTGCTAGCTTACTTCCAATCTTGTAGAGTGATCATCCAACCTTAAGAAATCTTTCTTATTTACAGTAAGATATCTTTCTAATACAAGGTAATACACATATTCAAACTTTGATTCAATTTCTATAACTATAACAATCTTATTTCGAGTGAAAATCTTACTTGAACTGTTTTCGTGTCATGATTCTGCTTCAAGAACTTTCAAGCCATACAAGGATCCTTTGAAGCTAGATCCATTTTTCTCATTTCCAGTAGCTTTATCCAGAAAACTTGAGGTAGTAATGATGTTCATAACATCATTCAATTCATACATATAAAGCTATCTTATTCGAAGGTTTAAACTTGTAATCACTAGAACATAGTTTAGTTAATTCTAAACTTGTTCGCAAACAAAAGTTAATCCTTATAACTTGACTTTTAAAATCAACTAAACACATGTTATATATCTATATGATATGCTAACTTAATGATTTAAAACCTGGAAACACGAAAAACACCGTAAAATCGAATTTACGCCGTCGTAGTAACACCGCGGGCTGTTTTGGGCTAGTTAATTAAAAACTATGATAAACTTTGATTTAAAAGTTGTTCTTCTGGGAAAATGATTTTTCTTATGAACATGAAACTCTATCCAAAAATCATGGTTAAACTCAAAGTGGAAGTATGTTTTCTAAAATGGTCATCTAGACGTCGTTCTTTCGACTGAAATGACTACCTTTACAAAAACGACTTGTAACTTATATTTCTGACTATAAACCTATAATTTTTATGTTTAGATTCATAAAATAGAGTTCAATATGAAACCATAGCAATTTGATTCACTCAAAATGGATTTAAAATGAAGATGTTATGGGTAAAACAATATTGGATAATTTTTCTTGTTGTAGCAACGTGAAAATTGGTAACAAATCTATATTAATCATATCCTAGCTAACTTATATTGTATTATACATGTATTCTAATATATTATGTAATCTTGGGATACCATAGACACGTATGCAAATGTTTTGACATATCATATCGACCCATGTGTATATATTATTTGGAACAACCATAGACACTCTATATGCAGTAATGTGGGAGTTAGCTATACAGGGTTGAGGTTGATTCCAAAAATATATATATACTTTGAGTTGTGATCTAGCCTGAGACGTGTATACACTGGGTCGTGGATTGATTCAAGATAATATATATATCAATTTTTTTTCTGTACATCTAACGTTGGACAACTAGTTGTAGGTTACTAACGAGGACAGCTGACTTAATAAACTTAAAACATCAAAATGTATTAAAAGTGTTGTAAATATATTTTGAATATATTTTGATATATATGTACATATTTGTTATAGGTTCGTGAATCGACCAGTGGCCAAGTCTTACTTCCCGATGAAGTAAAAATCTGTGAAAGTGAGTTATAGTCCCACTTTTAAAATCTAATATTTTTGGGATGAGAATACATGCAGGTTTTATAAATGATTTACAAAATAGACACAAGTACGTGAAACTACATTCTATGGTTGAATTATCGAAATCGAATATGCCCCTTTTTATTAAGTCTGGTAAACTAAGAATTAGGGAACAGACACCCTAATTGACGCGAATCCTAAAGATAGATCTATTGGGCCTAACAAACCCCATCCAAAGTACCGGATGCTTTAGTACTTTGAAATTTATATCATATCCGAAGGGTGTCCCGGAATGATGGGGATATTTTTATATATGCATCTTGTTAATGTCGGTTACCAGGTGTTCACCATATGAATGATTTTTATCTCTATGTATGGGATGTATATTGAAATATGAAATCTTGTGGTCTGTTGTTACGATTTGATATATATATAGGTTAAACCTATAACTCACCAACATTTTTGTTGACGTTTAAAGCATGTTTATTCTCGGGTGAATATTAAGAGTTTCCGCTGTTGCATACTAAAATAAGGACAAGATTTGGAGTCCATGTTTGTATGATATTATGTAAAAACTGCATTCAAGAAACATATGTCGATGTAATATATTTATATTGTAAACCATTATGTAATGGTCGTGTGTAAACAGTACATTTTAGATTATCATTATTTGATAATCTACATAATGCTTTTGAAACCTTTATTGATAAAATAAAGGTTATGGTTGTTTTAAAAATGAATGCAGTCTTTGAAAAACGTCTCATATAGAGGTTAAACCTCGCAACGAAATCAATTAATATGGAACGTTTATAATCAATATGAACGGGACATTTCATGGACGGTGTCCCAATCAACTGAAACTGAAACAGGGTGTTACAACTCTCCCCCACTTAGACATGATCGCGTCCTCGAGATCAGCGCCACTTAACTGAACAGACCACACTCAACGGTCCTCAAACGTAAGTCCCAATCTAACTTCCCTAGGTAACTCTTCCCAATGAATCACCTTTAACAACTAAAATCGTCACACGCGATTTATCAAATCACAATTCGAGCACTAAAACCTTCCTCATTCCCTCACATCGGGAAAACTCATCCAATCTCGAACCGAGATATCAACCCTCTAGCGTACCATTACCAAGTACAATGCAAAAGTAACCACATACTAACATAAGGTCACCCATCTAAACCGACGAAGACCAAACAAAAGCGAACCCTTACGGATAACACTTAACACTTAACATCCTTTGTAGTGCGCAACACGACCAATACGCAACTACCGTAACATCATAATCCAACGTCTAAAAGCGATTGCGCCCAACGACCATAGCAACGCAAATCCCAAGGTGTACAAAATCGACTATTGTCACACCCGTAACAACATGTGAGCGAAGCACGGCTATCGCATCACTAAACCCATAACATGGTCCTCACGACCCCACAATTGGCGTATAAAACAACCAATAGATCAAACAACATGGTCCTTACGACCCCATCATCGGTGTATAAAACAACCGATAGATCAGACATCATGGTCCTTACAACCCCAACATCGGTGTATAAAACAACCGATAGATCACACATCCAACAACATGAAGGCTGGCCGAAAACTACACGCGCCTTAGTGAATCCACAACCACACGAGACTCACTACCTCCACCGCACAACATTCGGGATTGGCCGAACTACACGCGCCCTAGTGAATCCGAACTACACGAGAGTCACTATCCCAAAAGATTGACCGCAACCACACGCGTCACTTGTGAATCCGAACTACACGAGACTCACTCCTCAATACAATGACCGAAACCACACGAGTCATTTGTGAATCCGAACTACACGTGACTCACTTACACAATACAATCACCGAAACCACACGAGTCATTTGTGAATCCGAACTACACGCGACTCACTTCCACAATAAGATGACTGAAACTACACGCGTCATCGTGAATCCGCAAACACACGCGATCCACTTCCAAATCTCAACACCAGATGAAGTCAGCGGACCCCGTCAACGGTCATACTTCACCGATATAACACTACACCCATGATGAAGTCAGCGGACCCCGAAGGTCATGCTTCACTAATATGGCACTACACCCATGATGAAGTCAGCGGACCCCGAAGGTCATGCTTCACCAATCACATACTCCCATGATGAAGTCAGCGGACCCCGAACGGTCATGCTTCACCAATCACATACGCACTTTTGGCCTCGAACAACGAGTAGTGCAACATCGCTCTCTGCTACACTATAGTGAACCCTAACGGATACCACTAACCATCCAAACAAACGAGCAAGAACCACCTATATCAAGCATAGGTACAAGGCAATAATCCTCTAGAAGAGAATCTGACACATACATCCCTTAACCGAGGGATTTCACCTTGCTCGCCAAATACGTCCATTATCTCTCAATGAGATTTACCACATTACCACCTCGATGATAATTTACAAATCTAAATCATAAGTACAATTTAGCTAAATTTGTACTCCACCACTAATCGACCAAAACTAGGTCCCGACACAAAATCCGGATATACCAAAAGCATCGTTCGAAATCTCACACCAAAACCTCCTCGTGCGGGAGTGTAACTCCCCCACTTGGAATTACGTTCCATAACCACAACTTGTACACCCGTACAATGCTACCAAAGGTAGACTTTACCAATAATTGGGTTCACACGACCCATCACCATATCTTGCTCCAACCTTGAGTATACTTAGGATCTTAACCTATCCTTAAACACTTCGAACGAAAAGTGTACCACAAATTACACAAACTATACTCTCGCAATCATCCAATTGATTTAGTTTGTCAAATTTCACCCGATCACTCATGTACCTAAGGGTTTCACTTCGGTACCCTAAGTACGATGTAACCGCAATACAATCGGAGTCGAACACCATGCTAGTAGGTATAAAAGAGGCACCTAATGTCATGTCACGTAGACTTCTTTACCAACATTCATCGAGATCAACACTCGATTTCTCGGGTTTCATCCCACCCGTCGAACCTCATGGTCCATCAACTTCAACACAAAAGCGAACACGCGCTTAACAACCGAACACTAAAACCCATTTCCATGGCTTGGTAGAAACATTTCCCAAATACTAAGGAATGCTTGGTTGCACCAAGTCTTACGCCCTACGCTAGACAGTCAAAAGTCACCATAGGGTACTTCCATTAGGAACGCCACCCATATCAATAACATGCACAACACAATGCATTTAACAAACTCAAACGGCACATAATAAATAATCAAAGGGCATATTTATTAAAACGAAACGTACCTTAACGTCTCCTTGCCGCAGCCGTCCCCGCTAACTCGGGACATTCCGACTTACGATGTCCTTCTTCTTGGCAATGGAAGCACACCATGCCATCACCCTTTAGTACCGAACATTCCCAAGACTTGTGACCCCTCACGCCACAATTGTAACACCTAAACGCACTAGAATCCGATATACCCGTCCGTGTACCACCCATGCTCACGTTCGGACCCTTAGTCCTCTTACTTGGAGCACCATACGAAACAACCCTTCTCTCACTTGAAGGTTCACCCATCTTCGATCGCGAATACGACTCGAAACCTCTAGCCAAGTCGAATAATTCCGCAAACGATTTCGCTTGACCTCGACTAATTTTACTCTTCAAGTCATCATTCAAGGTCCGATAGAAATCCTCCATCAACAAACGAGCATTCCCCAAATACTCCGGGCAAAAACGAGCCTTCGCCATGAAGGTCGTCTTGAGAGTATTCAAGTCCATAGAACCCTGTTGCAAATTTCGCAACTCATTACGCAATTCTCACAAATCGGCTGAAATCCGGAACTCCTCGAAGAATTCCTCCTTAAATTCGTCCCACGATAACGCCATAAACGGTTCACCACCGACAAGATCAATCTTACCATCCAACCAATCCTTCGCCCTACCCTGCAACAAACTAGTAGCGAGTCTTATCTTTTTCTCGGGAGGGCATTCAATAGTACGAAAACACCCTTCGACATCTGAGATCCAAGTTGTGCTTAGCAAAGGATCCGGTTTCCCGTCGTACATCGGAGGTTTAGTCCTCATAAAGCTCTTAAGATAACGCTCCATTCCACTACTACCTTGAAGTTCGGAATACTTCCAATCCATTTCTTCTCGTAACGAACTCATTTGCTCCGCAACGGCGGCCGCAACTCTAGCGTTAAACTCCAAATCGTTCGTCTCGATCCCGTTTCCCGTCACCATTATAAGGAATGCAAAGCGATTAGATCATGAACGTATAAAGCACACACACAATACCGCTCCATCTTGCTAAACACTCGTTGTACATCACTTGCTAGACACGACTTGCACCCGTAATAAGGTTTGCAAGTCCTTATTACGCATACACGCCGTATCAACTCGTTAGTACAACGACCACCTCGCTCGATGATATATATGCAACCGCAAACATAAACCAAATACAACGCAATCACATATTAATAATATCCGCATATTAATATAAATGTCAGTCCACCTACAAACAAGGCACTAACTATAACCCATTCCGACCCGTACTCCTACAAGTCCTTCAACAAATTAAGCACACACAAAAGTCTAAGTCTAGGCACCTATCTCAAGTCACCTAAATCCCTTAGACCATGCTATGATACCACTTGTAATGACCCAACCCGTTATCCATCCAAAAACGTGCTAAATAAAAAAAAAATTCTGGGACAGTTCATCTGGACGACGTCCAGTTATCTGGACGGCGTCCAGTTGTAAAGACCAGGACGGCATCCAGCCATCTGGGACGGCGTCCAGGTGTACTAAAATGTTCTGATCAGTTTTTCAAACACACGCGAGCGGAAAACCCGCTTCCCGACACTTTTAAAACAAAACACTTTTTCAATATGTTATAATAATTAAAACTAAGAGTTTTCCATAATAAAAGCGAGTATTACAATCCCCGGACCCACATCGACCCAAATTACAACCAAGTGACCCTAGACCGAGCATGAGATTGGGGATACGCTACCCAATCCTAATCAAATCCAAAAGCAAATCTTCTAAAGCAAACTACGCAAGTCCACTAGTTCCCACGCTTACCCGAGCCACCACTTCCATGCAAATCTATAAAAATGTAAACAACGAGAGGGTAAGCTAACGCTTAGTGAGTGAGAATATACTACATATATATATATATATATATATATATGTATAAAATGGACACGCCACACAAATAATCAAATACCGCATACCGGAGCATCCAAGCATAATGGCAAGCTAGTCTAAGCATACCGTACGATCACTAAGCAACAAGCTAAGAACAATAAAGTAAGTTCAGCAACAACGATGTGAAACAATGCCAAATAGCTACACCCAGAGGGCTAGCTACATCACAACAATACATTAATATATATATAAACGTCCAAGGTTAACACCTTAACCCAATACCGAAAACCAACTACCGCAATGAAGATTTGGCTGAACTACACGAGCCTTAGTAAATCAGCATCCACACGAGACTACTATTTTCACTAACACAACAACATCGAGGATGGCCGAACTACCCGAGCCTTAGTGAATCCGAACTACACGAGATCACTACCTCAATAAGATGACAGAACTACACGCGTCATCGTGAATCCGAACTACACGAGACTCACTTCCGATAAGATGACCGAACTACACGAGTCATCGTGAATCCGCATCCACACGTGATCCACTTCTCCAACTCAAAACCCACGATCACGGGATTATAAAATCCACCACATCGAGGTTATCCACATCACAACAATATAAACCCTTCGCCATTGGGGTTATATACTCCACATCACAAACACGTGTGATAACGTACATGCAAAACGTATTCCTCGCCAAAGGTGGTCAACTAAAACGCACAACCGTGCCAATTGGACCTAAACGCAAGTCCATCAAATCCACCTATATGTGAAGTGAGCTCTATAACCGAGAATCACTTCACCCGACCCGCACCCATCCTACACATACATATGCACATAGGATATTAACACTCACCCTGTTGCCTTGATGAATGCTACCAAAATCCACAACTCGCCTATGGAATGTACCTATTCCATTATCACAAACACAACAACACAATTAGGGTGGATTTACAAACCAACCCAATTGAAACGTAGTGCAAATTCGACCCAATTGCACTTCCAAACACAAACCGCGCCCAAACTAACCAATAATCACTAACACAAGTGAAAATGGTCCTAACACACCAATTAAACCCGAACACGAGTGTTAAACACGGGTCTCGCCCATTTTGCCACCAAAACCCTAATTTTGACCCATTTCAAAATTAGTCAACCAAATACACCCAAAAGGGTTCCAACACTTCCTTAATCACTAAAACTAGTGATAAAACTCATTATCAAAGCCTAATCAAGGCCAAGTAATCAACCAACCCAAAACCCGCCAAGTGACAAGAATAACTAGTCACCATAAACCCATTTCATCATCTAAGAGGGTTTCACAACAAACTAGCTCAAAACCTTAACTTGAATATCAAATCTAACAAATGAAATTCGGAGTTTGAGCTTACCAATACTACCACAATGTAGCTAGGAGCGAGATGAACAACTTTAGAACCCGAGCTTTGGTGAGAATCCGACTCCTTCTTCTCCAAATCAAGCTCTCTCTCTCTCTAAACTCTTACTCTCTCACTAGAACCAGATGAGAGGGTTTGTGTGGGTGATAGTGGAGCAAATGAGGCTCCTAGAACTGATCTTGTGGCCTTAACTCGTTTCACATGTGAAAATACCATTTTTCCCCTCTAAATATCTTTAAGTAAAGCAGCTGGCCCGTCAGTTATGTTGGACGGCGTCCCAAATATTGGACGACATCCCATTCTTCTTTGCTGGATGGTGTCCCGAAGTTTGGACGGCATCCCAATCAACTGAAACTAAAACATGGTGTTACAACAAAATATTTAACTGTTTAAAAGGTAGTTTTTGATATTAATCATGATAATACTAATAATAACAATGATAATAAATATAATAATAATTGTAATCATAATAATAATATTAGTAATAATGAAAATAATAATAATAAATTTGAAAATGAAAACTACCTTAAAAGTTAGCTTGTAAAAATAAATGTCTGCAACGGGACTCAAACCCACGACCTCTCGTCTAACCATTTCCTTCCCACGCCACTGAACCATTAGAGCATATTCATTTTTTAACTCTCGATTATTTATTAATTATGTATAAATCTATTTATTATTATCCTCACCATTTCTATTATTATCTTCATTCTTTAACAATCATCAATATCATCACCGTTCGTTATCAATCTAGTACCACCATAGTCATACCCACAGTATCATTATCATCATACTGAATTTCATCATTCTCGATTAACTATCATCGCCATGAAATCATGACTTAATCATCATCATCAATCGTTATTACCATGAAATCATAACTTAATCCTAATCACAAACCTAATCATATCATAACTTAATCATCTTCATTCATCATCATTATGAAATCATCTATGCAATCATCATTATCATTACCGTAGCCCTCATCATCATTTTTACATCGTTATCATCATTCATTATCACGATATCATTGAAGCTATCATCATCACTCGATCATTCGTTATCATGATCATCTAATACATCATTACGTTTTTAACCTTCATCCATTATCATCGTCGTTAGTTTGGGGTTTTAAACAGAGAACATGCAAAGCCCAACTAAGTGATTTGATCTTGGCCCAACCATTCATGATTAATTATACGACCCAAGTGGAAAGTCCACTTAACTAATAGTCCACTTCGAAATTCAATTTAATAACTGGCTGTTTTCGCTTAACAATTAAAAAGGTTTTCTAGTTGCCTACCCTACCACGAAGCTATAGACAAAATTTCATGTTAAGTAATTCAAAGTCCAATACGTCTTTCTTTATATTCGTTATTGGTTTTGTAGGGCTACTAGCTTGATGTCTGTCGGCCACAAAGAAAAGGAAAATATCACTTATTATCAGCTTCAACAATTTTCTGTGTGTGGTTTTCGATCATAAAAAAATACGTATAGCAATTGCAATAATCATACAGTATCAGATGTTGTTGGTGTTTGATGATGACAAAACAAAAATAGAAATAATAGCTGCTGTATTTGTAGTTGTAGTTCGACAAACATGAATGGTGTTGAATGACAGGAACTTTAATAGTGATCATGGTGTCGGTTTAGTTATGATGAATGATAGTTGTTGTGATGTGTGTCGAACCAAAATAGAAGGAAGTAATCAGTAAAATAATTGGTTTGGTTTGCAGGTTTGGGATTCAAATGAGGCAGGATAAATATACATGTAAGACTCGATTTAGTTTGGGAAAAAAGAGAGATGAGAGAGAGGGATTGAGATGGTTGTTCATAAAGTGATTGAAGTGGTGGTGATCATAGCTGAAATAGAAACACAGATGACGTGATGGTGGTGATGGGTATCAAAGTGATGGCAGTTTATGATGGTATTGAGGTAGAAAATGGTGGTGATAATGATGGAAGGTGATGAAGGTAGTTCATGGTTTCAAAATACTCAATTAATCAGAAGGCTTGGCAAGAATGGTGACGGTTGTGGTGATGACCAATATGGTCCGTGATGGTTGTTTCGTAGTCGTTGATGATGGATTAAGGTGATGGTGGTGTTCTTAGTGACAAGTAGACACAGACCTAACCGATCATACATCAAAGGTTTGAGTTGTGGTGGTTGGTTGAATAGAAAACATAAACGTGAATCATAGCAGCGGCAGGAAGATGAGTAGGTTGCTTGTTTTACGGTTTCATGGTGGTTGCTTAATGGGTTGTCGTGGTGAGTGTTTATCGATCAGAAATATGTTACAGCAGCAGTGGTGGTGATCATTTAGAGTGACAGTGGTGATCATGAATTTAAGATGGTGAAAGATAGATTGGTGGGTTGTGTTTCTCTACACTTGTGTATATGTATATATAAAGATATTAGTTATAGATAATAGGATAAAATAATACATTTAATAATAATAAACCAAATCACAAACGTGATTTTTAAACAGAAAGCAGCCATCAAATGAAAATATCTACCTGACAGTTTTCATGGCGTGTGTTCATTGCTAAACAGTTACGGATTATTTAATTCAGAAAAATCACATATTTTAAAATTAAGTCCATTTATTTATTTCAGTCATTACCTGTTTGAAACCTGATCAAAAAGATTCGATAATTATTTCTTTTATGTTCTAATTTATATGTACGGAGTACAAAAACTTAGATTGAAAAGGTAAAAAAAATATTTATCAAAACTACTATTCTTTTAATCAAATTTTGGAACAACTTTTATTTTAAAACTTCATATATATATATTAGACATATTTTAAAAAATAATTAAACGTCAACCAAAAGTTACGGACATTTACCATTTAAGCTCAAAATTAATTATATTTAATATACACTATGTATATATATAAACAGTTTTAAATAACAAAATTTACCACGCACATAAATATATATTAAATAATTACAATATATATATATACAAAAGAAATATACATATAAAATAATAGTTTTTATTACAATGTATTTTTATTGTACATATTTATATATATCAATAAATGTATATATAATAGTTTATTAATGTTCATGTTATATTATACATATATTTATATATACACATATTTATATATATCCACATATTTACAAGCAATGGTTCGTGAATCAACGGGAGCAGTCGAAGGTCAATTGAATATATGAACATCCTTTCAAAATTTTCTAGACTCAACATTACATACTTTACTTATCGTATCGAAATCATATAAAGATTAGGTTTAAATTTAGTCGAAAATTTCCGGGTCGTCACAGTTAACACACTTAATGATATACTTAATTATCATTTTATCATGTTAAACATAACGTATCAATATCTTAATATGATTCATATGTATTAAGTAAGACGTTGTTATAACGATAATCGTTATATATATCATTTCGAGTTTCTTAATTCAATAATCTCATTTTTATGTATATCACTCATTGTTAATATACTTAATGATATACTTACTTATCACAATTTCATGTTAACCATATATATATATATATATATATATATATATATACATATATATATATATATATACATATATATATATATATATGTATATATATATATATAATATATCATAATCATGTAGTTTTTACAAGTTTTTGACGTTCGTGAATTGCCGGTCAACTTGGGTGGTCAATTGTCTATATGAAACCTATTTCAATTAATCAAGTCTTAACAAGTTTGATTGCTTAACATGTTGGAAACATTTAATCATGTAAATATCAATTTCATTTAATATATGTAAACATGGAAAAGTTCGAGTCACTACATCAATTGTGTACCCATATCTTCATGAAACTTATTCCAAAACCGGGATGTGAAACGAGTATCCCGATCCAAAATAATATATATCAGAACTCCATGTCTCGATTCCACCTCCATGATAAACAACTTTGCAAAGTCTCCGATGATATCGTTTCCCGAATGGGAAGAAACAAAGCACCTTCGTCAACCTATCAACTATCACCCAAATCGTATCAAATTGGGTTCTTTCTGTCTTTGGTAACTTGGTAATGAAATCCATGGTAATGTGCTCCCATTTCCCCTTCGGGACTTCCAACGGTTGTAGCTTTACCGTACGGCTTTTGGTGTTCGGCTTTAACTTGCAAACACGTGACGTATTGTTCAACATACTTAACAACATCACATTTCATGCCCGGCCACCAATACCCTTTTCTTAAATCAAGGTACATCTTTATCGCACCCAGATGAATGGAATACTTTGACTTATGTGCTTCATCAAGTAGTATGAAATGTCCCGTTCATATCGATTATAAACGTTTCATATTAATTGATTTCGTTGCGAGGTTTTTACCTCTATATGAGACGTTTATCAAAGACTGCATTCGTTTTTAAAACAAACCGTAACCTTTATTTTATCGATAAAGGTTTAAAAACCATAATGTAGATTATCAAGTAATGATAATCTAAAAGATAACATTTTGCACACGACCATTACATAATGGTTTACAATAATATTACACATCGATTTAAATCTCCTAATGCAGTTTTTAAACAATATATTACAAGCATGTTGACTCCAATTCTTGTCCTTAAATTAGCATGCAACAGCGAAAGCTCTTAATAATCACATGAAAGTAAACATGCTTTAAACGTCAACAAAAATGTTGGTAAGTTATAGGTTTAGCCTATATATTTATCAAATCGTAATAATAGACCACAAGATTTCATTTATTCAATAATCTTACACTCGCAAGTGTATAAAAATCATTCATATGATGAACACCTGGTAACCGACATTAACTTTAATGCATATAGAATATTCCCCGCATACTCGCAAGTATGTCATAAATTGGCAATTGAAATCACCATATAAATCGAAGTACTAAAGCCATTCATAACTTGAATGGGGGTTGTTAGGCCCAATAGATCTATCTTTAGGATTCGCATCAATTAGGGGCCTTTCCCTAATTCTTAGGCTACCAGAATTGAAGGGGCAATATTCGGTTTAATAATCCAACCATAGAATGTAGTTTCGCGTACTTGTGTCTATTTTGTAAAACATTTATAAAACTGCATGTATTCCCATCCCAAAAATATTAGATTTTAAAAGTGGGACTATAACTCACTTTTACAGATTTTTACTTTGCTGGAAATAAGACTTGGCCACTGGTCGATTCACGAACCTATAACAAATATATACATATATATCAAAGTATGATCAAAATATATTCACAACATATTTTATTTACGTTTTTAACGATTTAAGTTGTTAAGTTAGCAATCCAACGTTAGTAGTTCACAATTAATTGTCCACAGTTAGTAGTACATAAATAAATCAATATAATTTCTTGAATCAATCCACGACCTAGTGCATACAAGTCTCAGACTTGATCACAACTCAAAGTATATATATTATTTTGGAATCAACCTCAACCCTGTATAGCTAACTCGATCATTACCGCATATAGAGTGTCTATGGTTGTTCCAAATAATATATATAGATGATGTCGATATGATATGTCAAAACATTGTATACGTGTCTATGGTCTATCAAGACATGTATAATACAATACAAGTTAGTTAAGTTATGGTTAGTAGGGATTTGTTGTAAAATTTACGTAGCTACAACAAGTGAAAATTTTCCAATTTTGTTTTACCCATAACTTCTTCGTTTTAAATCCGTTTTGAGTGAAACAAATTGCTATGGTTTCATATTGAACTGTACATTATGAAACTAAACTGAAAAATTATATCTTTATAGTTGGAAATATAAGTTACAAGTCGCTTTTGTAAGAGGTAGTCATTTCAGTGGAAAGAACGACGTCATGATGACCATTTTGAAAAACATACTTCCACTTTGAGTTTAACCATGATTTTTGGATATAGTTTCATGTTCATAAGAAAAATCATTTTCCAAGAAGAACAACTTTTAAATCAAAGTTTATCATAGTTTTTAATTATCTAACCCAAAACAGCACCCGGTTTCACTACGACGGCGTATGTTCGGTTTTACGGTGTTCTTCGTGTTTCCAGGTTGTAAATCATTAAGTTAACATATCATATAGATATAGAACATGTGTTTAGTTGATTTTAAAGTTAAGTTAGAAGGATTAACTTTGTTTGCGAACACGTTTAGAATTAACTAAACTACGTTCTAGTGATTACAAGTTTAAATCTTCGAATAAGATAGTTATATATATGAATCGAATGATGTTATGAACATCATTAATACCTCAAGTATAGTAGGTAGACCTAATGGAAATAACAATAAATGATCTAGAGCTTCAAAGGATCTTGGATGGCTTGGAAGTTCTTAAAGTAGAATCATGACACAAAAACAAGTTCAAGTAAGATTTTCTACTCGAATTAAGATAGCTATAGTTATAGAAATTAAATCAAAGTTTGAATATGAGTATTACCTTGAATTAGAATGATAACCTACAGTAAGTAACAAATGTTTCTTGATCTTAGATGATTACTTGGAATGGATTAGAAAGCTTGGAAGTATACTTGCAAACTTGAAAGTATTCTTGATTTTATGAAACTAGAACTTATAGAATTTATGAAGAACACTTAGAACTTGAAGATAGAACTTGAGAGAGTTTAATTAGATGCAGAAAATTGAATAATGAAGGTGTTTGTATGTGTTTTAGGTCGTGATATATGGATTATATATAAAGGATATGTAAGTTTGTTTTCTTGTAAATAAGTCATGAATGATTAATAATATTTTTGTAATCTTGCTAAATAATTCATACTAGATTACAAAGAATGGCTAGCACATGTTTGATGACTCATTAAGGGCTACTAAGAGCTGATCATTGAAGTGCATATACCAATAGTATGTACATCTAGGAGCTGTGTATTGTACGAGTATGAATACGGGTGCATACGAGTAGAATTGTTGATGAAATGAATGATAATGTAATTGTAAGCATTTTTGTTAAGTAGAAGTACTTTGATATGTGTCATGAAGTCTTTAAAAAGTATACTAATACATCTTAATATAGTATATGTATATGCATTTTAACTGATTCGTTAAGTCATCGTTAGTTGTTATATGTAAGTTTTGTTTCGAAACCTTTAAGTTAACGATTTCGTTAAATGTAATTAATCCCATTGTTATTATATTTAATGAGATGTTAAATTAATACATTATAATGATAACATGATGTACTAATATATCTTAATATGATATATAAATATTAAGACGTTATTACAACAATAATCGTTACGTATAGATATCGTTTTGAATTTCTTAAGTTAGTAGTCTTGTTTTATGTATAAGGTTCATTGTTAATATACATAATGAGATACTTTTATTATCATTTCATCATGTTAAACATATATATATGTTCATATATATATAATATCATGTCATATACAAGTTATAACGTTCGTGAATCATCGGACAAACTAGGTGGTCAAACGTTAACACAAAAACCATTTCAAATAATCAAGTCTTAACAAGTTTGATTGTTTAACATGTTAGAAACATTTATTCATGTAAATATTAATCTCATATAATATATAATCATGGAAAAATTTGGGTCACTACATAGTACCTTTCAGAAATCCCCCATCTTTGGTACCCACACCCTATTTTTGAAGGACAACAACCTGTGAGGGCCTAATTGAATGGAATCTATTTGCCCCACGATTCATTCTTCATGTTTGTTGTTAACAAAAGCTTCAGTTTAAGTCTCACTAAGCTTTACGAGAAAATCGTTAGTAATAATCATGCGTAACGATCCTACTCGTATTGCCGGATGTTGACTCTTTCGACTCAACGCATCCGCGACCACATTCGCCTTACCCGGATGGTAAAGTATCTCACAATCATAATCCTTTACGACATCCGTCCACCTATGTTGACGATAATTCAAGTCTCGTTGATCAAAAAGATGTTTCAAACTCTTATGATCCGAATAAATCGTACACTTGACACCATACAAATAATGGCGACAAATTTTCAACGCATATACCACCGCCGCCAATTCAAGATCATGAGTCAGGTATCTCCTCTCGTGCTCCTTTAATTGTCGAGAGGCATAAGCGATGACTTTACCTCTTTGCATTAGAACACACCCGATTCCATTTAATGAGGCATCACAATAAACCGTCATATCTTCTACACCTTCCGGTAACACTAATACCAGAGCTTGACACAATTTCTCTTATAACAATTGAAAAGCAATTTCTTGCTCGTTCTCCCAATTGAATCTCACATTCTTCCTCGTCAACTTCGTCAAGGGAGAGGCGATTTTAGAAAAGTCTTGGATAAATCGACGATAATAACCGGCCAATCTGAGAAAACTTCGAACTTCTGTTGGTGTAGTCGGTTGTCCCCAATTCTTCACCGTCTCTATCTTCCCCGGATCTACTTGAATACCTTCTTTATTCACAATATGGCCAAGGAATTGCACCTCCCTTAGCCAAAATTCGCACTTTGAGAATTTGGCATGCAATTTCTCCTTCCGTAACGTTTTCAATACTTCATGCAAATGACGTTCATGTTCTTTCATACTTTTCGAATAGATAAGTATGTCATCAATGAACACAATTACCGACTTATCCAACATGGGTTGGCACACTCGGTTCATAAGGTCCATAAATGCCGCCGGTGCATTCGTAAGACCGAAAGGCATCACTATAAATTCAAAATGCCCGTAACGAGTTCGAAAGGCCGTCTTCTCAATATCTTCCTCACGGACTCGCATTTGGTGATAACCGGACCGTAAGTCAATTTTAGAAAAGTAAGTCGCACCTTGAAGTTGGTCAAACAAATTGTCGATCCTAGGAAATGGATAACGATTCTTGATTGTCACTTTGTTCAACTCCCGATAATCGATGCACATCCGCATACTACCATCCTTCTTCTTCACGAATAAAACCGGAGCGCCCCAAGGCGAAGTACTCAGTCGGATAAAACCCTTTTCAAGCAACTCTTGGGTTTGATTCAATAACTCTTGCATTTCCATTGGTGCCAAATGATAAGGAGTTTTAGAAATGGGGGTAGCCCTCGGAACCAACTCAATGAGAAATTCAACTTGTCTTTCCACCGGAACACACGGCAACTCATCTGAAAAAACGTCTTCAAATTCATTAACTGTAACGACCCTGGATTTTCCAACGTTTAATTACTAATTATTTATTATTAATACTTGTGTTTTAATAAACGTGTTCTTATACGTGTTACTTATTACCGTCTTAAACTTTACATGCCCGATTTATCTTTGTGACACACGTACTTTACACGAATAATATTTTCGAATATTATTTACATTCATGATTAATTAATATTGATCATTTTTAATTAACTAATGTAACTAGTTAATTACTTGTTCTTTGTTTATTTAATTTGTTACTTACTTGGACTTGGGCCTTTATTAATGTACATGGACTTGGAAGCCCACCCTACTCTCTTAATGGACTAGTTCGCCCACTTTTATGCAAGTATTACATTAAGGCTTAACTTAGATTAATTAGTGAATGATGAATCTAGTTACAAGTATACTTGCACCATTTTCCCATACCATTTAGCTTTAATGTCATTCCAAGCTCTCACCATTCTCCAACACAAGAAAGTATATTTGGACCCTTCCCCTTTAAGCTTGAAAACCGTCAGCCTTGAGGGGTGTTGGGGGAGTTCAATTTTTTTTTGTTACATATTACCAGTGTATTACTTCACTTTTACACACACATCATTTTACTTCTCATTTTCTCTCATCTTTTCTCTCTACTTTGTAAGTAACAAGATTTCTTTTCTTTCTTTTTGTCTCCACCAAAACCGAACCACATCATCATTCTTTTACTTGTTCTTGTTTGTTGTTCAATTACTTGTAGTTGTTTGTTGTTGCTAAAGATCAAGTTCTCTAACTTGTATCTTCATGTAATCTTGATTACTTTCATCTTTTGTTTGATGAAGAACCAAGAACAAGAATCTAAACTTTCTAGATTATGGTTCTACACTTAATGTTTTAAAGATTTAAAGTTCATGAGTTTAAAATCATACTTGTGTTCATGATTGTAAACTTAAGGTTTACTTTCTTAAGGATCAAAACCTTGGCTTGAATCTTTCTAAGTATGAACAACCATGAACTTATTACTGGTAGATTAGTTTATTTCTTCATTTCTTGCATTTTAAATTTCGTGATTGTTGTTTATTGGTCAAGTATTACTAGTTAATCTTGATCTCATACTTCTTGAAACTAAAGTTAACTTTGTAAGTTCAAGAACATGGAAGTATAACTTCTTAGTTATAACTTCATATACTTATGTTGGATCTAAGTTTCTATAGCTTATGGTTTTCTAATTTTGTTGTAAATAAGAGCTTACAAGCTTACATACATGTTACAAGTTGAAAATCTAAGTTTCATAACTTATGGTTTCATTAAAGTGTAGATCCAAGTTTTGTAACTTAGGAACTAACTTAAGAACACTAGATCTAGACTTTCTAGTCTAGGATCTTTAAGATCTAGCTAAGATCTAAGTTCTACAACTTAAGATCTTGTTTATTTAGTTTACTTTCAAGTTTGTCGCTTAATATTACTAGTAGAACTCATGTATGTGTCGGATCTAAGATCTTGATGTAACTTTGGTTCATCAAACTACATACAACTCCTAAGTGAGTTGTGCTACATATCTTAGACTTACACTAGTGTTATTATGGTCAAACCTTGGTTAAAATGATGCAAACCCATCAACGAGTTGTACACTTGAAGCTATACGCATCAAGGATGAGAACCGTGATGAGCATCAAGCACCAAGAACCCACCGGAACACCTTTACTTACTATTTCTGCAACCGATCAGACTACCTGGGCTACTAGAAAGTTGATTTTCCATTAGTTCGGTTCGAGTAGATGATTTTCCGTTTAGACCTCGTCTTTATCCGAGTTACGGTTTAGGATCTATGGCCTCCCGAAGGTCACTACACCCTATTAACGTTGTGGTGAAATTTCTGACCTACTCGCACTTAAACCGTCACCACAGTCAAATGAAGGCGAGTTTGGTTCTGGAAATTGGTCAGTACCTAGGGGACTCATATACGGAGTCATGGCCACTGGTCTCACCTTATTTCAGTTTGAATAGAGGTCGTGGAGACTAAACGAAGTCAGCCTTTATTTCAAACCCTAGTCTTGACTTAAAACTTACTTTACACTTTTTGTTTAATGATGAATGATGATGGTACTTAAGACCTAATTTACATACTTTTAAACCAATGGGAACGATTTACCGACTTAGTAACTTTTGAGTTAGGTTGAGGACCCTCCGGACCAACTACTTGCTTACTATTCCCGCGTATCGACTTTTACTACTTTCCACTGTGAGTTATAGCATCCCTTTTTACTTTAACTATTTTGGAAACTGAGAATACATGAGCATTTTATGTTTTACATACTAGGCACAAGTACTTAAACTTTATATATGTGTGGGTTATACAACGGCATAAACTTTCCCCTTAGCTCGGTAACGTTTAGTCATCGGTCTTTGAACCGGTGAACGCGAATCTTAGATATGGATCCATAGGGTTTTACATCCCCAGGATGTTTAATACTTCATAAACTTATGCACTCCAAAGTGTACTTTTTGGGGGTATTATTTACGTTAAGTTAGTTACCAAGTGCCCACGGTTATACATATACTTTTCATACTGTTTTAAAACACTGAAATCTCGTTCCCTACCTTACATTACTGTTATACTTAAACTATGGCTCACCAACCTTTGTGTTGACGTTTTTAAGCATGTTTTTCTCAGGTGCTTAAGGTTTGCTTGCTTCCGCTGTACTAGCCATGCTTTGTAGACACCCACTGCATTTATTAGAGATGTCACCGCATGTAACGTTTATTTTGCATTCAAACTATATTACTTTTGAAACGATGTATTTGTAACGACCTATGGGTCACGTACTATTATTTTTGCTTGCTATTCATAGAAGCATACTTTCTGATGTTAAACATTTGACGTTGGTTAAAACGTCACCTTTATTCATGAATGCAAACTTATTTTGAAACAGCATATAGTATTTGACCTTCTGATGATCCTGTTGTTGATGATTCGTACACGATGGTTTTGTACGGGGCATCACATTAACCACCGGAATTTTACGAATGGGTGGTAGCTCTTCACGAGTATCAACCACATGGGAAAGAAAAGCCATGCCACCACTACTAAGGAAACGATGTGCCCATGTATAAGTGCATAATGGCACAAGTCTTCTCCGTTTCTCGCCATGAATGATCAACTCTTTCCCACTTGGGTGTGACTACCCGGAAATTTCTGACCAAATTTAAACTTAATCTTTATATGTGCCGACAAGATAAGCAAAGTCTATTAAACTGAGTCTCAAAATTTTGAACTGTTTACATAGATTCTTTTATACCTTGACTATTCCCGACGATTCACGAACCATTGTTGTAAATAAAAATAATTCTATATATAAATATCAATGTAAATATATAAATAATAATTGAAAGTAATATAATATAATAAAAATCAAATATGAAAAATAAGATACAAAATAAGTATGTGTAAAATGAATCTATATATATATATATATATATATATATATATATATATATATATATATATATATATATATATATATATATATTATTATATGTATAAATATAATTTATAAATAATAATTAATTAATAAAAGTTATTATATAATATTATATGATTATTAAATATTACATAATTAATAATAGATTATTAACAAGTTAAAATATAGTTGTTATAGTAATATTATTATTACTTTCATTAATATCAGTATTAGTTATATTATTATAGATAATATATAGACATGAAATTTAATGCATCTAATTTGTTATCTTTACTAATAATATTACTACTCTCATTACTATTATTAGAATAGAAATTTAATATAAATATCAGTGTTATTATTATTATGTAAAATACATAAATATGAAATTTGATACAATTGTTTTGTTATATTGTTAATATCCTTATTAATATTATTATTATCATTTGTATTATCATTACTATATAATTATTAATAAACTTAATAAAAATTATCATTTTATGATTAATAGCATCATAATTAATTATTATTTTAGAATTATGGATATTATTATTATTACTATTATTTATATAATTACTAATAATATTAATTTTATACTTATTTATTTATTTATACAAATTATATAATATATGATTTATAAACTTAGAATTCGTTTCACATCCTTATCGATCTATAGATAGATTTTTGCTTCTGTCTAATTACTAGTACGATCGATCTCAATGTCCAGAATACAAACAAATTATGTTAGAATAGAATCTGCTTTATTTTATTATTATTTATTTTCCTTCTCTTGAGGGATTATGTCGATCATATCTATCTATATAACAAGCAATTTTTCGTGATATTAGACAATGTTATCCCATTATTCATTACCTTTAATAATTTTAAACCTTTTAGCTTTTTAGCTGATAAATAAAAATAGAAAAAGGAGGATACAGCAGCGTATACCTCTCTTCTTGGTCATTTTTCCAAAAACATGATTTCGTAATTAATTTAAAAATCTAGAAATGTCATGTTGTTAGGAATCGTTCATTTAATCTTTCTGTAAAGTATCAAGTTCCAATTCATCCTATCGATTTTGAATTTTCAAGTCAAAGTTTTTGAATTAAAAAGTCAACAAGTGTTCTTGGAACAAATTCGAGTTCATGTTTCTGTTTTAGGAACAATTGATGATTCAAAAAGTTTACATTAACGATTTAAAACCTCTTTCATGTTATAATTTTTGTCTAAAATATTTTCAAAATCAAAAATCAATTATCATGTTCTTATTTTTTTTTTTTTTTTTTTGCGAACAAAACAGCTCCTGTTGTTCTTGATTTTTATTTGCGTTTGTTAATTTAAAAATTGCTATACATTTGTTAATCTGTTTCTTTACAATTACTAAACCAAAAATGAATAATTCAATTGTTGTTATAAGTTTTGGCTCCTGGTCGAATAATTCATTGAAGAAGATGACAGTGAAATATATAAGTTATATTCATTTATTTGGACTATAAATCATAGAAAGACACGACTGGTTCGATGGTTAAGAGGAGAGTCGGGTGAGCGAGAGGTCACGGGTTCGATTCCGGTTTGGGGCAATTCTTTTTATACAAAGCTTTAAAGGGTATACACAATTATTCCTATTTTAATTATTATTATTATTATTAATTATTATGATTATTATTATTATTGTTATGATTATTATTATTATTAGTTATAAATGTTATAATTATGATTATAATAATTATTATTATTATTGTTATTATTATTATTATTATTATTATTATTGTTGTTGTTGTTGTTGTTGTTATTATTACCATTATTATTAGTTATTGTTAGTTTTTACAAGTATTATAATTGTTATTATTATTATTATCATAATTATAAGTACTATATCTATTATTATTATTATTATTATTATTATTATTATTATTATTATTATTATTATTATTATTATTATTATTATTATTATTATTATTATTATAAGTATTAATTATGATATTACTATTAAACTTAAAACTTTAATATTATTATCATGAACATGTTTATTATTATTAATATTACGATTATAATTACAAAAAATAAATATTATTATTATTATTATTGTTAAGTTAAGTATTAATATTACTATCATACTACAAATTAATATTATTTTCATAAATATTAGCATTATATCATTTTTTTAGTACTATTAACGTTATTAGTAACAAAAGTATTATTAATATGATTATCATTATAAGGAATTCTAATATCAAAAATTATTATCATTTTTACCAAAAAATTTTACTTTGCTATTATTACAACTATATAATTATTATTATTATTATTATTATTATTATTATTATTATTATTATTATTATTATTATTATTATTATTATTATTATTATCATCATTTTTACTACTAATATCATTAATATTATTATGATTCTTATTATAATTACTATTATTATAAGTAATCTTATTATTAATATTATCATTATAATCAAATACACCTTTTAATTACTATTATTAATATTATATAATTGTATATTATTATGTATATAAAAATATACTTATAAGAAATATTACATATGAATTAATGATATTAACAATCCTTATATAAATATTCATATATATAACCAATTATATATATATATATATATATATATATATATATATATATATATATATATATATATATATATATATATATATATATATATATATATATATATGCAAATAATAATCATTTTCAAATATATATACAAAGTAAATATATAATATATGAAATTATTCGATTACAATTATGTGCATTAATATATATACACAAATGATATAGGTTCGTGAATCCGAGGCCAACCCTGCATTGTTCAGTTCAGTCGAATGAATATTTTTACTACAAAATATTTTATCGTGAGTTTCATTTGCTCCCTTTTTAAATGCTTTTGCAATATATATTATTGGGACTGACAATACATGCGCTGCTTTTATAAATGCTTTACGAAATAGACACAAGTGATCGAAACTACATTCTATCATTGGATTATCGAACCGAATATACCCCTTTTTAGCTTCGTAGCCTAAGAATTGGTGTTTATGATAATTGCCACTAATTGACGCGAATCCGAAAGATAAATCTATTTGGCCCAACAAGCCTCATCCGAGTTACGGATGCTTTATTACTTCGATTTACCATGTCCGATGAGAGTCTCAGAACGATGGGGATATTCTATATGCATCCTGTTAAGGTCGGTTACCAGGTATTCAATCCATATGAATGATTTTTATGCAAATGCATGATATTTATGAGAAATGAAATGAAAATCTTGTGGTCTATTAAATTAATGGAACGGATTGTTTATGATAAACTAATGAACTCACCAACTTTTTGGTTGACACTTGAAAGCATGTTTATTCTCAGGTTTGAAAGAAATCTTCCACTGTGCATTTTCTCATTTTAAAGATATTACTTGGAGTCATTCATGACATATTTCAAAAGACGTTGCATTCGAGTCATTGAGTTCATCAAGATTATTATTAAGTCAGTGATAGTTTGATATATTATGAAATGGTATGCATGCCTGTCAACTTACGATGAAATGAATGTTGGTCTTTTCAAAACGAATGCAATGTTTGTAAAATGTATCATATAGAGGTCAAATACCTCGCAATGTAATCATATGTTCTTGTATTCGTCCTTATGGATTAGGACGGGTCGTCTCATGTGGTATCAGAGCGGTGTCTTAGCGAACCCGGTCTTGTATTAATGTATCTAACTGATAGTTGTTAGGATGCATTAATGAGTCTGGACTTTGACCTTAGCTGCATGTCAAAAGTTTTGCTTATCATTTCTTGTCGAAAAATTACCTGCTTATCATCTTAAGTCTAAACGCGTCTTACTGTATTTATTGCATAGATAGTGTATAGACAAAATTCATATCTTAGCGTATCTATTACTGTAAACTTTGCCTGACATATTCCGTAAATTCCCCCGTAATCTATGAAATCTTTTGTTCTATATATAGGGATATTCTATATAATTAGAATACCATCCGATAGCCGAGAATCATTTTATATCAAAAAATCCTTTATTCAATCGTACGAAATGGAACTCACCACTAGTTCAAGTTCCTTGGATTCTGACAACTATTCCGATATGGATTTCCACTCGAGCTTCGAAAGCAGTGTAACCGGAATGGATCAACCGATCAGTCATCATCAATTCTGAATGAATTGGGGATGGATTCATAGTTGACTCAATTAATGGAAATGCGAATAAGGATATCCTTTCCACCAACCGAATTCACCTCTTGGCAAAGAACCTGAAGCACTTACCGGCGAACCAGTCCGAAACACCATTTTCACCCTCAATGCCAAGATATCTCGCAACGATTACATAATATCTGCAATTCAAAACTTTACTCATCCGCTTATTCCAACCGATAATCATTCCGGAATAATGGAAGAAGTCAACGAGCTTCGCGCTCGAGTAATCAATTTGGAAAACGTGGTGCAAAACCTACCAGCTTCAGTAACATCACCGGCACCAACAGTACCACCAACATCAACACCAGTACCACCAACAACCCAATTTTCAACATCACACGTCTCAACATCACAATCCATACCTCGAACTTAATCTTTGTTCTACGTATCGTTCTACATCATTTATCTTCGTTCTACATGACGATTATGTAATCTCTAATATTTTAGTAATTATGTATTCTAGTTCTAATGGTAAATCAATTGAGTTTACCATCATATTAACTCATTAAATCCATGATTACATCTGAAGAAAATATATATGTATATATGTTTTCATAAAGATTGTAATTAAAATTCTTTTGTACAAACTGTTAATGGTGAAAATATTTTAACGGGTAGGTAATACCCGAGGAATATTTAGATTTAACATTAATAAGTTACACTGTACATTCTTCAAATTTGATTCAACGGTCATTTACTATCCTACTTACATCCACAGATATACGAATCCGTTCACCACAGAATAACCATTTTCATTCAATTTCATATTTGGATTTTAACTTATCAGAATCCAACAAGTGGCATAATGAAGAAAACATTGGACAAAAATAAAATTTGTTAGAAAACAAACAAATTAACTATGAAAAATTTTGTTAAGAATCCACGCTAACAAAATCCTAGCTAACTGTTCCTAGCTAACTGTTAATTCCTTGTTACATTTTATTTATCGCAATTTATTTATCGCAATTTATGTATCGCAATTTTATTTATCGTCATTTAAATAATGTTATTTATGCATTTTAAATATCGGGACACGTATACAAGGTTTTGACATATCATATCGATGCATCTATATATATTATTTGGAATAACCATAGACACTTTATATGCGGTAATGATCGAGTTAGCTATACAGGGTTGAGGTTGATCTTAAATAATATATATACTTTGAGTTGTGATCGAGTCTGAGACATGTATACAATGGGTCACGATAAGTATTAATAAATTCGAATATTATATATTAAACTACGTATGAATTATGGAACTACTAACTGTGAACTTTTAACTGTGGACTACCAACATTGGACAATTAAAATGAATTAAAATATTGATTATAATATATGAAACTAAACATTTCTTCAAGTTTGCCACTTGATTTCATCTTAAACCTCATTTGTATCTTGACGATTACAATCTGCGTTCAAACCTTTCATAATTCTTGAAAACACCTCAATCGAGAGGATGAACCAACCGCACTTCATCTACGGAAGAAAAGATTGATGCATATAGTTATGCACCTGAAAACATTTAGAACCTGAGTAAACGTTAACACGTATCTGTACTAGCTCCTTTAGCATTGTTATTACCAAAAATAACATTGCAATTTTTTTTTAAAGTAGCCAATTTTGTCACAGCTTCAGCAAGTCAACTGTGACTTTCATTCGGATTAGCCTTATTATAACCTTGATATACAAGTTGCTTTTCGTCATCGTTACCGGAGAACCGTTTATATTCCACCACATTTGCAGTAAACTTACCAGCAACTTCATTACTCATTGGCTTAAGTCTCTCCGAAGAACCATTATATTTATTCGTTAAAACCTATTCATATACTCATCCACATCTTATAACGAGAACTTCCATACCAATTACCGAGAATCAGCAATCAGTATTTTGAAATCTCGCAGCATGTCTACATCAACAGTTATATGTGTACATATAACATTTATCTCTTAGAATTATGAGCTCCCATTCTGAAACTCTGAAAAACACCCAGTCTACGAATCGATACTCGTAATGTTGAAAAATCTGAATGAACCAGCAAAAACCATAAATGACCTTAACCGTCAGAAATTTAATGATGAAGAATAGTATGTTAGCAAAACTCAGAAAAGCTGAAACTGGAAAACGATTTGAGCAAACCATGAAGGAAGCTGTGGACAAATCACAAATACTAAACCTACCTTCAAAGAATCCAAAAGATTCAGTATCTATTGAAGTCATTAATGAATACCTTGCTCCTGACTCTTCACTATTACGGACAAATCTTTCTCATCATCCTTTGATATTAGAAATTCTAAGATATCGTCATATCTTTCATTATAAAGATCCTCGATATTCTGGAAGATATTTTCATAACTATTCTTATCTAAAATCATTTGTCTCTTCGGAATATCAGTCTTACATTAGAATGGAAACTATTTTAGTTTTTAATTCTGAAAAATTCGAATTTAAAATAAGAATGTTTTTGAAGTAGTGCTGGAAATTGATGCATGAGTTAGTATAATATAATGACACTTGATCAACATGATTATATTACAGTAAGTCATGCTGAGTTTCTAATGAAACAAGATGATTCACAGACCATAACGTCATCATGTTCCATGTTACATGACTCTTGCATTCTACTTAATCTCCAAACATATTGAAAACATATCTTCCTGATAGTCCTATCTTTTCCCTTAAATTCTGGTAATTTGACAAGTTAGATTGTGCTATTATCATTTCTTTCTTAGAACATTAGTCATGTTCATTCGAAACTCCATACCTATGAATTCTGGACCACTACTTACGGAGAGAACGCAAAAGAAAGGAACTCTGAAATAGAAATGGGAGTATAAATCGTAGCAAACAAAAGAGAGCTTTAACTAAGGATGACAATGATTATGGAAGACAGAAGATGGGACTTCGAAATATAACGGAAAATATAAAGCCAAACAACAATGCCAAAATTACAAACTGTGTATATCAAAGTGTATAGCAATATAAAGACTCGGGAGAACTAAAAACACTATAAACCTAAGAGTATAGTAGAAGTAGACAGATTTCTCTGGTGGTAGATGAAAAAGGAGAATGATTGATATGAAAGTCAGGAATATATCCAGAATTGAAACTGGATGAAGCATATTGACTGATGATTTGGGAATAGGAATTAAAGTATTGAAAATGGGAGTGATGGAAAATAATGAAACGGAAAAAAGTTTAATTTATAATGGAAATATCAGACAGAGTAATCGGGGCAGGTCACCGTATTTAATTACAGAGATCTTATATTCTTTATTCGCCAAAGAATCAAATCTTTTAGATTTCGAAGATTCCTTTAATCCCTTGAATTCCGGAATTTAACCCTGACTCCGTCAAAAGTTATGACGAATCTTTACTTTTTCTAATTCAATCTTCTATGATAGCTTCACTCGTACTCTTTACATAAACGAATTGTAATATCCATATTACTAACTAATGATAATACTCTAATTTCCAACTCATTTGAGTCATGAAAACTTACTTATTGTCTGCAATGATGATCCAAATCAAATTTCGGAACGAAATTTCTTTAACGGGTAGGTACTGTGACGACCCAGAAATTTCTGACCAAATTTAAACTTAATCTTTATATGTTCCGACAACATAAGCAAAGTCTATTAAACTGAGTCTCAAAATTTTTAACTGTTTACATAGATTCTTTTATACCTTGACTATTCCCGACGATTCACGAACCATTGTTGTAAATAAAAATAATTCTATATATAAAAATGAATGTAAATATATAAATAATAATTGAAAGTAATATAATATAATAAAAATCAAATATAAAAAATAAGATATAAAATAAGTAAGTGTAATTTAAAATGAATCTATATATATATATATATATATATATATATATATATATATATATATATATATATATATATATATATATATATATATGATTTCATGTATAATTATTATATGTATAAATATAATTTATAAATAATAATTAATCAATAAAAGTTTTTATATAATATTATATGATTATTAAATATTACATAATTAATAATAGATTATTAACAAGTTAAAATATAGTTTTTATAGTAATATTATTATTACTTTCATTAATATCAGTATTAGTTATATTATTATAGATAATATATAGACATGAAATTTAATGCATATAATTTGTTATCTTTACTAATAATATTACTACTCTCATTACTATTATTAGAATAGAAATTTAATATAAATATCAGTGTTATTATTGTTATGTAAAATACATAAATATGAAATTTGATACAATTGTTATGTTATATTGTTAATATCCTTATTAATATTATTATTATAATTTGTATTATCATTACTCTATAATTATTAATAAACTTAATAAAAATTATCATTTTATGATTAATAGCATCATTATTAATTATTATTTTAGAATTATGGATATTATTATTATTACTATTATTTATATAATTACTAATAGTATTAATTTTATACTTATTTATTTATTTATACAAATTATATAATATATGATTTATAAACTCAGAATTCGTTTCACATCCTTATCGATCAACAGATAGATTTTTGTTTTTGTCTAATTACTAGTACGCAGAATACAAACAAATTCTGTTAGAATGGAATCTGCTTTATTTTTTTTATTATTTATTTTCCTGCTCCTGAGGGATTATGTCGATCATATCTATCTATATAACAAGCAATGTCATTTTGTTAGAAATCGTTCATTTAATCTTTCTATAAAGTATCAAGTTCCAATTCATCCTATCGATTTCGAATTTTCAAGTCAAAGTTTTTAAATTAAAAAGTCAACAAGTGTTCTTGGATCAAATTCGAGTTCATGTTTCTGTTTTAGGATCAATTGATGATTCAAAAAGTTTACATAAACGATTTAAAACCTCTTTCATGTTATAATTTTTGTATAAAATATTTTCAAAATCAAAAATCAATTATCATGTTCTTATTTTTTTTTTGAGAACAAAACAGCTCCTGTTGTTCTTGATTTTTATTCGCGTCCGTTAATTTAAAAATTGCTATACGTTTGTTAATCTGTTTCTTTACAATTCCTAAACCCAAAACGAAAAATTCAATTGTTGTTATAAGTTTTGGCTCCTGGTCGAATATTTCATTGAAGAAGATGATAGTTAAATATATAAGTTATATTCATTTATTTGGGCTATAAATCAGAGAAAGACACGACTGGTTCGATGGTTAAGAGGAGAGTTGGGTGAGCGAGAGGTCACGGGTTCGATTCCGGTCTGGGGTAATTCTTTTTATACAAAGCTTTAAAGGGTATACACAATTATTCCTATTTTAATTATTATTATTAATTATTATGATTATTATTATTATTGTTATGATTATTATTATTAGTTATAAATGTTATAATTATGATTATAATTATTATTATTGTTATTATTATTATTATTATTGTTGTTGTTATTATTACCATTATTATTAGTTATTGTTATTTTTACAAGTATTATAATTGTTATTATTATTATAATCATAATTATAAGTATTATATCTATTATTATTATTATTATTATTATTATTATTATTATTATTATAAGTATTAATTATGATATTACTATTAAACTTAAAACATTAATATTATTATCATGAACATGTTTATTATTATTAATATTACGATTATAATTACAAAATTAAATATTATTATTATTATTGTTAAGTTAAGTATTAATATTACTATCATACTACAAATTAATATTATTTTCATAAATATTAGCATTATATCATTTTTTAGTACTATTACCGTTATTAGTAACAAAAGTATTATTAATATGATTATCATTATATATATATATATAACTATGCAAATAATAATCATTTTCAAATATATATATACAAAGTAAATATATAATATATGAAATTATTCGATTACGATTATGTGTATTAATATATATACACAAATGATATAGGTTCGTGAATCCGAGGCCAACCCAGCATTGTTCAGTTCAGTCGAATGAATATTTTTACTACAAAATATTGTATCGTGAGTTTCATTTGCTCCCTTTTTAAATGCTTTTGCAATATATATTTTTGCGACTGAGAATACATGCGCTGCTTTTATAAATGCTTTACGAAATAGACACAAGTGATCGAAACTACATTCTATGGTTGGATTATCGAACCGAATATACCCCTTTTTAGCTTGGTAGCCTAAGAATTGGTGTTTATGATAATTGCCACCAATTGACGCAAATCCTAAAGATAGATCTATTTGGCCCAAAAAGCCTCATCCGAGTTACGGATGCTTTAGTACTTCAATTTATCATGTCCGATGAGAGTCTCAAAATGATGGGGATATTCTATATTCATCCTGTTAAGGTTGGTTACCAGGTGTTCAATCCATATGAATGATTTTTATGTATATGCATGATATTTATGAGAAATGAAATGAAAATCTTGTGGTCTATTAAATTAATGGAACTGATTGTTTATGATAAACTAATGAACTCACCAACCTTTTGGTTGATACTTGAAAGCATGTTTATTCTCAGGTTTGAAAGAAATCTTCTGCTGTGCATTTGCTCATTTTAAAGATATTACTTGGAGTCATTCATGACATATTTCAAAAGACGTTGCATTCGAGTCGTTGAGTTCATTAAGATTATTATTAAGTCAGTGATAGTTTGATATATTATGAAATGGTATACATGCCTGTCAACTTACGATGAAATGAAAGTTGGTCTTTTCAAAACGAATGCAATGTTTGTAAAATGTATCATATAGAGGTCAAATACCTCGCAATGTAATCATATGTTATTGTATTCGTCATTATGGATTAGGACGAGTCGTCTCATTGGGGTCTTCACACGAATAAAATTTTCATGGCATGCAATATCGGCTCTATAACGATCGAGCCAATCCATACCCACAACAATATCGAACTCACCCAAAGTCATCAGAATAAGATCGATTTTAAATGTTTCGGTACCAAACACAACATTACAATCTTTACAAACATCAACCCCTAGCATCGATTTTAAACGTTTCGGTACCATCCGCTATTTCGACTTCTACCGGACGACTTAACTTAGCTAGCGGTTTATTAAGCTTAGACACAAATTGTGGAGTCACAAATGATAAATTAGCACCGCTATCAAATAGTATCCTTGCCGGATTAGAATTAACCATGAAAGTACCTGAAACAACTTCGTTGGATTCTTTGGCTTCATCGTTTGTCATCAAATAGTTTCTTCCCCTAGCCATACCCGTCGACTTTTCTAGCCTCTTAACTTGATCATTCCAGCGATCGGGGCACTCCGTCTTTCGGTGCCCTTCCTTTTGACAATTAAAACACGTGACTATATTAAAATGCGGTTTTGGGCAATCACTAGAGATGTGACCTTTTTTCCCACAATTGTAGCATGTGGACACGTGTCCACCGGAGATACCTTTCTTCGCACTACCAACACTTTCAGATACACCTCTACTCTTCTTGTTCAAATAACTAGAAGCTTCAAATTTTCTTTTACTCGTCCCATAACTAACCGGACTCAGAGCTTGCGCTTCAAACCACTTCGTCACCGCCAAAAGCTTAGCAAAAGTTTCAACATGACCAATACTAATTTTACCCTTCAAATCATCTCTAAGGGTTGCGTGAAAATCCTCCATTAACAATTGATCATTTCTCACATACTCGGGGCTAAAACGCGCCTTGGGGAGAAAGTTGGTTTTGAGAGTGTTTAGGTTTAAAGACCCTTGACGCATATTTCTCAACTCGTTGCATGATTTAGAAAGAGTCGCTTGCGTACGATACTCAAGGAAAAACTCTTTCTAGAATTCTTCCCAAGACAACCCTACAAAAGCCATTTCACCCACCATAGCAAGTTTACCGTCAAGCCAATCTTTAGCGTTGTCTCTCATCAAACTAGTGGCAAGCCTTGTCTTCTTTTTGGGTGGGCATTCGCTAGTACAAAAACAACCCTCAACATCGGAGATCCAAGCCGTACTTTTCATGGGGTCGGGATCCCCGTAAAAGAGAGGAGGCTTAGTCGCCATAAGGTTCTTGTAGCTAAAAACTATATCGCCCCCATTTTGAGGTCTAGGAAACCTCCTTTCAACTTCTTCTTTCACGGCGTCGGCCATTTGTTCTCGAATCAAATCGACTATATGCTCCGAAACTGACTCTTCGAGTATTTGCTTAACTTTTTGAGAGAAAACCGAGACGTAGTTTTCTAGAGCGGCCTCTATCTTGGTAGTCATTTCATCTTCCTCCACATGAGAGGGGCCACCACCGTTATTTGTATCCGTTTGATTTCTCGTCTTCATTCTAAAAATTGAAACGAATTTGACGTCACGTCAAAACAATAAGGATATATATATACATGTGACCGCACGTACACCACACCTAGCTCAATACGTGTCGCACGTCCTTGCTTGACTTGACTTGCAATCGTAATAGTATTCGCGACTCACTATTACGCTCGCATGCCGTGCCACGCTCAAACGTATCACAACCATTTTGCTCAATGTTCAAAACAATAACGGATGGTTAGTAACATCATAACATAGCATAGTTAGTCTATCTATTCACCAATGCACTAACCAAAACCCGTACCGACACGTAGTCCTACAAGTCCCGCATATAAAATCACAACACAAAAGTCTAAGTCTAGGCGCCTATCTCAAGTCACCTCAATCCCTTAGACCATGCTCTAATACCACTTGTAACGACCCAACCCGTATGCAACTCGACAAATATTTTTTTTAAAATAATAAACCATTAACGTCCAATTAAATAGTTACATAAAGTAAATCGTTACATACAACTCGTTTAAACATACGACGAGTTTAAAGTTTACAAAGAAGGAACGAAGGCCCTTAATCAAATGTAATGTAAGTTCGACCCATTAACATGATAGTTTTAATCCAAACAACACCCGAGCATGGTTTGGGGTTAAACTACCCAAAACACTAGGTCAACTTCCAAAAGCTTCAACAAGCATCCAACAAGGGACATCTAGTGCCCAACAAACCCTTTCCCTTTCTCCGCACCTGCATCTAAAAAGTGAACAACGAGAGGGGTAAGCTAATGCTTAGTGAGTGCAATAATATTACATATACGTATATAATCTATTTACTTGTAATCACTTACACAATACCACATATAAGCTAGCAATTCAATTAGCATACCAATCTCAAGTATAAGGCTACTAACCTCCGACAACAAAAGCTAGCATAACAATAGCATGTAACACAAACAATATAATATGCTACACTACAACACACAACCATGGTTAACCAATCATACAAATTAATGGTACTCGAATTTCCCATCGGTGTTCATAACAACCATTAGTGTACAACAACATATATCACTAACCCTTGGGCGGAACGACAACACATATCAGTTCATAACCACCGTTAACATACAACGACATATATCACTAACTCGTGGGTAGTAAGGACAACACATATCCATTCATAAAATCCGTTAGTGTGCAACGACATATATCACTAACTCGTGGGTAGTAAGGACAACACATATCCATCCCATACAAATAAATACATTATATACATACACGCATACTTATTCCACTCACCTTATCACGCCGGTGGTAATTTAGACACTTCCGTGAGCTTCAAGCGAAGTACCTAATACATTGAGTACCCAAATCAACATACAAACTAGTGGAACTAACCACCAACACTTAACTCTTGAGCATTTAATGACTCAATGCATTAAATGACCCATTTACACCAAAACCGCCCATTTAAGGCCAACTAAAAGCTAGTGATTAAAGTCTACTAACAACAACTAACACAAACTTAGGGTGTTTCACACCCATATCTCCCCATTTAGGTCAACCATTACCCATTTGACCCATTTTAACACTTAGGCTTACAAATTTGGTCAAACATGAACCTATTAACAACCTTTCACTAATTCACAAGTGTACTAGTGTTTTTATCAACAAAATTAACACTTACAAACACCAAATTTATGACCAAACCCTAGATTATAACCATTAGGGTTTCCTTTCGTCAATCTAACCCAAGCTTATCCATTTAACCCCCAAATGGGTCTTTCAAGTCTCAAATGGAACAAACCCTAGCCATAAATCAATTAAAACTCAAAACTCGGAGTTAAGACTTACCGAAACTATCATAACGTAGCTAGAGACGTAGGGAACAACTTTAAAACCTGGACTCGGGTGAGATTTGGTCTCCTTCTTCTCCAAGTGAGCTCTCTCTCACTAAAACTCACACTCTCTCTCTCTCTAAAATTGAATGTGGTGTAGGTGAAAGGGTGTTAAATGAATTAGGATAAGATTGTATCAGTTTTTAAGTCCCCAAAACCGATCACCGTGTAAAAAGACTAAAACACCCCAAAGATGCCATTTAAAATCGGGTTAAAATAGTCAAACATCGACATATGTTGCGATCCGCGACTCCACATCGCGATACGCGATGACTAAATCTGAAGATTTCTTTCATACCTGAGAATAAACATGCTTTCAAGTGTCAAACAAAAGGTTGGTGAGTTCATAAGTTTATCATAAAACAATAAAATTCATCATTTTGATAGACCACAAGATTTAAATCCTGCATGGAACAAATGAGCCCGAATCCTATACCCACCTGTAATGTACATGCGATATCTTTTAAATACAGTACACTTTTCTCGTGTACGAAATCATGTTTCATAAATCTTAGTAACCGTACACATATCTCGTGCACAAAAATAACATACACATAACCTGTGTATAAAATCATTCTCTCAATACATAACATTCATATCAATTGGTGGCAATTATCAGGTCCACATAATTCAATGGTGGCAATTATCATGTCCACATAATTCAACGGTGGCAATTATCATGTCCACATAATTCAACGGTGGCAATTATCATGTCCACATAATTCAATAATAATCCGCAGAACTTCTGTCTGCATAATAATTCATTCGAGGAATGTTTTGCTTGTGTCTATCTCGTCAAACATTTATAAAAGCATTTCATGTATTCGCAGTTCACAATATATTTCAAAAGCATTAAATAAAACAGTTGTAAAAATAGCGCATGTATTCTCAGCCCAAAAATATAAAGGGTAAAAAGGGAATCAAATGAACTCACCTAATGTATTTTGTAGTAAAAATACATATGACTATATTGAACAATGCAGGGTTGGCCTTGGATTCACGAACCTATATCATTTTGTATATTTATTAATATACATAGTTGTAATCGAATAATATATATACATAAATTTATTAGTTATATACTTTTTATATTAATAATATATATGTTTCATATATTTATTTTGTTATATAAAATATTACTTTTCATTATGTTATATATATTAAATCTATTTTTTATATATATGTATATATCATTTATTTGTTAAAATAGTAATTTTAGTAATACTACGATAAAAATGATAATAATACTTTTGTTATTAACAATAATAATAACAATAATAAGTTTAATATAATATTAATAACAATATTATAATAATGAGATTAATGTTATGTATTATTTTCATGATATTAATAATAATAATAATAATAATAATAATAATAATAATAATAATAATAATAATACTAATAATAATAATAATAATAATAATAATACTAATAATAATAATAATAATAATAATAATAATAATAATAATAATAATAATAATAATAATAATAATAATAATAATAAATTGAAAACAAAATTTGAAAACTACCTCCAATATTCGGAAAAAAAATGCCTCATCCAAGTCTCGAACTCAAGACCTCTAGGTTAACTGCACACACTCCAAACCATCCCTCTAATCCATCATATCTGTTTTTAAATCACACTTAAATCTATTAAAGCTTATTTCGTATTTCCTTATCTTCTCCAAAACAAATCGATTATAACCTCTTCTTCATACAGACTTTATCACTTATTTTTATCATGTTATGAAATATAACATCCTAACTCATTATCGTCATACCCTTACATTATTATCGTCATTTATCCCGCCATCACCACATAAAATCACGATCCCCCATCGTCCATCATTAGTGTAATTATTGATTATCATCAACCGTATATCATTACTACCCTCGTCATATACTATCACAGTTTCTCTATTTCATGTCACCATAAATCCTTCATGTTTTAACTCTAGTAGCAATAGAAAAAAAAATATAATCGGGGCAAGAACATATAGCAGCGGCTTTCAACAATCTTTGTTGGATCTTGGGTTAACAACTTGATTAGGTATACGACCCTTTTATAAATAGAACATGGCAGCCCAATATTAGCCTATCTTGACAAAATCTCTATCGTGGTCTTATCATAATCTAACAGACAATTTAGCTGCACTTTTATAAAGTTCTGTGAAATAAATTAGTCAACAGAAATTAGTGGGTGGGTTCTCTTGTCGGCAGATGTATACATCGCCTGAATAAAAAAGATAAGGAGATTGTGAGTGGAATTTAGAATCCAAGACATTGTCCACTTCGTCGACCTTCAATCTTCTTTTATGTATTTAAATTGCACCTATCAAACAAAACAATTTGTTTATCTTCATTCAGTTTCCTTACGTTTCAAACCAACAGAATATAGCAGGTACATATTGGCAACGATCTTGGTTTACTTGCAAAAGGTAAATGGAAGAAGAAACAGAAAAGAGTTGCAGTGGTTTTGAATACTTTAACAGCGTGATTATTATACACGTTTGATGGTGACTCACAATTAAAAGAGGAGAGAGAGATTGAAGAAGATGGATTGCAGCGTGGTTGTGGTGGTTGAATCATGACACATGAGCAGAAACAATTTGCAGTCATGGTGATGATTGGACTAAAGTGGTGGCAGTTATGATGAAGAGTTGTAGAGAGAGAAGAGAGAGTGAGTGAGGTTGAGGGTGATGGTTGAGGATGTCAGGTGGCTGCAAAACAGAAAAAAAATGGCAGTCATCGTATGGTAGCAATAGGTGACCGAAGGTGTTTGTCCAACTCTCCATTAAGAAATCACGTAGCAATAGAAGTTCAATGGGTTTGATCTTAAAACAAAAGAGAGTGTCGGTTGTAGGTGGTGATTTGAGTTTAGCAGAGAAAATAAAGTGATGGGTGTTGTAGGGTTTTTGGTCTAAAACAGAAATTGTCTAGCAGCATGTCCGACGATTGATTGATGATTTAAACATTTGCAATGATCTTGTTAATCATAGTGATGATGTTGGTCTATTTCGATTGAGTATGAAAACAGAAGAAACCAGCAAATGAAGTTTTGGAGTGGAGATGAAAATGAATTTGTTAATAATAAGTGAATGAATAATTGATTTATAAAATGTGATTCAGTCGACAACGAATCTTGTGTAGAACAAGAAAACAAAAGAAAATTTTCAGTAGATGGGGATGTGTAACAGCTAAAGGAGATTTTAATTTGTTTTGTCAAAGTGTTTCCTAATATATTTTGTTTATATGTGATTGTTGAATTGATCATTTGGATTTAGCAAGGAAGAAAGAAATCAGATGCAGTGAATCGTACTCCACTTTCTAATTTTTTTAGATTAAGAAATTAATATTAATAATTAATAAGTATATTAATAATAATTATTATTATATTACTGATAAAAATACATAATAATGATAATAATAATAATTTGTAATAATAATAACAATAAACGTTAATGATAATGGTAGTAATAATTTTTAACAATACTATTATTATTCATAATAACTAAAATTATAACTTCACTAATAATAATAATAATGATGTTAACAATGATAACAATATTAACTACAACATATTAAATGTATCAAATTTCACAATATAATTTAATTCATAATACTGATATCAATATTAATAGTAATAATCATACTAAGATAATATCTGTAATTAAACTTTTAATTATATTTTATATATTAATATTACAATTTATCAATTGTATAATATTTTAACATTTATTGATTATTTAATATTTATATGTTTTATATATATTACAATACAATTGTTAATAGCAATCATATATATCATAATAATATCATGTATATATTTCTTTATATCAATACTTAATTGTTTATTATTTTATATATTTAATCCCACTTGATTAAAGTTTATTTTATTAACTCAAAATATCATATATACACTTTTATCTTTATATGTATTTATTTATATACTTACCTACACACAATGGTTCGTGAATCGTCGGGCACGGTCAAAGGGCAATTGATTATATGAACATAATTCCAACATTTTTGAGACTTACCATTACAGACTTTGCTTATCGTGTCGAAATTATATAAAGATTGAGTTTAATTTTGGTCGGAAATTCCCGGGTCGTCACAGTACCTACCCGTTAAAGAAAGTTCGTCCTGAAATTTGGGTGAGGTGGTCATGGTTAACAATGAAAATGTTTTCATGACGAATATGAGTTGATAAATTGAGTTTTATCATCATTGAGTAATATGGATAAAAATAATTTGATTAATTGAAGAGTACGAATGAAGCTATCACCAAAGAGTGAAATAGGAAAGTAAAGATTCATCTTAACTTTTGACAGAGTCAGGGTTGAATTCCGGAATTCAAGGGATTTAAAGGAAATCTTTGAAATCTAAAAGATTTAATTCTTCGGTGAATAAGGGAATTAAGATATCTATAATTAAATATGGTGATCTGTCTCGATTACTTCGTCTGATATTTCCATTATAAATTAAACTCTTCCGTTCCATTATTCTCACCATTCATGTTCTTTCTTTCTTAGTTCGTACATCCAAAAGATTGTGAAAATACTTAATCCCATTCTAATCCTTGATATTTTCCTAATCATCATTTCTGTCATCCTTCTTTTCAATCTTCCACCAGAAAGATTTGGTTACTTCTATTATTACATTGGGATGATACTATTCTTAATTCTACCGTGTCTTTATATTGCTATTCGTATTCCTATCCACGGTTTGTAATCTCCGTGTTGTTATTGGGCTTTATATTTTCTCTTATATTTCGGAGCTCTTTGCCTTTTTATTATCCTCTCGACCTCTAGTAAAGCGAGTAACGGTCCAGAATTCGTAAATATGGAGTTTCGAATGAACTCCAGGTTCTAAGCAAGAAAGAACGTGATCGCACGATTTGATTTGTCAAATTACCTGAATCGCTAAGAATAGAACTATCAAGAATATTGTTTCTTGATATGTTCAGAAGTTAATCACAATGAAAGAGTTATGTAACATGACACATGATGATGTTATAATCTGTGAATCATCATGTTCCATTTAGAAACTCAGCATGACTTACTGTAATATAATCACGTTGATCAAGTGTCATTGTATTATACTAACTCATGCATCAGTTCCCAACATTACTTCAATAACATTCATATTTTAAATTCGAAAGTTTACAGAATATAGGAACTAACAGTTTCTATATGATGTAACACTGATAGCGCGAAGAGATTAATGATTTCAGATAAGAATAGTTATGAAAATATCTTCAGAAATATGGAGGATATTTATAATGAAAGATACGATAATATCTTTGAATATCTAAGATCAGAGGATGATGGAGACTATTGTCCGCAAGGGTTTAGAGTAAGGAGCAAGATATTCACTAAAGACTTCAGCAGGCATTGAATCTTTTGGATTCTTTGAAGTCAAACTTATTCTTTGTGATTTGTCCACGGCTTTCTTCATAGTTTCGCATAATCTGCTTTTCGGTACTAAATTTTCTATTGAATGTTTCCAATATAATGGTACACAGGAAGCACGAGGAGGTATAAAATTTCAGACGAGAATATTTATGAAAATATCCTCAGAAATATCGAAGATATTGATGATGATATTTTGGAATTTCTAAGTTCGATGGTTGATGGAGAAAGATTTTTTTTTCGCAAGATTTTAACATGATTTCGGAGAAAGATATTCTCTAAAGATTTCAACAGAAACAGAATCATCAGGATTCTTAATGTACAAATTTTGTCCTTGTGTTTTGTTCAGAGATTCCTTCGTAGTTTGCTCAATCAGTTTTTCAGTTCCAACTTTTCTGAGTTTTTCCAACATACTATTCTTTATCATCAAACTTCCGATGATTAAGGTCGTTTACAGTTGTCTATGGTTTCTGCTGCTTCATTCAGCTTTTTCAACATTCAGAGTATTGATTTGTGACTGACTGCTTTTTAGAAATTCAGAATGAGAGATCATAATTCTAAGAGATAAATGTCATACATATAACTGTGATGTAGATATGCTGTGAGTTTTCAAAGTACTGATTGTTGATTCCCGATAATTGGTATGGCAGTTCTCGTTACAAGATGCGGATGAGTATATGATAGGGTTCAATGAATAAATATAATGATTTATCATAGAGATTTAAGTCAAGAAGTAACGAGGTTGCTGATAAGTTTACTGTTAATGTGGTGGAATATAAACGGTTCCCCGGTAACGATGACGAAAGGCAAACTTATATATCAAGGTTATAATAAGACCAATCCGGATGAAAAGTCGAAGTTGACTTGCTGAAGCTATGACAAAATTTGCTACTTTGAAAAGGGATCGCAAAGTTATTTTGCTAATAAATGCCAAAGGATCTGACGCGGCTACGTGTTAATCTTTTACTCAGTTGCCGAGAGTTTCTTAGGTGCATAACTATATGCATAAATCTTTCCTTCCGTAGGTGAAGTGCGGTTAATTCATCCTATCGATTGAGGTGTTTTCAAGAATCATGAAAAGTTTGATGCAGATTGTAATCGTCAAGATACAAATGAGGTTTAAGATGAAATCAAGTGGAAAACTTGAAGAAATGTTTAGTTTCATATGTTATATTCAATATTTTAATTCACTTTAATTGTCTAATGTTATTAGTCCACAGTCGATAGTCCACAGTTGACAGTCCAATAATTCATATATAATTTATTATATAATAATCGAATTAATTAATACTTATCATGACCCGTGTACATGTCTCAGACTCGATCACAACTCAAAGTATATATATTATTATAGAATCAACCTCAACCCTGTATAGAGAACTCGATCATTACTGCATATAGAGTGTCTATGGTTATTCCAAATAATATATATATATATATATATATATATATATATATATATATATATATATATATATATATATATATATATATATATATATATATATATATATATATGCGTCGATATGATATGTCAAAACCTTGTATACGTGTCCCGATATTTAAAGTGCGTAAAATAAATACAGAAATTAAATGACAATAAATAAAATTGCGAGAATGTAAATTGTGATAATTAAATTGCGATAATATAATTGCGATAAATAAAATGTAACTAGTTAGCTAGGAACAGTTAGCGTGGATTCTTAACAAAATTCTTTTCATAGTTAAATTGTTTGTTTCTAACAATATTTTTTTTCAATGTTTTCTTCATTATGCCACTTGTTGGATTCTGATAGGTCAAAATCCAAATATGAAATTGAATGAAAATGGTTATTCTGTGGTGAACGGATGCGTATCTTTGTAGGTATAAGTAGGATAGTAAATGAATGTTGAATCAGATTTGAAGGATGTACAGTGTAACTTATTAATATGAAATCTTAAATATTCCTTGGGTATTACCTACCCGTTAAAATATTTTCATCATTAACAGTTTGTACAAAAGAATTTTTTTTAAATTACAATATTTATGAAAACATATATACATATATATTTTCTTCAGATGTAATCATGGATTTAATGAGTTAATTTAGTATTAAACTCATTTGGTTTAACGTCAAAACTAGAATACATAATCTCTAAACATTAGAGATTACATAATCGCTATGTCGAACGTAGATAATTGATCTAGAATGATTCGTAGAAAGATGATTATACTCGATTTACATAATGAGATGTTGAGGCATAGATTGTTGATGATACTGGTGTTGTCGCTGATGGTACCGTTGGTACCGATGATATTGCTGAAGCTGGTAACTTTTGCACCATATTCTCCAAATTTATTTCTCGAGCGCGAAGTCCTTTGACTTCTTCTATTATTCCTGGATGATTGTCAGTCGGAACGAGCGAATGAATTAGATTTAGAATCTGAGTTATGATATAGTCATGGTGAGATACTCTAATAGAGAAATTGGTGTTTCGAGCAGGTTCGTCGATAAGTGTTTCAGGTTCATTGTCAAGAGAGCAATATGGTAGATGGAAGGGATCACCTTCTTCTTGTCTCCAATAATTAAGTAGATTACTGTGACGACCCGGAAATTTCCGACTAAATTTAAACTTTATCTTTATATTATTCTGACACGATAAGCAATGTTTGTTAAGTTAAATCTCAAGGATTTTAAACTATGTTTATACATTCATTTAAACCTCGACCAAATTCCAATGATTCACGAACCATTAAATAAACATATATGAATATGTATGTATATGTGTATATGTTATAAATTGAAAATGTCAACAAAGTATTTAAACGTATAATGCTTTATATGAACGTATTTGTTTCAATATGATTATCGACGAAATTAAAAAAATATATATTAAATGATTGAATTATCAGAAACATTGAATTATGATTACAAGTCTCTGTTGAGAGGTCCACTATGATTTGAGAAAATCTATTCCTCTTAACGATATTCAGAATAATTTGTAAAGCTATTTATAAATAAAAATAAAAAGTGTCATTTACGAAAGTTAGACAAAAGCTAGTGGAGAATTGGTTTCCATAATATTCTATTAATCTATTTTCAAACGTACAAAAACATTTTCAGTTTAAAAAGAACTTTATTATTAAAACGTATATAACTTTTATAAATATCTAGAATCACTTTTGACAACTCATTACTTAACCAGTATAATAAATATAACGATATTTATATTTTATTTCATTAAATATATATAACTATTTAAATTAATATTATATATATTTATACGCTTATTATACATACATAGTTTTTATACTTTTACTATACTTTAACTTTACCTTTACTTTACTTTTACTTTACTTTAACTTTAATAATTCACTTTAATAATTCATACTTTAATAATTCACTTTAATAATTCATACTTTAATAATTCACTTTAATAATTCATACTTTAATAATTCACTTTAATAATTCATACTTTAATAATTCACTTTAATAATTCATACTTTAATAATTCACTTTAATAATTCATACTTTAATAATTCACTTTAATAATTCAAAAATCTATTATAAATAGAATTCAATAGGTTTCATTATTTCATATAAACTTGAAAATATATTTCTCTAAACTCTCTCAATCGATTTACATATATATATATTTGCTCTGTATTATTTCAAGATATTATTAGTAAACATAAAATATTACGACAGAATGATGTCCGAGTGATTTCAAAATTGTTTTTTTTAATGAGTCGAAGCTAAGGAAATTATGGGTTATAGCTATGGAGGTGATGGGTATGGTTCATGGGTATGCTCGTGAGGTCAAACTAGTGTTTATCATCTCCATTGCGTTTACGTACTTTCCTGCAATATTGAATCTCAATATTGATACGTGAGCACTCATAACTTAACTTTTATATATCAATAGTGTATCCCTGACTAGTGCTCGAGTATATAGGATTATGCATGCTTGTACATTCGATATTGTCCTTAGATAGGTTTGTTGAATCCTGAATTACATACGTATGCTACTGAGATAGGGTATATGATATGCATGTCATTGGAAAGCTAGCGAAAAATTAAGAACTTTTTATTTAGATATCGAATGGTTTCGATGAACGGATTAGAAGTTATAGTCAACTGAATTTTAGTATTATTGTTAAAATGATTATTATTACTATCGTCGTTATTATTTTAATAGAAATATCATTGTTATTATAAAATATCATTATTACTATTATGTTAGTATTATCATTTTATCATAATACCATTTTTAGTAAATATAGATATTGTTATTTTTTATAGAATAATAATAATTATTATTACAAAATAATACAACTTTTACTTATTATTATGATCAATATTATTTTATCAAATAAATAGGGGATACAAAGATATTTTTCACCACGCGTAATATAATAACATTAATAATACTTACCACTATAGTTTTACGATATTAAGTGAACTTTATAAATTTTACTACTTAAGATATATAAAAGTATATTTTATCATATATAAACGTTAATATAAATTTTTATTAATAAATGACTTTTATTATTATAAAATCTAATAAATATATTTAAATATATATAACGATTATATAATAAACACGTATAAATTTTAGAAGTCATTTTGGGTCAAGTTGACTTTTGTCGACTTTTGCATATTAGTCTCGAGCATTAGGATTGTGGTACACTATGACTTGACCAAAAATTGTTAGACAAATATTGACCAACATATAAATATATATAATTAATATAGGTTCGTGAATCCGAGGCCAACCTTGCACTTGTTAAATGACGTTATATGTATTTTTACTACGAAATACAGTATGGTGAGTTTCATTTGCTCCCTTTTTAATTGCTTTTGCAATATATATTTTTGGACTGAGAATACATGCGCTGATTTATAAATGTTTTACGAAATAGGCACAAGTACTAAAACAAATTCTATGTGGGTTTAAACCAGAAATATACCCTTAGCTTGGTAACATTAAACTACTTGTCTATGTACGGTAGGCGCGAATCCTAAAGATAGATCTATTGGGCCTGACAAACCCCATCCTGACTATGGGATGCTTTAGTACTTCGAAGTTATATTAAACACACCTGATCTGGTGTACTTTAGAGGGTAAAACATGAACGTTAAGGCTTGTTACCGGGTGCCTACAACTTATAGAATACTTTTATACACTTGCGAGTGTACATATATTTATAAACGGAAATCTTGTGGTCTATTAATATATTGAAATGATTGTTATGATAAACCTATGAACTCACCAACCTTTTGGTTGACACTTTAAAGCATGTTTATTCTCAGGTATTAAAGAAATCTTCCGCTGTGCATTAGCTCATTTTAAGGATATTACTTGGAGTCATTCATGGCATATTTTGAAAGACGTTGCATTCGAGTCATTGAGTGCATCAAGATTATTATTATGTCAATTATAGTTGGATGTATTATGAAATGGTGTGCATGCTGTTAACTTTCATTGTAAAGAAAGTTTGTCTTTTAAAAATGAATGCAATGTTTGTAAAATGTATCATATAGAGGTCAAATACCTCGCGATGTAATCAACTATTGTGAATCGTTTATAATGTATATGAACGGGTCCTTTCAGTTGGTATCAGAGCGGTGGTCTTAGCGAACCAGGTTTGCATTAGTGTGTCTAACTGATAGTCGTTAGGATGCATTAGTGAGTCTGGACTTCGACCGTGTCTGCATTTCAAAAGTTTTGCTCATCATTCTTGTCAGAAATTACCTGCTTATCATTCTTAGTCGAGACACATCTTATTGCATTGACTGCATGAATAGTGTATAGAAAAAATTCATATCTTAGCGTATCTGCTAATTCATATCTTAGCGTATCTGTTACTGTAAACTTTGCCTGACATATTCCGTAAATTCCTCCATAATCTACGAAACCTTTTGCTCTATATAATTAGAATACCACCCGATAGCCGGAAAATCATTTCATATCGAAAAATTCTTTATTCAATCGTACGAAATGGAATTCATCGTTAGTTCAAGTCCCTCGGATTCCGAAATGGAATCCCATTCAAGTTTTGAAAGCAGTGTGACCGGAATGGATCAACCAATTAGTCATCATCTATTCTGGATGAATTGGGGATGGGTTCGTAGCCTCCTTAATCATTGGAGACAAGAAGAAGGTGATCCCTTCCATCCACCACATTGCCCTCTTGTCGAAGAACCTGAAGCACTTACCAGCGAACCTATCCGAAACACCATTTTCTCTCTTATTTCTAGAGTATCTCGTCACGATTACATACTACACCAAATTCTAGATTTTATTTATCCGCACGTCCGAACCGACAATCACCCCAGTGTAATAGAAGAAGTCAACGAGCTTCGCGCTCAGGTAGTGGCTTTGGAGAATATGGTGCAAAGGTTACAAACACCAGCAGCAGCACCAGCAGCATAAACAGTACCACCATCAGCAACATCAACAGTACCATCACCACCACCAACAACAACATCCACATCCCACACCGCAACATCACAATCTGTATCTCAAACATCAACGTCATACACCCTGTAAATATCCAGGAATATCAACAACAACAAACGATGAAGTATTAATTCATAAACTTCATTGAAGAGATATCTCTGCGGTAGTTATGTAATCTCCAAAATCTTAGAGATTATTTAATTCTGACCGTAAATCGGATGAGTGAACGGAGATGGTAGAGTAGAAACTTTGATCAAAAATGGTGTACGATTTACAAGCTAGAATTGTTTTACCAACAGCATCAACAGGACCGTAGCATCATCAACACAGTCAGTGCCGTCAGTATCGTCAGAATCAACAGCACCTGTAACATCACAAACTCTGTCAGTTCAAGAATCATTGTGGACATCATTACGAATCAACAACAAATATATTGTATCAACGAGTTATGAAGTATTAACTCATTTCCAATCGAAAGATTTATATGTATAAATTTTTAAACCATAATAAATCTTCCCGTACTAAGCTATTATGTGTGAATCTTAACTACTCAGTTAATTCATATTATAAATATGCAATGATGTACGTCCTTCATCCGCAACTTAACCATCGTTAATTACAATCTCTGTCTCAATTCAATAAAAATCCAATTCATAATAAATCAAGTGTATTATTCGAATATATGTTTGATTTTACACTTTCATCATCGATGTACTCGAAACTTTTCAAATAACATCATTCGTACCTTGCGAAGTTCATAAGAATTTCACAAAAACCAACAAATAACAAAGTAATGATTCATAATTTCAATATTATTGAAGAAATACTTATGCAATTTATAAAGTTTTAGGGATTACTCAATTCTAGTTCCAACCATAAAATAAATGAGTTTAATTTAATATTAACTCATTAAATCTATGTTACATCTAAAGAAAATATACACATATATTTTCATAAAGACTGTAATAAACTTCTTTTGTACAAAATATTAATTGTGAAATTTTTTTTAACGGGTAGGTAATACCCGAGAGATATATAAATTCACAATTAATATATTACATTTTTCGAAACTGATTTAGCAATCATCAACTATACTCCCTACTTTCACAACAATATCCATTCTTTCATATAAATCAAAACAATCATAGTTATTCAAATTCAATTACATATTCTGATTTTGAAATCGCATAATTCAATTCGAAATATAACCAGTATCATCACTCTTAGATTCCTATATCTTTCAAAGCTATACTTTGACTTCAAAACTGTGTTAGAACATCATATGTATTAACGATTATAATATGTGCTCAAACCCTTCGAAATTCCTGAAGACACTTCAACTAAGGAACAATCGAGATGATGATCCAACCACATGATACCCACAGTTATATACCTGAAAAACTCTAAAAACTTAAGTCATAGTTTGACGCGTATCCGTGTCAGACCCTTTGGCATTTATTAGCTAAAATGACTTTTCAATTCCTTTTCAAAGTAGACAGTTTTGTCACAGCTCCAGCAAGTCAACTTCGACTTTTCAGTCGGACTAGTCTTATTATAACCTCGATAGATACGTTACACTTTCGTCATCGTTACTGGGGACCTTTCATATCTCGCCACCTTAGCAATAAACTTACCAACAACTTCAATTATCTTTGACTTTTCAAAAAATCATTATATTTATTGAAATCACATCATTTACTCATTCGCATCTTGTAACGAGAATTGTCATACGAATCGTTGGAAAACAATAACCAGTATTTTGAAATCTCGCAGCATGTCTACGCCAACAGTTATATGTGTACGTAAAATGTCTATCTCCTGGACTTACATACTTTGAATGTGAAGTTCTGAAAAATATTTTGAACTGCAACTAGTTCTTGAAATGCTGACGAAGCATCAAAAACTGTAAACGATCTTAACAGTAAAAATTTTGATGATAAAGAATAGTAAGGTGGTAAAGCTAAGAAAAAGAGAAGGTTTGGAACTGGAAAACGGATTGAACAGACTATGAAGGAGGCTGTGGACAAATCACAAAGACTAAATCTGCCTTCAAAGAATCCAAATGATTCAGTGCCTGCTAAATTCATTAACGAATACCTTACTCTTTATTCTAAACTTTTATAGACAAATCTTCATCATCATCCATCAATATTAGAAATTCTAAGATATTATCATATCTTTCATTATAAATATTCGCGATATTTCTGAAGATATTTTCACAACTAATCTTATCTGAAGTCATTTATCTCTTTGCGCTATCAGTGTTACATCATATAAGAAACTATTAGTTTCTATATTCTATAAACTTTCCAGTTAAGTTATGAATGTTTTGAAGTAGTGTTGGGAACTGAAGCATGAGTTAGTATAATATAATGACACTTGATCAACGTGATTATATTACAGTAAGTCATGCTGAGTTTCTAATGGGACATGATGATTCACAGACCATGCCGTCATCATGTTCAATGTTACACGACTCTTGTATTCTATTTAATCTCTAAAAATATCAAGAATATATTTTCTTGATGATTCGGTCTTTTTAGGGTATTCTGGTAAATTAACAAATCAAGATCGTGCCATTACCATTTCCTTCTTAGAACATTAACTATGTTCATTCTGAAATTCATATCTGCGAATACTGGACCATTACAAACGTTGCTTAATTGCAAGAAGAAGAAACGAAAGGATAAAACTCCAAAATAGAAATTGGAGTATAAATCGCAGCAAATAGAAGGGAGCATTAACTATGGATGTCAATGATTATAGAAGACAAAAGCAGGGGCTTTAAAATATAAGGGAAGATATAAAACCCAACAACTACCCAAAAATTATAAACCGTATATATCGATGCATATAGCAATATAAAGACACGGAAGAACTAAAAACACTATAAAATCGAGGGTATAGTAGAAGTAAATAGATTCTTCCGGAGGCAGATGAAAAAGAAGAATGACAGATATGAAAGTGAGGAGTATATCGAGAATCAGTACTGGATGAAGCATATTGACAAATACTTTAAAATATGAGTTGAGGGAGAAAGAATAGAAGGTGTGAGTTGTAAGGAAACGAAGGAGGTGGATTTATAGTGAAATACCCGACAGAGAAATCAAGATGGATTATCATATTAATTCGAAGAGAATCATAATCTCCTTAATCACTGAAGCATCAAATCCAACATAGATTACAAAGATTTTCTTTAAATTCGGAGATCAATTGTGATGACGTCAAAAGATATGACAAATCACTATAATCTTATTTCCTTCATTTACAATAACTTCCCTCATACGCTTCGAGTAATCGAATTATTTTATCCATAGTTCTTAGACATGATAAAACTTCATAATCATTACGTCATAATAACATTCTCATTGTTAGCCATAACGACCTCTATCAAATTTCGGGGACGAAATTTCTTTAACGGGTAGGTACTGTGACGACCCGGAAATTTCCGACTAAATTTAAACTTTATCTTTATATTATTCTGACACGATAAGCAATGTTTGTTAAGTTAAATCTCAAGGATTTTAAACTATGTTTATACATTCATTTAAACCTCGACCAAATTCCAATGATTCACGAACCATTAAATAAACATATATGAATATGTATGTATATGTGTATATGTTATAAATTGAAAATGTCAACAAAGTATTTAAACGTATAATGCATTATATGAACGTATTTGTTTCAATATGATTATCGACAAAATTAAAAAATATATATATTAAATGATTGAATTATCAGAAACATTGAATTATGATTACAAGTCTCTGTTGAGAGGTCCACTATGATTTGAGAAAATATATTCCTCTTAACGATATTCAGAATAATTTGTAAAGCTATTTATAAATAAAAATAAAAAGTGTCATTTACGAAAGTTAGACAAAAGCTAGTGGAGAATTGGTTTCCATAATATTCTATTAATCTATTTTCAAACGTACAAAAACGTTTTCAGTTTAAAAAGAACTTTATTATTAAAACGTATATAACTTTTATAAATATCTAGAATCACTTTTGACAACTCATTACTTAACCTGTATAATAAATATAACGATATTTATATTTTATTTCATTAAATATATATAACGATTTAAATTAATATTATATATATTTATACGCGTATTATACATACATAGTTTTTATACTTTTACTATACTTTAACTTTACCTTTACTTTACTTTTACTTTATTTTAACTTTAATAATTCACTTTAATAATTCATACTTTAATAATTCATACTTCAATAATTCACTTTAATAATTCATACTTTAATAATTCACTTTAATAATTCATACTTTAATAATTCACTTTAATAATTCATACTTTAATAATTCACTTTAATAATTCATACTTTAATAATTCACTTTAATAATTCAAAAATCTATTATAAATAGAATTCAATAGGTTTCATTATTTCATATAAACTTGAAAATATATTTCTCTAAACTCTCTCAATCGATTTACATATATATATATTTGCTCTGTATTATTTCAAGATATTATTAGTAAACATAAAATATTTCGACAGAATGATGTCCGAGTGATTTCAAAAATGTTTTTTTGAATGAGTCGAAGCTAAGGAAATTATGGGTTATAGCTATGGAGGTGATGGGTATGGTTCATGGGTATGCTCGTGAGGTCAAACTAGTGTTTATCATCTCCATTGCGTCTACGTACTTTCCTGCAATATTGAATCTCAATATTGATACGTGAGCACTCATAACTTAACTTTTATATATCAATAGTGTATCCCTGACTAGTGCTCGAGTATATAGGATTATGCATGCTTGTACATTCGATATTGTCCTTAGATAGGTTTGTTGAATCCTGAATTACATACGTATGCTACTGAGATAGGATATATGATATGCATGTCATTGGAAAGCTAGCGAAAAATTAAGAACTTTTTATTTAGATATCGAATGGTTTCGATGAACGGATTAGAAGTTATAGTCAACTGAATTTTAGTATTATTGTTAAAATGATTATTATTACTATCATCGTTATTATTTTAATAGAAATATCATTGTTATTATAAAATATCATTATTACTATTATGTTAGTATTATCATTTTATCATAATACCATTTTTAGTAAATATAGATATTGTTATTTTTTATAGAATAATAATAATTATTATTACAAAATAATACAACTTTTACTTATTATTATGATCAATATTATTTTATCAAATAAATAGGGGATACAAAGATATTTTTCACCACGCGTAATATAATTACATTAATAATACTTACCACTATAGTTTTACGATATTAAGTGAACTTTATAAATTTTACTACTTAAGATATATAAAAGTATATTTTATCATATATAAACGTTAATATAAATTTTTATTAATAAATGACTTTTATTATTATAAAATCTAATAAATATATTTAAATATATAAAACGACTATAGTTAAGTTATATAATAAACACGTATAAATTTTAGAAGTCATTTTGGGTCAAGTTGACTTTTGTTGACTTTTGCATATTAGTCTCGAGCATTAGGATTGTGGTACACTATGACTTGACCAAAAAATGTTAGACAAATATTGACCAACATATAAATATATATAATTAATATAGGTTCGTGAATCCGAGGCCAGCCTTGCACTTGTTAAATGACGTTATATGTATTTTTACTACGAAATACAATATGGTGAGTTTCATTTGCTCCCTTTTTAATTGCTTTTGCAATATATATTTTTGGACTGAGAATATATGCGCTGTTTTATAAATGTTTTACGAAATAGGCACAAGTACTAAAACAAATTCTATGTGGGTTTAAACTAGAAATATACCCTTAGCTTGGTAACATTAAACTACTTGTCTATGTACGGTAGGCGCGAATCCTAAGGATAGATCTATTGGGCCTGACAAACCCCATCCTGACTATGGGATGCTTTAGTACTTCGAAGTTATATTAAACACACCTGATCTGTTGTACTTTAGAGGGTAAAACATGAACGTTAAGGCTTGTTACCGGGTGCCTACAACTTATAGAATACTTTTATACACTTGCGAGTGTACATATATTTATAAACGGAAATCTTGTGGTCTATTAATATATTGAAATGATTGTTATGATAAACCTATGAACTCACCAACCTTTTGGTTGACACTTTAAAGCATGTTTATTCTCAGGTATTAAAGAAATCTTCCGCTGTGCATTAGCTCATTTTAAGGATATTACTTGGAGTCATTCATGGCATATTTTGAAAGACGTTGCATTCGAGTCATTGAGTTCATCAAGATTATTATTATGTCAATTATAGTTGGATGTATTATGAAATGGTGTGCATGCCGTCAACTTTCGTTGTAAAGAAAGTTTGTCTTTTAAAAATGAATGCAATGTTTGTAAAATGTATCATATAGAGGTCAAATACCTCGCGATGTAATCAACTATTGTGAATCGTTTATAATGTATATGAACGGGTCCTTTCAATTATGAACCCATTAAATGAATTGGGGATGGCCGATTGGTTGATTCGTTCTGGTGACGCTGCTTCCAAAGCTTAGGTGAACATTCATGTCAGAATAGCTGTCGGAATAACTATCGGAATAGCTATCGGAATCTGAGAGACTCGAACTGGTTGAGGGATTCATCTCGTACGATCGGATGAAGGATTTTCGATAAGAAATAGATTATAGGATGTAGATTAGTATCCTGCAATATATAATTTACATATGCATATATAATACTAAAATCTCATAATTTACGGAGGAATCTACGGAAGTTGTCAGGCAAAGGTAACAATAACAAATACGCTAAGATATGAACTTATCTATACACTGTCTATGCAATAGAGGCAGTAAGACGTGTCTAGACTAAGAGTGATAAGCAAGTGATTCCCTAAGAATGATAAGCAGGTAATTTTTGACACAAAATGACAAGCAAAACTTTTGACATGCAGACACGGTCAAAGTCCAGACCCACTAATGCATCTAAACAACTATTAGTTAGACATACTAATGCAAGACCTGGTTCGCTAAGACCACCGCTCTGATACCAACTGTGAAGACCCGTCCTAATCTATCCAGACGAAGTCCATATCGATTAGTACTTGACCTCTATATGATACATTTTACAAACATTGCATTCGTTTTCGAAAAGACAATCTTTCATTACATCGAAAATTGACGGCATGCATACCATTTCATAATATATCTAACTATAATTGACTTGATAATAATCTTGATGAACTCAACGACTCGAATGCAACTTATTTTGAAACATGTCATGAATGACTCCAATTAATATCTCTAATATGAGTAAATGCACAGCGGAAGATTTCTTTCATACCTGAGAATAAACATGCTTTCAAGTGTCAACCAAAAGGTTGGTGAGTTCATAAGTTTATCATAAAACAATAAAATTCATCACTTTGATAGACCACAAGATTTAAATCCTGCATGGTACAAATGGGCCCGAATCCTATACCCACATGTAATGTACATGCGATATCTTTTAAATACAGTACACTTTTCTCATGTACGAAATCATGTTTCATAAATCTTAGCAACCGTACACATATCTCGTGCACAAAAATAACATACACATAACCTGTGTATAAAATCATTCTCTCGATACATAACATTCATATCAATTGGTGGCAATTATCATGTCCACATAATTCAATGGTGGCAATTATCATGTCCACATAATTCAACGGTGGAAATTATCATGTCCACATAATTCAACGGTGGCAATTATCATGTCCACATAATTCAATAATAATCCGCAGAACTTCTGTCTGCATAATAATTCATTCGAGGAATGTTTTGCTTGTGTCTATCTCGTCAAACATTTATAAAAGCATTTCATGTATTCGCAGTTCACAATATATTTCAAAAGCATTAAATAAAATAGTTCTAAAAATAGCGCATGTATTCTCAGCCCAAAAATATAAAGGGTAAAAAGGGAATCAAATGAACTCACCTAATGTATTTTGTAGTAAAAATACATATGACTATATTGAACAATGCAGGGTTGGCCTTGGATTCACGAACCTATATCATTTTGTATATTTATTAATATACATAGTTGTAATCGAATAATATATATACATAAATTTATTAGTTATATACTTTTTATATTAATAATATATATGTTTCATATATTTATTTTGTTATATAAAATATTACTTTTCATTATGTTATATGTATTAAATCTATTTTTTTATATATATGTATATGTATATATCATTTGTTTGTTAAAATAGTAATTTTAGTAATACTACGATAAAAATGATAATAATACTTTTGTTATTAACAATAATAATAACAATAATAAGTTTAATATGATATTAATAACAATATTATAATAATGATATTAATGTTGTGTATTATTTTCATGATAGTAATAATAATAATAATAATAATAATAATAATAATAATAATAATAATAATAATAATAATAATAATAATAATAATAATAATAATAATAATAATAATAATAATAATAATAATAATAATAATAATAATAATAATAATAAATTGAAAACAAAATTTGAAAACTACCTCCAATATTCGGAAAAAAAATGCCTCATCTAGGTCTCGAACACAAGACCTCTAGGTTAACTGCACACACTCCAAACCATCCCTCTAATCCATCATATATGTTTTTAAATCACACTTAAATCTATTAAAGCTTATTTCGGATTTCCTTATCTTCTCCAAAACAAATCGATTATAACCTCTTCTTCATACAGACTTTATCACTTATTTTTATCATGTTATGCAATATAACATCCTAACTCATTATCGTCATACCCTTACATTATTATCGTCATTTATCGCGCCATCACCACATAAAATCACGATCCCCCATCGTCCATCATTAGCGTAATTGTTGATTATCATCAACCGTATATCATTACTATCCTCGTCATATACTATCACAGTTTCTCTATTTCATGTCACCACAAATCCTTCATGTTTTAACTCTAGTAGCAATAGAAAAAAAAATATAAACGGGGCAAGAACATATAGCAGCGGCTTTCAACAATCTTTGTTGGATCTTGGGTTAACAACTTGATTAGGTATACGGCCCTTTTATAAATAGAACATGGCAGCCCAATATTAGCCCATCTTGACAAAATCTCTATCGTGGTCTTATCATAATCTAACAGAAAATTTAGCTGCACTTTTATAAAGTTCTGTGAAATAAATTAGTCAACAAAAATTAGTGGGTGGGTTCTCTTATCGGCAGATGTATACATCGCCTGAATAAAAAAAATAAGGAGATTGTGAGTGGAATTTAGAATCCAAGACATTGTCCACTTTGTCGACCTTCAATCTTCTTTTTATGTATTTAAATTGCACCTATCAAACAAAACGATTTGTTTATCTTCATTCAGTTTCCTTACGTTTCAAACCAACAGAATATAGCAGGTTCATATTGGCAACGATCTTGGTTTACTTGCAAAAGGTAAATGGAAGAAGAAACAGAAAAGAGTTGCAGTGGTTTTGAATACTTTAACAGCGTGATTATTATACATGTTTGATGGCGACTCATGATTAAAAGAGGAGAGAGAGATTGAAGAAGATGGATTGCAGCGTGGTTGTGGTGGTTGAATCATGACACATGAGCAGAAACAATTTGCAGTCATGGTGATGATTGGACTAAAGTGGTGGCGGTTATGATGAAGAGTTGTAGAGAGAGAAGAGAGAGTGAGTAAGGTTGAGGGTGATGGTTGAGGATGTCAGGTTGCTGCAAAACAGAAAAAAAAAATGGCAGTCATCGTATGGTAGCAACTCTCCACCTCACTTAAGAAATCACGTAGCAATAGAAGTTCAATGGGTTTGATCTTAAAACAAAAGAGAGTGTCGGTTGTAAGTGGTGATTTGAGTTTAGCAGAGAAAATAAAGTGATGGGTGTTGTAGGGTTTTTGGTCTAAAACAGAAATTGTCTAGCAGCATGTCCGATGATTGATTGATGACTTAAACATTTGCAATGATCTTGTTAATCATAGTGATGATGTTGGTCTCTTTCGATTGAGTATGAAAACAAAAAAAACCAGCAAATGAAGTTTTGGAGTGGAGATGAAAATGAATTTGTTAATAATAAGTGAATGAATAATTGATTTATAAAATGTGATTCAGTCGACAACGAATCTTGTGTAGAACAAGAAAACAAAAGAAAATTTTCAGTAGATGGGGACGTGTAACAGCTAAAGGAGATTTTAATTTGTTTTGTCAAAGTGTTTCCTAACATATTTTGTTTATATGTGATTATTGAATTGATCATTTGGATTTAGTAAGGAAGAAAGAAATCAGATGCAGTGAATCGTACTCCACTTTCTGATTTTTTAAGATTAAGAAATTAATATTAATAATTAATAAGTATATTAATAATAATTATTATTATAATACTGATAAAAATACATAATAATGATAATAATAATAATTTGTAATAATAATAACAATAATCTTTAATGATAATGGTAGTAATAATTTTTAACAATACTATTATTATTCATAATAACTAAAATTATAACTTCACTACTAATAATAATAATGATGTTAACAATGATAACAATATTAACTACAACATATTAAATGTATCAAATTTCACAATATAATTTAATTCATAATACTGATATCAATATTAATAGTAATAATCATACTAAGATAATATCTGTAATTAAACTTTTAATTATATTTTATATATTAATATTACAATTTATCAATTGTATAATATTTTAACATTTATTGATTATTTAATATTTATATATTTTATATATATTGCAATATAATTGTTAATAGCAATCATATATATCATAATAATATCATGTATATATTTCTTTATATCAATACTTAATTGTTTATTATTTTATATATTTAATCCCACTTGATTAAAGTTAATTTTATTAACTCAAAATATCATATATACACTTTTATCTTTATATGTATTTATTTATATACTTACCTACACACAATGGTTCGTGAATCGTCGGGCACCGTCAAAGGACAATTGATTATATGAACATAGTTCCAACATTTTTGAGACTTACCATTACAGACTTTGCTTATCGTGTCGAAATTATATAAAGATTGAGTTTAATTTTAGTCGGAAATTCCCGGGTCGTCACACCCTTCCATCAACCAAATTTCTCTTTTGGCGATGAACCTGAAGCACTCACCGACAAACTAATCCGAAACACCATTTTCACCAACATTTCCCGAATATATCGCCATGATTATATACTATCTCAAATTCAAAACCTTATTCACCCGCTTGTTCCAACCGCCAATCATCCCGGAGTAATCGAAGAAGTTAACGAGCTTCGCGCCTGAGTAATGATTTTAGAGAATATGGTGCAAAACTTACCAGCTTCAGCAACATCACCGACACCAATAGAACCACCAGAAACAGCACCCGCACCATCAACACCACACGCCACAATATCACAATCTATACCCCAAGCATGATCTTCGTTCTACATCTTGTTCCACATCGATTATTTTCGTTCAACATATCGTTCTACATCATTTATCTTCGTTTTACATGGCGATTATGTAATCTCTAATGTTTTAGAGATTATGTATTCTAGTTCTAACGGTAAATCAAATGAGTTTAATATTATATTAACTTATTAAATCCATGATTACATCTGAAGAAACTATATATGTATATATATTTTCATAAAGATTGTGATTAAAAGTTCTTTTGTACAAACTGTTATTGGTGAAAATATTTTAACGGGTAGGTAATACCCGGGGAATATTTATTTTTCACATTAATAAGTTACAATGTACATTCTTCAATTCAGATTCAGCAGTCATTAACAATACTGCCCAAATCCACACATATACATATCCTTTCACCAAAGAACAACTATTTTCAATCAAATTTAATTTCATATTCGAATTTTGACCGATCAGAATCCAAGTAAAGATTTGACAAGTGGCATAATGAAGAAAATAATGGATAAAATAAAATTGATTAGTAACCAATTAATTAACTACGTAAAACTTCAAAGCTATACTAACCTTGGACAATTAAAAAGTATTAAAAGAGTAGGAAATATTAATTATAACACATTTTGATTTAAAATATCGTTAATAAGTTACATCTACTACAGTTAAATATTTCTTCAAGTTTGCCACTTGATTTCATCTTAAATATTATTTGTATCTTGAAGATTACAATCTTCGTTCAAACTCTTCAAACTCTTGAACACACCTCGGAATGATAACAAATAATTCAGATTTGAGAATGCTGATGAAGCCGCAAAAGCTATAGATGGTCTTAATGGTCAACAGTTTGATAATAAAAGAATGGTACGTTGGAAAAGCTCGGAAAAACATCGAAATCTTCCTTCTTCATTGTAATATCTTCAATATTTCTATCGTTATATCTTCCTTAGTTGTAAATATCCTCAACATTTTCGAAGGTATCTTTATATCGTTTTTGATTCGTAATTATTTTCGCCGTCATTTTATCCACGGTACCTCATATCGGAAACTACTTTGACTTCTAAATTCTAGTAAAACCCTAGAATTTTTAAATCCTTGGATATTCTTGAGTAATATTGGAATGAAAACATGAGTTAATGTAATATAATGACACTCGATCAACGTGAGTATATTACAGTAATTCATGCGGAAGTTCTAATGGAACGTGATGATGGTAATACTTGATCAACATTACCATCACCATGAACCGTGTTATTTGACTTGTATTCATCATGAACCATGTTACTTGATTCGAATTCATCGTGAAGCCAATCTCAACCCGAGAAGGGCATTCATAAAACTATCTGCCTATCAGTCTCGGAGAAATCTTTAATCTTATCTTCGATAAAACATTCTTAGATGACTAAAATCTTTTTATTAAGAATCTAAGTTCAAATCTGGTACAAAAACATTCTCGATTTCAATTCCAACTATCACCACTCAAATTTTGGGACGAAATTTCATTAACGGGTAGGTACTGTAATGACCCGAAAATTTTCGACTAATTTTTAACCAAACTCTCGATATGATTTAATATTTTCGACACGATAAGAAAAGTCTGTTAGGTTGAGTCTCAAAATTTTTGAACTGTTTTCTTGCATTCATTTAACTTTCGACCATTTTCGACAATTCACGAACAATTGTGTGTAAATAAATGTGTGTGTGTGTGTGTGTATATATATATATATATATATATATATATATATATATATATATATATATATATATATTATGAGTATATAATTGGTGATTATATGTATATTGTAATATATTAAAATGTATAAATATTAAATATTAAATATATGTTAATATATAATTATTAATATTAAGTAATTAATAAATTGTAATATTAATATATGTAATTGCAAGTTAAAATATAGTTATGTTATTATTATCACTTTCATTATCAATCTTAAAATAAATATTAATATTAATGTCATTATTATGAATATTATCATTTTAGCATAATATATAGATATAAAATTCGATACATTTGATTTGTCATATTATTAATTTTACTAATATTATTGTTATCATTATCAATATTATTATTATTATAATTATTAGTAAAATTATGATTTTAGTTATTATTATATTTAATAAAAATTATCATTTTATTTAAAATTATTAATATCATTATTTTCATTTCTTTTATCATTACTCTTATTATTTGGTATTACTTATGATTATTAATATTTTTATTATTATTTATAGTATTTTAGTATTAATATATTTATACTTACTAATTATTAATATTGTTTATATATATAAAATCATATGTATAATTGAATCTATTATAGATCCCTTTCAACTTCGCCTTCTTTACTTTTCTGTACGATCAATCATATCATCACTTTCACAAATTGGATTCGTGTCTGATCGAACATTCTGTCAACTTCAATTTCATTATAAAACAAATTTGGATAGAAATTAGTAACAGAAAAATTGTACGAATCAGTTTCATGTATCTATCATACTGTGTTTAATTTGTCCTTCTTGTTTCTAAAATTGTACAAATCAAAATTCAATAATAAGAATCAAACAAATTGTATTGAAGGTCTATTTTACTTTTCTATTTTTCTTCTGACAGAAGATATGTTGTCAAACGAATCAAAGCTACAAAACAACTGAAATCAAATCTTGTTACTCTATTACTTTCTCTTTTACATTCTATAACTGATACAATTCAGGAAGAAACAAAAGAAGAAAAATCAATAAAAATTAGGGAATCTGTTTTACATCGATACAATTGTCCTTCCTGTCTGTTAATAGTAATTGAGTTGAATAACTTACCGCTATAAGAAAATTGATCAATCACATATCATAACAAATTCAGTTGCACATCTTTATCTAATTTTTTTTTTCTTGTTTGTTACTTCTGGCTCGAATACTTCTGTCAACCTTCTCAATCTTCTTTTATTTTGTTGGTATCTCTTCGGATTGATTCTTCATGTCGACACCTCTTAATATATATCCATCAATCTTATATATAATTGGAAAGTTATGATACAAGCATTCACACAAACCATACCCGATCACCTTCAACTTGAAACCCACATCACATTATACCACTTTCAATTTCTGTTTCTTTCTTTCTTTCTTTCTTTCTTTGAACTACCCAACCAAAGTATCATCACCTTGAATCATCACAACCATACCCTTATTTCTCACTCGACCATTAAACATCATCACCTTCTATTTTCTGTTTCAAATTTACACCAACACCACCACATACATATATATATATATATATATATATATATATATATATATATATATATATATATATATATATACGCTTTCCATCCACCAAAAAAAAAAAAAAACCAACACCCTTGTTGATCACTCACTTGAAAAACATCATTGGGTCACCACCATTTGAAACCCATTTAACCATCTCCTTATTCGAACCACTACAACTACTTCTTCTATCTTCTGTTGCTCTTTCTCTGTTCGAAATCTTCCATCGTAACCGGCAACAATCACCACTGTAGCAACTGTATATATATTATTATTATTTTTAACTTCTGCAGCTGCTCACTTTAATTCTGCAGATATCCCAACTTTTGTTACCTCATCTTGTTTACTGAATATAGACGAATAATGATGATGACGTTCCTGTGATGTTATGACTAATATGATAAAGAAGATGATGGAAAGCAAAGGTTATGGCTGTAACAAAATTCTTTCTGTTTATATCATAAACACCACCGACACTTTCTCTTTTCTTTTGTTGATGGCCGACCAGTGGACAACCAAAAAGAGATGACTAGCTTTTGCTATATTTTTTAAACCATGATATTATGCCACTGAACCTATAATGGATGGACTAGAGTTTTATAAATATATTTTTTTTTGGTCGAAGATAAAGTTATTTTAAAAAGGGTGGCGTGATTATAGGAGGATTAGCTTAATTTGTTTCTAAGATACTCGTTACTACAGCTGTTTTGCGTATACTTCTTTTTTTTTGAACCGGCTGATAACCAAGTGATCACCACAACCGATACCTTATTTTATTTTAGGCCTGTTTCAGTTTTCAGTTGGGCCGAATCCCTTTTGTGTTGTTGGGCTTCGATCATTTAATTATTGGGCTACAGCCGTTGGGTTACTGTTAGTATAGTGTTAGTACTCAGTATTGGTTAATGATAACGGTATATGGAAGTTATAATGATGATTACTGTTGTAATGAAGATAATATTATGATTAGTCATGATTTTATGATGATGTGTTTAAGAGAAGATGATTATGATTATGATTATGATTATGATCATGTCGTGATCATGATTAAAAATGATGAGACGTTATGAGAAGATGGATAACAAAAATAATTAAGGGAATGATAGTGATAATGATATACGTATTATGAAAGTGATGATTATGATAATATTAGATTAAGATTATGATCCATAAATGATAATGTTAATGGATCATGATGATATTGATGATGATGAGAAGATGATATAGATGTGATCGATGTTGATGATAATGGAGTTTTAAGTTAAGAAGAAGAAGGCAGGAAGCATATTAGTTAAAAGAAATTAAAGTGATAATTAAAAACAGAAAATAAGAAATGGAGCAATGGTTAAGGGTGTTAGCGGGAGGTCGCGGGTTCAAACCCGGACTTGGGCATTCTTTTTTTAAGGGCTACTCCTTTGAGGTAGTTATTACTAATACTTTTATTATTATTATTTCATTATTATTTTTATTGTTATTATTATTATTATTATTATTATTATTATTATTATTATTATTATTATTATTATTATTATTATTATTATTATTATTATTATTATTAGTTATAGATTGTTATTAAGTAATTATTATTATTACCAATATTAGAAATAAGATTATTAGTATAATTAATATTATTATCATTATTATTATTATTATTATTAAAATATATAGTATTATTATTAATATGATTATTAAAATTTCTAGTAGAATCATCATTTTTATTAAAAGTACCATTGTTATTTAAAATATTATTTTTATGAAAACTAACATTTTTATCTTATCATTATTATCTTTTTATTAAAAATTATTACTATTACTAACATTACTTTTATTATTAGTATTATTATCAAAACTATTAATAGTAGTATCATTATTAAATTTAATTACTTTTAGTATTATTATTATTATCATAAAAAGATACAAATTTTTATTTATTATTATCGATATTATTTTATCAAATAAATAGCTATATAAGAATAAATTTAAAACATATCGCATAACAACATTAATATTTTCATAATAGATACTAGTTATTTATCTAAAGTATATAAAATAAATATAGTTAATATAGTTACCAATGAAACATACGAGTTACTGAAATAACAATAATATCTAAATTTGTTCGATTACGATTACATGTTTTAATATATATTACATGATAAACTTATGAACTCACCAACCTTTTGGTTGACACTTTTAAGCATGTTTATTCGCAGGTATGAAAGAAAACTTTCGCTGTGCATTTGCTCATTTTAAAGATATTAGATGGAGTCGTTAATGGCATATAGAGGTCTGTACCTCACAATGGGACCAGCTGTTGAAAACTTCGTCCAGGTGGATTAGGACGGGTCACTACAAAAAGTGTTGGCCAAGTGCTATAAATTGGAACGTTTTCTGCCGAGTTTACACACACCTTATTCACTGATCTCTCTCACTCTCTCAATATATATTTATATTTATATTTTAATTATATTTTTACTATTAAGTTAATAATAATAAGGTTATAGTAGCGAATGTTTTAAGTTTGTAAGTCGAAACTCTGTCCGTGTAACACTACGCGATTAATACTCATTGTAAGTTATGTTCAACCTTTTTAAATTAATGTCTTGTAGCTAAGTTATTATTATGCTTATTTAAGCCAAAATAATTGTGACGTTGGACTAAATATTAAGACTGGGTTATTGGGCTTTGTACCATAATTTGGGTTTGAATAAAAGACCGACACTTGTGGAAATTAGACTATGGGCTATTAATGGGCTTTATATTAATTAAATGATATCTCGTTGATTTAATATAGAGATTTATAATTTGACGTATTTATATATAACCACATACGCTTGACTGAGTATGGTGTGCGAGATATTTATAAATACTAATAATTATTTATTTGACCGGACGCGGGAATGAATTAATAGTCAATGGACTCATTAAAACAGGGGTGGATTACATTCAAGGGTAATTGGTGTAATTGTTAACAAAGTATTAAAACCTTGGATTACACGCAGTCGATAACCTGGTGTACTCATTAAACAAAGTATTAAGACCTTGTTACAGTTTAAGTCCCCAATTAGTTGGAATATTTGACTTCGGGTATAAGGGTAATTTGATGAAGACTCTCGCACTTTATAATTATGACCGATGGACTATTATGGACAAAACTAGATGGACATATCGAATAATCCAGGACAAAGGACAATTAATGTGATGCCCCGTACAAAATTAACGTGTATGGATTATCAACAACAGGATCATTACAAAGTCAAACACTATATGCTGTTTAAAAAAAAAAAGTTTGCATTCATAAGAAAAGGTGACGTCATAATTAACGTCAAATGTTTAACATACGATAGTGTGCTTCTACGAATAGAAGGCAATAATAATAGTGCGTGACCCAATGGTCATTACAAATTCATTATTTCAAAAGTAACATAGTTTGTGAATGCAAGGTAAACGTTTCATGCAGAGACATCTCTAACAAAAGCAGAGGGAGTCTACATAGCAAGACAACTACAACGGAAGCATCAAACCTCTAAGCACCTGAAAAAACATGCTTAAAAACGTCAACACGAATGTTGGTGAGCTATAGTTTAAGTAAAACAGTAATGTAAGGTAGGCCACGAGATTTCAGTGTTTCAAAACAGTATGAAAAGTATATGTTTAACCGTGGGCACTTGGTAACTAACTTAACGTAATATCACCCCCTAAAAGTACACTTGGTGAGTGCGTAAGTTTACAAAGTATTAAACACCCATTAAATGCTAGCGCTACTAGCCCGAGTGGGAATGTCAAACCCTATGGATCCATATCTAAGATTCGCGTTCACTGGTTCAAAAACCAATGACTAAACGTTACCGAGCTAAGGGGAAAGTTTATGCCGTTGTATAATACACACATATATAAAGTTTAAGTACTCGTGCCTAGTATGTACAACGTAAAATGTGCATGTATTCTCAGTTCCCAAAATAGTTAAAGTAAAAAAGGGATGTTATAACTCACAGTGAAAAGTAGTAAGGTCGGTACGAGATAAGTAAGCAAGTAGTTGGTCCGAAAGGTCCTCAGCCTAAGTCAAAAGTTACTAAGTCAGTAAATCGTTCCCAAAGGTTTAAAAGTATGTAAATTAGGTCTTAAGTATCATCATCATTCATCATCATAGGTAAAAAGTAAAGTAACTTTTCAATCAAGAATAGAGATCGAAACAAAGGCTGACTTAGTTTAGTTGCCACGACCTCTATATAAACTGAAATGAGGTGAGACCAGTGACCATGGCTCCATATATGAGTCCCGTAGTTGCTGACCAATTTTCATAACCAAACTCATCTTTATTTAACTGTGGTGACGGTTTAAGTGCGAGTAGGTCAGAAATTTCAGCACAACGTTACAAGGGTGTAGTGACTTTCGGAAGGCTATAAATCCTAAACCGTAACTCGGATTAAGACAAGGCCTAAACAGAAAATCATCTACTCGAACCGAACTAACAGGAAATAAAGTTTCCAGTAGCCCAGGTGACCTGATCAGACCCAGAAAACAGTAAGAAAAGTGTTCCGGTGGGTTCTTGGTGCTTGATGCTCATCACGGTTCTCATCCTTGATGCTTATAGCTTCAAGTGTACAACTCGTTGATGTGTTTGCATCATCTTTACCAAGTTTTGACCATCATGACACTAGGGTATGTCTAATATATGTAGCACAACTCATTTAAGGGTTGTAAGTAGGTTGATGAACCAAAGTTACATCAAGATCTTGGATCCGACACATACATGAGTTCTAATAGTAATATTAAACTACAAACTTGAAAGTAAACTAAATAAACAAGATCTTAAGTTGTAGAACTTAGATTTTAGTTAGATCTTGAAGATCCTAGACTAGAAAGTCTAGATCTAGTGTTCTTAAGTTAAACCCTAAGTTATGGAACTTCGATCTTTACTTTAATAAAACCATAAGTTATGAAACTCAGATTTTAATCTTGTAGAATGTATATATAAGCTTATAAGCTTTTGTTTTAGACAAAATTGAAAGACCATAAGCTATAGAAACTTAGATCCAACATAAGTGTATGAAGTTATGACTAGAAAGTTATACTTTCATGTTCTTGAACTTACAAAGTTTCAACTTTAGTTTCAAGAAAAATGAGATCAAGTTTAACTAGTAATACTTGACCAAAATTATATATCATGAAAATAAATAAATAAAATGAAGAATTAAACTAAAGTTACAAGTAACAAGTTCATGTTTGTTTCAAACTTAAGAAGATTCAAGCCAAAACATGGATCTTTAAGAAAATAAACCTTAAGTTTACAAAACATGAACACAAGTAAGATCTCAAAGCTTGTGAGCTTTAGATCTTTATAACATCTTAAGTGTAGAACCATATGTTATAGTAACTTAGATCCTTGTTCTTGATTTCTCATCAAACAAAGATGAAAGAAACAAGATTCATGAAGATACAAACTATAAAGTTTGATCTTGAACAACAAACAGCAATTTAGTAAATTGATGATGAACTTGGTGATTTTTGAAATGTCTCGTTCTTATTGATTAAAAACGTTCCATATTAATTGATTTCGTTGCGAGGTTTTGACCTCTATATGAGACATTTTTCAAAGACTGCATTCATTTTTAAAACAAACCATAACCTTTATTTCATAAATAAAGGTTTAAAAAGCTTTACGTAGATTATCAAATAATGATAATCTAAAATATCCTGTTTACACACGACCATTACATAATGGTTTACAATACAAATATGTTACATCGAAATCAGTTTCTTGAATGCAGTTTTTCACAATATCATACAAACATGGACTCCAAATCTTGTCCTTATTTTAGTATGCAACAGCGGAAGCTCTTAGTATTCACCTGAGAATAAACATGCTTTAAACGTCAACAAAAATGTTGGTGAGTTATAGGTTTAACCTATATATATCAAATCGTAACAATAGACCACACGATTTCATATTTCATTTCACATCCCATACATAGAGATAAAAATCATTCATATGGTGAACACCTGGTAACCGACATTAACAAGATGCATATATAAGAATATCCCCATCATTCCGGGACACCCTTCGGATATGATATAAATTTCGAAGTACTAAAGCATCCGGTACTTTGGATGGGGTTTGTTAGGCCCAATAGATCTATCTTTAGGATTCGCGTCAATTAGGGTGTCTGTTCCCTAATTCTTAGATTACCAGAGTTAATAAAAAGGGGCATATTCGATTTCGATAATTCAACCATAGAATGTAGTTTCACGTACTTGTGTCTATTTTGTAAATCATTTATAAAACCTGCATGTATTCTCATCCCAAAAATATTAGATTTTAAAAGTGGGACTATAACTCACTTTCACAGATTTTTACTTCGTCGGGAAGTAAGACTTGGCCACTGGTTGATTCACGAACCTATAACAATATATACATATATATCAAAGTATGTTCAAAATATATTTACAACACTTTGAATATATTTTGATGTTTTAAGTTTATTAAGCCAGCTGTCCTCGTTAGTAACCTACAACTAGTTGTCCACAGTTAGATGTACAGAAATAAATCGATAAATATTATCTTGAATCAATCCATGATCCAGTGTATACGTATCTCAGTATTGATCACAACATAAACTATATATATTTTGGAATCAACCTCAACCCTGTATAGCTAACTCCAACATTCACATATAGAGTGTCTATGGTTGTTCCGAAATATATATAGATGTGTCGACATGATAGGTCGAAACATTGTATGCGTTTCTATGGTATCTCAAGATTACATAATATACAATACAAGTTGATTAAGTTATGGTTGGAATAGATTTGTTACCAATTTTCACGTAGCTAAAATGAGTAGTTTTTACCAATTTTGTTTTGCTCGCCATTTATTCGTTTCTAATCCGTTTTGAGTGATTTAAGCGGCCACGGTTTCGTATTGAACTTGACTTTATGAAACTAAACAGAAAAGGTATAGGTTTATAGTCGGAAATACAAGTTACAAGTCATTTTTGTAAAGGTAGTCATTTCAGTCGAAAGAACGACGTCTAGATGACCATTTTAGAAAACATACTTCCACTTTGAGTTTAACCATAATTTTTGGATATAGTTTCATGTTCATAATAAAAATCATTTTCCCAGAATAACAACTTTTAAATCAAAGTTTATCATAGTTTTTAATTAACTAACCCAAAACAGCCCGCGGTGTTACTACGACGGCGTAAATCCGTTTTTACGGTGTTTTTCGTGTTTCCAGGTTTTAAATCATTAAGTTAGCATATCATATAGATATATAACATGTATTTAGTTGATTTTAAAAGTCAAGTTAGAAGGATTAACTTTTATTTGCGAACAAGTTTAGAATTAACTAAACTATGTTCTAATGATTACAAGTTTAAACCTTCGAATAAGATAGCTTTATATGTATGAATCGAATGATGTTATGAACATCATTACTACCTCAAGTTCCTTGGATAAACCTACTGGAAATGAGAAAAATAGATCTAGCTTCAAAGGATCCTTGGATGGCTTGAAAGTTCTTGAAGCAGAATCATGACACGAAAACAATTTCAAGTAAGATTTCCACTCGAAATAAGATTGTTATAGTTATAGAAATTGAATTAAATTTTGAATATGATTATTACCTTGTATTAGAAATATAACCTACTGTAATTAACAAAGGTTTCTTGATCTTGGATGATTATTTGGAATGGATTTAGAAAACTTGGAAGTAAACTTGCAATCTTGGAAGTATTCTTGATTTTATGAAACTAGAACTTTTGGAATTTATGAAGAACACTTAGAACTTGAAGATAGAACTTGAGAGAGATTAATTAGATGAATAAAATTGAAGAATGAAAGTGTTTTTAGGTGTTTTTGGTCGTTGGTGTATGGATTAGATATAAAGGATATGTAATTTTGTTTTCATGTAAATAAGTCATGAATGATTACTCATATTTTTGTAATTTTATGTGATATTTCATGCTAGTTGCCAAATGATGGTTCCCACATATGTTAGGTAACTCACATGGGCTGCTAAGAGCTAATAATTGGAGTGTATATACCAATAGTACATACATCTAAAAGTTGTGTATTGTACGAGTACGAATACGGGTGCATACGAGTAGAATTGTTGATGAAACTGAACGAGGATGTAATTGTAAGCATTTTTGTTAAGTAGAAGTATTTTGATAAGTGTCTTGAAGTCTTCCAAAAGTATATGAATACATATTAAAACACTACATGTATATACATTTTAACTGAGTCGTTAAGTCATCGTTAGTCGTTACATGTAAGTGTTGTTTTGAGACCTTTAGGTTAACGATCTTGTTAAATGTTGTTAACCCAAAGTTTATAATATCAAATGAGATTTTAAATTATAATATTATCGTGATATTATGATGTATAAATATCTCTTAATATGATATATATACATTAAATGTCATTACAACGATAATCGTTACATATATGTCTCGTTTCAAAATCATTAAGTTAGTAGTCTTTTTTTTACATATGTAGTTCATTGTTAATATACTTAATGATATGTTTACTTATCATAATATCATGTTAACTATATATATATATATATATATATATATATATATATATATATATATATATATATATATATATATATATATATATATATATATATATATATATATATATATATATATATCCTTATATATGTCATCATATAGTTTTTACAAGTTTTAACGTTCATGAATCACCGGTCAACTTGGGTGGTCAATTGTCTATATGAAACCTATTTCAATTAATCAAGTCTTAACAAGTTTGATTGCCTAACATGTTGGAAACACTTAATCATGTAAATAACAATTTCATTTAATATATATATATATATATATATATATATATATATATATATATATATATATATAAACATGGAAAAATTCGGGTCACTACAGTACCTACCCGTTAAATAAATTTCCCCCCGAAATTTTTAGCAGTTGGAGGTGTTGACGTATCTTCTAGAAATAAATGCGGGTATTTCTTCTTCATCTGATCTTCTCATTCACAGGTAAACTCGGGTCCTCTACGATCATTCCATCGAACCTTAACAATTGGTATCTTGTTTTGCTTAAGTCTTTTAACCGCACGATCCATTATTTCGACGGGTTCTTCGATGAATTGAAGTTTTTCGTTGATTTGGATTTCATCTAATGGAATAGTGAGATCTTCTTTAGCAAAACATTTCTTCAAATTCGAGACGTGGAAAGTGTTATGTACAGCCGCGGGTTGTTGTGGTAATTCAAGTCGGTAAGCTACTGGTCCAACACGATCAATAATCTTGAATGGTCTAATATACCTTGGATTTAATTTCCCTCATTTACCAAATCGAACAACGCCTTTCCAAGGTGCAACTTTAAGCATGACCATCTCTCCAGTTTCAAATTCTATATCTTTTCTTTTAATATCAGCGTAGCTCTTTTGTAGACTTTGGGCGGTTTTCAACCGTTGTTGAATTTGGATGATCTTCTCGGTAGTTTCTTGTATTATCTCCAGACTCGTAATCTGTCTATCCCCCACTTCACTCCAACAAATCGGAGACCTGCACTTTCTACCATAAAGTGCTTCAAACGGCGCCATCTCAATGCTTGAATGGTAGCTGTTGTTGTAGGAAAATTCTGCTAACGATAGATGTCGATCCCAACTGTTTCTGAAATCAATAACACATGCTCGTAGCATGTCTTCAAGCGTTTGTATTGTCCTTTCGCTCTGCCCATCAGTTTGTAGATGATAGGCAGTACTCATGTCTAGACGAGTTCCTAATGCTTGCTGTAATGTCTGCCAGAATCTTGAAATAAATCTGCCATCCCTATAAGAGATAATAGAGATTGGTATTCCATGTCTGGAGATGACTTCCTTCAAATACAGTCGTGCTAACTTCTCCATCTTGTCATCTTCTCTTATTGGCAGGAAGTGTGCTGATTTGGTGAGACAATCAACTATTACCCAAATAGTATCAAAACCACTTGCAGTCCTTGGCAATTTAGTGATGAAATCCATGGTAATGTTTTGCCATTTCCATTCCGGGATTTCGGGTTGTTGAAGTAGACCTGATGGCTTCTGATGCTCAGCTTTGACCTTAGAACACGTCAAACATTCTCCTACGTATTTAGCAACATCGGCTTTCATACCTGGCCACCAAAAATGTTTCTTGAGATCCTTGTACATCTGCCCCGGTCCAGGATGTATTGAGTGTCTGGTTTTATGAGCTTCTCTAAGTACCATTTCTCTCATATCTCCAAATTTTGGTAGCCAAATCCTTTCAGTCCTATACCGGGTTCCGTCTTCCCGAATATTAAGATGCTTCTCCGATCCTTTGGGTATTTCATCCTTTAAATTTCCCTCTTTTAAAACTCCTTGTTGCGCCTCCTTTATTTGAGTAGTAAGGTTATTGTAAATCATTATATTCATAGATTTTACTTGAATGGGTTCTCTATCCTTCCTGCTCAAGGCGTCGGCTACCACATTTGCCTTTCCTGGGTGGTAACGAATCTCAAAGTCGTAATCATTCAACAATTCAATCCACCTACGCTGCCTCATATTAAGTTGTTTCTGATTAAATATGTGTTGAAGACTTTTGTGGTCGGTATATATAATACTTTTAACCCCATATAAGTAGTGCCTCCAAGTCTTTAATGCAAAAACAACCGCGCCTAATTCCAAATCATGCGTCGTATAATTTTGTTCGTGAATCTTCAATTGTCTAGACGCATAAGCAATCACCTTCGTTCGTTGCATTAATACACAACCGAGACCTTGCTTTGATGCGTCACAATAAATCACAAAATCATCATTCCTTTCAGGCAACGACAATATAGGTGTCGTAGTTAGCTTTTTCTTCAATAACTGGAACGCGTTCTCTTGTTCATTCCATTCAAATTTCTTCCCTTTATGCGTTAATGCAGTCAAGGGTTTTGGTATTCTGGAAAAGTCTTGGATGAATCTTCTGTAGTAACCAGCTAGTCCTAAAAACTGGCGTATGTGTTTCGGAGTTTTAAGGGTTTCCCACTTTTCAACAGTTTCTATCTTTGCCGGATCCACCTTAATACCTTCTTTGTTCACTATGTGACCGAGGAATTGAACTTCTTCCAACCAAAATGCACACTTTGAAAACTTAGCGTACAATTCTTCCTTCCTCAATACTTCTAACACCTTTCTCAAATGTTCACCGTGTTCTTGGTCATTCTTTGAGTAAATAAGTATGTCATCAATGAAAACAATGACAAACTTGTCAAGGTATGGTCCACACACTCAGTTCATAAGGTCCATGAACACAGCTGGTGCGTTAGTCAATCCAAACGGCATAACCATAAACTCGTAATGACCATAACGCGTCCTAAAAGCCGTTTTTGGAATATCATCCTCCTTTACTCGCATTTGATGATATCCAGAACGTAAATCGATCTTCGAATAAACCGTCGAGCCTTGTAGTTGATCAAATAAGTCGTCAATTCTCGGCAGTGGATAACGGTTTTTGATGGTAAGTTTGTTCAACTCTCTGTAGTCAATACACAACCTAAATGTACCATCCTTCTTCTTGACAAACAAAACACGAGCTCCCCATGGTGATGTGCTTGGTCGAATGAAACCACGTTCTAATAGTTCTTGCAGTTGGCTTTGCAGTTCTTTCATCTCGCTGGGTGCGAGTCTATAAGGAGCACGAGCTATTGGTGCAGCTCCTGGTACAAGATCTATTTGAAATTCAACTGATCGATGTGGAGGTAGTCCCGGTAATTCTTTCGGAAATACATCGGGAAATTCTTTTGCGACGGGAACATCATTGATGCTCTTTTCTTCAGTTTGTACTTTCGCGACGTATGCTAGAACAGCATAGCAACCTTTTCTTATTAGTTTTTGTGCCTTCAAATTACTAATAAGATGTAGCTTCATGTTGCCCTTTTCTCCGTACACCATTAAGGGTTCTCCTTTTTCTCATACAATGCGAATTGCATTTTTATAACATACGATCTCTGCTTTCACCTTCGTCAGCCAGTCTATACCAACTATTACATCAAAACTCCCTAACTCTACTGGTATCAAATCAATCTTAAATATTTCGCTACCCAGTTTAATTTCTCGATTCTGGCATATATTATCTGCTGAAATTAATTTACCGTTTGCTAATTCGAGTAAAAATTTACTATCCAACGGCGTCAATGGACAACTTAATTTAGCACAAAAATTTCTACTCATATAGCTTCTATCCGCACCCGAATCAAATAAAACGTAAGCAGATTTATTGTAAATAAGAAACGTACCCGTAACATGAAATGTCCCGTTCTTATTGATTAAAAACGTTCCATATTAATTGATTTCGTTGCGAGGTTTTGACCTCTATATGAGACGTTTTTCAAAGACTGCATTCATTTTTAAACAAACCATAACCTTTATTTCATCAATAAAGGTTTAAAAAGCTTTACGTAGATTATCAAATAATGATAATCTAAAATATCCTGTTTACACACGACCATTACATAATGGTTTACAATACAAATATGTTACAACAAAATAAGTTTCTTGAATGCAGTTTTTACACAATATCATACAAGCATGGACTCCAAATCTTGTCCTTATTTAAGTATGCGACAGCGGAAGCTCTTAATAATCACCTGAGAATAAACATGCTTAAAACGTCAACAAAAATGTTGGTGAGTTATAGGTTTAACCTATATATATCAAATCGTAACAATAGACCACAAGATTTCATATTTCAATACACATCCCATACATAGAGATAAAAATCATTCATATGGTGAACACCTGGTAACCGACAATAACAAGATGCATATATAAGAATATCCCCATCATTCCGGGACACCCTTCGGATATGATATAAATTTCGAAGTACTAAAGCATCCGGTACTTTGGATGGGGTTTGTTAGGCCCAATAGATCTATCTTTAGGATTCGCGTCAATTAGGGTGTCTGTTCCCTAATTCTTAGATTACCAGACTTAATAAAAAGGGGCATATTCGATTTCGATAATTCAACCATAGAATGTAGTTTCACGTACTTGTGTCTATTTTGTAAATCATTTATAAAACCTGCATGTATTCTCATCCCAAAAATATTAGATTTTAAAAGTGGGACTATAACTCACTTTCACAGATTTTTACTTCGTCGGAAAGTAAGACTTGGCCACTGGTTGATTCACGAACCTATAACAATATATACATATATATCAAAGTATGTTCAAAATATATTTACAACACTTTTAATATATTTTGATGTTTTAAGTTTATTAAGTCAGCTGTCCTCGTTAGTAACCTACAACTAGTTGTCCACAGTTAGATGTACAGAAATAAATCGATAAATATTATCTTGAATCAATCCACGACCCAGTGTATACGTATCTCAGTATTGATCACAACTCAAACTATATATATTTTGGAATCAACCTCAACCCTGTATAGCTAACTCCAACATTCACATATAGAGTGTCTATGGTTGTTCCGAAATATATATAGATGTGTCGACATGATAGGTCGAAACATTGTATACGTGTCTATGGTATCTCAAGATTACATAATATATAATACAAGTTGATTAAGTTATGGTTGGAATAGATTTGTTACCAATTTTCACGTAGCTAAAATGAGAAAAATTATCCAATCTTGTTTTACCCATAACTTCTTCATTTTAAATCCGTTTTGAGTGAATCAAATTGCTATGGTTTCATATTGAACTCTATTTTATGAATCTAAACAAAAAAAGTATAGGTTTCTAGTCGGAAAAATAAGTTACAAGTCGTTTTTGTAAAGGTAGTCATTTCAGTCGAAAGAACGACGTCTAGATGACCATTTTAGAAAACATACTTCCACTTTGAGTTTAACCATAATTTTTGGATATAGTTTCATGTTCATAATAAAAATCATTTTCTCAGAATAACAACTTTTAAATCAAAGTTTATCATAGTTTTTAATTAACTAACCCAAAACAGCCCGCGGTGTTACTACGACGGCGTAAATCCGGTTTTACGGTGTTTTTCGTGTTTCCAGGTTTTAAATCATTAAGTTAGCATATCATATAGATATAGAACATGTGTTTAGTTGATTTTAAAAGTCAAGTTAGAAGGATTAACTTTTGTTTGCGAACAAGTTTAGAATTAACTAAACTATGTTCTAGTGATTACAAGTTTAAACCTTCGAATAAGATAGCTTTATATGTATGAATCGAATGATGTTATGAACATCATTACTACCTTAAGTTCCTTGGATGAACCTACTGGAAAAGAGAAAAATGGATCTAGCTTCAATGGATCCTTGGATGGCTCAAAGTTCTTGAAGCAAAATCATGACACGAAAACAAGTTCAAGTAAGATCATCACTTGAAATAAGATTGTTATAGTTATAGAAATTGAACCAAAGTTTGAATATGATTATTACCTTGTATTAGAATGATAACCTACTGTAAGAAACAAAGATTTCTTGAGGTTGGATGATCACCTTACAAGATTGGAAGTGAGCTAGCAAACTTGAAAGTATTCTTGATTTTATGAAACTAGAACTTTTGGAATTTATGAAGAACACTTAGAACTTGAAGATAGAACTTGAGAGAGTTCAATTAGATGAAGAAAATTGAAGAATGAAAGTGTTTGTAGGTGTTTTTGGTCGTTGGTGTATGGATTAGATATAAAGGATATGTAATTTTGTTTTCATGTAAATAAGTCATGAATGATTACTCATATTTTTGTAATCTTATGAGATATTTCATGCTAGTTGCCAAATGATGGTTCCCACATGTGTTAGGTGACTCACATGGGCTGCTAAGAGCTGATCATTGGAGTGTATATACCAATAGTACATACATCTAAAAGCTGTGTATTGTACGAGTACGAATACGGGTGCATACGAGTAGAATTGTTGATGAAACTGAACGAGAATGTAATTGTAAGCATTTTTGTTAAGTAGAAGTATTTTGATAAGTGTATTGAAGTCTTTCAAAAGTGTATAAATACATATTAAAACACTACATGTATATACATTTTAACTGAGTCGTTAAGTCATCGTTAGTCGTTACATGTAAGTGTTGTTTTGAAACCTTTAGGTTAACGATCTTGTTAAATGTTGTTAACCCAATGTTTATAATATCAAAAGAGATTTTAAATTATTATATTATCATGATATTATGATGTACGAATATCTCTTAATATGATATATATACATTAAATGTCGTTACAACGATAAACGTTACATATATGTCTCGTTTCAAAATCATTAAGTTAGTAGTCTTGTTTTTACATATGTAGTTCATTGTTAATATAATTAATGATATGTTTACTTATCATAATATCATGTTAACTATATATATAACCATATATATGTCATCATATAGTTTTTTTTACAAGTTTTAACGTTCGTGAATCACCGGTCAACTTGGGTGGTCAATTGTCTATATGAAACCTATTTCAATTAATCAAGTCTTAACAAGTTTGATTGCTTAACATGTTGGAAACATTTAATCATGTAAATATCAATCTCAATTAATATATATAAACATGGAAAAGTTCGGGTCACTACAGTACCTACCCGTTAAATAAATTTCGTCCCGAAATTTTAAGTTGTTGAAGGTGTTGACGAATCTTCTGGAAATAGATGCGGGTATTTCTTCTTCATCTGATCTTCACGCTCCCAGGTGAACTCGGGTCCTCTACGAGCATTCCATCGAACCTTAACAATTGGTATCTTGTTTTGCTTAAGTCTTTTAACCTCACGATCCATTATTTCGACGGGTTCTTCGATGAATTGGAGTTTTTCGTTGATTTGGATTTCATCTAACGGAATAGTGAGATCTTCTTTAGCAAAACATTTCTTCAAATTCGAGACGTGGAAAGTGTTATGTACAGCCGCGAGTTGTTGAGGTAACTCAAGTCGGTAAGCTACTGGTCCGACACGATCAATAATCTTGAATGGTCCAATATACCTTGGATTTAATTTTCCTCGTTTACCAAATCGAACAACGCCTTTCCAAGGTGCAACTTTAAGCATGACCATCTCTCCAATTTCAAATTCTATATCTTTTCTTTTAATGTCAGCGTAGCTCTTTTGTCGACTTTGGGCGGTTTTCAACCGTTGTTGAATTTGGATGATCTTCTCGGTAGTTTCTTGTATAATCTCCGGACCCGTAATCTGTCTATCCCCCACTTCACTCCAACAAATCGGAGACCTGCACTTTCTACCATAAAGTGCTTCAAACGGCGCCATCTCAATGCTTGAATGGTAGCTGTTGTTGTAGGAAAATTCTGCTAACGGTAGATGTCGATCCCAACTGTTTCCGAAATCAATAACACATGCTCGTAGCATGTCTTCAAGCGTTTGTATCGTCCTTTCGCTCTGCCCATCAGTTTGTGGATGATAGGCAGTACTCATGTCTAGACGAGTTCCTAATGCTTGCTGTAATGTCTGCCAGAATCTTGAAATAAATCTGCCATCCCTATCAGAGATAATAGAGATTGGTATTCCATGTCTGGAGACGACTTCCTTCAAATACAGTCGTGCTAACTTCTCCATCTTGTCATCTTCTCTTATTGGCAGGAAGTGTGCTGATTTGGTGAGACGATCAACTATTACCCAAATAGTATCAAAACCACTTGCAGTCCTTGGCAATTTAGTGATGAAATCCATGGTAATGTTTTCCCATTTCCATTCCGGGATTTCGGGTTGTTGAAGTAGACCTGATGGTTTCTGATGCTCAGCTTTGACCTTAGAACACGTCAAACATTCTCCTACGTATTTAGCAACATCGGCTTTCATACCCGGCCACCAAAAATGTTTCTTGAGATCCTTGTACATCTTCCCCGTTCCAGGATGTATTGAGTATCTGGTTTTATGAGCTTCTCTAAGTACCATTTCTCTCATATCTCCAAATTTTGGTACCCAAATCCTTTCAGCCCTATACCGGGTTCCGTCTTCCCGAATATTAAGATGCTTCTCCGATCCTTTGGGTATTTCATCCTTTAAATTTCCCTCTTTTAAAACTCCTTGTTGCGCCTCCTTTATTTGAGTAGTAATGTTATTATGAATCATTATATTCATAGATTTTACTCGAATGGGTTCTCTATCCTTCCTGCTCAAGGCATCGGCTACCACATTTGCCTTCCCCGGGTGGTAACGAATCTCAAAATCGTAATCATTCAATAATTCAATCCACCTACGCTGCCTCATATTCAGTTGTTTCTGATTAAATATGTGTTGAAGACTTTTGTGGTCGGTATATATAATACTTTTGACCCCATATAAGTAGTGCCTCCAAGTCTTTAATGCAAAAACAACCGCGCCTAATTCCAAATCATGCGTCGTATAATTTTGTTCGTGAATCTTCAATTGTCTAGACGCATAAGCAATCACCTTCGTTCGTTGCATTAATACACAACCGAGACCTTGCTTTGATGCGTCACAATAAATCACAAAATCATCATTCCCTTCAGGCAATGACAATATAGGTGCCGTAGTTAGCTTTTTCTTCAATAACTGAAACGCTTTCTCTTGTTCATCATTCCATTCAAATTTCTTCCCTTTATGCGTTAATGCAGTCAAGGGTTTTGCTATTCTGGAAAAGTCTTGGATGAACCTTCTGTAGTAACCAGCTAGTCCTAAAAACTGGCGTATGTGTTTCGGAGTTTTCGGGGTTTCCCACTTTTCAACAGTTTCTATCTTTGCCGGATCCACCTTAATACCTTCTTTATTCACTATGTGACCGAGGAATTGAACTTCTTCCAACCAAAATGCACACTTTGAAAACTTAGCGTACAATTCTTCCTTCCTCAATACTTCTAACACCTTTCTCAAATGTTCACCGTGTTCTTGGTCATTCTTTGAGTAAATAAGTATGTCATCAATGAAAACAATGACAAACTTGTCAAGGTATGGTCCACACACTCGGTTCATAAGGTCCATGAACACAGCTGGTGCATTAGTTAAACCAAACGGCATGACCATAAACTCGTAATGACCGTAACGTGTTCTGAAAGCAGTCTTTGGAATATCATCTTCTTTCACCCGCATTTGATGATACCCGGAACGTAAGTCAATCTTTGAATAAACAGACGAGCCTTGTAGTTGATCAAATAAGTCGTCGATTCTCGGTAGTGGGTAGCGGTTCTTGATGGTAAGTTTGTTCAACTCTCGGTAGTCGATACACAACCTGAATGTACCATCTTTCTTCTTGACAAACAAAACAGGAGCTCCCCACGGTGATGTGCTTGGTCGAATGAAACCACGCTCTAAAAGTTCTTGTAATTGGCTTTGCAGTTCTTTCATCTCGCTGGGTGCGAGTCTGTAAGGAGCACGAGCTATTGGTGCAGCTCCTGGTACAAGATCTATTTGAAATTCAACGGATCGATGTGGGGGTAATCCCGGTAATTCTTTCGGAAATACATCGGGAAATTCTTTTGCAATGGGAACATCATTGATACTCTTTTCTTCAGTTTGTACTTTCTCGACGTGTGCTAGAACAGCATAGCAACCTTTTCTTATTAGTTTTTGTGCCTTCAAATTACTAATAAGATGTAGCTTCGTGTTGCCCTTTTCTCCGTACACCATTAAGGGTTTTCCTTTTTCTCGTATAATGCGAATTGCATTTTTGTAACAAACGATCTCCGCTTTCACTTCTTTCAACCAGTCCATACCGATTATCACATCAAAACTCCCTAACTCTACTGGTATCAAATCAATCTTAAATGTTTCGCTAACCAGTTTAATTTCTCGATTCCGACATATATTATCTGCTGAAATTAATTTACCATTTGCTAATTCGAGTAAAAATTTACTATCCAAAGGCGTCAATGGACAACTTAATTTAGCACAAAAATCTCTACTCATATAGCTTCTATCCGCACCCGAATCAAATAAAACGTAAGCAGATTTATTGTCAATAAGAAACGTACCCGTAACAAGCTCCGGGTCTTCCTGTGCCTCTACCGCATTAATATTGAAAACTCTTCCACGGCCTTGTCCATTCGTGTTCTCCTGGTTCGGGCAATTTCTAATAATGTGGCCTGGTTTTCCACATTTATAACAAACTACATTGGCATAACTTGCTCCGACACTACTTGTTCCTCCATTACTCGTTCCGACACCATTTGTTCCTTTCGTTCTATTAACCCCTGGTCCGTAGACCTCACACTTCACCGCGCTATGACCATTTCTTTTACACTTGTTGCAAAATTTGGTGCAGAACCCCGAGTGATTCTTTTCACACCTTTGGCATAGCTGCTTCTGATTGTTGTTGTTGTTGCGGTTATTATTGTTGTTGGGATGATTGTTGTAGTTGCTGTTGTTGTTGTTGTTGTTGTTGTTGGGCCGTTTGTTGTAGTTGCGATTGATGTTGCGATTGTTGGGATAATTGTTGCGATTATTGTTGTAATTGCTGTTGTTGTTGTATTGGTGATTCTTATCACCGTTTTCCTCCCACTTTCTTTTGACTTGTTTCACATTGGCCTCTTCAGCAGTCTGTTCTTTAATTCTTTCTTCAATCTGGTTCACTAGTTTGTGAGCCATTCTACATGCCTGTTGTATGGAGGCGGGCTCGTGTGAACTTATATCTTCTTGGATTCTTTCCGGTAATCCTTTCACAAACGCGTCGATCTTCTCTTCCTCATCTTCGAATGCTCCCGGACACAATAGGCACAATTCTGTGAATCGTCTTTCGTACGTGGTAATATCAAATCCTTGGGTTCGTAACCCTTTAAGTTCTGTCTTGAGCTTATTGACCTCGGTTCTGGGACGGTACTTCTCGTTCATCAAGTGCTTGAATGCTGACCACGGTAGTGCGTACGCATCATCTTGTCCCACTTGCTCTAGATAGGTATTCCACCATGTTAACGCAGAACCTGTGAAGGTATGCGTAGCGTACTTCACTTTGTCCTCTTCAGTACACTTACTTATGGCAAACACCGATTCAACCTTCTCGGTCCACCGTTTCAATCCGATCGGTCCTTCGGTTCCATCAAATTCCAAAGGTTTGCAGGCAGTGAATTCTTTGTAGGTGCATCCTACACGATTTCCTGTACTGCTAGATCCAAGGTTATTGTTGGTATGTAGCGCAGCCTGTACTGCGGCTATGTTTGAAGCTAGAAAAGTACGGAATTCCTCTTCATTCATATTCACGGTGTGTCGAGTAGTCGGTGCCATTTCCTTCAAAATAGTTAAATGGAACAAGTTAATCATACAGAATATTAAGAGTAGTTAATAGTATTTCGTAGCATAATATGAACTCATTTATAAAAGCTTTTTCTTCATATTAGCATTTTATAAGTTTAAATTCGGGTAGTACCTACCCGTTAAGTTCATACTTAGTAGCTAATATACAATTCAACTACTACAATTCTATATGAAAAACTGATTGTAATAATATTTCGCGTTCAAACTTTTATACAATATTTTACAAACTTACAATACCGCTTATTTTACATAAAGCATGAAATATAGCACACAATAACTTTGATACAAGATAGTTGTGAAGACAATTCTAGCTAGTACACAAGTCGTTCGGCAAAGGCAATAAGGACACGTAATTCATACGTCCAGAAACAAGTCATGCATTCTGGTTTTACTAGGACTACTTCCCATCCTTGGTCTTGTGCAACATAACCGTTATGGCCGTTGATAAGACAGCGTGTTGTAACGTCATCAAAGGGACGAGGGTTACGTAATGTCCAACAGTCCCGTAATAATCTAAAAACCTCATTTCTTACCCCAATTACCGACTCCGTCACTTGTGGAAACGTTTTGTTTAATAGTTGTAGCCCGATGTTCTTGTTCTCACTTTGGTGAGAAGCGAACATTACTAATCCGTAAGCATAACATGCTTCTTTATGTTGCATGTTAGCCGCTTTTTCTAAATCACGAAGTCCAATATTCGGATATATTGAGTCAAAATAATTTCTTAACCCGTTGCGTAAAATAGCATTTGGGTTCCCCGCAATATATGCGTCAAAGTAAACACATCGTAACTTATGGGTTTCCCAATGTGATATCCCCCATCTTTCAAACGAAAGTCTCTTATAAACCAAGACATTCTTGGAACGTTCTTCGAATGTCTTACAAACTGATCTCGCCTTAAATAGTTGTGCCGAAGAATTCTGGCCGACTCTAGACAAGATTTCATCAATCATGTCTCCGGGTAGGTCTCTTAAAATATTGGGTTGTCTATCCATTTTGTGTTTTTAAACTGTAAAATAGACAAGAGTTAGTTTCATAAAAAAAAATACTTATTAATACAAGCAATTTTTACATATATCATAAAGCATAAGAACACTATATTACATATATTACACCACACGAATACAACTATCTTATTCCGACTCGCTCGTTTCTTCTTCTTCGGTTTTGGTTCGTTTTGCCAAGTTTCTAGGGATATATGATGTTCCCCTAATATGAGCCGTCGTTGTCCACATTGGTTTAGAAAAACCTGGTGGTTTAGAGGTTCCCGGGTCATTGTTACAACTTAAGGACTTCGGGGGTTGACGATACATATAAAGTTCATCGGGGTTGGAATTAGATTTCTCTATTTTTATGCCCTTTCCCTTATTATTTTCTTTTGCCTTTTTAAATTCAGTTGGGGTAATTTCTATAACATCATCGGAATTCTCGTCGGAATCCGATTCATCGGAGAATTGGTAATCCTCCCAATATTTTGCTTCCTTGGCGGAAACACCATTGACCATAATTAACTTTGGTCGGTTGGTTGAGGATTTTCTTTTACTTAACCGTTTTATTATTTCCCCCACCGGTTCTATTTCTTCATCCGGTTCCGATTCTTCTTCCGGTTCCGATTCTTCTTCCGGTTCCGACTCTTCTTCCGATTCCTCTTCGGGAACTTGTGAATCAGTCCACAAATCATTCCAATTTACATTTGACTCTTCATTATTATTAGGTGAGTCAATGGGACTTGTTCTAGAGGTAGACATCTATCACATAATATCAAACACGTTAAGAGATTAATATATCACATAATATTCATATGTTAAAAATATATAGTTTCCAACAAAAATGTTAAGCAATCATTTTTAAAGAAAACACGGTCGAAGTCCAGACTCGCTAATGCATCCTAACAAACTCGATAAGACACACTAATGCAAATTTTCTGGTTCTCTAAGACCAACGCTCTGATACCAACTGAAATGTCCCGTTCTTATTGATTAAAAACGTTCCATATTAATTGATTTCGTTGCGAGGTTTTGACCTCTATATGAGACGTTTTTCAAAGACTGCATTCATTTTTAAACAAACCATAACCTTTATTTCATCAATAAAGGTTTAAAAAGCTTTACGTAGATTATCAAATAATGATAATCTAAAATATCCTGTTTACACACGACCATTACATAATGGTTTACAATACAAATATGTTACAACAAAATAAGTTTCTTGAATGCAGTTTTTACACAATATCATACAAGCATGGACTCCAAATCTTGTCCTTATTTAAGTATGCGACAGCGGAAGCTCTTAATAATCACCTGAGAATAAACATGCTTAAAACGTCAACAAAAATGTTGGTGAGTTATAGGTTTAACCTATATATATCAAATCGTAACAATAGACCACAAGATTTCATATTTCAATACACATCCCATACATAGAGATAAAAATCATTCATATGGTGAACACCTGGTAACCGACAATAACAAGATGCATATATAAGAATATCCCCATCATTCCGGGACACCCTTCGGATATGATATAAATTTCGAAGTACTAAAGCATCCGGTACTTTGGATGGGGTTTGTTAGGCCCAATAGATCTATCTTTAGGATTCGCGTCAATTAGGGTGTCTGTTCCCTAATTCTTAGATTACCAGACTTAATAAAAAGGGGCATATTCGATTTCGATAATTCAACCATAGAATGTAGTTTCACGTACTTGTGTCTATTTTGTAAATCATTTATAAAACCTGCATGTATTCTCATCCCAAAAATATTAGATTTTAAAAGTGGGACTATAACTCACTTTCACAGATTTTTACTTCGTCGGAAAGTAAGACTTGGCCACTGGTTGATTCACGAACCTATAACAATATATACATATATATCAAAGTATGTTCAAAATATATTTACAACACTTTTAATATATTTTGATGTTTTAAGTTTATTAAGTCAGCTGTCCTCGTTAGTAACCTACAACTAGTTGTCCACAGTTAGATGTACAGAAATAAATCGATAAATATTATCTTGAATCAATCCACGACCCAGTGTATACGTATCTCAGTATTGATCACAACTCAAACTATATATATTTTGGAATCAACCTCAACCCTGTATAGCTAACTCCAACATTCACATATAGAGTGTCTATGGTTGTTCCGAAATATATATAGATGTGTCGACATGATAGGTCGAAACATTGTATACGTGTCTATGGTATCTCAAGATTACATAATATATAATACAAGTTGATTAAGTTATGGTTGGAATAGATTTGTTACCAATTTTCACGTAGCTAAAATGAGAAAAATTATCCAATCTTGTTTTACCCATAACTTCTTCATTTTAAATCCGTTTTGAGTGAATCAAATTGCTATGGTTTCATATTGAACTCTATTTTATGAATCTAAACAAAAAAAGTATAGGTTTCTAGTCGGAAAAATAAGTTACAAGTCGTTTTTGTAAAGGTAGTCATTTCAGTCGAAAGAACGACGTCTAGATGACCATTTTAGAAAACATACTTCCACTTTGAGTTTAACCATAATTTTTGGATATAGTTTCATGTTCATAATAAAAATCATTTTCTCAGAATAACAACTTTTAAATCAAAGTTTATCATAGTTTTTAATTAACTAACCCAAAACAGCCCGCGGTGTTACTACGACGGCGTAAATCCGGTTTTACGGTGTTTTTCGTGTTTCCAGGTTTTAAATCATTAAGTTAGCATATCATATAGATATAGAACATGTGTTTAGTTGATTTTAAAAGTCAAGTTAGAAGGATTAACTTTTGTTTGCGAACAAGTTTAGAATTAACTAAACTATGTTCTAGTGATTACAAGTTTAAACCTTCGAATAAGATAGCTTTATATGTATGAATCGAATGATGTTATGAACATCATTACTACCTTAAGTTCCTTGGATGAACCTACTGGAAAAGAGAAAAATGGATCTAGCTTCAATGGATCCTTGGATGGCTCAAAGTTCTTGAAGCAAAATCATGACACGAAAACAAGTTCAAGTAAGATCATCACTTGAAATAAGATTGTTATAGTTATAGAAATTGAACCAAAGTTTGAATATGATTATTACCTTGTATTAGAATGATAACCTACTGTAAGAAACAAAGATTTCTTGAGGTTGGATGATCACCTTACAAGATTGGAAGTGAGCTAGCAAACTTGAAAGTATTCTTGATTTTATGAAACTAGAACTTTTGGAATTTATGAAGAACACTTAGAACTTGAAGATAGAACTTGAGAGAGTTCAATTAGATGAAGAAAATTGAAGAATGAAAGTGTTTGTAGGTGTTTTTGGTCGTTGGTGTATGGATTAGATATAAAGGATATGTAATTTTGTTTTCATGTAAATAAGTCATGAATGATTACTCATATTTTTGTAATCTTATGAGATATTTCATGCTAGTTGCCAAATGATGGTTCCCACATGTGTTAGGTGACTCACATGGGCTGCTAAGAGCTGATCATTGGAGTGTATATACCAATAGTACATACATCTAAAAGCTGTGTATTGTACGAGTACGAATACGGGTGCATACGAGTAGAATTGTTGATGAAACTGAACGAGAATGTAATTGTAAGCATTTTTGTTAAGTAGAAGTATTTTGATAAGTGTATTGAAGTCTTTCAAAAGTGTATAAATACATATTAAAACACTACATGTATATACATTTTAACTGAGTCGTTAAGTCATCGTTAGTCGTTACATGTAAGTGTTGTTTTGAAACCTTTAGGTTAACGATCTTGTTAAATGTTGTTAACCCAATGTTTATAATATCAAAAGAGATTTTAAATTATTATATTATCATGATATTATGATGTACGAATATCTCTTAATATGATATATATACATTAAATGTCGTTACAACGATAAACGTTACATATATGTCTCGTTTCAAAATCATTAAGTTAGTAGTCTTGTTTTTACATATGTAGTTCATTGTTAATATAATTAATGATATGTTTACTTATCATAATATCATGTTAACTATATATATAACCATATATATGTCATCATATAGTTTTTTTTACAAGTTTTAACGTTCGTGAATCACCGGTCAACTTGGGTGGTCAATTGTCTATATGAAACCTATTTCAATTAATCAAGTCTTAACAAGTTTGATTGCTTAACATGTTGGAAACATTTAATCATGTAAATATCAATCTCAATTAATATATATAAACATGGAAAAGTTCGGGTCACTACATAACAAGCTCTGGGTCTTCCTGTGCCTCTGCCACATTAATATTGAAAACTCTTCCACGGCCTTGTCCATTCGTGTTCTCCTGGTTCGGGCAATTTCTAATAATGTGGCCCGGTTTTCCACATTTATAACAAACTACATTGGCATAACTTGCTCCGACACTACTTGCTCTACCATTACTCGTTCCGACACCATTTGTTCCTTTCGTTCTGTTAACCCCTGGTCCGTAGACCTCACACTTCGCCGCGCTATGACCATTTCTTTTACACTTGTTGCAAAATTTGGTGCAAAACCCCGAGTGATACTTTTCACACCTTTGGCATAGCTGCTTCTGATTGTTGTTGTTGTTGCGGTTGTTATTGTTGTTGGGACGATTGTTGTAGTTGCTTTTGTTGTTGTATTGATGATTCTTATCACCGTTTTCCTCCCACTTTCTTTTGACTTGCTTCACATTGGCCTCTTCAGCCGTCTGTTCTTTAATTCTTTCCTCAATCTGGTTCACTAGTTTGTGAGCCATTCTACATGCCTATTGTGTGGAGGCGGGCTCCTGTGAACTTATATCTTCTTGGATTCTTTCCGGTAATCCTAGCACAAACGCGTCGATCTTCTCTTCCTCATCTTCGAACGCTCCCGGACACAATAGGCACAATTCTGTGAATCGTCTTTCGTACGTGGTAATATCAAATCCTTGGGTTCGTAACCCTCTAAGTTCTGTCTTGAGCTTATTGACCTCGGTTCTGGGACGGTACTTCTCGTTCATCAAGTGCTTGAATGCTGACCACAGTAGTGCGTACGCATCATCTTGTCCCACTTGCTCTAGATAGGTATTCCACCATGTTAACGCAGAACCTGTGAAGGAATGCGTAGTGTACTTCACTTTGTCCTCTTCAGTACACTTACTTATGACAAACACCGATTCGACCTTCTCGGTCCACCGTTTCAATCCGATCATCAAATTCTAAAGGTTTGCAGGCAGTGAATTCTTTGTAGGTGCATCCTACACGATTTCCTGTACTGCTAGATCCAAGGTTATTGTTGGTATGTAGCGTAGCCTGTACTGCGGCTATGTTTGAAGCTAGAAAAGTACGGAATTCCTCTTCATTCATATTCACGGTGTGTCGAGTAGTCGGTGCCATTTCCTTCAAAATAGTCAAATGGAACAAGTTAATCATACAGAATATTAAGAGTAGTTAATAGTATTTCGTAGCATAATATGAACTCATTTATAAAAGCTTTTTCTTCATATTAGCGTTTTATAAGTTTAAATTCGGGTAGTACCTACCCGTTAAGTTCATACTTAGTAGCTAATATACAATTCAACTACTACAATTCTATATGAAAAACTGATTATAATAATATTTCGCGTTCAAACTTTTATACAATATTTTACAAACTTACAATACCGCTTATTTTACATAAAGCATGAAATATAGCACACAATAACTTTGATACAAGATAGTTGTGAAGATAATTCTAACTAGTACACTAGTCGTTCAGCAAAGGCAATAAAGACACGTAATTCATACGTCCAGAAACAAGTCATGCATTCTGGTTTTACTAGGACTACTTCCCATCCTTGGTCTTGTGGAACATAACCGTTATGGCCGTTGATAAGACAGCGTGTTGTAACGTCGTCAAAGGGACGAGGGTTACGTAATGACCAACAGTCTCGTAATAACCTAAAACCCTCATTTCTTACCCCAATTACCGACTCCGTCACTTGTGGGAACGTTTTGTTTAATAGTTGTAGCCCGATGTTCTTTTTCTCACTTTGGTGAGAAGCGAACATTACTAACCCGTAAGCATCGCATGCTTCTTTATGTTACTTGTTAGCCTCTTTTTCTAAATCATGAAGTCCTATATTCGGATACATTGAGTCAAAATAATTTCTTAACCCGTTGCGTAAAATAGCATTTGGGTTCCCCGCAATATATGCGTCAAAGTAAACACATCGTAACTTATGGGTTTCCCAATGTGATATCCCCCATCTTTCAAACGAAAGTCTCTTATAAACCAAGACATTCTTGGAACGTTCTTCGAATGTCTTACAAACTGATCTCGCCTTAAATAGTTGTGCCGAGGAATTCTGACCGACTCTAGACAAGATTTCATCAATCATGTCTCCGGGTAGGTCTCTTAAAATATTGGGTTGTCTATCCATTTTGTGTTTTTAAACTGTAAAATAGACAAGAGTTAGATTCATAAGAAATACTTATTAATAAAAGCAATTTTTACATATATCATAAAGCATAAGCACACTATATTACATATATTACACCACACGAATACAACTATCTTATTCCGACTCGCTTGTTTCTTCTTCTTCGGTTTTGGTTCATTTTGCCAAGTTTCTAGGGATATATGATGTTCCCCTAATACTAGCTGTCGTTTTCCACAACGGTTTAGAAAAACCTGGTGGTTTAGAGGTTCCCGGGTCATTGTTACAACTTAAGGACTTCGGGGGTTGACGATACATATAAAGTTCATCGGGGTTGGAATTAGATTTCTCTATTTTTATGCCCTTTCCCTTATTATTTTCTTTTGCTTTTTTTAAATTCAGTTGGGGTAATTTCTATAACATCATCGGAATTCTCGTCAGAATCCGATTCATCGGAGAATTTATAATCCTCCCAATATTTTGCTTCCTTGGCGGAAACACCATTGACCATAATTAAACTTGGTCGGTTAGTTGAGGATTTTCTTCTACTTAACTGTTTTATTATTTCCCCCACTGGTTCTATTTCTTCTTCCGGTTCCGATTCTTCTTCCGGTTCCGACTCTTCTTCCGGTTCCGACTCTTCCTCCGGTTCCTCTTCGGGAACTTGTGAATCAGTCCGATATATATTCGACTCTTCGTTATTATTAGGTGAGTCAATGGGATTTGTGCTAGAGGTAGACATCTATCACACAATATCAAACATGTTAAGAGATTAATATATCACATAATATATACATGTTAATAATATATAGTTTCCAACAAAAAATGTTAAGCAATCATTTTTAAAGAAAACACGGTCGAAGTCCAGACTCACTAATGCATCCTAACAAACTCGATAAGACATACTAATGCAAATTTTCTGGTTCTCTAAGACCAACGCTCGGATACCAACTGAAATGTCTCGTTCTTATTGATTAAAAACGTTCCATATTAATTGATTTCGTTGCGAGGTTTTGACCTCTATATGAGACATTTTTCAAAGACTGCATTCATTTTTAAAACAAACCATAACCTTTATTTCATAAATAAAGGTTTAAAAAGCTTTACGTAGATTATCAAATAATGATAATCTAAAATATCCTGTTTACACACGACCATTACATAATGGTTTACAATACAAATATGTTACATCGAAATCAGTTTCTTGAATGCAGTTTTTACACAATATCATACAAACATGGACTCCAAATCTTGTCCTTATTTTTGTATGTAACAGCGGAAGCTCTTAGTATTCACCTGAGAATAAACATGCTTTAAACGTCAACAAAAATGTTGGTGTGTTATAGGTTTAACCTATATATATCAAATCGTAACAATAGACCACAAGATTTCATATTTCAATACACATCCCATACATAGAGATAAAAATCATTCATATGGTGAACACCTTGTAACCGACATTAACAAGATGCATATATAAGAATATCCCCATCATTCCGGGACACCCTTCGGATATGATATAAATTTCGAAGTACTAAAGCATCCGGTACTTTGGATGGGGTTTGTTAGGCCCAATAGATCTATCTTTAGGATTCGCGTCAATTAGGGTGTCTGTTCCCTAATTCTTAGATTACCAGAGTTAATAAAAAGGGGCATATTCGATTTCGATAATTCAACCATAGAATGTAGTTTCACGTACTTGTGTCTATTTTGTAAATCATTTATAAAACCTGCATGTATTCTCATCCCAAAAATATTAGATTTTAAAAGTGGGACTATAACTCACTTTCACAGATTTTTACTTCGTCGGGAAGTAAGACTTGGCCACTGGTTGATTCACGAACCTATAACAATATATACATATATATCAAAGTATGTTCAAAATATATTTACAACACTTTGAATATATTTTGATGTTTTAAGTTTATTAAGCCAGCTGTCCTCGTTAGTAACCTACAACTAGTTGTCCACAGTTAGATGTACAGAAATAAATCGATAAATATTATCTTGAATCAATCCATGATCCAGTGTATACGTATCTCAGTATTGATCACAACATAAACTATATATATTTTGGAATCAACCTCAACCCTGTATAGCTAACTCCAACATTCACATATAGAGTGTCTATAGTTGTTCCGAAATATATATAGATGTGTCGACATGATAGGTTGAAACATTGTATACGTGTCTATGGTATCTCAAGATTACATAATATACAATACAAGTTGATTAAGTTATGGTTGGAATAGATTTGTTACCAATTTTCACGTAGCTAAAATGAGTAGTTTTTACCAATTTTGTTTGGCTCGCCATTTATTCGTTTCTAATCCGTTTTGAGTGATTTAAGCGGCCACGGTTTCATATTGAACTTGAATTTATGAAACTAAACAGAAAAGGTATAGGTTTATAGTCAGAAATACAAGTTACAAGTCATTTTTGTAAAGGTAGTCATTTCAGTCGAAAGAACGACGTCTAGATGAACATTTTAGAAAACATACTTCCACTTTGAGTTTAACCATAATTTTTGGATATAGTTTCATGTTCATAATAAAAATCATATTCCTAGAATAACAACTTTTAAATCAAAGTTTATCATAGTTTTTAATTAACTAACCCAAAACAGCCCGCGGTGTTACTACGATGGCGTAAATCCGTTTTTACGGTGTTTTTCGTGTTTCCAGGTTTTAAATCATTAAGTTAGCATATCATATAGATATAGAACATGTGTTTAGTTGATTTTAAAAGTCAAGTTAGAAGGATTAACTTTTATTTGCGAACAAGTTTAGAATGAACTAAACTATGTTCTAGTGATTACAAGTTTAAACCTTCGAATAAGATAGCTTTATATGTATGAATCGAATGATGTTATGAACATCATTACTACCTCAAGTTCCTTGGATAAACCTACTGGAAATGAGAAAAATAGATCTAGCTTGAAAGTTCTTGAAGCAGAATCATGACACGAAAACAATTTCAAGTAAGATTTCCACTCGAAATAAGATTGTTATAGTTATAGAAATTGAATTAAAGTTTGAATATGATTATTACCTTGTATTAGAAAGATAACCTAATGTAATTAACAAAGGTTTCTTGATCTTGGATGATTATTTGGAATGGATTTAGAAAACTTGGAAGTAAACTTGCAATCTTGGAAATATTCTTGATTTTATGAAACTAGAACTTTTGGAATTTATGAAGAACACTTAGAACTTGAAGATATAACTTGAGAGAGATCAATTAGATGAAGAAAATTGAAGAATGAAAGTGTTTGTAGGTGTTTTTGGTCGTTGGTGTATGGATTAGATATAAAGGATATGTAATTTTGTTTTCATGTAAATAAGTCATGAATGATTACTCATATTTTTGTAATTTTATGAGATATTTCATGCTAGTTGCCAAATGATGGTTCCCACATGTGTTAGGTGACTCACATGGGCTGCTAAGAGCTGATCATTAGAGTGTATATACCAATAGTACATACATCTAAAAGCTGTGTATTGTACGAGTACGAATACGTGTGCATACGAGTAGAATTGTTGATGAAACTGAACGAGGATGCAATTGTAAGCATTTTTGTTAAGTAGAAGTATTTTGATAAGTGTCTTGAAGTCTTTAAAAAGTGTATGAATACATATTAAAACACTACATGTATATACATTTTAACTGAGTCGTTAAGTCATCGTTAGTCGTTACATGTAAGTGTTGTTTTGAGACCTTTAGGTTAACGATCTTGTTAAATGTTGTTAACCCAAAGTTTATAATATCAAATGAGATTTTAAATTATTATATTATCATGATATTATGATGTATAAATATCTCTTAATATGATATATATACATTAAATGTCGTTACAACGATAATCGTTACATATATGTCTCGTTTCAAAATCATTAAGTTAGTAGTCTTGTTTTTACATATGTAGTTCATTGTTAATATACTTAATGATATGTTTACTTATCATAATATCATGTTAACTATATATATATATATATATATATATATATATATATATATATATATATATATATATATATATATATATATATATATATATATATATCCTTGTATATGTCATCATATAGTTTTTACAAGTTTTAACGTTCATGAATCACCGGTCAACTTGGGTGGTCAATTGTCTATATGAAACCTATTTCAATTAATCAAGTCTTAACAAGTTTGATTGCCTAACATGTTGGAAACACTTAATCATGTAAATAACAATTTCATTTAATATATATATAAACATGGAAAAATTCAGGTCACTACAAGTTTTAAAGGAAAAAGAAGAAAGAAAAGAAAATGTATTACTTACAATTAGAGAGAAAAGTCTTAGAGTGAGAGTAGTGTAAGAAAGGTGTGTATGTGGCATGAAGTAATACAAGCATATAAGTAACAAAAATTGAAAAATAGAACTCCTCCCACCCTTGCTAGAACCGTCGGCCTTTAGGCCAAAATGGGGAAGTTAAAAGTGTTATTTCAAGTGTGGGAAGGTGGTGAATGCTAGGAAGAGTAATAAGTTAAATGCATGGAAAGTTGGTGCTTGCATGCTTGAACATTTATCTAGTCATTTAACTTAATTAATCTTGTTTAAACTTAATGAATTATTAGCATAATGGTGGGCTTACTAGTAGTCCATTAAGTAATGTAGGGTGGGCTTCCAAGTCCAAAAATATAAGCCCATGTTCAAGTATGCAACAAATAAATAAAAAGCCCAAGTAATTAACTACTTACACTAGTTAATTAGAAATAATTAATAATAATTAATTATGAATGTAAATAATATTCGAAATATTATTTGTGAAAAGCGTGTGTCACAAAGACAAGTCTGGACATGGAAAGTCAAATACGGTAACAAGTAAAATGTATAAGAATACATTTATTAAAGCGCAAGTATTAATAATAAATATTAATAAATATAAGTCGGAAAATCCAGGGTCGTTACATTACCCACCTGTTACAGAAAATTTCGTCCCGAAATTTTAAGGTGAGGTAGATGGAGGAGTTGGGAAAAGGTGAGGATACTTCTGCATCATTTAATCCTCTCATTCCCAGGTAAACTCAGGTCCTCGTTTGGCATTCCATCGAACTCGGACGATCGGAATCTTGTTACGTTTCAAAGTTTTGACCTCACGGTCCATAATTTCAACAGGTTCTTCCACGAAGTGGATTTTGTCATCAATCGTAAGTTCTTCCAGTGGTATGACAAGTTCCGATTCAGCAAGACACTTCTTCAAATTTGATAGGTGGAAGGTAGGATGAACTGAGCTCAATTGAGTCGGAATATCCAGACGATAAGCAACGGGTTCAACACGCTCCAAGATTTTGAAAGGACCAATGTATCGCGGGTTAAGCTTCCCACGTTTTCCAAAATGGATCACATCTTTCCAAGGTGCGACCTTCAACATTACACAGTCACCCACGTTGAATTCGAAGTCTTTACGTTTAAGGTCGGCAAAACTATTTTAGCGATCACGGGCCGTCTTGAGTCACGCTTGAATTTAGACAATCTTCTCAGTTGTTTCATGGACTAACTCGGGTCCGGTGATTTGCTTTTCACCTACTTCGGCCCAACAAATAGGAGAATGGCATTTGCGGCCATACAATGCTTCGAAAGGTGCGGCATTAATACTCGAATGATAACTGTTGTTGTAAGAAAATTCGGCTAGCGGTAAATGCCTTTCCCAAGCCTTTCTGAAATCAATAACACAAGCACGCAACATGTCCTCCAAAGTCTGAATTGTGCGTTCGCTTTGTCCGTCGATCTGTGTGTGATACACAGTACTCATGTCAAGACGAGTCCCCAAGGCTTCTTGCAAAGAACGCCAAAATCTGGAAGCAAAACGGGCATCTCGGTCTGAAATAATCAATAAGGGCACGCCATGATGAGATACAATTTCCTTTATGTATAATTGAGCGAGTTTTTCCATCGTATCCGTTTCCTTCATGGCTAAGAAGTGTGCAAATTTGGTAAGATGGTCAACGATAACCCAGATGGTATCGTATCCGCCCACCATCTTTGGTAGTTTCGTAACGAAGTCCATCGTTATCCTTTCCCACTTCGATTGCGGGATTTTCAGTTGCTGAAGTAACCCAGAGGGCCTCTGATGTTCGGCCTTAACCTTCGAGCAAGTCAAACACTTCCCAACATAAGTTGCAACATCCTTCTTAATATTAGGCCACCAATACTGTTCCTTGAGATCATGGTACCTTTTACCGGCTCCTGGATGAATCGAATATCTTGACTCGTGGGCTTCGTCTAGAATGAGGCTTCGCAAATCCCCATAACTTGGCACCCAAATTCTTTCGGCGAAGTATCGGAGTCCAGTCTCCTTAACCTCAAATCGAGAGATGAGAATGTTCAAGTGTTCATGAGAAATATTCTCCTCCTTGGGAGCCTCATCTTGGGCTACTCGGATCTGGCTATTGATATTCGAATGAACGGTGATGTTCAAGGCTCGGACACGAAGAGGTGCCATCCTCTCCTTTTGGCTTAAAGCGTCGGCTACAACATTGGCCTTGCCAGGATGGTAACGAAGTTCACAATCATAGTCGTTTAGCATCTCGATCCATCGTCGATGTCTCATGTTCAGTTGTTTTTGATCGAATATGTGTTGGAGGCTTTTGTGGTCGGTGAAGATAGTACTTTTAGTTCCATAAATATAGTGTCTCCATAATTTGAGCGCAAAAACAACGGCTCCAAGTTCGAGATCATGAGTAGTGTACTTTCGCTCGTGAATCTTCAGTTGACGAGAAGCATAAGCAATGACCTTCGTCCTTTGTATCAATACGCAACCGAAACCATTTTTTGAGGCATCGCAGTATACGACGAAATCGTCATTGCCGTCAGGAAGTGATAAGATAGGCGCGGTGGTTAACTTCTGCTTCAAGGATTGAAATGCTGATTCTTGTTCGGTTTCCCAAACGAACTTCTTCCCTTTGTGAGTCAGCGCGGTCAAAGGACACGCAATCAGAGAGAAACCTTCAATAAATCTTCGGTAGTAACTAGCGAGACCTAAAAATTGGCGGATATGAGTCAGAGAAGTGGGGGTTTCCCACTTGTTGATAGCTTCGATCTTTGTGGGATCAACTTTGACACCTTGATCGCTCACAATATGACCCAGGAATTGGAATTCCTTCAACCAAAACTCACACTTGGAGAATTTGGCATAAAGTTGCTCTTGTCTCAAGAGTTCAAGCACTAGTCGAAGATGTTGCTCATGTTCTTCTTTGCTTTTGGAGTAGATGAGGATATCATCTATGAAGACGATAACGAACTAATCCAGGTATGACTTGCATACACGATTCATGAGATCCATAAACACGGCAGGTGCGTTGGTTAAACCAAATGGCATCACGAGAAACTCATAATGACCATAACGGGTTCTGAACGCAATTTTCATCAAATCACTCTTCTTCACCCTCAACTAGTGATAACCCGATCGCAAATAAATCTTAGAGTAAATGCTTGATCCTTGCAGCTGATCGAAAAGATCGTCAATTCGGGGAAGGGGATACCGATTCTTGATCGTCAACTTGTTCAGCTCACGATAATCGATACACATGCAGAAAGATCCGTCCTTCTTCTTCACAAATAAAACAGGTGCGCCCCAAGGCGATGAACTTGGCTGGATAAATCCACGATTTAGCAGTTCTTGTAGTTGGCTCTGTAACTCTTGCATTTTGAAAAGTGCGAGTTGATAAGGTGCGCGAGCTACCGGTGCAGCTCCTGGCACTAAATCGATCTGAAACTCTACTGCCCTCGTTGGCGGTAATCCAGGCAATTCTTCTGAAAAGAAATCGGGAAATTCGTTCACAATACGTACATCATCCACGCTCTTCACCTCGGTTTCTAATGTTTTCACATGTGCTAGAACAGCAAGACGTCCTTTCTTCATGATCTTTTGTGCTTTCATGCAACTAATGAGGTTCATCTTCGAGTTACATCTCTCTCCGTAAATAATCATTGCCTCACCATCTCTGTGCGGTATACGAATAGCTTTATCTCCACATATAATGTCGGCCCTTACCTTGGTCAACCACTCCATACCGACAATCACATCAAAACTTTCCAATTTAATGGGTATCAAGTCAATCCCGAAATCCACACCAGCTATGTTGATAATACCTCCTAGGCTAATTTGGTCAACTTTCACAAGTTTTCCATTGGCTACCTCAACAAGCATACTCTCCTTTAAAGGAACTAACGACCAATCTTTCTTAGAGCAAAAGTGTCTACATACATAACTCCTATCGGTACCAGTATCAAATAGGACAGAAGCTAATAGATTGTTGATAGTGAATATACCTGTAACCAAGTCAGGGTTCTCATGGGCATCCCTTGCATTTACGTTGAAAGCTCTTCCACGCGGTGGCCCGCCGTCCTTTCTCTTATTGGGACATTCATTCCTGAAGTGGCCCTATTATCCACACTCATAGCACTTCCTTGGCCCAGTAGGGTTTGTCTTCACAGTTGGGGTAGTGATCATGCAGTCCTTGCCATTATTCCCAGTCCTTTTACACTTTTCACAGACCATGTTGTAGTACCAGGTATGATACTTGTAGCATCTCTTGCACTACGGGAGACTACCCTTATAGTTAGGGTTCGAGCTAGGGTTCGTGATATTGCTATAAACATACATATATTTTGACGCAATATCATTTATATTTCATATTCTTTTATCGTTTACAAGGACATTAGATTCACATTTTGCGAGAAAATCAACTAAAGTAAACACGAGCTTAAAAGTTTGAAGGAAAGATAATAAACGTCGATTTAAACCAAATCTATATCGAGAAAATGTTTACCCGAATTCAAGAATGAAGAAGGCCGAAGAAAATAGTTAAAACAAATCATACAAGATAGTATACGTCCACAAAGGAGCCAACAGAGGGATCAACAGAGAACAAAAACAAGAAAAATTCGGTCTACTCTTACGCAAATCGCGTAAGGATCCACGCGGAACGCGTAATGTTGTGACACAAATGCAGATCCAAAACTCACTCTTACACGGAACGTGTGGCATTCTACGCGGAAGGCGTAATGTTCTGTCCAGATTCAAATTTAATTTTCACATGGGTCGGCTAGCTTTTATGTTATTATATGAAGCACGCCTCAAATATAGTATATATTCTTTATCAAACTTTATAAAGAGGAGCATAATGCAGATTAATTAATTCTCCACTTGCTACTTCTTAAATGCTATATTACGGAGCATTGGGACACTAGAGAGAGGAGACATATTACACAACAATATAGAAGATATACAGAGAATATCACAGTCAACACACATCACCACTTATCATTATTTATCTACTGTTTTAATTTATTTTCGAGTACTCAGTATCAAGCTATTTCAGTTTCTGTATCATTCCATATTAATTTTAAGGTTCAAGATTTAGGATAGTTTCAATATTAAGGGTGTATTGTTCGTGATTAAGGGTATTATTGTTCTAGTGCAAGAGTGTTGTTATTTTAATATTCTACCATTTGAAGTTAATGAAAGTGAAGATTTTTGTAAGTTTGTTCTACTAAAATTATTGTTATCATCTTTTATCATTATCACTATTGTTATCATTATGTTTGTATATTTATATTTTTATGTTCATCCCATTAAAATGAATAGCTAAGTTCCCATATGGTTTACTTAGATGTAGAGCCCTAGTGAAATGGATTGTTATCTTTTGTAAATATTAAAATGTAGCTTAAGTATTTTTAACATTGAGCTTAGTCAAAAGATCCATTGTTATACGATTAGATATTTAATCCTTATCACTTAATTTGTTAGATATAAATAGCGAAAGTTATTTCTATTAATATAAATTAAGCTTTAACACTAAAAGTGATTTAGACGAACTTATGGATAAGTTATTAACACTAATTTAGAAATAAAGTTCGGTGGTTTGGGTAATATCATTAGTTATATAATAGTGAAATTGTAAAAAGGGAAACCGTTACGATTTAAGTTTTGGCGAAAGTCAAAACTAGGTTAGATCTCAATTTAAATACTTGGGGAATAGTAAACTATCTAAATAAGATCAAATGAAAATTAGATTTAATTTAGTTAGTTGAAACTTTATATATTTGAAAGAAAATATAAAGTTGTATATTAAAACATTTTAATAGGGCTTAAATTCAAAACAATCAATGGATCTAGAGGTGAAACATTTAAGTGAACACTCCCATTTATATATTGCAAATTATTATTATTATTTTTACGTATTATTATTTAGATAATTAAATTATAAATCAATCTCCTTCAGTTTAAATACTTACTGTTTTGTCACATCGATTATAACTTACGCGGATCGTGTATAATTTCCCACGAAACGCATAGTCTAAACACATACGCGGAATGCGTATAAATACACTCGGAACGCTTAAGTATAAATACAGTACTGTTACGATTTTCATCTAATTCCAAGTTTTAATTAAATCATTTATTACTTTAAAGTATTTAATTTATAATTAGTTTAATTATTATAATTTCCTTTCATTCTTCTTTAATTTAATTAAAACTTATTATTTAGTTAATTTAATAAGTTTGTATTTTATTTTATTGTTTAAAACAAATTCCTAATCCAACCCCCTTTAAATTAGTTTAACTTCAAAGACAATTAAAAACAATTAAACACTCCATCTCCCTGTGGAACGAATCGGATTTACCTATAAAACTAAACTATGCGGATAGGACTAGTTGTCTATATATGTGTGAAATCAACCCAAATTCATTAAAACACCATATATACAGTAAATCAATTCGTGTAATATAACAACTCAAATCCGTTCAAAAATGAAGGTATAGTTTCAGCACATCAACTTTTTGGCGCCGCTGCCAGGGAGTTAGCAGTTAAATAAATAGATAATTTTTCTGATTCACAGTAGTAGTTGGATTTGTATGTGGATTGGGTTATTGGAGCCAAACAGTACCCAATTATATTGGGACCAAACGAATCTTGCCCCTCTGCTGCATCTTTTGGCTATTCGAAACGTGAGCAAAATCAGAAGGAAAATCTGTTTGTTTAAAGGTTTTTATCATTGTTTTTATGTTATTCGATCCTTTTGTAGGAATTCAATTCCTAGAAAAGCTTTTGGTGTTATGATTGCACAATAGAAATTAATGCATGAATTTACGTTCTTCCAACACTGATTTAACTCCTTCATATCCTGAACCCGAAAGGGAATTTCACGAACACTTAAGAGCTCAAGAAGTAGAGTCTCTCGCTGAGGGTTTAGAATCACTTTCATTGGATTCTAACTCTGAACCAGTTATTCAACCAGTCATAGAGCCAGTTATTAAAGAAGAGGAAGAGATGGAGGCTACAAATCAAACGATGGATGCATTAATGAGGGCAACAAGAACAGGTCAAGGCCACGCAATTATTCAGCCTACGATGTCTGGCGGTTTCGAAATAAAGGGTCAATTTCTTCACATGGTGACTAATAGTTCTCTAAATGAACATATATTTAGTCACAATATCATCCCAATATGTAAAGTTTTTAGTTGTAATTGTTCTAATTTTAAGTTGTAATCGTTTAAATAAATAAATGCGAAGACGAAGCACGAAGATTAAAGAATTGAAGAAAAAGTGCCACTAAAAGCGTCCTAAAAATTGAGTTAAAAGACTTGCGCGGATTTTGGGAGTTAAGGAAAATAATTTTTTGTGCAAATTACAAATTGCGAAACGCAAAGTACAAGATATTTACGCATACAAAAGGACGTTCGAAAATCCAGAACCGGGACATGAACCAACTTTCAACGCGCGACGCAACGTAGTGAAAATTACAAGTCAACTATGCACATAAATATAATATAATATATAAATAATTCTTAAAATTATATATATATATATATATATATATATATATATATATATATATATATATATATATTATATTTAATAAAACCATCGGCAACAAGAAAATAAGCGAATGTGAGCTGTCCTAGGGGGCCATGCGATCGCATGGCCAGGAAGCACAAAAGCCATGCGGTCGCATGGTGTACTGTAGCAGGCCACATTCTATAAAAAGCACGAGTTCTGACCGAAATATACACATCTTTTTCTATCTCTTATTCTCTCAATTTATATATATATTTTATAATTTTAATTTTAATTTTAATATTAAGTTAATAATAATAAGGTTATAGTGGAGAATGTTGTAAGTTTGTAAGTCAAAATTCTGTCCGTGTAACGTTACGCTATTAATACTCATTGTAAGTTATGTTCAACCTTTTTAAATTAATGTCTCGTAGCTAAGTTATTATTATGCTTATTTAAATCGAAGTAATCATGATGTTGGTCTAAATATTAAAGACGGGGTAATTGAGCTTTGTACCATAATTGGGGTTTGGACAAAAGACCGACACTTGTAGAAATTGGACTATGGACTATTAATGGGCTTTATATTTGTTTAACTGAATGATAGTTCGTTAATTTAATATAGAGATTTACAATTTGACGTATCTATAAATAACCATATACACTCGATCGGACACGATGGTTGGGATATTTATAAATACTAATAATCGTTCATTTAACCGGACACGGGAATGGATTAATAGTTAATGGACTCATTAAAACAGGGGTGAATTATGTACAAGGACACTTGGTGTAATTGTTAACAAAGTATTAAAACCTTGGGTTACACGCAGTCGATATCCTGGTGTAATTATTAAACAAAGTATTAAGACCTTGTTACAGTTTAAGTCCCCAATTAGTTGGAATATTTAACTTCGGGTATAAGGATAATTTGACGAGAACACTCGCACTTTATATTTATGACTGATGGACTGTTTTGGACAAAAACCAGATGGATATATCAAATAATCCAGGACAAAGGACAATTAACCCATGGTAATAAATTAAAATCAACACGTCAAACATCATGATTATGGAAGTTTAAATAAGCATAATTCCTTTATTTTATATCTTATCGCATTTTTAATTATCGTACTTTTTAATTATCGCACTTTTAATTTATTGTCATTTTATTTATCGCACTTTAATTTATCGCACTTTAATTATCGTTATTTATTTTACGCTTTAAATTAAGATATATTTATTTTTAATATTTTACATTAGGTTTTAACTGCGACTAGAGTTTTAAAATCGACAAACCGGTCATTAAACGGTAAAACCCCCTTTTATAATAATAATACTACTTATATATATATATATATATATATATATATATATATATATATATATATATATATATATATATATATATATATACAACTATAGTTTAAAAATATAGCGTTAAACTTGGCTAGCTCCCTGCGGAACGAACCGGACTTACTAAAAACTACACTACTGTACGATTAGGTACACTGCCTATAGTGTTTTAGCAAGGTTTAGGTATATCCACTCTATAAATAAATAAATAACTTGTGTAAAATTGTATCGTGTTTAATAGTATTTTGCAACAAAATATAACTATTTTGTACCCCCTCTGCTTTAACATCAAGTATTTTTGGCGCCGCTGCCGGGGACACTTAATGCCGAAGCGAAACGCTATTTTCTAAAAAAAAAATTATTTTTTAAGTTTTAATTTTTTATCATAAAAATACGTTTTAAATATTAAAAATAAAAATTTAAAACATAAAAAAAGAGTAAAACGAAAATATATATTTTATAAAGTATAAAAGTATTTTTTTTAGATCTTAAAAATATAAGTGTATTTAAATTACTTATTTTAAACTTTGTAAAATTATAAAGTAAAAATTAAAAGTAAAAAAAGTAAAAAATAAAAAATAAAACTGAGCCTGCATCGATTTCAGCCTGCATCCGAACTGAAACTGAAGCTCATGCGATCGCATGAGAATGAAGAGTTAAAACCATGCGACCGCATGGCCCATTCTGACACGCCAGGTTTGACCTGGTACTGCATTAATTACGGAGTATTAATAATTATTATTATTAGTAACCCTAATTAGGGTTTAATTAATTAATTAGTTTCTAATATTAGTTTTAGTTTTATTATTTAATTTGTAATATTAAGTTTCAATTAGTTTTATTATTTATAAAATTAATACTTTTATAAAATAATAATATAAAAATAATATTTTTATAAAATTGTAATTTTATTACTTTTTATTTCTTTTTATAAATTGTATATTTTAATCGTTTATTCGTAATATTTGTATTTTTATCGTTCGTAATTAGTTTTAATCTAGTATTTTGCCGTAGTTTATTTTTATTTCTAGATTTTTAGGCTTTGCCGTAAAATCCCTCAAGTGCTTTTTCTTTAGACTAAGATTTAGGTGCTTTAGAATTTTGCGACGCTGTTTTAAGATTTTAGTACCTTTTTAAGTAATTTCCGTTTTGGATATAGAATTCCTTTAAGCTTTAATAGCTTTAGACGTAAGTTTTAATTTTTAGTATTTAGTACCTTTTAAGCTTCGACGCGCTACTCTCTTATTATTATTTTTCAATCTTTGTTTTTCAACGCTTATTTTTCGACCTTTTATTTTCCGACGCATTCTTTTTCCTTCTTATTTCTCGACATTCTGGTTTTTAGGACATAGAATTTTCTATTTCTTCTCTAAAATTTCCTTAAACATCGATGAAAAATTATTTTAAGTGGTTAAATTGATAGACATCCAAAATTTTCTGGTTTGTAGTAATAGTTGGATTTGTTAGTGGCGAGTTGTGGGCTTCCGATTTAAACGGTCCTGGCTACCTGCTGCATCTATTGGCTATTCAAAACGTGGGCAAAATCAGAAAAGTCTATTAATTTGATAACTTATATAATTTTTATCTTTATAACTAATAGGATATTCAGTGAATGCATCGAGCAAAACGTTCACCACCTTTCATACGTTCACCACCTGTAACTCGATCAAGACATCTAGCCAACATTGTCGCTGTTGATTTTTCTTTAGAATCGTCATCTAGTCGACCAAGTACTCCAATTCAAATTTTCGATAATCCATTTTTTGAACCCGACCACACAATTGAGAATCCGGAAGATATTCAGGGACAATTCAGAGATCCTGAACCACTAATCATTCCTCCGGAACCACAAATTACACATCCATAGATTGTCGAGGAAGAAACCATTAAATCAGAATCCTCTAGTGATTCATATTCAACAAATTCAATTATGGAAGTAACGGAACCTCTAAGTATGGAAGACCGAATGAGAGCCACACCCACTGGCCAAGGTCACGCCATTATTAAGCCAGACATTAATGCGCCAGATTATGAAATCAAAGGACAAATCTTACACATGGTAACTAATCAATGTCAATATAGTGGTACGCCAAAAGAAGATCCAAACGAACATCTTCGAACCTTTAATAGGATCTTTACTCTATTCAAAATCAGAGAAGTTGAGGATGAACAGATCTATCTCATGTTGTTTCCCTGGACTTTAAAAGGAGAAGCCAAAGATTGGTTAGAATCGTTACCTGAAGGGGCGATTGACACATGGGATGTTTTAGTTAAAAATTTTCTTAAAAGATTCTTTCCGGCATCTAAAGCTGTGAGACTTCAAGGAGAAATTGTTACGTTCGCGCAAAAGCCAAATGAAACTCTATATGAGGCGTGGACAAGATTTGGAAAGTTGTTGAGAGGATGTTGTGAAGACCCGTCCTAATCCATCCGGACGAAGTCCATATCGATTATAAACAATTCACAACAGTTGATTACATCGCGAGGTACTTGACCTCTATATGATACATTTTACAAACATTGCATTCGTTTTTGAAAAGACAATCTTTCATTACATCGAAAGTTGACAGGCATGCATACCATTTCATAATATATCCAACTATAATTGACTTAATAATAATCTTGATGAACTCGATGACTCGAATGCAACGTCTTTTGAAATATGCCATGAATGACTCCAAGTAATATCTATAAAATGAGCAAATGCACAGCGGAAGATTTCTTTCGTACCTGAGAATAAACATGCTTTAAAGTGTCAACCAAAAGGTTGGTGAGTTCATTAGTTTAACATAAATAATCATTTCCATCATTTTAATAGACCACAAGATTTCATATTTCCATTTCTCATAAACATACATCCCATATATAGAGACAAAAATATCATCCATATGGATTGAACACCTGGTAACCGACATTAACAAGATGCATATAAGAATATCCCCATCATTCCGGGATCCTCCTTCGGACATGATATAAATTTCGAAGTACTAAAGCATCCGGTACTTTGGATGGGGCTTGTTGGGCCCGATAGATCTATCTTTAGGATTCGCGTCAATTAGGGTGTCTGTTCCCTAATTCTTAGATTACCAGACTAAAAGGGGCATATTCGATTTCGATCATTCAACCATATAATGTAGTTTCGATTACTTGTGTCTATTTCGTAAAACATTTATAAAAATTGCGCATGTATTCTCAGCCCAAAAATATAAAGGGTAAAAAGGAAAATGAAACTCACAATACTGTATTTTGTAGTAAAAATACATATGACGACTTTGAACAATGCAGGGTTGGCCTCGGATTCACGAACCTATACCATTCGTATATATATATCAAAACATGTAATCGTAAGAGAACGAATTTATTTATTATATCTTTAATTTGTATATTTAGTTTATGTATATATATTTAAAATGGTTAATCTTCATATAGTTATATTATATTTATTTTATGTACGTACTTGTTTAGATGTTATATATTTAAAAATCGATAGTTTTTGTTATTTGTATGTATTTATGTAACTAATATTAATAGGTTTGATATATATATTTATGCGAAATTATAATATAATTTTAGTATATACAATAAGTATATTTTATGTATAAAATATTTATCTGTTTTAAAAAGGTAATTTTTAGTATTAATAAAGATCACATTAATAATCCTATTACTTCAAAATAATACTTATTTTGATAATAAAATTTATAACAAACTTATTATTGATGGTAATCTTAATAAAATACTTTTATTAATGATAATTATAATATTCATAACCTTTAATGATAATAATAATAATAATAATAACATTAGTAATACTTTATAATTATGATTGTGATATTAATTAATACTAATAATAATAATTACTATACTAATAATAATTTTAATACTTACAATAACAATAATAGTAAGAATCACAATAATAATAAGGATAATAATAATAATAATAATAATAATAATAATTAATATTAATAAGGAGACTACCTCACAATGAAAGAGTCCCAAAAAAAATACAGCTGCCCTCACCCGGGATCGAACTCAAGACCTCTCGCTTAAACAATTCCCTTCCAAACCACTCTTCTGCTTTTATTTTCAGATTAAACTGTGAACCTAAAATCTTTTAACCCTTCATCATCATCATCATTAATCTGACCTAATAGTAATTTTGGCCCAACAGTGAAAATAAATTTCGGCCCAACTACAAATATTCAAAACATACAGTCCAAGTTAAAAGCCCAGCCCATCATAGTCCAGCAGGTCATTTAATAAAAACAATATTCTTTGCAGCCGCCTAGGATCGAACCTAGGACCTCTGGATAACACACACATATCCCAGACCAATGCTCTACCGGATTCTTTACTGATTTATTTCCCAAAATATTTAATAAACCCGTTTCCTTCTGTTTCCCTTTTTCTTATTCTTCATCATCTTTATCATTCAAATTCGCCATCATCATCTTTTTTTTTCATTACGGGTCATTACCATCATCTCTTATCATTTTCATCTCTTCTCACTACCACATCATCATCATCTTACGTCCCTCATTAAGCATCATCATCATTTTTTTCTTTATTTTTTATTTTATTTTTTTTTTTCGTGCTACTGTTACAGAAAACATAAACAGAAAGAACGAGTAGCAGCATACCATGTTTGGTTTGTGTTTGGGTGCTGCCCGTACAGAAAAATAAATAGAGAGCAGTCTTAGCCGTCGATGGAGGAAGTGGTTAAGGTGGTGCTCGATGGTGCCCGGTTACTAGAGAGAAGGTTGTGGTTGTTTGAAGATAAAAAGTGTACAAGTTTTACAACGAACATGGTGAGGTGGTGAAGATGACGGGCGATGAAGGTGGTGATGGAGTTTATAAGGTGGTGGCGGTTATCGTTGAAGAGGAAGAAGATATGTGGTTGAGGTTCGTACAAACTGATAGAAATAGATCTAATCAATTCGTGGTTGTGGGTGACGGGTTGTAAATCATGGTGTCGTGTTTTCTTATATCTCTTATGTAGTATGTATATACATGTAGAGAAGGAGATAATTGTTTCTTAGTTATGATCTTGCATTTAAAACATAAAGGAGAAAGAGAAGTGTAAATGGGTTGTTTTGTGTCAATAGAAAAAGAAGAAAGAGAGATATAAGAGAGATGTCGATTAGAAGCAGATGGTGGATTAATTGAGTTATTATTTCCATCAAGCATACATATAATTGATAGATAGATAAATATAATCAAGTAATAATAATATATTATTTTATTTTATATACTCTTAAAGGCAAAGCAAAAGAAAAACGTGTGACATAATCAAATAATAAAGTAGCCGGATTCATTGTCCTCTTCTACCGATAGTTTTCATGTACTGTGTATCGTGCCCCGTTGTTCACTTAGTGGCGAATAAAAAATCTTCAGAAAAATTCCATATTTTTAAATTAACTTTATTTATTTATTTTAGTCATTATGATATAAAATTTGATCCTAAATTTGATAATAAAAATTACATCAACTGTCCCTCTCATTTCTGGGTAAAATATAAAAAGTGTTAAAATTAAATAACTAGATCCTAAATACATTTTTAGTAAGCCTAAAATTTATAGAACTCATTTTCGGATCACCGTTTATTCTAAAATTACATAAGTTTGAATTTAACTTGCTTAATATCCATCGAAACATCAAACGAGTATTACAATCATTTAATATTTATTTTTAATATACATTAGTTATATATATCTATGTTGTAAATGATAATTATTGTAATATCATATTTTTATTTTATTTTACATAATTGATTATAACAACCATTATTCCAACTTACGTTATTTAAATAAAGACATTTTAATAAACAAGTTCTATTATATCAAAAAATGTTTTTACACGTTTGAGAATAGATCAATCAAGTATTATGAAATTCAATTATCCACTAACTTTTGTCTAACTCTCGATAAGTGACACTTTGTTCTCACTTGTAAATTACTTTTCCATTTATTCCGAATACCCTTAAAAAAATAGATTTCATAAATCATAGTGGACCTCACAACAGAGACCCGTAATCATATCACAATGTATCTGATAAATCAATCATTTGATATTATCTTCTAATTCCGTTGATAAACATATATAGAAACACATACTTTCATGTAACGTATTATACATCCAATACTTTGTTAACGTTCTTAACTAATATAACTTTATATTATATACACATATCTATATACACATAAATGTTCATGAATCACCAGGCACGGTCAAAGGGTATTTGATTACATGAATATAGTTTCAAAACTTTCGAGACTCAACATTACAGATTTTGCTTATCGTGTCGAAAACATATAAAGATTAAATTTAAATTTGGTCAGAAATCTTCGGGTCGTCACAGTACCTACCCGTTAAAGAAATTTCGTCCCGAAATTTGAGTGTGGTCGTCATGGCTAACAAGAAAAATGTTTTCATGACAAATATGAGTTGATAAATAAAGTTTTATCATTATGGAGTAGTATAGATAAAATAATTCGATTTTTCGAAGAGTACTAATGAAGCTATCACTAAGTAGTGAAATAAGAAAAGTAAAATATGACTTAATTTTTTTTTGACGTAGTCACGTTTGAATTTAGAAAATAAGGCGCGTCTTAACTTTTGACGTTGCCTTGGTTGAATTCCGGAATTCAAGGGATTTAAAAGAAAATCTTGGAAATCTATAAGATCTGATTCTTCGGCGAATAAGGAAATTAAGATCTCTATAATTAAATACGGTGATCTGCCTTGATTACTCTGTCTGATATTTCAATTATAAATTTAACTTTTCCCGTTCCATTATTCTCACCATTCCTATACTTTCTTTCTTAGTTTATACATCCAAAAGATTGTGAAAATGCTTAATCTATTTCTAATCCTTGATATTTTTCTAATTATCATTTCTGTCATCCTTCTTTTCAATCTTCCATCAGAAGAATCAGTTTACTTCTACTATTACCTTGGGGTGATACTATTCTTAATTACACCGTGTCTTTATATTGCTATTCGTATTAATATCCATGATTTGTAATCTCCGTGTTGTTATTGGGCTCTATATTTTCTCTTATATTTTGGAGCTCTTTGCCTTTTTATTCTCTTCTCGACCTCTAGTATAGCGAGTAATGGTCCAGAATTCGTAAGTATGGAATTTCGAATGAACTTAATGTTCTAAATAAGAAAGAACGAAATCACACGATTTGATTTGTCAAATTATCTGAATCACTGAGAATAGAACTATCAAGAATATACTTTCTTGACATGTTCAGAAGTTAAGCAGAATGAAAGGGTTATGTAACATGGCACATGATGACGTTATGATCTGTGAATCATCACATTCCATTAGAAACTCAGCATGACTTACTGTAATATAATCACATTGATCAAGTGTCATTATATTATACTAACTCTTGCATCAGTTCCCAACACTACTTCAAAAACATTCATTTTTTAAGCTCGAAAGTTTACAGGATATAGAAACCAACAGTTTCTATATGATGCAACACTGATAGCACGAAGAGATTATTGATTTCAGATAAAAATAGTTATGAAAATATCTTCAGAAATATGGAGTATATTTATAATGAAAGATACGATGATATCTTAGAATTTCTAATATCGATGGATGATGAAGAAGATTTATCCGTAAGGGTTTAGATTCGGAAGCAAGGTATTCACTAAAGATTTCATCAGAAACAGAATCATTTGGATTCTTTGAAGTCAAACTTATTCTTTGTGATTTGTCCACGGCTTCCTTCATAGTTTAGCATAATCCGCTTTTCGGTACTAAATTTTCTATTTAATGTTTCCAATATAATGATACACAGGAAGCACGAGGAGGTATATAATTTCGGACGAGAATATTTATGAAAATATGCTCAGAAATATCGAAGATATTGATGATGATATTTTGGAATTTCTAAGTTCGATGGTTGATGGAGAAAGATTTTCCGTAAGATTTTATCATGACTTCGGAGCAAGATATTCTCTAAAGATTTCAACGAATCCAGAATTACCTGAATCCTTTGAATATAGGTTTTGGTCCTTGTATTTGTCCTTGGTCTCCTTCATGGGTAGCTCAATCTGTTTTTCAATACCCAATTTTCTATCGAGCGTTCCTAACACTCCTTTCTTTATCATCAAACTTTTGTTCGTTTAGACCATCTACCATTTTTCTGTTTCCTCTGCATTTAATGCTATGATATCTTAATCATCGGTTATTAATTCGAGGTGGTTTCAGGAAAATTGTGTTTTTAGATGATTAAACGCTGATGGTAATATGGTGGAATATGAAAGGTTCCCTAGTAACAATAAAAGAGCACGCGTATATATCAACGTTATAATAAGGTTGGTTCGTACGAAAAGTCAAAGTTGTCTTGCTGGAGCTGTGACAAAACTGGCTATCTCGAACAGCAGATGCAAAGTTATTTTCGGTAATAATAACGCTAAAGGAATTAGTACATCTACGAGTTAAACATTTACTCAGGTTCCGAGTGTTTTCAGGTGTATAACTATATGCATCACTCTTTCCTTCCGTTGATGAAGTGTGGTTGATTCATCCTATCGATTGAGGTGTTTTCAAGAATCATGAAAGGTTTGAACGCAGATTAGAATTGTCAAGATACAAATGAGGTTTAAGATGAAATCAAGTGGCAAACTTGAAGAATTATTTAGTTTCATATGTTATAATTAATATTTTAATTCATTTTAATTGTTCAATGTTGATAGCCCACAGTTAGCAGTGTACAAATAATAATTCATATATAAGTTACTATATAATATTCGAATTAATTAATACGTATCGTGACCCGTATACATCTCAGACTCGATCACAACTCAAAGTATATATATTATTTGAGAATCAACCTCAACCCTGTATAGAAAACTCGATCATTACTGCATATAGAGTGTCTATGGTGATTCTAAATAATATATATAGATGCGTCGATATGATATGTCAAAACCTTGTATACGTGTCCCGATATTTAAAGTGCGTAAAACAAATACAGAAATTAAATGACGATAAATAAAATGCGTAAAGTAAATAACAGAATTTAAATGACGATAATTAAAATTGCGATAATTAAATTGCGATAAAATAAATTTCGATAATTAAATGGTAATACGGAAATAACAGTTAGCTTGGAACAGTTAGCTAGGATTTTGTTAGCATGGATTCTTAATAGAATTTCATATTGTTAATTAATCTATTTCTAATCAATTTTTATTGTGTCCATTATTTCTTCATTATGCCACTTGTTGGATTCTGATAGGTAAAAATCCAAATATGTAATTGGATGAATATGGTTACTCTGTGGTAAACGGATTCGTATAACGGTAGATGTAAATAGGATAGTAAATGATTGTTGAATCAGATTCGAAGAATGTACAGTGTATCTTATTAATGTGAAATCTAAATATTTCTCGGGTATTACCTACCCGTTAAAATATTTTCACCATTAACAGTTTATAGGAAAGAATTTTTTATTACAATCTTTATGAAAAATATATATACATATATATTTTCTTCAGATGTAATCATGGATTTAATGAGTCAATATGATATTAAACTCATTTGATTTACCGTTTGAACAAGAATATATAATCTCTAAAACATTAGAGATTACATAATCGGCATGTCGAACGAAGATAATTGTTGTAGAACGATATGTAGTATGATGATTATAATCGAGGTACAGAATGAGATGTTGAAGCGTGTTTTGTTGATGGTACGGGTGTTGTTACTGATGGTACTGTTGGTGCCGGTGATGTTGCTGAGCTGGTATGTTTTGCACTATATTTTCCAAGGCTACAACTCGGGCGCGAAGTTCGTTGAATTCTTCTATTATTCCGGAGTGATTGTCTGTCGGAATGAGCGGATGAATAAGATCTAGAATTGTGGATAGAATATAATCGTTGTGGGATATCCTGGCAATGAGGGTGAATATGGTGTTTCAAATAGATTCGCCGGTAAGTGCTTCAGGTTCTTCACTAAGAGGTGAATTCGGTTGATGAAAAGGATCACCTTCTTCTTGTCTCCAATGATCAAGTAGACTACGAACTCATCAGATGAATTGATGATGGTCGATTGGTTGATCCATTCCGGTTATACTGCTTTCGGAGCTCAAGTGTGTTTCCATATCGGAATAACTGTCGGAATAACTATCGGAGTAGTTATCGGAATCTGAAGGACTCGAACTGGTTGAGGGATTCATCTCGTACGATCAGATGAAGGGTTTTTGATAAGAAATAGATTATAGGATGTAGATTAGTACCCTGCAATACATAATTTACATATGCATATATAATACTAAAATCCCATAAGTTACGGAGGAATTTACGGAAACTGTCAGACAAAATCTACAGTAACAGATATGCTAAGATATGTATTAGCAGATATGCTAAGATACGAATTTTGTCTATACACTACTCATGCAATCGTTGCAGTAAGATGCGTCTAGACTAAGAATGATAAGCAGGTAATTTCCTAAGGATAATAAGCAGATGATTTCTGACAAAATGATAAGCAAAACTTTTGACATGCAGACATGGTCGAAGTCCAGACTCACTAATGCCTCCTAACGACTTATCAGTTAGACACACTAATGCAGACCTGGTTCGCTAAGACCTCTGCTCTGATACCAACTGTGAAGACCCGTCCTAATCCATTCGGACGAAGTCCATATCGATTATAAACAATTCACAACAGTTGATTACATCGCGAGGTACTTGACCTCTATATGATACATTTTACAAACATTGCATTCGTTTTTGAAAAGACAATCTTTCATTACATCGAAAGTTGACAGGCATGCATACCATTTCATAATATATCCAACTATAATTTACTTAATAATAATCTTGATGAACTCGATGACTCGAATGCAACGTCTTTTGAAATATGCCATGAATGACTCCAAGTAATATCTATAAAATGAGCAAATGCACAGCGGAAAATTTCTTTCGTACCTGAGAATAAACATGCTTTAAAGTGTCAACCAAAAGGTTGGTGAGTTCATTAGTTTAACATAAATAATCATTTCCATCATTTTAATAGACCACAAGATTTCATATTTCCATTTCTCATAAACATACATCCCATACATAGAGACAAAAATATCATCCATATGGATTGAACACCTGGTAACCGACATTAACAAGATGCATATAAGAATATCCCCATCATTCCGGGATCCTCCTTCGGACATGATATAAATTTTGAAGTACTAAAGTATCCGGTACTTTGGATGGGGCTTGTTGGGCCCGATAGATCTATCTTTAGGATTCGCGTCAATTAGGGTGTCTGTTCCCTAATTCTTAGATTACCAGACTAAAAGGGGCATATTCGATTTTGATCATTCAACCATATAATGTAGTTTCGATTACTTGTGTCTATTTCGTAAAACATTTATAAAAATTGCGCATGTATTCTCAGCCCAAAAATATAAAGGGTAAAAAGGCAAATGAAACTCACAATACTGTATTTTGTAGTAAAAATACATATGACGACTTTGAACAATGCAGGGTTGGCCTCGGATTCACGAACCTATACCATTCGTATATATATATCGAAACATGTAATCGTAAGAGAACGAATTTATTTATTATATCTTTAATTTGTATATTTAGTTTATGTATATATATTTAAAATGGTTAATCTATATATAGTTATATTATATTTATTTTATGTACGTACTTGTTTAGATGTTATATATTTAAAAATCGATAGTTTTTGTTATTTGTATGTATTTATGTAACTAATATTAATAGGTTTGATATATATATTTATGCGAAATTATAATATAATTTTAGTATATACAATAAGTATATTTTATGTATAAAATATTTATCTGTTTTAAAAAGGTAATTTTTAGTATTAATAAAGATGACATTAATAATCCTATTACTTCAAAATAATACTTATTTTGATAATAAAATTTATAACAAACTTATTATTGATGGTAATCTTAATAAAATACTTTTATTAATGATAATTATAATATTCATAACCTTTAATGATAATAATAATAATAATAATAACATTAGTAATACTTTATAATTATGATTGCGATATTAATTAATACTAATAATAATAATTACTATACTAATAATAATTATAATACTTACAATAACAATAATAGTAAGAATCACAATAATAATAAGGATAATAATAATAATAATAATAATAATAATAATAATAATAATAATAATAATAATTAATATTAATAAGGAGACTACCTCACAATGAAAGAGTCCCAAAAAAAATACAGCTGCCCTCACCCGGGATCGAACTCAAGACCTCTCGCTTAAACAATTCCCTTCCAAACCACTCCTCTGCTCTTATTTTCAGATTAAACTGTGAACCTAAAATCTTTTAACCCGTCATCATCATCATTAATCTGACCTAATAGTAATTTTGGCCCAACAGTGAAAATAAATTTCGGCCCAACTACAAATATTCAAAACATACAGTCCAAGTTAAAAGCCCAGCCCATCATAGTCCAGCAGGTCATTTAATAAAAACAATATTCTTTGCAGCCGCCTAGGATCGAACCTAGGACCTCTGGATAACACACACATATCCCAGACCAATGCTCTACCTGATTCTTTACTGATTTATTTCCCAAAATATTTAATAAACCCGTTTCCTTCTGTTTCCCTTTTTCTTATTCTTCATCATCTTTATCATTCAAATTCGCCATCATCATCTTTTTTTTTTCATTACGGGTCATTACCATCATCTCTTATCATTTTCATCTCTTCTCACTACCACATCATCATCAACTTACGTCCCTCATTAAGCATCATCATCATTTTTTTCTTTATTTTTTTTTTTTTTTTTTTTTTTCGTGCTACTGTTACAGAAAACATAAACAGAAAGAACGAGTAGCAGCATACCATGTTTGGTTTGTGTTTGGGTGCTGCTCGAACAGAAAAATAAATAGAGAGCAGTCTTAGCCGTCGATGGAGGAAGTGGTTAAGGTGGTGCTCGATGGTGCCCGGTTACTAGAGAGAAGGTTGTGGTTGTTTGAAGATAAAAAGTGTACAAGTTTTACAACGAACATGGTGAGGTGGTGAAGATGACGGACGATGAAGGTGGTGATGGAGTTTATAAGGTGGTGGCGGTTATCGTTGAAGAGGAAGAAGATATGTGGTTGAGGTTCGTACAAACTGATAGAAATAGATCTAATCAATTCGTGGTTGTGGGTGACGGGTTGTAAATCATGGTGTCGTGTTTTCTTATATCTCTTATGTAGTATGTATATACATATAGAGAAGGAGATAATTGTTTCTTAGTTATGATCTTGCATTTAAAACATAAAGGAGAAAGAGAAGTGTAAATGGGTTGTTTTGTGTCAATAGAAAAAGAAGAAAGAGAGATATAAGAGAGATGTCGATTAGAAGCAGATGGTGGATTAGTTGAGTTATTATTTCCATCAAGCATACATATAATTGATAGATAGATAAATATAATCAAGTAATAATAATATATTATTTTATTTTATATACTCTTAAAGGCAAAGCAAAAGAAAAACGTGTGACATAATCAAATAATAAAGCAGCCGGATTCATTGTCCTCTTCTACCGATAGTTTTCATGTACTGTGTATCGTGCCCCGTTGTTCACTTAGTGGCGAATAAAAAATCTTCAGAAAAATTCCATATTTTTAAATTAACTTTATTTATTTATTTTAGTCATTATGATATAAAATTTGATCCTAAATTTGATAATAAAAATTACATCAACTGTCCCTCTCATTTCTGGGTAAAATATAAAAAGTGTTAAAATTAAATAACTAGATCCTAAATACATTTTTAGTAAGCCTAAAATTTATAGAACTCATTTTCGGATCACCGTTTATTCTAAAATTACATAAGTTTGAATTTAAATTGCTTAATATCCATCGAAACATCAAACGAGTATTACAATCATTTAATATTTATTTTTAATATACATTAGTTATATATATCTATGTTGTAAATGATAATTATTGTAATATCATATTTTTATTTTATTTTACATAATTGATTATAACAACCATTATTCCAACTTACGTTATTTAAATAAAGACATTTTAATAAACAAGTTCTATTATATCGAAAAATGTTTTTACACGTTTGAGAATAGATCAATCAAGTATTATGAAATTCAATTATCCACTAACTTTTGTCTAACTCTCGATAAGTGACACTTTGTTCTCACTTGTAAATTACTTTTCCATTTATTCCGAATACCGTTAAAAAAAATAGATTTCATAAATCATAGTGGACCTCACAACAGAGACCCGTAATCATATCACAATGTATCTGATAAATCAATCATTTGATATTATCTTCTAATTCCGTTGATAAACATATATTGAAACACATACTTTCATGTAACGTATTATACATCCAATACTTTGTTAACGTTCTTAACTATATAACTTTATATTATATACACATATCTATATACACATAAATGTTCGTGAATCACCAGGCACGGTCAAAGGGTATTTGATTACATGAATATAGTTTCAAAACTTTCGAGACTCAACATTACAGATTTTGCTTATCGTGTCGGAAACATATAAAGATTAAATTTAAATTTGGTCAGAAATCTCCGGGTCGTCACAGATGTCCTCAACATGGTTTAGATACTTATCAAATAGTGCAAATATTCTATCAAGGATGCGACATTACTACACGAAAAGACATCGACATAGCAGCTGGTAGTTCCATTATGAAAAAAACTACAACTGAAGCTTACAAAATTATTGATAACGCTGCTTCCCACTCACATGAGTGGCATCAAAAAAAAGATATCTTTCGTTCATCTAAAGCGGCTAGAGCAGATTCTATCCATGACTTTGATTCCGTTTCCGCAAAAATAGATGCCTTCAAGAGACGAATGGAAAAGATGAATAAAGATATTCACACAATACGAATAAGTTGTGAGCAATGCGGTGGACCACACTTAACGAAAGACTGTCACATCGAGCAAACGATGGAACAACGAGAGAATGTTTCCTACATGAACCAAAGGTCGGGAAATAATTATCAGAATAATTATCAACCGCCAGGCCAAACTTCAATTGAAATCAAAACATTCTTTACAATCCAAATGGGCCAAACAATAACTCGTACAACCAACAAGGTCCGTATAACCAACCAACTCAAAACAACACTTTCAATCAACAAAGACCTAGCTTGTATAAACCACCACAACAAACCGAAGAGAAAAAGCCAAATCTGGAAGAAATGATGGCAAAGCTAATGGAATCTCAAACACAATTTATAAGATCTCAAACCCAAACAAATGAGAGGTTTGATCAGTCACTAAGAACTGAATAAGCTTCCATTTTGAATCTAGAAAAACACGTAGGTACTCTTGCTAGCATGATGAGTGAGAGGGAACAAGGAAACCTACCGAGTAATACTGAAGTAAATCCTCAGAATGAGAATGTTAATATGGTGTCAACAAATTCTGAAAAATCAGCTCCAGAAGATGGGAAGGTTTTCGATGTGAGTAACAATGAAGAAGTTACACCATCACCACCACCCGAGTATGTAAAGCTAGTGGTGGCACCATACAGATCACCCATCCCGTTTCCAAGAAAAGGAGTTGAGTATGAGCAAGTAATAGGTAATAAAGTTTGTGATACCTCTGGAAAGAAGAAGAAGAATAAGAAAGTGCAAGAAACAAAAACCGTAAAAATAAATCCGGTGAAGACAATTCCACCAAAAGTTCCACCCAGGTTGGGTGATCTGGGTGAATTTATTGTTCCTTGTCTACTTAGTGATTGTGTCATGTATGATGCACTAGCAGATTTAGGTGCGAGTGTGAGTGTTATGCCTCTTTCATTATATAAGAGATTAGGAGTAGGTGAGTTAAGTCCAATAGAGATGAGTGTCCGACTCTTTGATCAAACCATTAGGCACCCAGTTGGAATTGCTGACAACCTACCCGTTCAAGTAGGTAATTTAACCTTTCTAGTCGAATTTATTGTCATTGACATAGAAGAGGACTCAAACCTTCCTCTAATTTTAGGTCGACCATTCTTAGCGTCCACCGGGGCGTTATTTGATGTAAGAGATGGTAGAATGACACTTAGTAATGATGAAAAATCGATCACCTTTGTAAGTCGAAAGTCTAAATCTCCACCAACCAAAACCGTTGAACCAACAAAAACGATTGGTAAGAACCATATTGTTTTACCAACTCCAACGGTAGTGCTTAACAATAATAAACCGCCTAAGTATGAGGAAGATGAAGTAAAACCTAATGATAACCTGATAACAAAGAACCCCGTTGTTGATACAAAATTTAATGACCCCGTTATTAAAAGTTCAATGAAGAAACTTATTAAACGGATTCGCGATCCTAGAACCAAGGGGAACTTTAAGTTATGTAACCGGTTAGTATCCAATCTATCGCCTAAAGAAAAGGCAAAACTAGTTGAATTTGTGGATATTACACAGGAATCCGACCAATGGCTTAAATCAAAAGTCACATATATGCAAGTTGATTATGGTCCAAGAGAAATTGACAATGAAGTTAACCACAATTTCGACACCACAGTTACCTAAGTGTTGGGAGATTCAAATGTTTTAAGAAAAAAAATTAATGTCTAGAGTTAGTTGTTCTGTTCTCATGTAGTTCCGAGAATGAAATCCGATTGTTCTTTTCCGCTAGCAGACACTAAAGAACTAGTTTTCTCCCCCCATTCTGAATTTTTGTTTTGTAGGCTTTGTATGAAATTAATATGCATTTTTAAATTTAAGTTTTGTGTGAATTTAAAAACAAAAATTACTTTATTTCATTAAGTTTAAAAAATGATTTCTAAAATTCATCGTAAGTTGAAGACTAGGTCATAGAACCGAAATTGCTTTACCCGAGAGCAGGGCGAAAAATTTTGTTATCATTATTTTTAATTTTATTGATCTAAAGTATACCAAGAAAATTAAAAAACCTAAAAAATCTTTGCTTTTAAAAAAATCACTTTAAAAATGACAAATTTTAAATGTTGTCGAGGGACGGACTAGGTAAACATACCGAAACTACCTAAAGTAAAAGGAAACAAAATTTTAAAAAATTATTCATTTAAATTGTTTTAATAAATAAAGGTTTTATATATATATATATATATATATACATATATATATATATATATATATATATATATATATATACATACATATATATATACATACATATATAAATATACATATATATATATACATATATATATATATATATATATATATATATATATATATATATATATATATATATATATACATATATACATATATATATATATATATATATATATATATATATATATATATATATATATATATATATATATATATATATATATATATATATATATATATTATATATGTTTGTAGTTTATCTTATGTACAAAAAAAGGGTAAAACAGCGCACTTTTGAAATGACCCGTTCATATACATTATAAACGATTTACAATAGTTGATTACATCGTAAGGTATTTGACCTCTATATGATACATTTTACAAACATTGCATTCATTTTTAAAAGACAAACTTTCTTTACAACGAAAGTTGACGGCATGCACACCATTTCATAATACATCCAACTATAATTGGCTTAATAATAATCTTGATGAACTCAATGACTCGAATGCAACATCTTTCAAAATATGCCATGAATGACTCCAAGTAATATCCTTAAAATGAGCTAATGCACAGCGGAAGATTTCTTTAATACCTGAGAATAAACATGCTTTAAAGTGTCAACCAAAAGGTTGGTGAGTTCATAGGTTTATCATAACAATCATTTCAATATATTAATAGACCACAAGATTTCCGTTTATAAATATATGTACACTCGCAAGTGTATAAAAGTATTCTATAAGTTGTAGGCACCCGGTAACAAGCCTTAACGTTCATGTTTTACCCTCTGAAGTACACCAGATCAGGTGTATTTAAAATAACCTCGAATTACTAAAGCATCCCATAGTCAGGATGGGGTTTGTCAGGCCCAATAGATCTATCTTTAGGATTCGCGCCTACCGTACATAGACAAGTAGTTTAATGTTACCAAGCTAAGGGTATATTTCTGGTTTAAACCCACGTAGAATTAGTTTTAGTACTTGTGCCTATTTCGTAAAACATTTATAAAAACAGCGCATGTATTCTCAGTCCCAAAAATATATATAAAAGGGAGCAAATGAAACTCACGCATATAAATATTTTAAAACAGTTATTAAAACATTTCATGTATTCTCAGCCCAAAAATGTAATGAGTAAAAGGGAGCAAATGAAACTCACAATACTGTATTTCGTAGTAAAAATACATATAACGTCATTTAACAAGTGCAAGGTTGGACTCGGATTCACGAACGTATCAATATTGAGATTCAATATTGCAGGAAAGTACGTAGACGCAACGGAGATGATAAACACTAGATTAACCTCACGTGCATACCCATGAACCATACCCATCACCTCCATAGCTATAACCCATAATTTTCTTAGCTTCGACTCATTCAAAAAAACTATTTTGAAATCACTCGAACAGCACTCCGTCGTAATATTTTATGTATACTAATAATATCTTGAAATAATAAAAAGAAAATATATATATGTAATTCGATTGAGAGAGTTTAGAGAAATATATTTTCAAGTTTCTATGAAATAATGAAACCTATTGAATTCTATTTATAACAGATTTTTGAATTATTAAAGTGAATTATTAAAATATGAATTATTAAAGTTAATTATTAAAGTATGAATTATTAAAGTATGAATTATTAAAGTGAATTATTAAAGTGAATTATTAATGTATGAATTATTAAAGTGAATTATTAAAGTATGAATTATTAAAGTGAATTATTAAAGTATGAATTATTAAATTGAATTATTAAAGTATGAATTATTAAAGTTAAAGTAAAATAAAAGTAAAGTAAAGGTAAAGTTAAAGTATAGTAAAAGTATAAAACTATATACGTATAATACGCGTATAAGTATATATAATATTAATTTAAATCGTTATATATATTTAATAAAATAAAATATGAATATCGTTATCTTTATCATACTGGTTAAGTAATGAGTTGTCAAAAGTGGTTCTAGATATTTATAAAATATATATATGTTTTAATAATAAAGTTTTTTTTAAACTGAAAATGTTTTTTATACTTTTGAAACTAAATTAATAGAATATTATGGAAACCAATTCTCCACTAACCTTTGTCTAACTTTCGTAAATGACACTTTTTGTTTTTATTTATAAATAGCTTTACAAATTATTCTGAATATCGTTAAGAGGAATAGATTTTCTCAAATCATAGTGGACCTCTCAACAGAGACTTGTAATCATAATTCAATGTTTCTGATAATTCAATCATTTAATATATTTTTTTAATTTCATCGAAAATCATATTGAAACAAATACGTTCGTGTAAGGTATTATACGTTTAATACTTTATTAATATTCTCAAGTTATAATATATGTATACATATACATATCTATTTATATATAACGGTTCGTGAATCATCGGAATTTGGTCGAGGTTATAATGAATGTATGAACACAGTTTAAAATTCTTGAGATTTAACTTAACAAACTTTGCTTATCGTGTCGGAATAATATAAAGATTAAATTTTAAATTTGGTCGGAAATTTCCGGGTCGTCACAGTACCTACCCGTTAAAGAAATTTCGTCCCCGAAATTTGATAGAGGTCGTCATGACTAACAATGAGAATGTTATTATAACGATTATAGAGTTTTATCATGTTCAAGAAGAATGGATAAAATAATTCGATTAATAGAAACGTGTGAGTGAAGTTATCGTAAATGAATGAAATAAGATAATATTGATTCGTCGTATCTTTTGACGTCATCACGATTTATCTCCGAAAAGAAAATCTTTGTAATCTATATTGGATTTGATTATTCAGCGATTAAGGAAATTATGATCCTCTTCGAATTAATGCGATAATCCATTTTGATTTCTCTGTCAGATATTTCACTATAAATCCGCCTCATTTGTTTTCTTACAACTCACACCTTCTCAACTCATATTTTAAAGTATTTGTCAATATGCTTCATCCAGTGCTGATTCTTGATATACTCCTCACTTTCATATCTGTCGCTCTTCTTTTTCATCTGCCTCTGAAAGAATCTATTTACTTCTACTATACTCTTTGTTTTATAGTGTTTTTAGTTCTCCCGTGTCTTTATATTGCTATATGCATTGATATATACGGTTTGTGATTTCTGGGTTGTTGTTGGGTTTTATATCTTCCCTTATATTTCGAAGTCCTTGCTTCTTCTATAATCATTGTCATCCCCAATTAATGCTCTCTTTTATTTGCTGCGATTTATACCCCAATTTCTATTTCGGAGTTTTGTCCTTTCGTTTCTTCTTCTTGCGATTAAGCACCGCTTGTAATGGTCCAGAATTCGCATATATGAATTTCGGAATGAACATTGTTAATGTTCTAAGAAGGAAATTGTAATGGCACGATCTTGACTTGTCAAATTACTAGAATACCTCGAAAAAGGCCGAATCATCAAGAAATATTTTCTTGATATTTTAGAGGTTAAAGAGAATACAAGAGTCTTGTAACATAGCACATGATGACGTTATGATCTGTGAATCATCACGTTCCATTTAGAAACTCAGCATGACTTACTGTAATATAATCATGTTGATCAAGTGTCATTATATTATACTAGTTCATGCTTCAGTTCACAACACTACTTCAAAAATATTCCTATTTTAAATTCGAAAGTTTCAGAATTTAGAAACTAAAATAGTTTCTTTTATGATGTAATACAGACAGCACGAAGAGGTAAATGATTTCAGATAAGAATAATTATGGAAATATCTTCAGAAATATGGAGGATATTTATAATGAAAGATACGATGATATCTTAAAATTTCTAATATCAGAGGATGATGAAGAATATTGTCCGTAAGGGTTTAGAGTCAGGAGCAAGGTATTCGATAATGACTTCAGCAGACACGGAATCATTTGGATTCTTTGAAGGTAGATTTCGTCCTTGTGATTTATCCACAGACTTCTTCATGGTTTTCTCAATCCGTATTTTTCAGTACCAAATATTCTCTTTTTCTGAGCTTTGCCAACACACTACTCTTTATCATCAAACTTTTTACTGTTAAGGTCGTTTATAGTTTTTGCTACTTCATCAGTATATCGAGAACTAGTTCGCAGTTTAGGGTGTTTTTCAGAAACTTCACATTCAAAGTATATAAGTCCAGAAGATAGACACATATAATTGTTGGCGTAGACATGCTGCGAGATTTCAAAATACTGATTGCTAATTTCCGATGATTCGTATGGCAATTCTCGTTACAAGATGCAGATGAGTAAATGATGGGGTTTTGATAAATATAAAGATTTTTCGGAAAGTCAAAGATCAATGAAGTTATTAATAAGTTTACTGCTAATGTGGCGAGATATGAAAGGTTCCCCGGTAATATTGATGAAGAGGTAATCATTATAATAAGGCTTATTCGATTGAACAATTGAAGTTGGTTTGCTGGAGCTGTGACAAAACCGTCTATTTTTAGAAGGGATTGAAAAGTTATTTTAGCTAGTAAATGCCAAAAGGTCTGACATGGATACATGTTAAATTATGACTTTGGTTTCAAGAGTTTTTCAGGTACGTAACTGTGGATAACATGTGGTTGGATCATCATCTCGATTGTTCATTATTTGAAGTGTCTTTAGGTATTTCGAAGGGCTTGAACACATATTATAATCGTTAATATACATACGATGTTCTAACACAGTTTTGAAGTTAAAGTATAGCTTTGAAAGATGTAAGAATCTAAGAGTGATGATACCGGTTATAACTTGAATTGAATTCGGCGATTTCAAAATCAGAATATGTAATTAGATTTTTGAATGAGTATGGTTGTTTTGATTTCTATAAAAGAATGTATATTGTTGTGAAAGTAGGGAGTATAATGGATGATTTGCTGAATCAGATTCGAAGAACGTAACATATTAATTGTGAATTTATATATCTCTCGGGTATTACCTACCCGTTAAAAAAAAATTGTCACAATTAATATTTTGTACAAAAGAATTTTAGTACAGTCTTTATGGAAATATATGTGTATATTTCTTCAGATGTAATATTGATTTAATGAGTTAATATTAAATTAAACTCACTTAATTTATGGTTAAGGCTAGGATAGATAATTTCTAAACTTTAGAAATTACATAATCGTCATAGAATGTTTTCCCAATGAAGTTATGAATCAATACTTCATCGTTGTGGTATTCCTTAGTATCTACAGGGCGTATGACGTCGATGCTCATGGGACAGATTGTGAAGTTGAGGTTTGCGATGCGGTTGTTGGTGGTGGTAATGGTACTGTTGATGTTGTTGATGGTGGTACTGGTTATGTTGTTGGTGCTGCTGCTGGTGTTTGTAACCTTTGCACCATATTCTCCAAAGCCACTACCCGAGCGTGAAGCTCGTTGACTTCTTCTATTACACCAGGGTGATTGTCGGTTCGGACGAGCGGATAAATAAGATCTAGAATTTGGTGTAGTATATAATCATGACGAGATACTCTGGAAATGAGAGAGAAAATGGTGTTTCGAATAGGTTCGCCGGTAAGTGCTTCAGGTTCTTCGCCAAGAGGGCAATGTGGTGGATGGAAGGGATCACCTTCTTCTTGTCTCCAATGATTAAGGAGGCTACGAACCCATCCCCAATTCATCCAGAAAAGATGATGACTAATTGGTTGATCCATTCCGGTCACACTGCTTTCGGAACTTGAGTGGGATTCCATTTCGGAATCCGAGGGACTTGAACTAATGACGAATTCCATTTCGTACGATTGAATAAAGAATTTTTCGATGTGAAATGATTGTCCGGCTATCAGGTGGTATTCTAATTATATAGAGCAAAAGGTTTCGTAGATTAAGGAGGAATTTACGGAATATGTCAGGCAAAGTTTACAGTAACAGATACGCTAAGATATGAATTAGCAGATACGCTAAGATATGAATTTTGTCTATACACTATTCATGCAATCAATGCAATAAGATGTGTCTAGACTAAGAATGATAAGCAGATAATTTCCGACAAAAATGATGAGCAAAACTTTTGACATGCAGACACGGTCGAAGTCCAGACTCACTAATGCATCCTAACAACTATCAGTTAGACACACTAATGCAGACCTGGTTCGCTCAGACCACCGCTCTAATACCAACTGAAATGACCCGTTCATATACATTATAAACGATTCACAATAGTTGATTACATCGCAAGGTATTTGACCTCTATATGATACATTTTACAAACATTGCATTCGTTTTTAAAAGACAAACTTTCTTTACAACGAAAGTTGACGGCATGCACACCATTTCATAATACATCCAACTATAATTGGCTTAATAATAATCTTGATGAACTCAATGACTCGAATGCAACATCTTTCAAAATATGCCATGAATGACTCCAAGTAATATCCTTAAAATGAGCTAATGCACAGCGGAAGATTTCTTTAATACCTGAGAATAAACATGCTTTAAAGTGTCAACCAAAAGGTTGGTGAGTTCATAGGTTTATCATAACAATCATTTCAATATATTAATAGACCACAAGATTTCCGTTTATAAATATATGTACACTCACAAGTGTGTAAAAGTATTCTATAAGTTGTAGGCACCCGGTAACAAGCCTTAACGTTCATGTTTTACCCTCTGAAGTACACCAGATCAGGTGTGTTTAAAATAACCTCGAAGTACTAAAGCATCCCATAGTCAGGATGGGGTTTGTCAGGCCCAATAGATCTATCTTTAGGATTCGCGCCTACCGTACATAGACAAGTAGTTTAATGTTACCAAGTTAAGGGTATATTTCTGGTTTAAACCCACGTAGAATTAGTTTTAGTACTTGTGCCTATTTCGTAAAACATTTATAAAAACAGCGCATGTATTCTCAGTCCCAAAAATATATATAAAAGGGAGCAAATGAAACTCACGCATATAAATATTTTAAAACAGTTAATAAAACATTTCATGTATTCTCAGCCTAAAAATGTAATGAGTAAAAGGGAGCAAATGAAACTCACAATACTGTATTTCGTAGTAAAAATACATATAACGTCATTTAACAAGTGCAAGGTTGGACTCGGATTCACGAACGTATCAATATTGAGATTCAATATTGCAGGAAAGTACGTAGACGCAACAGAGATGATAAACACTAGATTAACCTCACGAGCATACCCATGAAGCATACCCATCACCTCCATAGCTATAACCCATAATTTCCTTAGCTTCGACTCATTCAAAAAAACTATTTTGAAATCACTCGGACAGCACTCTGTCGTAATATTTTATGTATACTAATAATATCTTGAAATAATACAAAGAAAATATATATATGTAATTCGATTGAGAGAGTTTAGAGAAATATATTTTCAAGTTTCTATGAAATAATGAAACCTATTGAATTCTATTTATAACAGATTTTTGAATTATTAAAGTGAATTATTAAAATATGAATTATTAAAGTTAATTATTAAAGTATGAATTATTAAAGTATGAATTATTAAAGTGAATTATTAAAGTATGAATTATTAAAGTGAATTATTAAAGTAAATTATTAAAGTATGAATTATTAAAGTGAATTATTAAAGTATGAATTATTAAATTGAATTATTAAAGTATGAATTATTAAAGTTAAAGTAAAATAAAAGTAAAGTAAAGGTAAAGTTAAAGTATAGTAAAAGTATAAAAACTATATACATATAATACGCGTATAAGTATATATAATATTAATTTAAATCGTTATATATATTTAATAAAATAAAATATAAATATCGTTATCTTTATCATACTAGTTAAGTAATGAGTTGTCAAAAGTAGTTCTAGATATTTATAAAAGATATATACATTTTAATAATAAAGTTTTTTTAAACTGAAAACGTTTTTTGTACTTTTGAAACTAAATTAATAGAATATTATGGAAACCAATTCTCCACTAACTTTTGTCTAACTTTCGTAAATGACACTTTTTGTTTTTATTTATAAATAGCTTTACAAATTATTCTGAATATCGTTAAGAGGAATAGATTTTCTCAAATCATAGTGGACCTCTCAACAGAGAGTTGTAATCATAATTCAATGTTTCTGATAATTCAATCATTTAATATATTTTTTTAATTTCATCGAAAATCATATTGAAACAAATACGTTCGTGTAAGGTATTATACGTTTAATACTTTATTAATATTCTCAAGTTATAATATATATATACATATACATATCTATTTATATATAACGGTTCGTGAATCATCGGAATTTGGTCGAGGTTATAATGAATGTATGAATACAGTTTAAAATTCTTGAGATTTAACTTAACAAACTTTGCTTATCGTGTCGGAATAATAAAAAGATTAAAGTTTAAATTTGGTCAGAAATTTCCGGGTCGTCACAACTTTCAAAGACTGGCATTAAGTTCAGCAAAAACTACTAATTTTGACGATAAGACACAAAACATATGTAAAATTACAACAAAAGGAATGAACGATGAGGCGCGCCATCTAACATTCGACGAGCTTAGTAATTACAAACTGAGTATTTTTAATCACTTTTCTACTCTAATCACCCTCATGAATTTATAATTATAGTCTGATTTCATGCAAATGAGGGCATTGCATGATCTCAAGTGTCGGGAAGGGTTATAAATTCTCTAGAGTTTACACTTCGTTTATTTGCCAAATTTTGTGAAAATTAGAAAAATTTTCAATAAAATGAATTCAAAATCATGTTTATACATATTTATGAACGATAAAACTAGGCGTTAATGCCGAAATTATTGTTACCTCGGAGAGAACATAAATGGAGAAACAACCCAAAATGCTTGACTTCATTTAAAATGGAATAGAAGAGAATAAAAAGGCAAAGAAAAGAATAAATAAAAGCTAAGTGTGGGAAGAATTTACCAATTTCTTTAAAACACATATCATATATTTAGTACAGATTATTGCAGGTACTTTTGCTTTAGACTAAACTAATCAGTTTTACCCGATTTATTGTAATACCTTTGAATGAAAAGATGGATCTACACGATGAATCAATTTCATCATTAAAAGGAAGTAAAGTCTTCTAAAAAAGACACGCGCTTCTTGATTTAGGTCAGGAAGTTATCGTCCAGACCAGCTATAGGTTGACGAAAAATCTAGAAAATTCATCTCTAAAATCAGCAGGAAATCCACGGACCTCAGCATCAAACAGGGTCACCAAGTGGTCAGACTTAACCTAACCATGAGATGATCTATCTCATAAAATGGGGAGGGCGCCGTGCAAATTAGCTTGATAAGACTAATGAATCAGACCCTCATAAAGGATAATCTCCTTAAAGATTAAAAATCAGCTTTTAAGCCTGATATTACTCAATCCTTGGGATTGACCTTAATGATTGAGAATTACAAACTCATGGAATATGATATCTAAACTCGAGCTTGAACGAGAAAATATTTTGATCAAATTAAAAACGATTTATTTTCTGAAAACCTATTTTCAATGCGTTCATTACCATTGAACGTAAAATCCTAGGAATTCATCGAAATTCATTAGGTCACCTGAACCAAATCGGGTGTCAACCGTACGAACGGAGGTTGCATAGCATGGTCGAAGACAGGACCTTGTGCCAGACCAAAAAACTATAGGGTGATCTTTACTATTGCTCCTACAAAGGATAGTAATTGCATCCGACACGATATAGACCATAATCAAAAGCATGTCACGGGATATTGCCTTAACAGTTGCTTGTTCAACGCTTTCCCTTACAACTGGACGGTAGTTTACCGAGAGGTAATATACAGAGCAAGTAAACTGAACGTGTTGCTTTCCTAATACAAGGTTAGCAAGTGTGTGACACAAAACCATAAGTTTTGAGCTAAAATTTTAAAATCTGAAACCCACACAACCCACAAAAACATTTTGCAAACACCGGTGAAGGGTTATTCCGGAAAGCTTATCTAGGGTAAAAGCTAGAATGAATTTTCAAAAGATCAAATGTTTTCATAAAGATCCAATTTCCTTAAAGGATCTAAATTTTCATAGTCATGTGGGACTGTAAACCACATCGTTACTACCATTGTTTATACCGCCGTACCAAAATCACTGATGTATAAATTGTGATAATAAAAAGTGATTCGAGTGAAGTGTGATTTAATTTCAAGTTCTGTATTGCTTGAGGACAAGCAACGTTCAAGTGTGGGGATATTTGATAGTTCTCTAAATGAACATATATTTAGTCGCAATATCATCCCAATATGTAAAGTTTTTAGTTGTAATTGTTCTATTTTTAAGTTGTAATCGTTTAAATAAATAAATGCGAAGATGAAGCACGAAGATTAAAGAATTGAAGAAAAAGTGCCACTAAAACTGGAAAAGGGTCCTTAAAGCCATAGTGCACTCAAAAGCATCCTAAAAATTGAGTTAAAAAACTTGCGCGGATTTTGGGAGTTAAGGAAAATAATTTTTTGTGTAAATTACAAATTGCGAAATGCAAAGTACAAGATATCTACGCGTACGAAAGGACGTTCGAAAATCTGAAACCGGGACATGAACCAACTTTCAACGCGCGACGCAACGAAGCGAAAATTACAAGTCAACTATGCACATAAATATAATATAATATATAAATAATTCATAAAATTATATATATATCATATATATTTAATAAAACTGTCGGCAACAAGAAAACAAGCAAATGTGAGCTGTCCTATGGGGCCATACGATCGCATGGCCAGGAAGCACATGTAACGACCCGGAAATTTCCGACCAAATTTAAACCTTAAACCCTATATGTTTCCGACAGGATAAGCAAAAACCCTAATGTTGAACCTAGAAAGTTTAAAATCTATATTCGGATAATCAATTACCTTTTGACCATCCCCGACGATTCACGAACAATTGTTGTAAATAAAGATATATATATATATATATATATATATATATATATATATATATATATATATATATATATATATATATATATATATATATATATATATATATATATATATATATATATATATATATATATATATATATATATATTAAACATATACGTAAATAATTATATATTATTAAATAAATTATTATGTGATCTAGTATTATGACAAATAACTGAAGATAATTTAAAAACTTGATATTTAGAAAACATGATTTTTTTTTAATATATATATATATATATATATATATATATATATATATATATATATATATATATATATATATGTATATATGATTCCTATATATAAATATTGACTATAGAGATATTGTGATATATTGAAAGATATAAATATTAAATATTTTGTATGTACCAAAATATAAAATATATTATAATTATAAAATATTATAACATGTAATATTAATATATTAGATTGCAAGATAAAAATATAGTTGTTGTAATACCCTAAATATTATTAAAATTGCTTTTATTAATGTCAATATCAGAATTATTAATGTAATAGTGCTATTATAATTAGTATTATTATTGTTAATAATAAAATTATTTTTATATAGTAATTATCATCAACATCCTTAGTAATAATATTATTATGAATTGTATATTATAAATTTGTATTATTATGATATTAAGTGTACTATTATAGTTACATTTAATAACAAGACTAAATATAATTTTTAAATAAATGGGATATTCAAATAACTGATATAGATACAAATACGTAAATATATATAATTTATATATACAGATAAATACTGATATATAAATAAATATTAAGCCTAATTATAAATATAAATATAGTATTATTTTTTTTTATAATTATTATATTAAATATTAAATATATAATATAAAGCATGAAGACAGATATAAAGATACGCAGATCATTTTTTTTTATCTCCATTCATTTTTTTTTCTTCGTCATCTGTTTCACCTGTGACTCTTTGTCTGATCTCGATCATCTCTATTTATATTCGACAATTATCATTCAGGTTCACACCCAAATCTTTCTGCGAATTCAAAACAGGAAGATTAAATAAAGAACAACAGATTCGTTTTTATTATTTTTTTATTTTTTTTTCCTCTCAAACCCATTTAATCTTTAACTTGATTCCAAACGATTTGATAAGAAGTAAAAATACAGAAGTGTTCTAATTCGTGTCGTGAATGTTTTCCCAAATTCACAGGTCTTAATTCGTAATATCAAAATCGAATTTGAAGATTCAAAGTTCTTGAAATAAAAGTTAACTGATTTGTTCTTCGCGAAATTAGGCATCGTTTTGATATCTATTGTTAAATTGATGATTGAGTAAGATTCAAGGAGTAATTTGAAGTATAGTTGATGTTGAAACCTTTGGACAAAACGTGCTATAAATTGAAATCACAAATTTTTTTTAAGAAACTTGCGAAGCAGCAGCAGCAGTAAATATTGTTTTATATATATTTTTTTTAATACAAACACCCATCATCTGATTAATATGTTTCGTTCGATTTAAAAAATATATATATATATATATATATATATATATATATATATATATATATATATATATATATATATATATATATATATATATATATATATATATATATATATATATATATATATATATATATATATATATATATATATATCCATTTCGTTGTTTTGAGGAATTAAGGAAATACAGTCGTTTGACATAATGAAGAAGAAGCAGAATATAGAAGAACTGGATAGGGGTTAAGTAAAACGGGTTTAATTATAATTACAGAAAACAAGTGTTGGTGCGATGGTTAAGAGTATTTGTCAGGGAGCGAGAGGTCTAGGGTTCGAGTCCCGTACGCATCATTCTTTTTACAGAAGCTTTTCTTTATGGGGTATATATTTTTTTTATTTCTGTTATTATTATTATTATTATTATTATTATTATTATTATTATTATTATTATTATTATTGATAAAACCATTATTATTATCAAAGTGGTTATCATTAATAAGTATTATTGTTATTAAGAATTATTATCACTATCACCAATATTAACATTAGTAGAATTAGCAACATTTTTTTTTTATCTTTATTAGTAATATTATGTATTATGATTATTATCACTTTTACTATTATTAATATTACTCTAGTATTATTATAACTATTTTTTTTTTTGCAAACAAAAGAATATTTAAAAATATATATAACAACCATAACTAAAATATATAAATAATTACATTTAAGATATATATAAGATGGAAATATAATGAGGTAAATAAATTATTGATAAAAAAATTTCTTCATTAATAACAATATATAAATTCGTTCGATCATGATTACACGTTTTAATGAATATACAAATTATATAGGTTCGTGAATCGAAGGCCAACCTTATAAATTACCAATGGTGTTATATGTATTTTTACTACAAAATACATTAGGTGAGTATATAGTCCCTTTTAAACTCTAAATATTTTTGGGCTGAGAATACATGCGCTGTTTTTTATAAATGATTTACGTTATGGACACAAGTGATCAAAAATATAAATTCTACGTTGAGTTGTACCATGGCATATCTCTTTATACTTGGTAGCTAATATTTACGTGAGGAGCGTAAACGCGAATCCTGTTGATAGATCTATCGGGCCTGACAACCCTAACCGGGCTGGACGACCAGCATTTAACGGTTGCACAGTACTTCGTTTCGTTACTACACTTGGTACGGTGTAGGGTTTATTTAAGAGTATGCTGCTGTGATTTAAATGTTAAGTATGGTTACCAAGTGCTCAACGACTTTTTCATACACGAGGAGTGTATTATGTATAACATGAAATCTTGTGGTCCATAGTTATAACGCTGCTAGCAACAAACCTATATATCTTACCAACTTTATGTTGACTTTTTAAAGCATGTTATTCTCAGGTACGAATTAAGTCTTCCGCTGTGCATTTGCTCATACTAAAGACATTACTTGGAGTCGATCATCGCAATGGAACCAGATATTGATGATTTCGTCCAGGGGGACTTGGACAGGGTTTGACAGAATGGTATCAGAGCGGTGGTCTTAGCGAACCAGGTCTTGCATTAGTGTGTCTGACTAGTAGTTGTTAGGATACATTAATGAGTCTGGACTCTGACCGTGTCTACATGTTAAAAAGTTTTGCTTATCATTTCTAGTCGGAAATTATCTGCTTATCATCCTTAGGGAATTGCCTGCTTATCATTCTTTAGTCTAGACACGTCTTACTGCTTTTAGTGCATCGATAGTGTATAGACAAAAATTCATATCTTAGCGCATTTGTAGACTTGCTTGTCATATGCCGTAAGTTCCTCGGTAGGCTATGAAATCTTTAGTATTATAGATATTCTATGAAGTTAGAATATCATCCTATATTCGAAAATCATTTCACATCAAAGATCCTTCGCAAATTGCCCTCTTGACGATGAACCTGAAAGCACTTACCGGCGAACCTGTTCGAGAAACCATTTACCCTCTCATTTCTAGAGTATCTCGTCACGATTATATATTATCCTATATTTGAATCTTATTCACCCGCTCGTTTCAATCGTCAATCATCTCGACATAATATAAGAAGTTAACGAACTACGTGCTCGAGTAATGGCTTTGGAAAATCTGGTGCGGAGGTTACAAACATCAGCAGTAGCACCAGCAGCATAAACCGTACCACCATCATCAACGCCGACAATACTCTTATCACACCAACCACAATCACGTCATAAATCTCAACGTCACGATCTGTACCTTGGATGTCAACATCATATGCCTCAATATCATCATCTGTACTTCAAGTATAATCTTCGTTCTATATATCGTTATACATCGATTACCTTCGCTTTACGTAATGTTCTACCTCATATATCTTCGTTCGACATGGTGATTATGAAATCTCAAATGTTTTAGAGATCATGTAATCCAGTATTAACGATAAAACAAATGAGTTTAATATCTTATTGACTCATTAAATCCAAGATTACATCCGATGAAAATATATATGCAAGTATATTTTCATAAAGATTGTAATTAAAAATTCTCTCGTACAAACTGTTAATGATGAAAATATTTTAACGGGTGGGTAGTACCCTAGGAATATTTGAATTTCACATTAATAAGTTACACTGTACATTTTTCGAATCTGATTCAACGGTCATTTGCTATCCTACTTGCAATCACCGATATACGTATCCGTTCATTCCAGATTAATCATTTCCATTTAAATTTCATATTTGGATTTCACCTACCCGAATCCAACAAGTGGCATAAAGAAGAAATATTGGACAAATTAAAAATTGTTAGAAACACACGAATTAACTAGTTAAAAATCTGTTAAGGACTCCACGCTAACTGTTCCGGCTAACTGTTCCCAGCTAACTGATTAACATTTAATTTATCGCAATTTACATTCTCGCAATTTTAAATTTCTGCACTGTACATACCGTCGGGACACATGTACAACAATACGTCGGATTAATTCTGAGACAACACGTTGTATAATGGGTCATGATATATATTTATTTATTTTACGCACTCCAAATAACGGGACACGTATACAAGGTTTCGACTTATCATATTGACCCATCTATATATATATTTCGGAACAACCGTAGACACTCTATATGTGAAGGTGGGAGTTGGCTATACAGGGTCGGAGTTGATTCCAAAATATATATATATACTTTGAGTTGTGATCGACACTGAGACCGGTACACGGGTCACGGTACGTATTAATTAATTATGTATATTAAATTATATATGAATATATTGAACTGTTGAATTATTGGACCATTGGACAATCGGACTATTGGGTTGCTAACTTTGGACATTAAAAAAAATGAGTTAAAATGATGATTATAACATATGAAACTGAAACTAAACAATTCTTCAAGTTTGCCACTTGATTTTATCTTAAACCTCATTCGTATCTTGGCAATTACAATTCGCATTCACAACTTTTCATGATTCTTGAAAACACCTCGATCGAGAAGTTGAACCAGCCGCACCTCGTCTATGGAAGAAAGATTCATGCATACAGTTATGCATCTGAAAAACTTTCGAAATCGAAGTTATAGTTAAAACCTATCCGCGTCGAATTCCTTATCATTCAATGGCAAAAATAACCATACGATTCCTTTTCAAGTAGCCAATTTTGTCACAGCTCCACTTCGACTTCTCAGTAAGATTACTCTTAGTATAACCTCGATATATATACGTTGTTCTTTCGCCATCGTTACCGGAGAACCTTTTATATCCCATCATATTACCATCAGCGTTTAATTATCTAAAAATACAATTCTCCTGAAACCATCTTGGTTTGATAACCGATGACCCAGATCCGATAACTTTGAAAATGCTGACGAAGCAGTATGTTGTAGAAGGTCTTAATGACCAAAAGTTGATGATAAAAGAAGGAAATGTTAGAAACGCTCGATAGAAAATTTGGCACAAAAACCGAATTGAGCAAACCGTGAAGGAGACTCTGAACAAGTTACAAGGACTAAACTTCTACATAAAGAATCATGACGATTCTGTAGCAAACACCTTGCTTCTGAATCTAAACCCTTACGGGTCAATATTCATCATCATCCTTCGACATTAGAAATTCCAAGATATTATCATATCTTTCATTATAAATATCCTCAATATCTCTGAAAATATTTTCACAACTATCCTTATCTGGAATCATTTATTCCTTCGTAATATCTGCATTACAATATAAAAGAAACTGTGTTAGTTTCTAAAATTCTGAAACCTTCGAAGTTAAAATTGGAATGTTCTGAAGCAGTGTTGGGAACTGATGCATGAATTAATATAATATAATGAAACTTGATCAACTTCATTATATTACAGTAACTCATGTTAAGTTTCTAATGGAATGTGATGATTCACAGTACCATCATCATGTGCCATGTTATACGGCTCTTACATTCTATCTAATCCCCAAACGTATTAGGAAACATATCGTCTTGATAGTTCTATCTTTTCAAGGTATTCTGGTAATTTGACAAGTCAAAATTTTACCAATACCCTTTCCATCTTAGAGCATTAGTAATGCTCATTCCAAATCTCATATCTACGAATTTCGGACCATTACAAAAGATGCTTAGTTGAAGAGGAGGAAAAGAAAAAGAATGAAGCTCTGAAATAAAAATTGTAGTAAAAATCGCAGCAACTAGGAAAGAACAATAACTGTAGATGACAATGAGTATAGAAAACAAAAGCAAGGACATCGAAGTATAAGGAAAGATATAAAACCCAACAACCACCCAGAAACTACAAATCATGTATATCAATACGTATTGCAACGTAAAGACACGGGAGAATTAGAAACATTATAATTTCAAGGAAATCATAAAAGTGAAAAGATTCTTCTGGCGGCAAATGAAAGAGAAGAATGAAAGATATGAAAGTTAAAAGTATGATAAGAATTAGGATTGGATGAAGCATATTAAGGAATGAGTAGAGAAATAAGGAATAGAAGGTGTGGAGAATAAGAAAAATGAAGGGAGTGAATTCATAGAAAAATATTCGACAGAGAAATCGAAACAGATTGCCACATTAAATCAGAGAAGATTCTATCACCGAAGAACCAAATCTTATTACGTAAGATTTTTCCTAAATCCCTTAAAATTCGGAAATCAATCCTGATCACGTCATCGGTAAAAACAATTCCATATTACTCATTTCACTCTTTTGTGATAGCTTCGCTCGTGCGCCTCATATGATCGAATCATTTTATTTATAATGATAAAACTTCATTATTACCTCATATTCGTCATGAAAACATTCCTATTGTTATTTATGACAACCTCTATCAAATTTCGGGGACGAAATTTATTTAACGGGTGGGTACTGTAACGACCCGGAAATTTCCGACCAAATTTAAACCTTAAACCCTATATGTTTCCGACACGATAAGCAAAAACCCTAATGTTGAACCTAGAAAGTTTAAAATCTATATTCGGATAATCAATTACCTTTTGACCATCCCCGACGATTCACGAACAATTGTTGTAAATAAAGATATATATATATATATATATATATATATATATATATATATATATATATATATATATATATATATATATATATATATATATATATATATATAAACATATACGTAAATAATTATATATTATTAAATAAATTATTATGTGATCTAGTATTATGACAAATAACTGAAGATAATTTAAAAACTTGATATTTAGAAAACATGATTTTATATATATATATATATATATATATATATATATATATATATATATATATATATATATATATATATATATATATATATATATATATATATATATATATATATATATATATATATGATTCCTATATATAAATATTGACTATAGAGATATTGTGATATATTGAAAGATATAAATATTAAATATTTTGTATGTACCAAAATATAAAATATATTATAATTATAAAATATTATAACATGTAATATTAATATATTAGATTGCAAGATAAAAATATAGTTGTTGTAATACCCTAAATATTATTAAAATTACTTTTATTAATGTCAATATCAGAGTTATTAATGTAATAGTGCTATTATAATTAGTATTATTATTGTTAATAATAAAATTATTTTTATATAGTAATTATCATCAACATCCTTAGTAATAATATTATTATGAATTGTATATTATAAATTTGTATTATTATGATATTAAGTGTACTATTATTGTTACATTTAATAACAAGACTAAATATAATTTTTAAATAAATGGGATATTCAAATAACTGATATAGATACAATAACGTAAATATATATAATTTATATATACAGATAAATACTGATATATAAATAAATATTAAGCCTAATTATAAATATAAATATAGTATTATTTTTTTTATAATTATTATATTAAATATTAAATATATAATATAAAGCATGAAGACAGATATAAAGATACGTAGATCATTTTTTTTATCTCCATTCATTTTTTTTTCTTCGTCATCTGTTTCACCTGAGACTCTTTATCTGATCTCGATCATCTCTATTTATATTCGACAATTATCATTCAGGTTCACACCCAAATCTTTCTGCGAATTCAAAACAGGAAGATTAAATAAAGAACAACAGATTCGTTTTTATTATTTTTTTATTTTTTTCCTCTCAAACCCATTTAATCTTTAACTTGATTCCAAACGATTTGATAAGAAGTAAAAATACAGAAGTGTTCTAATTCGTGTCGTGAATGTTTTCCCAAATTCACAGGTCTTAATTCGTAATATCAAAATCGAATTTGAAGATTCAAAGTTCTTGAAATAAAAGTTAACTGATTTGTTCTTCGCGAAATTAGGCATCGTTTTGATATCTATTGTTAAATTGATGATTGAGTAAGATTCAAGGAGTAATTTGAAGTATAGTTTATTTTGAAACCTTTGGACAAAACTTGCTACAAATCGAAATCACAAATTTTTTTTTAAGAAACTTGCGAAGCAGCAGCAGCAGTAAATATTGTTTTATATATATTTTTTTTAATACAAACACCCATCATCTGATTAATATGTTTCGTTCGATTTAAAAAAAAAAAAAATATATATATATATATATATATATATATATATATATATATATATATATATATATATATATATCCATTTCGTTGTTTTGAGGAATTAAGGAAATACAGTCGTTTGACATAATGAAGAAGAAGCAGAATATAGAAGAACTGGATAGGGGTTAAGTAAAACGGTTTTAATTATAATTACAGAAAACAAGTGTTGGTGCGATGGTTAAGAGTATTTGTCGGGGAGCGAGAGGTCTAGGGTTCGAGTCACGTACGCATCATTCTTTTTACAGAAGCTTTTCTTTATGGGGTATATATTTTTTTTATTTCTGTTATTATTATTATTATTATTATTATTATTATTATTATTATTATTATTATTATTGATAAAACCATTATTATTATCAAAGTGGTTATCATTAATAAGTATTATTGTTATTAAGAATTATTATCACTATCACCAATATTAACATTAGTAGAATTAGCAACATTTTTTTTTATCTTTATTAGTAATATTATGTATTATGATTATTATCACTTTTACTATTATTAATATTACTCTAGTATTATTATAACTATTTTTTTTTTTGCAAACAAAAGAATATTTAAAAATATATATAACAACCATAACTAAAATATATAAATAATTACATTTAAGATATATATAAGATGGAAATATAATGAGGTAAATAAATTATTGATAAAAAAATTTCTTCATTAATAACAATATATAAATTCGTTCGATCATGATTACACGTTTTAATGAATATACAAATTATATAGGTTCGTGAATCGAAGGCCAACCTTATAAATTACCAATGGTGTTATATGTATTTTTACTACAAAATACATTAGGTGAGTATATAGTCCCTTTTAAACTCTAAATATTTTTGGGCTGAGAATACATGCGCTGTTTTTTATAAATGATTTACGTTATGGACACAAGTGATCAAAAATATAAATTCTACGTTGAGTTGTACCATGGCATATCTCTTTATGCTTGGTAGCTAATATTTACGTGAGGAGTGTAAACGCGAATCCTGTTGATAGATCTATCGGGCCTGACAACCCTAACCGGGCTGGACGACCAGCATTTAACGGTTGCACAGTACTTCGTTTCGTTACTACACTTGGTACGGTGTAGGGTTTATTTAAGAGTATGCTGCTGTGATTTAAATGTTAAGTATGGTTACCAAGTGCTCAACGACTTTTTCATACACGAGAAGTGTATTATGTATAACATGAAATCTTGTGGTCCATAGTTATAACGCTGCTAACAACAAACCTATATATCTCACCAACTTTATGTTGACTTTTTAAAGCATGTTATTCTCAGGTACGAATTAAGTCTTCCGCTGTGCATTTGCTCATACTAAAGACATTACTTGGAGTCGATCATCGCAATGGAACCAGATATTGATGATTTCGTCCAGGGGGACTTGGACGGGGTTTGACAGCACAAAAGCCATGCGGTCGCATGGTGTACTGTAGCATGCCACATTCTATAAAAAGCACGAGTTCTGGCCGAAATATACACATCTTTTTCTATCTTTTATTCTCTCAATTTACATATATATTTTATAATTTTAATTTTAATTTTAATATTAAGTTAATAATAATAAGGTTATAGTGGCGAATGTTGTAAGTTTGTAAGTCAAAATTCTGTCCGTGTAACGCTACGCTATTAATACTCATTGTAAGTTATGTTCAACCTTTTTAAATTAATGTCTAGTAGCTAAGTAATTATTATGCTTATTTAAATCGAAGTAATCATGATGTTGGGCTAAATATTAAAGACGGGGTAATTGGGCTTTGTACTATAATTGGGGTTTGGACAAAAGACCGACACTTGTAGAAATTGGACTATGGACTATTAATGGGCTTTATATTTGTTTAACTGAATGATAGTTCGTTAATTTAATATAGAGATTTACAATTTGACATATCTATAAATAACCATATACACTCGATCGGACACGATGGGTGGGATATTTATAAATACTAATAATCGTTCATTTAACCGGACACGGGAATGGATTAATAGTTAATGGACTCATTAAAACAGGGGTGAATTATGTACAAGGACACTTGGCGTAATTGTTAACAAAGTATTAAAACCTTGGGTTACACGCAGTCGATATCCTAGTGTAATTATTAAACAAAGTATTAAGACCTTGTTACAGTTTAAGTCCCCAATTAGTTGGAATATTTCACTTCGGCTACAAGGATAATTTGATGAGGACACTCGCACTTTATATTTATGACTGATGGACTATTTTGGACAAAAACCAGATGGACATATCAAATAATCCAGGACAAAGGACAATTAACCCATGGTAATAAATTAAAATCAACACGTCAAACATCATGATTACGGAAGTTTAAATAAGCATAATTCCTTTATTTTATATCTTATCGCATTTTTAATTATCGTACTTTTTAATTATCGCACTTTTAATTTATTGTCATTTTATTTATCGCACTTTAATTTATCGCACTTTAATTATCATTATTTATTTTACTCTTTAAATTAAGCTATATTTATTTTTAATATTTTACATTAGGTTTTAACTGCGACTAAAGTTTTAAAATCGACAAACCGGTCATTAAACGGTAAAACCCCCTTTTTATAATAATAATACTACTTATATATATATATATATATTGTAAAGACCCGTCCTTATCCATCCGGACGAAATCTTCAACAATTGGTCCCATTGCGATGATCGACTCCAAGTAATGTCCTTAAAATGAGCTAATGCACTGCGGAAGATTTAATTCGTACCTGAGAATAACATGCTTTAAAACGTCAACATAAAGTTGGTGAGATATATAGGTTTGATGCTAGCAGTGTTATAACTATGGACCTCAAGATTTCATATACATACATAATACACTCGCAAGTGTATGGAAAAGTCGTTGAGCACTTGGTAACCATACTTAACATTTAAATCACGGCAGCATATTCTTAAATAAACCCTACACCGTACCAAGTGTAGTAACGAAACGAAGTACTGTGCAACCGTTTAAAACTGGTCGTCCAGCCCGGTTGGGGTTGTCAGGCCCGATAGATCTATCAACAGGATTCGCGTTTACGCTCCTCACTTAAATATTAGCTACCAAGTATAAAGAAATATGCCATGGTACAACTCAACGTAGAATTTATTTTTGATCACTTGTGTCCATAACGTAAATCATTTATAAAAACAGCGCATGTATTCTCAGCCCAAAAATATTTAGAGTTTAAAAGGGACTATATACTCACCATACTGTATTTTGTAGTAAAAATACATATAACACCATTGATCAAGTATAAGGTTGGCCTCGGATTCACGAACCTATATTAATTATATATATTAACACACATAATTGTAATCGAATAAATTTATATATATATATATATCTTAAATTATATATACCTTATATATTTAGTTTGTAATAATAATATTGTTAATTTGATAATAATAATAATCTTAAATGATAATTTTAGTAATAATGATAACTTTAATGAAAAAGAAAATCCTTAATAATGATATTTTTGATAAAAATGATAACGATAATAATGATAGTAATAATAATAATAATAACTATAATATCTATAAAAATCATACTTTTACTAATAATAATAATAATAATAATAATAATAATAATAATAATAATAATAATAATAATAATAATAATAATAATAATAATAATAATAATAATAATAATAATAATAATAATAATAATAATAATAATAATAATAATAATAATAATAATAATAATAATGAACAAGTAATTACCTCCAAAGAATTAGGCTCCAAACAAAAAAAAATAAATAATGCCTCAATCAAGACTCGAACCCACAACCTCTCGCTTAACCAAAACACTCCTAAATCATTTGTCTGAAACTGTTTTTCTGAATTTAATTACACCTAAACTATATTTAACCCAATTTCCTTTTATTTCGGCCCAACAACTATATGGATTCTTACGGCCCAACGGGATTTCTAGTCTCAGCCCAATCATCATACTATATATACGGCCCAACATGTTGCTCCAGCAGCTTGATTGTTGTTAGCTAAAAAAAATGTGCTGTAAGCTAGGATCGAACTCTAGATCACTAGTTAACCCAACACACCACCAAACCGTCCATCTAACTCTGTTTTTCTGTTTAAATACCCCGAATAATATTTATAACTTATATCTACCTGTTTTCTTTTTTTTTTTCTTCTTCATCACAAGAATCAAACCTATTTTTAACACCTAATCACCTTCTTCATTATAATCACAGCATCATCATCATTCTCGTTTTGTAATTTCTATCATCATCTTATTCGGATCATTATCCTAATTACTAACATCATAACTATCGAATATCTATCATCATCGTGTAACATAAACCTCTCGTCACTGTCAGTATCTACCTATCATCTCATCGTCTTCTCATGCATCTCGATCACAATTATCACTATCATCATCAATCTTTTATTGTAACCGTAATCATTATCATCTTCAACGACCTAGTTCCTCATCAAATACATAACATCATCATCGTTCAATAAGTATTACCATTTGGGTTTCGACCAAAAAAAAAAAAAAAAAAAAAAAATTACAGCCCATCAGAAAAACATATTTGGCCCACCAGCAGAATAAGCCCAAGAGTTTAACAGATGGTATTTAAAAGAAAAAGGTGTCGGTGGTGCTTGTTATGATTAAAACAGAAAAAAAATCCAACGGCTATAAAATTATTAAGTTGTCCCACGTAAATCACTTTACAGGATTAAAATACAATCAATTGTTATCTTAAACACTCCCCCTTTTATTCGTGGCCAATCACTATCCATCATCATCATTCTATATTGTTTTTCTTCGATTGTAACCAGTTAACGAAACAGAATAAAGGTAACGTAGCAGTAGCAGCAACGAATTAGTAGTCATAAGAGGTGATCGAAAACGTTTAAGTGGTGACTTCTTGTTGAATGAATCGAAATCAAATAGCAAATAGTAACTTGCAAATCATGTGTGGTTTAATGAAGGAGATGGTGATATGGGTGATAGTATGTTGATAAAACTCAACGATTTAATGGCGGTTGTGATGATGATTGATCTCGAACAAGAAGAGAAGCAAGAGACAAGCAAACGGTGGAGTTGGGTTCACAAATGAAATAGAAATATTGCAGGAAGTAATTGGGTTTTCATCGTATTTGTTTCATAAAATAACAGAAAAACTAAAAAGGTTGGAGATGGTGTGTGTTGTGGTTCGATTGAAACAAGGAGAAAACAGTTCGATCATGTGTCTATGGTGTTAGTTTATTTTCGATAGAATTAAATAGATGGATGGTTTTCGGTTATGGTTGTGGCTGAACAAAACAGGAACGTTTCTAAGTGGGTTTCACGATTGAGATATCTAGTTGAAGTGGTGGTGATTGTTTGGAGTCTCGAACATAAAGACACAATGGCCGGTAGTAGCTTTAAATGGGTGACGGTTTGGTTGTTTGGACAAAACTATAAAGAGAAGACGGGTAGTAGTGTAGCCACAATGAAACCTTTTGGGTTGGTGTTCAAGATTATGAGGAAGGAAAGAAAAAAAAAAAAAAATAGTTAGGAAGGTGGTGAAGTATATCTATATACGCATATAAGCCATATTATATAGATAAAGAGTAAAGAATCATAAACAGTAATTTGATATGTGAAAATGAACGATTAATCCAGTGATAAGACTTGATTGAGGAATTTTTGTTTTGTATCAAGATTAGGTCGACATATAATCACAAGTAAACAGAGAGACAGAAGAAAAAATAAAGTAACTGATTAGGATAGATAACAAATCCAAACGCGTAAAAGAATATATCTGATTTTTATCTGTAATTATATATTTATTATTAATATCTACACATATTTGTATTTATTTTATAATAAATCTTATAACACTAATGATAATATTCTTAACATTATAAATAACAATAATAAAATTTATAATCATAAGATAGTAATGATAATAATAATAATATTATTATTATTATTAATAATAATAATAGAAGTAAAATAATAATATATATGTATATATATATTTACAACATTTGTTCGTGAATCGTCAGGCTTGGTCAAAGGGTAACTGATTATCTGTATATAGATTTCAAACTTTCTAGACTCAACATTACAGATTTTGCTTATCGTGTCGGAAATATATAAAGATTAAGGTTTAAATTTGGTCGGAAATTTCCGGGTCATTACAGTACCTACCCGTTAAAGAAATTTCGTCCCCGAAATTTGATAGAGGTCATCATGGTTAACAATAAGAATGTTTTCATGACGAATATGAGGTGATAATGGAGTTTTATCATTATCGAGGGATACAGATAAAATGTTTCGATCAGTGAAGCGTACGAGTGAAGCTATTACAAAAGAGTGAAATGAGTAATATGAAATTGTTTTTAACCGATGACGTAGTTACTATTGACCTCCGGGATTTAAGGGATTTGAAAGAAAATCTTACGCAATAAGATTTGATGTTTCGGCGATTTAGAAAATCAAAATCTTCTTTAATTAATGCAATAATCTGTTCTGATTTCTCTGTCAGATATATTGCTATAAATTCACCCCCTTCGTTCTTCTTATTCTTCACACCTTCTATTCTTTCTCCCTCTGCTCTTTTCTTAATATGCTCCAACCATCCCTGATTCTTAATATACTCTTAATCTTCACATCTGTTATCCTCCTCCTTCATCTACCACCAGAAGAATCTATTTACTTCTACTATACTCTTGGGTTTATAGTGTTTCCAGTTCTCCCATGTCTTTATATCGCTATCTGCATCGATATATACGGTTTATAATTTCAGGGTTATTGTTGAGTTTTATATCTTCCCTTATATCTCGATGTCCTTACTTCTGTCTTCCATAATCATTGTCATCCTCAGTTAATGCTCTCTTCTATTTGCTGCGATTTATACCCCAAGTTTTTTTTTTTTTTTTTTTTAGCTTCATTTTTTTTTTTTCTTTTCCTCCTCTTCAACCAAGCATCTCTTGTAACGGTCCAGAATTTACACATATGGATTTTGGAATGAACATTGTTAATGTTTTTAAGAAAGAAATCGTAATGGCACGATCTTGGTTTGTTAAATTACCAGAATACCCTAGAAAAGACCGAATCATCAAGAAATATTTTCTTGATATTTTTAGAAATTGAATAGAATGTAATAGCCGTGTGACATGGCACATGATGATGATACTGTGAATCATCACTTTCCATTAGAAACTTAACATGACTTACTGTAATATAATGAAGTTGATCAAGTTTCATTATATTATACTAATTCATGCATCAGTTCCCAACACTGCTTTAAAACATTCCTATTTTAAACTCGAAGGTTTTCGAATTTAGAAACTAATTTAGTTTCTGATGTGACACAGATAGCGCAAGAGATGAATGATTTCGGATAAAAATAGTCATAAAAATATCTTCAGAAATATTGAGGATATTTATAATGTGAGATACGATGATATCTTAGAATATTTAAGATAATGATGATGATAGAGAATATTGTCCGCAAAAGTTTTAGAGTAAGGAGCAAGGTACGTACTAAGAATTTCAGCAGGCACTGAATCATTTAGATTCTTTGAAGTCAAACTTATTCTTTGTGATTTGTCTACGGCTTCCTTCATAGTTTCGCATAATCCGCTTTTCGGTACTAAATTTTCTATCGAGCGTTCCTAACCCTCCTTTCTTTATCATCTACTTTTGGCCATTAAGACCATCTACAACATGCTGCTTCGTCAGCATTCTCAAAGTTAACGGATCTGGGTCATCGGTTATCAAACCGAGGTGGTTTCGGGAGAATTGTGTTTTTAGATGATTAAACGCTGATGGTAATATGGTGGAATATAAAAGGTTCTCTGGTAACGATGAGGAAAGCTTAATCGTATATATATCAAAGTTATAATAAGGTTGATTCGAGCGAGAGAAAAAAATCGAATTGGCTTGCTGGAGCTGTGACAAAATTTGACTAATTTGAGAAGGAATTGTAAAGTTATTTTGGGTAATAATAACACTAAAAGAATTAATACTGCTACGTGTTAAACGCCGACTCAGTTTCCGAGAGTTTCCAGGTGCATAACTATATGCAAGAATCTTTCCTTCCATAGATGAAGTGCGGTTGATTTAACTTTACGGTTGAGGTGTTTCAAGAATCCCGAAAAGATTTGAACACAGATTGTAATTGTCGAGATACAAATGAAGTTTTAAGATGAAATCAAGTGGCAAACTTGAAGAATTGTTTAGTTTCATATGTTATAATCAATATTTTAATTCATTTTAATTGTCCAAAGTTAGCAGTCCAATTGTCCAATGGTCCAATGATTCATATATAGTTATATATATAATATTCGTATTAATTAATACGTATCGTGACCCGTGCACCGGTCTCAGTATTGATCACAACTCAAAGTATATATATATTTTGGAATCCACCTCAACCCTGTATAGCCAACTATAGAGTGTCTATGGTCGTTCCGAAATATATATATATAGATGGGTCAATATGATAGGTCGAAACCTTGTATACGTGTCCCGTTATTTAAAGTGCGTAAATTAAATAAATAAATATCATGACCCATTGCACAACGTGTTGTCTCAGAATTAATCCGACATATTGTTGTACATGTGTCCCGACGGTATGTAAAGTGCGGAAATTAAATAACAATAAATAAAATTGCGAGAATGTAAATTGCGATAATTAAAATATAATACGGAATTAACAGTTAGCTGGGAACAGTTAGCTAGGAACAGTTAGCATGGAATCTTAACAATATTTCAATTAGTTAATCCGTTTATTTCTAACAAATTTTATTTTGTCCAATGTTTTCTTCTTTATGCCACTTGTTGGATTCTTATAGGTCAAAATCCGAATATGAAATTTTGAATGAAAATAGTTATTCTGGGGTGAGCAGATACGAATATCGGTGGTTGTAAGTAGGATAGTAAATGACCGTTGAATCAGATCCGAAGAATGTACAGTGTAACTTATTAATGTGAAATTAGAATATTCCTCGGGTGCTACCCACCCGTTAAAATATTTTCATCATTAACAGTTTGTACGAAAGAATTTTTAATTACAATCTTTATGAGAATATACTTGCATATATATTTTCATCGAGTGTAATCATGGATTCAATGAGTCTTTAAGATATTAAACTCATTTGATTTATCATTAACACTTGATTACGTGATCTCTAAATCATTAGAGATTACATAATTGTCATGTTGAACGGAGATAAATGAGGTAGAATGATACGTAAAGCGAAGATAATCGATGTAGAACGATACGTAGAATGAAAATAGAGTAGATAGAACGATATGTAGAACAAAGATTATTTTTTGAAGTTTATGACGCGGTTGTGATTTGGGGGTGATAAGGGTACTGTTGACGTTGATGATGGTGATACAGATTATGCGGTTGGTGCTGATGCTGGTGTTTGCAACCTTCGCACATTGTTCACCAACGTCGTCACACGAGCGCGAAGTTCGTTAATTTCTGCTAGTACACCGGGATGATTGGCGGTTGGAGCAAGCGAATGAACTAGATTCGAAATATGGGATAGTATATAGTCGTGACGAGATACTCTAGAAATGAGTGAGAAAATGGTGTTTCGAATAGGTTCGCCGGTAAGTGCTTCAGGTTCATCGCCAAGAGGACAATTTGGTGGATGGAATGGTTATTTGATGTGAAATGATTTTCGGATATCGGATGATATTCTAGATATATAAAATATCTATATACATAGTACTAAAGATTTCGTAGACTACAGAGGAACCTACGGCATATGTCAGGCAAGTCTACAGATGCGCTACGATATGAATTTTGTCTATACACTATCGATGCACTAAATGCAGTAAGACATGTCTAGACTTAAGAATGATAAGTAGATAATTCCCTAAGGATGATAAGCAGATGATTTCCGACTAGATATGATAAGCAAAACTTTTGACATGTAAACACGGTCAAAGTCCAGACCCACTAATGCATCTAAACAACTAACAGTTAGATACACTAATGCAAGACCTGGTTCGCTAAGACCAATGCTCTGATACCACCTGTAAAGACCCGTCCTTATCCATCCGGACGAAATCTTCAACAATTGGTCCCATTGCGATGATCGACTCCAAGTAATGTCCTTAAAATGAGCTAATGCACTGCGGAAGATTTAATTCGTACCTGAGAATAACATGCTTTAAAACGTCAACATAAAGTTGGTGAGATATATAGGTTTGATGCTAGCAGTGTTATAACTATGGACCTCAAGATTTCATATACATACATAATACACTCGCAAGTGTATGGAAAAGTCGTTGAGCACTTGGTAACCATACTTAACATTTAAATCACAGCAGCATATTCTTAAATAAACCCTACACCGTACCAAGTGTAGTAACGAAACGAAGTACTGTGCAACCGTTTAAAACTGGTCGTCCAGCCCGGTTGGGGTTGTCAGGCCCGATAGATCTATCAACAGGATTCGCGTTTACGCTCCTCACGTAAATATTAGCTACCAAGTATAAAGAAATATGCCATGGTACAACTCAACGTAGAATTTATTTTTGATCACTTGTGTCCATAACGTAAATCATTTATAAAAACAGCGCATGTATTCTCAGCCCAAAAATATTTAGAGTTTAAAAGGGACTATATACTCACCATACTGTATTTTGTAGTAAAAATACATATAACACCATTGATCAAGTATAAGGTTGGCCTCGGATTCACGAACCTATATTAATTATATATATTAACACACATAATTGTAATCGAATAAATTTATATATATATATATATATCTTAAATTATATATACCTTATATATTTAGTTTGTAATAATAATATTGTTAATTTGATAATAATAATAATCTTAAATGATAATTTTAGTAATAATGATAACTTTAATGAAAAAGAAAATCCTTAATAATGATATTTTTGATAAAAATGATAACGATAATAATGATAGTAATAATAATAATAATAACTATAATATCTATAAAAATCATACTTTTACTAATAATAATAATAATAATAATAATAATAATAATAATAATAATAATAATAATAATAATAATAATAATAATAATAATAATAATAATAATAATAATAATAATAATAATAATAATAATAATAATGAACAAGTAATTACCTCCAAAGAATTAGGCTCCAAACAAAAAAAAATAAATAATGCCTCAATCAAGACTCGAACCCACAACCTCTCGCTTAACCAAAACACTCCTAAATCATTTGTCTGAAACTGTTTTTCTGAATTTAATTACACCTAAACTATATTTAACCCAATTTCCTTTTATTTCGGCCCAACAACTATATGGATTCTTACGGCCCAACGGGATTTCTAGTCTCAGCCCAATCATCATACTATATATACGGCCCAACATGTTGCTCTAGCAGCTTGATTGTTGTTAGCTAAAAAAAATGTGCTGTAAGCTAGGATCGAACTCTAGATCACTAGTTAACCCAACACACCACCAAACCGTCCATCTAACTCTGTTTTTCTGTTTAAATACCCCGAATAATATTTATAACTTATATCTACCTGTTTTCTTTTTTTTTTTCTTCTTCATCACAAGAATCAAACCTATTTTTAACACCTAATCACCTTCTTCATTATAATCACAGCATCATCATCATTCTCGTTTTGTAATTTCTATCATCATCTTATTCGGATCATTATCCTAATTACTAACATCATAACTATCGAATATCTATCATCATCGTGTAACATAAACCTCTCGTCACTGTCAGTATCTACCTATCATCTCATCGTCTTCTCATGCATCTCGATCACAATTATCACTATCATCATCAATCTTTTATTGTAACCGTAATCATTATCATCTTCAACGACCTAGTTCCTCATCAAATACATAACATCATCATCGTTCAATAAGTATTACCATTTGGGTTTCGACCAAAAAAAAAAAAAAAAAAAAAATTACAGCCCATCAGAAAAACGTATTTGGCCCACCAGCAGAATAAGCCCAAGAGTTTAACAGATGGTATTTAAAAGAAAAAGGTGTCGGTGGTGCTTGTTATGATTAAAACAGAAAAAAAATCCAACGGCTATAAAATTATTAAGTTGTCCCACGTAAATCACTTTACAGGATTAAAATACAATCAATTGTTATCTTAAACACTCCCCCTTTTATTCGTGGCCAATCACTATCCATCATCATCATTCTATATTGTTTTTCTTCGATTGTAACCAGTTAACGAAACAGAATAAAGGTAACGTAGCAGTAGCAGCAACGAATTAGTAGTCATAAGAGGTGATCGAAAACGTTTAAGTGGTGACTTCTTGTTGAATGAATCGAAATCAAATAGCAAATAGTAACTTGCAAATCATGTGTGGTTTAATGAAGGAGATGGTGATATGGGTGATAGTATGTTGATAAAACTCAACGATTTAATGGCGGTTGTGATGATGATTGATCTCGAACAAGAAGAGAAGCAAGAGACAAGCAAACGGTGGAGTTGGGTTCACAAATGAAATAGAAATATTGCAGGAAGTAATTGGGTTTTCATCGTATTTGTTTCATAAAATAACAGAAAAACTAAAAAGGATGGAGATGGTGTGTGTTGTGGTTCGATTGAAACAAGGAGAAAACAGTTCGATCATGTGTCTATGGTGTTAGTTTATTTTCGATAGAATTAAATAGATGGATGGTTTTCGGTTATGGTTGTGGCTGAACAAAACAGGAACGTTTCTAAGTGGGTTTCACGATTGAGATATCTAGTTGAAGTGGTGGTGATTGTTTGGAGTCTCGAACATAAAGATACAATGGCCGGTAGTAGCTTTAAATGGGTGACGGTTTGGTTGTTTGGACAAAACTATAAAGAGAAGACGGGTAGTAGTGTAGCCACAATGAAACCGTTTGGGTTGGTGTTCAAGATTATGAGGAAGGAAAGAAAAAAAAAAAAAAAATAGTTAGGAAGGTGGTGAAGTATATCTATATACGCATATAAGCCATATTATATAGATAAAGAGTAAAGAATCATAAACAGTAATTTGATATGTGAAAATGAACGATTAATCCAGTGATAAGACTTGATTGAGGAATTTTTGTTTTGTATCAAGATTAGGTCGACATATAATCACAAGTAAACAGAGAGACAGAAGAAAAAATAAAGTAACTGATTAGGATAGATAACAAATCCAAACGCGTAAAAGAATATATCTGATTTTTATCTGTAATTATATCTTTATTATTAATATCTACACATATTTGTATTTATTTTATAATAAATCTTATAACACTAATGATAATATTCTTAACATTATAAATAACAATAATAAAATTTATAATCATAAGATAGTAATGATAATAATAATATTATTATTATTATTATTATTAATAATAATAGAAGTAAAATAATAATATATATGTATATATATATTTACAACATTTGTTCGTGAATCGTCAGGCTTGGTCAAAGGGTAACTGATTATCTGTATATAGATTTCAAACTTTCTAGACTCAACATTACAGATTTTGCTTATCGTGTCGGAAATATATAAAGATTAAGGTTTAAATTTGGTCGGAAATTTCCGGGTCATTACTATATATATATATATATATATATATATATATATATATATATATATATATATATATATATATATATATATATATATACAACTATAGTTTAAAAATATAGCGTTAAACTTGGCTAGCTCCCTACGGAACGAACCGGACTTACTAAAAACTACACTACTGTACGATTAGGTACATTGCCTATAGTGTTGTAGCAAGGTTTAGGTGTATCCACTATATAAATAAATAAATAACTTGTGTAAAATTGTATCATATTTAATAGTATTTCGTACCCCTCTACTTTAACATCAATGACTAATACATGGCAATTCGGTGGAGCTCCGAATGAGGATGTTAACGAGCATCTTCGTAAGTTTGTAAGCATTTGCAAGCTATTCAAGATCAAGGATGTCACCGATGATATCGCATGTTTAAAAATCTTTCCATGGTCATTAAAGGATGATGCAAGAGATTGGCTAGACTCATTACTAGAAGGTTATATCGAAGATTGGAATGATATGATGGACAAGTTTTTGTCAGAGTTCTTCCCTGCTTCAAAAGCAGCAAAGTTGCAAAGTGATATAAATCACTTCAAGCAAAAGCCTAATGAGACTCTTTATGAAGCTTGGACCCGATTCAATAAAATGCTTAGGGTATGTCCTCAACACGGGTTGAATACATTCCAAAAGGTCCAAATATTCTATAAAGGAGTCAATGTGGCTACTCGAAAGGATATTGATATTGCAGTAGGAGGTTCAATCATAAAGAAAACGCCCGAAGAAGCTCACACAATCATTGCCGATATAGCAGCACATTCTCATAATTGGCATCAAGAGATGGAGTTCTCTAGATCAACAACTGTTGCAAGTATTGAAAGCAACGATGAAATCGCTGCTTTAAAAGTTCAATTGGCAAATCAAAGAAGGCAAATTGAGAAGGTGACCAAGGAAATGCATGCTACTAGGGTAGGGTGTGAATTGTGCCAAGGTCCTCACCTTACTAGAGATTGTGATCAAACAACAATGGAAGAGCTAGCGAATTTCTTAGGTTACTTACAAAAAGGTGAAATGAATTTCAACGATTTTTCGGCGGTTGAGCAATGAACCGAGAATATCCTCCTATCAACAGCTACCAAATAGGAGGACCTTCAGGTTCAAATAATAATTACCAAGGAGGAAATCCGGTTTACCAAAATAACTGGAATTTCTCAATCAAAATCAAAGAAATGCACCACCGGGTTACAATCACCTAAACAACCGAAATCAACCTCAACGAAATTACCAAAATAATTTCCAACACAATCAACCACAACCACAACCACAAGCACCTATACAACCACAACCTGAGAAGAAATCCAGTTTAGAAGATCTTTTGAGAGAATTTATGGTTAAGCACGAGCAAACTGCGAAACTTCAAACTCAGCAAATTCAAAATCAATAAGCTACGATACAGAATTTAGAAAGAGATGTTGGAAGGATCTCACAGTTACTAGCAGAGAGACCACCAGGCACTCTCCCCTCAAATACTCAAGTGAATCCCAACAACAGTCAAACAAGGAATGAGCAAGTAAATTTCATAACCACGAGAAGTGGATTAACTGTTAACCTCGATGTTCCAAAGCCTCATGTTCCTATTTCTATTCCAATTCCAAATGAAAAAGATTCTTCCGTGGAAGAGGATAAAGTGCCAACCACAAGGACACCTAATACTCAACCACCATTAAAAGAATACAAACATCCAATTCCATATCCACAATGTTTGAAGAAAGATAAATTACAAGCACAGTACAACAAGTTTGTCGAAATGATTAAGCAAATTTGTATCAATGTACCACTTGTAGATATTCTTGTGGGTATGCCAAATTATGGAAGGTTTATCAAGGATCTCATAGCCGATAAAGGTAAATATGAAGAAGTTTCAACCACATTCCTCAATGAGGAATGCTCAGCAAATTTGCAAAAGCAAAAGATGCCACCGAAACTCAGAGATCCTGGTAGTTTCATTATTCCATGTCTGATGGGAGATTCAGTAATGTACGATGCATTAGCTGACTTAGGCGCATGTATCAATTTTATGCCACACTCCTTGTACTTAAAACTAAACCTATGTAATCTAAAACCAACTAGGATGTGTATACGCCTAGCCGATAGAACTTTTAACTATCCTATTGGTATTGCCGAAAACCTGTCGGTTAAAGTTAATCATTTAATCTTTCCTGCCGATTTCATTGTCTTTGAAATGCAAGAAGATAGCAAGGTTCCCCTAATTCTAGGGCGACCTTTTCTAAATACCGCCGACGCGATTGTGCGTGTTAAAGATAAAAAATTTAGTCTAGGTGTAGGGGAAGATAGAGTTACCTTAAACATAGATAAAGCTATGAAACAACCTATCTCCTCCGATGACGAATGTTATAAGGTAGACATTGTTGATTGTTGTGTTGAATAAGATATACAGAGAATATCACAGTCAACACACATCACCACTTATCATTATTTATCTACTATTTTAATTTATTTTCGAGTACTCAGTATCAAGCTATTTCAGTTTCTGTATCATTCCATATTAATTTTAAGGTTCAAGATTTAGGATAGTTTCAATATTAAGGGTGTATTGTTCGTGATTAAGGGTATTATTGTTCGAGTGCAAAAGTGTTGTAATTGTAATTTTCTACCATTTGAAGTTAATGAAAGTGAAGATTTTCGTAAGTTTGTTCTACTAAAATTATTGTTATCATCTTTTATCATTATCGTTATTGTTATCATTATGTTTGTATATTTATATTTTTATGTTCATCCCATTAAAATGAATAGCTAAGCTCCCATAGTGTTTACTTAGATGTAGAGCCCTAGTAAAATGGATTGTTATCTTTTGTAAATATTAAAATGTAGCTTAAGTATTTTTAACATTGAGCTTAGTCAAAAGAACCATTGTTATACGATTAGATATTTAATCCTTATCACTTAATTTGTTAGATATAAATAGCGAAAGTTATTTCTATTAATATAAATTAAGCTTTAACACTAAAAGTGATTTAGACGAACTTATGGATAAGTTATTAACACTAATTTAGAAATAAAGTTCGGTGGTTTGGGTAATATCATTAGTTATATAATAGTGAAATTGTAAAAAGGGAAACCGTTACGATTTAAGTTTTGGCGAAAGTCAAAACTAGGTTAGGTCTCAATTTAAATACTTGGGGAATAGTAAACTATCTAAATAAGATGAAATGAAAATTAGATTTAATTTAGTTAGTTGAAACTTTATATATTCGAAAGAAAATATAAAGTTGTATATTAAAACATTTTAATAGGGCTTAAATTTAAAACAATCCATGGATCTAGAGGTGAAACATTTAAGTGAACACTCCCATTTATATATTGAAAATTATTATTATTATTTTTACGTATTATTATTTAGAAAATTAAATTATAAATCAATCTCCTTCAGTTTAAATACTTACTGTTTTGTCACATCGATTATAACTTACGCGGATCGTGTATAATTTCCCACGAAACGCGTAGTCTAAACACATACGCGGAACGCGTATAAATACACGCGGAACACGTAAGTATAAATACAGTACTGTTACGATTTTTTTTTAATTCCAAGTTTTAATTAAATAATTTATTACTTTAAAGTATTTAAATTATAATTAGTTTAATTATTATAATTTCCTTTCATTCAACTTTAATTTAATTAAAACTTATTATTTAGTTAATTTAAATAAGTTTGTATTTTATTTTATTGTTTAAAACAAATTCCTAATCCAAAACCCCCTTTAAATTAGTTTAACTTCAAAGACTATTAAAAACCATTAAACACTCCATCTCCCTGTGGAACGAATCGGATTTACCTATAAAACTAAACAACACGGATAGGACTAGTTGCCTATATATGTGTGAAATCAACCCGAATTCTTTAAAACACCATATATACAATAAATCAATTCGTGTAATATAACGACTCAAATCCGTTCAAAAATAAAGGTATAGTTTCAGCACAACAACTTTTTGGCGCCGCTGCCGAGGAGTTGGCAGTTAAATAAATAGATAATTTTTCTGATTCGTAGTAGTAGTTGGATTTGTACTTGGATTGGGTTATTGGAGCCAAACAGTACCCAATTACAAGAATTACTAAATGTCGACATCTTTAACTTCACCCCAATGAGTGAAAGTAATGAATTTGATGTAGAGCTTGAACTTGACGAATTGTTGAAAGTAGTCATCGATGAAGATTACTGTGAGGAAGAAATTCTCAAGGAAGATGAAACTTTTGAAGAAATTACCGATGGTAATAGGTTTCGGATAAAATCTTCCTTGGAAGAACCACCAACCTTGGAACTTAAAGAACTCCCGGAACATTTGGAGTATGCTTATCTCCAAGGTACGTCACAATTACCTGTTATAATTTCATCAAAACTCTCCGATAACGAAAAGAGTAGGTTAATGTCCGTTCTAAAAACTCACAAGAAAGAAATTGCTTGGAAAACAACCGACATTCCAGGGATTAACCCAGCTTATTATTCTCATAAGATTCTAATGGAAGAAGATTTTAAACCCGTGGTACAAAGACAACGAAGGTTAAACCCTAACATGAAAGAAGTTGTCAAGAAGGAGGTTATCAAGTTACTTGATGTGGGGTTAATATAACCTATATCCGATAGCCCATGGGTTAGTCCTGTTCAAGTGGTACCCAAGAAAGTAGGTACAACTGTCATCCTTAATGATAAGAATGAACTCGTTCCTATAAGAACAGTCACTGGTTAGAGAGTCAGTATAGACTACCGTCGTTTAAATGATGCCACAAGGAAAGATCATTTTCCCACTTCCTTATATTGACCAAATGCTAGAACGTTTAGCGGGAAAAGAGCACTATTGTTTTCTTGATGGATTCTCCAGTTATTTTCAAATTCCCATTGATCCAAAAGACCAAGACAAGACAACTTTTACTTGTCCATTTGATACATTCGCATACCGACGAATGCCGTTCGGATTATGCAACGCGCCAGGCACCTTTCAAAGTTGTATGATGGAAATATTTCATGACATGATAGAAGGAAGTATGGAAGTCTTTATGGACGATTTCTCTATTTTTGGAGACTCCTTCGATTCATGCCTTTCAAACTTCGAGCGAATGTTAATTCGTTGTGAGGAATCAAATATTGTTTTAAATTGGCAAAAATGCCACTTCATGGTAAAGGAAGGAATTGTTTTAAGACACAAGATTTCTCGAGATGGAATGGAAGTAGACAAAGCTAAGATCGATGTAATCTCAAAGCTTCCTCCTCCAACTAACGTTAAAGGAATTCATAGTTTCTTAGGTCATGCGGGATTCTATCGACGATTCATAAAGGACTTTTCAAAAATCGCTCGACCCATGACTAAACTTCTTGAGAAAGATAGTACATTCGACTTCAGTGATGAATGCTTACAAGCTTTCTCCATTCTAAAAGATAAACTTACGAATGCACCTATCATAATATCTCCCAATTGGTCCAAACCATTTGAACTAATGTGTGATGCTAGTGATTTCGCACTACGAGCCGTTTTAGGAAAATGCCAAGATAACAAATTTCAACCAATATATTTTGCAAGTAAAACATTAACAGGAGCACAATTCAACTATACAACTACCGAAAAAGAACTCCTTGCAATTGTATTTGCTTTTGATAAATTTAGATCATATCTTGTGTTATCCAAAATGATTGTTTTTATCGATCATTCAGCCCTAAAGTACTTGTTCAAGAAACAAGATGCAAAACCTAGATTCATACGTTGGATTCTTCTCTTACAAGAATTTGATATAGAAATCAAGGATAAAAAGGGTGTTGAAAATCTCGCTGCTGATTACTTGTCTCGTCTTGAGAATCCCGACCTAGAAAAACTAGATGAGTCAGTTATTCATGAAACTTTTCTCGATGAGTTTCTAATGAGAATAGAAACCGAATTTGAAGTTCCATGGTTTACGGATTTTGCAAACTATCTCGCTGCAGGAGTATTAATTAAAAACCAAACGTACCAGTAAAAGAAGAAATTCTTTGCTGATTTAAAGTTTTACTTCTGGGAAAACCCTAATCTTTTTTGAATAGGAGCGGATCAAGTTATCCGCCGATGCGTATATGGTAAAGAAGCTCAACAAATATTGAAGCACTGTCATCAAGGCCCAGCTGGTGGTCATTTCGGACCTAGCTATACAGCTAAGAAGGTTTTTAACTCAGGTTTTTATTGGCCAACCATTTTCAAAGATGCACACCACATGGTTAAAACATGTGATGCATGTCAAAGATCCGGTAACATCTCAAAAAGGGACGAAATACCACAAAAAGGGCATTCTTGTATGTGAAGTATTTGACATTTGGGGTATTGACTTCATGGGTCCAGTTCTCGCATCGAATAAATGCAAATACATCCTTGTGGCAATTGACTACATTTCTGAATGGGCCGAAGCAAAAGCTTTACCCACAAATGATGCCCGTGTTGTTGTAAACTTCCTAAAAAACTTATTTTCACATTTTGGGATTCCAAAAGCATTAATCAGTGATCGTGAAACTCATTTTACAAATCAATTACTTGAGAAAGTACTTAAAAAGTACGGAGTTAATCATCGTTTCTCAACTTCTTACCACCCTCAAACGAGTGGACAAGTTAAAAACACAAACCGAGGTCTTAAACGAATATTAGAACGAACAGTTAAGAATAATCCTAAAATCTGGCATCGAAAGTTAGATGATGCACTTTGGGCATTTAGAACTGCATTCAAAACGCCCATTGGTAATACACCTTTTCGATTAATTTATGGTAAGGCGTGTCATCTACCTGTCGAGGTTGAACACAACGCATATTGGGCTCTAAGAGAATGTAACACCGACCTTGTGGAAGCCGGAGAAAATCGATTCTTACAACTTAATGAATTAGACGAATTAAGACTACAAGCTTTTGAAAACTCTAAAACATATAAAGAGAAAACTAAGAGATGGTACGATGCACGATTAAAAGAAAGAAAAGAATTCGAACAACACGTTTTAAGTTTTCACCTGGAAAACTTAGATCCCGGTGGACTAGGCCATATATAATAAAACAGGTTTTTCCATCTAGATATGCAGAGTTATATAGCAAAGACGGTGGAACTTTCAAGGTGAACGGTCATCGACTCAAGTTATACTTTGACGGAATCAACACTACGGAAAGAGACGAAATCACCTTCTACCCTAAGGACAAGTAAATTTGGGGTAACTTTAAGGTTTTCAACTCCATTCTCGATCTTTATTTTTATCTTTAAGAGTGGGGTTTGTTCGGTCTTTCCCTAGCAGACATTAAAGAACTAGTCTTCTCCCTCCATTCTACCTTTTTATTTTCTTTCGTTTTTATTTATTTTTTATTTTCAAGATGCGCAATCAATATGTCTACAACCACTTCTTTTTGATGTGCGATAATATTTTACCGAGGGATGTGGTATTAGATATAAAGAGTAGATGCGATCAGGCAAGAAAAGAAATAAGGCAAGAACTTAATGAGAAAAATTATGCAAAAGGCAAATCAAAATTAGCTAAGAAGCGTCGAGCGCATCATTTGGGCAAGTGTGTAAAATGTGGAAAACCGACTCATTACGGAGATTGCCCAAAGAACCAAATGGACTCTAATTACGAGTACGTAACCTTGTGCCGAGAAGGGCCTTTTAAATGTGCAGAGGAAAACCTCTTAAACCAACGAGGTTATGCCTACGAAGCCATGGGGGGCGAAATGGTACGACTCTACTACGAGGCGAGTCAACGCGGTTTCACCCTCTAAATCTTTTTCTCGCCAATTGTATGTTCGTGCATTTTTGTGTGTTTGTGTTTTGGTGTGTTTTAGTTTGTATTGGCATGTTGTTTCTCTTTAGTAAAAAGGTCTACTATTTAAAATTTATGAACCTTGATTTCAACCTGTTTTCATTGAAAACGATAATGTTAAGTGTTACAACTGAATTGTCGTTCTTCAAATTGCACGAAATTTCTTGTTGGATTCATAAGATATCTTTTAAAAAGTAAACCACAAAAACAAAAGAAAAATTATTTCTACTAAAAATATACTTTTTTATCAATAACCGTAAAAATATATAACTTGAAAACTTTGTCGTGGGTAATGATAGGTGTAACAACCGAAATTATCTCTACCTAGTTAATAGGAAACAAAGTTTTAAGTTTGAAAATTAGTTGGTTTGAAAGTATATATATATATATATATATATATATATATATATATATATATATATATATATATATATATATATATATATAGAGAGAGAGAGAGAGTGTTTTGTTTTATTTCTAAGTTGTTTTTGAAAAATATTAAAACTTTAACTTTTAAAGCATTAAATTTTATAAATTGAATTTAAAAATTTATAAACGGATAAAGACTAGGTATAACAACCGAAATTTCTGAAACAACAAATATAAATTTATAAAAGATATTTTAAAAATTTGATTACTTATAAAGTTGAAAAAAGAAGAGCCTAACACTTACGCGTAACGTGTAGAATGCAAACGGAACGCGTAGAATTAACATCTACGTGAAACGCGTAGACCTACGCGGAATGCGTAATTTGAAAAATCAGAAAACATATCTGACCGAGTTCAGTTCTTCTCCTTCACACTTTATTTCTTTTCTGCTTGCTGTGAACGAAAAGGAGATCAAAACCCACCAAAAATCACTTCCAAAAATTAAATTAACACTCTCAATCTTCTCCAATTCTTCAATCTTTCAACATGCCTAGATTGGTAAGGGTCCTAAACCCATTTTACCACTTGTTCTTCAAGTTTTTATTTATTGATTGTTCTAGCTTTAATCCGAATTAATGCATGTTATTGTTAAAATTTACTTGATTATTTCTATAACTATGTTGTTAGTATGATATTAAACCCGATTACCATGAGAAATTGTTGTTTAATTGATTGTTATAAAATTAGGGTTTGTACAAATTGGGAAAAATTGATGAATTGCCATTGAAGTGTATTATTTTGGTTATAATTACATGTTTTTAACTGTTGTGATAGTAATTAGAACCTTTAAACATGACTTTAATTGTTTGATCTTGCGATTTTAATTTTAGTTTACATTTGATTAATTTTCGTTATTGCCATGAATCAAGTATGAATTGTAATGATGCTAATGATTATTTAGAAGCTGGAATGCACACAATGTGATTGAATTGAATTAGATATGCTTAGCTCATTGTATGTTTTCACTTGTGAATTAGACTTTGCTTATGGAACTTGATTGATGATTTTGAATTTTTTTTGGTTTGTTTTTGCTTTGTTTTAATTTCTAGAACTAAAACTTTAACTGTTGTTGAAAAGTTGTTCCCTTTAGGTGTTAGTACAAGCTTACATAATCAAACTAAGATTATATACATAATATGATATATTTGATGGTTATAATTGTTGTATGATATGTTTTGAATTTAGACTACTTTGCAACCTTATATGGTGATATTTGAAAACAAGCTTGTATGATGAGTGTGGTATCTTTGCTAACATTAACACACCCAATTGGGATGATTTTATTATTTTAAAATGTTATGCAGGAATTTCTTAGAATGAGACCTGCAAACCAACCATAAGAAGAGGAACAAGTGAAATGCCCCGTTCATATACAATATAAACGATTCACAATAGTTGATTACATCGCGAGGTAATTGACCTCTATATGATACATTTTACAAACATTGCATTCGTTTTTAAAAGACAAACTTTCTTTACATCGAAAGTTGACGGCAAGCATTCTATTTCATAATACCTCCAACTATAATTGACTTAATAATAATCTTGATGAACTCGACGACTCGAATGCAACGTCTTTTGAAATATGTCATGAATGACTTCCAGTAATATCTCTAATATGAGCAAATGTACAGCGGAAGATTTCTTTCATACCTGAGAATAAACATGCTTTCAAGTGTCAACCAAAAGGTTGGTGAGTTCATAGGTTTATCATAAAACAAAAAATTCATCATTTTGATAGACCACAAGATTTAAATCATGCATGGTACAAATGGACCCGAATCCTATACCCACCTGTAATGTACATGCGATATCTTTTAAATACAGTACACCTTTCTCGTGTACGAAATCATCTTTCATAAATCTTAGTAACCGTACACATATCTTGTGCACAAATATAACATACACATAACCTGTGTATAAAATCATTCTCTCGATACATAACATTCACTTTTCATTGCTTTCATAGCTTGACTTGGTAACCGACCTTAACATATAATGCGCATAATAATATCCCCAAAACAGAACATCTTGTCTGTATAATAATCATATAAACTTCGAAGTACTAAACACCACGTTTAGAGACCCGTCCTAATCCATCCGGACGAAGTTCATATCAATTATAAACGATTCACAACAGTTGATTACATCGCGAGGTACTTGACCTCTATATGATACATTTTACAAACATTGCATTCATTTTTGAAAAGACAATCTTTCATTACATCAAAAGTTGACGGCATGCATACCATTTTATAATATATCTAACTATAATTGACTTAATAATAATATTGATGAACTCAACGACTCGAATGCAACATCTTTTGAAATATGTCATGAATGACTCCAAGTAATATCTTTAAAATGAGCAATTGCACAGCGGAAGACTTCTTTCATACCTGAGAATAAACATGCTTTAAAGTGTCAACCAAAAGGTTGGTGAGTTCATTAGTTTATCATAAACATTCATTTCCATCATTTTAATAGACCACAAGAATTTCATTTCCAGTTCTCATAAATATACGTCCCATACATGGAGACAAAAATCATTCATATGGTGAACACCTGGTAACCGACATTAACAAGATGCATATAAGAATATCCCCTTTCATTCCGGGAAATCCTTCGGATATGATATAAAACAACATCGAAGTACTAAAGCATCCGGTACTTTGGATGGGGTTCGTTAGGCCCAATAGATCTATCTTTAGGATTCACGTCAATTAGTAGATCGATTTACTATTTCTTAGGTTACCAAGCAAAAAGGGCATATTCGGCTTCGATCATTCAACCATATAATGTAGTTTCAATTACTTGTGTCTATTTCATAAAACATTTATAAAAATTGCGCATGTATTCATTGAACAATGCAGGGTTGGCCTCGGGTTCACGAACCTATATTATTTATATATATTAAAACATATACTCATAATCGAATAAATCTATATATTGTTATTAATGATGTAATTTGTTATATTTATTAATGTATAAGCTTCATTATTTATTTATATATTTTCATTTTGTACAATAGTGTTAATATAGTTAAGTTATGTGTATTAAATACCTTTTTATATAAATATCATTTACTTGTTAAATTAATGATAATACTAATAACAAAAATGAACATAATAATTTTTAATGATACTTATAATGTTATTAATAATAATAATGATAAAAATCATAATACTACTAAAAATTGTGATTTTACTAATAATTGTAATAATGATAAAAATTTTACTAAAAAGATAGTTTTAGCAAAAGTAAAAATTTTAATAACAATTATATTGTTAATAATAACACTTACTTTAATAATAATGATGATTCTAAAATTTTTTATAAAAATACTTTTAATGATATTGCTAAGAACAATAATGATAATATATCAATAATAACAATAATCTTAATCTTAATCATAATAATAATAGTAGTAATAATAATAATACTTATACGATTAATAATAATAATAATAACACTTGTGATACTTTATAATTATGATTGTGATATTAATACAAATAATGATAATTGCTATACTAATAATAATTATAATACTTACAATAATAATAATAATCGCAATAAGAATAAAGATAATAATAATAATAATAATAATAATAATAATAATAATAATAATAATAATAATAATAATAATAATAATAATAATAATAATAATAATAATAATAATAATAATAATAATAATAATAATAATAATGATAATAATAAAGATAATAATAATAATAATAATAAATATGAAAAACTACCTTTTAAGGCATAAACTGCTAGAGCCGGGACTCGAACGCAAGACCTCTTGAATGCACAAACACCCCTATACCACCCTTCCATTCCTTGCATTTCTGATTTAATACTCCTTCCACTACTATTTAATCCATTTTTCAGTTTATTCACTATCTTCTCCACATTTAATCAAATCAAATCCGAACCAAAATTAAATCAACCACATAACCTCGTTCATTATATGATTGATCAGCCAGATATAGCAATAACAAAACAGCTGAACAAACTAGTGGTTTGCGAGGGTTTTGAAAGGTGGTGATGGTTGTTTTTACTTCGAACAGCATGGAGACGGATAACACTTGCAGCAGCCCCATTTCCAAAGGCCCAAATGTATGATGCAGCCCAACAATCAAATAAGATTTACGGCCCAAGTATAAACACAAGTCCATAACCTTTTAATGGCCTCACTTTAGAATTATGCAGTTAATTATAAGATTTATGATCTTCATAGGATTCTTGTGGACATATGAATCAATTGACTGTTCAATAATTTAATCACCCTAACACTCCATATTGTCGAGTAAAGTTATAGCAGCACTTTCCCTTTTATATTATTTATAACATGATATAATATATGGGTCGGTAATCTTTAAAAACCAAGTTAACACCTCCTTACAATATTAGATTATCATATATAGACACGTCAGGTTTCAACTCTCTCTTTATTTTTCTCATGTATCGTTCTCTATATCTGTATGGGTTTTCTCGGATAGAATCAGAAAAGAAACAGAATGTTTCGTGGGTTTTGTTGAGTAGTGATAGTGGTGGTTGTATGGTAGTTTGGTAGTTGTTCACGAACCAGGAAGAAGAAAACGAAAGAAAGAAGAGAAAAATATACCTAAGATATTGATAGTGATTTCAAGCGGATACAGAAGAATAGCGAGCAACAGTAGGCTGTGGATTGGAGGTCTCGGTTCATCAACAAAAATCATGATAAAACTTGGTAGTGGTGATCGAGACTTTGATGATGGTGGGTGTTAATGGTGATCACGATGGGAATAAGAGAGAGAGATAGTGAGAGAGAAAGAGATGATGAAGTTATGGTGATGATGGGTTTGAGTCGATTACACAGGAAAACAAACAACTAGTGGGTGGTGTTCTTGTTGAAGTAATGCAAAGTGGGTTTGGTTTTGGTGACCGATTGTAAAGGTGGTGGTGAAGATCAAGGTGATAGTTTTTATAAGTTTTCTATTTATTTTATCATATATAATCTGTGATTAACAGTTGTAATTGATAATGGTGGTGAAGGAAACGTATGGTTTTATCAATAACATTGAGCTAAGCATTTGTTTTGTAGCAATTAGGAATCGACAAGATGAATATTCAGGTACAAGAAATTAAATAAAAATAATAAAAAGCTGATGGAGATTGTTAACAGACTCGTACAATTGTTGAATTAATATTAGTAATTAGATACAGAAGTACAAATTAGATATAGTTTGAAAAGGATAGAAACTGGATTCGTGATTCTTATACTGTTATATATATATATATATATATATATATATATATATATATATATATATATATATATATATATATATATATATATATATATATATATATATATATATATATATATATATATATCTTAATCATATTTGTATAAATACATATATCAGTATAGGTTTTCATGTAAATATGTATCTGTTTTTAATGGCGTACATACATGTATCTGTATATATCTATATCTATCTTTTATATTTATATATTCAAATTTATAGATCAATCTTAAATACAATAATAATATTACAAATACTAATATTAATAATTATTTTAACAATAATTCTAATATCTAATGATAATAATATAAGATGATAAAAAAATGATATTATTATTGATAATGCTAATAATGATTTTAATAATTCTAATATCTAATGATAATAATATAAGATGATAAAAAAATGATATTATTATTGATAATGCTAATAATGATTTTCATTCATACAGGTACTAATAACATCTGAAAATAATACAAATAATAATTAAGATATAACAAGTTATATATATTTATTTATATATCTGTATCCATATCTTTATATATCGAATATATTTTTATATCTGTATTTTAATTATTTAAAGAAACATAATAATATTACATATATAAACATTATTATTCAATATTAATTTTTAATAATAATAATGAAACTATTAATAATAATAATAATAATAATAATAATAATAACAGAGATAATAATGGTAATAACAGAGATAATAATGGTAATAATATCAATAATATTAATAATGATACTTGTACATATCAAATTTCATTTTAATTACATCTTAATGATTTTATATCTTATTATTAAAATGTTTAAATTATATTTCATAATTTCAATTTATTATATATACTTACATATACATATATATACATATATATATATATATACACATACTTATTTACACACAAATGTTCGTAAATCGTCGAGAATGGTCAATAGGGCAAATATATTCATGTAACTGTTTCAAAGTTTTTGAGACTCAACATTATAGACTTTGCTTATCGTGTCGGAAACATATAAAGATTAGGTTTAAATTTAGTCAGAATTTTCCGGGTCGTCACACCACGCCCACTAGCTCTTCCGTCTAGTGAACATTCTGGGTGGGGGTGTTAAACCCTGTAGCTACCTTTAGGATTCGCATCAATTAGGATTGTACTAATTCTCAAAATTAGTGATGTTCCCTAATTCTTAGGTTACCAAGCAATAATAATCAGGGAAAAAATATTCATATCAATTGTGGCAATTATCACGTCCACATAATTCAATGGTGGCAATTATCACGTCCACATAATTCATTCGAGGAATGTTTTTCTTGTGTCTATCTCGTCAAACATTTATAAAAGTATTTCATGTATTCGAAATTCAAAATGTATTTCAAAAGTATTTAATAAAGCAGTTGTAAAAGTAGCACATGTATTCTCAGTCCCAAAAATGTAAAGAGTAAAAGGGAATCAAATGAACTCACTCTACAATATTTTGTAGTAAAAATATTCATACGACGATACTGAACAATGCAGGGTTGGCCTCGGATTCACGAACCTATATCATTTGTGTATATATATTAATACATCTAGCATATTTATATATTACTAGTGATATAAATGTTAGAGTGATAATTTATATGTTTATATATTAATATCATAGTATTTACATATTAAGAGTTTTGGTTATATAATATTTATTATATCATTACATTAATAATTTTAATAACTAATATTTATATTTGAATTATCATAATACATTTATTAATATAAATGTAATAAGTACCTGTTAAAATATTTTTAATACATATTTTATATCAATATGTTTAAATATTCAAAGTTTTTAATATGTTAATATTTTAAGTAAATACAAATTATATAGTTATATGAAAACGTAATATATTATATTATTAATAAATATTTATATATTTGTTAATATGTCATAAAAATATATGCTTATATATATATATATATATATATATATATATATATATATATACAGGAAATTATAATCAATATATATTGTATTTATTACTAATATTTATATATAACAAGTTATATACTTATTTTCCATTAAAATCATGTTCATAGAGTTTACTTATTTGTACATGCATCGTTTTAAATACAATTTTTACATCATTACATATCTATACTTCTAAGTATATCGTACTAGTATTTATTACACATATCGTGGTTATATCCATAGTATTATCTTAATACATCATAACTTTAATCATACCTAATACAATCACAATCAAATATTATCTTATACTTATTTTAGTAATCATGATAATTATAATAATAACAAATAATAATAATAATTATCATACTAATAATTATAATAATAATAATAATAATAATAATATTTAGTGATATTACTTAATATTAACTAAAATGGTAATAATAATAATCATATCCTAATTTTTTTAACATAAAAATAACAATTTATAAAAATAATAATAATAATAATAATAATAATAATAATAATAATAATAATAATAATAATAATAATAATAATAATAATAATAATAATAATAATAATAATAATAATAATAATAAAGCTTTAAAAAGAACAACTACCTTTGAAAATGAATTCTAAAAAAAATGGACCACTGCAGGGCTCGAACCCGTGACCTCCTGATAACCCGAACACTCGTCTAACCAACTGAGCTAACTCATTTTTCCTGAATAATACCGGATCCAATTTTATTTAACCCTTATTATTTTATTTCTATTTTATTCTTCATCATCTTCAAAACCAAATCAAACCTAACTCAGTTCATAACCATAAATTATATTTTGTTTTAGGACTTGCCAGTGATACAGAAACATTTATAAATTGTGTAGTTTAATTAAAACGGAAATCAATTAAAGAAATTTGCTGAAACAGAAGATGAACACAATGAAGAACATAAATTCAATTTTTGAGATTTAGATGTTTTTGGATCACGATTTCTACACAAAATAGTTTGTAAATCGTTTAAGGAAACTTGTGAAATTATCAATTGGATTTAAATCATAACAGATAACATGAATTCATTTGAAGAACAATTGTTGACTTTTAAAGTTTGGAACTTTGACTCAGAAATTCAAGCTTGATATTAAGAATTGGAAAATGGAACTTTGCAGAAAGTTTCTATGGTGGATTCCTAACATAACCACGTTATTACATTTTGTAATGGCATTTGAATTCGATATCTTGATCAAAAGACACCGGAATAGAGCAGTAGGAGCTGTAGGCTTGTGGTTTTTATCTTTCTGGTTCACAACAGCAACAATGTGTAAATATAATGTGATAATTAATGATTAATACAGTGTTAAGATTCGTTTGCTTTTGTTTTATAGTTAAGATAGGGTCGACAAGTATATATTCAATCAGAATAAAATAAAATAAAATTTTAAAGTTTAATGGCGATGGTTAACAGATTTGAACAAAGCCTGATTCTGATATTTAACAATTTAGAAAGGAAACAAAATATAAAAGCTTGATGTTGAGGTTTCAAGACTTTTGCATCATTCTGTGGTTTTAATTTAGTATTAATAATTATTAAGTATATAAATAAAAATCCTAATAATAATGATAATTAATAATCATATTAATGAATAATAATGATAATAAAAATATAATATTTATAGTAATAACACCAAAATAATAAAAAAATAATACTAAAAATGATGATATATAATTATAATAAAAATGATAATAATCATAATACTATACTAATAATTTATATCATTAATAATAATTTATATCATTAGTAATATAACAATTTATATAACAAGTTTCATATTAGTATGTTATATTTAAAATACTAATTTAATTTTCTTTTTTTTAATATTGAAAGTAATATTACTATAGCAATCATTTTAACTTATAATTTAAATTTAATATATTAATATTACAGTTTATTAATTATTTCCTATTTACTAATCATTTAATGTATATTATATAATAATATATATTGAATATTGAATATTTATAAATTTTATATGCATTACTATATACATATATTAATAATTATATATAGAATTCATATATATTTATATATAGATTCATTTAAAAATACACTTAATTATTTGGTATCCTATCTTACATATTTAATTCTAATGTTTAAATTATATTTTGTAATTTCAAATTATTATATATACTTATATATATATATATATATATATATATATATATATATATATATATATATATATATATATATATATATATATACACATATTTAAAATATATATGTATCTATTTACAAGTAGTTGTTCATGAATCGTTGGAAACAGTCAAGGGTAATTGTAAAGACCCGTCCTAATCCATCCGGACGAAGTCCATATCGATTATAAACGATTCACAACAGTCGGTTACATCGCGAGGTACTTGACCTCTATATGATACATCTTACAAACATTGCATTCGATTTTAAAAGACAATCTTTCTTTACAACGAAAGTTGACGACATGCATACCATTTCATAATATATCCAACTATAATTGACTTAATAATAATCTTGATGAACTTGACGACTCGAATGCAACGTCTTTTGAAATATGCCATGAATGACTCCAAGTAATGTCCTTAAAATGAGCAAATGTACAGCGAAAGATTTATTGCATACCTGAGAATAAACATGCTTTAAAGTGTCAACTAAAAGGTTGGTGAGTTCATTAGTTTAACATAAATAATCATTTCATAATTTTAATAGACCACAAGATTTCATATTTCTATTTCTCATAAACATACGTCCCATGCATAGAGACTAAAACATCATTCATATGGATTGAACACCTGGTAACTGACATTCACAATATACATATAAGAATATCCCCATCATCCTCCTTCGGACATGATATAAATTTTGAAGTACTAAAGCATCTAGTACTTTGGATGGGGCTTGTTGGGCTCGATAGATCTATCTTTTGGATTCGCGTCAATTAGGGTGTCTGTTCCCTAATTCTTAAATTACCAGACTAAAAAGGGGCATATTCGGTTTAATAATCTAGCCATAGAATGTAGTTTCATTTACTCTTGTCTATTTCATAAAACAGTTATAAAAGCAGCGCATGTATTCTCAGCCCAAAAATATAAAGGGTAAAAAGGCAAATGAAACTCACCTAATTTATTTTGTAGTAAAAATACATATGACTATTTTGAACAACGCAGGGTTGGCCTCGAATTCACGAACCTATATCATTTGTATATATATTAAAACGTATAGTTGTAATAGAACAAGTTTATATATATTATTATTAGTAGTATGCTTGTTATTTTATATGTTATATATATATATATATATATATATATATATATATATATATATATATATATATATATATATATATATATATATATATATATATATATATATATATATATATATATATATATATATATATATATATATATATATATATATAGATAGATAGATAGATAAATTTAATATATTTTGATTTATATATATTTATATAACTAATATTTATCATTCATTATACATATTAATAATAATAATTTATTTTAAAGTTTGTATATGATAAGATATATCTTTATGTTAGTTGTTATATTTGATATATAGCTTAGTTAATATCATTTTAACATTAACAATATGATGATATATAATATTAATATTTTTGTAATGTATTTTTATGTAAAAATATTTATTTGTAATATTACTAATAATGATAATAATAACAATAGATTAAAAAAAAAAACTAACTTTGGTAATAACAATAATACCTAAACAATGGTTTTATTCATATTGATGCTACAAATATTAATTTTAATAATAACAATAATAATAATACTACTGATAATAATAATAACCAAAATAATGATTTTACTGCTGGTGTAGTTTTGATAATAATATTTGTAATAACAATAATAAAAATAATAATCATAACACATGATAATGATAATAATTGATAACTAATACCTTTTATAGTAAAAATAATAATAACCACAATACTTAATGATAATATAAGTAACCACAATAATGATAATATTATTAATCAGATTAATGATAATAATAATAATTATACGTCCTATATAATTGATAATAATGTAAACTATATTAATATAAATCATAATATCCATAATAATAATCAACATGATAACCATAACTAATAATAATAATAATAATAATAATAATAATAATAATAATAATAATAATAATAATAATAATAATAATAATAATAATAATAATAATAATAATAATAATAATAATAAGAATAATAAAAATAAAAAATAATAATAACAATAATACTAATAATATTAATAATGATAATGATAATGAAAATGAAGATATAAAAGTGTATACCCCTTTTTAAACTTTTCCAAAAAGAATAGCCAATGCCGGGGCTCGAACCCGCGACCTCTCGAAACCCGACACCACACTTAACCAGTTGAGCTGTTGCCCAATTTCCGAAATAACCTAGAACTCTTTTATATTTAAACCGTAATATTTATCCCTTTCTATCTTCTCCTCTTTCTGTCTATTAAATCGACCAGGAACCAAAATCAGAGTTATAGCTATAATATATTTTAATTTAGGATTTTTATACGTATCATAAATGTTTATAAATGATGACTGGGATTAATCAAAATAGAAAACAGAAAAAAAAATATAGCTGAAGCAGCTAAAAAAAAAATAAACACGATAACAACTCATACCTCAATCTCGATTTTGAAGATGTTTCAGATCATGATTTCTAAATGAAAAAGGTTGGAAATTTCCTTTATAAATGTAGTGACCCGAACTTTTCCGAACCTTTCTATGATTATATGTTTAATGAAAACTATATTTACATGATTAAATGTTTCCAACATGTTAGCAATCAAACTTGTTAAGACTTGGTTAATTGAAACGGAAATTTTGTAAACGTCTGATTACCCAGTTTGATCAATGATTCACGAACGCTATAAGTTGTATATGACATGATGATACATAAATGAATAAATATATATGTTTAACATGATATAATGATCATCAAGTATCTCATTAAAAATAGTAACAATAAGTTATATACTTAAAAAGGAGACTATTAACGTATGAAACTCGAAACGATACATATAACGATTATCGTTATAACCACGTCTTACTAAATATATATGAAGCATATTAATACATTGTTATATTATATATAACATGATAATATGATAATTAAATATATCATTAAGTGTATTAACAATGAACTACATAAGTAAAAACAAGACTACTAACTTAAGGATTTCGAAACGAGACATATATGTAACGATTATCGTTGTAACGACATTTAAATGTATATATCATATTAAGATATATTAATATATCATAATATCATGATAATATAATAATTTAAAATCTCATTTGATATTATAAACTTTGGGTTAACAACATTTAACAAGAGCGTTAACCTAAAGGTCTCAAAACAACACTTACATGTAACGACTAACGATGACTTAACGACTCAGTTAAAATGTATATACATGTAGTATTTTAATATGTATTCATACACTTTTGAAAGACTTCAAGACAATTATCAAAATAATTCTACTTAACAAAAATGCTTACAATTACATTCTCGTTCAGTTTCATCAACAATTCTACTCGTATGCACCCGTATTCGTACTCGTACAATACACAGCTTTTAGATGTATGTACTATTAGTATATACACTCCAATGATCAGCTCTTAGCAGCCCATGTGAGTAACCTAACACATGTAGGAACCATCATTTGGCAACTAGCATGAAATATCTCATAAAATTACAAAAATATGAGTAATCATTCATGACTTATTTACATGAAAACAAAATTACATATCCTTTATATTTAATCCATACACCAACGACCAAAAACACCTACAAACACTTTCATTCTTTAATTTTCTTCATCTAATTGATCTCTCTCAAGTTCTAACTTCAAGTTCTAAGTGTTCTTCATAAATTCTACAAGTTCTAGTTACATAAAATCAAGAATACTTTCAAGTTTGCTAGCTCACTTCCAATCTTGTAAGGTGATCATCCAACCTCAAGAAATCTTTGTTTCTTACTGTAGGTTATCATTCTAATACAAGGTAATAATCATATTCAAACTTTGGTTCAATTTCTATAACAATAACAATCTTATTTCAAGTGATGATTTTATTTGAACTTGTTTTCGTGTCATGATTCTTCTTCAAGAACTTTCAAGCCATCCAAGGATCCTTTGAAGCTAGATCCATTTTTCTCATTTCCAGTAGCTTTATCCAGAAAACTTGAGGTATTAATGATGTTCATAACATCATTCGATTCATACATATAACGCTATCTTATTCGAAGGCTTAAACTTGTAATCACTAGAACATAGTTTAGTTAATTCTAAACTTGTTCGCAAACAAAAGTTAATCCTTCTAACTTGACTTTTAAAATCAACTAAACACATGTTCTATATCTATATGACATGCTAACTTAATGATTTAAAACCTGGAAACACGATAAACACCGTAAAACCGGATTTACGCCGTCGTAGTAACACCGCGGGCTGTTTTGGGTTAGTTAATTAAAAACTATGATAAACTTTGATTTAAAAGTTGTTCTTCTGGGAAAATGATTTTTCTTATGAACATGAAACTATATCCAAAAATCATGATTAAACTCAAAGTGGAAGTATGTTTTCTAAAATGGTCATCTAGACGTCGTTCTTTCGACTGAAATGACTACCTTTACAAAAATGACTTGTAACTTATATTTTTGACTATAAACCTATACTTTTTCTATTTAGATTCATAAAATAGAGTTCAATATAAAACCATAGCAATTTGATTCACTTAAAACGGATTTAAAACGAAGAAGTTATGGGTAAAACAAGAATGGATAATTTTTCTTGTTGTAGCAACGTGAAAATTGGTAACAAATCTATATTAATCATATCCTAGCTAACTTATATTGTATTATACATGTATTCTAATATATTATGTAATCTTAGGATACCATAGACACGTATGCAAATGTTTTGACATATCATATCGACCCATGTGTATATATTATTTGGAACAACCATAGACACTCTATATGCAGTAATGTGGGAGTTAGCTATACAGGGTTGATGTTGATTCCAAATATATATATACTTTGAGTTGTGATCTAGCCTGAGACGTGTATACACTGGGTCGTGGATTGATTCAAGATAATATATATCAATTTTTTTCTGTACATCTAACGTTGGACAACTAGTTATAGGTTACTAACGAGGACAGCTGACTTAATAAACTTAAAACATCAAAAGGTATTAAAAGTGTTGTAAATATATTTTGAATATACTTTGATATATATGTACATATTTGTTATAGGTTCTTGAATCGACCAGTGGCCAAGTCTTACTTCCCGACGAAGTAAAAATCTGTGAAAGTGAGTTATAGTCCCACTTTTAAAATCTAATATTTTTGGGATGAGAATACATGCCGGTTTTATAAATGATTTACAAAATAGACACAAGTACGTGAAACTACATTCTATGGTTGAATTATTGAAATCGAATATGCCCCTTTTTATTAAGTCTGGTAATCTAAGAATTAGGGAACAGACACCCTAATTGACGCGAATCCTAAAGATAGATCTATTGGGCCTAACAAACCCCATCCAAAGTACCGGATGCTTTAGTACTTCGAAATTTATATCATATCTGAAGGGTGTCCCGGAATGATGGGGATATTCTTAAATATGCATCTTGTTAATGTCGGTTACCAGATGTTCACCATATGAATGATTTTTATCTCTATGTATGGGATGTGTATTGAAATATAAAATCTTCTGGTCTATTATTATGATTTGATAATATATAGGTTAAACCTATAACTCACCAACATTTTTGTTGACGTTTTAAGCATGTTTATTCTCAGGTGATTATTAAGAGCTTCCGCTGTCGCATACTTAAATAAGGACGAGATTTGGAGTCCATGCTTGTATGACATTGTGTAAAAACTGCATTCAAGAAACTTATTTCGTTGTAACATATTTGTATTGTAAACCATTATGTAATGGTCGCGTGTAAACAGGATATTTTAGATTATCATTATTTGATAATCTACGTAAAGTTTTCAAAACCTTTATTGATGAAATAAAAGTTTTGGTTTGTTTTAAAATGAATGCAGTCTTTGAAAAACGTCTCATATAGAGGTCAAAACCTCGCAACGAAATCAATTAATATGGAACGTTTTTAATCAATAAGAACGGGACATTTCAATAAACTACCTGAATCATTAATTGCTCCAATAACGTCAAAACACCTTCGAATTTGTGATGAACAAAATAATTGACTTTTGAAAATAAAAGTTTGACCTCTAAATTGAGGCTCGATAAATTAAATTGGGTATTAAAACTTTGCAGAAAAATTACTAATTATATTCCTAATAAAACTGTATTATTACATTTTTAAAAGGAATTCGATTTACAGCTTTTGAAAGAAAAAAAAGTAATGTCGGGTGCCGTCTGTTTTTCTTAAAAGTGTTCATCAATTTCGATTAGATAAAGACGGATTGAAATGGTAATTGATATAGGTGGTGAAAGAATGGAGTGAGTTAACTAATATCACTCATAAGCTGATTAATTTTATAGCCTAATAATATCGATCTTCCAATTAATCAAAAAGTAGAATAATTAAATAAAATAAATAAAAATGTAATAGATTTTAACTTCATCTGCTTGAAATCGAATTTTATATACTGTAAAGGATTATGACTTGTAACAACCTTGGGACAAAAATAAGAGAGTAATACAGTTCGACCGTGACACATCAGGAAAAGATTATGTATGATTTTGTTTATATTTATTAATATAATTAATGAATAAAATTAAATATATTACTAATAATAATATTATTAGTATTATTGGAAATAAAAATACTGATAATTTTATAATAACAGAAAATAATAATCATATTAATAATATTACTAATACTAATAATAATAATAAAAATAATAATAATTATAATATCACTATTTATAATAAGTAATGATAATTTTGATAAGTTTGATAATAATCAATAAAAAAATGCTAATAATTATAATATTATTTATAATACTAATAACAATACAGATATTATTAATAATGTAATAGAATTATTAATAGTTTTATAATAATAAATACTTATAATACTGATATTAATATTAACTAATAATAATACTAATTATAATGATACTAAAATTATTAATGATAATAATAATATTAGTAATAACAATACTATAGCCAATTATATATATATCAAACTCATATTTACGGATGTTATATATATTTAAGGTAATATTAATACTACTAATATAATAATATTAATATTAATGATAATAATAATATTAATAACAATATAACAACTTAGTTACACTAAATTTCATAATTATATCATAATATTATTAATACTAATATATATCTTAATAATGACAGTTATGATATTATTATAACAACTATATTTTAATTTGTCATATATATATATATATATATTATTACTTATGTAACATTTATTAATCATACAATAAGTTATATAATAATTTTTATTTAAATATCCATAATTTTACATTTTACAAAATACAAAAATTATAATAACTATACATATTATATATGGTTTCATTTTAAATTACACTTAATTATTCTGTATTTTTACTTACATCCAATTCCATTATATATACATACATTTATAAACACATATGTATTTATTTATAAATAATGGTTCATGAATCATCGGCAATGGTCGAGGTTACATGAATGTATGAAACAGTTCAAAATTTTGGTGACCCAACATTACAGACTTCGCTTATCGTGTCGAAATCAAATAAAGATCAAGTTTAAATTTGGTCAAAAATTCCCGGGTCATCACAGTACCTACCCGTTCAAGAAATTTCGTCCCGAAATTTGAGTGAGGTAGTCATGACTAACAATAAAAATGTTTTCATGACAATTATGAGTTGATAAATTGAGTTTTATCATTATTGACTAATATAGATAAAACGATTCGATTAGGTGAAGCGTACGAATAAAGCTGTCACAACAGATTGAGATAGAGATTTAACTTTTGACGTAGTCATGGTGGAAATTAGAAAATAAGGTGCGTCTTAGCTTTTGACGTTGTCTTGGTTGAATTCCGGAATTCAAGGAATTTAAAGAAAATCTTCGAAATCCAAAAGATTTGATTCTTCGGGATTTAAAGAAATTAGGATCTCTATAATTAAATACAGTGATCTGCCTCGATTACTCTGTCTGATATTTCTACTATAAATTAAGCTCTTTCGTTCCATTATTCTTACCATTCTGATGTTTCGCGAGGTGTATATAAAATACTATTAAATTTTACAAGGAAATACTTATTAAATACGATACAATTTTACACAAGATATTTATTTATTTATAGAATGGATATACTTAAACCTTGCTACAACACTTATAGGCAGTGTACCTAATCGTAAAGTAGTGTAGTTTTTAGTAAGTCCGGTTCGTTCCACAGGGAAATCTTTAAACAAAGCTTAACGCTATATTAGTTTACTTTTATAAAAATACAAATATATATATAAGTAATATTATTATTAAAAAGACTGGTTTTTACCGTTTAATGACCGGTTTGTCGATTTTAAAACTTTAGTCGCAGTTAAAACCAAATGTAAAATAATAAATAAAAGACTTAATTTAAAGCGTAAAGTAAATAACGATAATGAAATTGCGAATAATAAAAGTGCGATAAAATAAACTTGCGATAATTAAAAAGTACGATAATTAAAAGTGCAATTAAATACAATAAAAATAAAAATGCGATAATTAGAAGTGCAATTAAATATAAAATAAAGGAAATTAAATATGAAATAAAAGAATTATGCTTATTTAAACTTCCGTAATCATGATGTTTGACGTGTTGATTTTAGTTTTATGCCCATGGGTTAATTGTCCTTTGTCCTGGATTATTTAATATGTCCGTCTGGTTTTTGTCCATAACAGTCCATCAGTCATAAATATAAAGTGCGAGTATCCTCGTCAAATTATCCTTATATCCGAAGTTAAATATTCCACTAATTGGGGACTTAAACTATAACAAGATTTTAATACTTTGTTTAATAATTACACCAGGATGTCGACTGAGTGTAACCCAAGGTTTTAATATTTTGTTATCAATTATACCAAGTGTCCTTGTACATAATTTCACCCCTGTTTTAATTATTCTAGTGACTATTAATCCATTCTCGTGTCCGGTTAAATGAACGATTATTCGTACATAAAAATACCCCGCCCATCATGTCCGATTGAGTGTATATGGTAATTTATAGGGACGCCCAATTGTAAATCTTTATATTAACATTAACAAACTATCATTTAGTTAAACAAATATAAAGCCCATTAATAGCCCATAGTCTAATTTCCACAAGTGTCGTTCTTTTGTCCAAACCGCAATTATGGTACAAAGCCCAATTACCCAATTTTAGTAATTAGCCCAACATCATGATTACTTCGTTTTAAATAAGCATAATAATAACTTAGCTACGAGACATTAATATAAAAAGGTTGAACATAACTTACAATAATTAAAAATAGCGTAGCGTTACACGGACAGAATTTCGACTTACACCCTTACAATATTCGCTAACATACCCTTATTATTAGAATTATAATTAAAATTAAAATTAAAATTAAAATATAAATATAAATATTTACGTAGTATTATGAGAGAAGAAGAAAAAGATGATGAAAATGCTCAGAATTCGGTTGCTTTTATAGGGACTTTCAAAACTTGGGGCTCCGCGACTCGCGGCATTTTTGGCCTTCAAACTCCGCGAGTCGCGGAGATTGAAATTACAGCTCAGTCCCTTTTGGAGTCTTTCTTGCCGACGGTTTTAAATATAAATATAATATATTAAATAATTATAAGAATTATTTAAATATTATATTATATTTATGTGCATAGTTGACTTGTAATTTTTAGTCCGTTGCGTCGAGCGTTGAGAGTTGACTCTGGTCCCGGTTTCGGATTTTCGAACGTCCTTGCGTACAATTTAATATCTTGTACTTTGCGTTTTGAATCTTGTACTCTTTTAATTTCGAGACTTTTCTTATCAATAATTGGAACCTCTTTGATTCTCTTTTGTACTTTTGAGCTTTTTGGTCGTTTGCGTCTTCAATTCGTCGAATCTGTCTTTTGTCTTCACCTTTTATTTTTTTAAACGAATATCACTTGTAAATAGAACAGTTGTAACTAAAAGCTTGTCTTTCTTGAAGAATAATGCTATGAAATATATGTTCGTTTTTAGTATTATCAAATATTCCCACACTTGAGCGTTGCTTGTCCTCAAGCAATATCGTCCTGAAATACTAGAATCACTTCTTTATTCTTCACACTTTGTACATCAGTAATTTCTATACAGTGGTATAAACAATGGTAGTAATGATATGGTTTACAGTCCCACATGACTATAAAAATTTAGATCCATTAAGGAAATTGGATCTTTATGAAAACATTTGATCTTTTGAAAATTAAATCTAGTTTTTACCCTAGATAAGTTTTCCGGAATAACCCTTTACCGGTGTTTGCAAAATATTTTTGTGGGTTTGGTGGGTTTCAGATTTGAAAATTTTAGCTCAAAACTTGCGGTTTTGTGTCACCCACTTGCTAACCTTGTATTTGGGAAGCAACACGTCCAGCTTACTTGCTCCGTATATTACCTTTCGGTAAACTACCGTCAGGTTGAAAAGGAAAGCGTTGAACAAGCAACTGTTAAGGCAATGTCCCCTGACATGCTTTTAATTATGGTCTATAACGTGTCGGACGCAATTACTATCCTTGGTAGGAGCAATAGTAAAGCTCACCCTTATGATTTTTCGGTTTGGCACAAGGTCTTGTCTTTGACCATGCTATGCAACCACCGTTCTTATGGTTGACACCCGATTTGGTTCAGGTGACCTAATGAATTCCAGGTGAATTCCTAGGATTTTACGTTCAATGGTAATGAACGCATTGAAAATAGGGTTTTCAGAAAACAAATCGGTTTATAATTTTGATCAAAATATTTTCTCGTTCAAGCTCGAGTTTAGATATCATTGAATTCCATGAGTTTGAATTCTCAATCTTTAAGGTCAATCTCTAGGATTGAGTAATATCAGGCTTAAAAGCTGATTTTTAATCTTTAAGGAGATTATCCTTTCTGGGGATCTGATTCATTAGTCTTATCCAGCTAATTTGCATGGTGCCCCCCCATTTTACGAGATAAATCCTTCTCATGGTTAGGATAAATCTAACCACTTGGTGACCATGTTTAATGCTGAGGTCCGTGGATTTCCTACTGATTTTAGAGATGACTTTTCTAGATTTTTTTTCAACCTACAGCTGGTCTGGACGACAACTTCAGGACCTAAATCAAGAAGCGCGTTTCTTTTTTTCGGAAGACTTTACTTCCTTTTAATGATGGAATTGATTCATAGTGTAGATCCATCTTTCTTTTCTTTCATCGGGTAAAATAGTTTAGTTTAGTCCAAAGCAAAAGTATTTTCAGTTATTTGTTATAGATATATGTGACATATGTTTAAGATAACTTGGTAAATTTTCCCACACTTGGCTTTTATTTTCCTTTTTATCGTCCTCTATTCCATTTTAAATGAATTTTAACATTTTGGTTTGTTTCTCAATTTATGTCCTTTCCGAGGTAACAATAATTTCGGTGTTAAAACCTAGTTTTATCATTCATAAATATGTATAAACATGATTTTGAGTTCATTTAATTGAAAAAAAATTTTAAAAATTTTACTAGAATTGGGTAGTCAGTATATAAGACTAGGGCTGTTCTTTATTATCAGAGAGCACTAGATTCTAATACAACTACTGCTTTACTAGTATTTTTAATGGTAACCAAGTGTTTAAGATAAAAATTTTAAAATCCGAAAGAATTTAACCCCTTCCCACACTTAAGATCTTGCAATGCCCTCATTTGCAAGAAATCAGTAACAATTTAAATTATTGAGGGTGATTTGTGTGAAAATGATTAAATTTTTACCAAAGTTTCCAAATATATTGGCGTTTGTTTGCTGAATGATAAATGGTGCACATCATTTGTTCATTCCGTCTTGTTGTTATTTCACATATATTTTGCATTTTGTCGTCAAAATTAGTTGCTTTTGCTGAACTTAATGCCAGTCTTTGAAAATGCGTTGTTTTACCCTGTTGTGTACATAAGATAAACTGCAAACATATATACATATTTTTGAAGTTTGGTATATTACCCCACATTCAAAAATTATTAAAATCTAAGAATAAAATTTAGACAATTATAAAAACTATTACAATATTAACAAAAGTATTAAACGTATCAATCATTACAAATTACAAAATAAAAAAAAATAAGTAGACTAGGGATGATATTGATACCAATAGGGGTTCCAGGCATAACCATAGGTGCTATAAAATGCTTCGGCAGGGTTATACATAGGATATGGTGGCTGCATCTCTATAGACCAGGGAGGGAAGATGGGTTTCGGTGTAGGAATATAGTTTCTACCTATATGTTGGCAATGAGCTATGATTTAGTTCTGATGAACTTGCCAATCTTCAAATGCTCTCTGTCTAGCATTTTCGTACTCCTGAGAAGCTATAAACCTTTGCATTTCTTGCATCTCATTCCCCCCTCCTACATTACCTTGATGTTGGTTTCTCTCAACCTGTGGATGTCTACCATGGTATTGTACTGCGGCGTTATTTCGTCTCTTCAAAACTTTCGCACCATGGTATACATTTAAACCTATAGTATCTCAGGGTTCTGGTTCTTCTACTAATAATCCCCCCCGACTTATATCCACACCGAGATATTCAGCAATCAAAGTAATAAAAATACCACCTCCTATTATGCTATGCGGTCTCATCCCCCTAACCATAGCTGATAAATAATAACCCACACAATAAGGTATACTTACAGCACTTTGTGGGTCTCGAATACACATATGGTAAAACAAATCCTGTTCATTTACCTTTTCCTTGTTCTTACCCCTTTGTGTAATCGAATTAGCTAAAAACCTATGAATCACTCTTAATTCGGCTCTATCTATATCCAAATAAGAGTAATTTCCCCCTTTGAAACGGTGATGGCTTGTCATTTGACTCCACACACCGTGTGTATCAAAATTTTCATCTATCTTTCTATCGTTTAGTATCAACCCTCTACAATCGGCAGATGCTAACTCCTCAGGCGTATATATACGTAAATCCTGAGCCATGTCTAGTAAAGACATGTGGCGCATCGAACCGCCTAACAAAAATCTAATAAAAGAACGATTGGTTAAACTAGCTACCCGATCATTCAACTCTATACTACACAACAATTCTTCACACCATACTTTATATACAGGTCTACGCATGGTGAATAAACGTACCCAGTCATTAAAAGTAGAATTACCATACCTCTGTACAAGTAATTCCCTAATTGGCCCCGCCAATTCTACAGCTTCTAAGGGTCCCCATTCTATGACCCTCGGTACCTCAACAACCTTAGAATGAAGAGTATGCAAACCCCTTTGGTATTTTGGATAATCTATCCAAAGTCTGTCAAATCTCAGGTTCGGGTGCAACTCTTCCAAGTGCATATCAGAAAAGGTCATGACTGGATGAGGTATATCCTGCTTGTAGTAGTTATCCACCTCCTGTTGTTCCGCATTCTCAGCAGGAGCATTGCGGGCTTGGGATGAAGATTCACCCCTTTCAGTCTGCAAAACACATCAAACACAATTTTTTGTGCATCCAAATATGCATTAGTGTCAGCAAAATCATCAATCAAAATAATTACAATGACATGATCAATTTATATCAAACTTAAGCTCATTTTCATATTTTCATCAAATCTACACTTTTTCAAAATAGCATAAAAATGTTTGCCAAGTTCATAAGCATTGAACTCAAATAACATGTCAAAATAATCATTACTAGCAATTAAACAAGTTTCAAATGGCATTATCTCTCAAAAATCAAGTTCATGAATTTTAGACTTGAAAAAGTCCACTTTAATTCTCAAAATCATGTTTAGGCTCAAAGTTTGTATCATTTAACTACCTAGACATGTTACACTACTTAATTTAGCAACAATTCATGACAAAAGTTGGCCATAACCTGTTTATATCAAAAAGCCCCAAATTTGCTCAAGAACACAAACCCTAGATTACTCTAAATTTGAAGTTTAAGGCTTCTAATCATGTTAAATAGCATCAATCTAGGTTATACAAGCATAATATATAAACAATTTAAGCATAATTACACTAAAAAGCATCAAAATTAAATTGGGGAAAAAATGCCTCAAGAACACCAAATTTCGGATTAAATGGTTTTTAGGTGTAGAAATTTACCGTTTTTCTTGAGTAATTCCTAGATAGCATCCTTCTCAACATGATTTTAGTAAAAAATTTGGTGATTAACGGTCAAAAATTGTGATTTTGGGGGTGTTTTTGGGTGTTTTTTCGGAGTATTTCGCAGTGTTTTTTTGTTTTGGGGGTGTGGACTGATCAGTTTATGCGTTTATATTTTTTTCTATATTTTGGTCCTCCCGCGACTCGCGGTGTTTGGACCCTTCAAACTCCGAGAGTCGCGGAGTTTGCTTTTTTTTTTTTTAAATTATCATTAACTTATAAAACAATTAAGTAAATAATTTTTAAAATTTTGTTTCCCTTATTATTGAGGACGAGGTCGTTTCGGATCGATGTCCTAGTCTGTCCCTCGACAAAATTTTAAAATTTGTCTTTTTGTAGCGATTGTTTTAAAAGCTAAGATTTTTGGTTTTTTAATGTTTTTGGCATACTTTAATTCAATAAGATTAAAAATAATGATAATAAAAGTTCTCGTCCCTCCCTTGGGTAAAGCAATTTCGGTTCAAAGACTTAGTCTTCAACTTACGACGAATTTTAAAAATCATATTTTTAACTTAATGAGATAAAGTAAATTTTTTTTGTTTTTAAATTCACACAATTTAATTATAAAATTCAAAATTAATATTAAAAATTCACACCAAACTTACAATTTAAAATGCATAAAATTAAAAATTCATATTTTTAAAAATTAAAAATTCATATTAAAAATTCACACCAAACTTACAATTTAAAATGCATAAAATTAAAAATTCATATTTTAAAAATTAAAAATTCATATTAAAAATTCACACCAAACTTATTTTAATTTTTCAAATATTTACAATTTTAAAAATATTGATTTTACAAAGTTTACAATATTTATAAAGGGTTCAAATATTAATTTTAAAAACATGGTAAAAACAAAATTAAAAATCTTTTTGGCTTTTTATCCCACTTTAATCAATCAAATATTATCAAAAATATGCGCCCCTCTTTTCGGTAAAGTAATTTCGGTTCCAAAACCTAATTTAACTCATGACGAATTTTTGAAATGTTTTGGGTTGATTGATTAAAGATATTTATACCTTAAGAATAAACGTTAAATTTCGCAGTGATGTAATAAATTTTTGAATGATATCAATAATTTCGGTCGCCAAACCTAATTTTATTCAATACCAATTTAATACTTTTTAGCGAACAAATTAGCGTTTATTATCAAAAGGTTAAAAAAAAATAAAATAAAAATAAAAACTGTACAGACTTACCTGTGAAATAGATTTCTTAGTTATATGATCTATCACATTCATAAGATAGTCGGTTTAATTGGTTTTCCATAGCTACATAGGCGTAACCTCGAGCATTCAGTGTCTTTTCTTCTAAACATGTGAATGGTCCGTCTCTGCATAAAGTAACAAATTCGGTGTTTGAATAGGTTTGATTATTTGAACATTTACCTCCATGTGACCATTTTCCGCATTTGTGACATATTTCTAGGTGTCGTGCTCTTCTTTTCGCTGCGGATTTTGATTTTCCTTTACCAAATTGTAACTTATTATCTTCGCATCTGGATTCTTTTCTAACTCCGTCCATTCTTTCTCTGATTACTGATACTAGTTCACTCGGTAGTATGTCATTATTACGTTTAGTGATCAAAGCGTGTAGCATTAGACCATGGTTTAGTTCACAGGCAGTCTTCATTTTGTAAAAACCTAAAAAAATAAAATTCAGAATGGGGGAAGAAGACTAGTTCTTTAGGGTCTGCTAGGGAAAGACCATTCGGGTTCCATTTTTGAGAACTACACGAAAACAGATAATCTAACTCTAACAGAAATACATATTATCCTTTAAAGACTTGATTCTCCCCACACTTAGTTAGCTGTGGTGTCGAAATTGTGATTAACTTCGTTGTCAACTTCCATCGGACCATGTATGTAATGTTTAACTCTGTGACCATTAACTTTAAATTCAATCCCTTTTGAATTTATTAATTCTATCGTTCCGTATGAAAAAACTCTTTTGACTATGAATGGTCCAGACCATCTTGATTTCAATTTTCCAGGAAATAGCTTGAATCGTGAATTGAAAAGAAGAACTCTGTCTCCTTCTTTAAATTCTTTTGAACTTCTAATTCTTTTATCATGCCATTTCTTCGTTCTTTCTTTATAGATTAACGAATTATCGTATGCTTCATGTCTTAATTCTTCTAATTCATTTAGATGACTTAATCGTAAACGTCCAGCTTCGTGTAAATCAAGATTACATGTCTTCAAAGCCCAAAATGCTTTGTGTTCAATTTCTACTGGAAGATGACATGCTTTTCCATAAACAAGTCTAAAAGGTGTGGTTCCAATTGGAGTTTTGTAGGCTGTTCTAAAAGCCCAGAGTGCATCCTCCAATTTAATGGACCATTCCTTCGGATTTGATCCTACGGTTTTCTCTAGAATACGTTTTAAAGCTCGGTTGGTATTTTCAACTTGTCCACTTGTTTGTGGATGATATGCGGTGGAGATTTTATGAGTTACTCCATATCTTTTAAGAACTTTCTCAAGTTGATTATTACAGAAATGAGTACCCCGATCACTTATTAAAGCTTTCGGTGTTCCAAACCTTGCAAAAAGACGTTTTAAAAAGTTGACTACAACTCGTGCATCGTTAGTTGGGAGAGCTTGTGCTTCCGCCCATTTAGATACATAATCAATGGCTACGAGTATATATAGATTATTATGAGATTTTGGAAATGGACCCATAAAGTCAATACCCCAAATCTCAAATACTTCACATACTTGGATGACATTTTGTGGCATTTCATCACGTTGACTTATTTTTCCGGCCCTTTGACATGCATCACAGGATTTGCAAAGAAGGTGTGCGTCTTTGTAAATTGTAGGCCAATAGAATCCAGCTTCATAAACTTTTCTTGCTGTTAGTTGAGGCCCATAATGCCCTCCTGTTGGTCCTGTGTGACAATGGTTTAATATTTTACTAGCTTCATCTCCAAATACACATCGGCGTATTATTCCATCGGGACAACTTTTAAACAGATGTGGATCTTCCCAGAAATAGTGTTTTATATCACTGAAGAATTTCTTTCGTCTTTGGTACGATAATCCTTTTTCAAGGAATCCACATACTAAATAGTTTGCATAGTCTGCAAACCATGGAATTTCTTTATAATCTATCTTCAATAGATATTCATCAGGAAAGTTGTCTTGTATGGCCGATTCATTTAGAACTTCTAATTCGGGATTTTCAAGACGAGAAAGATGATCAGCGGCGAGATTTTCTGCTCCTCTTTTATCTCGGATTTCAATATCAAACTCTTGTAAGAGTAAGATCCAACGGATTAATCTTGGTTTAGCATCTTGTTTTGAAAATAGGTATCTAAGAGCAGAATGGTCGGTATAGACCACCGTTTTTGTTAGAACGAGATATGATCGAAATTTGTCAAAAGCAAAGACAATAGCAAGGAGTTCTTTTTCAGTAGTTGTATAGTTCGTTTGTGCTCCTTGTAACGTCTTACTAGCATAATATATAGGTTGAAATCGTTTTTCAATCCTTTGTCCTAAAACGGCTCCCATTGCAAAATCACTTGCATCGCACATTAGTTCAAATGGTAGATTCCAATTTGGTGTTATCATGATTGGCGCATTAGTTAGTTTTTCTTTAAGAATATTAAAAGATTTGATACACTCATCTGAAAATATGAATGGAGCATCTTTTTCTAGGAGTTTATTCATAGGAGTGGCAATTTTAGAAAAATCTTTTATGAAACGTCGGTAAAAACCGGCATGCCCTAGAAAACTCCTAACTCCTCTAACATTGGTGGGATGTGGAAGTTTAGCAATTACATCTACTTTAGCTCTATCCACTTCAATTCCTTCTTTTGAAATTTTATGACCAAGAACGATGCCTTCTTTAACCATGAAATGGCATTTCTCCCAATTAAGAACTAGATTTGATTGTTCGCATCTAATTAGCATTCATTCCAGATTAACTAGACATGATTTAAATGTATCACCGAAGACTGAAAAGTCATCCATGAATACTTCCATGCATTCTTCTATCATGTCGTGAAAAATCGCCATCATACACCTTTGAAAGGTTGCAGGGGCGTTACAAAGTCCAAATGGCATGCGTTTGTAAGCAAAAGTACCATAAGGGCACGTGAATGTGGTTTTCTCTTGATCTTCGGGTGCTATTGGAATTTGAAAATATCCGGAAAATCCATCTAGGAAACAATAGTAACTATTTTCGACTAATCTTTCCAACATTTGATCTATGAAAGGTAAGGGAAAGTGATCTTTTCTGGTGGCGTCATTTAATTTTCTATAATCAATACATACACGCCATCCTGTTACAGTCCTAGTAGGAATAAGCTCATTTTTCTCATTTGTAATGACAGTCATGCCACCCTTCTTAGGCACGCATTGAACTGGGCTTACCCATGGACTATCAGAAATTGGATAAATTAAACCTGCATCTAGCAGTTTAATAATCTCTTTTTTTACTACATCTTGCATATTAGGATTTAGTCTTCGTTGGCGTTGCACATACGTTTTATGACCTTCTTCCATAAGGATTTTATGTGTGCAATACGAAGGACTTATTCCTTTAATATCATGAATCTTCCATGCAATGGCTGGTTTATGAGCTTTCAACACAGAAATGAGTTGTGATTTCTCATTTTCAGTAAGAGAAGACGATATTATTACAGGTAATTCAGATTCACCATGTAAATAAGCGTATTCCAAATGGTTTGGAAGTGGCTTTAACTCTAATTTCGGAGGTTCTTCTATCGATGATTTGTATCGATATCTGTCTTCTTCTTTTAGCATTTGAATTTCTTCTGTTGTTGGTTCATATCCATTAGCTATAAGTGTAGCTAACATTTCAGTTTCATCAATTGGTTCATTACCTTCTTCTAAAGAACATTCTCCTGTTCCTTGTAATTCTGATTGTGGTTGTTGCATTGCTCTATCAACTGAAAAGGTAACACTCTCATCCTCTATACTTAGGGTCAGTTTCTTACCGAACACGTCTATCATTGCTTTAGCCGTGTTTAAGAATGGTCTTCCTAATATGAGAGGAACTTGAGAATCTTCTTCCATGTCCAGAACAACAAAATCTACTGGAAATACTAAAGTACCAACTTTAACTAGCATGTTCTCCATTATCCCTCTAGGATATTTTATTGATCTATCGGCTAGTTGTATGCTTATTCTTGTTGGTTTCAATTCTCCAAGGTCTAGTTTAGTGTATAGTGAATACGGCATTAGATTTATACTAGCACCTAAGTCTGCCAATGCTTCTATTGAACTAAGACTTCCCAGAAAACATGGAATTGTGAAACTTCCTGGATCAGATAGTTTTTCTAGTATCTTATTCAACAGCAATGCTGAACAATTAGCATTCATAGTAACAGCCGAGAGTTCTTCCATTTTCTTTCTATTTGAAATTAGATCTTTCAAGAATTTAGCATATCTAGGCATTCCTGAAATCACATCAATGAAAGGAAGATTTACATTTATCTGTTTAAACATATCCAAAAATTTGGATTGCTCGGCTTCAAGTTTCTCTTTCTTCATTTTACTCGGGTAAGGAAGTGGTTGTTGGTATGGTTTAACATAAGGTTTAGCCTTAACTGTGTTATCTTCATTAACCTTTTCAACTACCGGTTCTTTTTCCTTATCTTGATCAGGTTGTGGTTCTTGTGGAGTAGGAATAGCTTCATCAGAAGTTACAGGTATTTCAGGTGGTTTAAGTGTTGTACCACTTCTTCTGGTAATGGCTTTAGCTGTTTCATTTCGGGGGTTAGCATTTGTATCACTAGGTAGACTTCCCGGTTTTCTTTCACCTATTAACCTTGCTAGGTTACTTACTTCTTGTTCCAGATTTTGAATAGAAGCTTGTTGATTTCTAAATGCTTGAGCATTTTGTTCATTAGTTTGTTTTTGAGATGTGAAAAACTGCGTTTGAGTTTCAACTAGCTTCGTCATCATATCTTCTAAATTCGGCTTTTTATCATCGGTTTGTTGTGGTGGTTTGTTTTGAAAATTAGGTCTTTGCTGATTGTAAGTATTATTGGATACTTGTTGATTGCTAGGACCTTGTTGGTTGTTGTATGAAATATTTCGGTTATAATTCTGGTTTTGATTGTAAATCGGTCTTGGCGGTTGATAATTATTCTGATAATTATTTCCAGGCCTTTGGTTTATGTATGAAATATTCTCTCTTTGTTCCTTTGTTAATTCAATACTGAGACAATCTTTTGTCAAATGTGGTCCTCCACACTGCTCACAACTAATTCGTATTGAGTGAATATCTTTAGTCATCTTTTCCATTCATCTCTCCACAGCATCTATCTTTGCGGAAATGGAATCTAAATCATGACTAGAATCGGCTCTAGCTGCTTTAGATGATCTAACGATATCTTTTTCTTGGTGCCACTCATGTGAGTGGGAAGCAGTGTTATCAATAATTTTATAAGCATCGGTTTCGGTTTTCTTCATAATAGAACCACCAGCTGCTATATCTATGTCTTTCCTTGTAGTGATGTCGCATCCTTGGTAGAATATTTGTACTATTTGACAGGTATCTAAACCATGTTGCGGACATCCTCTTAACAACTTTCCATATCTTGTCCACACCTCATATAGAGTTTCATTCAGTTTCTGTGTGAACGTAACAATTTCTGCTTGAAGTCTTACAGCTTTAGATGCCGGAAAGAATTGTTTAAGAAATTTTTCAACTAAAACGTCCCATGTATCAATCGCCCCTTCAGGTAACGATTCCAACCAATCTTTGGCTTCTCCCTTTAAAGTCCAGGGAAATAACATGAGATATATCTGTTCATCCTCCACTTCTCGGATTTTAAATAGTGTGCAGATCCTATTAAAGGTACGTAAATGTTCATTTGGATCTTCCTTCGGCGCACCACTAAATTGGCATTGATTAGTCACCATGTGTAGAATTTGTCCTTTGATTTCATAATCTGGCGCATTAATGTCTGGATGAGTAATTGCGTGACCTTGGCCAGTACGTTTAGCTCTCATTCGGTCTTCCATACTTAAAGGTTCCAGATTCTCCATAATTGAATTTGTTGAATCGGAATCACTAGAGGATTCTGATTTAATGGTTCGTTCCTCAACAATCTCTGTTTGAATGATTGGTGGTTCCGGAGGAAAGTTTAGTGGTTCAGGATCTACGAATCGTTCCTGAATATTCTCCGGATTCTCAATTGTGAGGTCGGGTTCAAAAAATGGATTATCGGAAATTTGAACTGAAGTACTTGGTCGACTGGATGACGATTCTAAAGAAAAATCAACGGCAGTAATATTTGCTAAATGTCTTGATCTAGTTACAGGTGGTGAACGTACAAAAGGTGGTGAACGTCTTGCTCGGTGCATTCACTGAATATCCTATTAGTTTTTAAAAGGAAAGAAAAATTATAATAAGTTATCCAATCAATAGACTTTTCTGATTTTGCCCACATTTCGAATAGCCAAAAGATGCAGCAGAGGGGCAGGATTCGTTTGGTCTCAATATAATTGAGGACTGTTTGGCTCCAATAACCCGGTCCACGTACAAATCCAACTATTACTACGAACCACAAAATTTTGATGTCTATCAATTTAACCACTTAAAATAAATTTTCGTAATTTTAAGAAAATTTAGATAAGAAGTAGAATAAAAATCTATGTCCTAAAACTAGAATAGCGAGAAATAAGAAAGAAAAAGAGTTCGTCGGAAAAGGTCGAAAAAGAAAAATGGTTGAAAAATAAAAGGTGACGGAAAAATAAAAGAACTTATAAAACTTAAAAATACTTGACTAACCTAACCTTATTACTACAACTAACTTAAAATTATAATCGCAAATTGAGATAACTAATTGGAATGATAATTGGTACATAGTAAAAGGTGTCTAAAAATATTAAAGCTTACTGGAAAAACTATATCCCAAATGGAAATAACTTAAAAAGAAACTAAAACTTAAAAAGGCGTCGCAAAATTCTAAAGCACCTAAATCTTAGTCTAAATAAAAAGCACTTAAGGAATTCTACGGCAAAGCCTAAAAATCTAGAAGTAAAAATAACTATGGCAATAACTAAGTTTAAAACTAAATATGAGCTAAAAATACAAATATTACGCTAAAACGATTGAAAAGGGACAAAATATAAAAATATACAAAAAGTTGTAAAAAGTACAATTTTTATAAAAATATTATTTTTTATATTATTTATTTAATAAAACTACTAATTTTACAATTTAATTAAACTAATTTAACTAAATAAAACAAATTAAATAAAAAGTAAAACTAATTATAATAAAACTAATTATAATAATAATAATTAATTAGGGTTTAAAATAATAATTATTAATAATTACTCGTAATTAATACTGAATTAGGGTTTCTGTCAGCGTGTCAGGTTTACTCCGCGAGTTGCGGTATTTGAAGCTGTAAACCTCCGCGAGTCGCGGGGTTCAAAAAATTCAACTGACAGCTTTAAAATTCGACGCGTTTTTATTTTTTTTTTTTGTTTTCTAATTTTCTGTTTTTAAATAAATAAAAGATATTTAAATAAAACTTTATATCTTTATAAACTAAAATAAAAATAAAGAAACTTATAAAACTTTTAACAAACTCTTAAAAATATATAAATTTTTGTTTTTTTTTTATATTTTCGAATATTTAAAACGTATTTTTATAAAAACGAATTTTAATAAAAGTAAAATAAAAATCTTTTTTTTTATTAGCGTTGCGCTTCCGGCTTTTAAGAGTAGTTCCCCGGCAGCGGCGCCAAAAATACTTGATGTTTCGCGAGGTGTATATAAAATACTATTAAATTTTACAAGGAAATACTTATTAAATACGATACAATTTTACACAAGATATTTATTTATTTATAGAATGGATATACTTAAACCTTACTACAACACTTATAGGCAGTGTACCTAATCGTAAAGTAGTGTAGTTTTTAGTAAGTCCGGTTCGTTCCACAGGGAAATCTTTAAACAAAGCTTAACGCTATATTAGTTTACTTTTATAAAAATACAAATATATATATAAGTAATATTATTATTAAAAAGGGGGGTTTTTACCGTTTAATGACCGGTTTGTCGATTTTAAAACTTTAGTCGCAGTTAAAACCAAATGTAAAATAATAAATAAAAGACTTAATTTAAAGCGTAAAGTAAATAACGATAATGAAATTGCGAATAATAAAAGTGCGATAAAATAAACTTGCGATAATTAAAAAGTACGATAATTAAAAGTGCAATTAAATACAATAAAAATAAAAATGCGATAATTAGAAGTGCAATTAAATATAAAATAAAGGAAATTAAATATGAAATAAAAGAATTATGCTTATTTAAACTTCCGTAATCATGATGTTTGACGTGTTGATTTTAGTTTTATGCCCATGGGTTAATTGTCCTTTGTCCTGGATTATTTAATATGTCCGTCTGGTTTTTGTCCATAACAGTCCATCAGTCATAAATATAAAGTGCGAGTATCCTCGTCAAATTATCCTTATACCCGAAGTTAAATATTCCACTAATTGGGGACTTAAACTGTAACAAGATTTTAATACTTTGTTTAATAATTACACCAGGATGTCGACTGAGTGTAACCCAAGGTTTTAATATTTTGTTATCAATTATACCAAGTGTCCTTGTACATAATTTCACCCCTGTTTTAATTATTCTAGTGACTATTAATGCATTCCCGTGTCCGGTTAAATGAATGATTATTCGTACATAAAAATACCCCGCCCATCGTGTCCGATTGAGTGTATATGGTAATTTATAGGGACGCCCAATTGTAAATCTTTATATTAACATTAACAAACTATCATTTAGTTAAACAAATATAAATCCCATTAATAGCCCATAGTCTAATTTCCACAAGTGTCGTTCTTTTGTCCAAACCCCAATTATGGTACAAAGCACAATTACCCAATTTTAGTAATTAGCCCAACATCATGATTACTTTGTTTTAAATAAGCATAATAATAACTTAGCTACGAGACTTTAATATAAAAAGGTTGAACATAACTTACAATGATTAAAAATAGCGTAGCGTTACACGGACAGAATTTCGACTTACACCCTTACAATATTCGCTAACATACCCTTATTATTAGAATTTTAATTAAAATTAAAATTAAAATATAAATATAAATATAAATATTTACGTAGTATTATGAGAGAAGAAGAAAAAGATGATGAAAATGCTCAGAATTCGGTTGCTTTTATAGGGACTTTCAAAACTTGGGGCTCCGCGACTCGCGGCATTTTTGGCCTTCAAACTCCGCGAGTCGCGGAGATTGAAATTACAGCTCAGTCCCTTTTGGAGTCTTTCTTACCGACAGTTTTAAATATAAATATAATATATTAAATAATTATAAGAATTATTTAAATATTATATTATATTTATGTGCATAGTTGACTTGTAATTTTTAGTCCGTTGCGTCGAGCGTTGAGAGTTGACTCTGGTCCCGGTTCCGGATTTTCGAACGTCCTTGCGTACAATTTAATATCTTGTACTTTGCGTTTTGAATCTTGTACTCTTGTAATTTCGAGACGTTTCTTATCAATAATTGGAACCTCTTTGATTGTCTTTTGTACTTTTGAGCTTTTTGGTCGTTTGCGTCTTCAATTCGTCGAATCTGTCTTTTGTCTTCACCTTTTATTTTTTTAAACGAATATCACTTGTAAATAGAACAATTGTAACTAAAAGCTTGTCTTTCTTGAGGAATAATGCTATGAAATATATGTTCATTTTTAGCATTATCACATTCCTATACTTTCTTCTTAGTTCATATATCCAAAAGATTATGAAAATGCTTAATCCATTTCTAATCCTTGATTGATTTTTTTTTTGTTTTTTTTATCATTTCTGTCATCCTTCTTTTCAATCTTCCATAAGAAGAATCTGTTTACTTCAACTATTGCCTTCAGGTGATACTATTCCTAAATATACCGTGTCTTTATATTGCTATTCCTATTAATATCCACGGTTTGTAATTTATACTTTGTTATCGGGCTTTGTATTTCCCCTTATTTTTCGATGTCCCTATTTATGTTTCCTATAATCATTGTCATCCACAGTTAATACTCCCCCTATTTGCTGCGATTTATACTCTAATTTCTATTTCGGAGTTTTGTCCATTCGTTTCTTCTTCTTACGATTGGGCATCTCTTATAATGGTCCAGAATTCGCAGATATAAGTTTCAGAATGAACATCGTTAATGTCCTAAGAAAGAAACGGTAATAGCACAATTTGACTTGTCAAATTACCAGAATTCAAGGAAAGATAAGAGTATCAAGAAAAATATGTTCTTGATATGTTTATAGATTAGACAGAACGTAAGAGTCGTGTAACATGGCACATGATGACGTTATGATCTGTGAATCATCACGTTCCATTAGAAACTCAGTATGAATTACTATAATATAATCACGTTGATCAAGTGTCATTATATTATACTAACTCATGCATCAGTTCTCAACATTACTTCAATAACATTCATATTTTAGACTCGAAAGTTTACAGAATATAGAAACTAACAGTTTCTATATGATGTAACACTGAAAGCACGAAGAGATTAATGATTTCAGATAAGAATAGTTATAAAAATATCTTCAGAAATATGGAGGATATTTATAATGAAAGATATGATAATATCTTGGAATTTCTAATATCGAAGGATGGTGAAGAATATTTATCCGTAAGGGTTTAGATTCGGAAGAAAGGTTTTCGCTAAAGATTTCATCAGAAACAGAATCATTTGGATTCTTTGAAGTCAAACTTATTCTTTGTGATTTGTCCACGGCTTCCTTCATAGTTTCGCATAATCCACTTTTCGGTACTAAATTTTCTATTGAGTGTTTCCAATACTCCATTCTTTATCGTCAAACTTTCGACAGTTAAGGTCGTGTACAGTTTGTGCTGCTGTATTTCAGCTTTTTCAGAATTTCAGAATGGAATATCATAATTCTAAGAGATAAATGTTATATGTTTGCATATAACTGTTGATATAGCCATGCTGCGAGATTTCAAAATACTGATTGCTGATTCTATGTTCAGTTTAACCCGTCCTGTATATAAAGAATGGTGCTTAGAATTCTATTCTACTGTTAGGATGATCCTACACCCAGAAAATATTGATGATAGGAATTTTCTACAATTTAGGCTGGGTGGGATAAATAGAAGAATGTCCTTAAGCAACGTGACTACCGTATTAGGCATTTACACCATCGATGAGATGATGACTCCCGGTTTTAGGGAGTATATTTTTACTGGTGCTAGATATACCGGTAATTATGATGCTGGGGCAGTTTGGCAATCCTTTACTCGTAGGAATACATATGAGGCCGGGCAAGAATCATATCAAAAGATTATTGATGTTCGGTTTAGAATAATTCACAAATTTATAGCGAACACAATAAACCAAATGCATTTGGAAATACAGATAAAATTAATTATACTGACCTTTGGTAATTAGATATGATTCGAGATAGGGAGACTTTTGTTAGTATACCGTATGGAGTTGCCTACTTCTTGGGACATGTAGGTAAAGGTGCTCGAGGATCAAATGAGATGTCGGGGGGTCATTATATCACTTGTTTAGGAAACTGGTTCGGACTCGACCTGAGTGAATCCGTACCACCGATCATACCTGTAGATCAAGGTGTTAGAAGTTTCGGATTGGATGTTTATAAAATCGCAAAAGCTATACAAGTGAGGGGTGGAGTACGTAGTTTAAGATGATAAGAAGTTGTTGCTCCCGCTCGTATGGAAGAAGATGATGAACCTGAGCGAAAAACTAGGAGAAGACGGAGACAACCAGATCAGGCTAGTTCATCTAATGTAGGTACTTCTGATTTCGATATGTTACAGAATTCATTTAATTCATTGAGTTTAGATGTAAGGAACTCATATAAAAATTGGGGAAAGAGATCAGAAGATCAGTATACTAGTATGTCTCGGCAATTAGGGGATGTGAGGCAAACCCAACTAGATCATAGTAATATTTTAGAAAACATCCAATATGATCAAAGGGGCCAGGGAGCACAACTTGAGTGGGCACATCATCAGGCATATCTATACACAGCTAACCCACAGAATTACGCACCTTCAGTTTTTCCCTCATACACCCCATGAAAAGCACCCGGTGATCCTCTCCCTCCACCTTATGACTCCAATGCTGCTCTAGCTGCCAGTCAGGAAGCTTATCGGCGTTTTTATGAACAACAACACCAAAATGAACAGCAGCAGCGTCAGCAACAGGAAGAAGAAAATCAAGGAGGCCCAATATGGCCGTTTTTCTAGTTCTAGTTTTAAAACAATTTATTTTATTGTTGTTTGTAAAAAAATAATTTTAATGGTGTGTGTTAAACACTTTCTTTTACTTTTATTAAAAAAATAATTTTTAGTGTGGGGTAAAAAATTTTGTACTATTAAAGTACAACCCTATCTTGTGTGTGATTAACATATTTGTTGACAGGTACTTACGATGATGAGATATTCGACATAACGAAACACAAAAGTATTATTGTGATAAAAGGGATTGGATATGTTCATACGATAATCATTTTACGACCTTCAATTTTAACCAAGGAAGTTCTAACTACCTTTACACTTTTTGTTCTCTCAAATTTATACATTTTATCTAGTTTTATGTAATAAGGGCATTGCATAATCTTAAGTGTGGGGTGGGAATATATAAATTCTCGAGAACTTATAACTTGGTGGTTTTTACGAAAATTTTGAAAAGTTTTAAACAAATATATCTAGTCAATTTTTAAGGTAATTATGAGCGATTAAAGATTAGGTGTCAAAAACTGAAATTATCGTCTCCATACATTAAAAATACATAAGTTTATTTGATTAAAACATATAAAAGAATACCAAGTATAACAGATTTTATAAAACCATATGTTTTGAACCATTTATCACGTGTTTCCATGAAGTTTATTGCAGATATCATTGCTTTGGAATGTATAAATCTGAGTATCCATTGATGTGAGTAATAAAGGATGAATCAAGTCCATCCTTAAAAGAATTAAAGTCTTCCGAATGTCGTTTTACTTGGTATAGCATACTTCCTAAACTATATCATTTCATACTAATATCATTTTACGATATAAAGGTACCATGGGAAGGGAAAGTCTTGAACTTTCAACCCGAAAATAAACTTGGTAGGGTAAATGCGAGTTGCTATCCAGTGTAAGACTGATTACGGTGCATAAGCTGGAGCAGGATCTGTCCCACGCGATAGCTCAGTCTTCACAGTTTTAACCCTTGAATTGAAATGTACAAATTGTCGTAAAAGACCGATAGAAATATCGCGTCCGGGCTGTAGTGACCCGAACTTTTCCATGTTTATATATATTAAATGAAATTGTTATTTACATGATTAAGTGTTTCCAACATGTTAAGCAATCAAACTTGTTAAGACTTGATTAATTGAAATAGGTTTCATATAGACAATTAACCACCCAAGTTGACCGGTGATTCACGAACGTTAAAAGTTGTAAAAACTATATGATGACATATATATGGTTATATATATAGTTAACATGATATTATGATAAGTAAACATATCATTAAGTATATTAACAATGAACTACATATGTAAAAACAAGACTACTAACTTAATGATTTTGAAACGAGACATATATGTAACGATTATCGTTGTAACGACATTTAATGTATATATATCATATTAAGAGATATTCGTACATCATAATATCATGATAATATAATAATTTAAAATCTCTTTTGATATTATAAACATTGGGTTAACAACATTTAACAAGATCGTTAACCAAAAGGTTTCAAAACAACACTTACATGTAATGACTAACGATGACTTAACGACTCAGTTAAAATGTATATACATGTAGTGTTTTAATATGTATTCATACACTTTTTAAAGACTTCAAGACACTTATCAAAATACTTCTACTTAACAAAAATGCTTACAATTACATCCTCGTTCAGTTTCATCAACAATTCTACTCGTATGCACCCGTATTCGTACTCGCACAATACACACCTTTTAGATGTATTTACTATTGGTATATACACTCCAATGATCAGCTCTTAGCAGCTCATGTGAGTCACCTAACATATGTGGGAACCATCATTTGGTAACTAGCATGAAATATCTCATAAAATTATAAAAATATGAGTAATCATTCATGACTTATTTACATGAAAATAAAATTACATATCCTTTATATCTAATCCATACACCAACGACCAAAAACACCTACAAACACTTTCATTCTTCAATTTTCTTCATCTAATTGATCTCTCTCAAGTTCTATCTTCAATTTCTAAGTGTTCTTCATAAATTCCAAAAGTTCTAGTTTCATAAAATCAAGAATACTTCCAAGATTGCAAGTTTACTTCCAAGTTTTCTAAATCCATTCCAAGTAATCATCCAAGATCAAGAAACCTTTGTTAATTATAGTAGGTTATCTTTCTAATACAAGGTAATAATCATATTCAAACTTTAATTCAATTTCTATAACTATAACAATCTTATTTCGAGTGGAAATCTTACTTGAAATTGTTTTCGTGTCATGATTCTGCTTCAAGAACTTTCAAGCCATCCAAGGATCCTTTGAAGCTAGATCTATTTTTCTCATTTCCAGTAGGTTTATCCAAGGAACTTGAGGTAGTAATGATGTTCATAACATCATTCGATTCATACATAAAAAGCTGTCTTATTCAACGTTATAAACTTGTAATCACTAGAACATAGTTTAGTTAATTCTAAACTAGTTCGCAGATAAAGTTAATCCTTATAAATAGACTTTTAAAATCAACTAAACACATGTTCTATATCTATATGATATGCTAACTTAATGATTTAAAACCCGGAAACACGATAAACACCATAAAACTGGATATACGCCGTCGTAGTAAAACCGGGGGCTGTTTTGGTTGGGATAATTAAAAGCTAAGAAGAACTTTGATTTAAAAGCTATACTTCTGGAAAAATGATTTTTCTTATGAACATGAAACTATATCCAAAAATCATGGTTAAACTCAAAGTGAAAGTATGTTTTTCAAAATGGTCATCAAGATGTCGTTTTTCGACGGAAATGACTACCTCTTTCAAAAACGACTTGTAACTTGTATTACCGACTATAAACTTATACTTTTTCTGTTTAGATTCAAAAATTTAAGTTCAATACAAAACCGTGGCCACTGGAATCACTCAAAACGGATTAGAAACGAAGAAATGGCGAGTAAAACAAGATTGATAAAAACTACTCATTTTACCTACGTGAAAGTTAGTAATAAATCTATTCCAACCATAACCTAATCAACTTCTATTGTATATTATGTAATCTTGAGATACCATAGACACGTATACAATGTTTCGACCTATCATGTCGACCCATCTATATATATATATATATATATATATATATATTGCGGAACAACCATAGACACTCTATATGTGAATGTTGGAGTTAGCTATACAGGGTTGAGGTTGATTCCAAAATATATATATAGTTTGAGTTGTGATCAATACTGAGATACGTATACACTGGGTCGTGGATTGATTCAAAATAATATTTATAGATTTATTTCTGTACATCTAACTGTGGACAACTAGTTGTAGGTTACTAACGAGGACAGCTAACTTAATAAACTTAAAACATCAAAATGTATTAAAAGTTTTGTAAATATATTTTGAACATACTTTGATATATATGTATATATTGTTATAGGTTTGTGAATCAACCAGTGGCCAAGTGTTACTTCCCAACGAAGTAAAAATATGTGAAAGTGAGTTATAGTCCCACTTTTAAAATCTAATATTTTTGGGATGAGAATACATGCAGGTTTTATAAATGATTTACAAAATAGACACAAGTACGTGAAACTACATTCTATGGTTGAATTATCGAAATCGAATATGCCCCTTTTTATTAAGTCTGGTAATCTAATAATTAGGAACAGACACCCTAATTGACGCGAATCCTAAAGATAGATCTATTGGGCCTAACAAACCCCATCCAAAGTACCGGATGCTTTAGTACTTCGAAATTTATATCATATCCGAAGGGTGTCCTGGAATGATGGGGATATTCTTATATATGCAGCTTGTTAATGTCGGTTACCAGGTGTTCACCATATGAATGATTTTTATCTCTATGTATGGGATGTGTATTAAAATATGAAATCTTGTGGTCTATTGTTACGATTTGATATATATAGGTTAAACCTATAACTCACCAACATTTTTGTTGACGTTTAAAGCATGTTTATTCTCAGGTGAATACTAAGAGCTTCCGCTGTTGCATACTAAAATAAGGACAAGATTTGGAGTCCATGTTTGTATGATATTGTGTAAAAACTGCATTCAAGAAACTGATTTCGATGTGACATATTTGTATTGTAAACCATTATGTAATGGTCGTGTGTAAACAAGATATTTTAGATTATCATTATTTGATAATCTACGTAAAGCTTTTAAACCTTTATTTATGAAATAAAGGTTATGGTTTGTTTTAAAAATGAATGCAGTCTTTGAAAAACGTCTCATATAGAGGTCAAAACCTCGCAACGAAATCAATTAATATGGAACGTTTTTAATCAATAAGAACGGGACATTTTAGTTGGTATCAGAGCGTTGGTCTTAGAGAACCAGAATTTTGCATTAGTGTGTCTTATCGAGTTTGTTAGGATGCATTAGTGATTCTGGACTTCGACCGTGTTTACTTAAAAAAAAAAAGATTGCTTAAGAAATTTTGTTGGAAACTATATATTTTTAACATGTGAATATTATGTGATATATTAATCTCTTAACGTGTTTGGTATTATGTGATAGATGTCTACCTCTAGAACTAGTCCCATTGACTCACCTAATAATAATGAAGAGTCAAATGTAAATTGGAATGATTCGTGAACTGATTCACAAGTTCTCGAAGAGGAACTGGAAGAAGAGTCGGAACCGGAAGAAGAATCGGAACCGGAAGAAGAATCGGAACCGGAAGAAGAATCGGAACCGGAAGAAGAACCAGTGGGGGATAATAAAACGATTAAGTAGAAGAAAATCCTCAACCAACCGACCAAAGTTAATTATGGTCAACGGTGTTTCCGCCATGTAAGCAAAATATTGGGAGGATTACCAATTCTCCGATGAATCGGATCCCGACGAGGATTCCGATGATGTTATAGAAATTACCCCAACTGAATTTAAAAAGGCAAAAGAGAACAATAAGGGAAAGGGCATAAAAATAGAGAAATCTGATTCTAACCCCGATGAACTTTATATGTATCGTCAACACCCGTATTTCTTAAGTTGTAACAATAACCCGGGAACCTCTAAACCACCAGGTTTTTCTAGACCAATGTGGAAAACGACGGCTCGTATTAGGGGAACATCATATATCCCTAAAAACTTAACAAAAAGAACCAAGTTCGAAAAAGAAGAAACGAGTGAGTCGGAATAAGATAGTTATATTTGTGCGGTGTAATATATGTAATATAGTGTGCTTATGCTTTACGATATATGTAAAAATTGCTTGTATTAATAAGTATCTTTTATGAAATTAACTCTTGTCTATTTTACAGTATAAAAACACAAAATGGATAGACAACCCAATATTTTAGAAGACTTACCCGGAGACATGATTGATAAAATCTTGTCTAGAGTCGGTCAGAATTCCTCGGCACAACTATTTATGGCAAAATCAGTTTGTAAGACATTCAAAGAACGTTCCAAGAATGCCTTGGTTTATAAAAGGCTTTCGTTTGAAAGATGGGGGATATCACATTGGGAAACCCATAAGTTACGATGTGTTTACTTTGACGCATATATTGCGGGGAACCCAAATGCTATTTTACGCAACGGGTTAAGAAATTATTTTGACTCAATGTATCCGAATATAGGACTTCATGATTTAGAAAAAGCGGCTAACATGCAACATAAAGAAGCATGTTATGCTTATGGGTTAGTAATGTTCGCTTCTCACCAAAGTGAGAAAAAGAACATCGGGCTATAACTATTAAACAAAACGTTCCCACAAGTAACGGAGTCGGTAATTGGGGTAAGAAATGAGGTTTTTAGGTTATTACGAGACTGTTGGTCATTACGTAACCTTCGCCCTTTTGACGACGTTACAACACGTTGTCATACTATCGGTCACAACGGTTACGTTCTGCAAGACCAAGGATGGGAAGTGGTATTAGTAAAACCAGAATGCATGACTTGTTTCTGGACGTATGAATTATGTGTCTTTGTTGCCTTTGCTGAACGCCTTATTTATTAACTAGAATTATCTTCGCAACTACTTTGTATCAAAGTTTTATGTGCTATATTTCATGCTATATGTAAAATAGCGGTATTGTAAGTTTGCAAATTATTGTATAAAGGTTTGAATATGATATTTTTTTTTTGTTGTGATTAGTTTTTCATATAGAATTGTAGTAGTTGAAATGGTATGTTAGCTACTAAGTATGAACTTAACGGGTAGGTACTACCCGAATTAAAGAGTATAAAACGCTAATATGAAGAAAGAGCTTTTATAAATAAGTTCATATTACGCTACGAAATACTATTGACTACTCTTGATATTCTATATGATTAACTAGTTTCATTTGACTATTTTGAAGGAAATGGCACCGACTACTCGACACACCTTGAATATGAGTGAAGAGGAATTTCGTGCCTTTCTTGCTTCAAACATAGCCGCAGTACAGGCTGCGCTACATAACAACAATAACCTTGGAGCTAGCAGTACAGGAAATCGTGTAAGATGCACCTACAAAGAATTCACTGCCTGCAAACCTTTGGAATTTGATGGAACCGAAGGACCGATCGGATTGAAACGGTGGACCGAGAAGGTCGAATCGGTGTTTTCCATAAGTAAGTGTACTGAAGAGGACAAAGTGAAGTACGCTACACATACCTTCACAGGTTATGCGTTAACATGGTGGAATACCTATCTAGAGCAAGTGGGACAAGATGATGCTTACGCACTACCGTGGTCAGCATTCAAGCACTTGATGAAGGAGAAGTACCGTCCCAGAACCGAGGTCAATAAGCTCAAGACAGAACTTAGAGGGTTACGAACCCAAGGATTTGATATTACCACGTACGAAAGACGATTCACAGAATTGTGCTTATTGTGTCCGGGAGCGTTCGAAGATGAGGAAGAGAAGATTGACGCGTTTGTGAAAGGATTACCGGAAAGAATCCAAGAAGATATAAGTTCACACGAGCCCGCCTCTATACAACAGGCATATAGAATGGCTCACAAACTAGTGAACCAGATTGAAGAAAGAATTAAAGAACAGACTGCTGAAGAGGCCAATGTGAAGCAAGTCAAAAGAAAGTGGGAGGAAAACGGTGATAAGAATCACCAATACAACAACAACAGCAATTACAACAATAATCGCAACAACTATCCCAACAATCGCAACATCAATCGCAACTACAACAAACGGCCCAACAACAACAACAACAACTACAACAATCATCCCAACAACAATAATAACCGCAACAACAACAATAATCAGAAGCAGCTATGCCAAAGGTGTGAAAAGTATCACTCGGGGTTCTGCACTAAATTTTGCAACAAGTGTAAAAGAAATGGTCATAGCGCGGTGAAGTGTGAGGTCTACGGACCAGGGGTTAACAGAACGAAAAGAACAAATGGTGTCGGAACGAGTAATGGCGGAGCAAGTAGTGTCAGAGCAAGTTATGCCAATGTAGTTTGTTATAAATGTGGAAAACCGGGCCACATTATTAGAAATTGCCCGAACCAGGAGAACACGAATGGACAAGTCCGCGGAAGAGTTTTCAATATTAATGCGGCAGAGGCACAGGAAGACCCGGAGCTTGTTACGGGTACGTTTCTTATTGACAATAAATCTGCTTACGTTTTATTTGATTCGGGTGCGGATAGAAGCTATATGAGTAGAGATTTTTGTGCTAAATTAAGTTGCCCATTGACGCCTTTGGATAGTAAATTTTTACTCGAATTAGCAAATAGTAAATTAATTTCAGCAGATAATATATGTCGGAATCGAGAAATTAAACTGGTTAGTGAAACATTTAAGATTGACTTGATACCAGTAGAGTTAGGGAGTTTTGATGTGATAATCGGTATGGACTGGTTGAAAGAAGTGAAAGCAGAGATCGTTTGTTATAAAAATGCAATTCGCATTATACGAGAAAAAAGAAAACCCTTAATGGTGTACGGAGAAAAGGGCAACACGAAGCTACATCTTATTAGTAATTTGAAGGCACAAAACTAATAAGAAAATGTTGCTATGCTGTTCTAGCACACGTCGAGAAAGTACAAACTGAAGAAAAGAGCATCAATGATGTTCCCGTCGCAAAAGAATTTCCCGATGTATTTCCGAAAGAATTACCGGGATTACCCCCACATCGATCCGTTGAATTTCAAATAGATCTTGTACCAGGAGCTGCACCAATAGCTCGTGCTCCTTACAGACTCGCACCCAGCGAGATGAAAGAACTGCAAAGTCAATTACAAGAACTTTTAGAGCATGGTTTCATTCGACCAAGCACATCACCGTGGGGAGCTCCTGTTTTGTTTGTCAAGAAGAAAGATGGTACATTCAGGTTGTGTATCGACTACCGAGAGTTGAACAAACTTACCATCAAGAACCGCTACCCACTACCGAGAATCGACGACTTATTTGATCAACTACAAGGCTCGTCTGTTTATTCAAAGATTGACTTACGTTCCGGGTATCATCAAATGCGGATGAAAGAAGATGATATTCCAAAGACTGCTTTGAGGACGCGTTATGGTCATTACGAGTTTATGGTTATGCCGTTTGGATTGACTAACGCACCAGCTGTGTTCATGGACCTTATGAACTGAGTGTGTGGAACATACCTTGACAAGTTTATCATTGTTTTCATTGATGACATACTTATTTACTCAAAGAATGACCAAGAACACGTTGAACATTTGAGAAAGGTGTTAGAAGTATTGAGGAAGGAAGAATTGTACGCTAAGTTTTCAAAGTGTGCATTTTGGTTGGAAGAAGTTCAATTCCTCGGTCACATAGTGAACAAAGAAGGTATTAAGGTGGATCCGGCAAAGATAGAAACTGTTGAAAAGTGGGAAACCCCGAAAACTCCGAAACACATACGCCAGTTTTTAGGACTAGCTGGTTACTACAGAAGGTTCATCCAAGACTTTTTCAGAATAGCAAAACCCTTGACTGCATTAACGCATAAAGGGAAGAAATTTGAATGGAAGGATGAACAAGAGAAAGCGTTCCAGTTATTGAAGAAAAAGCTAACTACGGCACCTATATTGTCATTGCCTGAAGGGAATGATGATTTTGTGATTTATTGTGACGCATCAAAGCAAGGTCTCGATTGTGTATTAATGCAACGAACAAACGTGATTGCTTATGCGTCTAGACAATTGAAGATTCACGAATAAAATTATACGACGCATGATTTGGAATTAGGCGCGGTTGTTTTTGCATTAAAGACTTGGAGGCACTACTTATATGGGGTCAAAAGTATTATATATACCGACCACAAAAGTCTTCAACACATATTTAATCAGAAACAACTGAATATGAGGCAGCGTAGGTGGATTGAATTGTTGAATGATTACAACTTTGAGATTCATTACCACCCGGGGAAGGCAAATGTGGTAGCCGACGCCTTGAGCAGGAAGGAGAGAGAACCCATTCGAGTAAAATCTATGAATATAATGATTCACAATAACCTTACTACTCAAATAAAGGAGGCGCAACAAGGAGTTTTAAAAGAGGGAAATTTAAAGGATGAAAGACCCAAAGGATCGGAGAAACATCTTAATATTCGGGAAGACGGAACCCGGTATAGGGCTGAAAGGATTTGGGTACCAAAATTTGGAGATATGAGAGAAATGGCACTTAGAGAAGCTCATAAAACCAGATACTCAATACATCCTGGAACGGGGAAGATGTACAAGGATCTCAAGAAACATTTTTGGTGGCCTGGTATGAAAGCCGATGTTGCTAAATACGTAGGAGAATGTTTGACGTATTCTAAGTTCAAAGCTGAGCATCAGAAACCATCAGGTCTACTTCAACAACCCGAAATCCCTGAATGGAAATGGGAAAACATTACCATGGATTTCATCACTAAATTGCCAAGGACTGAAAGTGATTTTGATACTATTTGGGTAATAGTTGATCGTCTCACCAAATCAGCACACTTTCTGCCAATAAGAGAAGATGACAAGATGGAGAAGTTAGCACGACTGTATTTGAAGGAAGTCGTCTCCAGACATGGAATACCAATCTCTATTATCTCTGATAGGGATGGCAGATTTATTTCAAGATTCTGGCAGACATTACAGCAAGCATTAGGAACTCATCTAGACATGAGTACTGCCTATCATCCACAAACTGATGGGCACAGCGAAAGGATGATACAAACGCTTGAATACATGCTACGAGCATGTGTTATTGATTTCAGAAACAGTTGGGATCGACATCTACCGTTAGCAGAATTTTCCTACAACAACAGCTACCATTCAAGCATTGAGATGGCACTGTTTGAAGCACTTTATGGTAGAAAGTGCTGGTCTCCGATTTGTTGGAGTGAAGTGGGGGATAGACAGATTACGGGTCCGGAGATAATACAAGAAACTACCGAGAAGATCATCCAAATTCAACAACGGTTGAAAACCGCCCAAAGTCGACAAAAGAGCTACGCTGACATTAAAAGAAAAGATATAGAATTTGAAATTAGAGAGATGGTCATGCTTAAAGTTGCACCTTGGAAAGGCGTTGTTCGATTTGGTAAACGAGGGAAATTAAATCCAAGGTATATTGGACCATTCAAGATTATTGATCGTGTCGGACCAGTAGCTTACCGACTTGAGTTACCTCAACAACTCGCGGCTGTACATAACACTTTTCACGTCTTGAATTTAAAGAAATGTTTTGCTAAAGAAGATCTCACTCTTCCGTTAGATGAAATCCAAAATAACGAAAAACTTCAATTTATCGAAGAACCCGTCGAAATAATGAATCGTGAGGTTAAAAGACTTAAGCAAAACAAGATACCAATTGTTAAGGTTCGATGGAATGCTCGTAGAGGACCCGAGTTCACCTTGGAATGAGAAGATCAGATAAAGAAGAAATACCCGCACTTATTTCTAGAAGATACGTCAACACCTCCAACTGCTTAAAATTTCGGGACGAAATTTATTTAACGGGTAGGTACTGTAGTGACCCGAACTTTTCCATGTTTATATATATTAAATGAAATTGTTATTTATATGATTAAGTGTTTCCAACATGTTAAACAATCAAACTTGTTAAGACTTGATTAATTGAAATAGGTTTCATATAGACAATTGACCACCCAAGTTGACTGGTGATTCACGAACGTTAAAACTTGTAAAAACTATATGATGATATATATATGGCTATATATATAGTTAACATGATATTATGATAAGTAAACATATCATTAAGTATATTAACAATGAACTACATATGTAAAAACAAGACTACTAACTTAATGATTTTGAAACGAGACATATATGTAACGATTATCGTTGTAACGATATTTAATGTATATATATCATATTAAGAGATATTCGTACATCATAATATCATGATAATATAAAAATTTAAAATCTCTTTTGATATTATAAACATTGGGTTAACAACATTTAACAAGATCGTTAATCTAAATGTTTCAAAACAACACTTACATTAAACGACTAACGATGACTTAACGACTCAGTTAAAATGTATATACATGTAGTGTTTTAATATGTATTCATACACTTTTGAAAGACTTCAAGACACTTATCAAAATACTTCTACTTAACAAAAATGCTTACAATTACATCCTCGTTCAGCTTCATCAACAATTCTACTCGTATGCACCCGTATTCGTACTCATACAATACACAGCTTTTAGATGTATGTACTATTGGTATATACACTCCAATGATCATCTCTTAGTAGCCCATGTGAGTCACCTAACACATGTGGAAACCATCATTTGGCAACTAGCATGAAATATCTCATAAAATTACAAAAATATGAGTAATCATTCATGACTTATTTACATGAAAACAAAATTACATATCCTTTATATCTAATCCATACACCAACGACCAAAAACACCTACAAACACTTTCATTCTTCAATTTTCTTCATCTAATTGATCTCTCTCAAGTTCTATCTTCAAGTTCTAAGTGTTCTTCATAAATTCCAAAAGTTCTAGTTTTATAAAATCAAGAATACTTCCAAGATTGCAAGTTTACTTCCAAGTTTTCTAAATCCATTCCAAGTAATCATCCAAGATCAAGAAACCTTTGTTAATTACAGTAGGTTATCTTTCTAATACAAGGTAATAATCATATTTAAACTTTAATTCAATTTCTATAACTATAACAATCTTATTTCGAGTGGAAATCTTACTTGAAATTGTTTTCGTGTCATGATTCTGCTTCAAGAACTTTCAAGCCATCCAAGGATCCTTTGAAGCTAGATCTATTTTTTTCATTTCCAGTAGGTTTATCCAAGGAACTTGAGGTAGTAATGATGTTCATAACATCATTCGATTCATACATAAAAAGCTGTCTTATTCAACGTTATAAACTTGTAATCACTAGAACATAGTTTAGTTAATTCTAAACTTGTTCGCAAATAAAGTTAATCCTTCTAACTAGACTTTTAAAATCAACTAAACACATGTTCTATATCTATATGATATGCTAACTTAATGATTTAAAACCCGGAAACACGATAAACACCATAAAACTGGATATACGCCGTCGTAGTAAAACCGGAGGCTGTTTTGGTTGGGATAATTAAAAGCTAAGAAGAACTTTGATTTAAAAGGTATACTTCTGGAAAAATGATTTTTCTTATGAACATGAAACTATATCCAAAAATCATGGTTAAACTCAAAGTGAAAGTATGTTTTTCAAAATGGTCATCAAGATGTCGTTTTTCGACGGAAATGACTACCTCTTTCAAAAACGACTTGTAACTTGTATTTCCGACTATAAACTTATACTTTTTCTGTTTAGATTCATAAATTTAAGTTCAATACGAAACCGTGGCCACTGGAATCACTCAAAACGGATTAGAAACGAAGAAATGGCGAGTAAAACAAGATTGATAAAAACTACTCATTTTACCTACGTGAAAGTTAGTAATAAATCTATTCCAACCATAACCTAATCAACTTATATTGTATATTATGTAATCTTGAGATACCATAGACACGTATACAATGTTTCGACCTATCATGTCGACCCATCTATATATATATATTGCGGAACAACCATAGACACTCTATATGTGAATGTTGGAGTTAGCTATACAGGGTTGAGGTTGATTCCAAAATATATATATATAGTTTGAGTTGTGATCAATACTGAGATACGTATACACTGGGTCGTGGATTGATTCAAGATAATATTTATCGATTTATTTCTATACATCTAACTGTGGACAACTAGTTGTAGGTTACTAACGAGCACAGCTGACTTAATAAACTTAAAACATCAAAATGTATTAAAAGTTTTGTAATTATATTTTGAACATACTTTGATATATATGTATATATTGTTATAGGTTTGTGAATCAACCAGTGGCCAAGTCTTACTTCCCGACGAATTAAAAATCTGTGAAAGTGAGTTATAGTCCCACTTTTAAAATCTAATATTTTTGGGATGAGAATACATGCAGGTTTTATAAATGATTTACAAAATAGACACAAGTACGTGAAACTACATTCTATGGCTGAATTCTTGAAATCGAATATGCCCCTTTTTATTAAGTCTGGTAATCTAAGAATTAGGGAACAGACACCCTAATTGACGTGAATCCTAAAGATAGATCTATTGGGCCTAACAAACCCCATCCAAAGTACCGGATGCTTTAGTACTTCAAAATTTATATCATATCCGAAGGGTGTTCCGGAATGATGGGGATATTCTTATATATGCATCTTGTTAATGTCGGTTACCAGGTATTCACCATATGAATGATTTTTATCTCTATGTATGGGATGTGTATTGAAATATGAAATCTTGTGGTCTGTTGTTACGATTTGATATATATAGGTTAAACCTATAACTCACCAACATTTTTGTTGACGTTTAAAGCATGTTTATTCTCAGGTGAATACTAAGAGCTTCCGCTGTTGCATACTAAAATAAGGACAAGATTTGGAGTCCATGTTTGTATGATATTGTGTAAAAACTGCATTCAAGAAACTGATTTCGATGTAACATATTTGTATTGTAAACCATTATGTAATGGTCGTGTGTAAACAGGATATTTTAGATTATCATTATTTGATAATCTACGTAAAGCTTTTTAAACCTTTATTTATGAAATAAAGGTTATGGTTTGTTTTAAAAATGAATGCAGTCTTTGAAAAACGTCTCATATAAAGGTCAAACCTTGCAACGAAATCAATTAATATGGAATGTTTTTAATCAATAAGAACGGGACATTTCAAGGGAGTTCCTAGTTAAGAGTTCCATGATACTACAATCATGGGGGCAAATAGCGGCCGACTGAGGCTTCGGTTTTCAGATACCCTCAATCGGAATTTGAGGTTAAAATCGGAAAACGTGTCTAGTGTAAAAACTAGCATGACATTTTTAAAAAAATCATAACACGTTTTCCTAATATCCAATTTTCCCTAAGGATCCAAATTTTTAATTATTCTTGACTTAAATCATGAAATTTCAACTTTGTTTCTGTTGTCAGAATTTCATTTCGTGTGGTGTGTGTGTGATCCAATAAATATCGTGTGGTGTTGTCAATTCATTTCATAAAGAGTGTGTTTTCAATTCGTGTGGTGTGTGTGAGAAAAAAAATATATTGAAAAGAGAAAAACAAAAGAAAAAAAATTGAAAAAAAAATTTGAAAAGAGAAAAACAAAAAAAAAAGAAAAAAAAAAGAAAAAAAAAGAAAAAGAAAAAAAAATTGTGTGTGGATTGATTTGATATGTTTGATTCTTGTAAGTTTAGTATTGCTTGAGGGCAAGCAACGTTCAAGTGTGGGGTATTTTGATATTGCAATAAACATACATATATTTCGACGCAATATCATTTATATTTCATATTCTTTTATCGTTTACAAGGACATTAGATTCACATTTTGCGAGAAAATCAACTAAAGTAAACACGAGCTTAAAAGTTTGAAGGAAAGATAATAAACGTCGATTTAAACCAAATATATATCGAGAAAACATTTACCAGAATTCAAGAACGAAGAAGGCCGAAGAAAATAGTTAAAACAAATTGTACAAGATAGTATACGTCCACAAAGGAATCAACAGAGGGATCAACAGAGAACAAAAACAAGAAAAATTCTGTCTACTCTTACGCGAATCGCGTAAGGATCCACGCGGAACGCGTAATGTTGTGACATAAATGCAGATCCAAAACTCACTCTTACGCGAAACGTGTGGCATTCTACGTGGAACGCGTAATGTTCTGTCCAGATTCAGATTTAATTTTCACATGGGTCGGCTAGCTTTTATGTTATTATATGAAGCACGCCTCAAATATAGTATATATTCTTTATCAAACTTTACAGAGAGGATCATAATGCAGATTAATTAATTCTCCACTTACTACTTCTCAAATGTTATATTACGGAGCATTGGGACACTAGAGAGAGGAGCCTATTACACAACAATATAGAAGATATACAGAGAATATCACAGTAAACACACATCACCACTTATCATTATTTATCTACTGTTTTAATTTATTTTCGAGTACTCAGTATCAAGCTATTTCAGTTTATGTATCATTCCATATTAATTTTAAGGTTCAAGATTTAGGATAGTTTCAATATTAAGAGTGTATTGTTCGTGATTAAGGGTATTATTGTTCAAGTGCAAGAGTGTTGTTATTGTAATTTTCTACCATTTGAAGTTAATGAAAGTGAAGATTTTCGTAAGTTTGTTCTACTAAAATTATTGTTATCATCTTTTATCATTATCATTATTGTTATCATTATGTTTGTATATTTATATTTTTATGTTCATCCCATTAAAATGAATATCTAAGTTCCCATAGTGTTTACTTAGATGTAGAGCCCTAGTGAAATGGATTATTATCTTTTGTAAATATTAAAATGTAGCTTAAGTATTTTTAACATTGAGCTTAGTCAAAAGAACCATTGTTATACGATTAGATATTTAATCCTTATCACTTAATTTGTTAGATATAAATAGCAAAAGTTATTTCTATTAATATAAATTAAGCTTTAACACTAAAAGTGATTTAGACGAACTTATGGATAAGTTATTAACACTAATTTAGAAATAAAGTTAGGTGGTTTGGGTAATATCATTAGTTATATAATAGTGAAATTGTAAAAAGGGAAATCGTTACGATTTAAGTTTTGGCGAAAGTCAAAACTAGGTTACGTCTCAATTTAAATACTTGGGGAATAGTAAACTATCTAAATAAGATCAAATGAAAATTAGATTTAATTTAGTTAGTTGAAACTTTATATATTCGAAAGAAAATATAAAGTTGTATATTAAAATATTTTAATAGGGTTTAAATTCAAAACAATCCATGGATCTAGAGGTGAAACATTTAAGTGAACACTCCCATTTATATATTGCAAATTATTATTATTATTTTTACGTATTATTATTCAGAAAATTAAATTATAAATCAATCTCCTTCAGTTTAAATACTTACTGTTTTGTCACATCGATTATAACTTACGCGGATCGTGTATAATTTCCCACGAAACGCGTAGTCTAAACACATACGCGGAACGCGTATAAATACACGCGGAATGCGTAAGTATAAATACAGTACTGTTACGATTTTTGTTTAATTCCAAGTTTTAATTAAATCATTTATTACTTTAAAGTAATTAATTTATAATTAGTTTAATTATTATAATTTCCTTTCATTCATCTTTAATTTAATTAAAACTTATTATTTAGTTAATTTAAATAAGTTTGTATTTTATTTTATTGTTTAAAACAAATTCCTAATCCAAAACCCCCTTTAAATTAGTTTAACTTCAAAGTCTATTAAAAACCATTAAATACTCTATCTCCCTGTGGAACGAATCAGATTTACCTATAAAACTAAACTACGCGGATAGGTCTAGTTGCCTATATATGTGTGAAATCAACCCGAATTCATTAAAACACCATATATATAATAAATCAATTCGTGTAATATAACAACTCAAATCCGTTCAAAAATAAAGGTATAGTTTCAGCACATCAGTTCGGGTTGGGGTTCCTTCTATCGTTGTTTCCCTTAAAACTTTCATGCCTCTTAGCTGGGTTTTGATCAAAGACCCTTCCCTTGTTGCTGTCCCACTTACGTTTCTCATTACTAGTTCCCGATTCGAATTTCCCCTTTCTGGTTCTTTGCTGGTAATTTGGTTCATCAGGGTGTGCGCCATGCGCATAGCTTTCGGGACGTCAGCTGGTTTTGAAGAGGTGACATTTCCCTGAATGGACTTGGGAAGTCCCCACAAATACCGTTCCATTCGCTTAAATTCCGGGTTAACCATCTTGGGCACATCATAGCTAGTTCCAAGTACCTTCGGTTATAACCGTCAAGATCGGTTCCCACAATCTTCAACTCCCAAAACTCAGCTTCCATTTTCTGAATCTCTGTTCTGGGGCAGTACTCTTTTAAATGTGTCGTTCATATCGATTTATAAACGTTCCATTTTAATTGATTTCGTTGCGAGGTTTTGACCTCTATATGAGACGTTTTTCAAAGACTGCATTCGATTTTAAAACAAACCATAACCTTTATTTTATCGATAAAGGTTTAAAAATATTACGACGATTATCAAATAATGATAATCTAAAATATAGAGTTTTCACACGATTATTACATAATGGTTTACAATAATATTACACATCAATTTAAGTCTTCGAATGCAGTTTTTAAACAATATTATACAAGCATGCTGACTCCAACTCTTGTCCATAAATTAGCATGCAACAGCGGAAGCTCTTAATAATCACCTGAGAATAAACATGCTTTAAACGGCAACAAAAATGTTGGTGAGTTATGGTTTAATCTATATATTTATCAAATCGTAATAATAGACCACAAGATTTCATATTTCCATTTCTCATAAACAACATGCAATCTGCATAAAAATCATTCATATGATGAACACCTGGTAACCGACCTTAACAGGATGCATATAGAATATCCCCATCATTCCGGGACTCACATCGGACATGATAAATCGAAGTACTAAAGCATCCGTAACTCGGATGAGGCTTGTTGGGCTAAATAGATCTATCTTTAGGATTCGCGTCAATTGGTGGCAATTATAATAAACACCAATTCTTAGGCTACCAAGCTAAAAAGGGGCATATTCGGTTCGATAATTCAACATAGAATATAATTTCGATCACTTGTGTCTATTTTGTAAAACATTTATAAAACTGCATGTATTCTCATCCCAAAAATAATAGATTTTAAAAGTGGGACTATAACTCACTTTCACAGATTTTTCCTTCGTTGGAAATAAGACTTGGCCATTGGTCGATTCACATACCTATAACAAATATGTACATATATATCAAAGTATGATTTAAATATATTCACAACAGTTTTTATTACATTTATATGATTTAAGTTTGTTAAGTTAGCAGTCCTCGTTAGTAACCTACAACTAGTTGTTCACAGTTAGATGTGCTGAAATAAATCAATATATATTATCTCGAATCAATCCACGACTCGGTGTATACAAGTCTCAGGATAGATCACAACTCAAAGTATATATATTATTTTGGAATCAACCTCAACCCTGTATAGCTAACTCAAACATTACTGCATATAGAGTGTCTATGGTTGTTTCGAAATATATATATAGATGGGTCGATATGATATGTCAAAACATTGCATACGTGTCAATGGTATCCAAAGATTACATAATATGTATAATACAATATAAATTAGTTAGGATATGTTTAGTCTAGATTTGTTACAAAATTTTCGTAGCTAAAACTAGCAAATTTATCCAATTTTATTTTACCCGTCATTTCTTCGTTTCAAATCCGTTTTGAGTGATTCAAGTTGCTATGGTTTCATAATGAACTGAAATTTATGAAACTAAACAGAAAAATTATAAGTTTATAGTTGGAAATACAGGTTACAAGTCATTTTTTAAAGAGGTAGTCATTTCCGTCGAAAGAACGACATCTTGATGACCATTTTGAAAAACATACTTTCACTTTGTGTTTAACCATAATTTTTGGATATAGTATCATGTTCATATGTAATATCATTTTTCCAGAAAAAAAACTTCCAATTCAAAGATTAAGATAGTTTTTATTTTTCTAACCCAAAACAGCCCCCGGTTTCACTACGACGGCGTATGTCCGGTTTTACGGTGTTCTTCGTGTTTCTAGGTTTTAAATCATTAAGTTAGCATATAATATAGATATAGAACATGTATTTAGTTGATTTTAAAAGTCAAGTTAGAAGGATTAACTTTGTTTACGAACAAGTTTAGAATTAACTAAACTATGTTCTAGTGATTACAAGTTTAAATCTTCGAATAAGATAGCTTTATATGTATGAATCGAATAATGTTATGAACATCATTACTACCTCGAGTTTTGTGGATAAACCTACTGGAAAAGGATCCTTGGATGGCTTGAAGTAGAATCATGACACGAAAACAAGTTCAAGTAAGATTTCCACTCGAAATAAGATTGTTATAGTTATAGAAATTGAATCAAAGTTTGAGGATGAGTATTACCTTGAATTAGAAAGATATCTTACTATAAATAAGAAAGATTTCTTGAGATTGGATGATCACTTGAAATAGATTTGCAAGATTGGAAGTAAGCTAGCAAGTTTGAAAGATTTCTTGAAGTGTTCTTGAATGGTTGTTTTTATGATGATTAAAGCTTGTAATTGAAGCTAAAAGATGGTGAAAATGCTTGGAGATGATCAAGTTTGATGTTAAGAGTATTTTGAGAGTGAATTTGGAGTGTAAGTATGAGAAAATGGAATGAAAAAATGGGGTGAAATCATAAAAACGGGATTACTAGTTATAAAGAAAAAAAAAGATCCTTAAGTTTGTTTTTAGCTCATTAGTCATACAAGTTATTAAATAATGGTTCCACATGTTTTTGACTCTAAGATGGCTGCTAAGAATGAATGATTAAAGGTGTATATACCAATAGTAAATACATCTAGAAGCTGTGTATTGTACGAGTACGAATACAGGTACATACGAGTAGAATTGTTGATGAAAATGAATGAGAATGTAATTGTGAGCATTTTTGCTATGTAGATGTACTTTGATATGTGTCTTAAACTCTTTCAAAAGTGTACTAATACATATTAATACACTACATGTATATACATTTTAACTGAGTAGTTAAGTCACCGTTAGTCGTTACATGTAAGTGTTGTTTTGAAACCTTTAAGTTAACGATCTTGTTAAATGTAATTAATCCATTGTTATAATACTTAAATAAGATGTTAAATTGTTATGTTATCATAATAACATGGTTTATAAATATATCTTAACATCATATATATATATATATATATGTTAAAATACTATTACAACGATAATCGTTACATATATGTCTCGTTTCGAAATCCTTAAGTTAGTAGTCTTGTTTTTACATATGTAGTTCATTGTTAACACACTTAATGATTTACTTAATTATCATTTTATCATGTTAAATATAGTGTAACAATATCTTAATATGATACATATGTATTTAGTAAGACGTTGTTATAACGATAATCGTTATATATATCATTTTCGAGTTTCTTAAATCAATAATCTCATTTGTTTGTATATAACTCATTGTGAACATATTTATGGAGATACTTACTTATCATAATTTCATGTTAACCATATATATATATATATATATATATATATATATATATATATATATATATATATATATATATATATATATATATATATATATATATATATATATATATAACATCATGTAGTTTTTACAAGTTTTCAACGTTCGTGAATCGCCGGTCAACTTGGGTGGTCAATTGTCTATATGAAACTCATTTCAAATAATCAAGTCTTAACAAGTTTGATTTCTTATCATGTTGGAAACATTTAATCATGTAAATATCAATCTCATTTAATATATATAAACATGGAAAATTTCGGGTCACTACAGTACCTACCCGTTAAATAAATTTCGTCCCGAAATTTTAAGCTGTTGAAGGTGTTGACAAATATTCTGGAAATAGATGCGGGTATTTCTTCTTCATCTGATCTTCACATTCCCAGGTGAACTCGGGTCCTCTACGAGCATTCCATTGCACCTTAACGATTGGTATTTTATTTTGCTTAAGTCTTTTAACCTCACGATCCATTATTTCGACGGGTTCTTCGATGAATTGAAGTTTTTCATTGATTTGAATTTCGTTTAACGGAATAGTGAGATCTTCTTTAGCAAAACATTTCTTCAAATTCGAGAAGTGAAAAGTGTTATGTACAGCCACGAGTTGTTGTGGTAACTCAAGTCGGTAAGCTACCGATCCGACACGATCAATAATCTTGAATGGTCCAATGTACCTTGGATTTAGTTTCCCCCGTTTACCAAATCGAACAACGCCTTTCCAAGGTGAAACCTTAAGCATGACCATCTTTCCAACTTCAAATTCTATGTCTTTTCTTTTAATGTCCGCATAACTCTTTTGTCGACTTTGGGCGGTTTTCAACCGTTGTTGAATTTGAATGATCTTCTCGGTAGTTTCTAGAATTATCTCCAGACCCGTAATCTGTCTATCCCCCACTTCACTCCAACAAATTGGAGAACCGCACTTTCTACCATAGAGTGCTTCAAACGGCGCCATCTCAATACTCGAATTGTAACTGTTGTTGTAGGAAAACTCTGCTAATGGTAGGTGTTGATAATGCTAAAAACGAACATATATTTCATAGCATTATCCCTCAAGAAAGACAAGCTTTTAGTTGCAATTGTTCTATTTACAAGTGATATTCGTTTAAATAATAAAAGGTGAAGACAAAAGACAGATTCGACAAATTGAAGACGCAAACGACTAAAAAGCTCAAAAGTACAAAGTACAATCAAAGAGGTTCCAATTATTGATAAGAAACGTCTCAGAATTACAAGCGTACAAGATTCAAAACGCAAAGTACAAGATATTAAATTGTACGCAAGGACGTTCGAAAATCCGGAACTGGGACCAGAGTCAACTCTCAACGCTCGACGCAACGGACTAAAAATTACAAGTCAACGGAGTACAAGAATATAATATAATATATATATAATTAAATTTAATTATATATATTATATTATATAATAAATAAATAAGCAGCCCACGTTTTTAAAGACTTTTGAGCCTCCCCAGCTGGCCATGCGATCGCATGAGGCCCTTTTCCAGCCCACATGCCTATAAAAGTCGCAGTTTGGTGCATCAAAAATATATATCCATCCATCCAACTCTCAACGTATATATATATATATATATATATATATATATATATATATATATATATATATATATATATATATATATATATTTATATTTTAATTTTAATTTTAATTTTAATTCTAATAATAAGGGTATGTTAGCGAATGTTGTAAGGGTGTAAGTCGAAATTCTGTCCGTGTAACGCTACGCTATTTTTAATCATTGTAAATTATGTTCAACCTTTTTAATTTAATGTCTCGTAGCTAAGTTATTATTATGCTTATTTAAAACAAAGTAATCATGATGTTGGGCTAAATACTAAAAAATTGGTTAATTGGGCTTTGTACCATAATTGGGGTTTGGACAAAAGAACGACACTTGTGGAAATTAGACTATGGGCTATTAATGGGCTTTATATTTGTTTAACGAAATGATAGTTTGTTAATTTTAATATAAAGATTTACAATTGGACATACCTATAAATAACCACATACACTCGATCGAACACGATGGGCGGGATATTTATATGTAGGAATAATCGTTCATTTAACCGGACACGGGAATGGATAAATAGTCTACGGAATTATTAAAACAGGGGGTGAAATTATGTACAAGGACACTTGGCATAATTTATAACAAAGTATTAAAACCTTGGGTTACACGCAGTCGATAACCTGGTGTAATTATTAAACAAAGTATTAAAATCTTGTTACAGTTTAAGTCCCCAATTAGTTGGAATATTTGACTTCGGGTATAAGGATAATTTGACGAGGACACTCGCACTTTATATTTATGACTGATGGACTGTTATGGACAAAAACCAGACGGACATATTAAATAATCCAGGACAAAGGACAATTAACCCATGGGCATAAAACTAAAATCAACACGTCAAACATCATGATTAAGGAAGTTTAAATAAGCATAATTCCTTTATTTTCATATTTAATTGCACTTCTAATTATCGCACTTTTATTTATTGTAATTGTATTTAATTGCACTTTTAATTATCGTACTTTTTAATTATCGCAAGTTTATTTTATCGCACTTTTATTTATCACAATTTTATTATCGTTATTTACTTTACGCTTTAAATTAAGTCTTTTATTTATTTAATATTTTACATTAGGTTTTAACTGCGACTAAGTTTTAAAAATCGACAAACCGGTCATTAAACGGTAAAAACCCCCTTTTTATAATAATAATATTACTTATATATATTTGTATTTTTATAAATTTAAAACTAATATAGCGTTAAGCTTTGTTTAAAAGATTTCCCTGTGGAACGAACCGGACTTACTAAAAACTACACTACTGTACGATTAGGTACACTGCCTATAAGTGTTGTAGCAAGGTTTAAGTATATCCATTCTATAAATAAATAAATATCTTGTGTAAAATTGTATCGTATTTAATAGTATTTCCAAGTAAAAATATAAGCTATTTCATATACACCTCGCAGAACATCAAGTATTTTTGGCGCCGCTGCCGGGGAACAAATCTAGCTTAAAAGCCGGAAGCGCAATGCTATATATATATAAAAAAAATATTTTTAATTTTTAGTTTACTTTTATAAAAAAAATACGCTTTTGTAAAAATACGTTTTAAATATTCTAAAATATAAAAAGAAAAACAAAAATATAAATATTTTTAAGAGTTTGTTAAATATTTAAGTTCTATAAAAGTTTCTTTATCTTTATTTTATAAAAATATAAGTTTTATTTAAATTATAAAAATATATTATATATATTTATTTCAACACAGCAAAACAAAAAAAATAAATAAATAAAAACACTCGAGTCCAGTACTGTAGCAGCCCAGACACTGGCCCGAAACCCTAGCCCATGCGATCACATGGCTGGGTAACTTAGAACTCATGCGATCGCATGAGCCCTGCTGACACGCCACATCTGACTGAAAACAGCAATCATTACGGTTTTATTATTAATTATTTATATAAACCCTAATTAGGTTATACTTAATTTATTATTTAGTTTAGTTTTTAGATTTAATTTATATATTTAGTTTATTTAGTTTTTATAATTTATAAAATTAATAGTTTTATTAAATAAATAATATAAAAATAATATTTTTATAAAAATTGTACTTTTTACAAATTTTAGTATATTTTTATATTTTGTTCCTTTTTATTTGTTTTTAGCATAATATTTTTATTTTTCGCTCGTATTTAGTTTTAAGTCATAGTTTTTGTCATAGTTATTTTGTGTTTACTTTTATATTTTTAAGATTTGCCGTAAAATCCCTTAAGTGCTTTTTCTTTAGACTAAGATTTAGGTGCTCTAGAATTTTGCGACGCCGTTCTTAGTTTTAGTACCCTTTTAAGTTATTGCCATTTGGGATATAGTTTTACTTGTAAGCTTTAATATTTTTAGACGCAACTTTTAATTCTTAGTTTTTAGTTCCTTTTTAAGTTTCAACGCGCTACTTTCTTATTTTTATTTTTCGACGCCTTTTACCTATGTATCAATTATCACTCCAATTAGTAATCTCAATTTGCAATTTTAATTTTAAGTTAGTGATAATAATAAGGTTGGGTTAGTCGAGTGTTTTAAAGTTTTATAAGTCACTCTTTTTCTTTCTTATTTCTCTAATTTTAATTTTAATTCCGACGCGCTCTTTTTCTTTCTTATTTCTCGCCATTCTAGTTTTTAGGACTTAGAATTTTCTCTATTTCTTCTCTAAATTTCTTTAAATTACGAAAATTTATTTTAAGTGGTTAAATTGATAGACACCAAAATTTTCTGGTTCGTAGTAATAGTTGGATTTGTACGTGGACCGGGTTATTGGATCCAAACAGTACTCAATTATATTGAGACCAAACGAATCCTGCCCCTCTGCTGCATCTTTTGGCTATTCGAAACGTGGGCAAAATCAGAAAAGTCTATTAATTGGATAACTTATATAATTTTTCTTTCTTTTTAAAAAACTAATAGGATATTCATTGAATGCACCGAGCAAAACGTTTACCACCTTTTGTACGTTCACCACCTGTAACTCGATCAAGACATCTAGGAAATATTGTCACCGTTGATTTTTCTTTAGAATCGTCATCCAGTCGACCAAGTACTCCAATTCAATTTTCCGATAATCCATTTTTTGAACCCGACCTCACAATTGAGAATCCAGAGAATATTCAGGGACAATTCATAGATCCTGAACCATTAATTTTTCCTCCGGAACCACCAATCATTCAAACAGAGATTGTTGAGGAACCAACCATTAAATCAGAATCCTCTAGTGATTCAGATTCAATAAATTCAATCATGGAGAATCTGGAACCTCTAAGTATGGAAGACCGAATGAGAGCTAAACGCACTGGCCAAGGTCACGTAATTACTCATCCAGACATTAATGCGCCAGATTATGAAATCAAAGGACAAATTCTACATATGGTAACTAATCAATGCCAATTTAGTGGTGCACCGAAGGAAGATCCAAATGAACATTTTCGTACCTTTAATAGGATCTGTACTTTATTTAAAATCCGAGAAGTGGAGGATGAACAGATATATCTCATGTTATTTCCCTGGACTCTAAAGGGAGAAGCCAAAGATTGGTTGGAATCGTTACCTGAAGGGGTAATTGATACATGGGACGTTTTAGTTGAAAAATTTCTTAAACAATTCTTTCCGGCATCTAAAGCCGTAAGACTTCAAGGAGAAATTGTTACGTTCACACAGAAGCCAAATGAAACTCTATATGAGGCATGGACAAGATTTGGAAAGTTATTAAGAGGATGTCCGCAACATGGTTTAGACACCTGTCAAATAGTACAAATATTCTACCAAGGATGCGACATCACTACAAGGAAAGACATAGACATAGCAGCTGGTGGTTCCATTATGAAGAAAACCAAAACTGTTGCTTACAAAATTATTGATAACACTGCTTCCCACTCACATGAGTGGCACCAAGAAAAAGATATCGTTAGATCATCTAAAGCAGCTAGAGCCGATTCTAGCCATCACTTAGATTCCATTTCCGCAAAGATAGATGCTGTCGAGAGATGAATGGAAAAGATGACTAAGGATATACACTCAATACGAATTAGTTGTGAGCAGTGTGGAGGACCACATTTGACAAAAGATTGTCTCAATATTGAACTAACAATGGAACAAAGAGAGAATGTTTCATATCTAAACCAAAGGCCTGGAAATAATTATCAGAATAATTATCAACCGCCAAGACCAATTTATAATCAAAACCAGAATTATAACCGAAATGTTTCATACAACAACCAACAAGGTCCTAGCAATCAACATGTATCCAACAATACTTACAACCAGCAAAGACCTAATTTTCAAAACAAACCACCACAAACCGATGATAAAAAGCCGAATTTAGAAGATATGATGACGAAGCTAGTTGAATCTCAAACACGGTTTTTCACATCTCAGAAACAAACCAATGAACAAAATGCTCAAGCATTTAGAAATCAACAAGCTTCTATTCAAAATCTGGAACAAGAAGTAAGTAACCTAGCAAGGTTAATAGGTGAAAGAAAACCGGGAAGTCTACCTAGTGATACAAATGCTAACCCCCGGAATGAAACAGCTAAAGCTATTACCACAAGAAGTGGTATTAAACTTAAACCACCTGAAATACCTGTAATTTCTGAGGAAGCTATTCCTACTCCACAAGAACCACAACCTGATCAAGATAAGGAAAAAGAACCGGTAGTTGAAAAGGTTAATGAAGATAACACAGTTAAAGCTAAACCTTATGTTAAACCATACCAACCACCACTTCCTTACCCGAGTAAGATGAAAAAAGAGAGACTTGAAGCCGAGCAATCCAAATTCTTGGATATGTTTAAACAAATAAATGTAAATCTTCCTTTCATTGATGTGATTTCAGGAATGCCTAGATATGCTAAATTTCTGAAAGATCTGATCACGAATAGAAAGAAAATGGAAGAACTCTCGGCTGTTACTATGAATGCTAATTGTTCAGCAGTGCTGTTGAATAAGATACCAGAAAAATTATCAGATCCAGGAAGTTTCACAATTCCATATTTTCTGGGTATTCTTAGTTCAATAGAAGCATTGGCAGACTTAGGTGCTAGTATAAATTTAATGCCGTATTCACTATACGCTAAACTAGACCTTGGAGAATTGAAACCAACACGAATAAGCATACAACTAGCCGATAGATCAGTAAAATATCCTAGAGGGATAATAGAAAACATGATAGTTAAGGTTGGTACTTTAGTATTTCCAGTAGATTTTGTTGTTCTGGACATGGAAGAAGATTCTCAAGTTCCTCTCATATTAGGAAGACCATTTTTAAACACGGCTAAAGCAATGATAGACGTGTTCGGTAAGAAACTTACTCTAAGTATAGAGGACGAGAGTGTTACCTTTTTAGTTGATAGAGCAATGCAACAACCACAATCTGCAGATGATACATGTTACTATATTCAAACTATAGAATCACATGCAGAATTGTTAGAAGAATTTCCAGAATTACAAGGAACAGGAGAATGTTCTTTAGGAGAAGGAACTGAACCAATTGATGAAACTAAAATGTTAGCTACACTTATGGCTAATGGATACGAACCAACAACAGAAGAAATTCAAATGCTAAAAGAAGAAGACAGATATCGATATAAATCATCGATAGAAGAACCACCGACATTAGAGTTAAAGCCACTTCCAAACCATTTGAAATACGCTTATTTACATGGTGAATCTGAATTACCTGTAATAATATCGTCTTTTCTTACTGAAAATGAGAAATCACAACTCATTTCTGTATTGAAAGCTCATAAACCAGCTATTGCATGGAAAATTCATGATATTAAAGGAATAAGTCCTTCGTATTGCACACATAAAATCCTTATGGAAGAAGGTCATAAAACATATGTGCAATGCCAACGAAGACTAAATCCTAATATGCAAGATGTTGTTAAAAAAGAAATTATTAAACTGCTAGATGCAGGTTTAATTTATCCAATTTCTGATAGTCCATGGGTAAGCCCAGTTCAATGCATGCCTAAGAAGGGTGGCATGACTGTCATCACAAATGAGAAAAATGAGCTTATTCCTACTAGAACTGTAATAGGATGGCGTGTATGTATTGATTATAGAAAATTAAATGACGCCACCAGAAAAGATCACTTTTCCTTACCTTTTATTGGTCAAATGTTGGAAAGATTAGCTGGAAATAGTTACTATTATTTTCTTGATGGTTTTTCCGGATATTTTCAAATTCCAATAGCACCCGAGGACCAAGAAAAAACCACATTCACGTGCCCTTATGGTACTTTTGCTTACAAACGCATGCCATTTGGACTTTGCAACGCCCCTGCAACCTTTCAAAGGTGCATGATGGCGATTTTTAACGACATGATAGAAGAATGCATGGAAGTTTTCATGGATGACTTTTCAGTCTTCGGTGATACATTTGACTCATGTCTAGTTAATCTTGAATGAATGCTTATTAGATCCGAACAATCAAATCTAGTATTTAATTGGGAGAAATGCTATTTCATGGTTAAAGAAGGCATCGTTCTTGGACATAAAATTTCAAAGGAAGGAATTAAAGTGGATAGAGCTAAAGTAGATGTAATTGCTAAACTTCCACATCCCACCAATGTTAGAGGAGTTAGGAGTTTTCTAGGGCATGCCGGTTTTTACCGACGTTTCATAAAAGATTTTTCTAAAATTGCCACTCCTATGAATAAACTCCTAGAAAAGGATGTTCCATTCATCTTTTCAGATGAATGCATCAAATATTTTAATATTCTTAAAGAAAAACTCACTAATGCGCCGATTATGATAACTCCAAATTGGAATCTACCATTTGAACTAATGTGCGATGCAAGTGATTTTGCAATGGGAGCCGTTTTAGGACAAAGGATTGAAAAACGATTTCAACCTATATATTATGCTAGTAAGACGTTACAAGGAGCACAAACAAATTACACAACTACTGAAAAAGTGGTCTATACCGACCATTCTGCTCTTAGATACCTATTTTCGAAACAAGATGCCAAACCACAATTAATTCATTGGATCTTACTCTTACAAGAGTTAGATATTGAAATCCGAGATAAAAAGGGAGCAGAAAATCTCGCCGTTGATCATCTTTCTCGTCTTGAAAATCCAGAATTAGAATTTCTAAATGAATCGGCCATACAAGATAACTTTCCTGATGAATATCTATTGAAGATAGATTATAATGAAATTCCATGGTTTGCAGACTATGCAAACTACTTAGTATGTGGATTCCTTGAAAAATGATTGTCGTACCAAAAACGAAAGAAATTCTTTAGTGATATAAAACACTATTTCTGGGAAGATCCACATTTGTTTAAAAGTTGTCCCGATGGAATAATACGCCGATGTGTATTCGGGGAGGAAGCTAGTAAAATCTTAAACCATTGTCACACAGGACCAACAGGAGGGCATTATGGGCCTCAACTCACAGCAAGAAAAGTTTATGATGCTGGATTCTATTGGCCTACAATTTACAAAGACGCACACCTTCTTTGCAAATCCTGTGATGCTTGTCAAAGGGCCGGAAAAATAAGTCAACGTGATGAAATGCCACAAAATGTCATTCAAGTATGTGAAGTATTTCACATTTGGGGTATTGACTTTATGGGTCCATTTCCAAAATCTCATAATAATCTATACATTCTCGTTGCCATTGATTATGTATCTAAATGGGCGGAAGCACATGCTCTCCCAACTAACGATGCACGAGTTGTAGTCAACCTTTTAAAACGTCTTTTTGCAAGGTTTGGAACACCGAAAGCTTTAATAAGTGATCGGGGTACTCATTTCTGTAATAATCAACTTGAGAAAGTTCTCAAAAGATATGGAGTAACTCATAAAATCACCACTGCTTATCATCCACAGACAAGTGGACAAGTTGAAAATACCAACCGAGCTTTAAAACGTATTCTAGAGAAAATCGTAGGATCAAATCCGAAGGAATGGTCCATTAAATTGGAGGATGCACTCTGGGCTTTTAGAACAGCCTACAAAACTCCAATTGGAACCACACCTTTTAAACTCGTTTACGGAAAAGCATGTCATCTTCCAGTAGAAATTGAACACAAAGCATTTTGGGCTTTGAAGACATGTAATCTTGATTTACATGAAGCTGGACGTCTACGATTAAGTCAACTAAACGAATTAGAAGAATTGAGACATGAAGCATACGAAAATTCATTGATCTATAAAGAAAGAACGAAGAAATGGCATGATAAAAGAATCAGAAGTTCAAAAGAATTTAAAGAAGGAGACAGAGTTCTTCTTTTCAATTCATGATTCAAGCTATTTCCTGGAAAATTGAAATCAAGATGGTCTGGACCATTCATAGTCAAAAGAGTTTTTCCGTACGGAACAGTAGAATTGATAAATTCAAATGGGATTGAATTTAAAGTTAATGGTCACAGAGTTAAACATTGCATAGATAGTCCAATGGAAGTTGACAACGAAGTTAATCACAATTTTGACACCACAGCTAACTAAGTGTGGGGAGAATCAAGTCTTTAAAGGATAATATGTATTTCTGTTAGAGTTAGATTTTCTGTTTTCGTGTAGTTCTCGAAAATGGAACCCGAATGGTCTTTTCCTAGCAGACCCTAAAGAACTAGTCTTCTCCCTCCATTCTGAATTTTTATTTTTTTTAGGTTTTTTCGAAATGAAGACTTCCTGTGAATTAAACCATGGTCTAATGCTACACGCTTTGATCACTAAACGTAATAATGACACACTTCCAAGTGAATTGGTATCATTAATAAGAGGTAAATTAGACGGAGTAAGAAAAGAATCCAGATGCGAAAATAATAAGTTACAATTTGGTAAAGGAAAATCAAAATCCGCAGCAAAAAGAAGAGCACGACACCTTGAAAAATGTCACAAATGCGGAAAATGGTCACACGAAGGTAAATGTTCAAATAATCAAACCTATTCAAACACCGAATTTGTTACTTTATGCAGAGACGGACCGTTCATATGTTTAGAAGAAAAAACGATAAATGCTCGAGGTTACGCCTATGTAGCTATGGAAAATCAATTAGTCCGACTATCTTATGAGTGGGCTAGAGCATATCACTAAGAAATATATTTCACAGGTAAGTTTGTACAGTTTTCATTTTTATTTTTAACCTTTTGATAATAAACGCTAATTTGTTCGCTATAAAGTATTAAATTGGTATTCGATGAAATTAGGTCTTGCGACCGAAATTATTGATATCATACAAAAATTTATTACATCACTGCGATATTTACCGTTTATTCTTAAGGTATAAATATCTTTAATCAATCAAACCAAAATATTTCAAAAATTCGTCATGAGTTAAACTAGGTTATGTAACCGAAATTACTTTACCGAAAAGAGGGGCGTATATTTTTGATAATATTTGATTGATTAAAGTGGGATAAAAGACCAAAAAGATTTTTAATTTTATTTTTACTTTGTTTTTATAATTAATATTAAAATAATATTGTAAACTTGTTAAAATTAATATATATTTAAAATTGTAAATATTTGAAAAATTAGTATTTTTAATATAAGTTTGTATGTATAAAAACAAAAATATAATTTAAGTTTGTTGTGAATTTTTAATATGAATTTTTAATTTTATGCATTTTAAATTTAAGTTTGGTGTGAATTTAAAAACAAAAATTTACTTTATTTCGCTAAGTTAAAAATATGATTTTTAAAATTCGTCGTGAGTTGAAGACTAGGTCGTTGAACCGAAATTGCTTTACCCGAGGGAGGGACGAGAACTTTTATTATCATTATTTTTAATCTTATTGAATTAAAGTATGCCAAAAACATTTAAAAAACCCAAAAATCTTTGCTTTTAAAACCGCGTTTAAAAAGTGACAAAATTTTAAAATTTTGTCGAGGGACGGACTAGGACAACGATCCGAAACGCCCTCATCCTAAAAGGAAACAAAATTTTCAAATTTTATTAATTTTATGTTTTATAAAGTGTAAGGTTTAAAAAAAAAAAAAAAAAAAAAAAAAAAAAAAAAACACTGTAGCCGGCACCCCATGCGATCGCATGGGGTTTACACACCAACCTCATGCGATCGCATGAGGCTGGAAAACTGGCCAGGATCAAAAACTCTCAGCGAGCTGTTCTTCATCCACAAAAACACACATACACGAAACTCTCTCAAAACTTCACCAAATTTTCACCGTAATTCGTCAAATTTCTTGCTCTAATCATGCCTAGATTCTCATTCTTCAGTAAAAAGGTAAAAATTACACCCCTAAACTCATAAATTTTCTAGTTTTTGTGATAATTACCAATATTTTACCTAATGCAATTTTGTTAATTTCTAGTGTAATTAGTGTTAAATTGTTAGTATTTTATGCATGTATAACCTAGATTGATGCTATTTAACATGATTTGAAGCCAAAAACTTCAAAAATTTTAGAAATCTAGGGTTTGTGTTCTTGAGCAATTTGGGACTTTTTGATATAAACAGGTTATGGCCGATTTTTTTCATGAATTATTGCTAAATTGAGTAGTGTAACATGTTTAGGTAGTTAAATGATCCAAACATTGATCCTAAAAATGATTTTTGAAGATTAAAGTGGACTTTTTAAATCCAAAATTCATGAACTTGATTAATTTGATATATTTGCCATTTGAGACTTGTTTAATTGTTAGTAATGACTATTTTGACATGTTATTTGAGTTAAATGCTTATGAACTTTGTCTACATTTCCATATGTGCTTATTTAAAAAAGTGTAGAATTGTGAAAAAATTGTGAAAATGTGTATAAGTTTAATTTTGATTTAACATGTTATTGTGATTGTTTTAAGTTGTTATCTTGCTAACACTAATGCATATTTGGATGCACAAATTTTGTGTTTAATGTGTTTTGCAGAAAGTCGATACTAGAGGTTCAGAATCATCATCATCTAGACGACCTGCTCCAGTACCAGAACCAGAACCAGAAATGCAACACGAGCCAGAACCCGAACAAGAACCACAACAGGAACTACAACAACAGGCTGATCAACACGTACCTTATTATGATCCGGTACAGTTTGTTAATGAATTCATAGTATTCCCGATGAGGCCACCAGTAGAATACCCAACGATTCCTGAGCACACTTTGCATCCTAATCTGAGATTTGGTAGAAGATGGAGGGATTACGAGACATATCAAAGGAACAAATTCAGATTGGTAACTAAAAATGTAGAGGTGCCAAGGGTAATCGATTGGGATCCTTTGAAAAGAGTTCAGCTAGCTAATAGAGTCAGACTGCTTCTGATTCAGAGGTACGGGAACTCTTCTTTTACAGATTGGGAACGTCTTTTCACCATTCGTAGACCTGTATATAAGGAATGGTGTGTTGAGCTCATGAGTACTGTATCACTTGATACAAATATAGTTAGAATAGATGATAGAAGATTTCTTAGGTTTATCCTTGGCGGTAGGATGTACAGAATGTCCATGCTGGACATGGCCAGGGCTTTACAGATATATACTTTTGGTGAGTTGCTACTACCCGATTGTACAAATTTGATTCATTATGGTGAAAGGGTAGATAGCAACTTTGACGCTGACGCCATTTGGAGGCGTATGTCACATTTTGATGTTTTTACACGAGCGGGAGGACACTCCTATACACATATTGACAGAGCCGAGCTTCGTATCATTCATAGATTTTTGGCTAACTCGATTACACAAAGAGGTAACAATAAAGAAAAAATAACCTTACATGATTTATTCTACCTAAAGTGTATTCGGGATCCTAGAAGCTTTGTCAATATCCCTTACTGTGTTGGTTTTTATTTATCTAAAATGGTAGAAGGAATGCAGGACGGGAGTATAATAGGAGGAGGTATTTTTTTACTCTCATTGGAGAGTATTTAGGTGTTGATAGGAACCAAGGGGGTCCATTACAGCTTTGTAGAGAACAGGTTGAGCCTTTAGGATTGAAAGTTTATGTGGGTGCTAAGGTATTGAAAAGTAGACGCAACCAGGAAGTACCCTATGAGGGCCCTCATCCACAGGTAGAAAGGGGCTCAGACGAGGAAATGGAGGAAGCGGAAGACATTAGGGATGTCTTTCGAGATGCTATTCTTGACGTCCACATTCGTATAGATGAGGAAGCAATGACGAGCGCGGCCAGACATAGTATGTATGAGCAGTGGAACTCCGAGAGAGTATACGAGGATTATAGGCGACGCCAACACGATAGATGGTTAGTTCATCAGCACCAAATCATGAGCCAGCTATCATATCAGGTACCAAATAATTAAGTGCCTACTCGACCTGCTCATTTTCCGCCACACAGCCCTGACATCCGACCACCCTTTAACTGGTATGACTATAACCAAGCCTATCAGGACACTATAACCAACAATGGAACCCACCTGACGAGATGAACTGGAACCCCTATCCAGACTGATCTAGTTCCATTGGTTAATTTTATGATTTTTATGTTTTTATCTTTTTACTTTTTCATGTTTAAACTTATGTTATTGGATATATTTATGTAATTTTTATCATTTTTATTATTATTGTGTACTAATATTTCACATTTAGGATTTGAAAGTGGGATATTAAGTCCCATTTCAAATTGTCATGCATGTTTATATTTGTATTGTATGTATATTGTGGATTGTACAAAACAGGGTAAAACAGCGCATTTTCAAAGACTAGCATTAAGTTCAGCAAAAGCTAGTTTTGACGATAAAATGAAAAACAAATGTGATGAAACAACAAGATGGAATGAACAAATGATGTGCACCATTTATCATTCAGCAAACAAACGCTAATATGTTTGGAAACTTTGGTAAAATTTAATCATTTTTCTACGCTAATCACCCTCAATAATTTAAATTGTTACTGATTTCTTGCAAAATGAGGGCATTGCAAGATCTTAAGTGTGGGAATGGGTTAAATTCTTTCGGATTTTTTAAAATTTTTAACTTATACACTTGGTTACCATTAAAAATACTAGTAAAGCAGTAGTTGTATTAGAATCTAGTGCTCTCTGATAATAAATAACAGCCCTAGTCTTATATACTGACTACCCAATTCTAGTAAAATTTTTCAAAATTTTCAATTAAAAGAATTCAAAATCATGTTTATACATATTTATGAACGATAAAACTAGGTGTTAACACCGAAATTATTGTTACCTCGGAAAGGACATAAATTGAGAAACAAACCAAAATGTTAGAATTCATTTAAAATGGAATAGAGGACAATAAAAAGGCATATAAAAGAAAATAAAAGCCAAGTGTGGGAAAATTTACCAAGTTATTTAAAACATATGTCACATATTTTTGTACAAACAACTGAAGAAACTTTTGTTTTGGACAATTTCTAAAAAGTTTTACCCGATTTACTGTAAGAAAGATGGATCTACACGATGAATCAATTCCATTATTAAAAGAAAGTAAAGTCTTCTGAAAAAGAAACGCGCTTCTTGATTTAGGTCATGAAGTTGTCATCCAGACTAGCTGTAGGTTGATGAAAAATCCAGAAAAGTCATCACTAAAATCAGCAGGAAATCCACGGACCTCAGCATCAAACAGGGTCGCCAAGTGGTCAGACTTATCCTAACCATGAGAGGATCTGTCTTGTAAAATGGGGAGGACGCCGTGCAAATTAGTTGGATAAGACTAATGAATCAGACCTCCAGAAAGGATAATCTCCTTAAAGATCAAAAATCAGCTTTTAAGACTGATATTACTCAATCCTAGAGATTGACCTTAAAGATTGAGAATTACAAACTCATGGAATTCAATGATATCTAAACTCGAGCTTGAACGAGAAAATATTTTGATCAAAATTACAAACCGATTTATTTTCTAAAAACCCATTTTCAATGCGTTCATTACCATTGAACGTAAAATCCTAGGAATTCACCTAGAATTCATTAGGTCACCTGAACCAAATTGGGTATCAACCGTAAGAACGGTGGTTGCATAGCATGGTCAAAGATAGGACCTTGTGCCAGACCGAAAAATTATAAGGGTGAGCTTTACTATTGCTCCTACCAAGGATAGTAATTGCATCCGATACGTTATAGACCATAATTAAAAGCATGTCAGGGGACATTGCCTTAACAGTTGCTTGTTCAACGCTTTCCTTTACAACCGGACGATAGTTTACCAAAAGGTAATATACGGAGCAAGTATACAGGATGTGTTGCTTTTCCAATATAAGGTTAGCAAGTGGGTGACACAAAACCACAAGTTTTGAGCTAAAAATTTCAAATATGAAACCCACCAAACCCACAAAAAGTATTTGCAAACACCGGTGAAGGGTTATTCCGGAAAACTTATCTAGGGTAAAAGCTAGAATGAAATTTTCAAAAGATCAAATGTTTTCATAAAGATCCAATTTCCTTAAAGGATCTAAATTTTCATAGTCATGTGGGACTGTAAACCATATCGTTACTACCATTGTTTATACCGCCATATAGAAATCACTGATGTACAAAGTGTGAAGAATAAAGAGGTGATTCTAGTATTTCAAGACTCTATTGCTTGAGGACAAGCAACACTCAAGTGTGGGAATATTTGATAATGCTAAAAACGAACATATATTTCATAGCATTATCCCTCAAGAAAGACAAGCTTTTAGTTGCAATTGTTCTATTTACAAGTGATATTCGTTTAAATAATAAAAGGTGGAGACAAAAGACAGATTCGACGAATTGAAGACGCAAACGACCAAAAAGCTCAAAAGTACAAAGTACAATCAAAGAGGTTCCAATTATTGATAAGGAACGTCTCAGAATTACAAGAGTACAAGATTCAAAACGCAAAGTACAAGATATTAAATTGTACGCAAGGACGTTCGAAAATCTGGAACCGGGACCAGAGTCAACTCTCAACGCTCAACGCAACAGACTAAAAATTACAAGTCAACGGAGTACAAGAATATAATATAATATATATAATTAAATTTAATTATATATATTATATTATATAATAAATAAATAAGCAGCCCACGTTTTTAAAGACTTTTGAGCCTCCCCAGCTGGCCATGTGATCGCATGGCCTTGAAGGGCAAAGCCCATGCGATCGCATGAGGCCCTTTTCCAGCCCACATGCCTATAAAAGTCGCCGTTTGGTGCATCAAAAATATATATCCATCCATCCAACTCTCAACGTATATATATATATATATATATATATATATATATATATATATATATATATATATATATATATATTTATATTTATATTTTAATTTTAATTTTAATTTTAATTTTAATTTTAATTCTAATAATAAGGGTATGTTAGCGAATGTTGTAAGGGAGTAAGTCGAAATTCTGTCCGTGTAACGCTACGATATTATTAATCATTGTAAGTTATGTTCAACCTTTTTAATTTAATGTCTCGTAGCTAAGTTATTATTATGCTTATTTAAAACGAAGTAATCATGATGTTGGGCTAAATACTAAAAAATTGGGTAATTGGGCTTTGTACCATAATTGGGGATTGGACAAAAGAACGACACTTGTGGAAATTAGACTATGGGATATTAATGGGCTTTATATTTGTTTAACTAAATGATAGTTTGTTAATTTTAATATAAAGATTTACAATTGGACATACCTATAAATAACCACATACACTCGATCGGACACGATGGGTGGGATATTTATATGTATGAATAATCGTTCATTTAACCGGACACGGAAATGGATTAATAGTCTATGGAATTATAAAAACAGGGGTGAAATTTTGTACAAGGACACTTGGCATAATTGATAACAAAGTATTAAAACCTTGGGTTACACGCAGTCGATAACCTGGTGTAATTATTAAACAAAGTATTAAAATCTTGTTACAGTTTAAGTCCCCAATTAGTTGGAATATTTGACTTCGGGTATAAGGATAATTTGACGAGGACACTCGTACTTTATATTTATGACTGATGGAGGACAAAAACCAGACGGACATATTAAATAATCCAGGACAAAGGACAATTAACCCATGGGCATAAAACTAAAATCAACACGTCAAACATCATGATTACGGAAGTTTAAATAAGCATAATTCCTTTATTTTCATATTTAATTGCACTTCTAATTATCACACTTTTATTTATTGTTATTGTATTTAATAGCACTTTTAATTATCGTACTTTTTAATTATCGCAAGTTTATTTTATCGCACTTTTATTTATCGCAATTTTATTATCGTTATTTACTTTACGCTTTAAATTAAGTCTTTTATTTATTTAATATTTTACATTAGGTTTTAACTGCGACTAAGTTTTAAAAATCGACAAACCGGTCATTAAACGGTAAAAACCCCCTTTTTATAATAATAATAATATTACTTATATATATATTTGTATTTTTATAAATTTAAAACTAAAATAGCGTTAAGCTTTGTTTAAAAGATTTCCATGTGGAACGAACCGGACTTACTAAAAACTACACTACTGTACGATTAGGTACACTGCCTATAAGTGTTGTAGCAAGGTTTAAGTATATCAATTCTATAAATAAATAAATATCATGTGTAAAATTGTATCGTATTTAATAGTATTTCCTAGTAAAAATATAAACTATTTCATATACACCTCGCAGAACATCAGATGTCGATCCCAACTGTTTCCAAAATCAATAACACATGCTCGTTGCTGTAACGACCCGGAAATTTCCGACCAAATTTAAACCTTAGTCTTTATAGGTTTCTGACACAATAAGCAAAATATGTATTGTAGAGTCTAGAAAGTGTGAAATCTATATTCGGATGACTAGTTACCCTTTGACCAAGCCCGACGATTCACGAACTATTGTTGAAAATAAATATATAAATAAATTCTTTAGTGATATTAAATATATTAATAGATATTAAGGATTCAATATATATATATATATATATAGGTATTATATATAATTATAAAATACTACAGGATTAAGAAATTGTAACATATATATTTTATAAGTTAATGTACATATAGTATTAATATCATTATATTTACTTTCATTATTTATTTTAATGATAATATCATTATTCTATTATTTAATAGAATACATAAAATTGATACATTTAATTTATCATTTGAATTAGTAGAAAAACTTATAACTTCTAGTTATTATCATTATCTATTATCAGTATTTTTCTTTATCAATATTATTATAAATAATATATAAAGGGTACTATATTTAATAAAATAAATTAATCTGTATAAACTAAAGTAAATACAGATATCTCTTATAAATTAATTGGTATTATATTTAGTAAATTATTAACCTGAATCACAATTAATTATTTATATAAAGGGGTATTATATATATAAAATACGGTTTTATTTTTTTATAAAAACAGAAATATTAGGCGTGATATAATAAAAACCTTTATCTGTTTTGTCATCTCCTGTTTTCTCTGTTATACCCGTGTATCATTGTCTACCCTAATAATCCTCTTTATAATGACAAACAGCCCGATCAATACTCACACACGATTCCTAAATTACTGAATTTCGTTTTTTTAACAGAAATTAACAAAATAAATCGGTTATTCCCTGTTCCTCAGCTTGTCAACCAAAATCGATTGTGAAGCGAATTTACAAAAACTATCAAAGCCAAGTTGTTAGAAATCCTTCGTTTAATATGACTGCAAAGTTTCAAAGATCCATTTTATCTATCGAATCTCAATTTTTGAGTCAAAGTTGTAATCCTAAAAAGTTAACCATTGTGTTTATCACGAAATTTGAATTTATGTTTGAGTTTTCTGTTAGATTAACGACTGAGAAAGATTATACGTTCGATTTATGATCTTTTTCATGTTGAGAATTTTGTATAATACGGCTTCTAATATCAAAATCTGATTTGAGTTCATAATACCCATCGTGGTTCCCAGAGTCTGTTACAACGTGTATATATATTTTTTTTTTATCAACCTATAATTATTTATGTCGTCTTACATTAATTGGAAGGCTGTAATTAAATCTGTAATTTTTGGATATGTCTGGTTAATAATCGATTAAATGAAACTGAGGAAGAAGAAGGGAACACAGATGAATGGTTTAAACTTAAACAAAATGGGTATTAATCAGATAAACGGTCATGGACGAACGGTTAGGGTGTTATCCGGTTTTCGAGAGGTCTCGGGTTCGAGCCCGGTTGGTGTAATCTTTTTGCCGAAATTTTTAAATGAAAGGTAGCAACTTAATTACATTATTATTATGTGATTATTTATTTGTATTATCATTAAGATTATTGTTATTGTTATGTTATTATATTAAATAATAGTTAACATCTATTATTAGGATTATAATTAAGAAAATAATGATTAATATTACAATTTTAGGAATTTCACTAACATTATTGTTATTATTATTATTATTATTATTAATATTATTATTATCATTATTATCATTATCATTATTATAATTATAAGTATTAATATTATTATTAAAAGTATTCGTTATCATTAAAAATTAACATTTTATTAAAAGTATCATTTTTATTTAAATTATCATTTTTATCGTTAATAATAAAAGTATTATTTTTAACTCTATTATCATTACTATTATTATTATCATTATCATTACTAAAATTATTTTAGTATTGTTATAATCTTAACAAAACAAACGATATATATGTATGTATTTATTTATATATACAAAAATATATATAACATAACAAAAGTTTATATTTTAATTATTTTAAATATATAAAATAATTATAGGTTATTAATATAAAAATGATATAACTAATAAAGTTATATATATATAAACTTGTTCGATTACAATTACGTGTGTTAATATATATAAATGATATAGGTTTGTGAATCGAAGGCCAACCATATAATTTGTCAATGGTGTTATATGTATTTTTACTACAAAATACAGTATGGTGAGTATATAGATCCCTTTTAAACTTTAAATATTTTTGGACTGAGAATACATGCGCTGTTTTTATAAATGATTTACGTTATGGACACAAGTGACTAAAATTACGTTCTACATGGGTTTGAATCAAAAATCCCCTAGCTTGGTAACTTTAACTATTGGTTTATGAACTGGTAGGCGCGAATCCTAAAGATAGATCTATCGGGTTTTACACCCCCACCCAGATGTTGTTCTAGTAATCTAGAAGAACGGGTGTTTAGTACTTCGAGGTTAACGAACGCACTTGATTCGGTGCACATATTATTATAACTCAGGGGTACACACTCTTGTTAAGGCTAGTTACCGGGTGCCCACTGCTTGGAATGCTTTTTATACACTTGCGAGTGTATTATATTTTTATACATGAAATCTTGTGGTCCATAGTTATAACGCTACTAGCATCAAACCTATATATCTCACCAACTTTATGTTGACATTTTAAAGCATGTTATTCTCAGGTACGAATTAAGTCTTCCGCTGTGCAATAGCTCATATTAAAGACCTTACTTGAAGTCGATCATCGCAATGGGACCAACTGTTGAAGACGTCGTCCGGGAGGATTAGTTTCGGATTCTTACAGTTGGTATCAGAGCGTTGGTCTTAGAGAACCAGGTCTCCCATTAGTGTGTCTAACTGGTAGTTGTTAGGATACATTAGTGAGTCTGGACTTTGACCGTGTCTGCCTGTCAAAAGTTTTGCTTATCATTTCTAGTCGGAAATCATCTGCTTATTATCCTTAGGAAATTGCCTGTCTATCATTCTCAAGTCTAGACACGCTCTACTGCATTTAGTGCATCGATAGTGTATAGACGAAATTCATATCTTAGCGTATCTAATAATTCCTATCTTGGCGTATCTGTGGATTTGCCTGATATATGCCGTAACATTCTTTGTAGCCTACGAAATCTTTAGTATTACATATAGATATTCTATATAGTTAGAATATCATCCGATATCCGGAAATCATTTCACATGGAAGATCTTTTCCATCCATCCAATTACCCTTGGCAATGAACCTGAAGCACTTACCGGCGAACCTATTCGAAACATCATTTTCTCGCCCATTCCTAGAGTATCTCGTCACGATTACATAATATCCCATATCACAAATCTTGTTTATTCGCTCGCTATAACCGTCAATCATCCTGTAAGTACTAGAAGGAGTTAACAAACTACACGCTCGTGTGACGACTTTGGAGAAACTGGTGCGAAGGTTACGAACACCAGCAGCAGCACCAGCAGCATAATCAGTACCAATATCATCGACGTCGACAGTACCCTTATCATCCTTAAACCATAACTGCGCTGTAACTCTCAATATCACAATCTATATCTCGAATATCAACATCACACGCCTCAATATTACCGTCTGTATTTAGAGTATGATCTTCGTTCTACATATCGTTCTACATCGATTAATTTCGTTCTACGTATTGTTCTACCTCATTTACCTTCGTTCGACATGGCAATTATGTAATCTCTAATGTTTTAGAGATCATGTAATCAAGTGCCAACAATAAATCAAATGAGTATAATATTCTATTGACTCATTAAATTCATAAATACATCCGAAGAAAATATATATGCAAGTATATTTTCATAAAGATTGTAATTAAAACTTCTTTCGTACAAACTGTTAATGATGAGAATATTTTAACAGGTGGGTAGTACCCGAGGAATATTTAAAATTCACATTAACAAGTTACACTGTACATTCTTCGAATCTGATTCAACGGTTATTTACTATCCTACCTATAATCACCGATATTCGTATCCGCTCACCTCAGAATAACCATTTTCATTCAAATTTCATATTTGGATTTTTACCTATCAGAATCCAACAAGTGGCATAATGAAGAAAACATTGGATATAATAAAATTTGTTAGAAACAAACGGATTAACTAATTGAAATATTGTTAAGGATTCCACGCTAACTGTTCCGGCTAACTGTTCCCAGCTAACATTTAATTTATCGCAATTTACATTCTCGCAATTTTATTTACTGTTATTTAATTTCCGCACTTTACATACCGTCGGGACACGTATGCAAGGTTTCGACTTATCATATCGACCCATCTATATATATATTTCGGAACGACCATAGACACTCTATAGCTGGCTATACAGGGTTGAGGTGGATTCCAAAATATATATATGGTTTGAGTTGTGAGCGACACTGAGACCGGTACACGGGTCACGATATAATTTAATTAATTCGAATATTATATATTTAATTTATATATGAAATTATCGGACTATTGAACTGCTAACTATGGACAATTAAAATGAATTAAAATATTGATTATAACATATGAAACTAAACAATTCTTCAAGTTTGCCACTTGATTCTATCTTAAACCCCATTCGTATCTTGACAATTACAATTCGCGTTCAAATTTTTCATGATTCTTGAAAACGCCTCTATCGAGAAGTTGAACCAGTCGCACCTCGTCTACGGAAAAAGATTCATGCATAAAGTTATGCACCTGAAAACTCTCGGAAACTGAGTCAACACATAGCAGTGTAAATTCCTTTAGTGTTATTATTACCCAAAATAACTTTGCAATTTCCTTCCAAATTAGCCACTTTTATCACAGCTCCACTTTGACTTCTTAGTAAAACTGGTCTTATTATCATCTCGATATAAATACGTTGTCCTTTCGCCGTCATTACTGGAGAACCTTTCATATTCCACGACATCATGTACCAGCAACTCGGCATCCCTTTGGCGATATCCGCAATTAGTATTTTGAAAATCTCGTAGAACTTCTCCACATATACCCATAACATTATTCCTAAGAATTTAATACTCCGAATGTGAAGTTTTCGAAAAATACTCTGAACTATGAAGTAGTTTTTGAAATGCTGATGAAGCAAAAAAAAAAAAAAAAAAAAAAAAAAAAACTGTAAACGACTTTAACAAGTCAAAAAGTACAGTGTGTTGGAAAAGCTCAGAAAAAGAGAAGGGTTGGAACCGGAAAACGGATTGAGCAAAGTATGAAGGAAGGTGTGAATAAATCACAAAAACTGAATCTGCTTTCAAAGAATCCAAATGATTCAGTGTCTGCTGAAATCATTAGTAAGAACCCTACTCCTTATTCTAAATCTTCCCAGATGTTATTCTTCATCATCATCTTATCTTAGATGCTATAAGATATCTTCATATCTTCCGTTACACATATCCTCCATATTACTGGAGATGTTTTCCCAACTATATTTATCCGAGATCATGTATCTCTCCGTAATATATGCGTTACAATATAAAAGAAACTGTGTTAGTTTCTAAATTCTAAAACCTTCGAATTTAAAATAGGAATGTTCTGAAGCAATGTTGGGAACTGATGCCTGAATTAGTATAATATAATGAAACTTGATCAACTTCATTATATTACATTAAACCATGTTAAGTTTCTAATGGAACGTGATGATTCACAGTATCATCATCATGTGCCATGTTACACGGCTCTTATATTCTATTCAATCTCCAAACATATTAGGAACATATCATCCTGATAGTTCTATCTTTTTCTAGGATATTCTAGTAATTTGAAAAACCAAACTCGTGCTATTACCATTTCTTTCTAATAACATTAGTTATGTTCATTCCAAATTTCATGCTTACGAATTCCGGATCATGATTCGCTTGACTCAAGGACGGGAAGATTAAAAACACTATAATCCCAAGATAATAGTAGAAATAAATAAAATCCTCCGGTGGTAGATGAAATAGAAGAATGATGGATGTGAAAATTAAGAATATATCAAGAACAAGAATGGGACGAAGCATATTGACGAATATTGTAAGGAAGGAATAAGGAGAAAGAGTAGAAAATGTGGATATGGAATTAAGGGAACGAAGGGGGTAGTTTTATAAGTAAAATATCCGACAAAGAAATTACAATAGATTTGCCGCATTAACTCAAAGGAGATCTTGTTTCTTAAATCGCCGAAGAATCAAATCTTATTACGAAAGATTTCCTTCTCGTGAATTCCGGAAATCAATCATAACCACATCATTAGTTAAAACGGTACCATGTTACTTATTTCACTCTTTTGTGATAGCTTCACTCGTACGCATCCCATGATCGAATCGTTTTATCTATATCTCTCAATAATGATAAAACTTCATTATTACCTCATACTCGTCACAAAAACATTCTTATTGTTATCCGTAACGACCTCTATCAAATTTCGGGGACGAAATTTCTTTAACGGGTGGGTACTGTAACGACCCGGAAATTTCCGACCAAATTTAAACCTTAGTCTTTATAGGTTTCTGACACAATAAGCAAAATATGTATTGTAGAGTCTAGAAAGTGTGAAATCTATATTCGGATGACTAGTTACCCTTTGACCAAGCCCGACGATTCACGAACTATTGTTGAAAATAAATATATAAATAAATTCTTTAGTGATATTAAATATATTAATAGATATTAAGGATTCAATATATATATATATATATATATATAGGTATTATATATAATTATAAAATACTACAGGATTAAGAAATTGTAACATATATATTTTATAAGTTAATGTACATATAGTATTAATATCATTATATTTACTTTCATTATTTATTTTAATGATAATATCATTATTCTATTATTTAATAGAATACATAAAATTGATACATTTAATTTATCATTTGAATTAGTAGAAAAACTTATAACTTCTAGTTATTATCATTATCTATTATCAGTATTTTTCTTTATCAATATTATTATAAATAATATATAAAGGGTACTATATTTAATAAAATAAATTAATCTGTATAAACTAAAGTAAATACAGATATCTCTTATAAATTAATTGGTATTATATTTAGTAAATTATTAACCTGAATCACAATTAATTATTTATATAAAGGGGTATTATATATATAAAATACGGTTTTATTTTTTTATAAAAACAGAAATATTAGGCGTGATATAATAAAAACCTTTATCTGTTTTGTCATCTCCTGTTTTCTCTGTTATACCCGTGTATCATTGTCTACCCTAATAATCCTCTTTATAATGACAAACAGCCCGATCAATACTCACACACGATTCCTAAATTACTGAATTTCGTTTTTTTAACAGAAATTAACAAAATAAATCGGTTATTCCCTGTTCCTCAGCTTGTCAACCAAAATCGATTGTGAAGCGAATTTACAAAAACTATCAAAGCCAAGTTGTTAGAAATCCTTCGTTTAATATGACTGCAAAGTTTCAAAGATCCATTTTATCTATCGAATCTCAATTTTTGAGTCAAAGTTGTAATCCTAAAAAGTTAACCATTGTGTTTATCACGAAATTTGAATTTATGTTTGAGTTTTCTGTTAGATTAACGACTGAGAAAGATTATACGTTCGATTTATGATCTTTTTCATGTTGAGAATTTTGTATAATACGGCTTCTAATATCAAAATCTGATTTGAGTTCATAATACCCATCGTGGTTCCCAGAGTCTGTTACAACGTGTATATATATTTTTTTTTTATCAACCTATAATTATTTATGTCGTCTTACATTAATTGGAAGGCTGTAATTAAATCTGTAATTTTTGGATATGTCTGGTTAATAATCGATTAAATGAAACTGAGGAAGAAGAAGGGAACACAGATGAATGGTTTAAACTTAAACAAAATGGGTATTAATCAGATAAACGGTCATGGACGAACGGTTAGGGTGTTATCCGGTTTTCGAGAGGTCTCGGGTTCGAGCCCGGTTGGTGTAATCTTTTTGCCGAAATTTTTAAATGAAAGGTAGCAACTTAATTACATTATTATTATGTGATTATTTATTTGTATTATCATTAAGATTATTGTTATTGTTATGTTATTATATTAAATAATAGTTAACATCTATTATTAGGATTATAATTAAGAAAATAATGATTAATATTACAATTTTAGGAATTTCACTAACATTATTGTTATTATTATTATTATTATTATTAATATTATTATTATCATTATTATCATTATCATTATTATAATTATAAGTATTAATATTATTATTAAAAGTATTCGTTATCATTAAAAATTAACATTTTATTAAAAGTATCATTTTTATTTAAATTATCATTTTTATCGTTAATAATAAAAGTATTATTTTTAACTCTATTATCATTACTATTATTATTATCATTATCATTACTAAAATTATTTTAGTATTGTTATAATCTTAACAAAACAAACGATATATATGTATGTATTTATTTATATATACAAAAATATATATAACATAACAAAAGTTTATATTTTAATTATTTTAAATATATAAAATAATTATAGGTTATTAATATAAAAATGATATAACTAATAAAGTTATATATATATAAACTTGTTCGATTACAATTACGTGTGTTAATATATATAAATGATATAGGTTTGTGAATCGAAGGCCAACCATATAATTTGTCAATGGTGTTATATGTATTTTTACTACAAAATACAGTATGGTGAGTATATAGATCCCTTTTAAACTTTAAATATTTTTGGACTGAGAATACATGCGCTGTTTTTATAAATGATTTACGTTATGGACACAAGTGACTAAAATTACGTTCTACATGGGTTTGAATCAAAAATCCCCTAGCTTGGTAACTTTAACTATTGGTTTATGAACTGGTAGGCGCGAATCCTAAAGATAGATCTATCGGGTTTTACACCCCCACCCAGATGTTGTTCTAGTAATCTAGAAGAACGGGTGTTTAGTACTTCGAGGTTAACGAACGCACTTGATTCGGTGCACATATTATTATAACTCAGGGGTACACACTCTTGTTAAGGCTAGTTACCGGGTGCCCACTGCTTGGAATGCTTTTTATACACTTGCGAGTGTATTATATTTTTATACATGAAATCTTGTGGTCCATAGTTATAACGCTACTAGCATCAAACCTATATATCTCACCAACTTTATGTTGACATTTTAAAGCATGTTATTCTCAGGTACGAATTAAGTCTTCCGCTGTGCAATAGCTCATATTAAAGACCTTACTTGAAGTCGATCATCGCAATGGGACCAACTGTTGAAGACGTCGTCCGGGAGGATTAGTTTCGGATTCTTACAGTTGCATATCTTCAAGAATTTGTATCGTCCTTTCGCTCTGCCCATCAGTTTGTGGATGATAGGCAATACTCATGTCTAGACGAGTCCCTAATGCTTTTGTAACGTCTACCGGAATCTTGAAACAAATCTGCCATCCCTATCAGAGATAATAGAGACTGGTATTCCTTGTCTGGAGACAACTTCCTTCAAGTATAGTCGTGCTAACTTCTCCATTTTATCATCTTCTCTCATTGGCAGAAAGTGTGCTGACTTGGTGAGACGATCGACTATTACACAAATAGTATCATAACCACTTGCAGTCCTTGGCAATTTAGTAATGAAATCCATGGTAATGTTTTCCCATTTCCATTCCGGGATTTTAGGTTGCTGAAGTAGACCTGATGGTTTCTGATGTTCAGCTTTGACCTTAGAACACGTCAAACATTCTCCTACATATTTAGCAATATCGGCTTTCATACCCGGCCACCAAAAGTGTTTCTTGAGATCTTTGTACATCTTTCCCGCTCCAGGATGTATTAAATATCTTGTTTTATGTGCTTCCTTAAGTACCTTTTCTCTCACATCTCCAAATCTTGGTACCCAAATTCTTTCAGCTCTATATCGAGTTCCGTCTTCCCGAATATTAAGGTGTTTCTCCGACCCTTTGGGTATTTCATTTTTCAAATTCCCTTCTTTTACAACTCCCTGTTGCGCCTCCTTTATTTGAGTAGTAAGGTTAGTACGAATAATTATATTCATAGCTTTTACCAGTATAGGTTCTCTGTCCTTTCTACTCAAAGCTTCGGCTACCACATTTGTCTTCCCCGGGTGGTAACGAATCTCAAAATCGTAATCATTCAATAACTCAATTCATCTACGTTGCCTCATGTTCAGTTGTTTCTGATTAAATATGTGTTGAAGACTTTTTTGGTCGGTATATATAATAACTTTGACCCCATATAAATAGTGCCTCCAAGTCTTTAATGCAAAAACAACCGCGCCTAATTCCAAATCATGCGTTGTATAATTTTGCTTGTGAATCTTCAATTGTCTAGACGCATAAGCAATTACCTTTGTTTGTTGCATTAATACATAACCGAAACCTTGCTTTGAGGCGTCACAATATATCACAAAATCATCATTCCCTTCAGGAAATGACAATATAGGTGACGTAGTTAACTTTTTCTTCAACAATTGAAATGACAATATCACAAAACCTTGCTTTTATGCGTTAATGCAGTCAAGGGTTTTGCTATTTTGGAAAAATCTTGGATGAATCTTCTGTAGTAACCAGCTAGTCCTAAAAATTGGCGTATATGTTTTGGAGTTTTCGGAGTTTCCCATTTTTCAAGAGTTTCAATCTTTGCCGGATCCACCTGAATACCTTCTTTGTTCACTATGTGACCGAGGAATTGAACTTCTTTCAACCAAAATGCACACTTTGAAAATTTAGCGTACAGTTTTTCTTTCCTCAACAACTCTATCACTTTTCTCAAATGTTCTTTGTGCTCTTGATCATTCTTTGAGTAAATAAGTATGTCATCGATAAAAACAATGACAAACTTGTCAAGGTATGGTCCACACACTCGGTTCATGAGGTCCATGAACACAGCTGGTGCGTTAGTCAACCCAAATGGCATAACTATAAACTCGTAATGACCGTAACGCGTTCTGAAAGCAGTCTTCGGAATATCATCCTCCTTCACCCGCATTTGATGATACCCAGAACGTAAATCAATCTTCGAATAAACTGACGAGCCTTGTAGTTGATCAAATAAGTCGTCGATTCTCGGTAGTGGATAACGGTTCTTGATGATAAGTTTGTTCAACTCTCGGTAGTCGATACACAACCTGAATGTACCATCCTTCTTTTTGACAAAAAAAAAACAGGAGCTCCCCATGGTGATGTACTTGGTCGTATGAGACCACGTTCTAAAAGTTCTTGTAGTTGGCTTTAGAGTTCCTTCATTTCACTGGGTACGAGTCTGTATGGAGCACGAGCTATTGGTACAGCTCCTGGTACAAGATCTATTTGAAATTCCACAGATCGGTGTGGAGGTAGTCCCGGTAATTCTTTCAGAAATACATCGGGAAATTCTTTTACGACGGGAACATCATTGATGTTCTTCTCTTCGGTTTGTATTTTCTCGACGTGTGCTAGAACGGCATAGCAACCTTTTCTTATTAGCTTTTACGCCTTCAAGTTACTAATAAGGTTTAGCTTCGCGTTGCTCTTTTCTCCGTACATGATTAAGGGTTTTCCTTTTTCTCGTACAATGCGAATTGCATTTTTGTAACATACGATCTCTGCTCTCTCCTTTTTCAACCAGTCCATGCCAATTATCACATCAAAACTCCCTAACTCTACTGGTATCAAATCAATCTTAAATGTTTCGCTAACCAGTTTATTTTCTCGATTCCGACATATTTTATCTGCCGAAATTAATTTACCGTTTGCTACTTCGAGTAAAAATTTATTATTCATAGACGTCAATGGACCACTTAATTTAGCACAAAAATCTCTACTCATAAAGCTTCTATCCGCACCCGAATCAAATAAAACATAAGCAGGTTTTTCATCGATAAGAAACGTACCCGTAACAAGCTCCGGGTCTTCCTGCGCTTCTTCCACATTAATGTTAAAAACTCTCCCACGGCTTTGCCCATTATAATTTTTGTAACACCCGTTTTCAGTTACGAGTTATTTCGAACGACATTCGAAATACGAGGCATGTAAGTGTATATTTGGATCCCAAATAAATTTAGAGTTGATGTTCTAAAACTTTACCATTGGATAGTAAATCTCATTACGTTTCCAACGATATTTCATTCGTCGAAAACGGAGTTACGGTTTGAAAGTTACGACCAAAACAAGTTCAGTTTCAGAGTTTCAGACTCAGTTCATTGGGACACCGTCCAGACTTTAGGACGCCGTCCAACAATGAAGGTTAGGACGCCGTCCAAGCATTTTGGACGCCGTTCAAAGTGCCTGACAGGCCAGCAGCTGTATTTTAAAGGTTTTAAAAGAGGGTATTTGAGTCTTTTCACTTAGGGGTCGGTTTTGAGCCATTAAAACTGATCCACTCTCATTCTTATCCCCATTTCACCTTCTCAAACACTCTCATCAAACCCTAGTGAGAGAGAGAGGTTCTAGCAAGAGAGAGTTGGGGATTTGGAGAAGAAGAAGTGTGATTCGGGTCGGGTCTCAAGAGTTAAAGTTGTTCACCTCGTTCACGGCTACGTGGTGGTAGTGTTGGTAAGCTCTAAATCCGAATTTCTTTGTTAAGATTATTGTTTGAGTTAAAGTTTGTGCTAGTTAGAGTTATAACCCATTTATTGTGAAGTTTGGGGGTTTTTGGGGAAGATTCATGTATGTAAACCCGAATTGGTGACTTAGGGTTTCAATTGATGGAATTGTTAGTTTGGACCTTGCATATGTTAGTTAAACCTTAGAACACTTGTGTTGACTTGATTTTTGGGTTTAAACCCTAATCTAGGTCAAAATGGGTCGAATGGGTATTTTGGGTCAAGTAAGCTTGATTCGGTGTCAAACTAAGTTATGGGTCAAGATTTGATGAACCAAGTATATAAATGTTCGATTCAAGTGTTAAATGGTATTTTGGAAAGTTAGTCACTAGCCGTTAGTGATTAAAGATGTTTTTGGGACTTATGTCAAAATGGGTTGACTTATATGGGTCAAATTTGGTAATGACTTTAATTTTGGATTAATTGGATGATAAGCAATTTTGGTTAAGACCTAGATTGGTTTAAATGTGAAAGTATTTCGTATGCCCGAGAGACGTATTAAATCAATGTGGCTAATATGTTATGATCCAAGTCGGGTCATACCCAATAACAAGCTTACCGACACCTTATACGTATTTAATCTTAATGAACGGATCATTAAATGAATACGCGACACTTGGATTTTAGAAAATCGGTTTCTAAAATATTATCACTTGAAATAAATTATTTGGATAATTTATATATATATTATTTATAGGTTTAAATAATTATGTTGTGTTATATTTTATAAAAGGTTTATAAAATATGTAAATATCAAATAAATGCTTGAGTTTATGTTACAAATTTATATAAATTGACAAAGTTTTATAAAAATAAAACCCTCCCATGGGATGGCCGGTTCTAAGGGTCAAAATGGAGGGACAAGCATGCTTGATTCTTGTGTTTTTCAAGAGCACAACTTCTCATGTGCATGTGCATAAGGACCATGACTTGTGGGAATCAAAATACACATGCATAACACAACATTTCAAGTGAAAAACATAACCTCTCTCTCTCTCACATTCTGGTCAGTTTTTTTCCAGCAGAAAAGAGAGAACATAAGGTCATTTGGAAGCTTGAACAAGTGCCAAAAATCCTAACCAACTAAAGGCAAAAGGTGTTGGGGTTATTGCTTGGGGTATGCAACACTTGAGGCTTCAAGTTAGAAGCATAAAAGCCATCAAAACTCATCAAACTTTCTGCTCAAATACAGCTGCTGCTGTTCGGTTTTCTCAAGGGCAGAAAAGTGGGTTTCAAGCTAGGTTTCAAGGTGATAAAGGTTTAACCAACTCAAGGGTGGTTTGGTGTATTGTTCTATCATCTTCATCATCATCTTAAGCCTTCAAAACAGCCTTCAAACTTGGTTTTGAGGAGGTATTGAATCACTACTTTTCTTGTTAATTGTAAGCATATATTTAACAACTTGATCCTTGTGGGATTTAACTTTAAATTGGTTTAAAGATAACAATTAAAATTTGATAATTACACGCTTCCGTTTATAATGATTCTTAAAAGGTTTTAAGATATACGAACTTGTTAAATCCCAACAATGGTATCCAGAGCCGAAGTTGTTGAAATATGCTTCGAATTGTTGTTTTAAAACCCATCAACTTTGCATTCTAAGTACATGCATGAAAGAAGAATGCAAAAATTGTTGGATTTGGGTGGGTTTATGAATGAGCCGAATTGTTTGAAGTCCAAAAGTGGGTTTGGGCTCTTCCATTTGGTTCATATTTGGTTGCATGTTAATGTTCACAATCCTAGCCTTGACCTTGTGTTGCATGCATGTGTGTTTGGTTGATTTATGATTCATTTGGTATGTATTATTATTCATTCAAATGGCATGTAATAATTATTCAATTGGTTTGTAATAATTCATTCATTTGTTATGTAATTCATTTTATATTGGTATGTAAAGGAGAATAGGTTGTATTTTCATTTTCTAGATAAAAATGTATTAGGATACATATTTTGTAAAATGAAGATACAAGATGATGAAGGAAGAACAAGATGATGAAGATTTGAAGAACACAAGAAGCATTTGGATGCAAAGTTAAGTGGGAGATTGGAAATCTCTTGCTTTGTGTTAAAACCCCTTAACCGGTGGCATTTGTTTTCGGCTAAACAAATGTCCACCAAAATGGCTAGATTGTGAACACACTTATTTTGCATGTGTGGTTGTTTGTATGATTATTGTTTTGTATGTTTGGTTGATACAATTAATCACCAGATAACAACAAACAAAACGAAAATTTAATTGGTTAAATTAGACGTACCAAGTACATGCAAAACGGCAATTTAAATGGTTAAATTAAAATAGCAACCAAAAACCTTAATAAATGGTTATTAAGAACAAGAAAAGGATAACGTATATAAAATGGTTTATATCAAGTAATTGGCTCAATTACAAGACTTGAAAATGGATTTCAAATGAACCATACACTAAATGCATGATGGTGTATGGCATAAATGTTTTCTTAAACTAGAATTAACGAAAACTTAAAATCCCTTAATCGACAAGGTAAACAAGTTTAACGCCATCCTTTTGTGGGACACTTAAACATAGTAGGGAATTCGTAATGGGATAAAGGTCACCTAACCGTTATGAGCTAACTAATATGGTTAAGGTAAAATTCGCATGCTTGTGGGATGAAGGTCACCTAACCACTTGTATGTTAATTTTACATGTTTACACAAGTAGGACGACTTGATTTGGGAATCATGAACTTAGGGTCACCGAAGCATGAGGAACAAATAGGCGTTGATGGGATAAATATGCCATGCAAAAGGATTGCATGATCCCATAATATAGAAGTTGCAAAAGGATTGCAATTGTCATATAATGACTACCTAGCTAAACCAAATGACGGGATAAAGGTCACCTAACCGAAATTTGGTTCACCGTTGGATTCTAAAATTTAATAAATATCAATTGGATTTAAAGGGTATTGATTATTAAATTAAAATTGATACTTAAACTACTTTGTTAAAATTTTGTAGATGGCCGCCAATAACAACAACATACAAAACGCACCTATTAACTTGAACAACCTATCATTAAGGTCTCTCCTCGAGAAAGACAAACTCAACCATACGAACTTTATGGATTGGTTCCGTAATCTTAGAATTGTCTTCAAACTTGAGGATAAGGCGTATGTGTTGGAATACCCCATTCCCGATCAACCCGACGAGGATGATACGGAAGGCATGGCTTATTGGGATAAGTATTGCGCCGATTCGGTGCAAGTCGCTTGCCTAATGCTTGGGACTATGATACCCGAACTCCAAAAGAATTTCGAACATCATAGTGCATATGACATGATTACGCAATTGAAGGAGATGTTCCTTCAACAAGCACGTGTCGAGCGCTTCGAAACGGTTCGAGCGTTACATGCATGTCGTATGGATGACACCCAATCCGTATCCTCTTATGTCCTCAAAATGAAAAGCCTTATTGATCGCGCAAACCGTCTTAATCTCAACATATCTAATGAGCTAGCCACTGATCTTATCCTAAACTCCCTATCAAAGAGGTATGACCAATTTGTAATTAATTACAATATGAATGGGATGGATAAGACCATTGGTGAACTTCATGGCATGTTAAGGACGGCGGAAACTAGCATGGGTAAGAGGGCTTCACCCGTGCTAATGATCAATGATGGTGGGTCCAAAGGTATCAACACCTCTAAGCCAAAGGCGGCTAAGAGGAAAGGACCCGCCCATCAAGGCAAGGGAAAGGGGAGGATGGTTACCCCAACCAAAAACAAGAACAAGAAGCAAAAGGTTGCCGGACAAGCAAACCCCAAGGAAGACCCGTGCTTCGGTTGCGGTGAAATGGGTCACTGGAAACGCAATTGCCCGATCTACCTTAAGGAGTTGAAGGAAAAGAGGGATGCGAGGCAATCCTCAGGTAACATATATATGGTATATATAGAGCTTAGTATTACTTCTTCTAATACATGGGTATTAGACACTGGATGTGGAACTCACATTTGCAATTCTTTGCAGGGGTTCAAAAGAAGTAGCAAGCAAACAGGAACATCAAGTCTCTTTATGGGTAATGGAGCCAAAGTGCAAGTGAAGGCTCAAGGAGACTTTGTATTAAAACTTCCAAGTGGTTTGGAACTTATTTTGAACAATGTTTTGTATGCACCGGATTTATGTCGAAACATTATTTCAGTTTCCCGTTTAAAACAATGTGGTTTTTATCTTAATTTTGTTAATAATGATATCCACGTTTATTTAGATAATGTATTTTATTTTAAGGCTTCGCCTTCAAAATGAATTTATGAATTAGTTCACGATGACACATCATCTAGTAGCTCGATATACCATACTAGCACCAAGAAACTCAAAATGGATTTGAGTGATTCCTACTTATGGCATTGTCGCCTTGGTCACATAAACAAGAATCGAATGCATACACTTCAAAAGAATGGCCTTTTGAAATCAAATGAACTGGACTCGTTTGATGTATGTGAATCTTGTTTACAAGGCAAAATGACTAAAGCACCTTTCAAAGGGACCTATGAAAGGGCTAAAGACTTATTAGGATTAATACATTCGGATGTATGTGGACCTTTTAAGCCCATGACTAGGAATGGTGAAAGATACTTCGTTACTTTCATTGATGACTTCAGTCGTTTCGGATATGTCTACTTATTAAAACATAAGGATGAAACTTTTGAAGCATTCAAAGAATATCAAAACGAAGTACAAAATCAACTCAACAAGACAATTAAGGTACTTCGTACCGATAGAGGAGGTGAATACCTCAGCGATGCCTTCCAGGATCATCTTAGAAATTGTGGGATTATCTCACAACTTACTCCACCCAGAACACCCCAGCTTAATGGAGTGTCCGAAAGGAGAAACCGAACCCTGATGGATATGGTTCGATCTATGATGGCTAGAAGCTCGTTACCTCTATCATTCTGGGGTTATTGTCTATGCTCAGCGGCTCGTATTTTAAATATGGCCCCAACCAAGAAAGTGGAACGAACACCTCATGAGATGTGGTTTGGAAAACCTCCATCTCTATCATACTTAAAGGTATGGGGATGTGAAGCTTACCCTAAGCGTTACATCCCTAATAAGTTGAATGCTCGATCTACGAAGTGTATCTTCATAGGATATCCCAAGGATGATAAGCTAATTGTGTTGCTAGCATGTATGCGGTATGTGAGTAAGTGTTTGCAAGTAGGTATATTATATATGTATGTGTATAATTATTGCATTCACTAAGCCTCGGCTTACCCCTCTCGTTGTTTACCTTTTTACAGGTATTGTGTTATTGATGCTAGCTAGTTGTTAGACTAGACGTGCAGGAGCGGTTGGGCTTGATGGGGTAGCTTTCGGATAATTGGACGCGGATGGGGGTTTTGGTAGTCCTCGGGATTATGCTCTTGGTATCGGGTTGGGTTGTAGAGTTCTAATCCGTCTAAAGAGATAAATGGGTCGAAACTGCTACTTTTTTGTAAAACGGGTCATTGTGAGCCCGGGGTTGTAAAACTTGTTTTCATGGTGGCAATATCTTAGTTTTACTTAATATGTCATATTGTGAAAATGGTTTCGTTGGAAAGTGTCGGGGAGCGAGTTTTTCGCTCGCGTGTAAACAAAAACTGATCAGTACTTTTTAGTTCATTGGGACACCGTCCCAAATCCTTGGACGCCGTCCCAGTTGTAAAGGCTGGACGCCGTCCCGATTTCTGGACGCCGTCCAGATGGGCAGTCACAGAAATTTTTTTTTGTGTCGTGTTTTTGGTAAATCAATGTTGGGTTGTTACAATTTTCCTGGTTTGGGCACGTAGTTTTATAGTGGCCCTTCTTTCCGCATCCGAAACAAATAATGTGGGCAGTATTTGTTCTTTTAGTCACTGGTCCGAATGCTTCACACTTCGCTGCAGCATGACCCTTCCTATTATATTTGGTACATACTACTTCACAAAATTTACCCGGATGATATCCTTCACACCTATAGCATGGAATTTTCTGATTGTTGTTGTCATTGTTGTTATTGAGATTGCTATTGGGATTGATGTGGTTGTTATTATTGTTGGGACATTTGGTGAAGTTATTGTTGTTGGGACGCTTGTTGTAGTTGTTGTTGGGATTGCGATTGTTGTTGTTGCGATTGATATTGCGGTTGTTAGGATAGTTGTTGCGATTGTGGTTGTGATTGTTGTTGTTGTTGTTGTATTGGTAACTCTTGTCACTGTTTTCCTCCCACTTTCTCTTGACTTGTTTCGTGTTGGCCTCTTCGGCCGCCTGTTCTTTAATCCTTCCCTCAATCTGATTTATGAGTTTGTGAGCCATTCAACTTGCCTTTTGTATGGAGGCGGGCTCGTGTGAACTCACATCTTCTTGAATCCTTTCTGGTAACCCTTTTACAAATACGTCAATCTTCTCCTCTTCATCTTCGAACGCTCTTGTACACAATAGGCTCAACTTTGTGAATCGTCGTTCGTACGTGGTGATGTTGAAACCTTGCGTTCGTAATCCTCTAAGCTCTACCTTAAGCTTATTGACCTCATTTCTGGGACGATATTTGAAAGGACCCGTCCTAATCCATCCGGACGAAGTCCATATCGATTATAAACGATTCACAACAGTTGATTACATCGCGAGGTACTTGACCTCTATATGATACATTTTACAAATATTGCATTCGTTTTGAAAAGACAATCTTTCATTACATCTAAAGTTGACAGACATGCATACCATTTCATAATATATCCAACTATAATTGACTTAATAATGATCTTGATAAACTCAACGACTCGAATGTAACGTCTTTTGAAATATGTCATGAATGACTCCAAATAATATCTTTAAAATGATCAAATGCACAGCGGAAGATTTCTTTCGTACCTGAGAATAAACATGCTTTCAAGTGTCAAACAAAAGGTTGGTGAGTTCAATAGTTTAGCATAAATAATCATTTCATAATTTTAATAGACCACAAGATTTCATATTTCCATTTCACATAAACATACGTCCCATGCATAGAGACAAAAATATCATTCATATGGATTGAACACCTGGTAACCGACATTAACAATATACATATAAGAATATCCCCATCATTCCGGGATCCTCCTTCGGACATGATATAAATTTCGAAGTACTAAAGCATACGGTACTTTGGATGGGGCTTGTTGGGCCCGATAGATCTATCTTTAGAGTTCGCGTCAATTAGGGTGTCTGTTCCCTAATTCTTAGATTACCAGACTTAATAAAAAGGGGCATATTCGATTTCGATAATTCAACCATAGAATGTAGTTTTGATCACTTGTGTCTTTTCCGTAAAGCATTTATAAAAGCAGCGCATATATTCTCAGTCCCAAAAATATATATAAAAAGGGAGTAATAAAACTCACGCATATAAATATTGTAAAATAGTTAATAAAGCATTTGCATGTATTTTCAGCCCAAAAACGTAAAGAGTAAAAAGGGCAAATGAAACTCACGCATATAAATATTGTAAAATAGTTATTAAAACATTGCATGTATTCTCAGCCCAAAAATATATATAAAAAGGGAATAATGAAACTCACCATAATGTATTTTGTAGTAAAAATACATATAACGATATTGAACAATGCAGGGTTGGCCTCGAATTCACGAACCTATATCATTTGTGGATATATTAATACACGTAATCGTAATCGATCAATTATATATATACATTTTTGTTATTAATAATATACTTGTTATACTATATGTTATTTAGATAAATTTTATATATTTAGTTTATAAGTTTTATATAACTATTACTTATCATTAATAATAGAAACTATATATTAAAGTTTAGTATATATTTATATATTAATTGATATATCTTAGTTAATATCTTTTTAGTAATAAAAGTATAACATAATGTATTTTTATATAAAAGTATCTTTTTATGATAATATTACTCAGGTGAATAAAAATACTTATGTGAATATTAGCAATTCTATTATTTATAAAATAATAATAATACTAATATTTATCAAAGTATCAATAATTTACTAAAGTGATAATTTTTCCTGCTAGTGATAGTCCTGCTAATAGTATTAGTAATTAGTAATAACAATAATAATAATATTAATAATCCTATAATACCTAATCACAATACTAACAATAATTATAATACTTATATTTAATGATAATAATAATAAATTGTAGTACGATAGTTATAATAATACTTAACTTAACAATAGTAATAATAATATTCATTTTTGTAATTATAATCATAATGATAATAAAAATAATAGTTACTACACGTATTAGTAATAATAATAACAATAACGATAATTTTAATTCTAATACTTATAAGTAGGGTAGTAATAATAATTTTAAGTATAGTAACAATAACACTAATAATAAATTTCATAATAACAATAATAATAACACTAATAATAATAGCAATAATAATATTAATAGTAATAATAATAATAATAATAATAATAATAATAATAATAATAATATATTAGAAAACTACCTTTTGAGTTTTTAAAAAGAATAACCCGCCAAGACTGGGACTTGAACCCGCGACCACCCGCTCACACAAACCAACAACCAACCACTCGACCAATTTTGCTTTTCTGTCATAATACCGGATTGATTTTTATTTAATCAGTTTTATTTTTCTGTTCTATCTTATTCACTAACACCTTTGATCGTTGCCATAACCATCATAATAGAAAACCTTGATATATTTTTTTTTAATCCGCAACTGAAACAGAAGCATACGTTTTGTAATTGTTCTTGCCCAACAGAAATCGAAAAAAAAATAAATCAAACAGAAACTGCACAGCAGTCTGCGAATAGGAAAAAAATATAAAAATAAAACTCAAAAATTGATTTCGCGTTTAAGATTGTTTCACAGAAAGATTAAAACATAAATTGTGTTACAAATGATTCATATAATCATTATAAATTATCAATTTAACTTCATTTGAAACAGATAATTCAAATTAATTCAAAGAACAAATTTTGACTTTTAGAATTCACAACTTTGACTCGATAATTGGAATTCAATAACAAGAATTGGAATTCAATATTTTGCAGAAAGTTTGTTTGATGGATTCCTAACACGACTACACTTTTAGATTTTGAAATTGATTTCGTAATCGCTCAGATTGAAAATTGAAAGTAAGAACAAGGTATCTCCTGTGTTCTTCATCTTTCTTGATTTAATTCAATTGAAAAATTGTAGTAACTTTGTTTAGTTGATAATGACGAGGTGTGAGTGAAAGTTTTCCTCAATTAAGTGTGTAATTTCACTCGATTATAAAGCCAAATTGGTTTATAGTCACGACGTTCAGAAAATAAAAAAAAATCGCTCCTGACTTTCAATTAAATCGTACGATGGATTAAGATGTTTATCACTTTGGGAGACAGAAACAAGATTTAAAAACAGTGGTGATAGCAACAAGGAACTGAATTCTTACTAGAGTCCAGAATAAAAAAAATCATATCTGATACTATAGGAGACATATTCGCATAATCTGTTTTATTATTATTATTTTTTTATTTAATAAACATTAACATTTAATATATATAATAATAATAATAATAATAATAATTATATTAATTAATAATGATGCTAATAATCAAATGATAATATTATTATTGTTAATAATAAAGTGTATCATTTTCTAATAATAATACTGATAATATTGTTAGTAGTAATATTAGAATAGATTATATCATTAATAATAATTATATCAAAATAACAACACTAATAATAATAATTATATTAATAACTAAAAATCATAATTATATAAATGATAATATTAGTAATAACAATATAAATGATAGTTCTTATGATGTTATTTATAAAATATTGATAATTATTAATAACCATGTAAATAATAAAATTCTTTATAATAATAACTACTAATGACATTTAAATTATAACTAGATTATACTTGTTATTATTCTTACAATAATACTTACACTTATAGATTATAATTAATCTTATTAATATATGTATATACAATAATAATATTTTTTAATATAATTGTATTTCAAATATACTAGTAATAGCAATAATATTATTACCAATGATAATAATAATAATCATTATGAAATGTATAACAATAAAATTATTATTAACAATAATAATAATTATACTAATAACATATATATATATATATATATATATATATATATATATATATATATATATATATATATATATATATATATATATATATATATATATATATATGTATATATATTAACATATCTTGAACATTTAATTTTTATATCATACAATATAATATTATTTTATAGAAATTGTACATCTAATTTCATAGTTAATAATATATATATTTATTTATTTATAGTAACTTATTTATTCTATTCATTATATTACATTCTTGATTCCAATTGATTAAGGTGTATCATATTCATTCAAAATATCATATATACATTTATATTTAAATTTATATCTCTATATATATATATACATATATATATATATATATATATATATATATATATATATATATATATATATATATATATATATATATATATATATATATATATATATATATATATATCTTTACACACCATTGTTCGTGAATCGTCGGGAACAGTCAAACGGTAATTTAATTCATGTAACAAATTTAAAGTTTTCGAGACTTCAACATTACAGACTTTACTTATCGTGTCAAAATCATATTAAGGTTAAGTTTAAATTTGGTTGAAAATTCCCGGTTCATCACAATATTGCTCGTTCATCAAGTGCTTGAATGCTGACCACGGTAGTGCGTAAGCAGCATCTTGTCCCACCTGCTCGAGATAGGTGTTCCACCATGTTAACGCAGTACTTGTGAAGGTATTCGTAGCGTACTTTACTTTGTCTTCTTCAGTATATTTACTTATGGCAAACACCGATTCAGCCTTTTCGGTCCACCGTTTTAATCGGATTAGACCCCCGGTTCCATCGAATTCCAAAGGTTTACAGGTAGTGAATTCTTTGTAGGAGCATCCTACCCGATTTCTTGTGGAATTAGTTCCACTGCTAGAACCAGAGTTAATGTTGTTATTTTGCATTGCGGCCTGCACTGCGGCTATGTTCGTAGCAAGGAAAACACGGAAGTCTTCCTCACTCATGTTCAAGTTCTGACAAGTCGTCGGTGCCATTTCCTTCATAAATAGCCAAAAGAATTGAGTTAATCATATAGAATTTAAGAGTAGTCAATAGTATTTCGTAGCATAATATGAACTCTTTTATAAAAGTTTTTTCTTCATATTAGCATTTTATAAGTTTTAATTCGGGTAATACATGCCCGTTAAGTTCATACTTAGTAGCTACTATACAATTCAACTACTACGATTCTATATGAAAAACTAAATACAATAATATTTCGCGTTCAAACTTTTATACAATATTTTTACAAATTTACAATACCGCTATTTTACATATAGCATGAAATATAGCACACAATAACTTTGATACAAAACAGTTGTGACAACAATCCTAGTTAACACGCAAGTCGTTCAGCAAAGGCAATAAAAACACGTAACTCATAAGTCCAGAAACAAGTCATGCATTCTGATTTTACTAAGACTACTTCCCATCCTTTGTCTTGTGGAACATAACCGTTGTGGCCGTTGACAAGACATCATGTTGTAACGTCGTCAAATGGACGAGGGTTTCGTAATGCCCAACAGTCCCGTAACAATCTAAAAACCTTGTTTCTTACCCCAACTACTGAATCCGTCACTTGTGGGTAGGTTTTATTTAAAAGCTGTAATCCGATGTTCTTTTTCTCACTTTGGTGAGAAGCGAACATCACTAACCCATAAGCATAACATGCTTCTTTATGTTGCATGTTAGAAGCTCTTTCTAACTCACGAAGTCCTACGTTGGGATATGTTGAGTCAAAATAGGTTCTTAACCCGTAGCGTAAAATTGCATTTGGGTTTTCCGCATTTAACGCTTTAAAGAAAACACGGCGTAACTTACGGTGTCCCCAATGTGATATACCCCATCTTTCAAATGAAATCCTTTTATAAACTTAGGCATGCCTGGAACGTTCTTCAAATGTTCTACAAACTAATTTTTCCGTAAATAATTGTGCCGACGAATTCTGACCGACTTTAGACAAGATTTCATCAATCATGTCCCCGGGTAGGTCTTCTAAAATTTTTGGTTGTCTATCCTTAACGTCCATTGTGTTTTTATACTGTAAAACAGACGAGAATTAGATTCATAAAAGATAATAATACAATCAATTTTCACATACAACAAGAAAAGTACAAGCACACTTATTTTACATATTTTACACCTCATGATTACAACTCTTTATTCTGACTCACTAGTTTCTTCCTCTTCGGACCTGTTTCGTTTTGCTAATTTTCTAGAGATATATGATGTTCCTCTAATACGAGCCGTTGTTTTCACAAATGGTTTAGAAAAACCTGGTGGCTTAAAGGTTCCCGGGTTATTGTTACAATTTAAGAAATACGGGTGTTGACGATACATATAAAGTTCATCGGGGTTGGAATCAGGTTTCTCTATTTTGATGCCCTTTCCCTTATTATCATCTTTTGCTTTTTCAAATTGGGTCGAGGTAATTTCTATAACATCATCGGAATCCTCATCGGGATCCGATTCATCGGAAAATTGGTAATCTTCCCAATATTTTGCTTCCTCGGCGGAAACACCATTGGCCATTATTAATTTTGGTCCATTAGTTGAGGGTTTTCTTTTATTTGTCTGTTTTTCAGTGGTTCCTAAAATTTCCCCCTCCGTAGCCTCTTCTTCCGGTTCCTCTTCTTCCGGTTCCTCCTCTTCCGGTTCCTTTTCTTCCGGTTCCTCTTCTTCCGGTTCCTCTTCGAGAATTTGTGAATCTTTCCAAAATATATTCGACTCTTCATTATTATTAGGTGAGTCGATGGGATTTGTACTAGAGGTAGAAATCTATCACACATTATCAAATACGTTAAGAGATAAATATATCACATAATATTTACATGTTAAATATATATAGTTTTCAACAAAAAGTGTTAAGCAATCGTTTTTAAAGAAAAATATACAGTCGAAGTCCAGACTCACTAATGCATCCTACATACTCGATAAGATACACTAATGTAAATTTCTGGTTCTCTAAGACCAACGCTCGAATACCAACTGAAATGTCCCGTTCAAATCGATTTATAAACGTTCCATATTAATTGATTTCGTTGTGAGGTTTTGACCTCTATATGAGACGTTTTTCAAAGACTGCATTCGATTTTAAAACAAACCATAACCTTTATTTTATCGATAAAGGTTTAAAAATATTACGACGATTATCAAATAATGATAATCTAAAATATAGCATTTTCACACGATTATTACATAATGATTTACAATAATATTACACATCAATTTAAGTCTTCGAATGCAGTTTTTAAACAATATTATACAAGCATGCTGACTCCAACTCTTGTTCATAAAATAGCATGCAACAGCGGAAGCTCTTAATAATCACCTGAGAATAAACATTCTTTAAACGTCAACAAAAATGTTGGTGAGTTATAAGTTTAACCTATATATTTATCAAATCGTAATAATAGACCACAAGATTTCATATTTCCATTTCTCATAAACAACATGCAATCTGCATAAAAATCATTCATATGATGAACACCTGGTAACCGACCTTAACAGGATGCATATAGAATATCCCCATCATTCCGGGACTCTCATCGGACATGATAAATTGAAGTACTAAAGCATCCATAACTCGGATGAGGCTTGTTGGGCCAAATAGATCTATCTTTAAGATTCGCGTCAATTGGTGGCAATTATAATAAACACTAATTCTTAGGCTACCAAGCTAAAAAGGGGCATATTCGGTTCGATAATTCAACATAGAATATAATTTTGATCACTTGTGTCTATTTTATAAAACATTTATAAAACTGCATGTATTCTCATCCCAAAAATAATAGATTCTAAAAGTGGGACTATAACTCACTTTCACAGATTTTTCCTTCGTTGGAAATAAGACTTGGCCACTAGTCGATTAACGAACCTATAACAAATATGTACATATATATTAAAGTATGATTTAAATATATTCACAACATTTTTTGTTGCGTTTTTATGATTTAAGTTTGTTAAGTTAGCAGTCCTCGTTAGTAACCTACAACTAGTTGTCCACAGTTAGATGTGCTGAAATAAATCAATATATATTATCTCGAATCAATCTACAACCCGGTGTATACAAGTCTCAGGCTAGATCACAACTTAAAGTATATATATTATTTTGGAATCAACCTCAACCCTGTATAGCTAACTCAAACATTACTGCATATAGAGTGTCTATGGTTGTTTCGAAATATATATATAGATGGGTAGATATGATATGTCAAAACATTGCATACGTGTCTATGGTATCCCAAGATTACATAATATGTATAATACAATATAAATTAGTTAGGATATGTTTAGTCTAGATTTGTTACAAAATTTTCGTAGCTAAAACTAGCAAATTTATCCAATTTTATTTTACCCGTCATTTCTTCGTTTCAAATCCGTTTTGAGTGATTCAAGTTGCTATGGTTTCATAATGAAATGAAATTTATGAAATTAAACAGAAAAATTATAAGTTTATAGTCAGAAATACAGGTTAAAAGTCATTTTTTAAAGAGGTAGTCATTTCCGTTGAAAGAACGACATCTTGATGACCATTTTGAAAAACATACTTCCACTTTGTGTTTAACCATGATTTTTGGATATAGTATCATATTCATATGTAATATCATTTTTCTAGAAAACAAACTTCCAATTCAAATATTAAGATAGTTTTTATTTTTCTAACCCAAAACAGCCCCCGGTTTCACTACGAAGGCGTATGTCCGGTTTTACGGTGTTCTTCGTGTTTCCAGGTTTTAAATCATTAAGTTAGAATATCATATAGATATAGAACAGGTTTTTAGTTGATTTTAAAATTCAAGTTAGAAGGATTAACTTTGTTTGCGAACAAGTTTAGAATTAACTAAACTATGTTCTAGTGATTACAAGTTTAAATCTTCGAATAAGATAGCTTTATATGTATGAATCGAATGATGTTATGAACATCATTACTACCTCAAGTTTTGTGGATAAACCTACTGGAAAAGAGAAAAATTGATCTAACTTTAAAGGATCCTTGGATGGCTTGAAAGTTCTTGAAGTAGAATCATGACACGAAAACAAGTTCAAGTAAGATTTCCACTCGAAATAAGATTGTTATAGTTATAGAAATTGAATCAAAGTTTGAGTATGAGTATTACCTTGAATTAGAAAGATATCTTACTGTAAATAAGAAAGATTTCTTGAGATTGGATGATCACTTGAAATGGATTTGCAAGATTGGAAGTAAGCTAGCAAGTTTGAAAGATTTCTTGAAGTGTTCTTGAATGGTTGTTTTTATGATGATTAAAGCTTGTAATTGAAGTTAAAAGATGGTAAAAATGCTTGGAGATGATCAAGTATTATGATAGGAGTATTTTAAGAGAGAATTTGGAGTGTAAGTATGAGAAAATGGAATGGAAAAATGGGGTGAAATCATAAAAACGGGATTACTAGTTATAAAGAGAAAAAAGATCCTTAAGTTTGTTTTTAGCTCATTAGTCATACAAGTTGTTAAATAATGGTTCCATATGTTTTTTACTCTAAGATGGCTGCTAAGAATGAATGATTAAAGGTGTATATACCAATATTAAATACATCTAGAAGCTGTGTATTGTACGAGTACGAATACGGGTACATACGAGTAGAATTGTTAATGAAAATGAATGAGAGTGTAATTGTGAGCATTTTTTCTAAGTAGAAGTACTTTGATATGTGTCTTAAAGTCTTTCAAAAGTGTACTAATACATATTAATACACTACATGTATATACATTTTAACTGAGTCGTTAAGTCACCGTTAGTCGTTACATGTAAGTGTTGTTTTGAAACCTTTAAGTTAACGATCTTGTTAAATGTAATTAATCCATTGTTATAATACTTAAATAAGATGTTAAATTGTTATGTTATCATAATAACATGGTTTATAAATATATCTTAACATCATATATATATGTTAAAATACTATTACAACGATAATCGTTACATATATGTCTCGTTTCGAAATCCTTAAGTTAGTAGTCTTGTTTTTACATATGTAGTTCATTGTTAACACACTTAATGATTTACTTAATTATCATTTTATCATGTTAAATATAGTGTAACAATATCTTAATATGATACATATGTATTTAGTAAGACGTTATTATAACGATAATCGTTATATATATCATTTTCGAGTTTCTTAAATCAATAATCTCATTTGTTTGTATATAACTCATTGTTAACATATTTATGGAGATACTTACTTATCATAATCTCATGTTAAATATATATATATATATATATATATATATATATATATATATATATATATATATATATATATATATGTATATATATATATATATATATATAATCATGTAGTTTTTACAAGTTTTTAACGTTCGTGAATCGCCGGTCAACTTGGGTGGTCAATTGTCTATATGAAACTCATTTCAAATAATCAAGTCTTAACAAGTTTGATTGCTTATCATGTTGGAAACATTTAATCATGTAAATATCAATCTCATTTAATATATATAAACATGAAAAAGTTCGGGTCACTACACTCTTCGATCATAGCCCCCTTAAATTCCTCCCACGGTGTAGCATAAGCCTCGTCAATACCCTTAGCCTGAGCAAGTGTGTTCCACCAGATTAAAGCACCGTCTGACAGTGTACAGGAGGCATACTTAGTCTTGTTCATTTCTGAGCAGTTGCTCACACGAAACACAGCTTCCAATTTCTCAAACCACCTCGTCAGTCCAACCGGCCCCTCAGTACCACTGAAATTGTGGGGCTTGCAGCTTTGAAATTCCTTATAGGTACACACGTTATGATTGTGCTGGTTAACAGGTGGAGCTTGGGGGTTGACATTCGCAATTGCAGCGGCTATTCATTCAGTTATCACCTCCTCAATCTGTGCTGCTGTGGGCGTTGATCTTCCGTTTGCCATTGATCTTCCGTTTGCCATTGATCTTCAAAATAGAAATTTCGACTTAAGTCAAAATCCAGCATTCAATAAATAGTAATACGATGTATAGTAACCAACATGGAATCAACACATCGCATGTTAATTAAGTAATACAACTAGATACAGATACCACAAAATCATCATACAGTAGCGTAAATAGAACTCCGTACAGAAATTAAACAACACCAAGTTCCATTCATTAAATAAGAAAGTTGCATACATCCGCATAAGGTTCGTACAATACAAGAGTAAAACATGAAACTACAAACGGGATTACATAATGAAATCTAATACAACAGCCCTATGGTGACGGTGGGTAAAAGATGTCAATCATGTGGGACACCTGGTCCTCGAGCTCAGTTACCCGAGCACGGAGGATATGCACTTCCCTCGTCAGTTCCTCGACGACGGGGGATGCTGGTGGGGCAGGCGGTGCAGACGGTACAGGTGGAGCTGGTGGTGCAGGTGATGCTGGTGGAGCTGGTGGTGCAGACGGTCCAGCACCCGAAGTAGACAGTGCGTAACGAGAAGCCTTACGTACGAATGGATCGGCAGGGTAAGGCACAACCCTCTTACGGGCGGTAACCCTAACCAACTGTCCGCGTGCGTCCACGAACATTCTACCTCCATTAACCCCCGGAATAATAGTACCATCGAAACGATACCGTTTCTTCGGCTGGGTAGAGGGCGGCTGCACGGGCGTCTCCTCAGGGTCCTCGTCGGAATCCTCTTCGGAATCCTCCTCGCTGGAGTCGTCGGATGATGAATCGTCTGAATCATCTGAAGGTGGATGTGCCTGACCGGTAGTCATAAGTCGGTATCTGCCAGGCGGGATCGGCACGACACGTCCATCAGGAAGGCGTCTAGCCCAATGTCCATGCTCATTGCGGAAAGGACCGTCCCCATTTTCTTCAGGAATCACAGCACCACCGGAATGGTGTTGTGGCTCCGGGAGTCCTGGGTTAGGTGGAGCTGGAATCTCCTCTGGGTCCTCGTCTCCATTGGAGATAATCATCAGGTCAGGTGCGTGGCTACTGTTCCCAGAGGATGAATCGCCAGAGTCACTGGAGGGTAGCGATGATGGGATCTGTGAGTCGGCAGCAGTAGCAGGCGAGGTGGCAGATGAATCTGAGTTGCTGTCCAAGTCAATGATGATGGGCGGGATACCCGACATCTGAACAAGGAAAAATAACTTTTTCCATGTCAGTAAGTCATATAGCAAGCACGTATTAGGCAAAGTAACTACGACAGTCTTGATCATCTATAGCAGTAAATAACATGGCAATCATAACAAATCCTACAGAAGTATCATGCAACAGAAAGCAGATAGTAGCATGCAGTAGTGAAAACATGTAGCAGTATACGACATATAGCAGTAAAAGTAAGCAGCAACATGCAGCAAGTTCCGCAGAAACAAGTAAACTAGCAAGTTGTAGATTAGTCCTGTTAGTGAATCCTACTCGGTCCGGTCTAGACTCACTAATGCAACCTAATTCCCTACAACCAATGCTCTAATACCAAATGTGATTCCCCGTACAAAATTAACGTGTACGGATCATCAACAACAGGATCATTACAAGGTCAAACACTATATGCTGTTTTAAAAAAAAAAGTTTGCATTCATAAGAAAATGTGACGTCATAACTAACGTCAAATGTTTAACATACGATAGTGTGCTTCTATGAATAGAAGGCAATAATAATAGTACATGACCCAATGGTCATTACAAATTCATTTTTTCAAAAGTAACATAGTTTGTGAATGCAAGGTAAACGTTTCATGCAGAGATATCTCTAACAAAAGCAGCGGGAGTCTACACAGCAAGACAACTACAGCGGAAGCATCAAACCTCTAAGCACTTGAGAAAACATGCTTAAAACGTCAACACGAATGTTGGTGACCTATAGTTTAAGTATAATAGTAATATAAGGTAGGCCACGAGATTTCAGTGTTTCAAAACAGTATGAAAAGTATATGTTCAACCGTGGGCACTTGGTAACTAACTTAATGTAATATCACCCCCTAAAAGTACACTTGGCGAGTGCGTAAGTTTACGAAGTATTAAACACCCGTTAAATGCTAGCGCTACTAGCCCGAGTGGGGATGTCTAACCCTATGGATCCATATCTAAGATTCGCGTTCACCGTTTTAAAAACCAATGACTAAACGTTACCGAGCTAAGGGGAAAGTTTATGCCGTTGTATAACCCACACATATATAAATTTTAAGTACTCGTGCCTAGTATGTAAAACGTAAAACACGCATGTATTCTCAGTTCCCAAAATAGTTAAAGTAAAAAGGGATGTTATAACTCCCAGTGAAAAGTAGTAAAGTCGGTACGAGATAAGTAAGCAAGTAGTTGGTCTGAAAGGTCCTCAACCTAAGTCAAAAGTTACTAAGTCAGTAAATCGTTCCCAAAGGTTTAAAAGTATGTAAATTAGGTCTTAATTATCATCATCATTCATCATCATAGGTAAAAAGTAAAGTAAGTTTTCAATCAAGAATAGAGATCGAAACAAAGGCTGACTTCGTTCAGTCGCAACGACCTCTATACAAACTGAAATGAGGTGTGACTAGTAGCCATGGCTCCGTATATGAGTCCCCTAGTTGCTGACCAATTTCCAGAACCAAACTCATCTTTGTTTGACCGTGGTGACGGTTTAAGTGCGAGTAGGTCAGAAATTTCAGCACAACGTTACAAGGGTGTAGTGATTTTCAGAAGGATATAAATCCTAAACCGTAACTCGGATTAAGACGAGACCTAAATGGAAAATCATCTACTCGAACCAAACTAACTGGAAATCAACTTTCCAGTAGCCCAGGTGACCTGATCAGATCCAGAAAACAGTAAGCAAAGTGTTCCAGTGGGTTCTTGGTGCTTGATGCTCATCAAGGTTCTCATCCTTGATGCTTATAGCTTCAAGTGTACAACTCGTTGATGTGTTTGCATCATCTTTACCAAGTTTTGACCATCATGACACTAGGGTATGTCTAAGATATGTAGCACAACTCATTTAAGGGTTGTAAGTAGGTTGATGAACCAAAGTTACATCAAGATCTTAGATCCAACACATACATGAGTTCTAATAGTAATATTAAACTACAAACTTGAAAGTAAACTAATAAATAAGATCTTAAGTTGTAGAACTTAGATCTTAGTTAGATCTTGAAGATCCTAGACTAGAAAGTCTAGATCTAGTGTTCTTAAGTTAAACCCTAAGTTATGGAACTTGGATCTTTACTTTAATAAAACCATAAGTTATAAAACTTAGATATTAATCTTGTAGAATGTATATATAAGCTTATAAGCTTTTGTTTTAGATAAAATTGAAAGACCATAAGCTATAGAAACTTAGATCCAACATAAGTGTATGAAGTTATAACTAGAAATTTAAACTTCCATGTTCTTGAACTTACAAAGTTTCAACTTTAGTTTCAAGAAAAATGAGATCAAGTTTAACTAGTAATACTTGACCAAAATTATATATCATGAAAATAAATAAATAAAATGAAGAATTAAACTAAAGTTACAAGTAACAAGTTCATGTTTGTTTCAAACTTAAGAAGATTCAAGCCAAAACTTGGATCTTTAAGAAAATAAACCTTAAGTTTACAAAACATGAACACAAGTAAGACCTCAAAGCTTATGAGCTTTAGATCTTTATAACATCTTAAGTGTAGAACCATAAGTTATAGAAACTTAGATCCTTGTTCTTGATTTCTCATCAAACAAAGATGGAAGAAACAAGATTCATGAAGATACAAACTATAAAGTTTGGTCTTGAACAACAAACTAGTAAATTGATGATGAACTTGGTGATTATTAAAGGAAAAAGAAGAAAAAAAAGAAAATGTATTACTTACAATTAGAGAGAAAAGTTTTAGAGTGAGAGTAGTGTAAGAAAGGTGTGTATGTGGAATGAAGTAATACAAGCATATAAGTAACAAAAATTGAAAAATGGAACTCCTCCCACCCTTGCTAGAACCGTCGGCCTTTAGGCCAAAATGGGGAAGTCAAAAGTGTTATTTCAATTGTGGGAAGGTGGTGAATGCTAGGAAGAGTAATAAGTTAAATGCATGGAAAGTTGGTGCTTGCATGCTTGAACATTTGTCTCCTCATTTAACTTAATTAATCTTGTTTAAGCTTAATGAATTATTAGCATAATGGTGGGCTTACTAGTAATCCATTAAGTAATGTAGGGTGGACTTCCAAGTCCAAAAATATAAGCCCATGTTCAAGTATGCAACAAATAAATAAAAAGCCCAAGTAATTAACTACTTACACTAGTTAATTAGAAATAATTAATAATAATTAATTATGAATGTAAATAATATTCGAAATATTATTCGTGAAAAGCGTGTGTCACAAAGACAAGTCGGGACATGGAAAGTCAAATACGATAACAAGTAAAATGTATAAGAATACATTTATTAAAGCGCAAGTATTAATAATAAATATTAATAAATATAAGTCGGAAAATCCAGGGTCGTTACAATTAACCCTTGGTAATAAATTAAAATCAACACGTCAAACATCATGATTACGGAAGTTTAAATAAGCATAATTCCTTTATTTTATATCTCATCACACTTTTATTTATTGTCTTTTTATTTATCGTACTTTAAATTATTGCACTTTTAATTATCGTACTTTTATTTTATCTCATTTTTATTTTTCGTCATTTACTTTACGCTTTAATTTAAGTTATATTTAATATTTTGCGTTAGGACTTAAAATCGACAGACCGGTCATTAAACGGTAAAACCCCCCTTTTATAATAATAATAATACTACTTATATATACTTATATATATATATATATATATATATATATATATATATATATATATATATATATATATATATATATATATATATATATATATATATATATATATATATATATATATATATATATATATATATATATATATATATATATATATATATATATATATATATATATATATTCAAATAAAGTTTAAAATAAATATATCTTTAAACTTAGCCAGCTCCCTGTGGAACGAACCGGACTTATTAAAAACCACACTACTCTACGATTAGGTACACTGCCTATAAGTGTTGTAGCAAGGTTTAGGTATATCCATTCAATAAATAAATAAATAACTTGTGTAAATTGTATCATATTTAATAGTATTTCGTAATAAAAATAATAGTATTTCGTAATAAAAATAATAGTATTTCGTATACACCTCTGCACACATCACCTTGCACGTTTCCATAACAAATGTGTCCATCAATCCATTTTGTAATTTTCAACACATGATCCTTATTTTTCATTATAGCAGCTACCATTCAAGGACATCGTCTAATTTGATTTGGACCATTGTAATGAGGACTGTTTGTGTAACAAATTGCTTTATAATAACTTGGCCTGCTATCTTCAAAAAAATTTCTCTCTGTCGATCGATATTCCGATTCCAAACAACGAATACAAGTTCTTCTTTATTTCTAAAAACCATTCATCTTCTAAGTACACCGTCGTTTCTAAAACAATCTCATCCTAGCCCGTCATCCTCATCGAACACAGGTCGATCAGAATCTTCTTCAACATTAAGAAACCCGAAAGGACGGTTCACGGGAGGTTGAATCAGCCTCTCGATCACGTTTTGATCATCTTCAGATATATCTCCTTCGACACTATAATTCTCTACCGAACCTTCACTCATTTTTGATGCACCATCATCAGAATCAACTTCTTCATTTTGTTCTTCAGCCACCACCTCATCTTCATCTACAAACATACCTCCTGATTGAGATGTAGATGCACCACCGCCCCCGGTTTGTGTAACTTGCGAAGATTGAATTGAACTTTGTAACTGATCTACAAAACCGGATCGTTGTGTCAAAAAGACTTGCGCAAACTGAATTTCAATTTGACCAATGTAATATGGATTTTGACTAGCCAAGAAATAAATTGATTCTAAAGAATTATCGTCGTGAATTTCAGTCAGAAACGCATAGCCAAAGGACTCATTCCACATAATCATCCTCAACGCATATGTTCTTGGATCAGCACCCACATATTTATAACCCATTTCATTTAGCTTCATGCAATTAATCTTTCGGTATAGTGGAAAAGTGGTTCTAAGTAATGTTTCATCACTAGTTAACCACCCATTTTGAAATGTAACTCTACCACCCCAAACAAAATGAACCATAAAACCACGAAATTCAATCATTTTATGTGATGAATATAAGGGTGTTTTAGTGTTATAGTAATATGAGGTGTTTTAGTATTTTAGTGATTGAAGAAACATGTAATGATAATGGTTTTGAGATTAATTGATTCAAATTTAACTATATAAATACACTATTTTTCTGGCAATTCAAACTCATATTGATTGTAACAATGGACTATGATATGATAGGTTGCAGCCTTGCAGTAATAATAGGTTGAAAAACAATAATAATAGTCTAAAAAACAGTAATAATAGACTGAAAAACTGAAAAACAAATCTGTAAAAATCAGGGGTTCAAACCGGCATTTGATTTTCCGATTTGCAGATCGTGTCAGATATGCTGGAAAGGTTGTACGATTAGGGAAACGTGGCTACAAACTGGCATTTGAATTGCCAATTCGGATTAAAAAACTGCAAACCGATAAATGAAAGGTTGGTTTACCCATTTCTATAATTTTCAACTTTGAAAAACCATTTATGTAATTAGCCTAACAAATTTTACCATTTTTGAAAGAATTCAACTAAAAGGGCTTCGTACTTGAAATTGGGCTGATAAAGCTATTTGGGCTTGATGTTGGCCCAAAACTAGTGGTAATGTATTTAAATTTGAGGCTTTTGGCTGATAAAAAAGAAAATTAGAATATGGTTTCACTTAAGCTTAGTCTTTTTCCATTTTATAGTGAGTTTTTAGGCATAGATAATTCATTATTTAAAATATTATCAAACGAGTATTTGAAGATGTATAAGGTTGTTAGATTGAGTGACTTGAAGTTGAGATAAACTTCTAGTAGTTCATAAAAGTTACACATATGAATTAACAAATCTATATGATTGTGTGCTGACAAATGTATAATGTAAAATACATGTAATATATATTCTTCTATACGTTCAACTGCATAAATCACGCTGCATTTAAATCATAATCTCTATGACGAAAACTATAAGCTTTGAACCAATCTTGATGCTGCCGTATCTCTTACTTGTGCATTTGAAGTATGACATACAGAAGTAAACCGTGGCGTAGTAAATGTCCCATGAAATACACTATTGTAAATGGCTTGGTACGCAGTTTGTGTTAAATGCAATCCATCCCAATTAGCATATGTTTCTGGCTGAGCACATGTTGTTGATGAGGGATCCGCACATTGTATTATTGGATTGTAGTTATATGGCCCTCCACCTCCACAACATGCTTTTAGAGCTCCGTTTGTAAATCCTGTAGTATTTCAAAGCCAATATAACTATTTCAATGGAGTCATATTTAAAGAATATAATTAAAAAATGGGATAGTTCCTGATGAAGGTGTGTCATAAAGAATTTCAATGCACAAATTTTGAAACGCAGATATTATGAAATTATGTTTAAAACGTTAACAGGTTGAACAGTATTGTTAAAGAAAAATAAGTATGCTCAAACCGATGGTGCATCGGTCACTTGGTAATGGGTGAGACATCTTAGGAATTAAAAAACGGAAGGTCAGGAGTTCAAGCCCTGACACCCCAACCCATAATCACAACCCCTATGTAGTAAACAGACTGTGAATAGACAGACTGTGGGACACTATGAGTTACTGGTTACTAGTACCTTTTTTTTTTTTTTTTTACAAAACAAAGTAAGTATGCTCAAGTGGTAAACTAGATCATCAATTTTTACTAGTTGTGTGCTTGTGTTAATATGTGGATATAAAGGATCTATACGTTTTAACAACTTATAAAAATGTTTAATCGTTAGCTCCAAAATCGTGAATACAAATTAAATATTGTTGCTGATCAATGGCGAATATAGAATCCAAATTCAAGGGGTCCTATACAATTTGATTATTTACTTCAAAAAAATCATTGTTTTTGAAAACATATGGGTCCTGTCTTTAAATTTAATAGTGTCCTACAAAATTTTAATTTTAATTTGTAAAAATAAATTAAAAAATACTCCTTAAGTCAATTCTTGATATGTCAATTGTATAACCTACGCAAATCAGGATATATGAATATGAATAAGATATCCAAATTCAAATTAACAATATTAAAGTACCGTATTTTTCAGGATTACGATAGAATTGCATGGCGGCATTGTTGTAATCCGCATAGAATATGTTGACATTTGGGTGAGCTTCTCGGATTTGAATTAATGATGTTTGGAGCAACTCATTGTGCCACTCTGAAAATTTGTTAAGTGCAGTCATGCAACCTGTTGTGTTATCATATTCTACTCCATCCTTGCCATAGTATACGGTTAGATAGGCTGATGAGCATCCAATTGGTAGGTTTCCTGGTACCACAATTGTTTCTGCACCAAGATCGATCAGTTCCTGTATTGATCCCATGTCGATCCGGTTAATGTAATGCATGTGGGATTGTACTTGACACATTATATGATTGTAGTTGATCGGTTACTTACATAAATTGATGAAGTGATGGTGTTGATAACAAGAGGAACGTACGGTTTTAACACATCAATTGGTTTCCCAGAAATTACTCCGTGATTGTAATCATTACCTCCTATCTCCCCCATAAGAATTAATGAACTTTGGAGAAACTTTTTACACTCTGCAAGTTATAGTTAGATAGAAGCATATATCAAAAGAACTCGATGTTGGATGTTTTAGAATTTTCGTTTAGGGTAAATAATCGATAGCCGGATAAATCATTGAATCATGATCACTTTCCGAAAGTAATTATTCGACTCTTTATTGTCCGGATTACACAAATATCACTTTGGGATAAGACAGATATTACGTTCTTGTTTATGACATAAAATAAGAATAATTTCGCACAAGAGAATTAGGTTTCGTATTGTGTATATTTCTCATGAATGATCGTCTATGTATTTATAAGCACCCGTAACTATGCAAGAAGATATATTCGAATTAATTCGTCGACTGACTCTCCATAAATATCTCCAATAATATTCAAAGTGGTTAAGGTACTAATATTTTCCATAAACAATAATTATCCTGTCAATATAGAATAAGTTGTCACACGAATAAATATTCCGTATATTACTAAAACTTAGATATCACGCTAAATCTCAAAATTCGTGCTAAGTGTTTTTCTTGCTGCCTCTAAGAGGGAGTAGCAAAGGAATAAATCTCCAACAATTCCTTGGTCTAGACCAGGACTAGGTTTTTCAAAGATTTAACATCAAAAAGGAATAAAGATTTCTAATCAAATCAAGTATCAATATAGGAAATACGACTTTTTCAAAATTGTGAAAAGATGGATTAGAATCGGTTTCTTTGATGCTAATAACTTTGGACCAGTGACAATGTTCTTCACCAAGTATAATGAGCGTAGTGGCGGTGATATAAGAGGAAAAATCGTCGGTAAAAGTAATATTACTAATCAAAAGATTACTCTTGAAGATGTTTTGCATGTTAAGAATCTGAGCTTTAATTTGCTAAGTGTACGTAAAATTTGCGATAAAAATTATAACATGCTATATACCCTATTTAGTTCTCATATCATTAGAGATAATATAAACATTATAAATGGGACTGGAATGAAATTGGAAAGAAAGGTATATATATATACGTGCAAGCTAAACGACCACAAGCATGTAGATATATGTCTTGTTTATATTCATGACAATACTTATGACATAGGATAGTAAGGCATGCTAACTTTAAACTAATTCATAACATATCCTTTAAGGACATATTCATAAAATATAAAATTAATTTTTGTGATGCTTGTAAGGTATGCAAACAAGTCCAAGAAAGTCATAAATCTAAACACATAATTTCAACAAAACGTTACTTGGAACATTTGCATTTCGATCTATTTGGACATTTGTTCGTCAAAGTTAAGGAGGAATTTTTTATACCATAGTATGATGATTTTTCTAGGTACACATAGACATTATTAAAACAAAAAAATAAGGCTTTTGAAAGATTTAAAATTTTTGGCACTAAAATTTAAAACTAACTTGGTTGTACTATAGTTACAATATGTATGGACCATGGTAAAGAATTTGATAATGAAGCCCAATTTAGTGCATTCTATGATATGTATTGTATTTCTCTCAATTTCTCGGCTACCCGCATACCACATTCAAATGATGTTATTGTAAGGAAAAACCATACCCTTCAAGAAAAGAGTAGGACTATGCTAAATGAGCAATCTATACCTTAAAAGTTTTGGTTTGAAGCCGTAGCAACCTTGACCTACATTCAAAATAGAGTCCTAGTTAGACCATTAATTGATAACACCCCATACGAAATCTTAAATGGTAGAAAACCCACATTAAGTCATCTTAGGGTGTTTGGATGTAAGTGTTTCATTCTTAATAAAAAGGCTATATCTCACAAAATTTGAGCCTAAAGCCTATGATGAGTATTCGTAGGTTACTCATTAGAAAGTGATTGAGTTTTAAACAAATACACTAATGTCTTAAAAGAATCATTAGACGTCACGTTTGATGAGTCGGCTCCTCTACCTAATGAGTAAAATAAATCCACGAAAACAAATGAGAATGAAGAGTCTATTGAAAACACTTCTAGTGAAGAAAATCTAGGATCTATGACAAATGTCAAACATGTGAAAGATCATCCAATTGAACATGTTATTGGCGAACTTAACACGATCACAAACCTTTAGCCTCATTGAAACTTATGCCTTCATTTCTCAAGTCGAATCTAAAAATATAAAAGAAGCTTTATTAGATGAAAGTTGGGTCTTGCCGATGCAAGAGGAATTAAATCAATTCTAAAAGAGTGAGGTATGGGTTTTGGTGCCTTTACCTAGTGAGCAAAACTTGATAAGAGCTAAGTTTGTCTATAGAAATAGAATAGATTAAGATGGTAATGTCACTAGAAATAAAGTTGGGTTGGTTGCTCAAGGGTATAGTCAACAAGAGGTATAGTCAACAAGAATGGATTGATCATAATGAAACATTCGCCTCGTGGCTAGATTAGAGTCCATTAGGATACTTCTTTCTTATGCTTGTGCTAATGATTTAAAACTTTATCAAATGGATGTAATAAGTGCTTTCCTAAATGAAATTATAAATGAGGAAGTTTATGTTTCTCAACCTCCGAGCTTTAAAGACTTTGAGAAACCGTACCATGTGTACAAACTTAAAAAGGCATTGTATGGACTTAAGCAAGCACCTAGAGCATGATACGAAAGACTTAGAATATTTCTTGTAGATCATAATTATGATATGGGTAAAATTGACCATACATTATTCATCAAAAGACATGATAAACACTTAATTATTGTTCAAATATATGTTAATAATATTGTGTTTTGTTCTACTAACGAATCTCTTAGCAATATGTTTTTAAAGCTAATGCATGATGAATTTGAAGTGAGTATGATGGTTGAGCAAAAGTTCTTTCTTTGATTACAGATCAAACAAATTGAAGATGTACCGTTCATTAACTAACAAAAAAATATTCAAGAAATGCTTAAGAAGTTTAAAATGCAAGATTCAAAACCACTTGACACTCCAATTGGCTAAAAATGTCAAACTAACTCTTGACGGAGAAGGAGAGTATTTCGACAGCACAAAGTTCTAAGGAATGATTAGATCATTATTATATCTAACGGTCAAAAGGCCCGATATTATGTATATTGTTTGTTTGTGTGCTAGTCACTTTTCAAGCATCACGAAAATGTTTTTACAAAAGCCTACCCGCGGAAGACTCAAGAGATGTTATTTATAAAAAAATGGATTCACCCTTTAAAGTTCTAAAATATGAAGAATGTTGAAGGATAATGAACCAACTCAAAGGATGCTTGTGAAAGAAACAGTCTCAAAGGAAAACGTTCATAGAAATCTAAAGTGCTTCGCAAAAATAAGAATACTCATATCTATCCCTTTAGAATCACAATAAAGACTTTAAAAGACTACTTTACCGTTTTTCACCCAAAAACCGAAATCATAACTTCACCACTATTCACTGATCATATACATAGCATTGTATATGTATATTTTATTGGCTAAAGGCCAAAGGCAAAACTACACGAATTATAAGGCAAAGCTATGAAATGTTCGCTAAAAATAAGTACAGCGGTTACGTTTTCGCATTAATGCAAGACCGCGGTTTAATCCGCTGAGTTTCCGCGGATAGTTAAGTAATTCGCAAACCGCGGATATCTCGAATGCTATAAATAGGGAGCTAGGCCTCTCATTTATAGGTTGTTGATTCTCTGCCATTTTGCCTAAGCCTTTGTAATTTCCACTTGTGATCTTGCCCAAGGGATTTTTACACCGCGCAAAGGTGAATTATGCTAATTAACAATCAAGACTGGGTCGGGGTGGTTGATCACTTGATAGTTAAAGTGAAAGACGATCATCGGGGCCCAAAATAATCATCAAACATTCCATCCTCCATTATAATCTTATTGCACTCAATCCTTAATTAAGTAACATCGCTAATCTTGTTTTTGTTGTGATGATTTACAGGTGCTTTTGTAATACGCAATCAGTCGATCTGCTCGACAATCATGATGACAAATGCAAAGCAAACTGGCGTTTCTGCGAATGCTGATGCACTGCATGGTGATTCGCAGAACGTTGTGATATTTCCATTGCAAACAAATGCTAGTATAACCGCGGGAAAATCGGTTCAAGAACAGATCGCTAAAACATCTGCTAAAAACGACTCGCAGCCAGAAGTTGCTGCTGAAAAAATGATTGCGCGAAGAACTTTGCTGCAAAATCGCAATGAAACAATCGCTGATGGGAAGAGACCAAAAGCTTTATCTGGGAAATCTAGTCTGCGAACTGACAAAATTGTTGGTACTGCAATCGAGCAAGCTAAGAGAGATGCTAAGCGTAATTGCGAATCTCGCATACCGCGCACTTACTTATGGCCATTGAATGATTCAGGATCACAAGTTGATCGTCTAGTTCTTGAGCATAATGATAGCGATAGTGATAATGCAGAAGATCGCATTCATTTGAACTCTGCGTACAAATCAAAAATGGCAAAAACACCAAGAGAAGAGATCGAATTTTCTGATGATTCGGACAGCGTAGAAGAGTTTGTTAAAAATCCACATGTTAAGCGAAAGCGACCACCAATACCTTTCCCTCGCGATGGGGAAGAAGGTGAAACATCTGACGCTGCTCGCAGAGAAAATGCCCAGAATTTTTTGGCGGATGCTTTCAGAAGCATTGCGCCAAAGTCAATGCAACATAAGTTTGACCAACCAAATTTTTTGCAAGACCTGCTTACTAAATTTTGTGCGAATAATACAGATGTTCGCACAAAAAAGGCAACAGAAATCACTACTACTACGGACAAGTTTGTCCAGCACATTTCTGATTATCCAATTGTTTTTCCGCCGATCGTGCCGGCAACTCTGGGAGTCTATTCGGGTCTAACCGATCCCTTAGATTTTCTACAACACTTTGAGGGGGTCGTGAGCACCTACAACTGGGATGAACCAGTTGCGTGTAGAGTATTCCCCATGGCTTTGCAAGGGTCAGTAAGGGAGTGGTTTCATAGTCTGCAATCTCGCAGTATCATTGGCTTTGTCGATTTGCGCGAAAAATTTTTGCTGCAGTTTCAAAATCTGTTACAGCAAAAAAAGACACATATCGAATGTCACGATATTAAGCAAGGCAATAAGGAAACTTTGAGCGCATTACTTACGCGGTACATTTATGAGTGCCAAAAAATTCCGTGATTGAATGAAGATCAGAAAATTTCTGGTTTTTTGCATGCTATTAACCCACAGCGACATCCTACTCTTGTGCGGAGATTGCGGAGAGACGTTCAGCCAACTTTTGCAAAAGTTCAACAGGAAACATATGATTATCTCCGCGGTGGAGAGGATAGCAATATAACCCCTGTGTGTGGATGGGGTAGAGACAAAAGTTGGCGAGATGACAATGACTCTTTTCGCGATGGTAACAGTGATAATTACCGCGGATCAGGTTTTCCGCGGAGAAATGGCGGTGGTGGATACCCGCGAAATGACAGGTTTCAAGGCCAAAATGATAACCATGGTTATGGCCACCGTGATCGCTATTCTACACGAAAGTGGAGCAATGAATCATTCAATATCATTCAGACGCTAACAAAAAAGCCCAAGGAAATTTTGTTGCAAGAAAGAGTTGCTAAGTCTTTTCCTGATCCGCAGCCTTTGGGAGAAAATAGCAGGCGCGATAGATCAAAATTTTGTGTTTTCCATGACGATTACGGTCATGACACCAATCGTTGCAGAGATTTGGCGGAATTCATTGCAGAAGCATACGAGCAAGGCAAGCTGGACCATTTAATCGCACAAAACACCGCGAATGCGATTATAATGCCTACAGAAGCTAACACCTCGAATGCATTAAACGCGGTTGAGCTAAAGGCTCCCGCAGTAAAAAATCTGGGAGTAAAAATGATGAGCAAAAAAGAAAATCAGCGCGGAATCCAGGTCATCAACGTGGTAGAAATGCAGGGCGAAAAGTCGGTAATGCAAATTTCAGAACAGATTGTCAGTTGGAAATGTCCCTCTATTACATTTCCACCTACAAGCTTGACTGCGGATGTTGATAAACCTGTAGTGGTTTCATTTCGCGTTGCAAATACTGGAATAATGATAATGAAGATACATGTGGACACTGGTAGCAGTGTTGACGTCATGTACGAACAATGCTTTAGCAAGTTGCCCGTGAACATTCAAGCTTTGATGAAACCTACTGCGGTTTCACTTGCCGGGTTCTCAGGAGAGTCATCCTGGCCCGTTGGCCAGTTGGAATTACAAATGGAGTTAGTTGATGACAGCGATGAGTCGCTAAGGCGCCAAGCTTTATTGAATCTGTACATAATGCGAAATCAATCGCGATTCAATATGATACTTGGGCGCACAGCTTTGTGCATGTTTGGCGCTATACCATCTACCATACATGGTATGCTAAAATTTTCTGCCAATAAGGGCATTGGCACGCTGATTTCTGCGGAAGTGGAGCCATTCTGCGCCATGATTATGGCAAATGCAAATTTGGGTATTGAAGGACATTCAGTTAATCCTGAGTAGTGCGAAAATTTAAAAGTTGTAATGAGATACTATGGCAAATTTCATTAATGCGTGATATGTTGTGTTTATGTTTCGAATCTTGTAATGCGAAATAATAATGAATAAAGCAAAGTTAATTTCAGTGTTAGTAATTGTTTCTTTACAAAGCGAAAACACTGCGTGTGGTCACGCGTAGTGCTTATTTCACAGAATGCAATTACTTGTCTTTTACAACACTAAGTTAATGTTTGTTCTGCGGATATTTTAAGAAAGGCGGCATGATTTTCGCTAAGCATAGCCTGCTTAAGTGTTATGAAAATGCAAAAATGCATTGCGAAATAAGTTGATAAAAACCAGGTGATGAAATTGCCCACTTGTGTTAATTTGAAAATAATTGCGAAAGGATAAAATTTCCTAAGTGTCTGATCTTGCCAACACTTAGATGCTTCGCAATGCTAAAATTTGCTTAAGGATCGATGTGTCGGACTTAGAAGATTCATAATGTTAAAAGATTGTTTCGCATAAAGTACGCTTTGTTATGTGCACAATAGCGAATGCGGAAATTGCAATAGACAAGTCTGAATTATGGATAAAAGTTAAAGTAAAGCGCTATATAAATAAAAGAAGTTGCAACTGCGAATTGTAAATAAGTGATTGATATTCAGAGCGAACGCATCACGAATAATTACATTAAAACGCAATTTAATATTGCGAGCATACATCAAAAAATAGCTAACATAAACTTAAAGCTCTAATGCTTTAATATCTGCGAACGAAACGCCTTCACGCTGACTGAGCTCCTCCAAGGCAGGAATGCTCACCTTCTCAACCTCCTTCTTCGCCTTCTCAAGTGCTTCGCGAGCATCGTCTGTGGCGCATATTTCATTCGCCATGTCAGAAGGTAGGGGTTGAGAAAGGTCACCAAGCTTACATAAAAGTTTATGCCATTCACAGCATGTTGCAAGTTTTGCGGCTTGGGCATACGCCTGAAATTTCTCAGTAACAGGTTTTGAATCCATTACTTTGTCCGCGAACTTGGGTAAATACTTGACAAGCTGAGCGAACTCATGTTCCGCAGTGTTCGCCTTACTATTAAGCCTGGCGATCTCTTCCGTTGCCTTTTTAAGCTTTGCTTCAGCTCTTTGCGCTCTTTTCTCCTGAGTGTTGGCAGCCTTCACTGCCTCATCATATTCATCCGACATTTCAGTGAATCGCTCCATGCTGTCAACAGTAAGACAAAGAGCATTATAACAATTGTACAATCGTTGTCTTGCAGCTTCGGGGTATGATAAACTGCGATATTTATCCTTTGTCTCCTTGGGGAGAAATTTATAGAGTCTGCGGTATAATTTGTTGGCCTGTTCTGCGGCCGCGATTTCTTCTGCATCAGCTTCTCCTTCTCCCTCTTGATTAGACGCTTCTGTGTCAGATGGAAGAGACAAATCTTCACGCTCGGGCTCTTCAAGAACATCTGTAGGAATGCTCCCTCTGATGTTGTAGAGCGGGGTGGTTTCAGCGGATGACTCTGAAAGAATAACTATAATCAGATAAACAAATGTAGTGAATCTATGCGAAAATAACAAAGCGCATAATGAACGAATACTGCGAACTTAGCAATCGCTTACTTGTTTCTTGTTCAGAAAGAGACCGTAGTCGTCTTTTGTGTGGAGTGGGGGCCCCTTCCATAACTTTTCTCTTGCCGTGGTCCTTGCCACCTGTAATATAACATGTATTGATGATTGGCTCATCAATAAGTATAATCTAGCCGTCGCCATTTTTTAGGCGACGAGCAGGGCTGATCCTGCTGATATCGGCAGACCTCATGATAAGGTCAAGAGCAATCACTGCGAAAATATACACATACAGTGTTATGTGAAGCAAAAATATACTGCAAAAACTATAGAGAGTATTATGCGATAAGTTTAAGCGAAATACCATTTTTTGCCTGGTCAACTAAAAGCGCGTCATAATCGTTCCAAGGCCATTGAATTGAAACTCTTCCGATGTACAGCGGTACATTTGAATAAGCTCGCAGAATTAGGCCTGCGTTTTTTAGTGTCTTGAGAATATCATGCTCAAGATCATCAAGTACAGGTTTTTCATTGAGATCGGGATCAAGTTCTGTACCCCATGCTCTGAGTATGTAACTAGCCACATAGGCGGTGTCGTTGATATAACAGAACGAACCGTGCCAGTTGCCTATTGAGTCCTTAGGCGAAACCATTGTGCCCAGCTTGCTACGGAATGAAAACCATCCCACATCATATAAAATCGGACTGTTACACGTGCAAAACACGTTTAGCAGCGGTTGTACGTTGGTGGCATTGCAGTACATCTCGAACAGCACAATTTTATTAATCGCATTCGGATGGAGCTGCGCCATGGCAATCTTATAGTATTCGCAGACACTACAAAAAAATGTGGTAAGAGGAAATCGAAGGTTGCCTTGAGAGATGGCAGCCTCGTATACAGTGATCATCCCCTTAGGGGGAGTGTCAGCTCGCTCTTCTGGTAAAGGTACGGTAGGTACAAATTGTGCAAGTGGCGGATACCACTATTGTAAGGTTTGGAGTTTTGTTTCCGTCATATAGGAAACATAACCCCCCGGAGAGTGCATAGATGAAGAGGAAGCCATTGATGATAAGAAAAGCTAAATCGGAGGTTGAATTGATGAAATTGAAAGTTGGATTGGCTAATTGCAAAGTACGATTGTGATTGGCAGAATACGATTGAATGCGAAATTGGGAGAGAAAGGCGTAAAGTTTTTATGCGGAATAACCAGCTATTTATAATTGGAATTAGGGCGAGCAAGTTGAAAAGGTAATCATTGCATTTAAACGGCTGAAATTACCGCAACGTGTAAACTGTAAATTTCTAGCCGTTACAGCGTGCTGATTTGACATATTGGCGAAAGTTACCGTTGTAATTACGCGTTGAGCTTAATAAAAACAATGGTAATAAATGGGCGGTAAAAAATATAAAATATTGTTTGCGAAATATTTTACGAAGCACTTCTTTATTTTTAGAGTTTATCATGATGCATTTGCTTCGCGAAAATGTATCATAATAAACTGGGGGAACTTGATCATATACATTGTAACATCCCGCCTTTTTCCGTTTACTTTTTCGTTTAATTATTTAACGTCCGTTATATGATTATAACATGCCTTGTTAATACGCGTTTTAAAAATATCTCGTTTAGGTAATTCACGCACCCGCAACCAAACTTGAGGGACTAGTTTCGCCAAAGTGTCAAAGAGGTGACTAGCTTTTGACTAGTCAACCCCACCTCCCATCTTTTTCATTTCATTTCTCTTTTCTTTCATTACTTCCTTATTTTCTTTCAAATCTCCATTACAAGAATCATCATCTAATTCCAATCGAGCAAGCTTCAATCAAAACAAATTACATATTTGGAATCCTTACAACTTCCTCTTCGATTCCATACCGATTTCATTACATTTGGGTAACTTTCTAAAATTACTAGATTTTGTGTTCTTAATGTTTTTAACTTATAAAGTTGTTAATTAGTGTCTATGGCTCAAGTCTAACATGAATATATGATTTATATGTTCGATCTTGTTGGTAACTAGCATGAACTTGAAACTTTGGTGTGTTTGATTTGGTGATTTGGTTGTTTGAATGATGTTAAATGTTTTAAATGCATGTATTAAATGTGTTCCTAATATCACTAGCTTCAATTTGATGTGTAGGTTGCTTTAGAAAACTCCATAAACTTGATTAGTGATTTTGGTGAATTTGGGTTAGGGTTTTGATGAACTTTAAATGCATTTTTGATGTATTGAATGCCATGAATTGTTGTTGTTAAGTGGTTAGTTAGATTGTATGTTTGATTACCTATGAAACGGCGTGTGATATGTATGCATTTAATTCCCGAATCATAAATGTGCATTTATGAATTTGAAGCATTTATGGTATTCATTGATTGATCATTTAACTTGGAAAGTCGGTTATTGCAAATGATGTTTTTGGTTGGTGAAATGTATTTAGTTGTGTTCTTTGTCAAATTACCTTTCTAACGATATAAGATGCGAGTTCTAAGTGTTTGCAGTTTGCGTTTTATGCATAAAAAGGTTTGGGTTGAGACTTAGAAAACTGAAACTGGCCAGGTACCAGCTCACGTGTAATGCCGCGGCGCGGCCAGCCTTTGTTGCGGCGCGACAATAGGCGTAGTTTGATTCTGACCTACATGGTCAAAATATGAAAAATGTTTGGCATGCTATGGACCTCCGATTCACATGTAACCTGTTCTAACATGCTTATATATGAATAAAAGCCACAGAAAAATAGTTCGGGACCCGACCCGAACGTGTTGACTTTTTCGTTAAATTTGACCGACCAAAGTTGACTTTTAACCAAACATAACCAAATGTTTGTGCAATCATTCTAACATGCTTTTATACTTGTACCTTACATGAAACATGACAATTTGATTCACATGCTATTATGATCGAGTCTTAACAAGCCATAGGACTACTTGAACACTTTGACCTATCGTGTTTACCATTATTGATACAAACCTATTTGTTTAGGTCAAGACTAGCATTCGTTCTTGCACACGTTTACTTGTTGAAGTACTTTTACATACGTGCACTCAAGGTGAGATCAGAGTCCCACTTTTACTCTTTTTGAACTTATATTTGGGATGAGAAAACATAAACGTTCTTTTTACTAAGTGAACACAAGTACAGGAAAACAAATATTCTATATACGAGTTTGAACAAAAATCCTCAATTCGATTATCATTAGTTACACTTGCCGGGTGTAAGCGAGAACTTATGTTATATGGCCATAAGGGTTTGACAAACCCTCATTCAAACGGTTCGCTACCGTTTACGAATGAAATATATTTTCGAGAAACAGTGTATGTTCTAACACTATTGTGATGGGGTTCTATGGAAGGAATGTTAAGCATTGATAATTGGGTGCTCGTGAAACAAACTTTTAGAATGTATTACTATTATATCAATGTTACAAATCTTGTGGTTCACTTGTACTTACTTACTTAAACCTATGATTTCACCAACGTTTTCATTGACAGATTTCTATGTTTTTCTCAGGTCCTTGAACGTTTTGTGATACATGCTTCCGTAAATTACTTTTGATACTTGCATGGATGTCGAGTATATACATGCATACATGGAGCATCTTTTGGCTACTTTTAAATCGTGTCGCATAGATTTCAATTGTACTTATAACTTTGTAACGTAACTTTTGGATGAACGATTCTTGTAAACTTGGGAACAAATCTTAACTTTTGAAATGAATGCGACATATTTTCGGTCAAACGTTATTTTAAAGACTTATGACCACGTAATGGGACCTAAGTAGTCGGCGCCGTCAATGACGATTTTGTCAGGTCGCTACAGATGGTATCAGAGCGTTGGTTGTAGGGATTTAGAGTTAATTGGTGTCAACCACTAGTCATAGGGTACATTAGTGAGTCTAGACTACAACCGGCATATAGACTTGAAGTAGGAATTACTTGACTACTTGTGCATTTATACTCGAACGTTTCTACTCATATCTACTCTTTGTTCATCTTAATCTCACGTTGTTTAATTTGATTGACACGCCACCTTGACTATATGAAATGATGTCGAATGCACATATGAATCAGGGTAATATAATTTCTGGGATTATATTACGGTGACTCATATGAACGTCGCGACATTTTGGCATAAAGAATTTAAGGCAAGTCAAGGAAAATTTCTCCCTCTATCCTTATTCCATATCATGATTAGTATTATTGAAAATACTAATCAACGGTATTCTTGTGTTTTGAAGGAACAATGCCTCCTCGTCGTGTGCCACGCCATGAGACTCCCGAACAAGCTCTACAACGAATGATAGCCACCGCCGTGGATGCGGCCATGGCCGGTCACTCTTCCAACAACAACAATAAGAACAACCACGACAATAACAATCAAGGAGCCGGTAACTCAAGCGAGGGGTGCTCCTATAAAGCCTTCATGGGGTGCAAACCTCATACTTTTGATGGTACCGGGGGACCGGTTACTCTCACTCGATGGTTCGGACAAATGGAAGCCGTTTTTAGCATAAGAGGTGGTCGGGACCAAGATAAAGTCAAATACTCCACTCACACTTTCGCCGGTGTCGCCCTCACATGGTGGAACACCTATGTACAATCGGTGGGTACCGATGAAGCTCACGCCCTCTCTTGGGCTGACTTAAGGGAAAAGATGATCGTCGAATATTTCCCTCGTGAAGAAACCCGAAGGCTCGAACAAGAGCTAAGAACTTTGAAGGCGGTCGGAAATGATCTCAAGGCTTATAATCAACGATTTTCCGAACTAGCCTTGATGTGCCCAAACCTTGTGAACCCCGAAGCTTTAAGGGTTGAACTTTACATGGATGGTCTTCCAAAGAGCATCAAACATGGGGTAATGTCATCCAAACCCACTAATCATCAAGAAGCTTTGAACATGGCCCGCAAGTTGATAGAAACGGTGGACGAAATTGTAGTGCCGGCACCTAAAGCCGAGGATAAGTCGGGTAACAACAAAAGAAAATGGGAAACCCCCCAATCAAGCAACAACAACTTTGCCAAGAAGCCTTTCACCTCCGACGGCAAGAAGGGTTATGCCGGAAACCTACCTCTTTGCAACAAATGCAACAAGCACCACTTTGGTGAATGTGGCAAGCTAATTTGCCATCGGTGCCAATGAGTTAGTTATAAGGCCAATGAATGTAAAAGTGTCGCCCCCATCGCTCGAAAGGGGCCCAATGCACCAAAAATGGGCACTTGTTACGAATGTGGCCAAACGGGCCATTATAGAAATGCATGCCCGAAGAAGAAAGAGAACCCCAACACACGTGGCCGAGTTTTCAACATCAACACCGAGGAAGCCCGAGATGACAATGAATTAGTCACGGGTACGTTTCTTCTCAACAACACTTATGTTACTTGTGTATTCGATTCGGGTGCCGATAAATGCTTTGTATGCAAGACTTTGATTCATTCTTTTAGCACTCCACCACTTCCATTAGATACCACGTATACCATTGAAGTGGCCAACGGGAAACTATTGAGTGCCGACACATATTACCGGGGGTGTACGTTAAATATTTTGGGTAATGAGTTTGAAATTGACTTGATACCCATGGAACTAGGAAGCTTCGACGTAATAATGAATTGGTTAGCCAAAATGAAATCTCATATCCTTTGTGATCTTAACGCAATCCGAATTCCTATCGAGAATGGTGAACCTTTGATTGTTTATGGCGATAAGAGTTGCACCGGACTCAACCTCGGTTCATGCATTAAAGTTAGAAAACTACTCCGTAAGGGTTGTTTTGCGATCCTTGCTCACGTTAAGAAAGTCGAGTCTGATGAGAAGCACATTGATGATGTGCCAATTGTTAGTGACTATTCCGATGTATTTCCCGATGAATTGCCGGGTCTTCCACCTCATCGACCGGTTGAATTCCAAATCGATCTTATTCCGGGAGCCGCACCCGTAGCACGTGCACCATATAGACTTGCTCCATCCGAAATGCAAGAATTGCAAAGTCAAATCCAAGAACTACTTGACCGTGGTTTTATCCAACCTAGCCATTCACCATGGGGCGCTCCGATTTTGTTTGTTAAAAAGAAAGACGGATCCCTACGAATGTGCATTGATTATCGTGAACTAAATAAATTGACGATTAAGAACCGATATCCTCTTCCTCGCATCGATGACCTCTTTGATCAACTACAAGGGTCTTGTGTATATTCGAAAATCGATCTTCGCTCGGGTTATCATCAATTAAGGGTTAAGGGGGAAGATGTCTCCAAAACCGCTTTTCGAACTCGTTATGGTAGTTATGAATTCCTTGTCATGCCATTTGGTCTCACTAACGCACCGGCGGTGTTCATGGATCTTATGAACCGCGTGTGCAAACCATATCTTGACAAATTCGTTATCGTGTTCATCGATGATATTTTGGTTTATTCTAAAAGCAAAGAAGAACACGAGGAACATCTCCGACTTGTGCTTGAACTTTTAAGACAAGAATGACTCTATGCCAAGTTCTCCAAGTGTGAATTTTGGTTGAAGGAAGTTCAATTTCTTGGTCACGTTGTAAGTGACCAAGGTATTAAAGTCGATCCATCAAAAATCGAAGCCATTAGTAAATGGGAGACTCCTACTACTCCTACTCACATTCGTCAATTCTTGGGTCTTGCTGGATACTATCGTAGATTCATCAAAAATTTCTATTTGGTCGCTCGTCCTCTAACCGCGTTAACTCATAAGGGAAGAAAATTCGTTTGGGCAACCGAACAAGAATCCGAATTTAAAATCTTGAAAATGAAGCTAACCTAAGCTCCTATCTTGTCACTTCCCGAAGGCAACGATGATTTTGTTGTTTATTGCGACGCCACGAAACATGGTTTTGGGTGTGTGTTGATGCAACGAACGAAAATCATTTCTTATGCTTCTCGACAACTCAAAATTCATGAACAAAACTACACGACACATGATCTCGAACTTGGAGCCGTTGTCTTTGCACTTAAAATGTGGAGACACTATCTTTATGGAACCAAGAGTACCATCTTCACCGATCACAAAAGCCTTCAAAACATCTTCGATCAAAAGCAACTAAACATGAGATAACGACGGTGGATTGAAACTTTAAACGATTATGATTGTGAGCTTCGTTACCATCCCGGGAAGGCAAACGTAGTAGCCGACGCCTTGAGTCAAAAAAAAAGAACGGTGCCACTTCGTGTCCGAGCCTTAAACATCACCATCCACACCAACCTTAATAGCCAAATTCGGGTAGCCCAAGATGAGGCTCTCAAGGATGAAAACGTTTCACACGAGCTCTTGAACATTCTCGTCTCTCGATTCGAAGTTAGGGAGACCGGACTTCGATATTTCGCCGAAAGGATTTGGGTGCCTAGATATGGGGACCTACGAAGCCTTATTTTAGATGAAGCCCATAAGTCATGATACTCGATTCACCCCGGTGCCAATAAGATGTACCACGACCTTAAAGAACAATATTGTTGGCCGAACATTAAAAGGGACGTTGCTACTTATGTTGAAAAATGCCTAACTTGCTCCAAAGTCAAAGCCGAACATCAAAGACCGTCCGAACTACTTCAACAACCCGAAATCCCGCAATGGAAGTGGGAAAGGATAACGATGGATTTCATCACCAAACTACCAAAGACGGTTGGCGGTTATGCTACTATTTGGGTTATTGTTGACCGCCTCACCAAATCTGTGCATTTCCTGGACATGAAGGAAACCGACAAAATGGAGAAACTTGCACAACTTTACATTAAGGAGATAGTAGCCCGACACGGTGTACTGTTATCGATTATCTCCGACCGAGATGGCCGTTTTGTTTCTAGATTTTGGCGTACTTTACAAGAAGCGTGGGGAACGCGTTTAGACATGAGCACTGCATATCATCCTCATATGACGGACAAAGCAAACGCACAATCCAAACTTTGGAAGACATGTTACGAGCTTGCGTTGTCGATTTTGGAAAAGCTTGGGATAAGCACTTGCCTCTCGCCGAATTCTCTTAAAATAATAGTTATCATGCGAGTATTAACGCCGCACCATTCGAAGCTTTATATGGCCGAAAATGTAGTTCACCTCTTTGTTGGGCCGAAGTAGGCGACACACAAATCACCGAACCCGAACTCATTCACGAAACAACCGAGAAAATCGTTCAAATCCGAGATAGGCTTAGGACGGCCCGAAGTCGTCAAAAGAGCTATACCGACAAACGACGCAACGACCTCGAATTTCAAGTCGGTGACCGAGTAATGTTAAAAGTCGCACCTTGGAAAGGTGTAACCCGTTTTGGGAAACGCGGGAAGCTAAATCCGCGGTATATTGGTCCTTTCGAAATCTTGGAGCGTATTGGAACCGTTGCTTATCTTTTAGATCTTCCACCTCAATTGAGCTCCGTTCATCCTACCTTCCATGTATCTAACTTGAAAAAGTGTCTTGCCAAACCCGATATCATCATCCCTCTCGAGGAACTTACTATTGATGACAAACTTCATTTTGTGGAGGAACCGGTTGAAATTGTGGACACCTCCTTCAAGACATTGAAACAAAGCCGAATTTCGATTGTTAAAGTCCGTTGGAACGCCAAAAGAGGACCCGAGTTTACTTGAGAAAGGCAAGATCAAATGCAAAATAAATACCCTCACTTGTTCCCGGTTCCGGAAACGCAAGATTCCGAGGAAGAAACAACGACTACTACGCCTACTTAAATTTCGGGACGAAATTTCTTTTAAGGAGTAGGTAATGTAACATCCCGCTTTTTTCCATTTAATTTTCCGTTTAATTATTTAAAGTCCGTTATATGATTATAACATCCCTCGTTAATACGCGTTTTAAAAATATCTCGTTTAGGTAATTCCACCCGCAACCAAACTCGAGGGACTAGTTTCGCTAAAGTGCCAAAGAGGTGACTAGATTTTGACTAGTCAAACCCACCTCCCATCTTTTTCATTTCATTTCTCTTTTCTTTCATTACTTCCTTATTTTCTTTCAAATCTCCATTACAAGAATCATCATCTAATTCCAATCGAGCAAGCTTCAATCAAAACAAATTACATATTTGGAATCCTTGCAACTTCCTCTTCAATTCCATACCGATTTCATTACATTTGGGTAACTTTCTAAAATACCTAGATTTTGTGTTCTTAATGTTTTTAACTTATAAAGTTGTTAATTAGTGTCTATGGCTCAAGTCTGACATGAATATATGATTTATATGTTCGATCTTGTTATTTTGGTAACTCGCATGAACTTGAAACTTTGGTGTGTTTGATTTGGTGATTTGGTTATTTGAATGATGTTAAATGTTATAAATGCATGTATTAAATGTGTTCCTAACATCACTAGCTTCAATTTGATGTGTAGGTTGCTTTAGAAAACTCAATAAACTTGATTAGTGATTTTGGTGAATTTGGGTTAGGGTTTTGATGAACTTTAAATGCATTTTTGATGTATTGAATGCCATGAATTGTTGTTGGTAAGTGGTTAGTTAGATTGTATATTTGATTACCTACGAAACGGCGTGTGATATGTATGCATTTAATTCCCGAATCATAAATGTGCATTTATGAATTTGAAGCATTTATGGTATGCATTGATTGATCATTTAACTTGGAAACTAGGTTATTGCAAATGATATTTTTGGTTGGTGAAATGTATTTAGTTGTGTTCTTTGTCAAATTACCTTTCTAACGATATAAGATGCGAGTTCTAAGTGTTTGCGGTTTGCGTTTTATACATAAAAAGGTTTGGGTTGAGACTTAGAAAACTGAAACTGGCCAGGTACCAGCTCGAGTGTAATGCCGCGGAGCGGCCAGCCTTTGTCGCGTCGCGACAATAGGCGTAGTTTGATTCTGACCTACATGGCCAAAACATGAAAAATGTTTGGCACGCTATTGACCTCCGATTCACATGTAACTTGTTCTAACATGATTATATATGAATAAAAACCTCAGAAAAATAGTTCGGGACCCGACCCGAACGTGTTGACTTTTTCGTTGACTTTGACCGACCAAAGTTGACTTTTAACCAAACTTAACCAAATGTTTGTGTAATCATTCTAACATGCTTTTATACTTGTACCTTACATGAAACATGACAATTTGATTCACATGCTATTATGATCGAGTCTTAACGAGCCATAGGACTACTTGAACACTTTGACCTATCGTGTTTACCGTTATTTATACAAACCTATTTGTTTAGGTCAAGACTAGCATTCGTTCTTGCACACATTTACTTGTTGAAGTACTTTTACATACGTGCACTCAAGGTGAGATCATAGTCCCACTTTTACTCTTTTTGAACTTATATTTGGAATGAGAAAACATAAACGTTCTTTTTACTAAGTGAACACAAGTACAAGAACACAAACATTCTACATACGAGTTTGAACAAAAATCCTCAATTCGATTATCATTAGTTACACTTGCCGGGTGTAAGCGAGAACTTATGTTATATGGCCATATGGGTTTGACAAACCCTCATTCAAACGGTTCGCTACCGTTTACGAATGAAATATATTTTCGAGAAACAGTGTATGTTCTAACACTATTGTGATGGGGTTCTATGGAAGGAATGTTAAGCATTGATAATTGGGTGCTCATGAAACAAACTTTTAGAATGTATTACTATTATATGAATGTTACAAATCTTGTGGTTCACTTGTACTTACTTACTTAAACCTATGATTTCACCAACGTTTTCCTTGACAGATTTCTATTAATGTAGTGACCCAAACTTTTCCATGTTTATATATATTAATTGAGATTGATATTTACATGATTAAATATTTCCAACATGTTAAGCAATCAAACTTGTTAAGACTTGATTAATTGAAATATGTTTCATATTGACAATTGACCACCCAAGTTGACCGGCGATTCACGAACGTTAAAACTTGTAAAAACGACATGACGATATATATATGGATATACATATGGTTAACATGAGATTATGATAAGTAAGTATCTCCATAAGTATATTAACAATGAGTTATATACATATAAACAAGACTACTAACTTAAGGATTTCGAAACGAGACATATATGTAACGATTATCGTTGTAACGACATTTAAAGGTATATATATCATATTAAGATATATTAATATATCATAATATCATGATAATATAATAATTTAACATCTCATTAGATATAATAAACAATGGGTTAACAACATTAATTGAGATCGTTAACTTAAAGGTTTCAAAACAACACTTACATGTAACGACTAACGATGACTTAACGACTCGGTTAAAATGTATATACATGTAGTGTATTTAGATGTATTAAAATACTTTTGGAAGACTTCAAGACATATATCAAAACACTCATACTTAACGAAAATGGTTACAGTTACTTTCCCATTCTTTTCTTGCATCAAGAATTCTAGTCGTATTCTTACCCGTATTATACACAGCTTCAAAACGTACTTACTATGGGTATATACCAATAGGAACTAGCATGGGATTCCACTCTTGATTATGTCATGTATGACTAATCAGTTTTAACTTCTACCATGAGCTAGTCAACTAACTAGAACTCCTTTTAACCCCACTCACCACTCACCAATTACCACTCATCATTCACTCCATTTCACTTCCAATTCTCTTTCTAATTCTCTCTCAACACACACACACACACTATTATGAACGTATTTTTCCAGTAGTTAATCATCATATTCATCAAAAATCACTTCAAGAATCAAGCTATAATCATCATAGGAAGAACACTTCAAGAACACTTCAAAAATCCCTTCAAGTTTACTAATTTACTTCCAAGCTTTCTAATCCATTCCAAGTAATCATCTAAGATCAAGAAACCTTTGTTATATACAGTAGGTTATCTTTCTTATTCAAGGTAATATTCATATTCAAACTTTGATTCAATTTCTATAACTATAAACTATCTTAATTCGAGTAAAAATCTTACTTGAACTTGTTTTTGTGTCATGATCCTACTTCAAGAACTTTCAAGCCATCCAAGATCCTTTGAAGCTAGATCATTTCTTGTCACTTCCAGTAGGTTTACCTACTAAACTTGAGGTAGTAATGATGTTCATAACATCATTCGAATCATATATATAAAACTATCTTATTCGAAGGTTTAAACTCGTAATCACTAGAACATAGTTTAGTTAATTCTAAACTTGTTCGCAAACAAAAGTTAATCCTTCTAACTTGACTTTTAAAATCAACTAAACACATGTTCTATATCTATATGATATGCTAACTTAATGATTTAAAACCTGGAAACACGTAAAACACCGTAAAACCGGATTTACGCCGTCGTAGTAACACCGCGGGCTGTTTTGGGTTAGTTAATTAAAAACTATGATAAACTTTGATTTAAAAGTTGTTATTCTGAGAAAATGATTTTTATTATGAACATGAAACTATATCCAAAAATTATGGTTAAACTCAAAGTGGAAGTATGTTTTCTAAAATGGTCATCTAGACGTCGTTCTTTCGACTGAAATGACTACCTTTACAAAAACGACTTGTAACTTATTTTTCCGACTATAAACCTATACTTTTTCTGTTTAGATTCATAAAATAGAGTTCAATATGAAACCATAGCAATTTGATTCACTCAAAACGGATTTAAAATGAAGAAGTTATGGGTAAAACAAGATTGGATAATTTTTCTCATTTTAGCTACGTGAAAATTGGTAACAAATCTATTCCAACCATAACTTAATCAACTTGTATTGTATATTATGTAATCTTGAGATACCATAGACACGTATACAATGTTTCGACCTATCATGTCGACACATCTATATATATTTCGGAACAACCATAGACACTCTATATGTGAATGTTGGAGTTAGCTATACAGGGTTGAGGTTGATTCCAAAATATATATAGTTTGAGTTGTGATCAATACTGAGATACGTATACACTGGGTCGTGGATTGATTCAAGATAATAATTATCGATTTATTTCTGTACATCTAACTGTGGACAACTAGTTGTAGGTTACTAACGAGGACAGCTGACTTAATAAACTTAAAACATCAAAATATATTAAAAGTGTTGTAAATATATTTTGAACATACTTTAATATATATGTATATATTGTTATAGGTTCGTGAATCAACAGTGGCCAAGTCTTACTTCTAGACGAAGTAAAAATCTGTGAAAGTGAGTTATAGTCCCACTTTTAAAATCTAATATTTTTGGGATGAGAATACATGCAGGTTTTATAAATGATTTACAGAATAGACACAAGTACGTGAAACAACATTCTATGGTTGAATTATCGAAATCGAATATGCCCCTTTTTATTAAGTCTGGTAATCTAAGAATTAGGGAACAGACACCCTAATTGACGCGAATCCTAAAGATAGATCTATTGGGCCTAACAAACCCCATCCAAAGTACCGGATGCTTTAGTACTTCGAAATTTATATCATATCCGAAGGGTGTCCCGGAATGATGGGGATATTCTTATATATGCATCTTGTTAATGTCGGTTACCAGGTGTTCACCATATGAATGATTTTTATCTCTATGTATGGGATGTGTATTGAAATATGAAATCTTGTGGTCTATTGTTACGATTTGATATATATAGGTTAAACCTATAACTCACCAACATTTTTGTTGACGTTTAAAGCATGTTTATTCTCAGGTGAATATTAAGAGCTTCCGCTGTTGCATACTAAAATAAGGACAAGATTTGGAGTCCATGTTTGTATGATATTGTGTAAAAACTGCATTCAAGAAACTGATTTCGATGTAACATATTTGTATTGTAAACCATTATGTAATGGTCGTGTGTAAACAGGATATTTTAGATTATCATTATTTGATAATCTACGTAAAGCTTTTTAAACCTTTATTTATGAAATAAAGGTTATGGTTTGTTTTAAAAATGAATGCAGTCTTTGAAAAACGTCTCATATAGAGGTCAAAACCTCGCAACGAAATCAATTAATATGGAACGTTTTTAATCAATAAGAACGGGACATTTCAGTTCAGGTCCTTGAACGTTTTGTATACATGCTTCCGCTCATTACTTTTGATACTTGCTTGGATGTCGAGTATATACATGCATACATGGAGCATCTTTTGGCTACTTTTAAATCGTGTCGCATAGATTTCAATTGTACTTATAACTTTGTAACGTAACTTTTGGATGAACGATTCTTGTAAACTTGGGAACAAATCTTAACTTTTGAAATGAATGCGACATATTTTCGGTCAAACGTTATTTTAAAGACTTATGACCACGTAATGGGACCTAAGTAGTCGGCGCCGTCAATGACGATTTTGTCGGGTCGCTACATACATAGCATTGTATATGTATATTTTATTAGCTAAAGGCCAAAGGCAAAACTACGCGAATTATAAGGCAAAGCTATGAAATGTTAGCTGAAAATAAGTACAGCGGTTACGTTTTCACATTAATGCAAGACCGCGGTTTAATCCACTGGGTTTTCGCGGATAGTTAAGTAATTGGCAAACCGCGGATATCTCGAATGCTATAAATAGGGAGCTAGGCCTCTCATTTATAGGTTGTTGATTCTCTGCCATTTTACCTAAGCCTTTGTAATTTCCACTTGTGATCTTGCCCAAGGGATTTTTACACCGCGCAAAGGTGAATTATGCTAATTAACAATCAAGACCGGGTCGAGGTGGTTGATCACTTGATAGTTAAAGTGAAAGACGATCATCGGGGCCCAAAATAATCATCAAACATTCCATCCTCCATTATAATCTTATTACACGCAATCCGTAATTAAGTAACATCGCTAATTAAGGATTGATCATTCACCACTCCAAGGAAAAAAAAACAAACCCATTAATCACCTTTTCACCTTGACAAATGACCTAAAAGATATGGTTATCACTTCCTTCGCATTAGTAATAAGGATTTGAGTCTTTATCATGCCTATGGCGATCAGTACAACATGACTGGATGTGAGCGAATTCATTTCTTAGATCTATAGGGAACCCTAAACACTTGTGTGATTTGAGTGACACGTGAGAGATAGCCAAACTCATGTAACCTCCTCTAATGCTTGCAGAGATAGTTTCAACCTTAACACAGAAAGACTCACCTTTTTTTCGCTCCTATAAAAAAAAAATTAAACCGCTTAGACATATAGAAAGGAAACTTCGAAAGAGTTCTTGAAGTTAAAAACTAGAAGTTTGCTTGAGAACAAGAAAATTCTAAGTGTGAAAAAATTTGATATCGGCCAAAAAGTCACGTTTTACCCCCGATAAGCCCTAAAACAATAAAATAATTAACTTTATTGAAGAATTTAGAATTTATTTGCTTTATTTTGTAGATCAAGTAGTTATAAAGACGGTGCAAGAAGAATCGGAGAAAACGAACTTAAAACGAAGAATCTAGAGCGAAAATGATGAAAATCAAGTTATGATCCCTGGAACAGCAAGTTGGTCTAGAATTAGAGCCACACAGGCTCCCAAATTAGGCTGCTACTTAGAGCCACACAGGCTGCCATGCCCCATGTACACAAATGGAACACCTGGACAGCCACTTCTACACGGGCTCAGTACATGGGCCGTATACCCGACCTGCTCAATCAATACGGGCTATGTACACTGTCTGCCAGGGTTGAAATTGTTATAAATAGGGGTCCATTTTTCATTCATTTTCCACACACTTCAACACACAATTTACTCTCAACTCTCTATCGAGTTTCTCTCTCTATAATAATGAATCGATTAGGGATAATTACCTAGAGTATGCGGTGAATGGATACTGTAAACGATTGGAAGTGCATATGAAGTTGTCACTTTTGTACTTTCCGAAATTGATTAATCTATTGGTACTTCTATCCTTTTACTTATCTTTTATAATGTCTTCCATTATTATTATGATAGTTGATATTATTTCCATGATTAGCGAGTAGTTATCTTTAAGTGTATGTTACGGCGTAGTCAATTACTATGCTAAAATAATGAGATGTTGTTGAAATGCTTTCCGATTATGCTTTAAACTCAATCATTTTTCCAACTAATAGAACGTGGTTATAGGATCTGTTATTAGGAAGTCGCGAACCCCGATTCGGAGTACACTATCTGTGTCACCCCTTGGTAAGAAGACTCTGTCGGATACATAGTGCGCTTGACAGATGCACAACGGTTGTAGTATGTCAACCTATGCTACGGATTCCGGTAGATGACACTTTTGTAATGGAAACTCTGGCTAGACACTAGGAGTACAAGTTTGGCCTTGAGCTATGAACGGTTGTTGTAACATGTATCCCTGTTATGTATAGCCATGGAAACAATCTCTTATGTAGATTAAGTACACTACACCATACCATGGTCTCAACATGACAACTTTGCACTAAGCTGATGTATTCTTTAGATAATTTAGGAAGTGTTTGTTTAATGACATAAAGAATTGGACCGTTAGGATACCTGAGCGTTTTCTAGGAAGTTACATTGTGGCTTGGCCAAGGTGTTCTTAAAGGTTAAACTGTTTTAATTAAGGGCCTTACTGATCATTTGCCAATCATTAACGAAAGCATTAAAACACATCACGTCTCTCGGATATGGGATATATTATGATCCTTTGTTATGCATAAGAAATTTTAGACGTTGTGGAATGTTAATATTTTTCGAGCGCTCCTATTGAAGAGACGCCGATACCTTCATGTAGCAATGATTGATGTACGTCGGTGGTTGAGGACAATGTTGTCTATTTAGAATCACCAAACCTAGTGTAATTACCCAGAGACATGTTAGTCATCTGACAGGGGCATGTGGGTACAACATAATGAGTCTAAGGTCATCACCTATCCATGAGCTAGCAGTATAGACGCTCAACAAAGTAACTGATGAAGTCATGACATATACTTGCTTTAACCGTATCTGAAATAAAATTTTTATCTATATTGCTTTAATTATTTATCTGTTTGCCTAAGAAAATAGAAAACAAAAATTACCCAAACTACTCCTTAGAATAATTAGTCTACTATGTTTGCAATCTCGAAGGTTCGATTCTTTTGTCTTCTTAAATGAATGACCCTAGGTCATACTTCCTTTGCTCACCCATATACCACTCCATTATAAATTTATTCTGATAAATCTTGATAGACAGTCATCGGCCTAACGACACCACACTAAAATAAACGGCATGTTTTGGTCATATCAGTGTCATAATAGCGAGAACATCCGTGTGATTCTACATTTGTTGGACCAAACACATATGAAATAGCTCCAATTTACGGCCACTGATTTCCCAAAAGTCACCTTCTTTTAATTCGTATAAACACATGATTCGCAAAACCCAAGTTCCACCTTTTTCAAATCCGGAATTCTCCTACTCAAAACAAGAACCTTCATACCCTTCTCACTTATAATGTCGTAGTCTTCGGTTCCATAGAGTAGATTCAGCCCAACATCAACCATAGCAACTACAGTGTCTTAATTAAAACACCTCAACCATATAGAGCGTTCTCCTTTTATGTCCATGAGCACGACACAACTACCCTTAACCACCTTCTATTGGTGGTTTTCGAAAGTAAATGCATTACCTTATCATCCAACTAAACGACCTAGATAAGCTTTCTCTTAAGTTTCGGAATGTTGATATTGGCTAAAAAGTCACGTTTTTACCCCCGATATTTGGCCCTAAAACAATAAAATTTCAAACTTTATCGCCAAAATAATCACTTTGTCAGTTAATTTTGTAGATTAAGTAATTACAAAGGCGATGTGAAAAGAATCAAGTAAAACGGAACTAAAACAAATATTCTAGAGTAAAAACAGTGAAAGACAAATTACAACCCCGGAAACCAAGTTACAATTTCGGGAACAAGCAAGACGATCCAAGCAAAATAGCAGACCAGCTCAAGCACCGGCCTCAAGCGCCGGCTTGCCAGACCGACTTTCCATATGGGGCCGGCCTTCCAGATCACCCAAGCATCGGGCACAAGGAATGGGCTAGGCAGCCGGCTTGCCTGGCACCGGCCTCCCACACCAGCCTGTGGCGCCGGCTTGACAGCCATTCCTAGCCAAATTTTTCCTATAAATTGGGACTTTTGAGCTCATTTTTACACACACTCAATTTTCTAATTCAATTTAGATTTAAATATTAGTAGTTAGTTTTTAGTAGTAGTTAGCTTAGCTTTTATTTTCCGGAGGATATTCCGGCGAGTCACTGCGATCTCGGACAGATTTCTTCGGCCTTTTCAGATTTTTATCCGAAATGCTTGTCTTATTAAATAAACATGTATTGTTATCAATCCTATTCAAAGATGTGTTTTGATATTACCATGTTGGCTTAATTAATCTGTATGTTGGCATGATAGAAGTTTGGGTTAGCGTAGTTATGTTAAATTAGTATGATTACTGTTGTTATACTGAATTTGTGACCCCAATAGATTTGTATGCTAGCATCTTTAGGATTGACCAACCTAAGTTGTGATCAGGACTTATCCGCCTATATGAACTTAGCTACTTCATAGGACTAAGACCCCTGGTTATATTGTACCTGAAGATTTTATGAACTCGGTATGGCCGGTGTTCTCAAGAGACATCTAATGCGCTTTTAAGACACAAACCTTAGGAATTGAGACATGAATGACCTAGTATGCCTATTAGTTGTTCCAAGGAGACCTCTTAGGAACCATTAAGATCTAGTTAGTACCTCAACTGTATGACCCACTCCTATTGCATGTTTTTGTTTGATTGTTGCCTTAGGGTTAAGTCATAAGAACTGTTTCATGTATCTATTAGGTTTCTATTTGTTTTACTTTCAATATATCAACTGTATTGATGTATAAGGTTTAGATTAGTATGATCTCATTAGTATGATGGAATGGTTGTTAGTTTACATTAATGTTTTGTCAACTTGACCCGACGGACTCCTTTCGTTTGTGATCAGTGTTCACTTAACACGACACGTTGTTATTCAGTTCTCTAAACTGATAACGAGGGTTAGGATTAGAACTCAACTTACTAATAAACCTAGTACTTAACTAAGGATAACCTCTGAGGTTTAGATACCCTTCAATTATACAAACAAGTGACATACTTCTCACTGCTCAACGAGAACTCCAAGAGTCTAGAGATAAGTTGATATAACCCCTTTTATACCGGAGTAAATGAAGACTCCTAGAATGGCACACACGAAGAAGCCTACTCAGAGAGGGAATCCTGCACATTATAAAAAAAGAAGAATGTACCTGCAACTACTTAGACTTTCTTTAAGGAAGATTACAAATAAGAGCTGATTCTATAATTGTAATAGTAAGATTAGGATCCCAACTCACCCGTAAATTTAAAGCATATAATATCGAGTTACGATCCGCTTCGATTACGTCGAACCTTTTTCAACTAGCTTTTGGAGATCGGGTTCTCACTTCCAGTCCAATTGGGAATTCTTCTAAGAAAGCGCCTCTTCTAGTCATTATCTTGAATCTTTCTTATCGTTTTTCCTTTTCATCTTGATATCAACTCTAACATTGACGAAGCATCAGGCGGGGAAGCTGTCAATATTATGATGAAAGAGACTGTCGTGGAAGGTCTCACTCTGCTTGCGTCTGCTAGCTGACGACGTATGTAACGCATGATCCTGTTTC